>NC_140078.1:44885757-46138616 GCF_964194135.1 Talpa europaea
TTAACTCTAAATGTAAATGGATTCAACTCATCAATAAAAAGACACAGAGTAGCAGGCTGGATTAAAAAACAAAATCCAAACTTCTGCATTTTTCTTAATGGAAGTAGCAATCATTACTTTCCCTTTTATCACTAGAAGAATATAGTTTTGGGAGCCTCATCCAGTAGCAGGTTTATTAATAAACATGTTCTAAGTATCTCATCTTTACTATCAGTGTAAAGATGAGGTCATCCCCTTCTTTACTGGCATGTGAGGTCTTCGCCTCCTTGTCCTTCACACTGCTGATCTTAAAACATGGGGTAAATATTCCTTATCTGCTACATTATACTTTAGACTTTACAACCATGTGAATTATTTGTATATTATTACATTGGTTGTTTTTCCTTTGCTAAACTTTCTAATGTTATTTTGATTGCTATTCCAGCCCACGTACAATCCAGAAGTTTATAGGATAATTTATTTTGTTACCTGACAATACTAATGAAAGGCCTATTATTTTTGTTGATCTTTTAAAAAAAGATAACTTTTGATTTTCTATCTATTTCTTTTTCATTGATTTCTACTCTTATCTTTTTAATCTGATTCCTTCTTAGTTTTTATTTAATAATTTTGGGGGCTTCTTTTATTAAACATTATTTATTTATACATACAAGAATTGGGGTACAGGCCAGAGTTGTGGGAGGTGAAAGGATTCATCAGCGTGGGGAACAGAACAGGCAGACTGACTGAAATACACTGTTGAGGGGAGCAGAGGGCAAGACTGGAGAGGTCTGCTGCACCATGTGGGTAGCTCCCTGGCCAGCCAGGGGCTTGAACTCGTGATGCAGAGGCTGCGTCTACCTTCATAGTTCGCGTCTTAACCCCTTGAGCCACCAGGGAGGCCGGAGGGTCTTCTTAAAATTGAAACTAACATCATTAGTTTTAGGTCTTTCTTGGTTTCTAATGTAAGCATAAAAGCTTTTTACTTTCTCAGCTGAATTTCAACTACACTATAGAAAATTTGATATACTGACATGTATTTTCATTTACTTTTTAAAAAAGATTTATTTATTTATACAAGAACTGGGGTACAGGCCAGAGGCAAAAGAGGGTGAGAGAATTCACCAGAGACAGAGCAGGGAAACAGAACAGGCAGAAGGACCAAAATACACTGGTGAGGGGAGCAAGGGGAAGGCAAGAGAGGTCTGCGGTACCATGTGGGAATCTCCCTGGCCAGCTGGGAATTGAACCCACACTGCTGAGGCTGCAGACAGCTTCACGAGGGTGTGGACAGCTTCACAGCACTGTGCTCAACCTGCTGCGCCACCAGGGAGGCCCTATTTTCATTTACTTTATTTTTTTAAAGATGTTTATTTATTTGTTTGTTTGTTTGTTTGTTTGTTTATACAAGCACTGGGTACAGTCAGAAGCACGGGAGGGTGAGAGAATTCACCAGAGCCAGAGTGGGCAACGGAACAGGCAGACCGACGAAGTACAGTGCTGAGGGGAGCAGTGGGCGCAGCAGGAGAGGTCTGCACACCATGTGGGACCCTTGCTGGCAGCCTGGAATCAAACTGGCGCTGCAGAGGCTGCGGGCAGCTTCGCAGCCCAGTGTTCAACTGCTGCACTACCGGGGAGGCCCTATTTTCATTTATTTTAAAACATTTTCTAATTTCTCTTAGATTTTATCATGTCATAGATTATTTAGAAGTGTAGTTTTTAATTTTAAAATATTTTATGTTTTCCTAGATAAACTAAGGTTATTTATTTTTAGTTTAACTCTGGGGTGATTTGGAAGTATTTGTGAAAATATTATGCAAACTTATTTCAATAATTTCACATATATTAATATTTGATTTTTCAGAAATGATAGAAAATTCTCTGAAAAACATTTTTTATGGTGCAGCATATGATCTATTGTGGTAAATATATCATGTATATATGAAAATAATATATATTTACCATTACTGGGTATACTGTTCCGTAAGTATTGATTATCTGAAAGTGACTGATATGTTGTTTAAGTCAATGTATTTGCTAATTATTTTGTCTAGTTCTATCAATTGCTGAAAGAAGGGTGTTCAAATTTCCTATTGTGATGATAGAATTATTTCTATCTTATTTTTAGTCTGTCAAATATTGCTTTATGTGTTTTGAACCTCTGTTACTAGACGTATGTACATTTATAAACTTAGATCTTCCTGACAAAATGAACTTTCTAGTATTAAAAAAAAGTCTGTATTTTTATATTCCTTGTCTTGAACTCTATTTAATCTGTGGCAACTGTAGTTTATGTTTTGTTTACATTTTATGTTTTCAGTGCCTTTTGTAGATAGAACCTGATATCACTTCATTAGGTATATATTTAACTTTTTTTTTTGATGTTTCTTTTTTTTTAAGATTTTTTATTTTATTTATTTATACAAGCACTGGGTACAGTCAGAAGCGCGAGAGAGTGAGAGAATTCACCAGGGACAGAGCGGAGAGCAGAGCAGAGCAGGCAGACTGATGAAGTACACTGCTAAGGGGAGCAGCGGGCGGCAGGAGAGGTCTGTGTGTCATGTGGGACCCTCGCCCGGTTGCCAGGGATTAAACCAGTGCTGCAGAGGCTGTGGGCAGCTTTGCACGCAGCCCAGTGCTCAACCTCTGCGCCACCAGGGAGGCCCTGTTTAACTTTTAAACAAAGTAATGATACCATTTCACATTTTCACTGGCTGTATGAGAGTGCCATTGTTCTATGTCAAATACTTGGAGCTTTCATTCTTTTAAATTTTAGCTGTGTGGGGCTATGCTATCATTTAAATTGTAGTTCACTAATGACTCAGCTGTTAAGTATTTTTTCAAGTGTTCAATAGTCATTCTTTTATTTTTGTGAAGTGTCTATTCAGATCATTTGGTCATTTTTTATTTTGGTTGCTTACCTCAATACTAGTGATTTTAAGAAAATATTATACACTCTAGACAGAAGTCCTTTAACAGACATATTGTTGTGAATAATTTTCCCATTCGGTGACTTGATTTATATATTTCAAAAGGCTTTATAATATTAATGTTATATTGAGACACTTTATTTCAGGGTTTTTTTTTTTTTTTTTGTTATGTCACTTTCTGTGTTTCATTTTGGATAATTTCCACTGCTATGTCTTCATTTTCACTGATCTCAGTATCTGATCTGCCATTGAAACTACCCTTTTGTCTTTCATTTTAGATATCATATTTTACATTCCTAGAAGTCCTTTTGAGTTTTCTTTATATCATTAATTTTCCTCCTCATCATGGAATTCCCTTCCATCCTGAATATCTAGGGTGTATTTGTAACAGTTGTTTGAACATATCATTGTGTGTTTGTTTCTTCTTGTCTGTCACTCTAGCTCTATTATTAGGGATTTATTTTTTCTCCTGACTATGGGTAATATTTTCCTACATTTGTTTGTATGATTAATTTTTTATTTTTTCTTTCTTTTATTATTATTATTTTAAAGATTTATTTATTTATTTATACAAGAACCCAGGTACAGGCCAGAAGCGCGGGAGGGTGAGAGGAGTCACCAGAGACAAGAGTGGGGAACAGAACAGGCAGACTGAGGAAATACACTGCTGAGGGGAGCAGCCGGCGAGACAGGAGAGGTCTGCTTTGCGATGTGGGACCCTCGCTGGCCGGCAGGGATCCAAGGGGCGCTGCAGAGGCTGTGGACAGTTTCACAGCGCGGTGCTCAACCACCTGCGCCACAAGGACAGGCCCTGTTTGTATGATAATTTTTTATTGAGCACCTGTTTTAAACTTTGGTTTGTTGGTTGCTGGAACTTCTTATGTTTATAGTGTTAAATTTTGTTTTAGCACATTAATTAGTGGATATCACTTGAACATTTTTAATCTTTTTTTGAGCAAGTCCATAGCAACTTTTAGAGAAAATCTAATTCACTCTAACTTCGAAGCGTTAATTCCTTCTGAAGATGTTACCTGATACCCCATATACTAACCTTCCTTCATTCTAGTTTGTGGTGACATGAGTCATTTCCTTCCCTGTTTGACTTTCAGAGAATGATGCTGTAGGTCCTTTAAAGTCAATCTTTCCCGGGCCTCCCTGGTGGTGCAGCGGTTGAGAGGTGGGTTGAGAAGCTGCCCGCAGCCTCTGCAGCGCCGGTTCGATCCCTGGCTGCCGGGCAAGGGTCCCACATGGCGCGACAGACCTCTCCTGCCTCGCCAGCTGCTCCCCTCAGTACTTTGTCAGTCTGCCTGTTCTGCTCTCTGCTCTGGCTCTGGTGAATTCTCTCACTCTCTCGCGCTTCTGACTGTACGCAGTGCGTGTATAAATAAATAAATAAAATCTTAAAAAAATAAATAAATAAAGTCAATCTTTCCTCAGCTTCAGTTGTTTCCTCTTAAGAATGCACAGGTAAGGGCCTCCCCAGTGGTGCAGCGGGTTGAACACAGCGCTGTAAAGCTGTCCGCAGCCTCTGCAGCGCTGGTCCGATTCCAGGCAGGCCAGGGAGATTCCCACATGGCGCTGCAGAAGTCTCCTGTCTCACCCGCTGCTCCCCTCAGCAGTGCTTTCGGTCCCTCTGCCTGTTTGGCTCCCTGCTCTGTCTCTGGTGAATCCTCTCACCTCCCGCGCCTCTGGCCTGTACCCCAGTTCTTGTATAAATACATACATCTTTAAAAAAAAAATGCACAGATAAGTACTGAAAGACCTGTGTTTCCTCTTACCCAGCTCTCCAAAGACTCTTTCTGAAGTTCCCTCCTTTCTGGTATCCTATTTTGCAAATTCTGGATGGCTTAATATTAAACTATATGTGGATTTCTTTGGTCCATGACTCACCCATAAATATGTTTTATTTCCAAATAGACGATTTTCTAGGGTGTTATTTAAAGTGCTTGAATTTTTTGAGATTTATATTATGGCATAGTATGTGGTACTGTTATAAATATTCCTAGCAAAAAGGTATATTCATGTATGTCTAGTAAATTAATTTGATAATTATGCTGTTTCATCACACCATATCTAGTTGTGTATATACTATAACCCTGAATATAGTTGTCCTGTTAATTGACAGTTTATGATGATGTCTACTGATAGGAGTCACAAGGAGATATTTTACTAATAGTACTTTCGCAAATAAAAATCTATGTTTAGGGCCTCCCCTGGTGGTGCAACGGTTAAGCGCCAGTTCATTCCCTGTCTGCCGGAGAGGGTCCCACCAAAAAAAAAAAAAAAAAATCTATGTTTAGCAGAATGGTCACCCAAATGAATCTAATATTGTTAATAACATATTATTGTATAATATTGTAATTAAAGAACTAATATTGTAACTAAATTAACCATTGTAACTAAATTAGCTATTGTTAATAAATAATACATTTCCTCAAATAGGATGCTGCTACATTATCAATATAAATTTTTTACCTTTTCTGAAAATCACATATAAACATAGGTCAGAATAAGAGCTGTGTCAGTAACAGTTGTGTTAGACACAAAACAAAGAAGCAAATAAAAACAATGGATCTATTATCAAAAGAAGGAGGATGTAGGAATTCAAAATCACATCAATGTTTTGTTTATGAAAGGCATTCTAAATTACAATTGATAATTGCAATTCATTAAAAATGTCTATAAAATGGTTTTCTCAGTGATTCATGAGATCTGTCACAATCAACTGTTTCCTGTGCATAATGTATCAACAAATTTGGTGAGTAGTATGCAGATCAGATTAGTCGTCCTCTAGCATTAGGTGTGAAGATTCTAAAGTCTGTCTCTTCATATATTCTTCATCATGGAGACAATTCTCCTGAACCTGTTTTTAAATATTCTCAAGCAGTTTCTGAAATGTATGCCTACCCATTTTCAGGTGGTTCTTATTATTGTTGCCATCATCTTGGTGTATTAGATCAGTATAATCGTTCATTAGAATATGGGTATTTTCTCTAATATGCTGTCACTTCTACTTCCTTGTTAGTCTTGAAACCTGTCACTTCTCTGTGCTACGTGGCTTTAATTTCTTTATGCTATGTTGCAATTTTCAGGTTCTCAATTTATCATCTATATTATTTCCTGAAAGTAAATCTTCATTTTCTAGTTGCTGCCCTTTAAGGAATACATTGTCTATTTCCATTCTCTGCATGTTATATGTGTACTATTTCATAGAGAAGTGATTAAATTTCTCTTTAACATCACCTTTAATGTTTTTAGAATCTGACTCAATGGGAAATTTTACTACTGTACTCTACATTGTTCATTGGTTCTTCTGGCAATAAATTGCCTTTTACATTAAGATTGTCCCTCACCAGCAATGTGATGAATGCCTTAATATCTTAGAATTTCCTAACATTCAACAAATCTAACAAGAGATGACTGCAGATATACAGATTCTAAGTAATGTAAAAAATGAAATTTCAGAAATTCCCCTTTCTTTCCAGGATTTTCATGCTTTGTCTTTCTTTTGAGATTATTGTGGCCATTTTTGTTGGTGCAGAGCTGACACTGATAGCTGCTGCTGTTGCGTTACCCTTGACTTACTTTTGTAGAACCATTGCTATTAATGTACTACAGAGAATGTGAGGGAATGCTTTAGAGAATGCAAGAAATAAACATATCAGTGAATATAATGATTGTACTTTCATATATTGCTTCTGTCCTAATCTCTTATGCATCTGGGTTTCCAAATAAACATATACTTTTCTTTTTTCACATATTATATGTTTCTCACTTGGGTATTTTCTGTATTTTTTGTATATTTGTGCTTTATCATGTATATTTTATTTTTTAAAGATTTATTTATTTATGCATACAAGAACTGGCGTACAGGCCAGAGGTGCAGTGGGGTGAGAAGATTCACCAGAGACAGAGTGGGGAACAGAACAGGCAGATTGACTGAACTATACTACTGAGGGGAGTGGCAGGCAAGTCAGGAGTGATCTGCTGTGCCATGTGGGTAGCTCCCTGGCCGGCACAAACTCATGCTGCGGAGGCTGTGGATAGCTTCATTAGTACTGTGCTTAACCCCTTGTGCCACCAGGGAGGCCCTTTATCATATATATTTTCTTCTCATTTTTCTATCAGTAGTAGTAGCCCGGTTCTTCAGTACTACCTTTAATTGTGCTTAATCTGCTACTGTACCCATGTTCTCACTTTATTGTACTTTTCTCAGGCCTACTTAGTGACACAGTATTGAAAAGTGCAAAATCCATTAAAACAGAGTCAAATTGTACTCAAAACAGTGCTAAGGGGGAGTAATAAAATAACAGTATTACAACAGGGTCAAGGGAAAGTGCCCAATGTGGAGAACAGGTCACCATCAGTGGGTTCTTACCCATGCACTCAATTGTAAGACCTCCCAGGCCCAGTTTCTGACAACAGGATTTATTTAACAAGCAGGTGATTGGGGTAAATTAAAAAGTTTCTAAGGCCACAAGGGACCAACTGTCTCATCCCAGGACCCCCAGTATCCAAAACAAAGTCCACCTATAGAAGATGAGGTGATATAGCAGCAGCCCCTGGCAGCATTATGGAGCCTGGGTAGGTTGTCAGACCAGACAGCAACAGTCAAGAACATCAGGACCTCGTCCAGAGGACCAGAGGCTGTGGGCAGTTGTTTGAGATGCTGGGCCAAGCCCGACAGTGCTCCTTGCAGGTGATATCAGAGGTGGGGATGGAGACAGGTATAGCAGACATGTCTCTGTGCAGACCTATAGAGGTCTGTATGTCTAGGAGTCATCTAGAAGTCTTATGGAGGTCTGTGGAGGTTGATTGAATACCCTGATGAACTTGATATTTCTCCATTCAGAGACCAGAAGCAGAATCCTACTTCTTTTATGGTGGTCTAATAAATACTACCTTCTCAGAGGCCAGGAGTAGAATGTTTCTTCTTTTGCTGGAAGTTGACTGCTGACTGAATTTTTGTTCAAAGGTGGTCCAATGATTCCTTCCTCTTTGAAAGCTGGGAGCGTACTGTATCAAACTTGCTCTGCTCTGCTTTATAATCCCTTTCAGAATCCCTTATCCTACAAGTGTAATTGGGTTGTTTTTATTCCTAAGCTTCTGACTGGACCATTATGCACCAATCAGCTTGTTTTCCATTTTTAATTGAAATAATAAACTAGTCAAACACTTGATTGATCCATTTAGGATCTTAGAGACAGATTGAAAAGGAGAAAAGAGCCCGGCCTGGCCTGTATTCAGGTCAGGGCAGGTTTCTGGGTCTGTTTGCTTTGGGGAACCATAGTTTGAGTCAGCCTCACTGAGGTTGGGAGTGAACGAATCTACACGGAGTGTGGGCTGAGGCTGGTGTGCCTCAGTCCCAACAAAGTCACCTTGACTTATGTCTTCTGTAGGCCATGGTGATCCAGTTTCACTAGAACTAACCCCCGCCGACAATTTTCTAATTTCACATTTTGCTATTTAAATTTCTTTATAACAGTTGTCAACTTATCTTTTTTCTTTCTGAATATTTTATGCACTCTCCCAATATCTGTACATATTCAGTTTATGTCTCTTTATTTTCTCTCATTTCTGCTGATTCTCACTCATGGTGCATTTTCTCCTTATATGTTTGGCTACTATTGATTGTTCTTGGACATTGCATTTTAAAAGATATTGTTGGAATTTATTTGAAACTTACTTTCTTCCAAAGAAGTTTTGTTTGTATATGCCTGATTCCTTGGAATGACATAATCTTAATACCAGTTCAAGAGTTGAAGTTTTATCATTTACTTGGATTATGTCAGACTGTAGTCTGCTCAAGTCCTTTTAATATTAATCTACTCCTACTTTTTCTTTTTTTAAGATTTATTTATTTATGCATACAAGAACTGGGATATAGGCCAGAGGTGCGAGGGGTGAGAGGATTCACCAGAGACAGAGTGGGGAACAGAACAGGCAGATCGACAGACGTACACTGCTGAGGGGAGCAGCGGGGGAGTCAAGAGAGGTCTGCTGTGCCAGATCCCTAGCTGGCCGGGGATTGAACTGGTGCTGCAGAGGCTGTGGAAAGCTTCATAGGTTGCTTTTTAACCCCTTGTGCCACCAGGGAGGTCTTACTCCTACTTCTAAGGCACAAGACTTCAGATATTCAGCTGGGGATTTTCATAGATCAGTTTCAACTTTTGATCTTTTGAGAACATTAAAGGTTCAGCTAAGTTTCAGTTTCCACTTCAAAATAACGAATTCCCGTAAAATCAAAGTGTGCCTAGGTGCTAGACTTAAACTTCAGACTTTCTATCCTCTCAATGACCCAGTAATTTCTCTACACCTTAATGATACTTTGACAGTTTGAGAAAAAAATAAATATTAATCTAACTTTTTTCCTAGTTGGAAGTATTGCCTCATGTTACTTTGCTAGCTTCCACTACTGGAAGTCTGGTTTATTTTGTCATAAAAAAATCTAAATTTACTGAAAATTTAAATAAGCATTCACACAACAAGCTCTTACCTTTGAATACGAATTCTAAAATAGATAGCTAGATAAAACACAGAGTCTTGCTGTGTATTTGGTGTAGTTGCAGCTTTGATGGCATAAGTGACACCAATAACTTCAGTTTTTTATAATGTCCATTTTTAATTGCTCTCAATGGACTTTTTTACAGGAACAATGGATTCTTTAAAAAGAGTCAGGAGATGGAATAAGTGAAACTAATAAATACAATTTTCCTTTAGCTTTGCAACCAAATTTAGCCTTTTATCTGTATTTGGAATAGCTTCTAGCAAGTCAGATTACTCCTGTTTTTAATGTTATGTTTTTCTTATAAAGAAAGGACTTGAAGGGCCTCCCTGGTGGTGCAAGGGGTTAAGATGCAACCTATAAAGATATCCGCAGCCACTGCAGCACAAGTTCGATCCCCAGCCAGGGAGCTACCCACATGGCGCAGCAGACCTCTCCTGACTCACTGGCTGCTCCTTTCAGCAGTGTATTTCAGTTAATCCTCCTGTTCTGTTCCCCACTCTGTCTCTGGTGAATCCTCTCACCCCTCTCACCTCTTATATGCATAAATAAATAATTCTTAAAAAAAAAAGAAAAGACATGAAGCCTTGGTAGAGCTGCATGGCATCTTGTCCAAAGTATTTTAAATAGTTTTTTGTTCCGTAGTCATGAACCATAGTGTCACTGATTATTTTGGGAATGACTCAACTCCTTTACGGTACAATTAAAAAGGTCAATTTTGGAGGGAGATGTGGAAAAATAAATTAATCTGATCCATAACTGCAAATAAATTCTGCAGCTCAATTTTAGGAAGGAGTACATATAGGATTATAGAAATGGAAATTGATTCCTTAAAATATTCATATCTTTAATGCTAATATGTATGGGGTTTCTGATTGGGATCATACAAATATTCTAAAATTATATTTACATGTCAGTTGTACCATCCTCTGAATATCTTTATAACTAATCATTTTAAATACTTTAAATAGGTTAATTTATGGTATGTAAGTATATCTCAGTAAAGCTATTTTACACACAATACTTGTCATATCTGTGTATTCTTTATTAGGATATCTAAATATCAAAATTTCATAGATTATGAAGTGCATGTAGGAAAATGACAATGAATATAATCCTTAAACTAAGGAAGATATCGAGATTTCAACTTAGTTTTCATATTTACTATGTGATCGAAGTCAGTTACTTAACACCACTGGTTTTCAGCTTTTTCAGATAAAATGAGCATAAATAACACTATCTTGTCCAGAAGGAGAAAGAAAAGCAGGATTCTTGCTCATCTGATGTATTTTGGGAACACTATTAGTGAAAATTAAGATAGGACAAGGAAAAGAAGCAGTGAGAATATGGTTTCAGCTGAAGATTAACTTTAGTCTGTTCCCTCAAGAACTCAGGGATTGCCCGATATCTCAAGGGGGCAGTTTGGGACAATGTAGTCCTCCAAAGTGATAGTGCTGCCCCTTGCTGCTAATGGGAGAGGTTGCACTTGACAGTAAAGGGAAACTAAATTGGGTGCTATTTGGGTCTACTTCGATGATGCATACTAAAAAATGATAGTGAAGATATGCACAGTGACTGGTTCAAAGAGATACTTAATAATGGTAGCTTTTTAGTAGGTGATAAAATATAAAATATATATAGAAAAAGTGAATTAATTATAAATATTGCATATCATCCAATAAGAAAATCTTACTGTATATGTTGATTTCTCATCAAATATATTTGTGTGACTTATTGAGCACCCTTCATGCTGAATTTGTAAAGGTTTGACTTTCCGTGGGCTTGTCCAACCTGAAAACAAAAGAGCATGTGTTTTGGGTTAAAAATGCAATAGAATTATCTTTTTTCATCAAAAAATTTCCTTCCGAAAGCTAATCTGTGTGATGTTAATCAATTTTTAATGAATTATCTAACTTTCCTCAGCAGTGAGAACAGAATAGCTCTGGAAGTTACATGTTAATATTTAATGAAGCATGGGCCTCCCCAGTGGTGCAGTGGTTGAGTGCTGGGCTGCGAAGCTGCCCACAGCCTCTGCAGCACCAGTTCGATCCCCGGCCCCTGGGCGAGGGTCCCACATGGCGCACAGACCTCTCCTGCCATGCCCGCTGCTCCCCTCAGCAGTGTACTTCAGTCCTTCTGCCTGTTCTGTTCCCTGCTCTGGCTCTGGTGAATTCTCTCACCCTCCCACGCTTCTGACTGTACCCAGTGTTTGTATAAACAAATTAGAAAAAAAATAGAAAAAAATATTTAATGATGCATAATTTTTTTATTATTATTGGAAAATATTTATTGGGTACGATGAATCTATTTATGCACATGCAGTGTCGGGAATGACAGAGACACAAAAAGTTTACTATGCAGATAATTAATCTAATGATAGAAGTCTAACAGACTAGTACATATAAAAACAATCTTTAATATTTCTTGACCATAAATGGAAATGGATTAATATATATAAAGATGGAAATCAGATTTCCTGATTTTGAGCTCCTCATGAAGAAATGGAAAATAAAAATATGTTAGTAGAAAATTTTAACATAGAAGTGTTTGACAAGTGTAGTAATAGTTGGGCTCTGAGTGCCATGGGATTGCAGAGGATGAACACCTGAGTCAGATTGTAAGGAGTTAGGCACATCTTCGATAAGTTAACATCTGATCTAATTTTGACAAAGACAGTCATTCTAGGTAAGGAGACAGCAGGGTTATCTTGCTTGTGAGAGATAGCAACTTTTGTAGGAAGTTAAAAGAAATGGGTATAGATATATCATTAAATGACAGTCAGAGAATGTGGAAGGTGAACAAGAGAGGTCGGTCAGAATCAGGACATGAAAGTTCTGTACTTAACCTCCAGGTGGATTGTTTTAATCACAGAGATGACAGTTCTGATCATTTCCATAGGTAATCTTTTTCCTAGCTCATTGGAGCTTCTATCTTATTCTTTTACTTCTTAGCTTTGCCCGATGAATTGATCTCACTTGGCAATGGGGGAATTGAAAAGTTGCAATGTGGGAGTTAGGTGGACAGGGATGTAGAATTTGGTGAGATAGATTTTGAGAAGGATTTGGGTAACAGGAGCAACATGCCAAATTAGTGTAGGTTCATACCTGCCTCCAAAGGTCTAAATAAGGTATATACTTTCTGGTTGAGGGGCCAGCATGACCTCATGAATTATTTGACCCATCCAAGACTCATTTTCCTCATCAAACATCCATTCTCAGAGGTTTGAAAATAACAATTAATGTATGTAAGATAGTTTGCAAAATTTATGACATGTAATTAAAGTGCACAATGCATTTAACATTTATATCAATAATTATTAGTATCTGTGATTGTAATGCAGTGATACCATTTCATGATTCAGTCAATATTTGAGTAACAAACTCTAGAGAGAATCTGTAAAGGGAACTGGCAAAGGGGAGATGGGAAGGTAGTGGACACTGTTGGCTAGAAGGGGAATTGAAGAAATTAGTGGGTGAGAAGTCCTTGGGGATGCATCACTGCTGACTTTGGAAATAGAGGAGGCCACATGTGAAGGAATGCATGCAGCATATAGGAGGAGAGAGTAATCCCTGCTTGTCAATGAGCAAGGAAGTGAGCACCTAAGATGCAAGGAATGAATTTTCTAACAGCCTCACTGAGTCTATAAATATGTGTAGATTTCCCCCACCCTCTAGATAAGAGCTAAGAGTGCCCTTGATTAGGGTAGAGTAAGAACCTAATAGAAAATTCAGTGGATGGTCCTACCCAGAATTCTGATTCGCAAAACTGTGAGCTAATAAATGGATTTGTTTTAGACTGTTAAATTAGCTATGATACCGATTAAAAAAAGAAGACAGTGGGGAAGGGAACATAATGGATTACAGTGGAAAACTATATGTGCTTTGGTGGTGGGAAAATTATGGTGACCACAAGTGAGGGGAGAAATTCTCTACTGTGAGAAAAATAATGGACAAGGATGCTTAAAAAATAAAATAGAAAAAAAAAAAGCAATAGAAAAAGTAGAGGTAGCAGTGAAAAGTCAAGAAAAATGAAACAGGGCTGTATTGAATAATTTCAATTTTATTTCTTATTCATTATATATATATATTCATTATATACATCTTCCCTTATTTAATTTTATTTTTTTAAAGATTTATTTATTTATGCATACAAGAACTGGGATATAGGGCAGAAGGTGTGGGGGGAGGTGAGAAGATTCACCAGGGACAGATTGGGGAGCAGAACAGGCAGACTGACTGAAATACACCTCTGAGGGGAGCAGCGGGCCAGAAAGGAGAGGTCTGCTGCACCATGTGGGTAGCTCGCTGGCCAGCTGGGCATCAAACTCTTGCTGCAGAGGCTGCGGATAGCTTCACAGTGCTGTGCTTAACTCCTTGTGTCACCAGGGAGGCCTCCATTTTATTTTTTTTATAGTGACTTTTCTTGCACACAAATTTATTTCTGTGTGTGGTTAAATCTACTCTTATTTTCCTTCATGAGTTATTCTACCTTAATTCTTTTTAAACATTTTCTAAAGAAATTTTAAATCTTATTTGAAACTTTTTTACATTATTTTTTATTTTTTCCCTTGTATCTCCTTATTCCCTCCCCTTCCCGTAAGTATGGTTACCATAGTTTCCCCACCACCAAACTACCAGCAGTCCCCAACCATAGTCTATTGTGCATTCCCTGCTGTTTCTTCCTTCCACATCACTCTCCTTCTCCTCTCCTCGATGTCTCAGATCTATGGTCAGCTTACAAGAGTTGGTTTGACTTTGATTTCTCTGTATTCCACATATAAGTGAAACCATCTGCTGACTTCCTTTACTACATGTAATTCCTTCAAACTCCCATCATTTTTTCAAAGATTTATTTTATTTATTTATGCATAGAAGAACTGGGGTGTAAGCCAGAGTTGCGGGCGTTGAGTGGATTCACCAGAGACAGAGTGGGGAGCAGAATGGGGGGATCTACTGAAATACACTGTGGAGGGGAGCAGCAGATGAGACAGAAGGAGAGAGGGTTAGCTCCCTGGCTGGGGATCGAGCTCGTGTAGCAATGGCTTGAGATGGGTTGATAGCAACGAGAATTTAACCCCTGAGCCACTAGGGAGACCCAAACCCCCATCACTTTGTTGAAAATGGCTGCATTTCATCCCTTCTTATGGTTACATAATACTTCCTTATGTGCATGTATCACATTTTCTTGATCCAATCATCTATCATTGGTCATTTAGACTGCGTCCATATCTCTGCTATTATAAATAATGCTACCATATATATCATAGAATATATAGATTTTTGTGTTGATCATTTCACCTTCTTTGGAATTGTGACCAAGAGCAGAATTGCTGGGTTGTACAGTGTTTAGTTTAAGGTAAATCAGGTTTTTTTTTTCCATAATTGTTGCGACAGTGTAGAAGGGTTCATTTTTCTCACCATGCTCTCTAGCACTGCTGGGTATGAGATGGTATCTCATTGTGGTTTTGACACTTGGTTTTTGCAAGTGATGATGAATGTTTTTGTCATATGTCTATTATCCTTTTATATAGCATTTTTTGATGAATCGTGTTCATATCTGCTGTCCTTTTTATTCATTGGGCTATTCGTTTTTTTAATGTGATGCTTTTTTTTTACAATCTTAGATATTAACCCCTTATCAATTATATTATGTGACTATTTTTACCCTTTCATAGAGTGCCTTTTAAATCATATTGTATTTTCTTTCACTGTCTAAAAGCTTTTTAATTTGAGGTAATCCCAATTATTTATTTTTGCTTTTATGTCTCTAGCCATAGGGTTCTTATCACCAAAAATCTTCATCATTGATATCATAGGGTATATCCCCAATGTGTTCTTAAGTATATTTTATTGTTGCAGGTCTCATATCTAAATCTTTAAACCATTTAGATTTTATTTTTGTGAATGAGATTAGGGAGTGATCCAACTTCAAGCTTTTGTGTGTGGCTTTCCAGTTTTCCAAACACCATTATTAAAGAGACTATCTTTTCCCCATTGTATGATCATAGCTCTTTTATCATAAATTAGGTACTAGTTTGTATATGGATTTCTGGACTTTCAATTCCATTTACTGATTCATTTATTTATTTGTGTGCCAAATACTATATTTTTTAGTACTATTACTTTATAATATAGATAATATACCTCAGATTCTCTTCTCTATCCTCAGGTTTGCTTTCACAATTCAAGCCTTTTTTGTGGTTCCTTATACACTTCATATGTTTTGTTCAATTTTTATGAAACATAATTGCTGGTGTTTTGATGGATATTGTGTTAAATTTTAGGCAGAATAGTCATTTTAATTGATTCTCCCCATCCATGAACAAGAAATCTCTTTTCATCTCCCTATGATTACCGAGATCTTCTAATACAGTTTTGTAGTTTGCATTGTATAAATTTTTCTACTCTTTAAGTCTTTATTATTTTTGATTCAGTTTTGCATAGAATTTCCTTCTTTTCCTTATCATTCATCATTTGTACATAAAAATACAACAGATATTTTTATGTTGATTTTACTACCTGTCACTTTGCTGTATTCATTTATTTTTTCCAATAAATTTGGAGTCTTTACGATTTTCTGTATTTTTTTTTTAATTTCAGAGAAGAGGCATTAAGGAGTCATGCCATAAGTTTATTTACAAACATATTTAGTATATTGAGTTCAACAGTTTGGCTTTTCAAAGAAATTGCACTTCTTAAAATGATCCTCTTCATATCTGTTTCATGGATGAACTAAAATGTCCTTATTTCTTAAGCAGCTGGTGTCTTAATATAAAGAAAGGTGCAGCAAACCCAGAACCGAAGTACACAGTCCTCATAAATAGTAACCGACACTTGTTTTCCACAGAAAATGGCAAATTCTTCCCTGGGCCCTCCTCATAGTGGCTCCTGCGGACCACAGAGGTCATGAATCCCTGGATGTTTTGTCCCAACATAGCGCAGTCTGGAGCTCTGCAAAAGACGCAGAGACCAAACTTGGGCGAAATGGCGGCGACCCAAGTAATATGCTTTTTTTCTGTATCTTATCCTGTGCAAATAGTGATAGTTCTACTTCTTCTATTCCACACTGGATTTCCTTTATTTTCTGTTATCTGATTGCTCTATCCAACATCTTTAATATTAAACAGAGTGGTGACAGTAGGCATCCTTGTCTTACTCCTGATCTTAAAGGAAAGCTTTCAGTTTTTCACCATTAAATATTATATTGGTTGAAGGTTTGTAATACCTGACCTGTATTATGTAGAGGTAGGTTCCTTCTATTCTCTCCTTGTCTAGTTTTTGTCATAAATGGGTGCTAAACCTAATCAAATGCTTCCTCTGCATCTATTGACATGTTCAAATAATTTTTCTTTACTTTCTGGTAATGATTTCGTACACTGATTGACTTATGTGTATTAAACAATCTTACACTCCTGGGACAAATCCCAGTTGATCGTGGTGTATAAGTTTTATGATATATTAATTTATTTGGCTTGCTAGTACTCTTTTCAAGATTTTTGCATCAGTCTTCATCAGGGATATTGGTCTATAATTTTCTTCCCTTGTTGCTGTCCATATCTGGTTTTAGGTATTGTCGCCATAAAAAATATTCTTCCAATAAAAAGTATCGGGGGGCATTCTCTCTTATTGTATTTTTAAGAAAACAATTTGAGTAGGATGAGCATTATTTATTTTTTTAAATTTTTTTTTAAAGATTTATTTATTTACTTATACAAGCACTGGGTGCAGTCAGAAGTGCGGAAGGGTGAGAGAATTCACCAGGGCCAGAGCGGAGAGCAGAACAGGCAGACTGACAAAATACACTCCTGAGGGGAGCAGCGGGTGTGGCAGGAGAGGTCTGCACGCCATGTGGAACCCTCACTGGTGGCTGGGGATTGAACCAGCACTGCAGAGGCTGCAGGCAGCTTCACAGCCCAGCACTCAACCACTGCGCCTGAGCATTATTTCTTGCTTAAAGTTTTTAAAGATTTTTTTTTTTTTTAATTTACTTCTGTAAGCACTAGGGGGACAATCAGAAGCAAGGGGGGTGAGAGAATTCACCAGAGCCAGAGCAGGGGACAGAACAGGCAGAGTGACGAAATACACTGCTGAGGGGAGCAGCGAGCGCGGCAGGAGAGGTCTGTCGAGCCATGTGGGACTCTCACGGGTGGCCTGGGATCGAATCTGCACTGCAGAGGCTGCAGGCAGCCTCGCAGCCCAGGGCTCAACTGCTGCACCACCAGGGAAGGCCCTTGCTTAAAGTTTTGATAAAATTCTTTTGTGAAGTCTCTGTTCCTGGGCTTTTGTTTTGGGGAATATTTTTTATTACTGTTTCATTTTCCATACTTATGATCAGTTTATTCAAAACATCTGCTTCTTCCTGGGTTAGTTTTTGTAGATTACATTGATATAGAAAATTTCCTTGTTTCTTCAAATTATAGAACATAATAATAATACAATGAACACTGGTTCATTGTAATCTGATATGGTTCTTTTTATTTCTGTGCTGTCTGTTGTGATGTCTACTCTTTCATGTATGATTTTATTAATGGTTTCTTTTTTTTAAATGTAGCTAGATGTTTATCAATTTCCCTGAAGATCTATTTCCCCCCTTTACTTCCACACTTTATTTCCTTCCTTCTACTAAATTTGGGTCTTGCTTTTTCCTCTTTTACAAATTGCTTTAGATTATTGGATATAATAAATATTGGATTATTTATTGGAGTCTTTTCTTGATTCTTATGTGGTCTGTATTACAATTATCTTTTCCCTTAACAGTGTTTTTGCTGCATCCCATTGATTATGGTACCTTGAACCATAATTTCCATTCATCTTAAGTACTTTTTAATGTTTCGATTTCTCTCTTATCAAATAGCTATGAAACAACCTGTTGTTTAGTCTCCATGTATTTATAATTTTTCCAGTTTTTTTCAACTTAATAGATGATAGAGATAATGCTAGGTATAATTTTGATATTTGTTGTTTTATTGAAAATTGACTTTTGTTCCAACATATATGTTATTGAAAATGTTTCATGTGCATGTGCATTTGAAATATGTATGCAATTAGTTCTTGGGAGTATTATGTAGGTATCTATTAGCTCCACTTGGTTTTGCATCTCCATTAAGGCTATTGTTTTCTTATTTATTATTCATCTTGTTGATTTTTTCCATATAGTAAGTAGGGGTCCTTTTGTATTATTGGGTTGCTGTCAATCTCTTCAGTTCTGTTATTGTCTAATGTATCTCAGCTCTCCATCATTCAGCGCACATATATTTGTGTTACTTCTTCTTGTTGTGTTGGACCTCTAATCAAAATATAGTGCCTTTTTTTTTCCCTATTACCTTTCTTATTTGGAAAGGAGCCAGTATTTTATCAGATATGACTGATAAAGCATAACTTTTTTTTTAAAAGATGTATTTCTTTATACAAAAACCAGGGTACAGGCCAGATGTGCAAGAGGGTGAGAGGATTCACCAAAGATAGAGTGGGAAACGGAACAGGCAGAGCAGCCGGTGAGACAGGAGAGGTCTGCTCACCATGTGGCTACCTCCATGGCCAGTGGGGATCGAACCAGCACTGCAGAGGCTGCTGACAGCTTCACAGCGCTGCACTCAACCGCCTGTGCCACCAGGGAGGCCCAGAAAAAGCATAACTCTTATCCTATGCTTGCATATCTCCAAATTCCTTTCTGGTTCAAAAGGGGGTATATAGAGGCTGGGGCTGGGAAGACTTATTTTGTGGGTCTTTTCCTTTATTTTTAACCCTCTTCCTAATCCCAAGTGACTATAGTTTTTCTTTGAAGTGGTAGGAATCATGATCTCCACTGCTCCAACAAATAGTAGAAGTACTATTCCTCCAGACAGTGCTTCTGTTGGTGTCTAGGCTATGACTGGCTCCTAAAGAACCTGGTGGAAGGTGCTGTACCTCTGACACTAGGGCAAGCTTAGCATCTCTCACTACAGCATTTGCTCTTTTCTACATTCTCAAAGAGGTTCACCTCTTTCATTTCCTATCACACACACTTCCACACAGTCATATTACATGCACCTTTCATTGGAAGTATTTCTCATCACTTCTGTGACCTCTCTGTAAATTCTTATGGAGGAACCAAAAAATGCAGCTGCCAGTAAGAGGTCATCAGTTCTGTTCCCAGGGTTCTGGTGGAGCTGTTTTTGCCGGGGTTGCTTCTCTTCAGCTTTTACATATACTATTCTTTTCAAACTCCACCCCCCAAATATACTTTCAACTACTTTTCTATTTTCTATTTCATCTCAGCCCCTTTCATAACCATTAATATATTTATTTTTTCAATGGAGTGAGAAAGATACAGAGAAATTCCACACAATTACCAAAGTTAAATATAATTTATTTAAATTATAACTAGGTTATCTATATATCTATATATCTAGAGTAAATTATATGACATGCTTTGTGTTGGTCACTTATATTATTAAATATATTTTTTATAAAACAAAGTGTTTTACAAATATTTAGAAAATGCTTATCATTATTACTTTCCCCTTAGAATATGTAACTAAAAATAATAATTCCTCTTAGCAATGATTTTGTTAGATTAACTGCTAACTAGTAAACATTATGCCCATACACTTGTCCTATGTTTAAATACTTAAAAATTAAAAAGTCTATCTCATTTTATTTACCTCCAAGTCTTGCTCTGATGGAAATATCTGGTGTTGCTCTGGAATTCCATCTCCTGTCCTGTTTTAGTTCTTCTAATACATTTTTTTGCCTTTTTAGTGTTGCCTGAAATCCTGAGTCTGGTCTGGGAACTCGATGTTGAGGTTTCACATCACTGAAATCTACTAGGTTTGGTATGGTTCTGCCAAAACCAGGCTTTAAATCAGCATCACCACCAGGACTCATAAACCCAGAACAGACATCACCTAAGGGCACATCATCTCGAAGTGGAAATAATGGGTAATGTGGCCCATATGGTGGGGGATAAGGATAGTGTAAATGATAGTCTGGTAGGTCTGAAGAGGGATAAGGGTGAAATTTAAGAAACACAGGGTTGCATTTCTTTTCAATTCTGCAATAGTTATGTCTATCTTCAACACCTTTCACAAAAGGCATGTTTATTTTTCTTAAGAGATTCCAGTAGTGTGGGTAATCTATATTCTCAACAGCCTTTTTCCCTGAACGGATGAATCTTTCAGAGATACTTATCTTTCCAGGAGTATACTGTGAATCCGAATCCATGGCTTTTCTTAGAATTCTCAGATATTGTAAATTAAGTGCTTCTTATGACACTTTTTATTTTAAACTATAAAAACACAATTTTCCAGTGATTGAGTATTGGTTAATATAACTTAGAGAACAGAGTTATTGAATTGACTTTTAAAATGTTGATTTTTTTTTTAAGTCAATTTTTTTTCTCTTCTAGAGGAAGGTATAGTATGGCAAAGGAATAAGACAGACAAAACAAAACAGAACTGTTGTATCTTGGCAACAGTTAGAACTGTTAACACATTAGAGTACTTAGTATATACATCATAATTAAATTCTTAAGAAAAACAAAAATAGCTTCAGTGGCAAGATTTCCATTTTAGCTTTTTCCTCAATGCTCAGGAAAACTGCTCATTTTTAATCTACTTTTAGGTTTTGCCATATGTTAATATTTTATAGGTAAAAGATACCAAAGTTTATAAATAAAATAATCAGTGGCAACGTATTTTATAAAAGTATATACTTGACTACAATTAAGAATTTACTTTACAGATATAATTATAAAACATTAGTATTTATTTTACTAAGGTTAAATCATTATATCTAATATTTTATGACAGTAATTTACAATTTATAGTCAAAAGTTCATCTTTTTCATGCCCTAAATTATTCTTACTTCTTGCTACCATGATGTCTAGAGTAAAAGCAAAGATGGTTTTAAGCTCATTACTGAAAATAATAGGATGTCATTTATTTGTTCACATGCAAAATAGATATCAATATTCTATTCATTTTAAAACATTTCAATAATTTCATCTTGCATGAAACTATTACAGGAATTTCAAATACAGTCTACACTTAGGGTTGTTGGTAGGTTACTGGAAACTCCATTATAAGTGACATGACTTAAAACAGGTGTGGTTGAGATATTTTATTCTTACCAATGTTATATGGAAATAATGTCATACTAAACTTTGAGGTACTGATATATTAGAATTAAGGTAGAAAAGCCCCTATCATCCTTACTGCAGCAAAAAATGCAAATATGAATGAGAGATGTACTTTCTGATTTTCAGCAGATTTTCATCATTAGAATCATACCACATGTTAAATTAAGAGTCCAAAATCACATCCCATTCTCAGGTGGACTATTAGAAATTTCCACTGAAAATAAAGACAGGTGGGATTGATGAACTGAAGTAAATTCTTGATGACAGAAAACAAAGATTACAAGATTTAGCATAATCTAAACAGTCCCTTCCATCTTTTATCCCTGAGAAGTCTACAATCAAATGTTCAGTTGGTAAAAAGCATATAGTGCAGGTTTGTTTACAAAAAAAAAAAGAGGACTTTTAGCAGGATATATGTCCAGACAAAGATAGTGACTGATTTCACTCTATTCAGTAAAATATGTGTTTATTAAATGGGCACAAGGTAACTGCAAGATCTTAACCAAAAAACTGGTTGGATCCAAGTTATTGAGGCCTTTCTTTACTCAAATATGCTTGAACTGGCTAAATATAATTTAGGACTTTATACAGACTAGAAAAAAATTCAAAAGGAATAAATTGTACTGTGTAGTCAACACAATATTAATAGACAACTTGTGGAATATGCAGAAGTTTCTTCAATTTGTTATTAATAACCAAGTTCTTAGAATATTTATATAGTCCTTAAGAAATGTTTCCATCCTGATCCTAAGTCAAGAGTCAGCCCCTTTTCTTCTCTGCTGGGTTATTATATATGTCAGGGTTTATTCTAGGAATTGAGATTAAAATAGTAGCAAAACAGGTAAGATCTTGGCTTTGAAAAGCTAAGCACAAAGCACATAAATCCGGTTAAACGTTAAGAGAGCACAGAGTTCTATCTGTGGTGCAACCATCATACACCTAAAGGCATTGCATTTTGAGTTAAACAATCAAATAAGTGGGGTGGTTGATTAGGTGGTTAGGCTGTCAGTTTGAATTCCCTTAATTGGAGTTTGGTTAACCCAGTGTGAGCTTTTAGTCAATTCAGTGATACTCATTTCTTCCTATTAGGATTATCTTCAGTTATTTAAATTCTTTCTATTGAAACACTGCACTAGATTTATTTCTAGCACAGCTCTGCTACATTTAAGTAAAATTTTCCAGCTGCAGAAAAGACAAGATTCTCTTTCAAGTTCGTTGTGTAAATGCCCTCTTAGGCTGATAGCTGGTTTTATGTTTCTGAATTTGCATGATCTTTCAGGTTGAGTGCTGCAGGAAAGTCAGTATTAGCTAAGGTAATTTTGTTAGTGTGACCAAGCACATGCATGGATCCCCAAACTTGCATTCTCTGAAGGAATCTGGCTATGCATATGCATAAAGGCAAAGCAGACATTTAGTGTGAGAGAACTTTAACAGAGTTAGTGGGGAGGAGGTGGGGGAAACGTAAGGTTGGTCAGACACCGGGCCTCATAGGCTGAATGGCTTGCCACAAGTCTAAGGCACCTTCTCTTGAAACCATAGAAAAAGTGTTCTGAAGCAGGGCCTCAAAAATGGGACAAAAGGAGATTCCCACGTCAAGTTAACTAACAGCTGCCATTGCCAGCCTCCCCATACGTCTCTCACCCAAGTTTCTCTTCTAAGTGTCTCTACCTAAGTGTCTCTTCTAAGTGTCTCTCCCATGTCTCACCACCAAGCCGGGCGGCTTCTTCCATATTTCTTACCAATAGAACCAGGGTACAAAGTGGGCCACAGGACAAGAGAAATACCTTTTTTCCCCTATCTTCCATATTATTTTTTTTTTAAAGATTTATTTATTTATACAAGAACCAGGGGATGCACGGGAGGGTGAGAGGATTCACCAGAGACAGAGCGGGGAACAAACCAGGCAGACTGACAAAATACACTGCTGAGGGAAGCAGCAGGTGGACATGTTATAGGACAGGGAGAGGGGCAGCCCAAACCTCACAAACCTGCCTATTCTAAATGGGTTCTGCCATCTGACGCATCAACACAAAACATATGACACTTTAATGGGAAGGAACTTTAATAAAACTAGGAAACAATACAGGTAATGTTATAGGACAGGGAGAGGGGCAGCCCAAACCCCGCAAACCTGCCTATTCTAAATGGGTTCTGCCATCCGCGGCATCAACACAAAACATATGACACTTTAATGGGAAGGAACTTTAATAAAAACTAGGAAACAATACAGGTAAGGCAAAGAGTCTAGTTTCTAAATGAAGCACCCAAAGTTACCCGTCCCCTCGTGGGTAAAACTCCATCCATATGGGATCGGCCCAGAGCAAGGCCCCAAAGCCTGCCACAAGTCTAAAGCATCTTCCAGTGGGGACCCACAGAAAAGAGTCAGAAACAACCAAACAAGCCCGGAAGGAAAAGAGCAAAATCAACATCAAGATAAAAGCTGCCATTGTCACCTCCCCATGGGTCTCACCCACATCTGTGTCACCCCGTCCACGACCAAAAGACAAGCGCAGCTTCTTCACGTGTCTCTAGGCTCCATGCGCCTCCTCCAGGTCTCCTGGCTCCATTCTGCTTCCTCAGTCTCTTCTTCAGCTTCTCCTCTCCCTGCTCAGCTCCACCCTTCCTTGGGTGGGGCAGGGAACCTGGAACCTCCCCCTTTCCTGGGGACCACCCTGTTACAGTCTGCAGCGCCATGTGGGACCCTCGCTGGCAGGTAGGGAACAAACCGGGGCTGCAGAGGTGCGGTGCTCACCAGGGCAGGCCCCATATTATTTTTTTAAAGATTTATTTATGAATACAAGAACTGGGGTACAGTTCAGAGGTGTGGGGGGTGAGAGGATTCACCAGAGACAGAGTGGGGAACAGTACAGGCAGATTAACCAAAGTACACTGCTGAGGGAAGCAATGGGCCAGTCGGGAGAGGTCTGCTGTGCCATGTGGGTTGCTCCCTGGCTGGCTGCAGAGGCCGCTGACAGCTTCATATGTTGCTCATAGGTTGCGCCTAATCCCTTGCGCCACCAGGGAGGCCCCCTATCTTTCACATTATTTCGCTTTAAGTGGCCACCCAGCTCTGCCCATGATTAAGCGAGGCTGGGAACATGTTACCTCCCCCTTTTATGGCCATATGCCCTTAACGACTTCGTCTGTTTTTTCCAGCAAGTTTCTTCCTAGGTTAAGGGCTCAACTTTCATTCCCATTTAGTTTATGTTCCATTTACCTCCCAATTACGTTCAATACATAAGTACTAGTATCTGATATTCTAGATCCAAACAATTCTCTGAGGACTGTACTTGTCTGAAATCACTCACTTCCCACGACCTAAGTCTCAGGTGGGCCCTACCGAGGGGCTCCTCCCACCAAAGTGCTGATGAAAAGCCTTTCCTGTGCCCACGACCAGACCACCGCACTCACAACGGACAGGCGCGGGCCGTGGACGGCGGTTCTCCCAGGTGCGGAATGTTGGCCGTATCGCTAATCTTCCCTGCGCGTCCGCGAAGCACGACACCGGCCCTCCCCCCTCGCCCAGCGCCCGGGGAGGCCCCTCCGGCGGGTGGGCTCGGGCGGGCGCGGCCTGTCTCCCCCGCCCGGCCGAGCGGCGGCCTTTCCGCCGGGCTTCCGGGTCGCTGCGGCCGACTTCCGGGGGGCGCGCGCCGCCTAACGACCTTCCGAGCCGACGGTCGGCGGGTGGCGGCGGCGTGCGAATGGAGGCCACGGCCCCCGGCCGGGCGCGGCGGGGCTGGCGGCGGGCCCCGGCCGTGGGCTCCCGGCTCTGCCGGGCCGCGGGCGTCCTCCTTCTCTCCGCCTTGGTCGTGCGGGCGCACCTGCCAGGTGAGGCCCCGGCGCCGAGAATGGTTTTCTGTGTCACGTGCCTTCGCCGGGCTGAAGCGCCGTCCTCACGGCTCCCTGCCTGGAGAGGTTGATTTTTTTGTAGAAGCCACACAGAGGAACCGAAACTTCCATGGGGAAGCAAGTGACGGGTGAATTGAATAACGTATAGGCGGAAGATACCGAGACACCCGAGTTCAAGTTACACGGTTAAATTGGTTGTTAATAAACTCCCGGAATTAGCCCGCGGGTCATTGGCCCGCTTTCCGTTTTAGAGTGTGCGCTCCAATGGGCTGTGCTCGCTAGCTATTTCAAAAGGAGTGGGCGTCCCGCTGAGTTGTGGTTATCCGTTGTCATGGAGCGCCGCCTGTTGGTTTTAGTTTTGAGATACAGGGAAGGTTGGGATTTGTAAGTGTTGCCGAATCCAATTGTTACCTTCCGTGTGTCTAGAGAAACAAAAATGTTTTCCCATCCTGTTTTCAAGCTATATTTAAGATACTGATGAAGAGTGAGAGTTTAAACTGTTGTGATTTAACTGGTTTTGGCTGCATTTTTTTTTTTTTTTGACTTTAAATGTTAGACTCAAAATGAAAATAAATTACCTCGGAGGATTGAACAATAGAAAGCACACAAAAGATTTGTTTAAAATACTATTTTTTTTATAGAGGCATGTTTTTTAATTTATTTATTTGTTTGTTTTGTTTATACAAGCACTGGGTACAGTCAGAAGCCCGGGAGGGTGAGAGAATTCACCAGAGCCAGAGCGGGGAGCAGAGCAGGCAGAAGGACCGAAGTACACTGCTGAGGGGAGCAGCGGGCGGCAGGAGAGGTCTGCGCGCCATGTGGGACCCTCCTCTGGTGGCCGGGGAGCAGCCGGGGATCGAACCGGTGCCGCATAGGCTGCGGGCAGCTTCGCAACCCAGCGCTCAACTACTGCGCCACCGGGGAGGCCCTAAAATACTTTTTTTTTAAATTTATTTTAAAAGGTGGATGGGAAATGAAGCCCTCCTAATGTGTAAATGTACACATGGAGGAAGTAGGTACGGGATGAGGAGAAAGAAATGGTGTAATTAGAAGATTAGAAGATAGGCCAAGCCTAGGCATCAGTAGTCCCAAGATCATTCTAATGTAATTAGAGAATGGCCAGTAACCTTTAACTGTGCTGGAAAGCTTCCTGGCCATGGTCTGTAGACTACATATGATAGTATCTAGGGGTTGTGTGTGCCTTATCTTTCGATCCAATAAAATCAGACCTGATGTGTAAGAAAAAAAAAATAAGCAGACTATTTTATTATTAAGTACTAAATAGTAAGGGCTTGTATTTATATTGTACTTTATACAGTATTCAGTTCCTATAAATAACTCAATTCTGGAATTTAGTTCTGTCTTGTAGATGAAAACAAACAGGTAGTGTTTTAAAGTGATTTTCCTAAAGCCCGTAGCAGAGTTAGGATTTCAATTAAGGTTTTCTGACTTTAAATATTCTTTTCTTTGTGTTTTACTCCCTCTGATAAAGGTTATTTGAATGTATGGTTGATAGCATTTTTTTCTGCTGCCCCTCTAAGTTTTTGTGTGCAAATTAGCGTTTGCTCACTCAATGACTGAAGACTATCATGATAGATCATATTTTACAATTATTTAATGTTTATGTGTGTCAGGCATAGTGCTTGGTACTGATTTTTGATAAGTTAAACATGGATCTTAATTATAACCTAATTAGGAAAAATGACATGTGCATAAAGAACTCTGATACAATGTACAGTGTTAGAAGTGCTATTGTTAAAAGGTAAGAATGATAAGAACAAACAAGGTTTGAAGGAGGTGGACCTTGAAGGGCTGGGGACTAGGTCTTTTAAAAAGGGAGACTGTATTCTGGAGGTAAGATGTAATAGTCAGAAGCAGGGGCCAGCTTAATGTCATTAGAACATATGAGGGGAGTAGTTGGGACAGAGATACCCAATGTCAAAGGAGATTGATTTATGGTTCTCCTTTTTAACAAAGATTAAATGTGCTATAATACTATGCTACTTGAATATCTTGGAATTTCTAGTGAGGGAATTTGCTCATCATTTCTTTTTGTTTATGACAGTTGGATATTTGGTTCGATTACCAAGAGCTTTACACTTGACCCAAGATTCAGTGAAAATAGTGGGATCACCAAGTTTTCCAGGTATTAATAGATTTTCCCAATAATCTTAAGAAAATAAAATTAAACATTGCTTAAATTTTATCAATCTTGTCCAAAAGACTATTGTTCCCTACTTAATCTCTCGTAAGGCTATTTTTCCTTTATGAAAATGAATTAAAGATGTTTCCATGTTGTTAGAGTCATCCAGGTTTAATTCTGTTTGCTATAACTGCTTTGGTGTATAAAAATTAATTTCTAAAAGTTATCAAATTAAAGTTGTCTGTGTCTTTTTCTTGTTATTACATAACAACTAACTATAAAATTAATTGTATGCAGTTCAGATATGTTAAAATATTTTTCAAATGAGAGCTATATAACATCAAGATTACTTAGATTATATTAATGAGATTGGATTATAAGATTAGATCAGATTGATTAATAGATTGGATTAATAAGATTTTGCAGTCATGTGAACCATAAATGCTGCGCCACCAGGGGAGGCCCAAATGCATATATATTTTATTGAAATAAATTCACATGCCTTAAAGTTTCCCCTACAAATATATAATGCAGTGGTTTTTAGAATACTGAAAAGGTTGTGCAACCATCAGCACTGTGTAGTTTCACAGCATTCTCACCATTTCAATAAGAAATGCAGTACCCTTTATGCAATCAGTTTCCCAATTCCTGCAAACCTCTAGTCTACTTTCTGTCTCTATCAATCTGTACATTTAATTTAAGTGGAATTATTCTGGCCTTTTGTGTCTGACTTCTCTCACTTTTTTGAGGTTCGTTCATGTTATAGAATGTGTCAATATATAGAATATATCACTTGTTGTTTGAAGTGATATATAGAATAGAATATATCACTACTTCCTTATATGGTTGAATAATATTCCATTGTATGCATACGTACTACATTTTGTATTTTCATCAATTGATTTGGGTAATTCTCACTTTGTATCTATTATGAATGAACAGTAGTACCTTTATGAACATTCCCAAGTAAATTTGTGCCTGAAAATAGTTTTTAATTCTCTTAGGTATGTAACTGGGTTAAAATTACTAAGACATGTGGTGAATCAATAATTTACAAACTATTATTCAAAGAATCTGCAGTATTTTTTCAGATCGTCAATGTATAAGGATTTAACTCTCCCAATATCTTTGCTAACATTAGTCATTGCCCATCTTTGTTTGATTTTAGCCTTCATAGTGTATGTGAAGTAGAACTTCACTGTGGTTTTGATTTACATTTCCATTGGGACTAATGATGTTGAACCTGTTTTCATGTTATTATCTATGCTTGCTAAATGCCTGTTCAAATTCTTTACCCATTTTTAAATACAATTTTCTTTTTTTTTTTTTTTTATTGAGTTGGAGGAATTTTCTGTATATGAGAAACTTTCAGATATTAGATTTGCAGATATTTTTTCTCTAATTTTGCGGATTGTGTTTTCAGTTTGTTAATAGTATCCTTAATCATGCATTTTAAACTTTGATAAAGTCTAGCTTCTATTTTTTTTATAAGTACTCATGCTTTAGGTATCATACTAAAAAAAAAAAAATTCCTAATAGTTTTAGCTCTTAAATGTAGATCTTTATTATTTATTTTAAAGATTTATTTTTATTTATGCATATAAGAACTGGGGTGTAGGCTAGAGGTATGGGGGGAGGGTTGAGAGGAGTCACGAGAGACAGAGTGGGGAGCAGAACAGGTGGATCTACTGAAATACACTGCTGACGGGAACAGTCTGGAGAGGTCTGTCTCACCATTGGCCAGGGATCAAACTCACACCACAATGGCTGAGGATAGCTTGATAGTGCTGACTTTAACCCCTGCGCCACCAGGGAGGCCCTGGATAAGTTTTCTTAATTTGGTTTTTGAATTGCATTTTGCTATTGGGTAAAAATAAAATTGAGTTTTATAAGTTCATGTTGTATCCTGACACCCTGCTGAATCCTTTATTCTATATTTTTGGGAGGGGGTGAATTATTTCTTAGACTTTTCTATGTACTATGTCATGTCATATATAAGATCACCTCATTTGCAAACAGTTTTTTTCTCCCTTTCCATTCTGAATGCCGTTTTTTGTTTTGTTTTGTTTTGTTTTTTACAGTTTCTCTGGTTAGAACCTCCAAATCATTATTAGTGACAACAGATATTTTTACCTTGTTCTTTATATCAAGTGTAGGGAACGGTATTATTCTTTCACCAGTATGATTTTAGCTGTGAACTTTCTATAGTTCCCCTTTATAATTTTGAGAAAGTTTATTTGTGTTCCAAGTTTGTGCTATTATTGTGAAAGGATTTTGGACTTCATCAGTTGCTTTTTTTGCGTATATTGAGATGATAGTGTGGTTTTTACCTTTTTCTTTAATTAACTGGTATTGATTGATTTTTCTATTTTGAACTAGCCTTGCATTCCTGTTATAAATTCCACTTGGATATGATATATAAACCTTTGTCATGCTGCTGGATTTAGCTGCTAATATTTGAAGATTTTTAATGGATATATTCATAAGGAAAATGGTCTGTAATTTTGTTGTGATATCTTTGATTTTAATTTTAGTGTAATAGTGCTTTTACAACATTAGCTGGGATGGCTTCTGTCCATTTCTAATTTTTAGAAGAGCTTTTGATGATTATTGTTGATTCCACTTGTTTGGTAAAATTTAGCAGTTGACTCCATCTGACTGGGATTTTCTTTGTGGGAAGTTTTTTCATGACTAATTTGATGACTTTATATTTTAGATCTATTCAGGTTTTCTATTTCATTTTGTTTTCTGATGAGAAATAAGATACTTTATTGAAGATTATGTTTATATGATGAGTTGTTTCTCTCACTGTTCTCATGATTTTGGTTTTCTTTGTTTGTTTGTTTAGGATTTTGAAAAATTTGATTATGTCTCCATGTGAATCTCTTTGAATTTTATCCTAGTAGGAGTTCACTTAGCTTCTTGGGTGTGTAGACTCATGTTTTTCATCAATCTTGGGAAATTTTTATCGTTGTTCCTTCATATATTATTTTTTCCCCTTTCTCTCTACTCTTCCAGGGAATTTTCACCTGTATGTCTGGTGGTTTTGAAACCAAGCAAACTCAGAGGAAACAGTAGGCTATCACTGCACACATATGACTGCAGAGCATGACTTAAAAGCAGAAAGGACATAACTTAAAGGACATAACTTATTTACAAAGGAGTGTGTAAAGGTGGAGCAGAGTGTGTAAAGAGACAGAAAGAAGAGACAGAAAGAGAGACAGAGAGAGAGGGGAGGAGGGAAGGTAGGGAAAGGTGGGAGAGAGAGAGTGTGAAAGATCATGAGAGAGAATGAGAATGAAAATGTCCAGGCTGACCTGAAGCTGGATGCAGTCTTTCCTACCCTAGGTAGTATCAGTTCAGACACTGGAGTCCAAGCAGGAGCTGGCTATCACAACATGTCAGCTGCCCTGCTCAGCAAGTTAAGCTGGGACTGGCTATGTGGAAGAAGGTGCTGATCACTGATTAAAAGTGGAACACTGGGTCTGGACACATGGTGAAGAGAACAAAAGCTGGTCCAAAGACCAGAAGTAACTGGTGTGGGGAACAAAGGTCAAGCTGATGCCATTCCTTCCACTGCCAACCTATTTCTCACCCTTTTAAAATCTTCATGAGGGCCTCCCCTGCTGGCGCAGTGGTTGAGCGCTGGGTTGCGAAGCTGCCTGCAGCCTCTGCAGCGCCGGTTCTATCCCTGGCCACCGGCGAGGGTCCCACATGGCATGACAGACCTCTCCTGCTGTTCCTGCTGCTCCCCTCAGCAGTGTATTTCGTCAGTCTGTCTGTTCTGTTCCCTGCTCTGGCTCTGGTGAATTCTTTCACCCACCCGCGTTTCTGACTGTACCCAGTGCTTGTATAAATAAATGAATAAATTAAAAAAAATCTTCATGAATGTTTTATTACTCCCCTGACTCCTAACCTCCCCTGTTCAGGAAGTCAGGAGATTTGGAGCTTGGAAAGCTCCAAAATCTATCTTTAGCACCACCCCACTGCCTTGGAGATTGTTAGTTCCAGTCACCCTTCGGGTAGCAGGGCAGGGCAAGGGTGTGCAGGTGGGTTGTGGGTCCACACTTTGCACTGTTCCGGTGCAGGCAAGACTGGTGCATTATGAGAGCACAGAGGCCACTAACCTTGGCTCAGTTAATCTGTGGGCACAGCATACCAAGTCTCACAGTGTCCTGCTCCAGTGCTAACATTGGTGGATCAAAGTGCTCTGCTGGCAGAGCCTGTAGCCTTCATTCACTTGCTTGTCACCAACCTAATCATGTAATTTGTGGTTGTGTGCCTGGTGCCATAGAACATGCAGATAGGGGGCAGCAAGCCAGGTGATAGTGGTGGCCCATGTGGTCCAAAGGTCTGGCAGTTATCAAAAGAAGCTGGAAGCCACAGAGCAGGGAAGTTGCATGAGATGGACAGAAGCAGCTTCCCCCATTGAGAAGACTTGGAAATAATCTCCTCCAGCAGTTTCTCACAGTACTCTGAGTACTGCTCATTTATCTTTATTCCTTATTCATTTATTTTTTGTTTTGATTTGGTTTATCGGGTTGGATAATTCCAAACTGATCTGTCCTCAAGTTTCTGATATTCCTTCCTGCTTGCTTGATTTGTTGCTAATTTTGTATAGCGAATTTTTCCTTCAGTTATTGTAGTTTTAAATCTAGTATTTTTGTATAATTTCTATGTATTAATATTATTTTTTTAATTTTAATTTTTATTTTTGTGTAGGTGAACTATGGTGTGAGCCAGAGATGTGGGGGGTGAGAGGATTCATTAGAAACAGAGTGGGGAGCAGAACAGGCATAGTTGTTGAAATGCACTGCTAAAGGGAGCAATGAGGGAGACAGGAGAGGTCTGCTGTGCCATATGTGGATTAGCTCTCTGGTGAGGGATCAAACTCAGGCTGTAGCAGTGATAGAGCTGAGGCTTAATTCCTAGGCCACCAGGGAGTCCCTGTATTAATATTCTTTATTTGAAATATTGTACTCATACTTTTCTGTAGTACTACAGACATGGTTTCTTTGGTTATATTTAAAATAACTGATTTAGACTCTTTGTCCAGTATATCCAACCTTTGGTCTTCATTGGACCGTTTCTATCAATTACTTTCTTTTACTTTCTTTGTTTTTGCATGTCTTATAATTTAGGCTTTTAAATATATTGTAGCTGAGAAGGCTCCTGGAGGAGCCAGAGATGAGCTGGGAAGTTCACCCATGCCAGGCCTCTTCTGGCCTGCAGTCCCAGCCCAGAGGGGGAGCGGGAACCCACCGCCTGGGCAGACCGGGCGCTCAGGGAGTGCGTCCTGCATCGCCATTTTAGAACAGGGACCTTTCTTCAGTAAAGACTGCTTGAAACTGACAGATGGCTCCCGGAGGAGCCAGAGGGGAGCGGAGAAGTTCACCCAAGATTCCGGCCAGTACCAGCAACACAGTGTCCCAATGCATACGGCAAATTAGAAAACAGACAGTAGGGAGTAGAAGAAACACACGCAACCTAGCAACTCCTCAGGAAAAAAGCACAACACAAAAAGAAAACCACCCCCCAGATTGCAATGACAGTAACTTGGAAGAACTTCTGAGCCTTCCAGAAAGAGAATTTAAAATTGCCATGATTAAAAAACTGACAGAAGTCATAAAGGAAAACAATGATAAGGGAAAAATAATCAACAGTCAGAAGAATGAAATTGAGTCCCTAAAGAGGGAAGTAAAAGAAATGCAGGAGATCAAAGAATTAATGGAGGCACTAAAGAACTCTGGGAAAAGCAATGAAAGCAGAATAGATGAAATGGAAGAACGAATAAGTACTCTTGAAGACACAGAAATAAAAAGAACCAAAACAGAAAAGGAAAGAGAGGTACGAAGGAAAAAGACCTAAGAAAGACTTCGGGAACTATCTGACTCCATGAGAAAAGGAAATATAAGAGTTATAGGAATACCAGAAGGAGAGGACAGAGATGTAGGAACAGAGAAAATATTCAAGGAGATAATTGAAGAGAACTTCCCAAACGTGAAGAAGGAGCTGAAAATTGATATACAAGAAGCAAGAACACCAAACTTCCACGATGAAAGGAAAAATACAGCAAGACACATAATAGTAAAGCTCCCAAGAATCCAGGACAAGGAAAAAATAATGAAGCTGACAAGAGGGAAGAAACAGATAACATTCAAAGGGAAACCAATCAGGCTGACATCAGACTTCTCCGAAGAAACACTACAGGCAAGGAGAGAGTGGAGGGACATAGTCAACAGACTCCAAGAAAACAGATGCCAACCAAGAATACAATATCCCGTAAAGCTCTCCTTTCTCTGTGAAGAAAGAATAAGGACCTTCCCAGACAAATGGAAACTCTGGAATTTCATTACGACTAAACCCCCACTCCAAAAAATACTACAAGGAGTCCTAAAGCCAGAACCTCAGAGGGACGAATAACAACGAAAGAAGGCCAAAAAAAAAAAAAAGTTATTAAAAGAATAAATAAAATCAAAGGAAAGACAAACACAATGGCAAATACAGATGCTAACATATCAATATTAACTCTAAATGTAAATGGACTAAACTTTTCAATAAAAAGACACAGTTGCAGGTTGGATTAAGAAACAAAACCCAACCTTTTGCTGTCTCCAAGAAACACATTTAGCTACAAAAGATAAAAATAGACTCAAAGTTAAAGGATGGAAAACAATCCTACAAGCAAATGGACCAAAAAAGAAAGCAGGAACAGCTATACTTATATCAGATAAAACAGATTTCAAACTCAAAAAGATAAAAAGAGACCCCAGTGGTCACTACATTATGATCAAGGGGACAATACTTCAAGAAGAAATAACACTCATTAACATATATTCACCAAACGAAGGAGCACCAAAATATATCAGACAACTATTGTCATCTCTGAAAACAGACATCAGAGAAAACACATACGTAGTGGGAGACTTCCACACACCACTGTCAACAATGGATAGATCAACGAGATAAAAAATAAGTAAAGACACTAAAGCTCTAAATAAGGATCTAGAGTGCTTGGGTTTAACAGACATCTATAGAAAACTAAACCCCAAAAAATCTGAGTAGACATTTTTCTCAAGTGCACATGGATCATTCTCCAGGATCGATCACATACTGGGACACAAGACAAACATCAGCAGATACACCAAGATTGAAATCATACCAACCATCTTTTCTGACCATGAAGGCATCACACTAGAAATAAACCATAAAAAGAAGGCAAGGATCTCTCCTACCTCATGGAGATTGAAAACCACACTTCTGGAAGACCACTGGACTAACGAGGAGCTCAAAGAAGAAATAAAAAAATTCTTTGAATTGAATGACAAGGAGGACACCAATTTACTAAATGTATGGGATGCAGCAAAACCAGTAGTAAGAGGAAAATAGATAGCAAAAGAGGCTCACATCAAAAAACAAGAAAGAACTCAAAGAAACAACCTAATCTCGAAGCTCAAAGATCTAGAAAAAAGAACAAAAAACCCCTCCAAAACAAGTAGGAGAAAAGAAATAATAAAAACCAAAGCAGAAATAAATGAAATTGAAACTAAAAAAAAAATCCAAAAGATCAATGAAACCAAGAGCTGATTCTTCGAAAAAAATCAATAAAATAGACAAACCCCTAGCCAGGCTCACATAGGAAAAAAGGGAGTAAGCACAAATAAACAGGATCATAAATGAAAGAGGAGAAATCACAATGGACACAGCAGAAATCAAAAGAATAATCAGCAACTACTATGAACAGTTATATGGAAACAAGTTCAACAATCTAGAGAAGATGGACAAATTCCTACAACTCTACAATCACCCAAAGCTAGATAAAGAAGAAATAGAACACCTAAACAGACCAATTACAAGCAGCAAAATTAAAATGGTAATCAAAAACCTACCCAAAAACAAAAGCCCAGAACCTAATGGATTTCCAAATGAATTCTACCAAACATTCAGAGACGAATTAGTGCCTATGTTTCACAAACTCTTCCAAAAAATTGAGAAGGAAGGGACAATACCAAACACATTCTATGAAGCCAACATTACACTAATACCAAAACCGAACAAGGATAACACAAAAAAGGAAAATTATAGTCCAACCTCCCTAATGAACACTGATGCAAAAGCCTTAATAAAATTTTAGCTACCAGAATCCAACAGTGTATCCGTAAGATAATTCACCATGACCAAGTAGGATTTATTCCAGGGACACAAGGATGGTTCAACATCTGAAAATCAATCAACGTTATCCAATACATCAACAGAAAGAAATATAAAAACCATATGATAATATCAATAGATGCTGTGAAAGCTTTCAACAAAGTGCAACACCCATTCATGATAAAAGCCTTTGAAATTCTTGGGATACAAGGAACGTACCTCAACATCATAAAGGCCAGATATGACAAGCCAACAGCCAGTATCATTCTCAATGGTGAAAAGCTGAAAGCATCTCCTTTAAGATATGGAACAAGAGAAGGATGTCCACTCTCACCACTGCTTTTCAATATAATACTGGAAGTCCTAGCCAGAGAAATAAGACAAGAGAAAGACATCCAAGGAATCCAAATAGGAAAAGAAGAAGTCAAACTATCACTATTTGCAGATGATATGATAATATACATAGAGAACCCCAAAAACTCCACAGAAAAACTAATTCAATTCATCAATCAGTTCAGTAAAGTGGCAGGCTACAAAATCAACACACAAAAGTCAGTAGCCTTCCTATACACAAACAATAAATCTGAAGAAGAAGAAATCAGAAAAACCATCCCTTTTATTATCAAAACCATCCCTTTTATTAAATACTTGGGAATAAATCTAACAAAAAAGGTAAAGGACCTATACAAAGAAAACTATAAAACACTGTTAAAAGAAATAGAAGAAGAAACAAAGAAATGGAAAGACATCCCCTGCTCATGGATTGGAAGAATAAACATTATTAAAATGGCCATCCTACCAAAAGCAATCTACAGATTCAGTGCTATTCCAATAAAAATTTCAATGTCATTCTTCAAAGAAATAGAACAATTATTCATATGGAATCACCGAAAAACCCAAATAGCCAAAGCTCTCCTGAAAAAAAAAAAAAAGAAGGAAATGGAGGCATCACACTCCCAGACTTCAAATTATACTACAAAGCCATAATCATCAAAACTGCATGGTATTGGAACAAGAATAGACACACAGACCAATGGAATCAAATAGAAAATCCAGAAGTAAACCCACAGATTTATGGTCAACTAATCTTTGACAAAGGAGCAAAGAATATGTATTGGAACAAAGAAAGTTTGTTCAATAAATGGTGCTGGGAACACTGGGTTGCTACATGCAAAAGAATGAAGCTTGACCACTACCTCACACCATACACAAAAATCAACTCAAAATGGATTAAAGAACTAGACATAAGACCTGAAACCATAAAATACTTAGAAGGAAATATAGGCAAAACACTACGTGATATGCACATCAAAGACATCTTTACAGACACATCACCCAAAGCATTGATAGTGAAGGCAAAGATAAACAGCTGGGACTACATCAAATTAAAGAGCTTCTGCACAGCAAAAGAGACAATAACAAAAACAAAGAGAAACCCCACCAACTGGGAGAACATTTTTGCACACAACACTAATGATAAAGGACTGATCACAAAAATCTGCAAAGAGCTGATGAGACTCAACAACAACAAAGAAAATAATCTTGTCAAAAAATGGGCAGAGAGCTAAAAAGAAACTTCTCTGAAGAGGAAATGCAAATGGCCAACAGGAATATGAAAAAATGTTCAACATCACTTGTAATCAGGGAAATGCAAATCAAAACTACCATGTGATACCATCTTACACCAGTGAGAATGGCACATATTAAAAAAAACTAGCAACAACAAATGTTGGGGAGGATGTGGAGAAAAAGGAACTCTCCTGCACTGTTGGTGGGAGTGCAAACTGGTCCAACCACTATGGAGAGCTGTGTGGAGATTTCTGGAGCTACTGAACATAGAGCTTCCATATGATCCAGCAATTCCACTCCTAGGTATTTACCCAAAGGACAAAGAAACATCAATTCCAAAGAACACCTGCACCCCTATGTTTATAGCAGCACTGTTTACAATAGCTAAGCTTTGGAAACAGCCCAAATGCCCAAAAATAGATGACTGGATCAAGAAGATGTGGTACATATACACCATGGAATATTTCCTCAGCATTCAAAAAATATAAATACATGCAATTTGCAGCAACATGGATGGAGCTGGAAGGGATCATGCTCAGCGAAATAAGCCAGAAAGAAAAAGAATAATACCGGATGGTCTCACTCATAGCAGGTATTTATAAAACTTAAATAAGGGACCAGGAAAATGAATAACTATAAGAAAGTAAAAATCAAAATCAACAAACAACTATGAACCAGAGACACTATATGGGGGTTCGGGGGCGGGGAGAGGAGGGATTGGGGTCAAAATAAGGGGGTTGCAATTGTATGGGGAATATAAAAATAAAATTTATTAAAAAATAAATATAACGTAGCTACTTTGGAATAAGTTATTTCCTTTTTCACACAGTTTGATGGTGTTATTGTTTGTTTAGTGAGTTTTCTGGACTAACTTAAAGTGTATGTATTATGTAAAGCCACTGAAGTGTCTGCTCCATTGGTTTCGTTAGACTGATGATTATACAAGTGATTTCACTAACTCTCTGGAGTCAGTCTTTTGAGGATTTTCTGAACATGTTATGACATATTTAAATATTTAGCCAGCTAGTTGACTACTTTACCTTACCTTTCATGTTCTGCTTTGTGGACCCTCTATTGCAGCCAGAGGTGAGATGCTTAGTCCTGGGGCTGAGCCCTGCCCAAAGCATGCTCATGCCTTTTACTATCAGATGAATATATCAGAACTTTTATGAAGTCTTGTTGACATGTGATTCCCCAGCTCTTAAGCGTATTGTTTACCCAAATTGTTACCCACTGATCAGATAGTTACAAAGAAGTTAAATTATAGCCTCTATTTTTGACAGATACTCTTGGAGAAAATGATTTTTGCAGTGTTGTGCTCCAAATCAGGTCAAATAAAGACAGCATTGTATATGGGATCTTCAGGGAACTGCCAGAGGTCAAATAATGAGAGTTCTCTAGGAAGAAGGTTTTAAAGGTATTCTGACTCTGTTTATCCCTCTAGCGGCTGCCGGGCTGCCTGGTTCTTTTTTTTTTTTTCTTTAATTTTTAAAAAAATTACTTTTTCTTAATTTTTGATAGTATTCAATTTCTACCATCTGATATAGTTCCTGTTGTTCTACCACCCATGTTCCATCACCACAATCCCTTGTTCTTTTCCCTCCCCTGTTTTTACTCCCAGACTGCTGGTTCTTACTGTGATTGTGGGCTGTTTTCAAGGCTACTGCAGAGCTGGGGAGAAGAGATACAGATAGGGTAACTTAAAATACTGTAAGTGCACACTTCTCATCAAGAGTATTAGAGATGCTCCTCAACTTCTAATGGGGTTATGCCCTGAATGAAAATATCTTAAGTCATAAATGCATTTAATAAACCTGGCCTATCAAATATCTATAGCTTTGCCTAGCCTACTTTAAATGTGCCAAGAACACTTACATTGGCTTACAGTTGGCTTACAGTTGGATAGTTATCTTGAGTTTAATCTCAGGAGTGGTTATCTTCCTACACTTGCCAGAAGCAGGAGACACAAATGGGCATTTCATAGATATGATGGCATGTGGAAAACAGTATCCCAGAAATGTTGACAACATAGCACCTTGCAGAGTACTAGTTGTTTAACCTCATGATCACTTGACTGGCAGGTAGCTATGGCTTGTTGCCTCTGCCCAGCATCATGAAAGAGTATCATAACACATATTACTAGCCTACCAATCAGTCAGAATTCAAAATTTGAAGTATATTTCCAATGAATGCATATCAGTTTTGCACCATTTTAAAGCTGGAACATTCTAAGTTGTACCATCATATGTTGGGGACCCTCTGTAGTTTGCTAGATCTACTAAACCCAGCTACCACAGTCTGGGTAGTTTAAGCAACAGAAACTTAATTGTCTCACAATTCTGGAGGCTAGCAGCCCAATCAGGAAGGCATGTTTTCTTCCTTCAAAGGGCTGTAAGGTGAAGGATCTTTTATCATTATCCTTCCTTGGCTTACGATAGCCACCAAAAGGTGGCTTTTCACATCATTCTCCTGGTATCTATGTATCCAAATTTCTTTCTTTTATAAGGACACTGGTCATACTGGGTTTGGACCCACTTGATAAAGTCATTTTAATTTTATTATTTCTGCTTTTAAGTTCACATTCTGAGGTTCTGGAGGTTAGGATATCAACAGTATGAATTTGGATGGGGGCATAATTCAAAACATTACACCAGGATCAAGCTGTTTTTCTTGAATAAATTTTTCCTGGATCACTGTCTTTAATTTCCAGAGTTATTAAAATGTTGATTTTGACAATTTCTGCCACTTTTTTTCATTACTTTTATGGAGATAATAATTGGTATTCTTTACTCTGCCGATGACACCGATGACACTGATAATAAACTTATCACAACTTTTTTAAAAAAAGGTAAATTTTTTACACCTAAATTATAGAAGATAATTATAACTACTTTCCTTTTTAATTGCGTTCTTTTATTGGATATGATTAAATTTTGATTTTTTTAAGATTTTATTTATTTATGCATATAAGAACTGCAGTATAGACCAGAGGTGTGGGGGGTTGGGTAGGAGGATTAACCAGAGACAAAGTGGGGAGCAGAACAGGCAGATTGTAGGGGCAGGATGGGCCACAAGGCAGGTTTTATGATCCGGCAGTCAGGTAAAGAAGAGTCTTGGAGCCCTCGGTGGCTTTCTCAGGCTTTTATTGAGCATTACATGTAGTGTGGCAAACAGGTACACAGGAGCAGGGGTGCTTGGGGACCAGGAGGCCAGCAGGCCCCCAGCAAGTCTTCACTCTGGGCTTCTCTGGCTTCTTTTCTCCCCTTCTCTCTCCTGCCTCTCTCCTGCTTCTGCTTCTCTTGGCCACTATCTCAATACTACTCCCATGGCCCACAGAAGTAAACAAGTCAGATTATAACAATGTAACAACTGCAGGTGCCCCATCAGGCAGGGCAATCCTAATGGTTGTAGGACAGAAAAGCCTGAACAGCCATTTACTCTACACAGGTCTACTGAAATACATTGCTGAGGGGAGCAGCAGGCGCAACAGGAGTGCTCTTCTGTGTCTTGTGGTTTAGCTCCCTTGCTGGACATTGATGCCTCAGTGGCTGGTTATAGCTTGATAGTGCTGAGACTTTAACCCCTGCACACCAGGGAGGTCCTCATTAAAATTTAAAATGGATTGACATTTCAATTTAACAGGTATTTCTTATATCATCGTAACATGGATTGCTCTATGATATTTGACTAGTTGTACCACCAGAAAATGCTGACTGCCTGATTTTTTTCTTCCTGCCTGTCTGGAATTTCTTTAGTATTTTCTGTCATGCAAAGTAACAAACAGCACCTATATATGTCAGCATTTTTCTATTTGGTGATCTTTTTTAACTTGTTTACCATTTTCTCATTTATTCTGTTGGTCTTCTGTTTTCATTCACTTGTGTATCCATTCATTCACTAATCGTTTATGTCTTGGACTTTATGACATTCCATTTTTTTTTGGAAGTGATTAAATACTATTTTGTATATTTATATTTCTTTTTGTACCTGTTCAAAACTTTTCTGGGTCTAGCAATAGAAGTTCATCACTATAGGACCCAAACATTTCTTCAAAATGGTTGCACCAGGTTGTGATTCCTCCACCAGTGTGCTTCCTTTTCCCCCAACAGAATGAAATACTACCCAAATTTTCAGTTTTTGCTTAAGTGAAATTTAAGTTACCTCTACCTATAATTTCATTGCTGTTTTCAAAGAACTTGCTTTAGTATGAAAAATGTTCCAGTTTTAAACTTACTGTTGAGTATCTTTATTGCAAATATCTTCTCCCAGATTTCAGATTGATTATGCTATATATCCCTGATGCTCTCTTTGCCATTGTTGCATAGAATTGAATGAAAATTGTTAAACTTTAAGGAGTTTAAATTTTTCTTCTTAATGTTTGTGCTTTTTGTATTGAAAGTGTCCCAAACCGCAGGATTCGTAGGCACGAAAAGAGGGCTGAGGATTGAAATGAGGGGATTGAGACAACTTGACGCTAGAGGTTGCTTCTTTATTTTTTCTTTACCTTCTCTTACTTTTCCCTGTCTTTCTACCTTCCCTGACCTTCTCTCTGCTCCTCTCGCAGTAACCCCCTGACCTTCTCCTGGTTCTCTTCTTATATCCTGGTAGATCCTCCCATTGTACCTCCCAGTCTCATTTGATTAACAGGAAAAACCTGTGGTTTCTCAGAAGGTAAAATGGTAAAGCGAAACTTAATTGATGGCACGTGTAGCGCAACACTGAGCATGCTCCGGACAGAAAGAGTCTTCCTCTTATGCCTCTGAATCAAACAATGTATTAATAATACAATGTTCTAAACCAATGTGACTTCAATAAGAGTTAAATAAATAAAAGATCGTTCCAGATCCCAAAGGCACAGTTATTTTTTAGATTTTATTCAAGTAATTTATCTTCAGATCTTCAACTTGTATGAAATTTTTGTATATGGTGAGAAGTATAAGTGTAATCCCAACATTTATGTATTTACATTGTTTTAAACATGATTTATTATTCTGTATTCTCTAGTGATTTAAGTTGCACTGCTTTGTATATATTTTTGTATGTGTCTTTCCCTCACCCCACAGTCCCAACATTCTTAGTCCCTATGTCAGGTCAATTTATTGTAATTGTATAGCTTTATAATTTATCTTATTACTATTAATAATTTATCTAAATAATGCTAGTCCCTTTTATTTGCTTTTTAGAAATATTTGTCAACCTTTAACTTTCCAAATTCATTTTAATTCAGTATCCAACAGTTTCATAAAACTTTCTTCTGCCATTTTGCTTATAACTATGTTGATTATACATATATATATATAAAACATGAGTATAAGTTGATATCTTATAAGTTATTCTTGGATTCAAACATTCCAATTATGGCATTGTGGTCTAATTTTGTATCTTTTACTATGGTCTGAACATTTTCTCTGTAATGGTCGTATTTAATTTTATATTAACATGTTTTCATTGTTCTGTAAATGTTATCTTCTTTCCTGTTACGTGGTTTAATGCATTATTGCTGATATAGGGGAATATTATTTATTTTTGTATGTTGATCTCACATTGAGAAGCTTTTCTGGATTCACTTGTATTTTCTATGGCTTAAATATATAGAGGGGTTAGTGGGGATGAAGGAAGGGTGTAGTCATGGCGTGTGATACTTTCTTTACCTGTCAAAGCCAGAGTAGAAAAGAGATACTTGGGCTTAGTTTTCAAAGGTGGGGCATTTATATACCTTATATACATAAGTAGAATCACAAAGAATGGTGCATAGTGCTATTCTGGAAGAAGGTGTGGGGGGGAAGGATATGAAAAGATGTAATGGCACATATTTTAAAGATAGCTCATGAGGAATGCCAGTTGGTCATGCTGAGGAGAGGCAATTTTATAAAACAAGCATTTACTAAATGCTTTTAGGAAAAAGATGAAATTTAAACTGAGTTCTGAAGGAAAGAAATAAGGAAATGACAAATTAATAAAAAGAGAGCAGAAAAGAATGTAACAGATTGTAATGGACAAAAGTCTTTCTTTGGAACAATTAAAAGACAAACTCTTGGTAAATATTTCATGAGAGGCTAATGAAAGTACAAACAACATTATGAATAAATAGATGGTGAAATGTCCAAATCAGAACTCAGTATTTGGAATAATTTTATGTTAATAAACTTGAAAACATAAGTGATAAATTTATAAAATAGGTGATTGTTACTCAGACTAAAAATTGATTAAATATTCCTGATTGGTAATCAAAAAGTCACCTTTTATTCCCCAATTTCTGCCCCCAAAGTATTAGGCTATATAATTTTTTTTAAAGATGTATTTATGTATACAAGAACTGGGGCATAGGCCAGAGGTGCGGGGCTAAATTTATTTGGGTTAAATTCACATACAATCTATATTGTATGGTCAAAATTTGGGGCAGAAAAATATAAGATCAAAATATACAAAATTGTAACAACTAAAAATCTCAAGATTGTCATCATGTCCACAAGCAAAACCGTATTTATAAATCTATTGCTCAAAATATTTTTTAACTGCCAGAATCATATTTGTTTCTTCATACATACTTTACTAACAAAAGTCTAATTGAGGTAACCAAGATTACTTTATGACCTTAAAAGAGAATTAATGTTTTTTTTTTTTTTTTTTAATATGGATGCTCGGAAAACTGTCCATATTGTTCAATCACCTAGTGTGTCTCTATGTCAAATTAAAAAGTCATGCTATCTACACTGCTAGATTCTCTTTTTTTTTTAAATTTATTTATTTATTTATTTTTTATTTTTTATTTTTTATTTTTTTTGTTTATACATGCACTGGGTACAGTCAGAAGCGCGGGAGGGTGAGAGAATTCACCAGAGCCAGAGCGGGGAGCAGAGCAGGCAGAAGGACCGAAGTACACTGCTGAGGGGAGCAGCGGGCGGCAGGAGAGGTCTGCGCACCATGTGGGACCCTCCTCCGGTGGCAGGGGAGCAGCCAGGGATCAAACCGGCGCCGCAGAGGCCGTGGGCAGCTTCGCAACCCAGCGCTCAACCGCTGCACCACCGGGGAGGCCCTAGATTCTCTTTTTTAATATGGGTTATATTCTTTTTTTTTTTTTAAAGATTTATTTATTTATTTATACAAGCACTGGGTACAGTCAGAAGCGTGGGAGGGTGAGAATTCACCAGAGCCAGATCGGGGAACAGAACAGACAGAGTGACGAAATACACTGCTGAGGGGAGCAGTGGGTGCAGCAGGAGAGATCTGTCGTGCCATGTGGTACCCTCGCTGGGGGCTGGGGATCTAACGGGCGCTGCAGAGGCTGCGGGCAGCTTTACAGCCCAGCACTCAACCACTGCGCAACCAGGGGAGGCCCAACATGGGTTATATTCCAATTCCAAAAGGAAATCAGGAGAGGTCTGCTATACCATGTGGGTAGCTCCCTGGCCAGGGATCAAAACTTGTGCTACAGTGGCTGAGGATGGCTTCATAGGTTGAGTCTTAACCCCTTGTTTCACCAGGGAGGCCACTATTCTATACACATTTTTAAAGACAAGATCACTTTGCATGTTCTTTCAAAGAAAATTTATAGAATAAAATATGCCCTATGCATTTTATTTGGGTAAATTGTCACGTTAACTGGAAAAGGACAAAGGATGGTATAAGAAAATCATACGTGTTACATTTATATAGTTGTTAGTATATCTTTTTTCTTTTTTTTTTAAATGGAGCTATTTTGTTTTTTTGTTTTTTGTTTTTAAATATTATTTATTTATTTATACAAGCACTGGTTATAGTCAGAAGCACGGGAGGGTGAGAGAATTCACCAGAGCCAGAGCGGGGAACAGAACAGGCAGACTGAGGAAGTACACTGCTGAGGGGAGCAGTGGGCGGCAGGAGAGGTCTGCTGTACCATGTGGGTTGCTTCCTGGCCTGGGATCGAACTAGTGCTCAGTGGCTGATGATTGCTTGATAGCGGTGTCTTTAACCCCTGTGCTACTAGAGAGACCCCAGAACTTTTGAGTAAATGAAAAGCAACTGAATATTTACTGTGTTCTTTAGTATCTCTTAAAGAATATTACTTTTGCTTATTTAATGACCAATATTCTTTCAATTAAAAAGCAAATTTCACAAAAGTCTCATTATTAAACTGAATCAAAACATGTATTGATTTAATAATTATATGTCATTATTAAAATTTTAATAGTTAAAAATTTCAATTACATTGTGTTACATCACTAAATAATGTATTACTCATTTAAAAATATATCCTGTCAATTTCTATCAAGTTTGGTGTTTTTGCAAAACAGATAAAATCTGATTATAGAAGACCTTAATGCTTTGTAACTGAAATAATATTCTGAAACTACAATAAGTTAATACATATGAACTCTGAATATAAACACCAATGCATTATGCTCAGGTTGAGATACATACAAATGTCCCAATAAAGTGCATATGCTTAATTTTGAATGTTACATGGAATGCACTGAAATTTAGTTCTTATTAAGTAAGCAATACTGTAGTGGAAAACTTATAAAAACTTTTACTAATCAGAACTACAAAAATGTAAGGCGTAATAGTTCATTAGGAAAGATAAAATATTATTGGAATATTTTAATGTTATATTTCAGTGAACGTGTATGTTATGCTCCATCAAAAGAGTCCACATGTGTTATGTGTAACCCACCGACTACGAAATTCTGAACTGATAGACCCATCGTTCCAATGGCATGGACCAAGAGGAAAAATTATTTCAGGTAGGATTTTGTTTCAGTTGTCTTAATTGAATTTATGTTTTTTGATGTACATGAAATGTACTTATGGATACTTCTATATGGTAGCATTAGAGTTTTCAAATTTTTGGAAAAAGATACTATTCTGAGGGTCCTTAATAGAAGTTTGAAATTTTTTTCTCTTAAGACAGGCAATTTCATATTCAAAGTATAGTATATAATTGAATTTTGAATTAGTTAAGATAAATATTTTATTTTACTCACTTTCCTAATAGAGCATAAATTTTCAGAAATGCAGTTATTTCTTTTTTTTTTTTTTAAGACTTATTTATTTATTTATTTATAAAAGCTCTGGTTACAGTCAGAAGCATGGGAGGGTGAGAGAATTCACCAGAGCCCGAGCGGGGAGCAGAACTGGCAGATGATGAAATACACTGCTGAGGGGAGCAGCAGGCACGGCAGAAGAGGTCTGTGCACCATGTGGGACCCTCAGCAGTGGCAGGGGATCGAAATGGCGCTGCAGAGGCTGCGGGCAGCTTCGCAGCCCAGAGCTCAACCGCTGTGCCACCAGGGGAGGCCCAATGCAGTTATTTCTAAGGATAAAAAACGTATTAATACAGTGGTTTTTGTATTTATTAAAAAAATTCCCAGAAAATTCTATATTCAAAATAACCCTTATTTTCAGAGAAGTGTCATATCACAGTTCATTGCTTATCAGTTTTAAAATTCATTAGTTCTGCTATTATTATTTTATAAATAACTGAAATATGTTGACTAATTTTCTTACAGCTTAAAAGGAGACCCATTTTTGAATTCTAACCTGAATTGAACCAAATAAATCATATAACTATATAATTACTTTCATATTCATTTGTCGAGAAATATTCAGGTTGTTTAGTTGGATTGTAAAGTGTACAGGACAAGTCTTAGATTTGGTCTGTTTCTTCCTCATTTTATTCCTTCCCTTCCTTTTTTTCTTTTTTTTTTAAAGATTTATTTATTCATGCATACAAGAACCCGGGTACAGGGCAGATGTGTGGGACGGTGAGCGGATTCACCAGAGACAGAGCTGGGAACAGAACAGGCAGACTTACTGAAATTCACTGTTGAGGGGAGCAGCAGACTAGTCAGGAGAGGTCTGCTGAGCCACGTCGGTGGCTCCCTGGCTGGCTGGGGGGATTGAATAGCTTCATAGATTGTGTCTTAACCCCTTGCGCCACCAGGGAGGCTCCACATGCTAATTTTTTTTTTTTTTTTAATTTTTTTACAATAGCCCTTTTCAGTAAGTGCAGTCATTTTCTCTATTTTACCTATGTGAAAATAGACATTGAGAGAAAAAGATACCTTTCAGAAGTCTTCTGCTTTTGAATTCTGGTTTCAGAATTCACAGATAAAATTTATATGAGGTAGGAATTATTGTTCTTTTCACCATTCCGTGATTCTTTGTAGGTTGTGTCTGTCTAGCTTGAATTTTTTGTTCAACTTGTTAAATTTATGTTCTGTGGTATACTTTCTTACATTTTTAATATATTCATGACCTATATCTCATTTACTCCTGATACTGCATCTTTAAAATATGTCACAGTGTGTTTTATTATGGATTATGTGCTTCTTAATTTTCTGGTTCTTGTATTCAAATATATATTGATACACATTGATATTTTGGTTTGGGAAATTTTCATTTAAAATATTTTCAAGGAATGCATAGATTTATTGATGATAGCATGTTTTAAAACCTTTTTAAAATGTATAGCGACATTTTTATCATGGTACTATGAAATATCTGTGTTAAAAGAGCAGCATTTATGCTGAGTATATAATCTTTCATCAAAAGATATTCATGAAGAAGTAGCCATTACAGTAGAATTGTTTTCTAAATATATATCACATTTTTCAGCTTCATCCAGGATATAGAAATGGGAGTACTCAAGGCATAATGCTCTATGTGGGTGGGTATATCCATCTATTCATTTCTCCTTCAATATCTGAAATAGGGCTTTGCATGTGTTAGAGCACCAATAAGTTTTTACTGAATAAATTCATAATAAAGATTTTATCACTAAGACTCATCCTTTGTCTTACTTTGAAGAAATATTTAAACTTGAAATTTATATGAAATGAATCATTTACTAAAAATTGAAGAAGATCAACACTTAATGATAGTCATTTCAAATGTATGGCATATTCAGTTATTGAGTAAGCAAGTTTTAATGCCTAATAATTTTCCTAGTGCAAATTGTGGTTATGAACTTTTTCAAATATTTAAACATTTTCTATATTTGTTACCTAAAATGGTATTGTGAGATATGCTGTCATCTATTATGATTCTTTGTTATACAGGTGAAGGGGTTGGGCTTCAGAAAGATTAATTGATTACCCCAGAGTAGCACATTGTGAGAAAATCAGACCTCATCCCTCAATGCCTCTAGATCAGACTTTTTTCTCATTACATAACATCTCTTTCTTTTATTGTGATACTTAAGTAATGAGGCATGTTGAAGTAAAATTGGATCATACATTTCTAACTCCCAACACTGCAACTCTCTAATTGTGTGACTTTAGGCAAGTCAGGTGATTTAATCTCTTTCTCCCCCCCCCCCTTTTTTTTTTTTCCTGCAACCCTTAAGGTTTTAACCTAACTTTTGCTTAGTATTATAAGCAGAGAAAAGAAATCCCTAGTTATTAGTGATTATATAATGCTCTGGGTATACTTTCATTTTTTTCATATATGGTTTGTAAGTTTTGAGGGAGTAACTTGTTAAAAAACATATATAGGAATATATAATTCATTATACATTTGTATATATGCCTGCGTATGTATGTGTACATACCTATATGCATATTTATGAATGAGTACATGTTAGTACCCAGTTTGTTGCAAGGAGTAGATATATACTTGTAATTGTTTGTCTCTTAATACTTAGCTAGACAATTGATGAGCTCTGATTAGTGAAAATATGACACACTGAATAGGTCATTCTGGCACTCTCTGTGAACAAATACCAGATGCCATGACTAGTTATGCCCTCACCTTCTTCAGTGATTCTTTAGGTAAATTTTTATGGTTTACTCTGTTAAAATCTTGTAATTTTATATCAGTCTCATGTAATTTAATCAACTAGTTGCTTTATCTTATTCTTTTATTAGAAAACAGCACTGCAAAAGTAACATCCACAGGAAGTCTTATATTCCAGAATTTTGAGGAGAGTATGAGTGGAGTTTACACATGTTTCCTCGAGTATAAACCTACTGTGGAAGAAGTGGTTAAAAATCTTCAACTAAAATATGTTGTATATGGTAAGAACATTTAATTATATTAAAATATTTATTAATGTTTTTCTATATTTAATTTTTATTTAAATATTTTAGAAGTTTTGTTTTAAAGAGATTTTGTTACTTTTATTTTTAGTGTATTATAATAAAATAAAAATTACTGCCTATATTTCACAAAGTCCTTTATAAGCAGTTAGTGGAATGATTTTTTGTCTTCAGGAGAATGTTGATATGTATGTAGTGAATTTAAGTCAATAAATGAAAATGGGGATTATGGAATGTTTTCAAACCATTAAGATGAGATTGGAGTCTGTACTGCTTTTAAATTCTGAGTGCTATGCTTAATGATATACTGCCATCCTCCTAAACAGGTTTCCGTATCACTGTTGTAAAATTCTTTTCTAAAAAGCAATTTAAAAGCAATTTCATCTGTTGAGGTTTGAGATTAGGGAGAACTGAGTTGATAAGAAATGACCAGGAGAACAGTGTAAACAAAGGTGGCTTGTTAAGTTCCAGCTCATTGGTGGGACCCATGTGTCGAGGATAGAGTAATGGTGTTCAAAGATGTCTGTATCTAATCTCCAGAATGTGTGAAAACATTACCCTAAAATCTCAAAGGGGATTTATAATTAACAGATTTTGATATGAGAGGTTACCCTAAATTATCTGGGTAGGCCCATGTAGGGTAAGTGACTCTCGGGCTTTTGCACCATTGACCTCTGGCTATCACTGTGAATGCACTAGGCGCTTGGGAATGTGGGCTTGGGGTACTGATAATGGACACCTGGAGTGTGGTGTGGGTGTGCACAACTGGGCACACCTGAGTCTGGAGGCTGACCATATATGGGTGGCAGAGGACGGTGCAGTGCAGTACAGTGGTGAGTGATGGATAGACCACCACACATATATATATATATATATATATATATATATATATATATATATATATATGTAGTGGCAGGACTGACACAGTGCAGGTTTTCTGATCCCATGCAGACCGGGTAAAGGAGGAGTCAGTGTCCTCAGTGGCTTTTTGCAGGTTTTTATCAGGGTTTACCAGGCATTTGGCAGGCAGGGGTGCTGGGGGGCCGGGAGGCTAGCAGTCCTCCCAACCCCCAGCAAATCCTCACTCTGTCTGGGCTCTCTGGCCTTCTCTGCTTCTGCTTCTGCTTCTCTTGCTTCTCGCTCGGCTTCTGCTCGGCTTCTGCTGGTGTTCCCCGTGACGCCGCCCTTAAAAGCACAGTCTCAGCCCAGGTGAATCCCATCTACCTATGCCCGCACCCTATTCCAGGTATATATGTATATATACACACACATACACACACATACATATTCATATATATGCACACACACGCATATGTATTGTGTTTAACATCTTTTTAAGAACTGTTCATATTTACCAATCATTTCTACAACAACTGACAAGACCTTTTATGGTTGTATTTTCTGTCTTAGTATTTTATCAACTTATTTAATGTCTCATATATTCATTTTCTTTTAATTTCTTTTCCCTTGCATTTTCATCTTCTTACCTTTCTTTAATGCTCTCAGATTTTCCCAGAATTGGTGTAGGAGAGTCTGTGGTTTTTATTCATGTTTGTCAATGAAAGTGATAGTTTGTAAGCAGTTAAAGCTGTCTGGTCTCTACGTTGAATAGAAAGACTAACAGTAGCTTGTATATATATATATATATATATATATATACATTTAATTTTGACTTAGAGTAAGGAAAGTGATAAATACTGGGTTTCACTTTAGTGGGAAACATTTCTTCATCTGTAAGCCAGGAATAGGTAGGAACTGTACATTGATTAACAGAAGTAGCAAGATCTCCCTGTCTTGGCAGGTGAACCTTCTCCTTTTATGATATTCTTTTGGATGTCTTATCGTTTTTATAATGTCATCCCAGTGAGATTTTGAAATGAATAGAAAATATTTTCAATTCCAGACATTGTAATAGTATTCAATTAAACTTGGGATTTGTTAGAAATATGATTTTTTAAAAAAAAATATTATTGGTAATTTTATGACTTTAAGCTCTTCCAGGATGAATATTTAAAGTTAGAGATGTTTCATTCTTGAGGGAGGTATATTGGTTAGACTAGGCTCTCTGGGTTAGAATCCTAATTTGATAGCATATGCATTGGCCATGGGACATAGGGTTGACATGAGGAATACAAGGAACCACTGTGCCTCTCAATTTTCCCATGATGTATTTAAAAATGAAGCCAATCTTAAATGATTCAAGAGATTGAACTGAATTATTGTAAAGTGTTTTATAATAGTAATTTGCTACTTAGTAACTGCTAGATATGTATTTATTATATTATGTATACCCATATATATAATCTATATGTAAAGTATACATCAATTTATTTCAAATAATAGATTCTCTTGAATAGTTGTTATATACTTGAATTGCTTAAATAACCATTTTTTGTTACTCTGTTTAATATTTGCAGCTTATCGTGAGCCTCATTATTATTACCAGTTCACAGCTCGATATCATGCGGCTCCCTGCAATAGTATATATAATATTTCTTTTGAGAAGAAACTTCTCCAGATTTTAAGCAAATTGGTTCTTGACCTTTCATGTGAAGTTTCCTTACTAAAGTCTGAATGCCATCGTGTTAAAATGCAAAGGGCTGGTTTACAAAATGAATTATTCTTTACATTTTCAGGTAAGTATATAGTTCTTAAAAGAAAACAAAGTGAGAGCACAAAGCTAATTTTAAAGACATGTCAGTTGCCAACAGTATTTTGGAATGTTCCCCATGTGAATGTTTTATATTTTCTATTTTGACTTAGTTGTAATAGTATCCCAGGGAAATAAAATTATACTGATTGATAAAATTAATGAAAAGAGTGTTCTCGCAAATAAGTTAAACATTGTTATGATAGTTTAATACAGAATGGAATTTAGTATAAAGTGTATCATAATATTTAGCTGCAAATATATAATTTGTGAAAGCATATGGTTGGGATAATGTGAATTTTTTTTAAAGATTTATTTATTTATACAAGCACTGTGTACAGTTAGAAGTGTGAGTGGGTGAGAGAATTCACCAGAGCCAGAGCAGGGAACAGAACAGGCATACTGACGAAGTACATTGCTGAGGGGAGCAGCGGGCACAGCAGAAGAGGTCTGCGCGCCATGTGGGCCCCTCGCCTGGTGGCCAGGGATTGAACGTGCTGCAGATGCTGCGGGCAGCTTCACAGCCCAGCACTCAACCGCTGCGCCAACGGGGAGGCCCAATATGAAATTTTTAAAAGATTTATTTATTTATGCATATAAAAGCTGGGGTGTAAGCCAGAGGTGTGAGGGGTAAGAGGATTCACCAGACAGATTGGGGAGCAGAATAGGAGGATTTATTGAAATACACTGTTGAGGGGAACAGTAGGGTAAATCCCCATAAAATTACCACCATAGTCTCTTGTGCTTTCTATGTCCCTGTTCTGATACCTCTCCCCCAACTCCTGACCTAGTTGAATCTCTCTGATTTATAGTTTGCCTGCTAGTTTTCTTTCTTTCTTTTTTTCTTGATCTCTTCTTTGGTTTCCCTATGTTCCTCCTATCAGTGAAACCATCTGATAGATTTCTCTTTTCTTCTGACTTATTTCACTGATCATAATCCCATCCAGCTCCATCCATGTTGCAGCAAATGGCATGAGTTTATCTTTTTGATTGCTAAATAGTATTCCATTCTGTATATATCTCACATCTTTCTGATCTAGTCATCTGTTTTTGGACATTTAGGTGGTTTCCATATTGTACCTATTGTAAATAATCATAGGGGTGCAAGTGTCCTTTGGGTAGATTCTTAGGAGTGGAATTGTTGTCATATGGTAGCTCCATTTTCAGTAGTTTGAGAGTCCTCCATACAGCTTTCCATAGTGGATGGACCAGCTTGAATTCCCACCAGCAGTGTAAGAGGGTTCTCTTTTCTCAACTTCCTTGCCAGCATTTGTTGTTGGCAATTTTTTTTTTTTTTAATATGGGCCATTCTCTGGTATGAGGTATCTTGTTGTGGTTTTGATTTGCATTTCCCTGATTATAAGTGATGTTAAACATTTTTATATATACCTGGTGGCCAATTTGCAATTCCTCTTTGGCGAAGTGTCTTTTTAGCTCTTCTGCCCTATTTTGACTGGATTGTTTGCTTTGTTTTGTTGAGTCCTGATGCTCTTTGTAGATCTTTGAAATCAGTCCTTATCAGTAGTATGGAGTGTAAATATTTTCTCCCAGTTGGTAGGGTGTCTCTTTGTTTTGGTTGTTGTCTCCTTAGATGTACAGAAGCTTTAACATTTGATGTAATCCCAGCTGTTTATCTTTTTCTTCACTTTCTTTGCTTCTGGAGTTGAGTCCTCAAAGATGTTTCTGAGGTGTATGTCATGGAGTGTTTTGCCTTTGTTTTCTTCTATATATGATTCTTCTTTTATGGTTTCAGGTCTTATGTGTAAGTTTTTTATCCATTTTGAGTTGGTTATTGTGCATGATGTCAGTAGACTAATTTCATTATTTTTAATGTGGTGTTTCAGTTTTTTCAGCACCATTTATTGAACAGACTAACCTTGTTCCATGCATATTATTTGCTCATTTGTCCATAGATCAGCTGTCCATGTATGTGTGGTTTTATTTCTGGATTTTCCATTCGATTACATGGTTCTGTGTGACTGTTTTATCCCAGTACCATGCTGTTATAATTACTGTCTTTTTAGTGTTATTGGAAGTCTGGGAGTGTGATTCCTCCATTCTTCTTTTTATTCAGGAGAGCTTTGGCTATTCGAGGTTTTCTGTGATTTTTTTTTTAAAGAACTTTTATTTATTTATTTTTTATTTATACGAGAGCTGGGGTACAGGCCAGAGGTGCGGGAGGGTGAGAGGATTCACCAGAGACAGAGCGGGGAGCAGAACAGGCTGACGGACTGAAAGCACTGCTGAGGGGAGCAGCGGGCTAGACAGGAGAGGTCTGCCGCGCCATGTGGGTATCTCCCTGGCCAGTGGGGAATTGAACCTGCCCTGCGGAGCCTGTGGACAGCTCCACGGTTCTGCTGCTCAATCAGCTGCGCCACCGTGAGGCCCGTTTTTTTTTTTGTGTGTGTGTGTGTGATTCTATAGGAATTTTTGCAATATTTGTTACATTACTTAAAAGAATGCCATTGCAACTTTTATTAGAATTGCTTTGTATCTGTAAATTGCTTTTGTTAGGATGGTCATTTTGATAATGTTAATTCTTCCAGTCTATGAGCAATCTATGGATGTCTTTGCATTTCTTTGTGTCTTTATTTCTTTTAACAATGTTTTATAATTTTCTTTGTATAGATCTTTCACCTTCTTTATTAGGTTTATTACCAGGTTTTTTTTTTTTTTTGTAAATGTCTTAAAATTGTTTTTTAAATTGTTTTTCTTCAGACGGATTTTATATCAGAAGAATGTTGATTTTGTATCTTGCTACTTTGCTAAACTGGTTTATTATTTTAATTGGCTTTTCTGTAGTTTTTAGGGTTCTCTATGTATATTTTCATATCATTTGAAAATAGTGATAACTTTACTTCTTCTTTCCCTATTTGGATTCCTTGTATGTCTTTCTCTTTTCTTATTGCTTTGCTTAGTACTTTCAGTATTATATTTAAAAGCTGTGGTGAGAGTGGACTTCCTAGTCTTGCTCCAGATCTTAAAGGGAATGCTTTCAGCTTTTCATCATTGAGAATGATATTGCTGTGGGTTTGTCATATATGGCTTTTATTATGTTAAATTATGTCCCTTTATTGCAAGAATTTTGAGGGCCTTCATAAGTGGATTTTGAATTTTGTCACATTTTCTCAGCATATATTGATATGATAATGTCATTTTGTTTTTCATTTTTTTTGATGTGTTGAATTACATTAATTGATTTTCAGATGTTGAACCATCCTTGTGCTCCTGGAATGAATTCCACTTGGTCATAGTGCATTATCTTTATAATGCATTGTTGGAATCTGTTTGCTAAGATTTTATTGGAGATTTTGGCATCTGTGTTCATTAGGAAAATTGGCCTGTAGATTTTTATGCTTTTGTTTTTGTTGTTGTTTGGTTGGTTGGTTTTGGTACTAGTGTAATGTTAGCTTCATAAAACATATTTGGTAGTATTCCTTTCTCAATTACCTTTTTTTTTTCTTTTTTTATATAATTTTTACATAATTCTTTGTTTTTATACAATGTATGCTTTATCATCTTGGGGATAGCCCTAGTGGAATTCCTACCACCAATTTCTTGAAACAGTTTTTGTATGATACACACTAACTCATCTTTGAACATTTGGTAGAACTCATTCATTAATCCATCTGGTCCGGGGCTTTTGTTTTGGGGGAGGGTTTTGATTACTATTTCAGTTTCATTGCTTATAATTGGTTTATTTAAGTTTTCTATTCTTTATCCAGCTTTGGATAATTGTACAGTTCTAGGAAATACTACCTCTCTTCTAGATTTGTGTGCATGCAAATGTTCATAGTAATCTTCGATTAGTCTTAGTATTTCTGCTGTGTCTTCTCTCACTTCTCTTCTTTGATTTATGATACTATTTATTTGTGTTTTCTTCTGTGTTTTTCTTTGTGAGCCTACCTAGAGGTTTGTCTATTTTGTTTGTTTTTTCCAAGAACCATGTTTTGATTTCATTGATCTTTTTGATTGACTTTATTTTTATTTCATTTATTTCTGCTTGAATTTTTACTTCCTTCAAGTGGATTTTGAGGGGTTTTTGTTGTTTTTGTTCTTTTTCTAGTTCTTTGAGATGGAAGATTGTTGTTTCTTTGGGTTCTTTCTTGTTTCTTGATGTGGGTATTATTGCTATATACTTCCCTCTTATTACTGCTTTTGCTGTGTCCCATACATTCTGGAAAGTTGTGTTTTCTTTGTCATTTGTCTCAAGGTATTTTTAAAGTTTTTTGTTTGATATCCTCATTAATCCAGTGGTCTTCCAGCAATGTTGATTTCAATCTCCATGAAATGGGAGGGTTCCTTGCTTTCTTTTCATGGTTGATTTCTAGTTTAATGCCTTAATGATCAGAGAAGATAGTTGGTATGCTTTTAATCTTCATGTATCTGTTGATGTTTGCTTTGTGTCCCAGTATGTAATGAGTCCTGGTGAATGATCTGTGTGCACTTGAGAAAAATAAGTATTTGGATTTTTGTGGGTGTAGTGTCTTATAGATGTTTATAGGCCCATGAGATCTAGGTCTTCATTTAGGGATGGATGGAGATATATATGTGTGTGTGTGTGTGTGTGTGTGTGTGTGTGTGTGTATAGTCCTTGTTAATTTTTTGTCTCATTGATCTGTCCATTGGGGAGAGTGGGATGTTGAAGTCTCCTACTACATATGTATTTTCTCTAATGTTTCTTTTCAGAAATGATAATAATTGTCTAATATTTTGGTGCTCCTTCATTTGGTGACTACATATTGATGAATGTTGTATCTTCCTGGTGTAGTGTTCCCTTGATGATAGTGTAGTGACAATCTATGTCTCTTTACTTTTTTTAGTTTGATGTCTATTTTATCTAAGTATGGCTGTTCCTGCCTTTTGGGGGGGTCTATTTCCTTTTAGAATTGCTTCCCAACCCTTTACTTTCATTCTATTTTTATCTTTTGCTGTTAGATGTGTTTCTTAGAGACAGCAGAGGGTTGGGTTCTGTTTTTTTAAAATCCAACTTGCCAGTGTGTCTTTACATTTTAGGATTATTTTTGATACATTAGAATCTGTACTTGCCATTATGTTTATCATTTTGTGGTTCTATTCCATACCTTATTCTGTTCTTCTGATCCATTTCTTTGTTGGTTTTGGCTCTAAGGCTTCTTGTAATTTTTGGAGTTGGGGTTTAGTGGTAATGGATTTCCGAAGATTTTTTTTGTCCAAGAAAGTTCTTATTTTTCATTCATAGAGGATGGAGAGCTTTGCAGGATAAAGTATTCTTGCTTGGCAATTTTTGTTTTGGAGTTTGTTGAATATGTCACTACATTCTCTTATTGCCCTTAGTGTTTTTTCAGTGAAATCTGATGTCAGCCTAATTGTTTTTCATTCATAGTTTATCTATTTCTTCCTCCTAATCACCCTCATTTTTTCTTTGTCTTGGACTCTTGGAAACTTAGCTCTTTTGTGTCTTGTAGTTTTTTTTTTTTTTTTTTTTCATTATGATAGTTTGGTGTTCCTCTAGCTTCTTTTATGTCTATTTTCATTTCCTTCTTCGTTTTGAGACGTTCTCTTCAATTATTTCCTTAAATAGTTTCTTAGTTCCTTTGTCTCTCTCCTTACTTTCTGGCATTTGTATGACTCTTACATTTTCTTTCCTCATGGTGTTTCTTAATTCTTTTTTCTTTGTATCTCCTTTCCTTTGTTGGTTCTTTATATATCTTTATCTTCAAGAGTACTGTTCATTTTTCCATTTCTTCTATTTTTGTGGCTTTTCCCAGCATTCTTTTTTTATTTATTTATTTATTTATTTATTTATTTATTTATACAAGCACTGGGTACAGTCAGAAGTGCGGGAGGGTAAGAGAATTCACCAGAGCCAGAGAGGGGAGCAGAACAGGCAGACTGATGAAGTGCACTGCTGAGGGGAGCAGCGGGCGGCAGGAGAGGTCTGCGCGCCATGCGGGACCCTCCTCCGGTGGCCGGGGAGCAGCCCGGAATCAAACTGGCGCCGCAGAGGCTGCGGGCAGCTTCACAACCCAGCGCTCAATTGCTGCGCCACCGGGGAGGCCCTTCCCAGCATTCTTTAGCTCCTCCACTCACTTTTGAACATCCTTCATTTCCTTTAGTTCCTTCTTTAAGGATTCATTGTCACTCCTCAGTTCACTGATTGTATTCTTTTCCTTTTCTGTGTTTTCTCTTAACTCTGTTTTCATTATGGCAATTCTGAATTCTTCATCTGTCAGGCAGAGATACTCTTCTGTGTCTGTATTACTGTCATTTGGAGTTTGACTTTCTTTCTGTAGTGTATTGTTCCTAATAGCACCTGCCTAATGGCTTGTATTTTTCTTTCTTTCCATTGTTTGCCTTTGGCTTGGCTCTATTCAAAGTGCCCCTGTACTACTGGTGCTGTTGGGCATGACTTCTGAGTTCTCTTACCAGGATGTGGCTGTATCTGCCTAGTGCCTGGGCTCCTATGGCTTTTGAGTAGGGGTAGGAGTGGGGTCTCCTGCAGCTTTCCCTCCACTCACTTTAGCTGTACCACTACTCAAGACAGGGGGACTTCCACTTGCTTTTTCCAGAGTGTTTGGTGCCTCGTCTTGGGAGCTGGGAGATCCTGCAATTCCCACCTGAGTGCACATGTGCTAGGGTGTTGATGTCAGCAGTGGCTCTTCCAGCCTCTCCTACTGGGCATCAGGGAATAGTGGGTTGGGTGGAGCTTAGGAGTGTTGCCTTTCTGTAGTTCCCACCTGGACACACTTCTATTGTAGTAGATGTTGTTTTCAGCTGTGATTTGCCTCAGGGACCTGTGCCTTTCCAGCACCCACTACATCTCATACTTGGGTAGTCAAGCTTCTCGAGTGGAGCACTCTATCACCAGGCACAAGCTGAGGTTCAATCCATGGGGTGATGACTGCAGGCTAAGTGGGACATAGTTCTGCTTTGAACTACTAGGTCCCTCTGGGTTGTGGCATGGGAAAGTAGAAAGAAGGAAAGAGACAAAGAAGAAACACGAGTAAAAGAAAAATGACAAGGAAATAAAAAGATAAAAAGTTGGGAGAAGAAAAGAGAGTGGCAAGAGAGAGAGAAAAGGAAGGATGAGGAGAAAGAAGGAAAGTAAAAAAATGATAAAGGGAAAAAAAACAAAAATAGGGAAAAAACAAAAACAGGAAAAAAGGAAACAAAAAAACAGATGTGGGGGGATTGCAACTCAGGACTCTGTTGGCTCCTAAGGAGCTAGTAGTTGCTGTTAAGGAAAATAACGGTAAAGGAGAGGGAAAAAAAAATAAAAATAGGGAAAAAAACAAAAACAGCAGGATAAAAGAAAAAAACAAAAAAACAACAGATGTGGGGGAATTGCAACTCAGGACTCTGTTGGCTCCTAAGGAGCTAGTAATTGCTATTTTAATCTGGTCTATGGAGTGGTGCCCTAAGACTGGTTGGATAGTCTTCCTAGGGTCTGCTATCTCCTTTGAGGTGTAATTCAGGGAAAATAAAAGCAAGCACAGAAAGAAAAAAGAAAAGGAAAGAGCTAGAGAGAGCAAAGAAACTGCAGATAAAAGGAAAAAAAAAAAGACAAAATTTGCACCTTAGGGCTCTGTCCTCTCTCAGGATGTGTGACTATAGTGTGGTATGAAAAACTGAGTAATAATGCACCTCTGGATTAAGCTGTTCATGACCTCCCCTGAATGCATCTCAGAGAAGATAGAAAAATAAAAAGAAGAACTCTAGAACAGATTTTAGTTCAGGTCCTCTCCCATACTCTCCTGGAGTGTAGGCTGCAGGCATTGGGATCACAATTTCTCACCTGTAGGGTGTCCAGAGTCTCTAATCTCCATTGCTACTGGGAGCATGGGTGGATCTGTATTCCCTCTGGGCCCCTGTGGTAGCAGGGCTCCTGTGGGGGCTCCTGTGGTTCTTTCAACCAGAGGGCTTGGGGTATCCAGAGGCCCCTGATATAGAGCCTGGCACTGCGAGGCTTTGGCTGTTGCCTTGTTCAGTATGGGTGCAGCCAGCTAAGTGGAATGCACTCACATGTTACTGTGGGCTGCTGCATGTCCCCCCAATACAGGGCATGGCAACCTCAAGATTTAAGTTGGAGGTGTGGGTTTTTTAAATGTTGTGGCTGGGCTCAATGGTTAATAGACACTGGTGGCTGGTGTTTTTGTCCTGCTCATTAGGTGGCATCATAGGGCTGAGTGAGAGGTGCCTGCTAGCAGGGTTTTACTGCTGAGCTTGTCCAGGCCATTCTTGGTTGGGGCGGAGGGTAGGATGGGATTACACCTGTGGACATGGCAGCAGTCACTGAGGCTTTGTTTGCCCCACTGTGGTTATCTGGGGGTTTCAGATGTAGCAGGGCGGGGTGCTGTAGGTTCCAAGCTGGGCTGCAGTCTGGGCGGTAGGATGCAGGCCAGTTTAGTGGGCAGGGCATCCTGGATCAGCTGGACCCTGCGATATGATTTCCTCCTTTCCTGTGTCCCCTTATCGCTCCTCTGAGTCCTGGAGAATTGCTGGTGCCTGAATCATCTGGGTCATGTTAAGACCTCGTTATTAGTCTTTTTTTATAGTTTTTCTTTTAAAGATTTATTTATTTATGCATACAAGAGCTGGGATACAGGCCAGAAGTACGGGGCCGTGAGAGGATTCACCAGAGACAACGGGGAAGAGAACAGGCAGACTGACTGAAATACACTGCTGAGGGGAGCAGCTGGCGAGACAGGAGAGGTCTGATGCGCCATGTGGGTAGCTCTCCTGCCGCCTGAGGATTGAACTTGTGTTGCAGAGACTGCAGATAGCTTCACAGTGCTGTGCTTAACCCCTTGCGCCATCAGGGAGGCCATATAATTGTTTTTATGGGAGAAATTGATCCCAGCATCCCTATACCACCATGTTGATGACATCATCCCTATATTTTGATTTATAAGTGATGAACAATTTTTCAAATGTCTATAAGCTATCTGAATAACTTGCTTTAGAAAAGCATCTATTTAGATCCTTTACCCATTTTTTGATTGGGTTGTTTCCTTTTTTTGTTGGATTGAATAAGAACTTTTGAAATTTTGGAGATTAACCCCTTATCAGATGTGTAATTAGCAACATTTTCTTAAAAATATTTTGTATTGAGTTAATACTGGTGTACATTGTTGTTTCCATAATAAAAATGTAGGACTCCCTATCCCCCTTTCAGGCACTGTTGTCATAATGTGCCCGCCACCAAAAAAACCCATCGTCTAGCACCATAGACCCTGGTGCTGCCTTCCTTCTTTGTTTCCTCTTCTTTTATCTCAGCCTCCCTCCCTGGTTGCCCACATTCCACAGTTAGGTTTTAAGGGTTAGTTTTTAATGTGGCTATATCTGACCTTTTGTTTCATTTTTTTATGTTCCACACATAAGCAACACAGCTGGTATTTCTTCATTTCAGTCTCCTACATCTGAAATACTTTTGTCAGTGTAATTCTATTTAAAGTGCTTCCTAACATTGGGGTCACTTTTTGTTATTTTTTTCCTTTGAAAGTTTCATTGCTCTTTCTTTTTTTAATGTGCCTGATAGTTTTTTTGAAAATTTTATATTTTGAGTATTATATATAGTACTCTTGAAATCAGATTCATTCACATATTTTGTATTGTTGCTGTTTTCATGTTGTAATTGTTTAGTGACTTTTGTTTACAATGTGCATTTTTTCAGATTTATTTTATTTATATTTTTTAATTTTTTACATCACTGTTCATTTTTAAACAATATTTGCTTCCCCCCACTCCCTCAGGTGTAGTCCCCATAGAGTTTCCTTCACCAATGCACCCGTGCACCATCACCTCAGTCCCTTGTGTTCCTCCTTCCATCCCTCCCTCTGGTCCCTCTCCCTCCTCCTCCCCTGCAGTATGTTTCTGATTTATAATTGTCCATTTATGTGTTGTTGTGTTTTGTACTGTTATTATTTTTTTACACTGATGTCTTACTTGGTTCCCCTATATTCCTGCTGTAAGTGAAAGCATCCAATATTTTTTTTTTCCTTCTGACTTAAACTTCACTGAGCATAATTCCTTCTAGCTCCAGCCACGTTGCTGCAAATGGCGTGAGTTTATCTTTTTGATTTCTGAATAATATTCCATTGTGTATATATACCACATCTTCTTGATCCAGTCTTCTATTTTTGGGCATTTGGGTTGTTTCCAGGTTTTACCTATTATAAATAGTGCTGCAGTAAACATAGGGGTACAGGTGTTCTTTTGAATCAGTGTTTTTGTGTCCTTTGGGTAGATTCCTAGTAGTGGAATTGCCCGGTCCCATGGTAGCTCCATTTTTAGTAGGCTGAGGAACCTCCAAACAGCTTTTCATAGTGGTTGGACCAGTTGCTCTCCCACCAGCAATGTAGGAGAGTTCCTTTTTTGCCACATCCTTGCCAACATTTGCTTTTGCTTGTTTTTTTTGATATGTGCCATTCTTACTGGTGTAAGGTGGTATCTCAATATGGTTTTAATTTGCATTTCCCTAATTATCAGGGATGTTGAACATTTTTTCATATGCCCGTTGGTCACTTGCATTTCCTCTTCGGAGAAATGTCTTTTAAGTTCTTCTGCTCATTTCTTGACTGGATTGTTTATTTTGTTTTTGTGGAGCCATGTGAGTTCCTTCTTTGTATATCTTTATGATAGTCTCTCATCAGTTGACTGGAGTGCAAAGATTTTTTCCCAGTCAGTGGGGTGTCTCTCTGTTTTGGTTCATGTCTCTTTTGCTGTGAAGAAGCTTTTTCATTTGATGTAATCCCAGGTATTTATCTTATCCTTGACTTTCTTTGCTCTGGGTTATGAGTCTTCAAAGATGTTATTGTGATGTATGTCTTATAGTGCTTTACCTATATTTTCTTCTAAATATTTTATGGTTTCAGGTCTTATGTCCAGTTCTTTTGTCCATTTTGAGTTGATTTTTTTGTACGATGAAAGACAGTAGTCTAGTTTTTTTTTTTTTTTTTTTTTTTTTTGGCATGTGGTGGTCCAGTTTTCCCAGAACCATTTATTGAACAAACTGTCCCTGTTCCATTGCATATTCTTTGCTACTTTGTCAAAGATCAGTTGTCCATATAAGTGTGGTTTTATTTCTGGGCTCTCTATTCAGTTACATTAGTCTGTGTGTCTGTTTTTGTTCCAATACCAAACTGTTTTAATTATTATGGCTTTGTAGTATAGCTTGAAGTTTGGAAGTGTGAAACCTCCTTTCTCCTTTGTTTTCATCAGTAGGGCTTTGGCTATTCGTGGTTTTTTGTGGTTACATATGAATTTTTTTTTTTTTTGTGATTACATATGAATTTCATCCGTATTTGTTCTATTTCTTTGAAGAATGTCATTGAGATTTTTACTGGAATAGCGTTGAATGTGTATATTGCTTTTGGTAGGATGGCCATTTTAATAATATTAATTCTTCCAATTTATGAGCAGGGCATGTCTTTCCATTTCTTTGTGCCTTCTTCAATTTCTTTTAACAGTGTTTTATAATTTTCTTTGTATAGATCTTTCACCTCTTTAGTTAGGTTTATTCCCAAGTATTTGATTTTTTTGTTTCAATTATAAAAGGGGTGGTTTTCTTGATTTCTTCTTCTTCAGATTGATTGTGTATAGGAAGGCAACTGATTTTTGTGTGTTGCTTTTGTATCCTGCTACTTTATTGAACTGGTTGATTATTTTGAGTAGTTTTTATGTGGAGTTTTTAGAGTTTTCTATGTATATTATCATATTATCAGCAAATAGTGATAGTTTTACTTCTTCTTTCTCTATCTGGATTCCTTCTCTTGTCTTATTCCCCTGGCTAGGACCTCCAGTATTAAATTGAAGAGTATTGGTGAGAGAGGACATCCTTTTCTTGTTCCTGATCTTAAAGGAAAGACCTTCAACTTTTTTGCCATTGAGTATAATATTGGTGGTGGGTTTGTCATACATGGCTTTTATCATGTTAAGGTATGTTCCTTCTATCCCAAGAATTTCAAGGGCCTTCATCATAAATGGATGTTGTACTTTGTCCAATGCTTCCTCAGCATCTATTGTTAGGATCATATGATTTTTATGTTTCTTTTTGTTGATGTGTTGGATTACACTTGATTTTCGTATGTTGAACCATCCTTAAACCCCTGGAATTAATCCCACTTGATCATGGTGTACTATCCCTTTCATGCATTGTTGGATTCTGTTGGCAAGGATTTTGTTGAGGATTTTTGCATCAGTGTTCATTAGGGAGATTGGCCTGCAGTTTTCTTCTTTTGTGCTGTCTTTTGTTTGGTTTTGGTATTAGTGTAATTGGTATTAGTGTATTTGGTAGTATTCCTTCTTATTCAGTTTTTCAAAGAGTTTGGGTAGAATAGGTACTAATTCACTGCTGAATGTTTGGTTGATTTCATTTCTGAAGCCATCTGGACCTGGGCTTTTGTTTTTAGGGAGTGCTTTGACTACTGCCTCAATTTCGCTACTTGTAATTGGTTTGCTTAGTTGTTCTATTTCTTCTTTGACCAGCTTTGGATGATTATATCGTTCTAGGAATTTGTCAGTCTCTTCTAGGTTGTTGAATTTGTTTCCATATAAGTGTTTATAGTAATCTCTGATTATTCTTTTGATTTCTACTGAGTTTGTTGTGATTTCTCCTCTTTCATTTATAATCCTGTTTATATGCGTTTTCTCCTGTTTTTGATTTGTGAGCCTGGCTAGAGGTTTATCTATTTGGTTTATTTTTTCAAAGAACCAACTTTTGGTTTCATTGATCTGCTTTATTTCATTAATTTCTGCTTTGATTTTTATTATTTCCTTTCTTCTTCTGGTTTTAGCATTTTTTGTTGTTCTTTTTCTAACTCTTTGAGATATGAGATTAGGTTATTTCTTGATATGGGCATGCATTGCTATATATTTTTCTCTTATTACTGCTTTTGCTGTGTCCCATGCATTTAGGAAATTGGTGTCTTCTTTGTCATTCAACTCAAAGTATTTTTTCTCCACACCCTCACCAACATTTGTTGTTGCTAGTTTGGGAATGCAAACTGGTCCAACCACTATGGAGAGCTGTGTGGAGATTTCTGGACCTACTAAACATAGAGCTTCCATATGATCCAGCAATTCCACTCCTAGGTATTTACCCAAAGGACAGAGAAACATCAATTCCAAAGAACACCTGCACCCCTATGTTTATAGCAGCACTATTTACAATAGCTAAGCTTTGGAAACAAAAATAGATGACTGGATCAAGAAGATGTGGTACATATACACCATGGAATATTACCCAGCATTCAAAAAAGATAAACACATGCAATTTGCAGCAACATGGATGGCGCTGGAAGGGATCATGCTCAGTGAAATAAGCCAGAAAGAAAAAGAAAAATACTGGATGGTCTCACTCATAGCAGGAATCAAGAAAACTTAAATAAGGGACCAGGAAAATGAATAACTATAAGAAAGTGAAAATCAAAATCAACAAAAAACTATGAACCAGACATACATTTTTTGGGGGGGGGCGGGAGGGGAGGGATTGGGGTCAGAATGGGGGGGGTTGCAATTGTATGGGGAATATAAAAAATAAAATTTATTATTTAAAAAAATTAAAAAAATAAAATTAAGGGAATTGGAAAAAAAAAAGTATTTTTAAATTTCTTCTTTGAACTCTTCATTAGTCCAGTGGTCTTCCAGTAACATGGATTTCAATCTCCATGAAGTGGGAGGGTTCCTTGTTTTCTTTTCATGATTTATTTCTAGTTTGATGCCTTTATGATTGGAGAATATAGTTGGAATGATTTTGATCTTCCTCTATCTGTTGATGTTTGTCTTGTGGCCCAGTATGTGATCGATTCTGGAGAACGATCTGTGTGTGCTTGAGAAAAATGTGTACTTAGATTTTTGGGGGTGCAGTGTCTTATAGATGTCTGTTAAGTCCATGAGTTCTATGACTTTATTTAGAACACTAGAGTCTTTATTTATTTTTTGTCTCGTTGATCTGCCCATTGGTGAGAGTGGAGTATAGAAGTCTCCCACTGTATTTGTATTTTCTTTAACGTCTGTTTTCAGAGCTGATAATCTCTCTCTAATGTATTTTGGTGCTCCTTCATTTGGTGAGTATATGTTGATGAGTGTTGTATCTTGCTGATGTATTGTCCCCTTGACCATAATGTAGTATCCGTCTGTGTCTCTTTTTACCTTTTTTAATTTGAAGTCTTATTTCATGTGAAGTCTATTTCATGTGATGTAAGTATAGCTGTTCCTGTCTTCTTTTTTTGGTCCATTTGTTTGTAGGATTGTTTTCCAACCTTTACTTTCAGTCTGTGTTTATCTTTTTTGGTTAAGTGTATTTCCTGGAGACAGCAGAAGGATGGATTTTGTTTTTTAATCCAGTGTGCTACTCTGTGTCTTTTTATTGAGTTTAATCCATTTACATTTGGTTTTGGCTTTAGTATTTCTTGTAGAATTTTATGGAGTGGGGGTTTCGTTGTGATGAATTTCTGGAGTTTCTGTTTGTCTAAGTAGGTCCATATTTTTTCTTCATAGAGGAAAGAGAGCTTTGCAGGGTAAAGTATTCTTGGTTGGCATTTGCTGTTTTAAAGTTTGTTGAATATGTTACTCCATTCTCTTCTTGCCTGTAGTGTTTCTTCGGAGAAGTCTGAGGTTAACCTGATTGATTTTCCCTTTTGTGTTATCTCTTTCTTTTGCCTTGCCAGTTTCATTATTTTTTCTTTGCCTTGAACTCTTGCAAACTTTACTATTATGTGTCTTGCTGTAATTTTCTTCTCATTGTGGTAAGTGGGTATTCTTCTCTCTTCTTGTATGTTTATATTCATCTCATTTTTCATACTTGGGAGGTTTTCTTCAATTATCTCCTCGAATAATTTCTCAGATCCTTTATCTCTCTCCTCACCTTCTGGAATGCCTGTAACTCTTATATTTCCTCTCTTCATGGAGTCTGATAATTGTCTAAGGGTATTCTCATTCTTCTTCCTTTGAACTTTTCTCTGTTTTTCTCTTTTGGTTCTTTCTGTTTCTGTATCATCAAGAGTACTGATCCATTCTTCCATTTCCTTGGTCCTATTTTCAGTGCTTTTCCAAGAGCTCTTTGTCTCTTCCAGTAATCTTTTCATCTCCTCCTTTTCTTTTATTTCCTTTTTTAAGGTCTCATTTTTGTTCTTCAGTCCATTGTTTGTCTCATCTCAGACTTTGTAATCATGATGATTATTCTCTATCTGATGGGCAGAGAAGTTCTTCCATGTCATTGTTGAGCTCTGGTGACTGATTTTCTTTTTGTAGTGTGTCCTTCTCCCGCAGGCTTGCTTGGTTACTTGTATTTTTCCTTCTCCCTGCTGTTTGCTTTCAAATTTGTTCTATGTGTTGGGACGTTGTGCCACTGGTGTTGGCGGGCATCTCTTTGGATTGCTCCTTCAGGGGTATCAACCACTGTTTATCAGACTGAGACCAGCACTGGTAGGCCAAAACTCCACCAGCGTGTTGATGCTGTGGCTGTGTTGCTGGGCAAGGTCTCTTACAGTTCCCTCCCTCCCTTTTGACTCAGTTCCAGCAGGGAATCAGTTAGTTGGTGATTTTGCTCTGGTCACTAGGTGGCGCTAGAGACCAGTATTTGCTGACGTGTGCTTTTCCCCTGTAGTTCTCTGAGAAAGGGAAGGGAGAAGGAGAGCACCTGGACACAGGGGCTATTGCTTAAGCTGGGTCCTGTGTCTGCCCCGTGGTCACCTGGTGCTGTGCCTGCTTTTGTATAGATCCTGACCCTGAATTCTTCATTCTAGTTCTCAATCTCAGGGTCTTAGATCTAGAACAATGGCTGTCACCCTGTGCAGTGCCTAATACTATGTTGTGTCCTATGCCTGAATCTTTTGCCTAGCTCTGAGTTCCAGAATGGGGTCTAATGCTCCTTGCCTTTTTTTCCTTCCTACCCCCATTTGTGTGGTCTACCCCCATTTGTGTGGTCCACCCCCTCTTAGAGCCTACGGGTGGCTTTGGAAACCCTGGCTTCCAACTATTAGGAAGTTGGTTATTTTTCTCTGATCACTAGTTGGCACCAGAGATCTTTCCTAGTATTCTTCCAGAGCTGTGCTTTTTCTCAGTGGGTCTAGAGGAACGGAGTGCGGGTTGTGTGGAATGGCTCCATAGTGTGGGGTGCTGTGTCTGCTCTGTGTTGCGCATCATGTGGATCCACACCCCGAATTTTGTGACCTGGGTTTCAGTTCTGAAGCCCTCAGATCCAAGATGTGTACTGTCTGCAGAAATGGTGTCTTTTGCACCCTGCTCCTGTGCCCTAGGACCTGGTTTTTGATTACTCAGTGAGGGTCATTCACCTCAGTGACAGTTCCCACGTTTTTTCCCATGAACCTAGGTCGTGGGGCGTGGGGACCTGGGCAGCCTCAATCCACATATGCTTTTTGAGTGTGGACGTGCTTTTCCACACAAGGTTACCAGTGGGCCTTGGGCTATTTGTAGGTCTCTCCAGGGAGTACTTATCTTCCTCTAATGGCTCCTGGGGCAACTTTCACTCACCTTCACGGCAATTCCCACACAATTCTCCACAGTTCCTGTCCTTGGGGTACAGTGCCTGCAATGGTTCCTTTCAACTCACAGTCCCACATGATCGTAGGTTGTTCTCGTTGTTTTTTCTTTCTGTTGGTCAGAGTGTGCTGACTTTGTGTGTGAGGGAGGGTAGCAGGGTTTTGAGCTTTCCTCTCTTTTTGTTCTCTTTTTTTTTTTTAAGAAACAAAAAGATTTATTTATCTATGCATATAAGATCTGGGGTACAGGCCAGAGATGCAGGGGGTGAGAGGATTCACCAGAGACAGAGTGGGGGACAGAACAAGCAGACTGGCTAAAATACACTGCTGAGGGGAGCAGAGGGCTAGGTAGGAGAGGTCTGCTTCGCCATGTGGGTTGCTCCCTGGCCACTGGGAATCAAACTCATGCTGCAGAGGTTTTAGATTGCTTCTTCTTCTTTTTCTTTTTTTAAAATTTATTTATTTTTATATAAGAACTGCGATACAGACCAGACGTGTGGGAGGGTGAGAGGATTTACCAGAGACAGAGCAGGGAACAGAACAGGCAGACTGACAAAATACACTGCTGAGGGGAGCAGCGGGTGCAACAGGAGAGGTCTGCTTAGCTATGTGGGATTCCCACTGGCAGGCTGGGATAGAACCCACACTGCAGCTGCAGACAGCTTCACAGTGTGGCACTCAGCAGCCTGAGTCACCAGGGTGGCCCTCAGATTGCTTCTTATTGTGGTGGATTGCTTCGTAGTACGGTACTTAACCCCTTGTTCCACCAGGGAGGCCCTCTTTTTGTCCTCTTTTATGGCAACTTTCTTCTTCCTGTTTAGTGACTTTTTAAAGCTACTTTTTTTTTTTGAAATAAAGATTTATTTTATTTATTTATACAAGCACTGGGTACAGTCAGAAGTGCAGGAGGGTGAGAGAATTCACCAGAGCCCCAGCGGAGAGCAGAACAGGCAGACTGACGAAATACACTGCTGAGGGGAGCAGTGGGCGACAGGAGAGGTCTGCGCTCCATGTGGGACCCTCTCCAGGTGGCCGGGGATCAAACTGGTGCTGCAGAGGCTGTGGGCAGTTTCGCAACCCAGTGCTCAACTGCTGTGCCACTGGGGAGGCCCTTTAAAGCTACTTTTGTAGACTGTATTCTTTGTTATGAATTGTTAAGTCTTTTTCCTTTGAATTGATATGATTTGATGCACATTCTTTAAATGATGTATTTATTCAGTTTCCATTTATTTTACATGCATATGTTTATTATAAATATTGAACTATTTTCCTGAATTCCAAAAACTGGACTTTGGTATTATTAGTCTTTTTTTTTTTTTTTAAGCTTTTCTATAGTAGCATATAGTTTGGCATTTCCTACTTTACCATTTTTACTGATTTTGTTCTCTGTTTATTAATCTTGTAAAAATTATCTTAAAAAGGGGTAGAGGGCCCTCCCTGGTGCTACAAGGGGTTAGGCACCTCACTATGAAGCAATCTGCCACCTCTGCAACATGAGTTCAATCCCCTGCTGGCCAGGGATCAACCCACTTGGCGCAGCAGACCTCTCCTTTCTTGCCCATTGCTCCCCTCAGCAGTTTATTTCAGTCAGTCTGCCTGTTCTATTTCTCATTCTGTCTCTGATGAATCCTCTCACCCCCCACATCTCTGGCCTGTACCCCAGCACTTGTATGCATAAATAAATAAATCTTTTAAAAAAATAAAATAAAAAGGGGTAGAATTTAGGTAGTTTTATAAAAGGTAAGGGTGTCCATCTAGCTTAAATGGAGAAGGAATATGAGGCAGATGTTCAAAAAACATACTTTTGGATCCAGAGAACTAATCCACAATGTGTGAAAGTCATGTGGTTTACCATGTGGTTTGCCTGGGATGATGGGGAGAAATATACTGCTGATTGGCTTTTACTACCATTAGTACTGAATTTCAATTTAAAATGTGTCCTAGGGCCTCCCCTGGTGGCGCAGGTGGTTGAGCACCGCACTGTAAAGCTTTCCTCAGCCTCTGCAGTGCTAGTTGGATCCCGGCCAGCCTGCGAGGATCTGACATGGCGAGGCAGACCTCTCCTGTTGCGCTGGCTGCACCCCTCAGCAGTGTATTTCGTCAATATGCCTGTTCTGTTCCCCACTCTATCTCTGGTGAATCCTCTCACTCTCCTGCGCATCTGGCCTGTACTCTAGTTCTTGTATAAAATAAATAAGTGTTTTAAAAAAAAAGTGTCCTAGGTGTTATTTTCTTGAGTAATCAGTAATCACTATCTGTAATGATTCTGAAAAATGGATTTTTTTAAAATTTTATATTGTGGCTTTCAGTAATTTTCCTTTAATGAATAATAGAACTTAATGATTTTTTTCAAATTTGTTTTATATTTTTATAAGTATTCAAAGCCAAAAAAAATATTGTACATTGTCACGTGATACAATTTCTTAATCATCTAATGATACATGGGTAACCCCCTATTTGCTCTTGTCTGAATTAATTCATGATGATATTTTTGGAAGCTTTACCTTAGGTGAAAATTTTTAAGATTTGGCCACATTTTGCCAGTGCTTTTTATAATTCCATTGTGTGTTTCTGATATAATAATTTAGAGGTTTTAGTTTTCATGCATATTCATTTTGGATAATCTCATTTAAAAAGAAAGACGGTAAAAACATTTTTCTCAAATCTGCAGCTTAATTTGGAAGTCTGGTTTAGGTTTAGAGTTTTTGTATATGATTTTCTAAGATCACTGGAATGTATTTTATTGCTTTCTATTTGATGTTTTTAATGTCTTACAATAGCAATAGCAATTCGTTGACAACAATGAAGTTTCATTAAATGTACGTATTTGGAAAGATACTAATGAAAAATATTGACATAAAAATTTCACTTAGTCTGAGTGTTGTCTGCATTTATTAATACTTTTGTGACATATTATCTCCGTATCAAACACTTTATACAACATATTAGACAAATACTGGTAACACAGAGTGAGACTCTTCAAGAATATCATGCCTTATAAAAATAAAATTTTTGTCTAACAATTGTACAGATTTTATAAATAATAGAGAAGAGATACAAAGTTCTCTGTGGTTGTATGAAATGGATGCTGTCATTAAGGAGATAAGCAGTTAAGGAGTCCCATAAAAATTATTAGAATTTTAAAAGAATTTTATGTAAAATGGACAACATAAAAGACATGTATAGAGGCAGCAGATTGTATTTTTGAAAGCAGAATAAAGTGACTAAGGTGTAACTTATATAGGGAGAGAATATAGGGAAAGTAAAATTGTCATGATTTCTGTGGTTATTAATAGATAACTTTGCTAGACTGACATATTTATGTTTTTAATCATAGTCTCACAGATGGAAGGAATGACGATCACAACCTCTTGTCTTACAGAGTAAAGAGTAGGAATCTCAAGAAGATATTAAATAAGATACTGTGTTTACTAGTAATAGACCTACATCTAGAAACTTGTATTTCTCTACATATATTTTGATGAACAATGGGGAATTACTGAAGGTTTTATCTGTCATAATAATCAGATTGATGAAATAATTTAGAGAGACTAGTTAATGGAAATCCCTGAAGTCCTCTTTTTCTTATTCCTTATGCCTTGGTGATGCAATAGGTCCTTCTCTTAGATGATATTTCAAAATTCGTTAATAATTTCTACATTGCTAAATTCAGTTGACAGTTTTTAGTCCTCATCTAATTTAACTTTGAAAATTTTATATCTCCCCCTCTGTAATTTACCTTTTTTCACCTGTCTTTAAAGCACTACCCGTGATATTTTTCCTTCTCAATTTCCTACACTGATTTGTCCTAGTCTTTAAAATTTTAACATTGGACAAAACTACATACTTTATCCCATACTTGTCCCATAAATTTTCCACGTTTAGCCTTTCTAATTTAATTGCTCTAACTAGTCTGGTTTCTAAGGCCAAAATCTTGGAGTCATCAGTTTTCATGTACCTAGTAACCAATATCTGAAGAAATCTTATTGGTTTACCTTCAAAATGTTGTTAGAAGTTAGCTAATTCTCATCCACTCCTCTGCTATTTTTCTTGTTCAAGCTACTGATATATTTTGGAGAGATTACTACAAAGCTCATAATTTTAATTTTTTTTCTAAGATTTATTGATTTATGCATACAAGAGCTGGGGTACAAGCCAGAGTTGCAGGGGTTGAGAGGACCTGCCAGAGACAGAGTGGGGAATGTAACAGGCAGACTGACTGAAATACACAGCTGAGGGGAGCAGTGGGCAAGACAGGAGAGGTCTGCTTCGCCATGTGGGTTGCTCTCTGGCCGGTTGGGGATTGAACTCGTGCTACAGAGGCTGCAGATTGCTCCACAGTGCAGTGCTAAACCCCTTGCACCACCAGGGAGACCCCATAATTTTAAAATTTTCTCATTTCAACATGAAAATTCAACTTTAACATTATATTCAATGTTAAATCAGTGGTCACTTTTTTTTTTTTACAGATCTGTAAATTTGGGCATAGACATGTCTAGACTGGTCTCAACTAGTTGATTATCTGTCATATTGTGGGTCTAGCTTTTCTTATTTGACTGTGCTCCATGTATTTTCAATCTAGAAATGTGTCTGAGATGGCCGCGGAATTGAAAATGGGAAGATCTGTTTATTGAGATTAGAGAAACACAAAGGGCAAATGGAAACATTTGGAAACAAATGCAAACACAATTATCCTGAGTGAAAAGGACTCCACTGTAAGATTTTTAGAAGAGGAATAACATGGAAGAGTAGTATTACAGATTAGATTATTGGTCCTGATTCTATAACCCTCTGTGCATCCACATTCTTGCCATGTCGTCAATGTGGAAAGATAATCATCAAGTAACATAAATTGATGTTCAGTTACTATGGTTACCACTATAGTTCAATTTCAGTCCTTTTCTTGTATTGTCATCATGACTTATACTTTATAGAGATTAAGAATTAGTCAAAAGACATACACTATTGTATATGGATGAGTATTGAATGACTCTACAAATATTTATATAAACATAATTATATAATAAACTTAAAATAATTCCATTAAAAAAGTTATGAAGTGAATAGCCAAACACTGTCAAGAAATTTGGTTAATTCTTAATTTAACTGTATAAGCGAGGTTTTCCTTATTTATATAAAACAAATTCTTGATATAGGGGTTTAACTGAAAAAAAGTGACTTAATATTTGGAAAATTGCTTAATTTATTAATGAAAGAGAAATAATCTGTATATCATAGTTTAGTAAAATGTATTATATTTTCTCAGTTTCATCTCTAGACAATGAAAAAGCATCCAAGCCATGTGCAGACAATAATTGTGAATCTTCCAAAAGGCTGTCTAAGGTATGTTTGTTATGTAAGGCTGGGGGAGAGGGGGAAAGAACATACCTAGTGTGGCAGTAAGTATCTGAGCTATTTATAAAGCCCAAACTCCTACATTTAAGGAATTCTAAAAATAAAGCATCTAAAATACTGTAAGCACTTAATAGTTAATGTTTTTATGAAATGCTTTGAAATTTGCATTTTGTAACAGCATATGAAGGAAGATGATTTTTCTACTTAGTTGGCCTTATTTGGCATTGCTAATTAATTAACATATTTTTTTCTTTTTCATTTTTTTAAATTTTAACATTTATCATTTTTTTAGACAATATTTGCTTCCCCCCAACCCCTCAGATTGAGTCCCCATAGAATTTCCTTCCCCAAGGCACCACTATCTATCACCGTCCCCTGTGCTCCTCCCTCCATCCCTCTCACCCCTGTCCCTCTTCCTCCCCTACAGTATGTCTCTGGTTTATAATTGTCTGTTTTTGCTTTGTTGTGTTTTTTACTGTTATTATACTTTTTACTCTGATGTCTTATTTGGTCCCCTACATTCCTGTTATAAGTGAAACCATCCGATATTTTTCTTTTTCCTTCTGGCTTATTTCACTGAGCATAATTCCTTCTAGCTCCATCCATGTTGCTGCGAATGAAATGAGTTTATCTTTTTTGATTGCTGAATATTATTCCATTGTGCATATATACCACATCTTCCAGATCCAGTCATCTATTTTTGGGCATTTGGCATGTTTCCAGGTTTTACCTATTGTAAATAGTGCTGCAATAAACATAGGTATACAGGTGCTCTTTTGAATCACTGTTTTTGTGACCTTTGGAAGGATCCCTAGGAATGGAATTGCCTATCATATGGTAGCTCCATTTTTAGTAGACTGAGGAACCTCCAGACAACTTTCCATAATGGTTGGACTAGTATGCACTTCCACCAGCAATGTAGGAGAGTTCCTTTTTCGCCACATCCTTGCCAACATTTGATTTTGCTTGTTTTTTTGATATGTGTCATTCTTACTGGTGAAAGGTGGTATCTCAGTGTGGTTTTGATTTGCATTTCCCTGATGATAAGGGATGTTGAACTTTTTTTTAATATGCCTGTTGGCCATTTGCATTTCCTCTTTGGAGAAATATCTTTTGAGTTCTTCTGCCCATTTCTTGACTGGATTGTTTATTATTTTTTTGTTGAGCCATGTGAGCTCTCTGTATATCATTGTGATCAGTCCCTTATCAGTTGGATGGAGTGCAAAGATTTTTTCCCAATCAGTGGGGTGTCTCTTTTCAGTTTGATGTAATCCCAGGTGTTTATCTTTGCCTTTACTATCACTGCTTTGGGTGATGTGTCTTTAAAGATGTTTTTGAGATGTATGTCTTACAGTGTTTTACCTATATTTTCTTCTATATATTTTATGGTTTCAGGTCTTATGTCTAGTTCTTTTATCCATTTTAAGTTGATTTTTGTGCACGGTGAGAGGTAGTGGTTTAGTTTCATTTTTTGCATGTGGAGGTCCAGTTTTTCCAACACCATTTATTGAACAAAAGTGCGGCTTTATTTCTGGGCTCTAGTCAGTTCCATTGGTCTGTGTGCCTGTTTTTGTTCCAATACCAAACTTTTAATTATTATGGCTTTGTAGTATAGCTTGAAGTTTGGAAGTGTGATACCTTCTTTCTCCTTTGTTTTCATCAGTAGGGCTTTAGCTATTTGTGTTTTTTTGTGGTTCCATATGAATTTCATCAGTATTTGTTCTATTTCTTTGAAGAATGTCATTGGGATTTTTATTGGAATAGCATTGAATCTGTATATTGCTTTTGGGAGGATGGCCATTTTAATAACGTTGATTCTTCCAATCCATGAGCAGGGGATGTCTTTCCATTTCTTTGTGTCTTTTTCAATTTCTTTTTATAGTGTTTTATAATTTTCTTTGTATAGGTCTTTCACCTCTTTTGTTAGGTTTATTCCCAAGTATTTAATTTTTTTTGGTTTCAATTATAAAATGGATTTTTTTTTTATTTCTTCTTCTTCTGATTGACTGTGTATAGGAAGGCTAATGATTTTTGTGTGTTGATTTTGTATCCTGCTACTTTACTGAACTGGTTGATTATTTTGAGTAGTTTTTCTGTGGAGTTTTTAGGGTTCTGTATGTATATTTTCATATTGTCTGCAAATAGTGATAGTTTTACTTCTTCTTTCCCTATCTGGATTCCATGTATGTCTTTCTCTTGTCTTATTCCCCTGGCTAGGACCTCCAGTATTATATTGAAGAGCAGTGGTGAGAGAGGACATCTTTGTCTTATTCCTGATCTTAAAGGAAAGACCTTCAGCTTTTCAACATTGAGAATAATGTTGTCTGTGGGTTTGTCGATAATGGCTTTTATCATGTTAAAGTATGTTCCTTCTATCCCGAGAATTTCAAGAGCCTTCATCATAAATGGATGTTGGACTTTGTCAAATGCTTTCTCAGCATCTATTGATATGATGATATGGTTTTTGTTTTTCTTTTTGTTGATGTGTAGGATTACACTTATCGATTTTTGTATGTTGAACCATCCTTGTGCCCTTGGGATAAACCCCACTTGATTGTGGTGTACTGTTCCTTTGATGCATTGTTGGATTCTGTTGGCAAGGATTTTGTTGAGGATTTTTGCATCAGTGTTCATTAGGGAGATTGGCCTGCAATTTTCTTTTTTTATGCAGTCTTTGGTTTTAGTATTAGTATAATGTTGGCTCTATAGAACGTATTTGGTGGTATTCCTTTCTTTTCAATTTTTTGAAAGAGTTTGTGTAGCATTGGCACTAATTCACTGCTGAACATTTGTTAGAATTCATTTGTGAAGCTGTCTGGGCCTGGGCTTTTGTTTTTGGGGAGTGCTTTGATTACTGCCTCAGTTTTACTGCTTGTAATTGGTCTGTTTAGTTGTTCTATTTCTTCTTTGTCAAGCTTTGGATGATTATATCATTCTAGGAATTTGTCCATCTCTTCTAGGTTGTTGAATTTGTTTCCATGTAAGTGTTCATAGTAATCTCTGATTATTCTTTTGATTTCTACTGAGTCTGTTGTGATTTTTCCTCTTTCATTTATAATCCTGTTTATATGTGTTTTCTCTTGTTTTTGATTTGTGAGCCTGGCTAGAGGTTTATCTATTTGGTTTATTTTTTCAAAGAACCAACTTTGGTTTCATTGATCTTTTGGATTGTTTTTTTAATTTCCAATTCATTAATTTCTGCTTTGATTTTTATTATTTCCTTTCTTCTACTGGCTTTAGGGGTTTTTTGTTGTTCTTTTTCTAACCCTTTGAGATGTAAGATTAGGTTTTTTTTTTTTGAGTTCTTTCTTTTGTTGATGTGAGCCTATATTGCTATATATTTTCCTCTGATTACTGCCTTTGCTGCATCCCATACATTCTGAAAAGTGGTGTCTTCTTTGTCATTCAACTCAAAGTATTTTTTATTTCTTCTTTGATCTCCTTATTGTCCAGTGGTCTTCCAGTAGTGTGGATTTCAATCTTCATGAAGTGGAGGGTTCCTTGTTTTCTTTTCATGATTTATTTCTAGTTTGATGCCTTTTTGAGCGGAGAAGATAGTTGGAATGATTTTGATCTTTATGTATCTGTTAATGTTTGTCTTGTCGCCCAGTATGAGATCAATTCTGGAGAATGATCCATGCACACTTGAGAAAAATGTATACTCGGATTTTTTTGGGTGCAGTGTCCTATAGATGTCTGTTAAATCCGTGAGTTCTATGTCTTTATTTAGATCACTAGAGTCTTTATTTTTTGTCTCGTTGATCTGTCCATTGGTGAGAGTGGGCCAGTGTTGAAGTCTCCCACTATATATGTATTTTCTTTAATGTCTGTTTTCAGATTTGATAATTGTCCAATATATTTTGGTGCCCCTTCATTTGGTGAGTATATGTTGATGAGTGTTATATCTTCCTGATGTATTGTCCCATTGATTATAATGTAGTGTCCGTCTATGTCTCCTTTTTACCTTTTTTAATTTGAAGTCTGTTTTATCTGATATAAGTATGACTGTTCCTGCCTTCTTTTTTGGTCCATTTGCTTGTAGGATTGTTTTCCAACCTTTTACTTTTCGTCTTTATCTTTAATGGTTAAATGTGTTTCAAGGAGACAGCAGAAGCTTGGATTTTGTCTTTTAATCTAGGCTGCTTCTCTGTGTCTTTTTATTGATGACTTTAATCCATGTACATAGAGTTGATTTTTTTTAACCTAGTCGAATTCCTTAACTTTATTAAAATAAAAATTGTAAGTATCAAGTGACTATCACATGTAAGAAGAGGTATTTACTATTTCAAAATTATTTATTTATTATTATAAATTTTATTTTTATATTCCCTATACAATTGGGCCCCCTTATTTTGAACCACAATCCCTCCCCTCCCCACCCCCTACCCCCCCTAGAGTGTCTCTGGTTCATAGTAGTTTGTTGATTTTGATTTTTACTTTCTTATAGTTATTCTTTTTCCTGATCCCTTATTTAAGTTTTGTAGATTCCTGCTATGAGTAAGACCATCTGGTATTTTTCTTTTTCTTTCTGGCTTATTTCGCTGAGCATGATCCCTTCCAGCTCCATAATGTTGCTGCAAATTGCATGTGTTTATCTTTTTTGAATGCTGAGTAATATTCCATGGTGTATATGTACCACATCTTCTTGATCCAGTCATCTATTTTTGGGCATTTGGGTTGTTTCCAAAGATTAGCTATTGTAAACAGTACTGCTATAAACATAGGGGTGCACGTGCTCTTTGGAATTGATGTTTCTGTGTCCTCTGGGTAAATACCTAGGAGTGGAATTGCTGGATCATATGGAAGCTCTATGTTTAGTAGCTCCAGAAATCTCCACACAGCTCTCCATAGTGGTTGGACCAGTTTGCACTCCCACCAACAGTGCAGGAGTTTTCTCCACAACCTCGCCAACATTTGTTGTTGCTAGTTTTTTTAATATGTGCCATTCTCACTGGTGTAAGATGGTATCTCATGGTAGTTTTGCTTTGCATTTCCCTGATTACAAGTGATGTTGAACATTTTTTCATATGCCTGTTGGCCATTTGCATTTCCTCTTCAGAGAAGTTTCTTTTTAGCTCTTCTGCCCATTTTTTGACTGGATTATTTTCTTTGTTGTTGTTGAGTCTCATCAGCTCTTTGTAGATTTTTGTGATCAGTCCTTTATCATTAGTGTTGTGTGCAAAAATGTTCTCCCAGTCGGTGGGGTTTCTCTTTGTTTTTGTTATTGTCTCTTTTGCTGTGCAGAAGCTCTTTAATTTGATGTAGTCCCAGCTGTTTATCTTTACCTTCACTATCAATGCTTTGGGTGATATGTTTGTAAAGATGTCTTTGATGTGCATATCACATAGTGTTTTGCCTATATTTCCTTCTAAGTATTTTATGGTTTCAGGTCTTATGTCTAGTTCTTTAATCCATTTTAAGTTGGTTTCTGTGTATGGTGTGAGGTAGTAGTCAAGCTTCATTCTTTTGCAGGTGGTGACCCAGTGTTCCCAGCACCATTTATTGAACAAACTTTCTTTGCTCCAATACATATTCTTTGCTTCTTTCTCAAAGATTAGTTGACCATAAATCTGTGGGTTTATTTCTGGATTTACTATTCAATTCCATTAGTCTGTGTGTCTGTTTTTGTTCCAATACCATGCAGTTTTGATGATTATGGCTTTGTAGTATAATTTGAAGTCTGGGAGTGTGATGCCTCCATTCCCTTCTTTTTTTTTTTTTTTTTTCAGGAGAGCTTTGGCTATTCGGGGTTTTGGGTGATTCCATATGAATTTCATCAATAATTGTTCTATTTCTTTGAAGAATGACATTGAAAATTTTATTGGAATAGCATTGAATCGGTATATTGCTTTTGATAGGATGGCCATTTTAATAATGTTTATTCTTCCAATCCATGATCAGGGGATGTCTTTCCATTTCTTTGTGTCTTCTTCTATTTCTTTTAACAGTGTTTTATAGTTTTCTTCGTATAGGTCCTTTACCTCTTTTGTTAGATTTATTCCCAAGTATTTGATTTTTTTGTTTTGATAATAAAAGATATTTTTTTTTTTGATTTCTTCTTCTTCAGATTTAATGTTTGTGTATAGGAAGGCTACTGACTTTTGCGTGTTGATTTTGTAGCCTGCCACTTTAATGAACTGATTGATGAGTTGAATTAGTTTTTCTGTGGAATTTTTGGGGTTCTCTATGTATATTATCATATCATCTACAAATAGTGATAGTTTGACTTCTTCTTTTCCTATTTGGATTCCTTGTATGTCTTTCTCTTGTCTTATTGCTCTGGCTAGGACTTCCACTATTATATTGAAAAGCAGTTTTGAGAGTGGACATCCTTGTCTTGCTCCAGATCTTAATGGAAATGCTTTCACTTTTCACCATTGAGGATGATACTGGCTGTTGGTTAGTCATATCTGGCCTTTATGATGTTGAGGTATGTTCCTTGTATCCCAGGAATTTCAAGGGCCTTTATCATGAATGGGTGTTGCACTTTGTCGAAAGCTTTCTCAGCATCTATGGATATTATTATATGGTTTTTATATTTCTTTTTGTTGATGTGTTGGATAATGTTGACTGATTTTCGAATATTGAACCATCCTTGTGGAATGAATCCTGGAATGAATCCTACTTGATCGTGTTGAATTATCTTGTGGATACATTGTTGGATTCTGATAGCTAAAATTTTATTGAGGATTTTTGCATCAGTGTTCATTAGGGAGATTGGCCTTTAGTTTTCTCTTTTTGTGTTGTCCTTGTTCGGTTTTGGTATAAGTGTAATGTTGGCTTCATAGAACGTGTTTGGTATTATCCCTTCCTTTTCAATTTTTTGGAAGAGTTTTTGAAGAATAGGCACTAATTCGTCTCTGAATGTTTGTTAGAATTCATTTGGAAATCCATCAGTTCCTGGGCTTTTGTTTTTGGGGAGGTTTTTGGTTACCATTTTAATTTCTCTGCTTGTAATTGGTCTGTTTAGGTGTTCTATTTCTTCTTTATCTAGCTTTGAGTGATTGTAGAGTTGTAGGAATTTGTCCATCTCCTCTAGATTGTTGAACTTGTTTCCATATAACTGTTCATAGTAGTTGCTGATTATTCTTTTGATTTATGCTGTGTCTGTTGTGATTTCTCCCCTTTCATTTATGATCCTGTTTATTTGTGCTTTCTCCCTTTTTTCCTTTGTGAGCCTGGCTAGGGGTTTGTCTATTTTATTGATTTTTTCGAAGAACCATCTCTTGGTTTCATTGATCTTTTGGATTTTTTTTTTCGTTTTAATTTAATTAATTTCTGCTTTGGTTTTTATTATTTCTTTTCTCCTACTGGTTTTGGGTTTTTTTTTTTTGTTGTTGTTGTTGTTCTTTTTGTAGATCTTTGAGCTTTGAGATTAGGTAGTTTCTTTGAGTTCTTTCTTGTTTCTTGATGTAAGCCTCTATTGCTATATATTTTCCTCTTATTACTGCTTTTGCTGCATCCCATACATTTAAGAAATTGGTGTCCTCCTTATCATTCAATTCAAAGAATTTTTTAATTTCTTCTTTGATCTCCTCATTAGTCCAGTGGTCTTCCAGAAGTGTGGTTTTCAATCTCCATGAGGTAGGAGAGTTCCTTGCCTTCTTTTTATGGTTTATTTCTAGTTTGATGCCTTCATGGTCAGAAAAGATGGTTGGTATAATTTCAATCTTGGTGTATCTTCTGATTTTTGTCTTGTGTCCCAGTATGTGATTGATCCTGGAAAATTATCTTTGTGCGCTTGAGAAAAATGTCTACTCAGATTTTTTTGAGTTTAGTGTTCTATAATGTCTGTTAAGCCCAAGAGCTCTATATCCTTATTTAGAGATTTAGAGATTTAGTGTCTTTATTTATTTTTTGTCTCGTTGATCTATCCATTGTTGATAGTGGTGTGTTGAAGTCTCCCACTATGTATGTGTTTTCTCTGATATCTCTTTTCCGAGATCACAATAGTTGTCTGATATAGTTTGGTGCTCCTTTGTTTGGTGAATATATGTTAATGAGTGTTATTTCTTCTTGAAGTATTGTCCCCTTGATCATAATGTAGTGACCCTTGGGGTCTCTTTTTTTTTTTTTTTGAGTTTGAAGTCTGTTTTATCTGATATAAGTATAGCTGTTCCTTCTTTCTTTTTTGGTCCATTTGCTTGTAGGATTGTTTTCCATCCTTTAACTTTGAGTCTATTTTTATCTTTTGTAGCTAAATGTGTTTCCTGGAGACAGCAAAAAGTTGGATTTTGTTTCTTAATCCAGGCTGCGACTCTGTGTCTTTTTATTGAAGAGTTTAGTCCATTTACATTTAGAGTTAATATTGATATGTTAGCATCTGTATTTGCCATTGTGTTTGTCTTTCCTTTGATTTTATTTATTTATTCTTTTAATAACTTTTTTTTTGGCCTTCTTTCATTGTTATTCATCCCTCTGAGGTTCTGGCTTTAGGACTCCTCATCATATTTTTTGGAGTGGGGGTTTAGTTGTAATGAAATTCCGGAGTTTCTGTTTGTCTGGGAAGGTCCTTATTCTTTCTTCATAGAGGAAGGAGAGCTTTGCGGGATAGATTATTCTTGGTTGGCATCTGTTTTCTTGGAGTCTGTTGACTATGTCCCTCCACTCTCTCCTTGCCTGTAGTGTTTCTTCGGAGAAGTCTGATGTCAGTCTGATTGGTTTTCCTTTATATGTTATCTGTTTCTTCCCTCTTGTCAGCTTCATTATTTTTTTCCTTGTCTTGGACTCTTCCAAGCTTTACTATTAGGTATCTTGCTGTAGTTTTCTTTTCATGGTGGTAATTGGGAGTTCTTCTCGCTTCTTGTATGTGTATATTCATCTCCTTTTACATGCTTGGGAAGTTTTCTTCAATTATCCCTTTGAATAATTTCTCAGTTCCTTTGTCTCTCTCCTCACCTTCTGGAATGCCTGTAACTCTTACATTTCCTCTCTTCATGGAGTCTGATAATTGTCTACGAATATGCTCATACTGCTTCATTTGCAATTCTCTCTCCTTTTGTCTTTTGTCTCTTTTTATTTCTGTATCTTCAGTAGTACTGATCCGTTCTTCCATTTCATCAATTCTGTTTTCATTGCTTTTCCCAGAGTTCTTTATCTCCTCTAGTAATCTTTTTGTCTCCTGCTTTTCTTTTCTTTCCTTTCTTAAGGTCTCAATTTTATTCTTCAGTTCTCAATTTCATTCTTCAGTTCAGTGATTATTTGTCTGAAATCATTTTTTTTCCTTTTTCGTTTTCTTTCTGCTTTTTAATCATGATGATTATTAGTTCTCTATCTGATAGGTCGAGGAGTTCTTCCATGTCATTGTTGAGCTCTGGTGACTATTTCTGTTTGTGGTGTGTCCCCCTACAGGCTTGCTTGGTTATTTATATTTTTTCTTCTCCCTGTTGTTTGCTTTCTAATTAGTTCTATGTGTTGGGATGTTGTGCCACTGGTGTTGGCAGGCATTCTCTTTGGAGTGCTGCTTTAGGTTTGTCAGATATTGTTTACCAGACTGAGACCAGAACTGGTTGGCCAAAACTTCACCGGGGTGTTGATGCTGTTTTTCTGGGCACTGTCCCTTACAGTTCCCTCCCTCTGTATTTACTCAGTTCCCGGAGGCAATCAGCTAGTTGGTGATTTTGTTCTGGTCAGGAGGTGGCGCCAGAGACCCGTACTTGCTGACCTGTGCTTTTTCCCAGTGTTCTCTGAGTAAAGGAGGGAGGACCCAGGGGAGCACCTCAACATAGGTGCTCTTATTCAATTTGGGTCCTGTGTCTGCCCCGTGTTCACCGGGGGCTGTGCCCATAGCTATATGGATTCCATGCCCTGAATTCTGCACTCTAGGTCTAAGTTCCAGGGATATCAGATCCAAAACACTGGCTGTCACCCTGTGCAGTGCCCGCTGCTATGGTGCGTCCCATACCCCGGATCCTGCGCCTGGCTCTCTGTTCCAGAATGGGGTCTTGCTCTTGCTCCAAGCCTTATTTCCCTCCTCACCCCACTTTGTGTGGCCAACCCTCTCTCAGAGCCTGAGGGTGTTTTTTGGGATCCCTGTTTTCCAACTATCAGGATTTGGTGATTGTTTTCCTGGTCACTGGGTGGCGCCAGAGATCTTTATTAGTGTCCTTCTAGAACTGTTTTTCTTTTCCAGTGGGTATGGGGGAACAGAGTGGGTGTGGCATGGAGTGCCTCAATGGCATAGGGTGCTGTGTCTGCCCTGTGCCCCACCATCGTGGGGATCCCATGCCACGAATTTCGTGCCCCAGGTCTCAGTTCCAAAGCCCTCAGGTCCAGGACATGGGCTGTAGCCCAGTTCAGTGTCCGCAGAAATGGCGCCTTTTGCACCCTGCTCCCAAGTCCGGGTGCCTGGTTTCTGATTACTTAGTGAGGGACATTCCCCTCAATGAGAGCTCCTGTGCTTCTCCCTGCAGGCCTAGGTTGCAGGCCTGGGCATCTGTGCAGCTGTGATCCGAGATCTGCATGTGATTTTTCCAGATTGCTGCTTTTCAACACAAGCTTACGGCCTGGCCTTAGGCTATTTGTAGGTCTCCAGGAGTCTTTGTTCTCCTCTAATGGTGCCTGGAGCCATTCACTCATCAACACTGGGATTCCTGCATGGTTCTTCACAGTTCCAATTCACAGGGTGCAGTGCCTGAAAAGGTTCCTTTTCACTCATGTAGTTTGTTGCATCAACTACGTAGTTGATGTGTAGTTTGTTCTTGTTGGTTGTTTTAGTTTTGTCGTTGTTGTTTTCCTCCTTTCTGTTTGTCAGAGAGTGCCAACATTGTGGGAGGGGGAGGGTAGCAGGGTTCTTGGCTTTCCTCCCTTCTAGTCCTCTTTTATGGCAACTTTCTTCTTTGGGCAGTTTGCCTGAGTTGCCTGTTTATCTCCTGTGTCCCAGTTCTCGAAGGGACCTGCCGGTCTTCCTCCCTATTCACTTTTTTTTTTTTTTTATGGGAGGTCTTACTTGCAGCGTTTCCCCGCTGTCATGTTGATTCTGTTGACCTAATTTATAATTATTAGGGAGATTTTCCTCTATATTACTTTTATCCATAGTAATTAGTAAGCTTGACCTATAATAATTTATTAGCTATTATCATATTGCTCTATACCCGATATTCTGTGTCTATTATTAGGAGAAAAAATATGCTGGAACACCCAGGAAGTAATTTACTTCTCTCCTTTCATTATTCTTAGCATATTCTTTGTGCTTAGGATGTTTAAGGTAATATTTTCTCATCTCTAACTTGGTTAAAAATACTATCAAATATTTGGAATACAAAATAACTTATATTTGTTATTGTAACTATTTCCCATGAAATTGATCTCTTAAAGAGATCAATCAGTCTTATTTTTCTAATCTTATTTCTTTATATATGGAAGCACTGTGCTAATCATTGTTTATAACTATCCAATCTTTAGACTTTCTACCAATCTTTAAACTTTCAAATAGACATAGATCCTTAGCTAATATAATTTCTTTGGTGATTGAGTGGGAATGTGTCTTCAAACGTATGTATTAGGAGTAGAAGAATGAAATGCACAAATTTTATTATTTTCATCCAAGGTGCTCTCGTGGTAGTTTTTGCCTGTCATTTTTAACAGAGAGCCTACTGTGTCTACTTTTTAAGTAGAAACAGAGAAATAAAAAGTGAATATTTGTCAAAATGTGAATCCGTACTCCTGAAACTTAGGTCACTGTTACTCGGTAAAATACTTGGAAAAAAAAAAATGAAAATCTTGAAACCATGATGCTTTCAGTAAGAAAGGTCTGAACTTCTTTAATTCATTCCTTAGTAATGTTTTTGTTACATTAGGTTCCACAGTGAACATTCTGCCCAGTGACTTTTCCTACCATTTGGAAACTTTTATTTTCATAAATGCAAGTCTCTCTTCCTTTTTCTTGTTTCTTCCCTTCCCTATTCTCCCTTTCTTGTCTTACATACAATGTTATGAGAAATAAATATTTTACTTTTCTGGCTTTATGCTATAATAGTATAGTAGTGTAACAGTGTAATAATAAAATAATTCTAAATTTTCAGGCAAACTTCAGAGATGCACTCTGGAGGCTATAATTTACAGTTATGAAAAAATATTTAACATATTTACCCTATTGTTGATTTCATTCAATTTTCATCTTTGTTATTTTATCTTGTATCAGCTTCTTGTTTACTAACTATAGTTCTTTGAATTTAGAAATATTTAAATAACCTGAATTTTTTTCCAAACTAAGGCAAGTCATATGTGTTTGACATATTTGGCCCAATAAAGGTATATCTAGCTTTTTAAAGATTTGATCCAAATAAGTTCTTTTTAGCAATGTACTATTTTATATTTTGTTCCCTTCTATAAATCTGTTTGTCAAATGTATGCCAGTGCTATACTTTCTTCATTATTGTACCTTTATAGCAAGTCTATTGTCAGGGAATATAAGCACTTTATATCTTGGTTCTTATTTAAGATTGTTGTTGGTAGTCTAGGTACTTTTCATTTCCAAAACTTCATAGAATTAGCATGTCAAGTGTCCTTTGAAAACATTGGCTTCTGATTGGAGTTACCATGTATTCATAGGTGAATTAGGTAAAAAGTGACATTTTAATAATGTCTTCAGTTACTAAAAATGCTATGCTTTTTTTAAAATTCACTATTTGGGGACTTTTTTTATTTTTTAAAGATTTATTTTATTTTATTTTATTTATTTATTTATACAAGCACTGGGTACAGTTAGAAGTGCAGGAGGGTGAGAGAATGCACCAGAGCCAGAGCGGGAAGCAGAGCAGGCAGAAGGACCGAAGTACAGAAGTACACTGCTGAGGGGAGCAGCGGGTGGCAGGAGAGGTCTGCGCGCCATGTGGGACCCTCCTCCGGTGGCCGGGGAGCAGCCAAGGATCGAACCAGCGCTGCAGTGGCCGTGGGCAGCTTCACAACCCAGTGCTCAACCGCTGCGCCACCGGGGAGGCCCTAGAATTGCATATATAAACCACCATGTTATCTGTAAATTATTCTTTCTTTTTTTAATGCCTTTTATTTCTTAATCTAATCTTTTTGGAATGACTAGAATCTGTAGTAAATGATGAATGAATGTGGTGAAGTGCATATAATTTTCTTATTCCTTATGATAGCATGAAAGTATTTTCTTTTACCATTGCTATCATACTAACTCTAAGTTTTAGTAGATACCTTTTATGAAATGTAAGAAGTTCCTTTATATTCTTTGAACACTGAGAGATTATATACTTAATATTTGTTAATTTGTGCAAAATATTTGGTTATTTGGTTAATGTAAATATTGTTGCAATGAACATAGGAGTACATGTATCCCATCAAATTGGTGGTTTTGCAGTCTTTAGATAAATACCAAAGGGCTATACCAGTCTATTTGTTCACCAATAGTGAAGGTTCCTTTTCCCCTCCATCCTGCCCAGCACCAGTTGTTTCTTCCTTCCTTTCTTTCTTTTTTTGTTGTTGTTCCAGTGCCATGCTGTATTTATTATGACTTTATAGTATGGTTTGAAGTCTGGAAGTGTAATATTCCCATTAACCCCTTTTAATAAAGAGAAATGGGGTCTTTGGCTATTTGGGGTGTTTTGTGATTCTGTATGAATTTCAGCAATATTTGTTCCATTTCTTTGAAAAATGCCATTGACATTTTCATTTTTAATTATTTTTTAAAGATTCATTCATTTATTTATACAAGCACTGGGTAGAGTCCAAAGCACGGGAGGGTGAGAGAATTCACCAGAGCCATAGCAGGGAGCAGAACAGGCAGACTGACGAAGTACACTGCTGAGGGGAGCAATGGGCACGGCGAGAGAGGTCTGCCATGCCATGTGGGACCCTTGCTGGTGGTCGGGGATCGAATGGGCACTGCAGAGGCTGCGGGGGGCCTTGCAGCCCAGCGCTCAACTGCTGTGCCACCGGGGAGGCCCACCATTGACATTTTTATTAGTATTGCATTGAATCCATAAATTGCTTTGAGTAAAATGGCAGCTTTGGTAATGTTGATTTTTCTAATCCATGAGCAGGGTGTATGTTTACATTTCTTTTTGTCTTCTATTTATTATAACAGTGTTTTATAATTTTCCTTGTAGAGGTCCTTCACCTCCTTTGTTAGCTTTGTTTGCAGGTATTTATTTATTTTTTGGTAAGATTTTAAATGCAGTGATCTTAATTTCTTCCTCTTCACAACCATGTTCTTTGTATAATAAAGGCTGTTCGTGTGTGTGTGTGTGTGTGTGTGTATGTATGTTGATTTTATAGCCTGACAATTTGCTGAAATGGTTTGTTTTCATTTTTCTGTGGAACATTAATGGTTCTCTGTGTAAATTATGTCATTTACAAATAATGAATGCATTACTTCTTTATTCCCAATAGGAATTGCTTCTATAGCTCTGTTGTGCCTAATTGTTCTAGCTAGAACTTCCAATACTATGTTGATAGTAGTAATGAGAGTAGCATTGTCTTATACCAGATCTTAGTGGAAAACCTTTCATTTTTTTAACCATTGAGAATGATACTAGCTATAGGTTGTTATATATGGCTTTTATTGTGTTAAGATATTTTGCATTTATCTTGAGGTTTTCATCATAATTGGAAGCTGAACATGATCAAATTCTTTCTCAGTAACTATTGGTATGATCATGTAGTTTTCATTCTTTTTTTGTTGTTATGTTGAATAAAATTGATTGATTCTGGGATTTTGACCCATCCTTGTGATCCTGATGTAAGTTGCACATGGTCATTCTGTATAATCTTTTTAATCCTGTGTTGGATTCTATTTGCTAAGATTTTATTGAGGATTTTTGCATCTGTGTTCATTAGGGTAATTGGTCTGTATTTTTTTTTGTGTGTGTGTTTTCTTTATTTGATTTGGTTATTAGCATAATGTTGGCCTCATGAAATGTGTTGGGGAATACTTTTTCCTCAGTTTTTTAAAATATTTGATAGGATAGTTCATCTTAAAAGTTGGAAGACCTTACTTGTAAAGCCATCCAGTCTGGGGATTTTTTTCTTGGGGAGGGGTTCTGATTACTCTTTCAATATCCTTGCTTTGATTGTGTTTTCAGTTGTTTTTTTTTTCCTACTCAGTGTTGGATAATTCTATTATTCTAAGAATCTGCCCATCTAATCTACGTTGTTGAACTTGCCTGCATATAAATATTCATAGCAATCTTTTATTCTCTGAATTTCTGCAATGTTTGTTGTACCTTCTTTCATTTCTTTTTTGAGTTTTCTCCCTTTTTTCTTAGTGAGCCTAACTATAAGTATGTTAATTTTGTTTATTTTTTTAAAATAAGTTTATTTTGGGCTTATTGATCTTTTAGACTGTATTTGACTTCCATTTCATGTATTTGTTCTTGAATTTTTATTACTTGCTTCTATTACATTTTAGATTTTATTTTTAATTTTTTCTGGTTCCTAGAGATGAGAGGCATAGTTGCTTATTTGGGGTCTTTCTTGTTTCTTTTTGTAGGCCTGTACTGCTATATATGTCCCTTTTAATGCTACTTTTGCTATGTCACATACATTCTGAAAGGTTTAGTTTTTATTGTCATTTGTCTTGAGGTAGTCTCTGATTTTCATTTACCCAGTGGTCATTCCAGTAGTGTTTTGTTCAGTCCCCATGTATTAGAGGTTAATCCTGGTTTCTTTTTGTAGTTGATTTGTAGTTTGATACCTGTATTGCCTAAGAAGATACTTGGCATGGTTTCTATCTTCATTAATTTATTGATAAATGTCATTTGACCCACTATGTGGTCAATCCTGGAGAATGTTCCCATGTGTACTTAGAACTGTTTGTAGGTGGAGAAAGAGTCCATAGATGTCTATTAAATCAATTTGATCTTGTTCTTTGTTCAGTGCTATTATATCTGTTTCTACTTTTTGTCTCATTGATTTATTATTCAGTGGCAATGGTGTCTTGAAGTGTTCTACCACAAATGTGTTTTTTTCCCCAATGTTTTCTGAATTGAGAGTAGTTCCCTAATGTATTTTGCTGTTTCTTCATTTGGTGATTGTGTGTTGATAATTTTTATGTCCTCCTGATGTATTTTTGATCTTTTAACTATTATGTAGTTTCCATTCTTGTCTCCTGTTACCTTTTTAATCTGGAAATCTATTAGTGTGATATCCCCTGCCTTCTTTTGGCTCTCATTCACTTAAGATTGTTTTCTAATAGTGTACCCTGAGCCTGTATTTATTTTTGGATCACGGGTGTTTTTCCTGAGGACCACAGAAGGTTGGAGTCTATTACCTATTTATTTTTTAAACATCCTTATTTTCATTGTGGCATTTCTTCCCTTAGGTGTGGTAATCATAGTTTTCCCACCTCCAACCTGTCCACAGTCCTCTACCACACTCCATCTTGCTTTTCTTCTTCTAGCTCCTCTCTTCCCCTCTCACATCCCTTCTTCCTCCCCACCTGAATTTCTCAGATTTACAGTTTTACTGTTTCTTTTCCTTCTTCCATCTTGCCTCTTTGTAAATTCATATCTTCAAATTCAATGTTTTGCTTTTCCATTTGGATAATTCTACTTCTGTTGCTCTCTAGTATTTTCCACTTGTGCTTATAATCATTTTCATCCTTAATTCTTTTCTTTATTTTTAATATATATAGCATTACTTTCATTTTTATAGGTTTGATTTCTCCTTTCAAGTATAGTCCCATAAAATTCCCAACACCAAGTCACCTGTGAACCAAGTCTCTTGTGTTCTTAGCGCCCTGTTTTACTCCTCTTCCTTCCCCTCCCCTGCTGAATGTCTCCAATTTATAGTTCACCTGCTAGTTTTCTCTCTCTTTTTTTTTTCCTGATAATTTGTTGAGCTCCTGTATATTCCTTCTATAAGTGAAACCATCCAGTACTTTTCTCTTTCTTCTGACTCATTTCACTGAGCATAATCTCTCCCAGCTCCATCCATGTTGCTGCAAATGGCATGAGTTTATCTTTTTTGATTGCTGAATAATACTCCATTGCGTATATATACACCTAATCTTCTTGATGCAATCTTATGTTTGGGTTGTTTCAATGTCTTAGCTATTGTAAACAGTGCTGCAGTAAACACAGGAGTGCAGGTTTCTTTTCGAATTGTTTTTGTGTCCTTTAGTTAAATCCTTAGTAGTGGAATTGCTGAGTCATATGGTAGCTCCATTTTTAGTAGTCTGAGAAACTTCCATACAACTTTCCATAGCAGTTGGACCAGTTTGCATTCTGCCCAGCAGTGTAGGAGAGTTCCTTTTTCTCCACATCCTCACAAGCATTTGTTGTTTCCGTTATTATTATTTTTTTAAATATGGGCCATTCTCACTGCTGTGAGGTGGTATAATTGTGGTTTTAATTTGCATTTCCCTGATTATAAGTGATATTGAACAATTTGTCACATACCTGTTGGCCATTTGCATCTCCTCTTTGGAGAAGTGTCTTTTGAGCTCTTTTGCCCATTTTTTTGACTGGATTGTTTGCTTTGTTTTTGTTGAGTCCTGTGAGCTCTTTATAGATCTTTGTGACTAATTCCTTATCAGTTATACAGAGTGTAAATATTTATTCCCAATTGGTAGCGTATCTCTTTTATTTGGTTGTTGTCTCCTTTGCTGTATAGAAGCTTTCTAGTTTAATGTAATCCCAGCTATTTACCCTTGCCTTCACTTCTATGCTTCTGGATGTGAGTCCTCAAAGATGTTTCTGAGGGTCTATATCATGGAGTGTTTTGCCTATTTGTTCTTCTATGTATTTTATGGTTTCAGGACTTATATTCAAGTCTTTTCTCCATTTTAAGGTGGTTTTTGTTTATGTTGAAGTAGTAGTCTACTTTCATTTTTTGTACATAGTGGTTCCAGTTTCCCCAGCATCATTTATTGAACAGACTGTATTTGTTCCATTGCATATTATTTGCTACTTGGTCATAGATTAGATGTCCACATATGTGTGGCTTTATTTATGTGTTTTCCATTCAATTCCATTTTTCTGTGTGTCTATTTTTGTTCCAGTACCATGCTATTTTATTTTTATGGCTTTATATCATAGTTTGAAGTCTGGAAGTGTAATACTGCCATTTTTCTTAACTTTGGCTATTCGAGGTTTTTTTGTTATTCCATATCAATTTAAACAATATTTGTTCTGTTTTTGTCAGAATTACATTGAACCTGTAAGTTGTTTTTGGTAGGATGGCCATATTGATAATATTTCTTCCAATTCATGAGGAGGGGATATTCCCATTTCTTTTGTTGTCTTCTATTCCTTTTAACAAAGTTTTACAATTTTCCTTGTACAGATCTTTCACTACCTTTGCTGGTTTATTCCCAGGTATTCATTTTTTTTAACTGTAAATGTGATTTTTTTTTTTTAAGATTGATTTATTTATATATACAAGCACTGGGTACAGTCAGAAGCACGGGAGGGTGAGAGAATTCACCAGAGCCTGGGCGGGGAACAGAACAGGCAGAGTGATGAAAGACTGCTGAGGGGAGCAGCGGGCACGGCAGGAGAGGTCTGTTGCGCCAGGTGGGACCCTCGCCAGTGGCCAGGGATCGAACCAGTGCTGCAGAGCCTGCAGGCAGCTTCACAGCCCACCACTCAACCACTGCGCCACCAGGGGAGGCCCTAAATGTGATTATTTTTTTAGTTTCTTCTTCTTCAGACTGATTGTTTTCATATAGGAAGACTACTGACTTATTTGTGTTGATTTTGTATCCTGCTACTTTGCTAAACTGGTTTATTATTTTAATTAGTTTTTCTTTAGAGTTTCAAGGGTTCTTTATGTATATCACCTACAAATAATGCTCATTTTAATTCTTCTTTCCTGATTTGGATTCCTGGTAGGTTTTTCTCTTGTCTTACTACTCTGGTTAGGATTCCCAGTATTATATTTAAAAGCTGTGGTGAGAATGGACATTCTATCTTGTCCAGATCTTAAGGGGAATGCTTTCAGTTTTTCATCATTGTAAATTATATTGGTTGTTGGTTTGTCATATATGGCTTTTAGTATCTTATGTTCCTCTTATTGCAAGAATTTTGAGAGCCTTCATCATAAACAGATATTGAACTTTGTCAAATGTTTTCTCAACATCTATTGATAGGATCATGTTTTTAATTTTTATTTTTTTGATGTGTTGAATTACAATAATTGATTTTTAGGTGTTGAACCATCCTTGTGCCCCTGGAATGAATCCCACTTGGTCAGAGTATATTTTCTTTTTTTATATATAAGATTCATTTTATTTATTTATGCCAACAAGAACTGGGGTGCAGGCCAGAGGTGTGGGGAGTGAAAGGATTCACTAGAGTAGGGAACAGGACAGGCAGATTGACTGAAATACACTGCTGAAGGGAGCAGCGGTGAGGCAAGACAGGAGAGGTCTGCTGATCTACTTGGGTTAGCTCCCTGGCAGGGTATTAAATTTTTTGCTGCAGTGGCTGCCAGTAGTTTCATAGTGATGAGACTTAACCCCTTGTGTCACTAGGGAGACCCCATAGTATATTTTCATTATGCTGCATTGTTGTATTATGTTTGATAGGATTTTATTGAGGAATTTTACATCTGCATTCACTAGGTAGATTGTCCTGTAGTTTTCTTTTTTGGTTTTGTTACTAGTGTAATGATGGCTTCATAAAATTTATTTAGTAATAATCCTTTTTTCTCAGTTTCTTGAGTTTTTGTATGATAGGCTCTAGTTTATCTTTGAACATTTGATAGAACTCATTTGTGAAACCTTTGGGCCTGGGCTTTTGTTTTGGGGGAGGGTTTTGATTACAGTTTAAGTTTCATTGCTTGTAATTGATTTATTTAAGTTTTGTATTTCTTCTTTATCTAGCTTTGGATAATTTAAAGTTCTCAGAAATTAGTCATCTCTTCTAGATTGTTGAACTGCTTTGCATGCAAATGTTCATAGTAATTCTGACTATTCTCTGGATTTCTACTGTGTCTGTTGTCATTTCTCCTCTTTCACTTAAGATCCTATTTATTTTGGTTTTTCTCCTGTTTTCCTTTGTGTACTTGATTAAAGGTTTAACTGTTTTGTTTATTTTTTCACAGAATAAACTTTTGGTTTCATTAATTTTTTGGATTGTCTTCTTTATTTCTATTCCATTTATTTCTGCTTGAATTTTTGTTATTTCCTCTCTTCTACTCATTTTTTGTTTGTTTATTCTTTTTCTGGTTCTTTCTTGTTTCTTTATTTGGGCCTGTATTGCATTAGACTGTCCTCTTATTACTGCTTTTGGTGTGTCCCATACATTCTGGAAAATTCAGTCTTCATTGTCTCTCATCTCAGGGATTTTTAAATTTTTTTCTTTAATCTCATTAATCCAATGGTCTTCCATAATGAGGAGTTCAATTTTTGTGCAATAGAAGGATTCCTTGCTTTCTTTTCATGTTTCATTTCTAGTTTTATGCCTTTATGTTTGGAGAAGATAGTTGGTATGATTTCAATCTTCATGTATCTTTTGATGTGTGTTTTGTGGTCCAGTATATGATCAATTCTGGAGAAAAATCCATACATGCTTGAGAAAAAAAAAGGCTATTGGTATTTTTTGGTTGCAGTGTCCTGTAAATGTCTGTTAGGCTCATGTGATCTAGGTCTTTATTTAGGGCCATTTGTGGTTTTTTTTTTTTTTTTTTTTTTGTCTGGTTGATCTGTCCATTGGGGAGAATGGGTTGTTGACGTCACCTACTACATATGTATTTTCTCTAATGCTTGTTTTCAGAAATGATAATAATTGTCTAATATATTTTGGTTCTCCTTCATTTGGTGAGTATATATTTGAGTGTTATAGTCTTCTCGGTGCATGTCCCCTTGATGAAAATGTAGTGACCATCTATGTCTCTGATACAAGTATGGCTGTTCCTGGCTTTTTTTAATTTTATTTATTTATTTATTTTTGGTCCATTTGCCTGTAGAATTGTTTTCCAACTTTTGTCATTAAACATGTTTCTTGGAGACAGCAGAAGGTTTTGTAATCCATCTTGACACTCGTGTCTTTTTAATTAATGATTTTAACCCATTTACATTTAGGATTATTATTGATACATGGGGGTCTGACTTGCTATTTTGTTCATCATTTTGTAGTTCTAGTCATTACCTTATTCTATTCTTCATATTCATTATTCTTTTGGTTTAGACTTTGAGGTTTCTGTAATGCTTTTTGGAGTGGGAGTTTAATAGTAAAAAAATCTGAAGATTTTTTTTTTTCTTTCTGAGAAGCTTGTTATTTTTCCTTAATAGAAGAAGGAGAGCTTTGCGTAGTAATTAGTGGCTGATTTTTTTTTTTATATTGGATTTTGTTATTTTTTCACTCTTTTCTCTTCTTCCCTGTAGTGTTTATTCTGGGAGAGGTCTATGATATCAGCCTGATTGATTTTCAATTATAGTTTATCTATTTCCTCCCCCTCGTGAGTTTCATTATTTTTTCTTTGTCTTGGACTCTTGGTAACTTTAGTATTATGTGCCTTGCTGTAGTTTTTCTATCTTTATGGTGATTTGATGTTCTTCTAGCTTTCTATGTCTATTTTTACCCCCTGCATGTTTTGAAGTTCTCTACAATTATTTCTTTGAATAGTTTCTCAGTTCCTTTGTCTCTCTCCTCACCTTCTGGGATGCATATGACACTTACATTTCCTTTCCTCATAGTGTCAGATAATTTTCGAAGTGTCTCTTCATTCTTTTTCCTTTGTACCTCTTTCTCTTTCTTTTTTAGTTCTTCTTAAATATTTATCTTCAAGTGTACTGTTCATTTTTCTATTTCTTCTATTTTCGTGGCCTTTCCCAGCATTCTTTAGCTCCTCCACTCACCTTTGAATGTCCTTCATTTCCTTTAGTTTCTTCTTTTTTTTTTAAGATTTATTTGTTTGTTTGTTTATTTGTTTATTTATTTATGCTCTCACTGGGTACAGTGAGAAGCGCGGGAGAGTGAGAGAATTCACCAGAGCCAGAGCGGGGAGCAGAGCAGGCAGAAGGACCGAAGTACATTGCTGAGGGGAGCAGCAGGCGGCAGGAGAGGTCTGCGCGCCATGCGGGACCCTCCTCCGGTGGTTGGGAGCAGCCGGGGATCGAACCGGCGCCACAGAGGCTGCAGGCAGCTTTGCAACCCAGCACTCAACCACTGCGCCATTGGGGAAGCCCACCTTTAGTTTCTTTTTTAAGGATTCATTGTCACTGGTCAGTTCATTGATTGTATTCTTTTCCCTTTCTGTGTTTCCTCTCATCTAACAAAATAACCTGTAATAATTATTGTAGTTATGATGTGCTGATGAAGGACTCCATCTAGAAATTGCATTTATTCTCCCTCATTCATGAAGAATATTTTATTGGTTAGTGATTCTGATATTGTAGTTTTTTCCCCTGAGTTTAAATATTTTTTTTCACTTCCTGCCTCTGTTGCTTCTGATAAGAAATATATTCTTGCCAAATTATTTTCAATATTGAAGGTATTGTCCTTGTTTTCTGTGTTTGTCTCAAAAATTCTGCATATCTTCTTTGGAGAAGTTTCGATTTAGCTCTTCTGCCCATTTTTTGATTGGTTTGTTTTTCACTCTTTGTTGAGATGTGTAAGTGCTTTTCAGATCTTCAATATCAGTCCTTATCAGATGTATGGTGTGCAATTATTTTCTCCCATTCAATAGGGTATTTTTTTCCAAATTTTGGTCATGTCTCTTGCTGTGTGGAAGTTTTTTTAGCTACAGATGTGTGATCAAGAAGATGTGGTACATACACAATGGGATGCTACTCAGTGATCAAGAAAGATGAACTTATGACATTTGTGGCAACATGGATGGAGCTGGAAGGGATTGTGTTAAGTGATGTGAGACAGAAGGAGAAAGATAAACATTGGATGGTTTCATTACAGAGAAAACAAAGATTAGACAAAGAAAAGATGTAAGACCCTTGAAAGCAGACTGTAGGTCAAAGACACTTAGGACGGAGGTGGGAATAGAGAGGGGAGGTGATAAAGAGAGGGAGAGTGGAAAACAGAGGGAAGAACACAGTGGAGTATGGCGGAGGAGTGTGGGCACTTTGGTGGTGGTAAAACTATGGTGACTGCAGCTGAGGGAAGAAATCCTATATTGTGAAAAAATAAGTGAAGATAAGTTTTTAGAAAAATGTATTTGGGAGTGCAACCCCAACAGCAACGGAAATTAAAGCAAAATAAACAAGTGGGACTGCATCAAACTCAAACTTCTGTACGTCAAAAGAAATCATCACAGGGCCTCCCTGGTGGTGCAAGGGGTTGAGTGCAGCGCTGTGAAGCTGTCCGCAGTCTCTGCAGTGCTAGTTCGATCCCCAGCCAGGGAGCTACCCACATGGCACAGCAGACCTCTCCTGGCTTGTCCGTTGCTCCTCTTGGCAGTGTTCTTTGGTCAGTCTGCCTGTTCTGTTCCACACTCTGTCTCTGGTGGATCCTCTCACTTCCCACACCTCTTGTCTGTACCCCATAAATAAATAAATCTTTCTTGTAATAATAAATAAATAAATCCTTAAAAAAAAGAAACCGTCACAAAAACAAATGGACAACCTGCAGGTGGGGGAAAAATATTTTCATACTATAGATTTGACAGGGGGTAATCTCTAAAATTTACAAAGTACTTACACAACCTAAAAACAAAGAAAAAATGACCCATCCCCCAAATATGGCAAATACCTCAATAGAAGGCATTTTTAGAAGTTCTAAAGAAGACTTTCATATGACCTTTAAACATGAAAAAAATATAAAATATGAAAGAATGTTTAGCATCACTTACTATATGGGAAATACAAATTTAAACCACACTGAGACCATCTTACCCCTGTGAGTATGGCCCATATGAAAAAGAATGGAATAAACAAATACTTGTGAGGTTACAAGAAAAAGTAACTCTCATCCACTGTTGGTGAGAATGCAAGCTGGTACACTGTCTGTGGAAAAAGGTATGGAGATTTGTCAGGAAAATAAAAATGGAAATTCTGCTGGACACAGCAATAAGATGGTTAGGTATTTACCAAAATAATATGAGGCGCCCAATACAAAAAGATCTATATACACCACTGTTTACAATCGCCAAATCATGGAACCAACCCACATGTTCTTCAACCGATGGATGTATAGAGAAACTGTTGAACATATACCCAATGGAATATTACACAGCCTTGACTACAGATGAAATGGTGGCATTCCAGTCTTCCTCCATAGTAATATCTTGCAATTTAATTGGAAAATGTATCATAAGTGTGCATGACTGATTAATACTCTCATTAAGTTTTACTGTTTATTTGTCTGTGTTAATGCTATACCTTATCATCTGAGTAGTGTCATGTATATACCACTATAGTACAAATATTGACTGTTTCTGTTTCATAAGGATCCCCTTGTTGCCTTTTATAATCATACCCACATCTGTCTTAACCCTCTTCCAACACCCTACCCTCATGCCTTACAGTACTATGCTGGCATCCATTTCTGATTTTTTATCCTTAAAAAATTGTTTGAATCAAGGGCCTCCGTGGTGGCGCAGGCAGTTAGGGCACAAACTATGAAGCTATCTGCAGCCACTGCAGCACAAGTTCGATCCCCGGCCTGGGTGCTACCTATGTGGCGCAGCAGACCTCTCCTGCTTCGCCCACTGTTCCCCAAAGCAGCGTATTTCAGTCAATCTGCCTGTTCGGCTCCCCGCCCTGTCTCTGGGGAATCCTCTCATCCCCCATACCTCTGGCCTGTACCCCAGTTCTTGTATGCATAAATAAATCTTTAAAAAAAATTAATATGAATCAAATCCCAGAGTACAGTCTTTGGGGATTTTTTTCACTCCACATAATTTCCTAAAGATTATCTCAAGTTGGGGGCCTCCCCGGTGGCGCAGCGGTTGAGCGCTGGTTTGCGAAGCTGCCCGCAGCTTCTGCAGCGCCGGTTGGATCCCCGGCTGCTCCCTGGCCACTGGAGGAGGGTCCCACATGGTGCGCAGACCTCTCCTGCCGCCCGCTGCTCCCCTCAGCAGTGTACTTCGGTCCTTCTGCCTGCTCTGCTGCCTGCTTTGGCTCTGGTGAATTCTCTCACCCTCCTGCGCTTCTGACTGTGCCCAGTGCTTGTATAAATAAATAAATAAATCTTTAAAAAAAACAAACAAAAAAACAAAACACAGTGTTGCAAAGCATGTTTAAAAAAAAAAGATTATCTCAAGTTGGTAGATGTATGGGTAAGTTGATCCTTTAAACTGCTGCGTAATGTTTCATTGTGCATACACTAATTGTTTAGACATCAGTCTATTCAAGGACATCTGAAATAATCCCATGTTTTATTACAGATTAAATTTGTTAACTTTCTTGTACAGCTTTTTATGTGAAAATGAGAACTTATTGGAGGAATGATTCTGAGTCTTATATTTAATTTAATATTCTAATCAGCAGTCTGTGAGAGATCCAGTTTTACTGTAGCCTTGTAACCATTTGCTATTGTAACTCTTGTTTATTTTAGCCATTCTGACTGTTGCATAATAATTTATGGTTTTATTTGTACTTCTCTGATTGCTAATGATGTTGATCATATTTCTTGTGCTTAGTTTGTCACCTGTATATCCTTTTCGTGAAAAGCCTATTTATGTCATTTGCTCATTTTCTCATTGAATTTTTATATATTTGAGTTTAGAGACTTCTTCATATATTTTAGATCTAGTCATTTCTTTGATTTGTAGTTTGTTAATATTTTCTCCTAGACTCTAGTTTGTATCTTCTTCTTCTTCAAATGGGTTTTCACCGTGAAAAACTTTAATGTTTATGAGGTCAAGTGAATCACTTTTCCTTTTTATGAATTGTACATTCGGTTTCAAATTTCTGCATATTCTTATAGTCTGAAATTACCCATAATTAAAAAAAAAAAAAGCTTCACTGAAATGTGCAATCATTTTTGAGTTAATTTTTGAATTGTAAGACTAGGGGGCATGGTAGTTTTTTAAATTTATTTTTGTGTAGAAGAAGTGGGGTATAGGCCAGCTGTAGGAGGTGAAACATAGTGGGGAGCAGAGCAGGCACATTTAATACACTGCTAAGGGAAGCAGCCTGCAAGACAGGAGCGATCTGCTGCGCCATATGGGTTATCTCCCTGGCATAAGATTGAACTCAGGCCATAGAGGTTATAATGCTGAGACTTAACTGCTAAGCCATCTGGGAGGCCTTGGAGCATGGTAATATTTGTTGTTATTAATATTTTACCTGTGGGATATGCAATTGCTCCATCGCCATTCATTGGCTGGCCTTCCACTGAATAACTTTGTTGATAAACCACCGTTGAGCATATTTGTAAGGACATATTTCTGGGTTCTTTATTCCTTTTCCTTAATCTGTGTGTTTATGTCTCTCCCAATACTACACTGCCTTAAGTATTAAAACCTTACTAATGTCCAGATTTATTCATCTTATCAAGATTGATTTAGCTATTTTAGGGTATGTGCTTCTCCAAATTTTAGAGTAATTCTGAATAAATCTGCAAACACCTTTCTGAATTTTGGGTAGCAAGTTTATAACACTTGTGTTCTTTCTTCCAGTAAGCACGATATGTCTCTATATCTTCTTTAGGTCTTTGATTTTTTTTATCAGCATTTTGTAATTTTTGGTATAAACATCATGTACATTTTCTAGAAGTTTATCTAAGTATTTTTCTGCATAGTGATTTTAAAGAATATTTGTGTTTGTTTTGGTTTTGACATTCATTGCTATGTTATCAAAATATAATTGATTTTATGTTTTGATCTGATTTCTTGCATATTTGCTGAATTTAGTATTTAGCTTGGAGATTTTTATTTTGTAGGTATTTTTGTACATTCATTAGAATTTTTTTATATTACATCAAATCACTTGTGAAGTGATAGCTTTATTTTTCCCTTTCAAGCCACTTGATAGCAATATGACGTATTGTCTTTAAAACTGTTTACAATTGTTTAGTTTATTTTCTCTTTGTTCTTTTTTTCACAATTGTAACATTTTGTAATAAGTTCATTGAGTCTTTTCTCTGTCTTCTTCATTATACATGACTCCTTCCAGTGAGTCTTTAATTTGTTATTGTAATTTCAATACTTTAATTTCCACCTTTGTTGGAAATATAAACTGTTGCAGCCACTATGGAAAACAATATGGAAATTCCTCAAAAAAGTAAGACTAGAAATACCTTATGATCCATCTATTCTACTTCTGGGTCTTTATCTGAAAAATACGTACACACTAATTTGAAGAGATATTTTTACCTTTTGTGTTTTTTGCAGCATTATTTTATAGCCAGGAATTAGAAACAGCTGAAGTGCCCATCAGTGGATAAATTAGAAAACAAGATGTAATTTATATGTGCAAAATGTTATACCACATAGCTATAAAAAAAGATGAAATTTTGCCACTTGCAGCAAAATGGATGTTCCCAGAGGATTTTAGGATATCGTGAAATAAATCATATAGAAAAAAACATACATTTTGTAATTTCATTCACATGTGGAAGAGAAACAAAGCAAAGCAAAGCAAAACTCTTAGCTCCTGAGAACAGAATGATGAATGCAGGAGAGGAAGGGAATTGGGTTGGTAAAAAGTAAAGGGGATCAATTTTACGGTGGAGGATGAACTAGCCTTTTGTTAGTGATTATAATGTAGTTAAACACATGTTGAAATATAGTGCTGCAAACCTGAAGCTTATATGTTACACACCAGTCACTTTAATCAAAATTAAAAAAGAGGGCCTCCCCGGTGGCGCCGCGGTTGAGCGCTGGGTTGCGAAACTGCCCGCAGCCTCTGTGGCGCTGGTTCAATCCCCGGCTGCTCCCCGGCCACCGGAGGAGGGTCCCACATGGCCACAGACCTCTCCTGCTGCCCGCTGCTCCCCTCAGCAGTGTACCTTGGTCCTTCTGCCTGCTCTGCTCCCCACTCTGGCTCTGGTGAATTCTCTCACCCTCCCGTGCTTCTGACTGTACCCAATGCATGTATAAACAAAACAAACAAACAAACAAATAAAAATAAATAAATATGCCTCTATAAAAAAAAAAGAAAGAAAGAAAATTAAAAAAGAAACTTCAATTTCCTGTATGAGATTGTCTGTGTGTTTTTTTTTTTTTTTTTTTTTACCATTTTTTCAAGAGAATTTTTAATTGATTTCTTGAGTTTTTGTGACAACTGTTTTAAAAGCATGTCATGGGGTCTCCCCGGTGGTGCAGCGGTTGAGCGCTGGTTTGCGAAACTCCCGCAGCCTCTGCAGCCCGCAGCCCCTGCAGCCCGCAGCCCCTGCAGCCCGCAGCCTCTGCAGCACCGGTTCAATCCCCGGCTGCTCCCCTGCTGCTGGAGGAGGGTACCACATGGCGCACAGACTTCTCCTGCCGCCCGCTGCTCCCCTCAGCAGTGTACTTTGGTCCTTCTGCCTGCTCTGCTCCCCGCTCTGGCTCTGGTGAATTCTCTCACCCTCCCGTGCTTCTGACTGTACCCAGTGTTTGTATAAATAAATAAATAAATCTTAAAAAAAAAAGGCAACAGGAACCAGCCCAAAATAGTTAAAAAAAAAAAAGCATGTCATGAATTTTCACATTCATATTGATAATTCATATTTCTTTTTAAAATCAAGTTGTGATTATCCTAATTCTCTATATAATAAGGGATTTTAGAATATATTATGAACATAATATCTATTAGGAACTTGGTCATATTTAATTATTTTTCAGTCAGCATCCCTTTAGGTCTGGCTTTTAGGCCTTGGTCAACTTTTGTGGGTTGTGGTTCCAATGGCATTTTAATATTCAGAGCCTTTGTGGTGCTATTTTTGTCTGCTTCAGTTTTCCCTTTGTGCTAAGACCTCCCATTATTGTCTATGAGTGCTACCTAAGCAGCCGGAGGGGATGCCTTGCCAGAGCCACTGGACATCTCTGTGAGCAGAATGTAATCCCTCTGCTGATGTACCCTAATGATCTACAATGCTCCTGGCCGCTGAGGACCATTTTAGGCTATTGTAGAGTTAAAAAATGTTTCCTGGCTTGGACTGCATGCACTTTCTGGTTTTACTAAGCCTTTGGAAGCAGGTAACTAGAGTCTCAGCCTGTGGGAACAAAGATACAAAGGCTGCATTTTATGCTGGAATCCCTTTTGCTGATTCTGTATGTCTACCTCTGTCTCTGTGCAAGACAGGGACTATCCCAACCCACAGTGACAGACATTTCCCTAACTTCACCAATTCCTTTAACTACTTCTCATTTTGCCATTCTTCCCTGGCAAGCTGTTTTCTTTTAGCGAATGAGGCAAGTCTCAGACACATGGGACATAGAGGAGTCCTTACTATAGCTGGTTCTCTGTGGCCTGTTCTGCCTGCCCAAACTCAGTATTTCTCAGAAGAGTTGAGTCTCAGGGTATTGGGGAAGGATAGTGCTGCTGCTCTTGCCTTCTCACCCCTCCTCTTCTCCCCCTAGCTTGTTTTTGATGTGGCTCCCATCCAGGCCATCAGGTTTGGGAAACACTGTATATGCGTGGCTTCCTTTAGTTGTTTGCAAGGGCCATGGCACTCTATTCCCAAACCAGCAAGCATTTGTACCACTTTCAGAGGCATTTGTTTCTCACTACATTTTCAGTGTTTTATAGATGTGCTTAGAGAAGAACAAGAAAATACAGGTCTATGCCATATTGTCAGAACTGGAAGTCATCAATTTTTTTTTTTTTTAATTAGGAATTGCATGTGATAGATCATACTACTTGTTTAGTGATATTGTGATTAGGGTTCCTTTAATATTTTACTTTTATTCTAAATATTCAAGAAATAGTTTCTAAATGCATAGATTTTAAATGATTCTCCCATTCAGTAATATCCAAACTCAGAATAGAAAGGAAAATGAAAATTCATTTCCAGGGTAACTGCAGTGAATATAAGAATTCATGGCACTTTTTTTATTTCATTAGAATCCCCTGTGACTATTAGAAAAGATAACATAAATACATTAATAAGAGTTGGCTTGGTTAGACTGAAGTGACAAAGCCATTCTGAATGGCTTAACCCAACGAAAACTTACTTTTCTTTCATACTTATTCCAATGGTGGCTTCTATATCTAGGTTTTTGTAAGTCCCACTTACTGCATTAGCAGTTTCAGAATTTGCTATACGTGGCATGTGAGAACTGGCATTCTGCACACAGATTTTTTTTTTAATTTATTTTTTATTTATACAAGAGCCGGGGTACAGTCCAGATGCGCAGGAGGGTAAGAGGATTCACCAGAGACAGAGCAGGGAACAGAACAGGCAGATTGATGAAATACACTGCTGAGGGGAGCAGCAGGCGAGTCAGGAGAGGTCTGCTCGCCATGTGGGTTGCTCCGAGGCCTGCGGGGATCGAACCAGCACTGCAGAGGCTGTGGACAGCTTCACAGTGCTGTGCTCAACCTCCTGCACCACCAGGGAGGCCCCTGCACACACAGATTTTTAAATGCTTTGGACCAGAAGAAGCATATGCTGCTTTTGCTCAGAGGCAGTTGCCCTACAGTGAATACCTATAAAATCTTGAAAACTATGTAGTTGTGTGTGTGTGTGTGTGTGTGTGTGAATAAATTGCTTATGGGAAAATTGACAAATATAGATTATGGAAGTTTTGCCTAAATTTCTGCACAAATTCATCATTTTTGAGTGTCAGTATATAAATCTAACAGCTTTACCTTTGCTGGTTTATTTTTATTAAACAGGCAACTTCAATATTATTGTTTTCCTCAGGAGATTTCTGTATGTGTAAATATAAGAGCCTTAAAAGTTATATAGCCTTAGGAATTTTAATTGTCTTCAGGAAATTTAAGATTTTCAGAGAAAGAAAGAATGATCAAATTGATGTTAAGAACTATTAAGACCTATATCAAGATATAAATCCTTCATTAAAATTCAAATGTAATGGTACATTTAAAAAATTTTAAGCCTGGCAATATACATATAGCATTTTGGATCTGGACCATTTTTAAACTTACAGTTTAGTAATATTAAGTATATTATTACTGTGAAATCTCCGCACTTTCTCGTATCATAAAATTAAAACTCTATCCCCATTAGACAACAGCTCCCCTTTCCACCTCCCAAAGCCCCGTCAACCATTTATTCTACCTTTGTTTCTTTGATTTTGACAACTCTGCATACCTCACATAAATGCAAACAAGCATATTTGCCTTTTTATAAATGGCTCATTTCACTTTGAATATTGTTCTTAAGGTTCACCCATATTGTACTGTGTCTTGTAATTTTCTTTCTTTTTTAAGTTTAGTATTCAATTGTGTCTATGCCTGAATTTATCCATGCGTACATGAACGGACACATAGGTTGCTTCCATCTTTTGTCTATTGTGGATAATACTTCTATAAAAATGGATGTACAGTTATCTTTTCAATGTTCTGTATCTCCTTTGGATAATCTTTTCAAATCATTTGCTCATTTTTTATGTTATTTGTGCCTTTATTGTTTAGTTGTAGGTATTTATCTGTTCTAGATATTAACCCCTTTTCTGATATATGATTTAATAATATTTTGTCCCATTCTGTAAGTTGACTTTCATTTTGGTCGGTGACAATTCCTTTGATTTTTAATGTTGATGTAGTCCAGTTTATCTGCTTATACTCTTGCTGCTAGTGATTTTGATGCCATAGCCAATAGTACATTGTTAAATCTAGTGCCTTGTGTTGTCTTCTAAGAATTTCATATCCATACATCTTACATTTATATTATTTATCTATGTTGAGTCAATTTTTGTGTATGACATAAATTAAGGGCCCAACTTCATCCTTAGGTGAGTGTACAATTTTCCTAACATTAGAAGAGACTGCTTCCCTTTATTATGTTCTGTGCATTTCCTTCTATCCCTAGTTTTTTGAAAGTTTTACTGAATACCATAAACTGCTTAATTCTGTATTCAAATAATGATTTTTTTCCTCTTCATTTTATTACTGTGATAAATTACAATGATTAATTTTCATTTATTAAACCACTCTTGCATTTCAGGACTAAATTCTACTTGTTCATGGAGTATAATTCATTTAATGTGCTGTAGAATTTTACTTATTAGTGTTTTGTTGAGGATTTTGGACATCACTGTTTCTCAAGAATATTGATTTTTGGTATCAGGGCATGTTGGGCTTTATGAGTTTTGAAGTATTTGCTTCTCTTCCTTTTTTTTTTTTTGAAAAATTTGAAGGACATTGGTGTTAATTATTTAAATGTCTGAGAATTAGCCACTGATGTCATTTGGTCCTACATTTTTCTTTCATGTAAGCTTTGTGGATGTTGAGTCAATGTCCTTACTAGCTACAGGTCTGTTAAGATAGCAAGTTATACACGATTTATTCTTGGAAGGTTTTGTTTTTCTAGAATTTGTTTTTACTGGTATTAACCAATTTTTGGTTTATAATTGTTCATTGTATTTTCTTTTTTTTTTTTTAAGATTTATTTATTCATTTATACAAGAACCGGGGTAGAGGCCAGATGTGCGATAGGGTGAGAGGATTCACCAGAGACAGAGCGGGGAACAGAAAAGGCAGACTGACGAAATACACTGCTGAGGGGAGCAGCGGGCATGACAGGAGAGGTCTGCCACGCCATGTGAGACCCTCGCCGGCCGGCTGGGATCGAATCGGCGCTGCAGAGGCTGCGGACAGCTTCACAGTGCAGTGCTCAAACATCTGCGTCACCAGGGGAGGCCCTGTTCATTTTATTTTCTTCTAATCTTTTTTTATTTCTGTGAAATTGGTCATTCTGTATTCCTTAATTTTTGATTTTGATTACTAACTTTTCTCCTTTTTCTTAGTTACTGTAGCTAAATGTTTGTCAATTTTCTTTTCAATGACCCACTCTTGGTTTCAAGAGTGTTTTGTATATTTGTATAGGTTGCTCATTCTTTTTTTTTTAAGATTTATTTATTTATACAAGAGCTGGGGTACAGAGGTGAGGGAGTTGAGAGAATTCACCAGACACAGAGTGGGGAGCAGAACAGGCCAACGAACCAAAGCCACTGCTGAGGGGAGCAGAGGGTGAGGCAGGAGAGGTCTGCTGTGCCATGTGGGTTTCTCCCTGGCCAGCAGGGAATTGAACCCATGCTGAAGAGGCTGCGGACAGCCTCACAGGGCAGTGCTCAACCACCTGTGCCACCAGGGAGGCCATCATTCTTTTTTTAATGTAAACATTTAGTTACAAGTTTTGCTTTGACACGTTTTCTCTGCATCCCAATGTTTTGGAATGTTGTATTTTCATTTTGTTTCAAGCTCTTTTTAATTTCCCTGTGATTTATTTTTCAGTCCACTGCTTGTTTAAGGATTGTATGTTGTTAATATCTTAGTATTTGTTGATTTTTTGATTTTCCTTATGCCCTTAAGTTCTTGTTTCATTTTATTGCAATTGAAAGGATATTTTACATGATTTCAATCTTTTTAAATTTATGAAGACTTTTTGTAGCAAAAAACATGAAATATATCCTAGAGAATGTTCTAGTGCACTTGAGAAAATGTGTATTCTCTTTTTTTAATGGAGTATTCTTTATATGTCTATCAGTTCTAGTTGATCTATAGTGTTAATTCAGCTCCAATATTTCCTTATTGATCTTCAGTCTGATTTTTCCATCCATTATCAAAAGTGTTGGTTTGAAGTCTGTTACTATTAGTGTTGTTGTCCATTTCATTCATATTTGCCTCATATTATTTAGGATCACTGAAGTTTGGTGCATATAAAAATATATGTATCTTGTTAGGAAATAAAACTTTCATAATTATGTATTTTCCTTCTGTACCTCTTTTAGCAGTTTCTAACTTATAGTCTATATTGTCTAACTTGTATAGTATCCCTCACTCTCTTTGGTTACTGTTTATATGGAATATATTTTTCTAGATTTTTACTTTCAGTGTGGTTGTATCCTTAGATCTAAAGTGAATCTCTGGTACAAAGGATGTATCAATAGTTCAGTACTATCATTTATCCATTCAACAATCCTTGTCTTTTTTGGAATTTAACCTATTTGCATTTAAATCACAAATAGAGATTATTTTGCCATTATTATTATTGCCATTTTGTCCAGTTTTCTGTATATCTAATAGCATTTTATCTTTCATTCTCTCCCTTACTTATTGAACAATATTTTGTGTATAACTGTTTCTTTTAGGAGCCATAATTTGACTCCCTTCTCATTAATATTTATGTATATTTCATAGATATTTAATTTGTGGTTACCATGAACATTACATTCAACATATTAAAATTATAAGTTTGATTTAAACTGATAACTTCATACCAAAACTTGTCCCTTTGCCATGTTATGAATTTTATTTTTTTAATGATTTATTTTTATTTATACAAGAACTGGGGTACAGGCCAGAGGGTTGGGAGGGTGAGAGGATTCACCAGAGACAGAGTGGGGAGCAAAACAGGCAGAAGGACCTAAGACACAGTGAGGGTAGCAGTAGTCGAGACAGGAGAGGACTGCCACGACATGTAGATATCTCCCTGGCTGGAGAATCAAACCCTGCTGAAGATGCTGTGGACAGCTTCACAATGCTGCGCTCAACATGCTGTGCTACTGGGGAGGCCCTGAATTTTATTTTTTTAAATATTTATTCATTTATGCATACAGGCACTGCTGTGTAGGCCAGAGGTGAGGGGGATGTGAGAGGATTTGCCAAAGACATATTGGGCAGCAGAACAGGTGGATTCACTGAAATACACTGCCAAGGGGAGCAGTGGGCAAGACAGGAGAGGTCTGTTGAGCCATATGGGTTGGGGATTGAACTCATGTTGCAGTAGCTGGAGATAGCTTGATAGCACTGTGTCTTTAAACCCCTGCACCACCAGGGATGCCCATGGATTTTAGTATTTGTAATTCATTTCTCAAAAGATTTAATTTTTCACAGCAGTTTTATCATTTAAGTAAAATTTAGAGGAAGTTACATATATTCCACATATAGCCCCTACTTTGTGACATATATATTATATCCTTTATCTACCTGCACCAAAAGAGTATTACTTTTATTAAAATTGATATGTTGACGTATCAGAAACACAAATTGTCTATAATTGACATATCAGTAATTCATTTATGTGCGTGTGTATTATGTGGATTTAGGCAAATTAATAGCAACATGTATTTATCATTAAGACAATCGAGAGGATTTTCACTCCCCTAAAATTCATCTATTCTCTACCTACTTAAATCCCTATTTCACCCTAAGATCTGGCAGTCACTGATCTTTTTATGGTCTTCATTATGTTTGTCTTCCCCAGAATGTCATATAGTTGAAGTCATATGGTATATAACTTAATTCAGATTGTTTTCTATCAATTAATATTATAGTTTTTTTTAAGATTTATTTATTTATACAAGCACTGGGTACAGGCCAGATGTGCAGGAGGGTAAGAGAATTCACCAGAGCCACAGCGGGAACGGAACAGGCAGACTGATGAAATACACTGCTGAAGGGAGCAGCGGGTGCAGCAGGAGAGGTCTGAGTGCCATGTGGGACCCTCACCCACAGCCAGGGATCGAACTGGCGCTGCAGAGGCTGTGGGCAGCTTCGCATCGCAGTGCTCAACCGCTGCGCCCCCAGGGGAGACCCAATATTACAGATTTAAGCTTCCTCCATGTCTTTTCATGACTTAGTAATGCATTATTTTTTTAGAACTGAGTATATTCCATTGTCTGCATTTAGCACAGTTTATATATTAGCATATTGAAGTACACATTGGTTGCATCAACATTTTGGCAGTTATGACTAAAGCTGCTATAAATGTCTGTATTTTTGTGTGGTCACACTTTTCAAATCCATTTGGTGTTTACAGGGAAGCACAAGTGTTGGATCATGCGGTAAGCATATGTTTTGTTATGTAAAAACCACCAAATTATCTTCCAATGTTACTTATCACTTTGCATTCCCACCTACGATAAATACTTGTTCCTGGTGTTCCACATACTGCTAACACTAAGCATTTCAGTTTTTGTCTATTCTAAAATTATGTAGGATATCTTACATGAATTTGAATTATTTCCCTGATGGCATATCTTGTAAAATATCATTCTGTGTTCTTTTTGCCATTTGTTTATTTTTGGCAAAGTTTCTATTAAGGTCTTTGTCAATTTTAATTCAATTTAAATAAAACTCATTGTTCGGTTTAAAGAGTTATTTACTTTAGATAATAGTCTTTCAGTAGATTTTTCCTTTGCAAACATTTTTTTCCTAATCTGTTGTCTTTTCATTTTCTTGAAATTGTTTTCATAGAGCTGAAGTTCTTAATTTTTGAAATTCCATTTATGAATTATTTCTTTCATGTACCACTCCTTTGCTGTTATATCTAAGAAGCTATTTACCATACACAAGGTTGCTAGCTTTTCTTCTGTTGTTTCCTAGATTTTTATAGTTTTGTATAGTGCTTGTGAATCATATGAATTAAGTTTTTTGAACAGTGTAAGATCTGTTTATAGATTTTTTTTTTTGCATGTGGCTTTCCAGTTGTTCCAAACAATTTGCCGTAAAGACTGTCTTTGCTCTATTACACTGACTTTGCTCCTTTGTCAAAGATCAGGTGACTATACTTAATGTAGGTCTGTTTCATGCATCTGTTCTGTACCATTGCCCTTGTATCTACGGTAGCTTTGTAAGTATTTAAACCTGGTCATTTCAGTCCTCTCTCTTAGCTGCTCTCCTTCAGTATTATGTTGCCTACTCAGGAATTTTGCTCCTCCATATAAACTTTAGAATTTATTTATCATAATATAGGGTAAGGAAAAATGTCAGGCTTTTCTGCCCTCCCGCCATCAGGATAGATGATGGATCCTTGCAGTCCTGAATGCATGCCTGATGCGGGCACCTGGAATAGGGTATGGGCATAGGTAGATGGGATTCACCTGGGCTGAGACTGGGCTTTTTAAGGGCGGCATCACAGGGACGCCAGAAGAAGCCAAAGAGAAGCCAAGAAGCAGCAGAAGCCGAAAAAGAAGCCGAGAGAGAAGCAGAGAAGAAGAAGCAGAAGCAGAGAACTCCGGAGAGCCCATATAGAGTGAAGAGTTGCTGGGGGCTGGGAGGACTGCCAGCCTCCTGGCCCCCCAGCACCCCTGCCTGCCATATACCTGGTGAACTCCAATAAAAGACCTGCAAAAACCCACTGAGGACTCTGACTCCTTTACCTGGTCTGCATGGGATCAGAAAACCTGCACTGTGTCCATTCCTAACCTTTACACATGATCAACAAAATAACTTGCTGTAATTTCAATTGGAGTTGCATTGAATCTGTTGAACAAATTATCAAGAACTGACATCTTTTTAAAAAAAGATTTATGCATACAAGAACTGGGTACAGGCCAGAGGTGGGTGGGAGGGGTGGTGGTGAGAGGATTCACCAGAGACAGAGTAGGGAACAGAACAGGTGGATTCACTGAAATACACTGCTGAGGGGAGACGCAGGCCAGTCAGAAGAGGTCAGCTGAGCCATTTGATTCACCTGCCTGGCTGGGGATCTAACTTCTGTTGCAGTGCCTACGGATAGCTGCATAGTGCTGCATCTTAACCCCTTGCTCCACCAAGGAGGCCCTGAAATCTTAATAATAGTGAATATTTTATCTATGAACTTAGAATACCTCCTTTTTTAACCTCTAATTTAATTTATTATAGTTCTGAGTTTTTCCTCACTATATGTTATATATAATATGTTATACATAGTTATATGTTATAAATACACATGCTTTGCTATATTTTTACCTAAATACTTAATTTTGGGGTGTAGATTGTAAATTTTATTTTGTCTTTAATTTCACATTTCACCTTTTTTTTTTTCTGATATATAACAAGGTAATTGGATTTTATATATTAATCTGTACCCTGCTAGCATGTTATAATCACATTTTACTTCCAGGACATTTTTTTTTCCCAGAAGTTTTACATAGATGGTCTTATATTCTACAAACAGAGTTTACTGTATTCATTCCAAATCAGTATCCCTTTTATTTCCTTTTCTTGTGTTCTGAATTAGCTAGTTCTTCCAGGACAGTATTGGAAAGGAGGGTATTTTACCCACCTTGACTTATACCTTTTTTCTTTCTTAAATAATGTTCATTGTGGTAATTTTGTTTAAATGACTGTATCTTTGGGGGTTATAGATTCCTACCTCCCACAAATGCACCTTCACACCATACCCACCACCATTGTCTCAATTATCCTCCACCATGCTTGTTGGGGCCCTCTCCCTTCTGAACTTCCACCCCACCATCCTCCCCTTCTGCTTGACTCAGTTTTGTGTAGTCAGATAGTTAGAGTTTATTTTGGAATTATTTTTTCTTTGAAAAAATGCAATTAGGATTTCTATAGCAATGTATTAAATGTCTACATCTCTTTCTTTGGTAATCTAAACAGTGTTAATTCTTCAACCTATAATTAAGGTGTCTTTTTACGTTTTTTGTCTTATCAGTGTTTCAGTTTTTAGTGTAAAAGTCTTTCATCTCTCTAGCTAATTTTATTCCAGTTTTTTTTTTCTTTTTCATGCTAATATAAATGGCATTATTTATTTATTTTTTTAATATAGTTCATTGGTAGTGTCATAGAAACTGTGGAGTGGTTCATGTTTCTGCATGTGATTTTCAGAGATAATCTTTTTCTTTTATGGACTTGGAAGATTTTAATTTATTTTCTGCCTAATTATCTGACTAATGACCTTCACTCATATAATGAATAGAAGTGGTAAGCCTAGGCAAGCTTGTTTTGTCCAAGACTTAAAAAAAGTTTTCAGTTTGTCTCCATTGAGTATAATGTTGGCTGTGAGTTTTTCATGTATGATCTTTATTTTGACTAGGTAAGTTCCTATTCTGCCTATTTAAAAGAGAGATTTTTTAACTTAGAATAAATATTCAAGTCTTTCCATTCATCTTTGTTTACTCTCTATCTTGGCATGCTCAGTGGAGCAGATTGTGATATTTAAAAAAAATAAATAACTTTTCCATGCAAAAGTTTATGTATTTTGCTATTGCTCATTTGTTTTACTTTTTTTTAAGGATTTATTTGTTTATGCATATAATAGCTGGGGTGCAGACCAGAGGTGCAAACAGTAAGAGAATTCAACAGAGACAAAGTGGGGAATAGTATGGGCGGATTTCCTGAAATACACTTTTTTTTTCATTGTTTTTTTAAAGATTTATTTATTTATTTATACAAGAACCAGGGTAAGGCCAGATGCGTGGGAGGGTGAGAGGATTCACCAGAGACAGAGCGGAGAACAGAACAGGCAAACTGACGAAATACACTACTGAGGGGAGCAGCGGGTGCAACAGGAGAGGTCTACCGCTCCCTGTGGGATCCTCGCTGGCCGGCCAGCCAGGATTAAACCTGCACTGCAGAGGCTGCAGACAGCTTCACAGCTCGGTGCTCAACCACTTGCGCCACCAGGGGAGGAGGCCCTGAAATACACTGTTGAGAGGAGCAGCAGGTGAAACAAGAGAGGTCTACTGTGCCATGTGGGCTAGCTCCCCACTCTGTCTCTGTTTAATTCTTTCACTACCTTAACTTTATCCTTTTTTAAAAAAAATATTTATTTATGCATACAAGAACTGTGGTACAGGCCAGAGGTTCAGGGGCAGGGTGAGAGGATTCACCAGAGAGTGGGGAGCAGAACAGGCAGATTTACTAAAATACACTGCTGAGGGGAGCAGCAGGCAAGGCAGGAGAGGTCTGCTGCACCATGTGGTTATTCCCTGGCAGGCTGGGGATCAAATTTGTACTGCAGTGGCTGGTGACAGCTTGATAGTGATGTTTTTAACCTCTGTGCCACCAGGGAGGCCCAGTTTTACCTTTCAGTGCAAATACTTAACTACATGTCTGCCATCAATATCCTTGATGTAAGAACATTCATTTAATGATTCAAGTAGTTTTCTTTTCATTTTTATACAATAAGAGATTCTTCCTGTTAGAAGGAAAATGGGAAATAGTATTAGAATTTATGTGATCCCTTTTATTATTATCAGGGTTTTGATTTTTGACTGGGAATATTAGGAAACTGTTATTCCAATGTCTCCTGAACATTTTATTTATTTTTATTTTTTGTTTATTTATTTTCTTTCCATGTTTGCTTTCTTTTCTCAAGTGTAGTCCCCATAGAATTTCCACTACTACTTCACCCATGCAACATCACCATAGTCTAGCCTGGCATTTAAGTACAATTAATTAGATATCAGATTTGTATCTAGTTAATGAGTAAGCACTTTCTTAATCAAAATCTATGTGTTTGAACACATAAATGGCAGGAAATTTACCAAAAGCATAAGAAACTTTTGAATTGTGAGAACCTAGTAAACAACAGAGTAATGGAACATAGTCTGTCCATTTATGTTGAATGCAGTATTTCAAAAAACATTTCTATAATTACTCATATAAATTTTCATGGAGGGCCTCCCTGGTAGCGCAGGGGTTAAAGTCAGTGCTTTCAAGCTGCTGGCAGCCACTTCAACACAAGTTTGATCCCCTATGACAGCAGCAGACTTTGCCTGCCTCACTCGCTGCTCCCCTCAGCAGTGTATTTGAGTCAATCCACCTGTTCTGTTGTTCCCTACTCTGTCTCTGGTGAATCTTCTCACACACACACACACACACACACACCCCTCTGGCCTGTACCCCAGTTCTTGTATGCATAAATGTTTAAATCTTTAAAAATGTTTTATGGAAAAGGTATAATTTACAAGGTATTTTAAGAAATCAGCAAAGCTGAGGTACACCACTGTGGTTTTAAATCAGCATGTGTCAATTCATCCATGCTTCTGACTAGATTAGTGTTTCAAGTAAGCATGCCAGAATTGAACAGAACTAACTTGCAGAGGGTATGAAAAAAAATAACAATCAAAATTCAACAAATGGGGCCTCCCTGGTGGCACAGGCAGTTGCGCACTGCTCTGTGAAGCTGTCTGCAGCCTCTGCAGCAAGTGTTCAATCCCGGCCGACAAGGGTCCCACATGGTGTGGCAGACCTCTCCTGTTGCGCCCACTACTCCCCTCAGCAGTGTATTTCATCAGTCTGCCTGTTCTGCTCCCGCTCTGTCTCTGGTGAATCCTCTTACCCTCCTGCACATCTGGCCTGTACCCCAGTTCTTGTATAAATAAATCTTTAAAAAAATTTCAACAGATAAAACTTATCAGTCACTGAAGAGTATAAGCTTCTTAATAATTTTACAAGTCAAACCAGAAGATATTACAAGCAAAAAGTTATTATATAGTAGAATGTTCCTTAATTATTTTGTAAAAGCAATTTTTAGAACAAAGGACTAGAAATTTAACATTTCTTCTTGATTTTAAACCTAATTTTTCTCTAAGAAAATAATGGAGTGTTTTTTCCTGGTCCCTTATTTATACCTGCTATGAGTGAGACCATCCGGTATTTTTCTTTTTCTTTCTGACTTATTTCGCTGAGCATGATCCTAATTAATACAAAGTAAAAATCAAAATCAACAAGCAACTATAAACCAGAGACACACTGGGGGGGGGGGGGCGGGGAGAGGAAGGATAAGGGCCAAAATAAGGGGAGGTGCAGTTATATGGGAAATATAACCAAAATTAAAATGCATACATTGTGCAAAATGAAAAATGATGTAAAAATTATATAAAATAAAATATAAAAAAATGTCAAGATCAACAGTTACTCCCTGGGTTTTTGCAACTAATAAATAATTCAATTGTTTAATAAAATATATTCAAATTTTTTTTTTAAAAATGGAAAAAAAAAAACAAAAATAATGGAGTGGATGACTTAGGACATGTTCCTTAAAGATTCTTAAAGTGTGGGCATCCTCTGGTGGCGCAGCAGCTGAGCACTGGGCTGCAAAGCTGCCCACAGCCTATGCAGTGCCAGTTCGATCCCCTGCTGGCCGGCGAGGGTCCCACATGGCACAGCAGACCTCTCCTGTCTCGCCTGCTGCTCCCCTCAGCATTGTACTTCGTCAGTCTACCTGTTCTGTTCCCTGCTCTGGCTCTGGTGAATTCTGTCACCCTTCCGCACTTCTGACTGTTCCCAGTGCTTGTATAAATAAATAAATAAATAAATCTTTAAAAGAAAAAAATTCTTAAAATGTGTATATATATATGTAATTTATTTATGCAAGCACTGGGGTATAGGCCAGAGGTACGGGAGGGTGAGAGAATTCACCAGAGACAGAGCATGGAGCAGAACAGGTAGAAGGACCAAAGTACACTGCTGAGGGGCGCAGCGGGTGAGATAGAAGAGGTCTGCTTCACCATGTGGAAATCTCCCTGGCTGGCCAGGAATCGAACTGGTGCTGCAGAGGCCGCGGACAGCCTCATAGCGCTGTGCTCAACCCACTGCGCCACCGGGGAGAATCAAAGTACATATATTTTTTAAAGATTTATTTACTTATACATACAAGAACTGGGGTACAGGCAAGAGGTGCTGGGGGTAAGAGGATTCACCAGAAACAGAGTGGGGAACAGAACAGGAGGGATGACTGAAATACACTGCCAAGGGGAGCAGTGGGCGAGTCAGGAGAAATATGCTGCACCATGTGGGTAGCTCTGTGGCTGGGGATTGAACTCATGCTGCAGTGGCTGCGGACAGCCTCATAGGTTGCGTCTTAACCCCTTGCACCACCAGGGAGGCCCTTAAAGTATATTTTTCTGAATACATTTGTTAAAATGCATTTCTTATAGAATATTTAATTACCAAGTTCTGTCTTGATTTTGCTCAAATGCCCATGCTGTAGTATTCCACATCCAAGGGGACCAGAAATTTGGCTTTATATCTAAATAGCTTATTTGCATTGTATTTGGAAATATATTTGGAAATGTATAAGTTTAGAGTTAACATCTTTCAATTTTTAAAAGTTTTTTTTTATACATGAAAAATTAAGGACCATGGAATTTGTTATCCTCTATTTCTAAATCCAAAAGCATCCTTATTTAGTCTGAAATTACCTTCATTTGTGATAATAGCTTTTTCATATTGTTTTTATATTTTAGGCTAAAAATCTCATAGAGAGGTTTTTTAATCAACAAGTGGAAGTTCTAGGCAGACGTGCAGAGCCATTGCCTGAAATATACTATATTGAAGGTACTCTACAGATGGTTTGGATTAATCGCTGCTTTCCTGGGTATGGAATTAATAGCATGAAACATCCAAAATGTCCTGAGTGCTGTGGTATGTAGTGAAATAAAATTTTTTGATTTTTATTTATGCAAATATACTTATTATGTTCACTTATATTTACTATTATTTTGATATATTTTTTAATTTGAAGCCACTAATGTGTTTGAAAGAGTGTCTAGATCTGAATGCATAAGTGAACAAAAAAGCTGACTCAATTTTGATATTGGTACTAATATAGCAAGTGTATTTAGGTGTGTTAGCCATTGTCTGGAGGAAAAAACAAATAATAGTTGTAAGTCACAAGAGTTACTTGCCCTACAAAGATCCAAATGATATTTCTTAAGATAAATTACTAATGGCTTTTGGTTTTATAAAGTATATGAAGTACTGCATTACTGGTGGTTTTTCTGATTTTTTGATCCTAGCACTGATAGATCAGAGCAGCTATCTGCTTTTCACTGAAATTCATTCTTCCAGAGTCCAGAAGAGTACTCTGTTTAGGATGAATTCTTGGATTCAGTCTTTGAATTTCTTCTTTTGAGAGTTGAATGAGCCAATTTATCATATGTCTTAAAAGACTTTTCTGATATATCACTCAATTAGTACCATTTTCATTCAATCTTTTTTGATGGTTTTCTTCTCCTGCTATCTTAAGTTAAATTAAAAAAAATACTGTTTTTGCTTTGCTTTATTCAGTTTGATTAGATTTTGCTTTAGTTTTTTTTTCTGATTTTGTTTTAAATATATGAAATTAGAAAAAAATTGAACATTTAATCTTAAGAAAATATATTACAAATCAAACACAGCCAACAAACAAATGCCAACTTTGTAACAATTTTGATAATTTGTGTATAGTACTGTCGAACACAGATATGCATGAAGTCTGAACATACCAGTGAAATTAGAATCTCAAATAAAAATTTAAGGTGTTTGCATCTCATTATTTTAAAATAGCTAAGTATAGTTCTCTCAAATAAAATGATAGGTTTGAATCTTTGAAAAATAAAAATAGCTTTACCATTATTATTTTTGCATTTACAAAATTTCAGATAGTAATGCAATTATCAGGATCTCTACTTTGATAATGTAATTATAACTTGCAAGTTACTATATGCTGTATTATATGATCAAGTTCATTAAGAAATTATCTTATTACTAGCAACAGGCCCCATGGGAAGTACATAAGAATACATATATAAATCTCAAAAATATTCTCTGCCTCTGAGCCTAAGTAAGGAACAAGAGACTGTGTAAGCTGCAGGGATGATAATGAAAAAATTAAAGAAAGCTAAGTGAGTTTGAGATAGGATAGAACCCCTAAGGATTAATGTAACTAAGTTAAGACTTTCTGTGTGATTTTATACTTGAGGTAGGATTTTTAAGGGTTAGAAAGTACAATCAAAGAGGGGACATGAGTGAGCATCAGATTTCTGGGAGCAGTTTTTTCATTAGGATTGGAAGATTAGTGTTAGAAGAGATGTGGAACATGATAAACTTTGAATGCAGAGTGGAAGATTGAAATTTAATGTGATTATAAAAGTCATATCTTTGATTTTAAGAATGATTTTTTTTAATTTTATGGAATCATTGCTCAGTGACTTAGAGTCATTTGCTAAATTTCATTATATTCAGGCTTTAGTAATAAATATTTCAGTTTAAGATTACCTTTGTGTTGTTTTAATCTCTGTTAGACTAATAAGGCATGACTGAGCTTTCTTTTTTGAACAGAATTCGTTAAATATTATGAGACATTGAGGTCTCCATCATATACAGTACTTTTTGTTTATATAACACTAGGCCATCACTCTAAAAGTTTAAAACACGTCTTACATAAAAATACATTTGAATCATTCTCCAGTTGAAAGGCAGTATAAAATACTAGTTACTAGAAAAATTTTCATGCTAAATTAGCTTAAAATTCAAGTATAAAATGAAATACTACATAGATAATACATATGAGGTCCTTTGTAAAATGATTTATTTCCAAAAAGAAGACATGCCAAGTTCATATGCAACAATGAAAATTAGGACAAACATGTTTATTACATTTGGGAAGTTTAACTCTCTCAAGAGTAGGTTAAGTATATAACAATAATGTTTCCTTCTTTGGATATCTTTACTTTTTTTAACTTCTAGAAAACAAATGAAAGATCATTTACTTATAAACTAGTGGAGATTTCACATATCTACTTATATCATTTTTCTCATTTCTAATTTGCTTAGTGTCTTTAATTTTCAATTTAAAAACCAGTCAAATTTCATGTCCAGCATCACTCACTATATACATCATTTTCTCACTCATTTTGACACTGTAAAATGAAAAAAATAAATTTGTAAATTATAGATGTCATACAATTTCATAAATTATATAGTAGGGTCTCCCTGGTGGCACAAGGGTTCAGCACAGCAGTGTGAAGCTATCAGCAGCCTCTGCAGCATGAGTTTGATTCCCAGCCAGGGAGCAACACACATGGTGCAGAAGACCTCTCCTGCCTCTCCCGCTGCACCCCTCAACAGTGTATTTCAGTCAATCTGCCTGTTCTGTTCCTCACTCTGTCTCTGGTGAATCCTCTCATTCCCCATCCCTCGCACCTCAGGCCTATACCCCAGTTCTTGTATGCATAAATAAAAATCGTTAAAAATATATTGTAACTAAAGACCAACGAGAATGTTATATTATTTCTGGTAGAATTTGTTTGAAACAGGTTCTGAAATAAATTTTATTGTGCAATTTCTATAAAACTATATATCTTGCCTTCAGCTCCATTTTACTCCCATTAGTCACCTCAAAAAAATCCCACTTGAATGTTAATTTTTTTTTTTACATAAAATCCCACTCTCCTTGCTTACTCTTCTTCTGTCTATAACAGCTAGAGTTTAAAATCTCTTACATCTTTCAAAATTACCTCATGATTTTCTTAAAACTAAATCCAAGGTGTAGGAACCCAACATTTACATTTACACTAAGCATCTCAGTGATTCTCATGCATATGTTAATAAGGCAATCAGATGTCTTTCCTTCTGTCTCTCATTGGTTATTGTGGATTGCATGTATAGCTTGTGTAGCAGCATTATTATTTTTTTATCGAGTTAGTATTTCTTTACATAATTGTTTCTATAATGGAAAATGTAGGACCCACCACTTCAGGCATTGTTGCCCCAGTGTGCCCACCACCACAGACCCATAGTCCCCTGCCATGGACCCTTGTGCTCCCTCCTGTCTTGGTCTCCTCCTTCCCCTGCACCCCGACTCCTTCTCTGGCTGCAGCATTATTTTTCTGATATATTCTTATCAATAAGATTTGCTGTTATGCATTTCAAGCTTTTGGGAATTCCAGGGAAACTCAACAAGGAGCTCTTTTATAGTGTTCTAATGTCTGTCTGTGGTCAGAAATAATGACATTACAGGCTAGCATATTTACTGCACTTTGGAATTCTTTTATTAATGCAGCACACCATAATTATGCTGTGTAATTGTTTAGAAGACGCAATTTTTAGTAAAACCTTTTTAAGCTCTAAATTTAATCCTGTTCAGATATACAATCTTGAACCCTTATTTTTACTTTATATCAGAGTCAAGAAAAATAACAAAAACAGCTGATGTTGACAAAACAAACTTTAAGACAGCAAGTTTTACTAGGTACACAAAGGGACAGACATTACATTATAATAAAAGGATAATTTTACCAAGTTGATATGATAGTATAATATTTCTGAATTTATGAGTACTTATCAGAATTTAAAATATATAAAATAAAGCAGCATTAATATTGGCATGCAAAGCAATATAGAAAAAAATTATCTTAATTTTCTACCCAGCTAGAAAATCATCCATATATGCATTATAGACATAAGTGATAATGGAAAACTAAAGATTTTAGAACATAACATGGGACAATATCATTATGACTTGAGCCTCAGAAAAGATTTCCCAAAAGTGACAGAAATCTCTAACTTTAATTAGATTTATAATTTTGCCTACAAAAAATTAAATATTTATGTTTATGAAAAGACACTGCAAAGAGAAAAGTTAATCTACAGAATAGGAGAAATATTTTTGATGGACATAAGGATAAGAGACTTATACGCAGAACATATAAAATGCCTGTAGATGCCACCTCCACTCCATCAAGACACCACGAATTACAAATCCCAGGATTCCCAAAGGGGAGTTGCAAGGACCTAAGGACAAAGTTAAGCAGCCATTTTCTCTGTTTATAAATAAAAATCAGCCATGTTAGTGAGGTCAGGCACACTTGGCTAGTGCTCTTGGCCCGGCAGGTTTGGTCTCAGCAGGTCATTGGGGATTCCAAGTCTGTGGAATGGGTGGAACACATTTGAGAATTTATCTCCCTCTTTTCTCCCTGAGTTGTACATTTCCTCATTCCCCTGCCCTGGTAAATAAACCTTTTGTTAACCTTTAATAAAAAATAAATAAGTAAAATAATATTGCAAAAAAATAAAAAAATAAATAAAATGCCAGTAGGAAACTGTTTAAAAATAAGCCAGAAAGAAAAAGAAAAATACCAGATGGTCTCACTCATAGCAGGAATCTAGGAAACTTAAATAAGAGACCAGGAAAAAGAATAACTATAAGAAAGTAAAAATCAAAATCAACAAACTACTATGAACCAGAGACACTCTATGGGGGGTGGGGGTCAGGGAAAGGAGGGATTGGGTTCAAAATAAGGGGGTGCAATTGTATGGGGAATATAAAAATAAAAGTAAAATTTAAAATAAATAAATAAATAAAAGAAAACTGTTTAAAAAGACAAGCAATTTAAAAAATTGATAAAAATTTCAATAATTACTTAACAAAAGAAAAACTCCAAATTGTCAATGACTATATCAAATCACAAATTATTTTGTAATCAGGGAAATGTGTTTTAAAAAAATGAGATCATAGTGCGTCGTTATTAGACTGGCAAAAAGTAAATGTCCAAAGCCTATGGTGTTCCAGGAAGTCATGTGACTTTGGGAAACAGTTGACATTATGGCAAATGTGACATATTGTGTAACTTAGCATTTGACACTTAGGGGAAATGCATTGCAGTATATTTTCTAATAGTATATTTTCATTTGAGACAACCAAAATGTCCATTAATGGTAAGATGTCTGAATGAATAGTGATATATTCATACAATGGATTGTTATACAGGAATTACAGTGAATGTATGGGCATTATGAACATACCGATATATTTTGTAAACATAACGTGTGGAAAATAGGCTAATAAAACAGTAAATTTAGGCATGGGTAAGAACTGTTTTATAGATATTAATTTATGAATGCTAAAACTATAATGCAACCCAAGGAAATTACTACATTAAAACAAAGACTGACTTCTGGAGGGAGGAAAGGGAATGTGATTGAGTGGGACATGGGCACTTGAAGTGATGGCACTTTTCTATGTTATGGCTTAAATTGTTTTAGGTTTTCTCTGCAAAGATTTGTAAAATTTTATATTTATGTCTTTTTTTTTTCCTCTGTGGCACTTCTTAATAAAAGGTAAAGCACTCAATTTTCCCTTAAAGCTTGATTATCATTATTATACTACTAAATATACTAAAGAAAATTAAACATTGCCAGGTGTTTTCTTTCTCTAATAATTTGAACTTCTTTGTGGATAGTGTCACCTGATATTTGTCTTCACAAATTTATAATTTTGACAGAGCAGTCAATACTAGTTCAATGGGAATAATGACATTATTATTTGCTTTCTTTTCAACATTAGGTTTTAAACATATTCCTTATTTCTCTGTTGTTCTTCCTTCTATCTCCCCTTCTGGCATATCTATTATCTTTATGTCGCTTTTCCCAGTGGAGTCAGATAGATCTCACAGAACCTCTTAATTTTTTTTTAATATCTTATATCTTTCTCTTCTTCCACCTGACTCCTTTTGTATTAGTATCTTTAGGATCACTATTCAATCCTCCATTTGATCAACTGTTTCTGTGGCTTTCTCTACAATTTTCAGTCTCATCTTTTGATCACTTTACATCCTGAACCTATTATTTTACTATTTAAATCTTCCTTTCTGCTTTCAGTGCATTAATTTTATTTCTGATCTCAATAATTTCTTTTTTAGAGTTTTGTTGCATCTCTTTGATTATCTTTTCAAATCTCCTTATATCACTTTGTCTTGACTTTATGTGTTTTCTTCTATATGATTAATTTTGTCTATTAAAGCAATTTTGAACTCTGATAATGTGATACAATCTTCCATGTCTTTGTGGTTGTGTTCTGGATATCGTTATTTAAAAAAAAAAAGTTTTGTTTTTGCATACAAGAACTGGGGTACAGGCCAGAGGTGAGGGGTGGGGGTGAGAGGATTCACCAGAGACAGTGGGGGGAACAGAACAGGTAGGCTGACTGCAATACATTGCTAAGGGGAGCAGCGGACCTGTGTGGAGCACACTAGCTTCTCTGCCATTGTTACCCTTGGTCAAAATCCACATTGTTTTGCTTTCCCCTCCCTAGTTTCTCTGATTGTCAGTAACCCAGCAGTCTGTGTCAACTGCCTCAGACCACGACCTCTAGATATTTCTCTCTACCACCTCATTTTCAATGTCATAAGTCTACTCTGTATCTCCTGTGTACAATTGTTTTGCTTTCAGAACTCAAAGTTATATTCCAGGTTTTCCCCAAGCTTTCAGACTGCCTGGTGTAGTGTCCCTCTGCTTGATTATTAGATGTTCTTCCTGGGAGTGATTCAGTGAACCTTCTCTACCTATATCTTGGCAAAGTTCCAGTTGTTTTCCTTCCTTTAGGCTCATCTACATTGAAGAATTATTAAATAAATTTTAGAATCACCATAAAATTTTGCAGAAGGTATGCAGAGATATTTATTTGAGTAGAGTTAAATTTTAGATCAATTTTTGAGAATCACATTCTGATAGTACTGCTTCTTAGAATGTATACATATCTCTCCTTTCATTTATGTCTTTTTAAACAGCAGAAAAATATTTTAAATATATGATTTTCAGTTATTTTACTCAGGGGTTATGCATAAGAGTATTGTGTGATTCTGAATATTATTTCACATCAAGTTCTAATTCAAACTTCTATAGTGAGATAAATACTCTGTATTGATTTAATTCATATTTGTATAGGGTTTTTTTGGGGGAACAGTGCATAACCCACAGTTGTTGAGTATACTGGTTTATAAATGTCAATTATGTCAATTGTGTTGATAAGTCATGTTTTATATATCCCTTACATTCCCATGATATTTTTTTTTCTCCCATGGAGTTTGATTTACTACAAATCTGTCTAAATATTATCTATTTAATTCTATCACATACTAAGAGAAAGCAGTGTTTTCTGAATATTTTGAACAGATAGCCTCAACTGTTATTGTTTTTTTAAACTACTTTGTCAAACTACTCCAGCTTTTTTACTCATATGATGTTTTTTCAGCCTTTTCCTTATTAATTAATGTGTTCATCCTATAAGTAGCATATGGAAATACTGTATTTTAATCCACTTAAGATCTCTTTCTCTTAATTGTATTTAGTAGTCTAACTTAAATATGAGGGTTTGGATTAAGTACAATTATAATGTACTATATTAGTCATATATATGCTCTTTTGTTCAGTTTCACAGGATCAGTATTGAGGACTTCGACTTATTTGTTTGAAGGAAACATTCAACCCACTAATATCTTCCTTTTGGCTCTCAGGAACATTTGGCCCTCTTACAAAATGTATTTACCTCATCCCAACATCTCTAAGAATCTTTTTCTATTATACCACTACTAAATCTAAGCTATTATCTACATATCATCAATTCAAAAAAATTCCAAATTATTTAAATCATCTAAATTATATATAATTGAGACTCTAGGTATAATTCATCTGCGGAGAAATTGTTCATTTGTGGACATATAAACCTAGAAAACAAGCTGTCATTTTTTAAAAGAAAATGGTGGGATAGGCATAACACAGGTATTCCTATTTATTTATTTATTTTTTCAAAAAAATATTTAATTCTTATTTTAAACAAATATACTTTATCACATGGCATTTTTTTTAAATAATAAATTTTATTTTTATATTCCCCCATACAATTGCAAATGCCCCATTCTGACCCCAATCCCTCCCCTCCCACCCCCGACCCCCCAAAAAGTGTCTCTGGTTCATAGTTTTTTGTTGATTTTGATTTTCATTTTCTTATAGTTATTCATTTTCCTGGTCCCTTATTTAAGTTTTCTACATTCCTGCTATGAGTGAGACCATCCAGTATTTTTCTTTTTCTTTTTGGCTTATTTCGCTGAGCATGATCCCTTCCAGCGCCATCCATGTTGCTGCAAATTGCATGTGTTTATCTTTTTTGAATGCTGAGTAATATTCCATGGTGTATATGTACCACATCTTCTTGATCCAGTCATCTATTTTTGTTTCCAAAGCTTAGCTATTGTAAATAGTGCTGCTATAAACATAGGGGTGCAGGTGTTCTTTGGAATTGATATTTCTGTGTCCTTTGGGTAAATACCTAGGAGTGGAATTGCTGGATCATATGCATGCTCTATCTTTAGTAGGTTGTGGAATCTCCACACAGCTCTCCATAGTGGTTGGAGCAGTTTGCACTCCCACTAGCAGTGCAGAAGAGTTCCTTTTTCTCCATAACCTCGCCAACATTTGTTGTTGCTAGTTTTTGTAATATGTGCCATTCTCACCGGTGTAAGATGGTATCTCATGGTAGTTTTGATTTGCATTTCCCTGATTACAAGTGATGTTGAACATTTTTTCATATGTCTGTAGGCCATTTGCATTCCCTCTTCAGAGAATTTTCTTTTTAGCTCTTCTGCCCATTTTTTGACTGGGTTATTTTCTTTGTTTTTCTTGAGTTTCATCAGCTCTTTGCAGATTTTTGTGATCAGTCCTTTATCATTAGTGCTGGGTGCAAAAATGTTCTCCCAGTTTGTGGGGTTTCTCTTTGTTTTTGTTATTGTCTCCTTTGCTGTGCAGAAGCTCTTTAATTTGATGTAGTCCCAGCTGTTTATCTTTGCCTTCATTATCACTGCTTTGGGTGATATGTCTGTAAAGATGTCTTTGATATGCAAATCATGTAGTGTTTTGCCTATATTTCGTTCTATGTATTTTATGGTTTCAGGTCTTATGTCTAGTTCTTTAATCCATTTTGAGTTGATTTTTGTATATGGTGTGAGGTAGTGGTCAAGCTTCATTCTTTTGCATGTAGCAACCCAGTTTTCCCAGCACCATTTATTGAACAAACTTTCTTTGCTCCAATGCATAGTCTTTGCTCCTTTGTCAAAGATTAGTTGACCATAAATCTGTGGGTTTATTTCTGGATTTTCTATTTGATTCCATTGGTCTGTATGTCTGTTCTTGTTCCAATACCATGCAGTTTTGATGATTATGGCTTTGTAGTATAGTTTGAAGTCTGGGATTGTGATGCCTCCATTTCCTTCTTATTTTTTTGAGTAGAGCTTTGGCTATTCGGGTTTTTTTGTGATTCCATATGAATTTCATCAATAATTGTTCTATTTCTTTGAAGAATGACATTGAAATTTTGATTGGAATAGCATTGAATCTGTAGATTGCATTTGGTAGGATGGCCATTTGAATAATGTTTATTCTTCCAATCCATGAGCAGGGGATGTCTTTCCATTTCTTTGTTTCTTCTTCTATTTCTTTTAACAGTGTTTTATAGTTTTCTTTGTATAGGTCCTTTACCTCTTTTGTTAGATTTATTCCCAAATATTTGATTTTTTTGGTTTCGATAATAAAATGGATGTTTTTTTTTTTGATTTCTACTTCTTCAGATTTATTGTTTGTGTATAGGAAGGCTACTGACTTTTGCGTGTTGATTTTGTATCCTGCCACTTTACTGAATTGATTAATGAGTTGAATTAGTTTTTCTGTGGAGTTTTTGGGGTTCTCTATGTATATTATCATATCATCTGCAAATAGTGATAGTTTGACTTCTTCTTTTCCTATTTGGATTCCTTGTATGTCTTTCTCTTGTCTTATTGCTCTGGCTAGGACTTCCAGTATTATATTGAAAAGCAGTGGTGAGAGTGGACATCCTTGTCTTGTTCCAGATCTTAATGGAAATGCTTTCAGCTTTTCACCATTGAGGATGATACTGGCTGTTGGCTTGTCATAGATGGCCTTTATGATGTTGAGGTATGTTCCTTGTATCCCAAGAATTTCAAGGGCTTTTATCATGAATGGGTGTTGTACTTTGTCGAAAGCTTTCTCAGCATCTATTGATATTATCATATGGTTTTTATATTTCTTTTTGTTGATGTGTTGGATAACGTTGATTGATTTTCGGATGTTAAACCATCCTTGTGTCCCTGGAATGAATCCTACTTGGTCGTGGTGAATTATCTTATGGATAAATTGTTGGATTCTGATAGCTAAAATTTTATTGAGGATTTTTGCATCAGTGTTCATTAAGGAGATTGGCCTGTAGTTTTCCTTTTTTGTGTTGTCCTTATTTGGTTTTGGTATTAGTGTAATGCTGGCTTCATAGAACGTGTTTGGTATTGTCCCTTCCTTCTCAATTTTTTGGAAGAGTTTGTGAAGGATAGGCACTAATTCGTCTCTGAATGTTTGGTAGAATTCATTTGTAAATCCATCAGGTCCTGGGCTTTTGTTTTTGGGAAGGTTTTTGACTACCATTTCAATTTCGCTGCTTGTAATTGGTCTGTTTAGGTGTTCTATTTCTTCTTTATCTAGCTTTGGGTGATTGTAGAGTTGTAGGAATTTGTCCATCTCCTCTAGATTGTTGAACTTGTTTCCATATAACTGTTCATAGTAGTTACTGATTATTCTTTTGATTTCTGCTGTGTCTGTTGTGATTTCTCCTCTTTCATTTATGATCCTGTTTATTTGTGCTTTCTCCCTTTTTTCCTTTGTGAGCCTGGCTAGGGGTTTGTCTATTTTATTGATTTTTTCAAAGAACCAGCTCTTGGTTTCATTGATCTTTTGGATTGTTTTTTTAGTTTCAATTTCATTTATTTCTGCTTTGGTTTTTATTATTTCTTTTCTTCTACTGGTTTTGGAGTTTTTTTGTTGTTCTTTTTCTAGATCTCTGAGCTTCGAGATTAGGTTGTTTCTTTGAGTTCTTTCTTGTTTTTTGATGTGAGCTTCTATTGCTATATATTTTCCTCTTATTACTGCTTTTGCTGCATCCCATATATTTAGGATATTGGTGTCCTCCTTGTCATTCAATTCAAAGAATTTTTTAATTTCTTCTTTGATCTCCTCGTTAGTCCAGTGGTCTTCCAGTAGTGTGGTTTTTAATCTCCATGAGGTAGGATAGTTCCTTGCCTTATTTTTATGGTTTATTTCTAGTTTGATGCCTTCATGGTCAGAAAAGATGGTTGGTATGATTTCAATCTTGGTGTATCTTCTGATTTTTGTCTTGTGCCCCAGTATGTGATCGAACCTGGAGAATGACCCATGTGCTCTTGAGAAAAATGTGTACTCCGTTTTTTTTGGATTTAGTGTTCTATAGATGTCTGTTAAACCCAAATGCTCTACGTCCGTATTTAGAGCTTTAGCGTCTTTACTTATTTTTTGTCTTGTTGATTTATCCAATGTTGATAGTGGTGTGTTGAAGTCTCCCACTACGTATGTGTTTTCTCTGATGTCTGTTTTCAGAGAGGACAACAGTTGTCTGATATATTTTGGTGCTCCTTCGTTTGGTGAGTATATGTTAATGAGTGTTATTTCTTCTTGAAGTATTGTCCCCTTGATCATAATGTAGTGACCCTTGGGGTCTCTTTTTATTTTTTTGAGTTTGAAGTCTGTTTTATCTGATATAAGTATAGCTGTTCCTGCTTTCTTTTTTGGTCCATTTGCTTGTAGGATTGTTTTCCATTCTTTAACTTTGAGCCTATTTTTATCTTTTGTAGCTAAATGTGTTTCCTGGAGACAGCAAAAGGTTGGGTTTTGTTTCTTAATCCAGGCTGCGACTCTGTGTCTTTTTATTGAAGAGTTTAGTCCATTTACATTTAGAGTTAATATTGATATGTTAGCATCTGTATTTGCCATTGTGTTTGTCTTTCCTTTGATTTTATTTATTTATTCTTTTAATAACTTTTTTTTTTTTTTGGTCTTCTTTCGTTGTTATTCATCCCTCTGAGGTTCTGGTTTTAGGATTCCTTGTAGTATTTTTTGGAGTGGGGGTTTAGTCGCAATGAAATCCCGGAGTTTCTCTTTGTCTGGGAAGGTCCTTATTCTTTCTTCATAGAGGAAGGAGAGCTTTGCGGGATAGAGTATTCTTGGTTGGCATCTGTTTTCTTGGAGTCTGTTGACTATGTCCCTCCACTCTCTCCTTGCCCGTAGTGTTTCTTCAGAGAAGTCTGATGTCAGCCTGATTGGTTTTCCTTTGAATGTTATCTGTTTATTCCCTCTTGTCAGCTTCATTATTTTTTCCTTGTTCTGGATTCTTGGGAGCTTTACTATTATGTGTCTTGCTGTGTTTGTCCTTTCGTCGTGGAAGTTTGGTGTTCTTCTTGCTTCTTGTATATCAATTTTCAGGTCCTTCTTTGCATTTGGGAAGTTCTCTTCAATTATCTCCTGGAATATTTTCTCTGTTCCTACATCTCTGTCCTCTCCTTCTAGAATTCCTATAACTCTTATATTGCCTTTCCTCATGGAGTCAGATAGTTCCCAAAGTCTTTCTTCGTTCTTTTTCCTTCGTACTTCTCTTTCCTTTTCTGTTTTGGTTCTTTTTATTTTTGTGTCTTCAAGAGTACTTATTCATTCTTCCATTTCATCTATTCTGCTTTCATTGCTTTCCCCAGAGTTCTTTAGTTCCTCCATTAATTCTTTGATCTCTTGCATTTCTTTTACTTCCCTCTTTAGGGACTCAATTTCATTCTTCTGACCATTGTTTTCCCTCTTTAGGGACTCAATTTCCTTCTTCTGATCATTGTTTTCCTTTATGAATTCTGTCACTTTTTTAATCATGGCAATTTTAAATTCTCTTTCTGGAAGGCTCAGAAGTTCTTCCAAGTTACTGTCGTTGCAATCTGGAGGGTGGTTTTCTTTTTGTGGTGTGCTTCTTTCCTGAGGAGTTGTTAGGTTGCGTGTGGTTCTTCTACTCCCTACTTTCTGTTTTCTAAATTTGTCGTATTCATTGGGACACTGTGTTGCTCGGACTTGCCGGCATCTTGGGTGAACTTCTCCGCTCCCCTCTGGCTCCTCCAGGAACCATCTCTGGCTTCTGGGGGAGCTTTCTGCTGGTCTTAGGCAGTCTTTACTGAAGAAATGTCCCTGTTCTAAAATGGCGAAGCGGGTCGCAGTCCCTGCGCATCTGGTCTCAGGCACACTCTTCTGCGTGCCCGGTCTGCCCCGGACGTGGGTGCCTGCTCCCTCTGTGGGCTCAGACTGCTGGTTGGAAGGGGCCTGGCGTGGGCTAACTTCCCAGCTGGCCACTGGGTCCTCCAGAAGCCTTCTGCCCTTTTCAAGAAGTCTTTTCTTAAGAAATTTCCGTTCTATTGGGTGTTAGTGACTTTTTTCTGGTCGCTAGGTGGCGCCAGAGATCTCTCCTATTGTCCTTGGGGGGCTGTTTTTCAACACCCCCACCCCCGTGGGACAGGGGACAGAGTGAGAATGGTAGGGTAAACCTCAACGGCTTTGGGGTGCTGTGTCTGCCTTGTGCCCCACCGTCGTGGAGAACCCACGCACCGAATTTCGTGCCCCGGGCCTCAGTTCCAAAGCCCTCAGTTCCAGGATGCTGGCTGTAGCCCAGTTCAGTGGCGCGGGAATGGCGCCTTTTGCACCCCGCTCCCGTGCCTGGGCGCCTGGTTCCTGCTTACTCAGTGAGGGAGTTTCACCTCAGTGAGGGCCTCCGCGCGTCTCCCCACAAGCCTAGGTCGCAGGCGCAGGGACCTTGGCAGCTGAGATCCAGATCCGCGTTTGCTTTTCAAGGGCACCAAGTGTGCCGCTTTTCCGCACAAGCTTACCGGCAGCCCGGGCTGTGTGCAGGTCTCCGATATTCCTATTTAAAAGGGAGAAATTAGAAGAAAAAAAGGGGCCACTGGTTCTAACTAAGTTTAATACTTCCTTTAGATTTTAAGACTTGATAACAATCTTCTGTAGTGCAGTCCTCCACAGAGGCATCACGTCTTTAGGTTCCATTGTCCCTGTCCTAGTCTGTGGCTGCAAGTTGGTTCCTTTCCTGTGTTCTCTCTTTATGGCTGTCAGCTGGTCAACTTCTTGGCTCAGCTCCCCATTGGATTTATACTTAGAAGGTTGCTAGCATAGTACATATTTGCAGAGGAGTAATTATATTAGCTCAGTTTCAGCTTGTAGAGTTTTAGAAATCTAACAGCCCTCTTTTACTTTATCCCCTTGCCTTTTAGTACAAGCTAGCTGTGTTTTGTTATAAATCTGTGTTTGTCTTAGATATTCACGCTATTAGAGCAGAGAAGGAAAGATCCTGTGGAAGCACAAATCTTTCACTATAATCATATCTCAATTCTAGTATAGTTAGTGGATCTATGAAACACATAGCTATCTGTATAGCAAATGTTTATTCAGTTATACATCATTCTTTCCACAGCATACATTTTTGAAATTAATTTAATTTTACCTGAGATAATATTGGGGTATTCCCCATCAGATATTACCACCATAGTGTAGCCAACACCAACTCACCAGAGCATGTTTTTAAACAGTATATTTCCTAATTTTAACAGTCTTAGCAATCTGGATAGACTAAGAGTCTTTCAAGTTATCAGGTGCTGGTTCTTTTTTTATCATTTCCATCTTTACTTTATTTCTTTCCTCTTGCATTTTTTATAAGTAGCATGATAATACTAGTATACACCTTTAATTTTGCTTTCTTTGTTGGAAATGGTTTCTTTGTCTGTTTTTGGCTAAATATTCAATATACATATGGCTATTTAACAATTTGTGTTCTTCAATGTTATAAATCTCTTTATACTACTATTTTAGAGGCATCTCCTAAATTTTGACATACTATATTTTCATTTTTTAAAAGATTTATTTATTTACTTATACAAGAACCAGGGTACAGGCTAGAGGCGTGGGAGGGTGAGAGGATTCACCAGAGACAGAGTGGGGAACAATACAGGCAGACTGATGAAATACACTGCCGAGGGGAGCAGTGGGTGAGACAGGAGAGGTCTGCTGCGACATGTGGGACCCCCGCTGGCCAGCCTGCGCCACCAGGGGAGACCCTATATTTTCATTTTTATTCACTTAAAAATGCTATTTTCTCTTTGATTTCTTCTTTACGAAATTGGATATGTAGAAGAGTTCAGTCTAATTTCAGAAGTTATGGGAATTGCCAAAGACATTTCTTTTATTAAAATGTAATTTAAGTTATTATCAGAGAACATACTTTGCATGATTTTGAATCCTTTTGAAATTAGTGAAATTCATCTTTTAAGTTTCAGTATAAAGTATAGGTAGATGTTTCACTTTACTTCAAAAGAATCTCTTTTTTCCATCATTGGGTAGAATGTCCTATAAATATCAAATAGGTGAGTTTTCCTGATGATGTGAACTAAATTTCCTGTATCTTGGGGTTGTTCTGTATACTTGTTCTACTCATTATGTAGGAAGAGATACTTATTTTTCTTATTCAAGTGGTTGATGTGCCCATTTCTATGTATTGCTTTTTATTAGTGTTTTTAGGGTATATCAATCAGGGTCCTGCCGAAGAAATAAGATGGACTGCATATATGTATATGGAGAGATAATTGAAAAAATTTGGCCTGTGTGGTTATGATGACTGACTAGATGATTTTTGTTGGCCATAGGCTGAAGCTGAAGTTCCTGGGCAAAATTCACAGTAAGAATTTCTTCTTACTCAAAGGAACTTGAGTTCCACTCTGATGACCTTTTTTCTTATTATATCATTCCTACCTATTATCTCTTTAAACATATTGTAAATGTTAATCACATCTATGAAATACCTTCACAGCAATGCCTAGATTGGCATTTGATTGAAAAACTAACAACTGCCTTTCAGTCACAATGACTTAAAACTAAGCAGTACATGCTTTATTATCCCCTTACCTTACATTTTTTATGTCTTCATAGCTAATATTTATTTAGGCAACATTTAATTTGATCTTCCATTTTATTTTTTTTTAAGATTTATTTATGTATTTATACAAGCACTGGGTACAGTCAGAAGTGTGGGAGGGTGAGAGAATTCACCAGAGCCAGAGTGGGGAACAGAACAGGCAGACTGACGAAGTACACTGCTGAGGGGAGCAACGGGCACGGCAGGAGAGGTCTGTGCACCATGTGGAACCCTCGCCTGGCAGCCGGGAATCGAACTGGCGCTGCAGAGGCTGCGGGCAGCCTCGCAACCCAGCACTCAACTGCTGCGCCACCAGGGAGGCCCAATCTTGCATTTTAAATACAATCTGACACTATCTTTTAATTCGGTTCTTTAAACTAAATTTAATGTGATTAATTGTTAGGTATAAGTGTAATGTCTCACTATCACATGTTTTTATGCATTAAATTAGTTAAATATTGCTTATTATTCTAGTTTATCTATTATATATAACTATTTGTGGTTTTGTTTTAGCGGTTGCTTTAAGTTTATACCATTCTGACATAGTATGTAAACATCTTAAAATACTGCCATTTCTTCCTTCCTGGCCCTTTGTAATACTGTTGACATCCATTTTAGTTTTACAAATGTTACAAGTTCCACACTTGCTGTTATATTTCTTAAGCCATTATCCTTTATAGGCATACAAATAATAAAATCATTTTTACTCACGTGATTGCCATTTCTACTAGTGTTCATTCTGTGTATAGACATAGACACATTTCTATCTGTAAGTGTTTCTCTATGGCCTACAGGATTTTATTTAATTCTGTTTTGATTCTACTATTGAAGAATATTTTATCTTCTTAGTATCTGAAAAAATCTTTTGTCTTTCTTTTCAAACAAGTTTGTTTACTGAATTTAGAATTCTAGGTTGACAGTGATCCTGTTGTTTATAAGTTCTTAAATGTTGCCCCTGGTTTTCTCATTTGAATTATTGCCCCTGTGAAATTTTCTGTCATCCTTGTGGTTGTTTCTTCACGTACAATGAGTGTTTTTCTTTGGGATCATTTCAAGATTTTCTATATATCACTGCTTTTGAGATATATATTCCTCAAGGGAAATTGTTTATTGCATTTTTAGTAGAGATTTCTTCATGATTCTTGTGTTTGTGAATTGTCATTGAATTTCTTGGATCTGTGGATAGCCAGTACTCTTCAAATTTTGAAAATTGTTGTGTTTTCTCAAATAATTGTTATTAATCCCTTCTCCTCTTTTAGGGTTTCCAATTATAAACATAATTATACTGATTGGCATTTTCCCAATAGATCTTTATTGATTTCTTCATTAATAAAAATTCTGTATTATTTTTTATAGTTTCTGTGGCCATGTCCTCCAAATTTACTAATCTTTTTTTCTGCACTATCAAATTGATCATCAATTCTACCCCATGTATTTTTATTTCACTAACATAGTAGTGACCTCTAAAATATCAATTTAAGTGCTTTTAATATCTTCCATATATTTAGTTTGAACATGTGGGATATTGTTATATTAGTTAATATCTTTTTCTACACATGTGTTTAGGGGAGATTTTATTTATCTTATTATGGGTCATAATTTTGCTTTGCCTCTTTCATGCCAAGTAAATTTTCACTAAATATGAGTTACTGTGAATGTTTCTTTGTTTGCTGTTGAAAACAATACAAAGCCATGTGTTGTTTTATGACCTAGCCTCAGGAGTCACCTGTAGTCACTTTTGTTGTTCTTACAAAAGTCCACTTAGGTTTAAGAGGAGATAACACATGCCACTGTTCAATTGTTATAATGTACAGGATGGGATAGAGTGTTTAACATCTTTGGAACATATAATCTGCTACAAGATAATTTTTATTTCTACATATACTTTAGAATCAACTGGTCAATTTCCCATTTTCCAATAGAATTATGACTTGTAGAGAATGTGACTTAATGTTCATAAATGTGTTATGTTTCTTTGTTCATCTTCAGTATCATATAACTGACAAAATCATGTATTTAATATTTTCAACTTGATAATTGACATATGTATACATTGTGAAATAATAATCACAGTCAAGCAAATGAACATACCACATCACATACCTCCCCCTTTTTGTGTTAAGTGTGGGCATGTAAGATTTACTTTCTTATCATTTTCAAGTATGCAATACAATGTCTTTATAATCACATTGCTGTACATTAGATCTCTAGAATTAATCATCCTGCAAAATTGAAACTTTTTAATATAAGGTTTCTCTCTCCCACATGCCCCTGGCAACCACCACTGCTCTTGCGAATTTGACTGTTTTAGATTCTACGTATAAATGAAATCCTGAAGTATCTTTTTCCGTGTCTGATCTATTTTACTTATCAATATGTCCTCTACATTCATCTCTCGGCACAAATGGCAGGATTCCATCTCTTTTAAGGTTAAATGACACTCAATTGTATAAATAAATCACATTTTTTATCCTTTTATCTGTCAGTGTATATTTAGGTTGTTTGTATCTCTTAGCTAAATATTTTCAAATCATACGCAAAACATATAATGAACTCATAGATCTCAATAGCAATAATATTAATAATCTGGTTAATGAATGAACAGAGGATGTGAATATACATTTTTCAAAAGAATACCTGCAAATAGCAAGTAGATTTTTGGAAAGGTACTCAACATCACTAATCATCAGGGAAATAAAAATCAAAACTACAAAGAGATATCACCTTATAACTGTTATCTGGTTATTACCAAAGAGACAAACAATAATAAGTATTGGTAAGGATGTGGAGAAAGGGGGAAACCTTTGTGCACTGTTGGTAAGAATGTAAATTGCTACAGCCACTAAGAAAAAAGTCTCTATTTAAGTGCAATTTTCAGTGAGAATGTATTGTACATTATAATTCTTTAAAGATGGATTTTTAATTTTTCCCAGTTAGCTTCTAACACAAAAATAAATTTATCCTGTATGTAGAATGATTTTCTATGACCTACTATATTTATAAGAAACAATCTGTAGATCCCTTTGATTTGTTTTATAAATAATCATGGATAATAAATACAGTATTTAATTCCTATCAATGTATATGTTTTATATTTCTTCTTTGCAGTGGGATGGATGCTAATTAAATATTCATATATATTATTAGAATGCATTTGCTTATTGTGTTCTCAGTCTTTGGAAGAAAGCAGTAAATATTTTACCTTGTAGTATAATGCTAAACTGAGTATTTTTATAAAACTTTCAGATGAATAAAGTATTGTATTTTTTTTAGTTTGTGAGCTATTTAATCATACATGGAATTTTTTTTTATATCTTTGCTTTTCTGGAGTTTTTGAAATAAATAATGTGTTATTTTAAATCTTTAAGGTATTCGCTGAACTTTACATTCCTTGAACAAGTCCCACTTCATCATATATGAGTGTTTAATTTCCTAATAATTTAAGGATTTGTATTTTTTATTTATACATTTTATTATATATAATTTCTTTTTCATTTCTTGCATCAAAATTATGTCAGTCATGAGAAATAAAATGGTGGTGTTCTGTCCTCTATATATTGATATAGCTGTAATAAAAGTGTTTTTGCCTAAATGTTTCATAGAATTCATCAATGAAACCACTTGGGCTGTAGCATTATTTGTGAGAAAATGTTTTTTTTTTAGATTTATTTATTCATGCATACAAGAACTGGGGTACAGGACAGATGTGTGGGAGGGTGAGAGGATTCACCAGAGACAGAGCAGGTAACAGAACAGGCAGACTGACTGATATACACTGCTGAGGGGAGCAGCAGGCAAGATATGAGAGTTCTGCTACGCCATGTGTGTATTTCGGCAGCCAGTGGGGGATCAAACTCGTGCTGCAGACGCTGTGGACAGCTTCACAGTGCTGCACTCAACTGCCTGCGCCACCAGGGGAGGCCCCAGAAAATGATTTTTAATAAATTTTATTAAGGTGTAATATGCTTATTTTATATATGTATGATTTTCTCTCTCAAATGTACACATTTTAATTGTACAGTTAAATGAATTTTAACAATTATGCTTATGCTTTAAGCCAGTTATTATGAAGAAATCTCCATTGCCCAAAATGGTTACTTTATCCTACATCACAATCACGCACAACTACTTATTAAATATACCACTATTTATTTATTCCTCAACTCTTGGTATAGGCATTTGGATTGTTTCCAGTTTGGGGCTATTGTGAAAAAAAATGTAAAAATGTGTAAATTTTTCATTCCACATGATGAAAGTGTATGTTTTCATTTCTCTTGGGTAAATCCTTAAGAGTTAAGTTGTAGGGTAATATAGGAAGGTATGTTTAACTTGTTAAGATACTCCCAAACTTTCACAAGGTAGTTGTATGATTTTATATATATCCACCAGCAGTGTATGAGATTTCTAGTTGTTCTCATGCTTTTAAAATATTAATATCCATCTTTTTAAGTTTTAAGCATTTTAGTAAGGATGTAGTGCTATCTCATTAAATGACATTAATTTTCTTTTTTTTTAAAGATTTATTTATTTATTTTTTTAATAAATTTTATTGTTATATTCCCCATACAATTGCAGCCCCCCCATTCTGACGCTAATCCCTCCCCTCCCGCCCCCGCCCCCATAAAAGTGTCTCTGGTTCATAGTTTTTTGTTGATGTTGATTTTCACTTTCTTATATTCATTTTCCTTATTTAAGTTTTCTAGATTCCTACTATGAGTGAGACCATCCGGTATTTTTCTTTTTCTTTTTGGCTTATTTCGCTGAGCATGATCCCTTCCAGCGCCATCCATGTTGCTGCAAATTGCATGTGTTTATCTTTTTTGAATGCTGAGTAATATTCCATGGTATATATGTACCACATCTTCTTGATCCAGTCATCTATTTTTGGGCATTTGGGTTGTTTCCAAAGCTTAGCTATTGTAAACAGTGCTGCTATAAACATAGGGGTGCAGGTGCTCTTTGGAGTTGATGTTTCTGTGTCCTTTGGGTAAATACCTAGGAGTGGAATTGCTGGATCATATGGAAGCTCTATGTTTAGTAGGTCCAGAAATCTCCACACAGCTTTCCACAGTGGTTGGACCAGTTTGCACTCCCACCAACAGTGCAGAAGAGTTCCTTTTTCTCCACACCCTCGCCAACATTTGTTGTTGCTAGTTTTTTTAATATGTGCCATTCTCACTGGTGTAAGATGGTATCTCATGGTAGTTTTGATTTGCATTTCCCTGATGACAAGTGATGTTGAACATTTTTTCATATGCCTGTTGGCCATTTGCATTTCCTCTTCAGAGAAGTTTCTTTTTAGCTCTTCTGCCCATTTTTTGACTGGGTTATTTTCTTTGTTGTTGTTGAGTCTCATCAGCTCTTTGCAGATTTTTGTGATCAGTCCTTTATCATTAGTGTTGGGTGCAAAAATGTTCTCCCAGTCGGTGGGGTTTCTCTTTGTTTTTGTTATTGTCTCTTTTGCTGTGCAAAAGCTCTTTAATTTGATGTAGTCCCAGCTGTTTATCTTTGCCTTCACTATCACTGCTTTGGGTGATGTGTCTGTAAGGATGTCTTTGATGTGCAAATCATGTAGTGTTTTGCCTGTATTTCCTTCTATATATTTTATGGTTTCAGGTCTTATGTCTAGTTCTTTAATCCATTTTGAGTTGATTTTTGTGTATGGTGTGAGGTAGTGGTCAAGCTTCATTCTTTTGCATGTAGCGACCCAGTTTTCCCAGCACCATTTATTGAACAAACTTTCTTTGCTCCAATGCATATTCTTTGCTCCTTTGTCAAAGATTAGTTGACCATAAATCTGTGGGTTTATTTCTGGATTTTCTATTCAATTCCATTGGTCTGTATGTCTGTTCTTGTTCCAATACCATGCAGTTTTGATGATTATGGCTTTGTAGTATAGTTTGAAGTCTGGGAGTGTGATGCCTCCATTCCCTTCTTTTTTTTTCAGGAGAGCTTTGGCTATTCGGGGTTTTTTGTGATTCCATATGAATTTCATCAATAATTGTTCTATTTCTTTGAAGAATGACATTGAAATTTTGATTGGAATAGCATTGAATCTGTATATTGCTTTTGGAAGGATGGCCATTTTAATAATATTTATTCTTCCAATCCATGAGCAGGGGATGTCTCTCCATTTCTTTGTCTTCTTCTATTTCTTTTAACAGTGTTTTATAGTTTTCTTTGTATAGGTCCTTTACCTCTTTTGTTAGATTTATTCCCAAATATTTGATTTTTTTTGATTCAATAACAAAAGGGATGGTTTTTTTTATTTCTTCTTCTTCAGATTTATTGTTTGTGTATAGGAAGGCTACTGACTTTTGTGTGTTGATTTTGTATCCTGCCACTTTACTGAACTGATTGATGAGTTGAATTAGCTTTTCTGTGGAGTTTTTGGGGTTCTCTATGTATAATATCATATTGTCTGCAAATAGTGATAGTTTGACTTCTTCTTTTCCTATTTGGATTCCTTGGATGTTTTTCTCTTGTCTTATTGCCCTGGCTAGGACTTCCAGTATTATATTGAAAAGCAGTGGTGAGAGTGGACATCCTTGTCTTGTTCCAGATCTTAATGGAATTGCTTTCAGCTTTTCACCATTGAGAATGATACTGGCTGTTGGCTTGACATAGATGGCCTTTATGATGTTGAGGTATGTTCCTTGTATCCCAAGAATTTCAAGGGCTTTTATCATGAATGGGTGTTGCACTTTGTCGAAAGCTTTCTCAGCATCTATTGATATTATCATATGGTTTTTATATTTCTTTTTGTTGATGTGTTGGATAACGTTGGTTGATTTTCGGATGTTAAACCATCCTTGTGTCCCTGGAATGAATCCTACTTGGTCGTGGTGAATTATCTTATGGATACATTGTTGGATTCTGATAGCTAAAATTTTATTGAGGATTTTTGCATCAGTGTTCATTAAGGAGATTGGCCTGTAGTTTTCCTTTTTTGTGTTGTCCTTGTTCGGTTTTGGTATTAGTGTAATGTTGGCTTCATAAAATGTGTTTGGTATTGTCCCTTCCTTCTCAATTTTTTGGAAAAGTTTGTGAAGGATAGGCACTAATTCGTCTCTGAATGTTTGGTAGAATTTATTTGTAAATCCATCAGGTCCTGGGCTTTTGTTTTTGGGGAGGGTTTTGATTACCATTTCAATTTCGCTAATTGTAATTGGTCTGTTTAGGTGTTCTATTTCTTCTTTATCTAGCTTTGGGTGATTGTAGAGTTGTAGGAATTTATCCATCTCCTCTAGATTGTTAAACTTGTTTCCATATAACTGTTCATAGTAGTTATTGATTATTCTTTTGATTTCTGCTGTGTCCGTTGTGATTTCTCCTCTTTCATTGATGATCCTGTTTATTTGTGCTTTCTCCCTTTTTTCCTTTGTGAGCCTGGCTAGGGGTTTGTCTATTTTATTGATTTTTTCAAAGAACCAGCTCTTGGTTTCATTGATCTTTTGGATTGTTTTTTTAGTTTCAATTTCATTTATTTCTGCTTTGGTTTTTATTATTTCTTTTCTTCTACTGATTTTGGGGTTTTTTTGTTGTTCTTTTTCTAGATCTTTGAGCTTCGAGATTAGGTTGTTTCTTTGCGTTCTTTCTTGTTTCTTGATGTGAGCTTCTATTGCTATATATTTTCCTCTTATTACTGCTTTTGCTGCATCCCATACATTTAGGATATTGGTGTCCTCCTTGTCGTTCAATTCAAAAAATTTTTTAATTTCTTCTTTGATCTCCTCATTAGTCCCATGGTCTTCCAGTAGTGTGGTTTTTAATCTCCATGAGGTAGGAAAGTTCCTTGCCTTCTTTTTATGGTTTATTTCTAGTTTGATGCCTTCATGGTCAGAAAAGATGGTTGATATGATTTCAATCTTGGTGTATCTGTTGATGTTTGTCTTGTGCCCCAGTATGTGATCGATCCTGGAGAATGATCCGTGTGCGCTTGAGAAAAATGTGTACTCCGTTTTTTTGGGGTTTAGTGTTCTATAGATGTCTGTTAAGCCCAATTATCTAGGTCCTTATTTAGAGCTTTGGTTTCTTTACTTATTTTTTGTCTTGTTGATCTATCCATTGTTGATAGTGGTGTGTTGAAGTCTCCCACTACGTATGTGTTTTCTCTGATGTCTGTTTTCAGAGAGGACAACAGTTGTCTGATATATTTTGGTGCTCCTTCGTTTGGTGAGTATATGTTAATGAGTGTTATTTCTTCTTGAAGTATTGTCCCCTTGATCATAATGTAGTGACCATTGGGGTCTCTTTTTATCTTTTTGAGTTTGAAATCTGTTTTATCTGATGTAAGTATAGCTGTTCCTGCTTTCTTTTTTGGTCCATTTGCTTGTAGGATTGTTTTCCATCCTTTAACTTTGAGCCTATTTTTATCTTTTGTAGCTAAATGTGTTTCCTGGAGACAGCAAAAGGTTGGGTTTTGTTTCTTAATCCAGGCTGCAACTCTGTGTCTTTTTATTGAGGAGTTTAGTCCATTTACATTTGGAGTTAATATTGATATGTTAGCATCTGTATTTGCCATTGTGTTTGTCTTTCCTTTGATTTTATTTATTTATTCTTTAATAACTTTTTTTTTTTTTGGCCTTCTTTCATTGTTATTCGTCCCTCTGAGGTTCTGGCTTTAGGACTCCTTGTAGTATTTTTTGGAGTGGGGGTTTAGTCGCAATGAAATTCCGGAGTTTCTGTTTGTCTGGGAAGGTCCATATTCTTTCTTCAAAGAGGAAGGAGAGCTTTGCGGGATAGAGTATTCTTGGTTGGCATCTGTTTTCTTGGAGTCTGTTGACTATGTCCCTCCAATCTCTCCTTGCCCGTAGTGTTTCTTCGGAGAAGTCTGATGTCAGCCTGATTGGTTTTCCTTTGAATGTTATCTGTTTCTTCCCTCTTGCCAGCTTCATTATTTTTTCCTTGTCCTGGATTATTGGGAGCTTTACTATTATGTGTCTTGCTGTATTTTTTCTTTCGTCGTGGAAGTTTGGTGTTCTTCTTGCTTCTTGTATATCAATTTTCAGCTCCTTCTTCACATTTGGGAAGTTCTCTTCAATTATCTCTTTGAATATTTTCTCTGTTCCTACATCTCTCTCCTCTCCTTCTGGTATTCCTATAACTCTTATATTTCCTTTCCTCATGGAGTCAGATAGTTCCCGAAGTCTTTCCTCGTTCTTTTTCCTTCGTACTTCTCTTTCCTTTTCTGTTTTGGTTCTTTTTATTTCTGTGTCTTCAAGATTACTTATTCGTTCTTCCATTTCATCTATTCTGCTTTTATTGCTTTTCCCAGAATTCTTTAGTTCTTCCATTAATTCTTTGATCTCCTGCATTTCTTTTACTTCCCTCTTTAGGGACTCAATTTCTTTCTTCTGACCATTGTTTTCCCTCTCTAGGGACTCAATTGCATTCTTCTGATCGTTGATTATTTTTCCCTTATCATTGTTTTCCTTTATGACTTCTGTCAGTTTTTTAATCACGGCAATTTTAAATTCTCTTTCTGGAAGGCTCAGAAATTCTTCCAAGTTATTGTCGTTGCAATCTGGGGGCTGGTTTTCTTTTTGTGGTGTGCTTTTTCTCTGGAGAGTTGCTAGGTTGCGTGTGGTTCTTCTCCTCCCTACTCTGTTTTCTAATTTGCCGTATGCGTTGGGACACTGTGTTGTTGGGACTGGCCGGCATCTTGGGTGGGCTTCTCTGCTCCCCTCTGGTTCCTCCAGGAGTCATCTGTCAGTTTCAAGCAGTCTTTACTGGAGAAAGGTCCCTGTTCTAAAATGCCGATGTGGGGACACACTCCCCTGTGCACCTGGTCTGCCCCGGCGGTGGGTTCCTGCTCCCCCTCTGGGCTTGGACTGCAGGCCAGAGGGGGTCTGGTGTGGGCGAACTTCCCCCGCTCACCTCTGGCTCCTGAGGAAGCCTTCTGCAGGTAGTCTTTACTGAAGAAATGTCCCTGTTCTAAAATGGTGATGTGGGACACACTCCCTGCACGTCTGGTCTCAGGCACACTCTTCTGCGCGCCTGGTCTGCCCCGGCTGTGGGTGCTCGCTCTCCCTGTGGGCTCCGACTACTTGTTCGGAAGGGGCCCGGTGTGGGCTAACTCCCCAGCTGGCCACTAGCTTCTTTAGGAGCCTCTGCTGGCTTCAAGTCGCTAGGTGGCGCCAGAGATCTCTCCTAGAGCCCTCAAGTCGCTAGGTGGCGCCAGAGATCTCTCCTAGAGCCCTTGGGGAGCTGATTTTCCACCCCGTGGGACAGGGAGCAGAGCGGGGATGGTAGGGTACACCTCAACGGCTTTGGGGTGCTGTGTCTGCCTTGTGCCCCACCGTCGTGGGGAACCCACGCCCCTAATTTCGTGCCCCGGGTCTCAGTTCCAAAGCCCTCAGTTCCAGGACGCGGGCTGTAGCCCAGATCAGTGGCGCGGGAATGGCGCCTTTTGAATCCCGCTTCCCTGCCTGGGCGCCTTGTTCCTGCTCACTCAGGGAGGGCCTCCGCGCGTCTCCCCGCAAGCCTAGGTCGCAGGCGCAGGGACCTGGGCAGCTGTGATCCGATCCGGATCAGCGCGCTGCTTTCCGAGCAGCTTACTGGGTGGCCGGGGCTGTGTGCTGGTGCTGGTCTCCTCCTGGGGGGCGGGGCTCTCTTTAATGGCGCCTGGAGCTCACCTCCGCGGCGGATCCTGTAGGGTTCTCCACAGCTCTCGTTCACGGGGTGTGGTGGCTGAAATAGTTCCTTTCCACTAACAGTCCCACTTGCTGTGTCCGTTTTTCTTGTTGGCCGTTTTGGTTTGTTGTTTCCCTCCTCTCTGCCGGTGGGAGAGTGCCGACTTTGTGGGCGGGGGAGGGGAGCAGGGTTCTGCGCTTCCCTCCCTTCTGGTCCTCTTTTATGGCAACTTTCTTCTTCGGGCAGTTTGCTGGAGTCGTCCGTTTATCTTCCGTGTCCCAGTTCTCACTGGGACCTGCCGCTTTTCCTCCCTATTAACTTTTTTTAATGGGAGATCTTACTCGCAGTGTCTCCTCGCCGCCATGTTGCTCCGCCCCCCGACATTAATTTTCATTTCCTTGAATATATCAAATGTTTTCTCATGTTCTCTTTGATCACTTGTATATTCTTTTGCCAATGGATCAGATAGTTTCCTTTACCCAATTTACGTACTTATTCCAGATATTGACATACACATTTTATATATCCTGGATACAAGTCCATATGTATTTTTTCCACCTACTGATATCTTTCAAATATTGGAAGTTTTAGTTTGGGCAAAATTTTCTCATTTTTTTCTCAATGGTCCAAAGATATTGAACCACCCCCAAAATTTCTGTTCACCCAAATTCATGAAGAATTTTTTCCTTTTTTCTTGTAGAAATATTGACCTTGTATCAGCAAGCTCAGTATAATTCTTTTTATATTGTGTTTTCTTCATGCTTAATCATGTCATATAAGAATAAAGACAATTTCACTTTTATTTAGAATTTCCATGCCCTTTGTTTGATTTCATTGACCTGTTAGTCTGGCTAGAATATTCAGAAAATTGTTGAACAGAAATGGTGAAACTGGGCATTCTTATATGTTTCTCACTGTCAAGGCCCACAGGCTTTCCTGGTTAGCTGTGATACTACTTAGATGCTTTTCACATACTACTAACCAGGTTGATGAAGGAAATTCCTTTGCATTTTCTACTTATTTTGATTTTTCACCATGGATGAGATTGAAATTTTTCATGTCTTTTACACATCATTGAGATAATCTTATCTCTTAATCTTTTATATTTTATGATGCATTGATTGATATACAGATGTTATTAAAACTGACCTTGCATTTACTGACCTAATATATCTATATGTGGTCACTGCTTATAATTTTTATGTAGTGCTAGATTTTTTTTTAGAAAGATTTATTTATTTGTTTGTTTGTTTGTTTGTTTATTTATAAGAACAGGGGTACAGGCCAGAGGCATGGGAGGTTGGGAAAATTCAGAGTCAGAGTCAGAGTGGGGAACAGAACAGGCAAAGGAACCGAAAACACTGCTGAGGGGAGCAGCATGTGATACAGGAGAGGTCTGTCGCACCATGTGGGTATCTTCCTGGTTGGCTGGGAATTGAACCCGTGCTTCAGAGCCTGTGGGCAACTTCACAGCACTGCGCTCAACCTGCTGCGCCACCAGGGAGGCCCTGTAGTGCTAGATTTTATAGACTGAGTTATGGATTTTTGTGTCTATGTTCATGAGGGATTTTGGTCTGTATTTTTCTTGTAAATATATTTTAAATTCTTAGCATTAGTACGTAGCTATTTAAAAAAAATGAATTAAATTGTCCCCTCTTCTTTCTTTCTCTAAATGTGTTAGGTAAAATTCATATAATTTCCCTGATCTGTACAAAGGTTTATTTTTGTTTCTTAGTTTTTGTTTTCAGGGAAAGACGTTTGTGTGTGTCATGTATGTGACTTTTAATGCTAGTTAGAAACAACATCTTTATAATATCTTATATTAACCATCTATTATAGAAATATAGAAAATGATAATTGTAAACAAGTATACTCTAAGCACCCATTCCAAAAAATGTTCATATTCTGCTGCTTGCTTTATAGGCTAAGATTTAAAGTGATTTAAATGTAACATAGCTGAAGGCTCCCCTGTGACCTAAGCAATTCATTACCTTCCCTCTTTTCTCAGATATATCTGTTAATCAGAATTTGGTATTTTTTCTCCCAGTTCATAATTTTATACTTTTAACATTTATTGAGGTAATCAGTGATGACAAATAGAACTGTTTTACATGATAATCACTAAATTGTGTCTTAGAGTTAACTCCTATAACTTGTCATTAGAGTCAGTATTAACATAATTAACTATACAGGTTGAAATTATGTAGTTGAATAACTTGAATATGTGTACATCCATGAAACTTATCACTACAGTATAGAAAAGGATCTTTGCCATAACACTCAACTTTGCTTCTGCCTTTTTATTATTTCTCCTACCTCAATAACCCTTCCCAAGAAAATACTAATAGGCTTTGTGTCATTATATATTTGCATGCATTTTTATAACTTTCTATAAATGGAGTCATGCAGTATATAATCTTTTAATTCTTTCACTCACCTTAATGATACTGAGATATCTCATGTATAACTAGTTAGTTTCTCTTTATTGCTGAGTAGTAGTCCATTGTATGGATATACCACCTTTTGTTTATCCATTCACCTGATGATGGAAATTTGGGTTGTTTCCAGATTTAGGCCATTACAAATAAAGCTGCTATGAACATTCCTGTACAAGTCTTTGTGTGGACATATGTTTTCAGTTCTCCTGGGAAAATACCTATGACTGCGATTGCTGGGTCATACGGTAAGTGTATGTTTAACTTTATAAAAAAAAAGCGTCAAATTATTTTCTAAAGTGGCTGTAAAATTTTATATTTTACCAACAATTTTGGGAAATTCCAGTTATTTTAAATCCTTTCCAAAGCATAGCATGGTCAGAGTTTTAAATTTTACCCATTCCAATATCGTGTGTTGTGGTATCTCATCGTGGTTTTAATTTTCATTTTCCTTTTATAAAGATATTTTCAAGATACTATTGGATATTGTATTTATTTTGTTCAATATTTGTTTGTGTTTCATTCCCATTTATATGCATGCATATATATAATATACATTTCATCATTATTCATTTTTTTAAAATTTATGCCTGTATGCTTTCTCCTTTTAGGTGTATTCCCCATAAAATTCCCACCACCAATTAACCTGTGAACTATCACCATAGCCCCTTGTGTTCTCCTAGTGAGTTATTTGTCTTACTGTGTTATAAGATTTCCTAATATAGTATGGACATAAGCTCTATGTGCTGTGAATATATTCTCTTCGACTGTGAATTGCATTTTTGCTCTCAAAGTAAAAAGTTGAGAAGTCCAATTATTATTTTTTTTAAAGATTATTTATACAAAAACGGGTACAGTCAGAGGCACGGGGTTGAGAGAATTCACCAGAGACAGAGTGGGGAGCAGAACAGGCAGAAGGACCGAAGACACAGCTGAGGGTAGCAGTGCTCAAGACAGGAGAGGTCTGCTGCACCATGTGGGTATCTCCCTGGCTGACCTGGAATCGAATCCACGTTGCAGAGGCTGCAGACAGCTTCACAGTGCAGCGCTCAACCTGCTGCACCACAGGGGAGGCCCTGAATTTATTAATTTTTAGTCTCTGGTTCATATGTTTTTGTGTTATAATGACCCTTCTGCATCTCTAAGATCACAAAATATTCTGTGATTTTCGAATAATATTTTTGGGCTTTGTATCTAGATCTATAATTCCTTTTGAATTAATTTTTCTTTTTGGTATTATTTAAGGGCCAGTCATTCATTTATTTATTTATTTATTTATTTATTTATTTATTTATTTATTTTTAAAGATTATTTATTTATACAAGCACTGGGTACAGTCAGAAGGGCGGGAGGATGAGAGAATTCACCAGAGACAGAGCAGGTAACAGAACAGGCAGACTGATGAAATGCACTGCTTAAGGGAGCAGCGGGCACAGCAGGAGAGGTCTGTGTGCCATGTGGGACCCTCGTTGGCAGCTGGGGATCGAACCTGCACTGCAGAGGCTGTGGGCTACTTCACAGCCCAGTGCTCAACTGCTGCGCCACCAGGGGTGGCTCACAGTCATTTATTTTTAACCATACAGTCTGTCATGGTGATCTAGCATGGTGATTTGCAAACCACCTTTCTTTCTCTATTAATTTTTTTGGGCACTTCTGTCAAAAATTTAACTAACTATATTTGTGTGGGTTTAGTTCTGCTCCATTCATTTATCTACAAGTCTAAAATATATCTTGACTACTGTAACCTAATATATTAACTATTTTATGAGATTTAAAAAATTACTTTCTTCATTCAGTATTTTGTATTTCCATATACATTTTAGAGTTAGCATGGAAATTTCTGTAAGCAGTTCTACTTAAGTTAATAAATTTCATTGATTTTAGAGGAAAAAAATATGAGTTATTACAAAAAAATATTGTCTTCCATTCACTGAACATGATAAATCTCTGCTTGTGTCAATCCTTTTAAATTTGCCTCAGGATGTTTTGTTGTTTTCATTGTACAGTTGTAGCAAAACCTTTCTTAGATTTATTCATAAGGATTTTTTTTTGCTCTATTGTAAATGGAATTGTTTTAATGATTTATAGTTTGCATATAAAAATGCAGTTGATTTTTAAAAATTAACTTGGATGCTATGACTATGCTTCATAAACTGATTAGATTTCATAATTATATTGTAGACTGTATTATTTACATGATAAGCAATATCATCTGAAAATGAGTTTACTTCTTAATCTGATGTTTATGCCATTATTTCTTTACTGCAATGACTAAATCCTTCTGCACTGTATTGATTAGAAATAGAGACAGCATTCTTGCCCTGTTATCTATATTACAGATTAAAAAAAAACACTCATAAATGTATTAAGTAGAATTTTCTCAGGTGTTTTTTGCCAGATTGTAGAAGTGCCCTACTTTTCTTAGTTTGCTAAAGTGCTTATCATATATAATGAATTTTCTTCTGTAGCTTATTTAAATACTCATTTGTACAGTTTTTACCCTTCATTATTTTATTTAGTAATTTGCTTTGAATTATTTTCTAATATGAGACCAAGATTGCATTCCTAAGATAGATGCAGCTTGTCCATGACATTTTATCCTACTTTATTTATTATTTGATTTAATACCTTTTGAATAGGAGTATTCATTTATTATTTTTATAATGTTCAAGTTTTGGGAATGCATTAATGTTGACATTATAAAATGAGTTGGACATTATTCCTGCCTGTTTTGTTTTCCAAAAGAGGTTCTGTAAGATTGATATTATTTCATCCTTCAATATTTGACGGAATTAACCAGGGAAACAGTCTGTTCCCTTAATATGTCTATTTTATTTATTTATTCATTTATTTTCTAACATCATTGTTAGTTTTTGGAAAATATTTTATTTCTCCCCTCAGATGTAGTCCTGGTAGTTCTCCTACAACTGTGATACCTGTGATCTATCCCACCTCTCCCGCCATTCATTTTGCTCTTCCCTATTTTGACCTCTCCTCTCTCCCTCTGTTTCTTTGTGTCTTTTTTTATCCTGATAACTCACAGTCTTCATTACTGAACTGAGTAGTCTTACAACTGGGTAGTGTTTTCTCCCTTTTTCATCTCTTACAAAAGTCATTCTAATTTCTTTCCTTTTCCATATAATATATTTTGTATCAGCCTCTTTCTATCACCAACAGCAATAATATATTTCTGGATGTTTCAAATGTATATAACAATGTAGAATTTATGGAGTTTTGAATCTCCCAAGTCCATGAACACATTCGTTTATGTTTTTTTCATCAGTGGTTTGTAATTATCATCTTACAGACATCGTATGTTCATTAGATTCATATCTAGTTATTTGTGAAGAGATGTTAGAAGTGGAGTTGATATTTTAATTTTAGATTTTAATTGTTCATTTTAATATTTAGAAATATGATTTTTTTAATCATTGGTCTTGCCTCTGATATATTACTAAATTTATATGTTTTAATAGTTTTTCAGTAGATCCCTAGGGATTTGCTATGAGCTCACAGATTTTAAACTTCTTTTTTTCTAATAACTTATTTATAAACGATGATAAAGCATTTCTCCAAGCACTGCTTTAAATTCCATTAATTTCAATAAGTTATATGTTCATTGTTTATAAATTAAAAATATTATTGGTATTTGAAGTTTTTCTAAATATCGTAATATTCCTGATACTTTATTATATCATTAGAAAAAATTTAAATTAATTTTATTGGTTTCATAGCCTGACATATGGCATGTGTTGGTCAGGATACCATGTGCAATTTAAAAATATGAATATTCTGTAGTTTTTGGATGTAATATTCTGCAAATGTAAGTACATCATGTGGTTGATAGATTAAGGTTTATTTATTTTACTGATTTTATTTATGTCAGTTTTTAACTTATTATATTTTGAAACTTTATTGGGCAGCTGCAGATTTCAGTATTTATGTCTTACTAATGAAATGTTTCTCTTTATTTATGAATTGCCATTTTGTTTGAATATGATTTTGTATTAGTCTAGCAGTGCCAAAATTTTTCTCTTTATTGTTTATATAATGCCTTTTTCTATCACATGCTTTCAGTGTGTGTGTGTGTGTGTGTGTGTGTGTGTGTGTGCGCACGCGTGCGCGCATGCCTGCATACATACATATACATATCTACTATTGGTGACTTATATTTGAATCTTGATTCTGGTCTCTCAGTATCTGTCAATTAAAGTGTTTACATCATTTTATTATTTGCCTTCTGTTTGTTTCTTTTGTTTTTTGACCCTCTTTTGCTGCCTTTTAAAATATATTTTAAATTAACTTTAATGTTTTTATTATATTTATTGATAAAAAAAATATTTATTGATATAATATCGGTTTGCAACACTATATATGATTCAGGGGTATGGAATCACACCTCTGCAAATGTATGTTGTCACAGCAATCCCACACCCAAACACAATCTTCTCCGTAGTCCACTGGGTGCCCTCCTCCTTTGCTCCTCACCTCCTCCCTCTTCACTGTGTAAGCCTCAGTTCTGCAGCTAGATTTCAAGGATATTTTTTTTTCTCTCTCTCTTTGTTTTTATTCATTATACCCAACATATGAGTAAAATCATTCCGTGTTTGGCTTTCTCCATCTAGCTTATTTCACTTAATATAATCCCCTCCAGTTCTATCTTTGTTTTTTATATATATATTTTTATTTTTCACATCATTGTTCATTTTTAAAAAAATATTTGCTTCCCCCCATGCCCTCAGGTGTAGTCCCCATAGAGTTTCCTTCACCAAGGCACCCGTGCACCATCACCTCAGTCCCCTGTGCTCCTCTTTAACTCCCTCTAATCCCTCTCCCTTCTCCCCTGCAGTATGTCTCTGACTTATAATTGTCCGTTTTTGCTTTGTTGTGTTTTGTACTGTTATTATTTTTTTACACTTATTTGGTTCCCCTATAGTCCTGCTCTAAGTGAAACCATCTGATATTTTTCTTTTTCCTTCTGGCTTATTTCACTGAGCATAATTCCTTCTAGCTCCATCCACCTTGCTGCGAATGGCATGAATTTATCTTTTTTGAATGCTAAATAATATTCCATTGTGTATATATGCCACATCTTCTTGATCCGGTCATCTATTTTTGGGCATTTGGGTGGTTTTGCAAATGTCAAAATCTCACCCTTCTTTATAGCTGAGTTGTATTCCATTGTGTTTATATATTACATTTTCTATATCTAATTATGTCATTGAGCACTTAGTTGTGTTTGTGTGTGAGTTACTGCAAATAGTGCTCCTATGAAGTAAGAAAGTGTTTATCCCTTCAAATTAGTGTTTTTGTATTGTGGGAGACGATACCTAGGAGTGGAATTGCTGGATTACACAGTAAATCTATTTTTAATGTTTCCAGAAACCTCTATACTGTATTATAGAGAGGCTGATCTAGTCTACATTCCACCAACAATGTATGAAGTTTGTCTTTTACTGTGATGTAAATGTTCTTATTCTCTACCACAAATCTTTTACATTTTCTTCATATCTTAAAAAGGAGTTTTAATTTTTTTTAATTTATTTTTGTAAACATCTTTATGTTTTCACAATGTAGGATTTCTCCCCTCAGGTGCAGTCAGCATTGTTTCCTCACCACCAGAGTGTCCACTACACTCCATTGTGCTGTGCTTTTCTACCCCATTGTTCTCTACTGTCCCCCTCTCTTTTCCCTAACCCAGTGTTTCAGATCTATAGTATGCTTTCAAAGGCCAGTCTTACAGTTCGTCTGATCCTTTGTTAGGTTTATCTAGATCCCACATAAAAGTGAAACTGTCTGGTATTTATCTTTCTCCTTCTGACACACTTCACATAGCATAATCCTTTCCAATTCTATCCATGTTGCTGCAAATAGTATGTGTTTATCTTTCTTGAATACTGAGTAGTATTCCATTGTGTAGATATACCACATCTTGTTGATCAACTCATCTGTTCTGGGGCATTAAGGTTCTTTCCATGTCTTTGCTAAACAGGGCTGCTATATACACAGTAGTGAAGGTTTCCTTTCAAATTAGTGTTTTTGTGCTCTTTGGATAGATACCTAGGAGTGGAATTTCTGGGTCATATGTTAAATCCATTTTTTGTCTTTTGAGGAATCTCTACACTTCTTTCCCTAAGGTCTGTACCAGTCTATATTGCCAACAACAGTGGAAAATTTTGAAATAATATACACTGTAACACTTTTTAAACCAGTATATTTATTAAACTGAATATAGTTTAATATATTTAATTGCATTTTAGCAGTATTTAATTTCCTTTAGACTGTATTTTTTAATGTTTTTGGAAGTCTAGTTGACAGTATACAGACTTAAAGTTTCATGGTTTGCTTAGTTAATATGGTACCATTTCAAATACAGTGTTAAAAACTTATAATACTGAGATTGATTTATCTGCCTACTCTCACTTTTTTATATTATATTTTCATGTATATTGCCTGTATGTAAACTGAAATGTTACTCAAAAAGACTATTTTTGCTTTTAATAGTATTGTGTATTTTAAATAGCTTAATAATGAAAAATAGTGTTTCATGTTGCCATTGCTGATACTCCTTCATTCCTGACTATTCAGGTTTCCTGTTCCTCTTACATTGATTCATCTAAAAAAATGTCCTTTCGCAATGCTTGTGCAGCAGATAGGCTGGTGACAAGTTCTCCTACTTTATATCTGAACATGGCACTTCGTTATCTGTAGACATCTGTTCTTGATTTATTGATATTTTTGTTGAATATAGATTTCTTGGTTGGAAAACCTTTTCAGCCTTCAAAGTGTTGGGCCTGGGGCCTCCCTGGTGGCGCAGCGGTTGAGCGCTGGGTTGCGAAGCTGCCCGCGGCCTCTGTGGTGCCGGTTCGATCCCCGGCTGCTCCCGGCCACCGGCAAGGATCCCACATGGTGCGCAGACCTCTCCTGCCGCCCGCTGCTCCCCTCAGCAGTGTATTTCGGTCCTTCTGCCTGTTCTGCTCCCTGCTCTGGTGAATTCTTTCACCCTCCCGCGCGCTTCTGACTGTACCCAGTGCATGTATAAACAAAACAAACAAATAAATAAATAAATAAAACATGCCTCTATTTAAAAAAAAAAAACAAAAAACAAAGTGTTGGGCCTCCCTTATGGTCTGGGAGTTAAGTCTTAGTACTACCAATTTGAAGGCCCACCATGACAGCCTGAGTTTGATTCCGGCCAGGGAGCTAACCCACGTATGGCATAGCAGACCTCTCCTGTTTCGCCCACTGCTCCCTTAGTAGTGTATTTCAGTACATCTGCCAGTTCTGCTATCCACTCTGTCTCTGGTGAATCCTCTCACTCCACCCCCTCCCCCATCTTCTGGCCTGTACTCCAGTTCTATGCAAAAATTAATAAATAAAATCTTTACAAAAGAAAAAATGTTTTCCACTTTTTTCTGAATTTCATGAATCCTGATCAGGAATACACAGTCATTTGAATTGTTTCTTTCTACTCAATTTTTCATTTATGTCATAACTTTCTATATTTTTATAATTTCTTTTCAATATTTTAACTATAATGTTTCCGGGCATATTTTATTTGAATATATCCTCTGGAGTTCTCTGAGACCCTTGAATCAATACGTTTATGTCTTTCTTTAGTTGTATTATTTTATATATTGTTGGATTTTATGTTGCCCCTCCTTCCTTTTTTTTGAAGTGTTCTTCTTTAATGACAGTGATACCCGTAGGTTATACCTATTGATGTTGTTAATACAGATGCCTGAGGCTTTATTCTTCAGAATGGTTAATTTATTGATCTGTCTTTGATGGTTGTCTCAAAATGCAAACATATCATCTTAACAAATACTGGTTTGTGTTTTAATCAGCAAAACACATTTTCCTGGGTTTTGGATGTTGACTTAATTTGCACTGTACCTACAACTATTCTGCTAAAATCATCTTGCAAAGTTTGATTTTTTGTTTTAGCAGGAAATTAGAGCCAAATCCAGTTCAGTTCTCAAAGACATTGCTATGCTTTTTTTGTTTTGTTTTGTTTTTCTAAGATTTATTTATTTATTTATACAAGCATTGGGTACAGTCACAAGCACAGGAGGGTGAGAGAATTCACCAGAGCCAGAGCAGGGAACAGAACAGGAAGACTGATGAAATACACTGCTGAGGGGCGCAGCAGGGGCGGCAGGAGAGGTCTGTCACGCCATGTGGGACCCTCGCTGGTGGCTGGGGATCGAACCAGTGCTGCAGAGGCTGTGGAGAGCTTCACAGCCCAGTGCTCAACTACTGCACCACCAGGGCAGGCCTGCTATGCTGTTTATTTAATTATTTTTTATTTTCTTATAACATTGTTAATTTTTTTTTATTTTATATAATTCTTACATCATTTTTCATCTTTGCACAATATATGCATTTTCATTATGGTTATATTCCCCATACAATTGCAACTCCCCCCCCCTTATTTTGACTCTAGTCCTTCCTCTCTCCGCCTCCCCCCCATAGTGTGTCTCTGGTTTATAGTTGCTTATTGATTTTGATTTTTACTTTGTATTGATTAGTATTTTTCCTGGTCTCTTATTTAAGTTTTCTGTATCCTGCTATGAGTGAGACCATCCGGTATTTTTCTTTTTCTTTCTGACTGATTTCGCTAAGCATGATCCCTTCTAGCTCCATCCATGTTGCTGCAAACTGCATGTGTTTACCTTTTTTTGATTGCTGAGTAATATTCCATTGTGTATATGTACCACATCTTCTTGATCCAGTCATCTATTTTTGGACATTTGGGTTGTTTCCATAGTTTAGCTATTGTAAATAGTGCTGCTATAAACATAGGCATGCAGGTGCCCTTTGGAATTAATATTTCTGTGTCCTTTGGGTAAATACCTAGGAGTGGAATTGCTGGATCATATGGATGCTCTATCTTTAGTAAGTTGTGGAATCTCCACACAGCTCTCCATAGTGGTTGGAGCAGTTTGCACTCCCACTAGCAGTGCAGAAGAGTTCCTTTTTCTCCACAACCTCGCCAACATTTGTTGTTGCTAGTTTTTTTAATATGTGCCATTCTCACTGGTGTAAGATGGTATCTCATGGTAGTTTTGATTTGCATTTCCCTGATTACAAGTGATGTTGAACATTTTTTCATATGCCTGTTGGCCATTTGCATTTCCTCTTCAGAGAAGTTTCTATTTAGCTCTTCTGCCCATTTTTTGACTGGATTGTTTTCTTTGTTTTTGTTGAGTCTCATCAGTTCTTTGTAGATTTTTGTGATTAGTCCTTTATCATTAGTGTTGTGTGCAAAAATGTTCTCCCAGTCGGTGGGGTTTCTCTTTGTTTTTGTTATTGTCTCTTTTGCTGTGCAGAAGCTCTTTAATTTGATGTAGTCCCAGCTGTTTATCTTTGCCTTCACTATCAATGTTTTGGGTGATGTGTCTGTAAAGATGTCTTTGAGGTGCTTGTCATGAAGTGTTTCGCCTATATTTGCTTCTATGTATTTTATGGTTTCAGGTCTTATGTCTAGTTCTTTAATCCATTTTGAGTTGGTTTTTGTGTATGGTGTTAGGTAGTAGTCAAGCTTCATTCTTTGGCCTGTAGCAAACCAGTTTTCCCAGCACCATTTATTGAACAGACTTTCTTTGCTCCAGTGCATATTCTTTGCTCCTTTGTTAAATATTAGTTGACCATAAATCTATGGGTTTATTTCTGGATTTTCTATTTGATTCCATTGGTCTGTGTGTCTGTTCTTGTTCCAATACCATGCAGTTTTGATGATTATGGCTTTATATTATAGTGTGAAGTTTGGGAGTGTGATGCCTCCATTCCCTTCTTTTTTTTTTCAGGAGAGCTTTGGCTATTTGGGGTTTTTGGTGATTCTATATGGGTTTCATCAATAATTGTTCTATTTCTTTGAAGAATGTCATTGAAAAATTTTTGTTTAAATGCAACATATTTTTATTTTATTTTTTTTATTTATACAAGCACTGGGTACAGTCAGAAGCGTGGGAGGGTGAGAGGATTCACCAGGGCCAGAGCAGCGAGCAGAACAGGCAGAAGGATCAAGGTACACTGCTGAGGGGAGCAGCGGGTGGCAGGAGAGGTCTGCGCACCCTGTAGGACCCTCCTCCAGTGGCCAGGGAGCAACCGGAAATTGAACCAGCTGCGGCAGCTTCGCAACCCAGCGCTCAACCGCTGCGCCACCAGGGAGGCCCTCATTGAAATTTTTATTGGGATAGCATTGAATCTGTAAATTGCTTTTGGTAGGATGGCCATTTTGATAATGTTAATTCTTCCAATACATGAGCAGGGGATGTCTTTCCATTTCTTTGTGTCTTCTATTTCTTTAACAGTGTTTTATAGTATTCTTTGTATAGGTCCTTTACCTCTTTTGTTAGATTTATTTGCAAGTAGTTGATATTTTTTATTTCAATAATAAAAGGGATTTTTTTTAATTTCTTTTTCTTCAGCTTTATTGTTTGTGTATAGGAAGGCTACTGATTTTTGCATGTTGATTTTGTATCCTGCCACTTTACTAAACTGATTGATTATGTTAATTAGTTTTTCTGTGGAATTTTTGGGGTTCTCTATGTATATTATCATATATCTGCAAATAGTGATAGTTTAACTTCTTCTTTTCCTATTTGGATTCCTTGTATGTCTTTCTCATGTCTTATTTTTCTGGCTAGAGGATTCACCAGAGACAGTGGGGAACAGAACAGGCAGACTGATGAAATACACTGCTGAGGGAAGCAGCGCGAGGCAGGAGAAGGTCTGCCATGCCACGTGGGACCCTCGCTGGCCAGCCGGCATCGAACCGACGCTGCAGAGGCTGTGGACAGCTTCACAGCGCTTTGCTCAACCACCTGTGCCACCAGGGGAGGCCCCATTGTTACTTTTTTTACAGTATTTGATTTATCTCCTTAGTTGTAGTCCTCATAGCTCTTCCACCACCTCAGTATATGATCCACCATTATATTTCCTTGTGCTCTTCCCTCCCTTGTTTTGACCCATCTCCCTCTCCTCCATTGCTATATGTCTCGGATATATGGTCAGCTTATAAGTTGAAAACAGCATAGTACTTGGAAAAAAGACAAACAAACAAAAAACAGACATACAGACCAGTGGACTCTAATTGAAAGTGCAGAAATAAAGCTAAACATATATGGTCAATTTATGACAAAGGAGCAAAGAATATACACTAGAACAAGGAAGGTCTCTTCAACAAATGATACTGGAAGTACTGGACTGCCACATGCAAAAGTACAAAACTAGACTACTGTCTCAGACCATACTCAAAAATCAATGGAAATGGGCCTCCCCGGTGGCGCAGCGGTTGAGCGCTGGGTTGCGAAGCTGCCCGCGGCCTCTGCGGCGCTAGTTCGATCCCCGGCTGCTCCCCGGCCACCGGAGGAGGGTCCCACATGGCACGCAGACCTCTCCTGCCGCCCGCTGCTCCCCTCAGCAGTGTACTTCGGTCCTTCTGCCTGCTCTGCTCCCCACTCTGGCTCTGGTGAATTCTCTCACCCTCCCACGCTTCTGACTGTACCCAGTGCATGTATGAACAAGCAAAAGCAAAAACAAATAAGTAAATAAATAAAAAAAAAATGCCTCTATTAAAAAACAATTAATTAAAAAAAATCAATGGAAATGGATAAAAGACTTGGATGTGAGACCTGAAACAATAAAAGACTCCCCAAGTCTGTGCATTTACTTGGCTCTATCTAGCTAGATTATGTGTATGAGTTACTATTGGTTTACATCATTGTTTGTATTATGGGAGTATAGGACCCTTTTCTTAGGAGTCATTTCCATAATGCACCACCATATAGACTTGTACTCATTCACCTCCCCTCTTTCCTGTTCTGGCCCCTACCCTTGTCCCTCCCAGTCCCACTCTGGTTGTCTCCAGTCCACAGTCAGCTTTCAGGGACTAGTTTTGTGTTGTTGTTGTTGTTGTTTAGTTTGACTTTCTCTTTTTCTTTTGTTTTTCTATATTCTACATTTAAGTAACACTATTTGATATTTATCTTTCCGCTTCTTACAAATTTCAACTAGCATAATCCCCTATAGCTCTACTGGGTAGAAAAATTTCCATTTTGAATGTTTTTATGATGATAAAGTTTTAGATTTTTAATTTTTTTTTCTGCACCAATTGAGTGATCAAGTGTTTTTTTTCCCCTTCATTTGTGTGATGTATCACTTTGTTTTTTTTCTTTTTTATAACCATGTTTTGTTCCAGGGACAAAGCCTATTTGATCATGGTTAACAATAGTTCAGTATAGTACTGGGAGTGGTTTGTTAATATGTCTTTGAAGATTTTTGTTCTGTATTTAAAAGGGATGTTAGTATTTAGTTTCCTTGCCTTGTCTTGTCTTGAGCTTACTTTGTTGTCAGTGTAATGCTGTCCTCATATATTGATTAAAATTTCTTTTCTGTATTTTGAAAGAGCTTAGTAAGGATTGGTTTAATTTTTCATTAATTTTTGGTAATATTCACAATTGCAAAAAATCCCTAGGATATTTCTCATTGGAGATTTTCAATTACTGATACAATAGCATCATTTAGTATCTGTTTTGTTATTACTGTCTTCAAATTTACTATTTCTACATCATTTTCATGTATTTTCCAAGTGTTTTCCATTTCTTTTACTTTACCTAATATGTTGGCATATAATCAATTCTTTTGGTATTCACTTACAGTCATTTTTATTTCTCTGGCTTTAGTAGATATGACCCATCTTTCTAATTCTAATATTTGAGTCCTCTATTTTTTAATTAATTTATTTTCTTATTTTGCTGTTAATTTTTGGACAGTATTTGATTTCTCTCCTTAAGTATACTCCCCATAATTCTCCCAACACCATATACCCATGATCCATCTCCCCTGTTCCTTATGCCCTTCCATCCCCTTTTGATCCTTCTCTCTACCCCTACCCTGCTGTAGCCTCAGATTTACAGTCAGCTCTGAGTTTTGTCTTTACCTAACCCTTTGTTCAGTTTCTCTTTATTCTACATATAAGTGAAACTATTCAGTATTTTCTTTTCCTTTTATTTCGCTCAGCATAATCCCTTCCAACTCCATCCATGTTGCCTCAAATGGCACAAGTTTATCATTTTTAGATCACTGAGTAGTATCCCATTTAGCACATCTTCTTGATCCAGTTGTCTGTTTGGGGGCATTGTTTCTGTATTTTAGTTATTGTAAATAGTGCTGCAATATAGAAGTGCAGGTTTCCTTTCAGGCTAGTGTTTTTGTGTTCATAGGTAGATTCCTAGAAGCAGAATAGCTGGGACATATGGTAGATCCATTTTTAGCGTTCTGAGGAATCTCCACACAGTTTTCCATGGTGGCTGGACCAGTTTACATTCCCACCAGCAGTGTTAAGAGGGCTCCTTTTTTCACCACATCCTCACCAGCATTTGCTGTTTCTAATATTTTTAATATGGGCCATTCTCACAGGTGTGTGATGGTATCTCATCATGATTTTCACTTGAATTAGTAATGTTGAGCATTTTTTTATGTACCTGTTGGTCATTCACATTTCTTTCTTGGAAGAGTATTTTTAGCTCTTCTGCACACTTTTTGATTAGGTTGTTTTATTTCTGTTGAGTTGTGAAAGCTCTTAGAAGATCTTTGATATCAGTCCCTTATCCACCATATAGTGTGCAAATATTTTCTCCCATTCAGTAGTGTCTCTTTGTTTTGGTTGTCTCTTTTGCTGTATGAAGCTTTTTATTTTTATGTAACCCAGGCTGTTTATATTTTCCTTTGTTTTCCTTGCTTCTGAGAATAAGTCCTCAAAGGTGTTCCTGAGGTTTATTTCATGGAGTGTTTTGGCATGTTTTCTTCTATATATTTTATGGTTTCAGTACTTGCCTTCAGGTCTTTCATCCATTGTGAGTTGATTTTTGTATGGTATAAGACAGTAACCTAGTTTCATTCTGTACTGCATGTGGCAGTACAGTTTTTCCCAGCACCATTTATTCAAGAGCCTTTCCTTGTTCCAGTCTATAGTCTTTGCTCTTTTAGCATAGATTTTTGACTACATATGTGTGGTTATATATCTGGGCTTTGAATTTGAGTCTGTTGGTTGGTATATGTGTTTTTGTTCCAGTATAATTTGTTTTTTATTAGTAGGAATTTGTAATATTGTATGAAATCTAGGAGTGTAATAACTGTTTTTTTCTCTTTTAGTCAAGAGAGCTTTAGAAGTTCAGATTATTTTGTTTGTTTGTTTGTTTGTTTTTGTGATTCCATAGAATTTCAGCCCATTTGTTTGAAAAATGTCATGGCAATTTTTATTAGAATTACATTGAATCTGTAAATTAGGATTAACATTTTGATAATGTAAATTCTTCCTATCCATAAGCTAGGAATATGTTTTGCAATTTTCCTTGTATAGATCTATTACCTACTTTATTGGGTTTATTACCAGGTACTTAATATTTTTTGGTATATTTGTAAATGGGATGGTTTTCTTAATTTTTTCCTCTCCAGACTGTTTGCATATAGAAAGGCTGCTGATTTTTGTGTAGTGATTTTTTTAAAATGGTATTTTACTGAACTGGTTTTTTGTTAAATTAGTTTTTCCATGTAAGTTTTAGGGTTTTCCATATATATTATCATGTCATCTGCAAATAATGCTAGTTTTTTCTTCTTCTTTACCAATTTGGAGTCCTTGTATGTCTTTCTGTTATCTAATTGCTCTAGTTGGGACTCCAAAATTATACTGAAATGCAGTAGTGAGAGAGAACATCCTCTTGTTCCAGATGTTAGGAAAGGCTTTCAGTTTTTCATCACTGAGAATGACATTTACTGTGGGTTTGTCATATATGTCTTATGTTAAGATATGTTCCTTTACCCCAAGTTTTTGAGATCCTTCATCATAAATTTATGTTGAACTTTATCAAATGTTTTCTCATCATCTATTGGTATGATCGTTAGGTTTTTATTTTTCCTTTTGCTGATGTGATAATTATGTTTATTGACTTTTGGATGTTGAACCATCCTTGTGTCCCTGGAATAATTCCCACTTGGTCATGGTATAAAATCCTGTTGATGCATTGTTGGATTTGGTTTGCTAAGATTTTATTAAGGATATTTGCATGTGTGTTTATTAGTGAGATTGGTATTAGTTTTCTTTTATTCTCTTCTCTTTATTTGGTTTTGGTATTAGAGTAATGTTGGCTTGTAAAATTATTTGTAGTATTCCTTCTTTCTCAATTTTTTGTAGGATAGGCACCGATTCCACTTTGAATGTTTGGTAGAGGTAGGACTTTTTTGTGAAACCATCTGGTCCCGGGCTTTTCTTTTTGGGGGAGGATTTTGATTACTGTTTCAATTTCCTTGCTGGTAATTGGATTGCTTAAATTTTCTATTTCTTCTTTATTCAGCTTTGGGTGATTATATAGTTCAAAGAATTTGTTCTTTTCATCTAGATTGTCGAACTAGTTTGCATATATATATTCATAGTAGTCTCTAATTAGCCTCTGGATTTCTGCTGTGTCTTTTGTAATTTCTTTTCATTTATTAGCCTAGTGAATTTTTTTTTGAAGATTTATTTTATTTATACAAGAACCTGGGGTACAGGCCAGATGCATGGAAGGGTGAGCGGATTCACCAGAGACAGAGCAGGGAACAGAACAGGCAGACTGACGAAACACACTGCTGAGGGGAGCAGCGGGCAAGACAATAGAGGTCTGTCGTTCCATGAGGGATTCTTGATGGCCCGTGGGGATAGAACCCGTGCCGTAGAGGCTGTGAACAGCTTCACAGTGCGGAGCTCAACCTCCTGCACCATCAAGGAGGCCCAAGCCTAATGAATTTTTTCCCTTTTTTTCTGTATGAGCCTGGCCAGAGGTTTGTCGATTTTTTTTTTTAATGATTTATTTATTTATTTATACAAGAACCAGGGTACAGGCCAGTTCCGCGGGAGGGTGAGAGGATTCACCAGAGACAGAGCAGGGAACAGAACAGGCAGTCTGATGAAATATACTGCTGAGGGGAGCAGTGGGCGAGACAGGATAGGTCTGTGACGCCATGTGGGAGCCTCGCTGGCTGGCTGGCCGGGATCGAACCAGCGCTGCAGAGGCTGCAGACAGCGCTGTGCTCAACCACCTGGGCCACCAGGGAGGCCCATGTTTATTAAAAAAAAAAAAAAAAAACAACTTTTGATTATTTTGTTGCTTATACTTCTGCTTTATTACTATTATTAGTATTATTATTTTACATTTTAAAAGGACAGGTTTATTTGGAAAAGGTGAAAGAAAAAAAGATGTAACTGTATAGGCAGAGGCATGTAGATAGCTACCTGTTTTTGCTTTGTTTTTTTTAAAGATTTATTTATTTGTTTGTTTGTTTGTTTATACAAGAACAGGGGTACAGGCCAGATGCTCAGGAGGGTGAGAGGATTCACCAGAGACAGGGCGGGGAACAGAACAGGCAGACTGATGAAATACACCACTGAGGGGAGCACAGGAGAGGTCTGCCGTGCCATGGGGGCCCTCCCTGGCCGGCCGTGATCAAACCCATGCTGCAGAGGATGGGGACAGCTTCACAGCACCGTGCTCATCCATCTGTGCCACCAGGGGAGGCCCTCTGCTTTAATTTTTATTATTTCTTCTACTGGTTTTTGAGTTTTTGTTGTTTTATTCTAGTTCCTTGAGATAGGAAAATGGGTTGTTTCTTTGGGTTCTATCTTGTTTCTTGATATGGGCCTGTGTTGCTATATACTTTCTATTAACACCATTTTTTTTGTTGTTGTTGTTCCATAAGTTCTGGAAGGTTGTGTCCTCATTGTCATTCATTATTTTTCTTTGTCTGGACTCTTAAAGTTTTACTAAAGTGTCTTGCTATAGTTTTTCTTTCATTATGATAGTTTGGCATCCTTCTAGCTTCCTGTATCTCTATTTTCATTTCATTCTTCATGTTCCAGAAGTTTTCTACAGTGTATCTTAAATAGTTTTTCAGCTCCCTTGTCCTTCTGCTCCTTCTGGAAATCCTGTGATTCTTAATGTATCTTTTCTTCATAAGTCAGATAATTCTTGAAGTGTTTCTTCATTCTTTTTCCCTTCTAGCTCTTTTTCTTTTTTGGTTCTTTTCATATCTATATCTTTGAGAATACAGATTTGTTCTTTCACATTGTCTATTCTATTTTCATGTTTTTTCCAGAATGTCTTACCTTCTCCATTGATCTTTTTCACCCTGCAGTCATTATTTTCTTATTTAAAGTTTCAGTCTTGGTCTTCAATTTGTCAATTATGTTTCTCATAGCATTCTTTTTTTTTTTTTTCCTGAGTCGTCTTGTATATCTCATTTCTTTTTCTGAGTTTTGTGTGTTTTGTTCTAGTTGCTTGACTTTCATAATTTTGGCAATTTTAAAGTGTTTATCTGACAGAGTACGAAATCTTCTGTTTCAGTGTTGTGGTCTAGAGTTTGATTTTCTCTCTGTGGTGTATTGTTCCCTTGAAGGCTTGCTTTGCCATTTGTATTCTTCTTTCTCCCAGTCATTTGCATGGGGTTTGCTATGCTGCCATTGGGACTTTTGTTTTGAGTGTTAACTTGAAGGTGGGTACAGTTTCTGTGGTCCTGTAGGATCTGTGGTGATGCTAGCACTTCATCAAAGATTTTCTGAGCTTTGTTCTGGCAGTAGGGAGGACAGGAGTGATTCTGAGTCAAAAAGCTCTGTTGCTGAGACTTTGCCTCACCCTGGAGTGGTGGCTCAGGGCCTATGATGGTGACAAAGGAGGGCAGAAGGTTGCTGAAGATTCCTAAGGTAGAATTCGGCCCTATGCAGCTGAGTGGGATTCACTTCCTGGTGAGGCTGGGGCCTATAATGGATAGCTAGGTCTTGCAAGGTTGTGACTCGACCTCTGTTTGCTCTCAAGTTGTTGGCAGCCAGACCTGGAGTCAGGGGTGACCACCAAGTGGTTTTTGAGGGACTCTGATGTAGAGAAAAGCCCTGTGAGGCCCAGGGTGTGGTCCTGGAAAGCTAGGAAACACTTGGAGGCTGAGTCTGAGTCTGAGTCTTCTGTTTTTTGTTTGTTTTTTTTTTTAAGTCGAGCAAAATGTCCATTTTATTGGTCTTTACAAAAATCAAGTTTTATTGTCCTATTCTGTATCATCAATATCCACTTTAATCTATTTTTTTTTTTATTTTCTTCATTCTACTGTTTCTAGATTCATTTTTTTCTTTTCTTATTCCTTAAATTATAAAATTATGCTATGATTTGAACTTTTTCCTTTTTTAAACATAGGCATTTACTACTAAAAACATCCCCATTTTTACTTAATCTTTTATGTTTGATTTTTTTTTAAAATTCATTTCTGTGTGTTTTCCAGTTTCCCTACTGGTCATTTAAGAGTATGTTACTTAATTTCCACTTATTAACAATTTTGTGCTTTACCTTATATTACTGATTCCTAGTTTTATTCATTGTCATTATGGATGATTTGTAGAGTATCAGTCTTTTAATATTTATTTAGATTTGTCTTATGGCTTCAAATATTGTCTAGCTTAAGAAATATCTTCTATTATTCGAGAAAATATGTATCCTGTCACTCTGGACAGAGTGTTCTATATGTGTTTATTGGACTCACCTGTTTTCAAATCTGCTATTTCTTTGCCTTTTATCTGTGAATTATGCCCTTTAGTAGAAGTGTGGTAATTTAATTTCCAATTATATTTCTGTAGAACTCTCTATTTCTCCCTTAATTCTGTCACTGCTTTATTTTCTGATCCTATAATTTGCTGTGGGTTTTTTTTTATAATTGTTACATCTTTTCATGAAACTACCCTTTATCAATAGGTGATTTCCTCCATCTTTCTTGTAATAGATTTTGACAATATTAATATTAATATTAATGTAGCTATCCCAACTCCCTTTTGGTTACTATTTTCATGGAATTTGTTTGGCATACTTCTAATTTTAATCTAAGATTTTTAATCTAAACTGAGTCTCTTCCAGAATGCATATCGTTATATAATTTTTATTTACTCATTCTGCCTATATTTGTCTTACAGAATTTAATCCACTTACATTGAAATTAATTGCTGATAAGAACTTATATCTGCTATACCTTATCTCCTATATATCTTACACCTTTTTATTTCTATTTCTCTCATCTATTACTGCCATCCTTTGGTATGTGTATATATGTGTGCCAACTTGATTTAGCTCTTATTTCTTTCTATATAATTATTTTTGATATATTTTTAGTAGTTCCACCAATGCTTTTTTCTTGTTTCAGTGTTTTTGTTTTTTGCTTGATTGCTGTTAACTTTTGTTTGTTCCCCAGCATTCTTTCAACTTGGAATTTCAAAATTAATTTCAAGTCAGCTTTAGTAACATTTAAACACTCCTTCCATACAATACAGTCTTACTTCTTTATGTTGTCATTGTTCCAAATTGGATTTTTACATGGTGTGCCCATCTACATATATCCATATATATATATATATATATATATATAATTTTATGATTGCATAAATGTATGGATAAAAAATCATAAGCCAAAATAACAATATCAATAGATATTGTATTTACTTCCGTAGTAAAACATTGTTCCAGGGCCTCCCCGGTGGCGCAGCGGTTGAGCGCTGGGTTGCGAAGCTGCCCGCAGCCTCTGCGGCGCCAGTTCGATCCCCGGCTGCTCCCCCTGGCCACCGGAGGAGGGTCCCACATGGCGCGCAGACCTCTCCTGCCACCCGCTGCTCCCCTCAGCAGTGTACTTCGGTCCTTCTGCCTGTTCTGCTCCCCGCTCTGGCTCTGGTGAATTCTCTCACCCTCCCGCGCTTCTGACTGTACCCAGTGCATGTATAAACAAACAAACAAACAAACAAACAAATAAATAAAAACTAACCAATCAAAATATTAATTCAAATGCAAATTTCTAAAAACAAATTTTTTAATTAAAGCACATTTACCTTATGTGTCTCATATATTATCAATGTTCTTCAGTCATAGACCATCACTAAATATATATCTTCACACCAGTTATGTTTTTTGTTCATAGCAGCCAGGAAGATACCACACTATGTTGTCTGTGGATATCACAATAAAGGTGTGTGTCATAATGTTTTATCTAGTAAGTGTTACAGAATATAAAACCAGCTTACAATAAATTACACTCCTATATACTATCAAAAATATTTGTAATTCAGGGCCTCCCTGGTGGCTCAGCTGTTGAGCACTGGGCTGTGGAGCTGCCCGCAACCTCTGCAGCACCTGTGCAATGGTTCGATCCCCCCGGCAAGGGTCCCACATGGTGTGACAGACCTCTCCTGCCGTGCCTCCTGCTCCCCTCAGCAGTGTACCTCATCAGTCTGCCTGTTCTGTTCCCCGCTTTGGCTCTGGTGAATTCTCTCACCCTCCTGCGCTTCTGACTATACCCAGTGCTTGTATAAATAAATAAGATAAATCTTTAAAAAAAAAATTCTCTTAAAAAAAAATTGTAATTCAGGGCCTCCCCGGTGGGGCAGCGGTTGAGCGCTGGGTTGCGAAGCTGCCCGCGGCCTCTGCGGCGCCGGTTCGATCCCCGGCTGCTCCCCGGCCACCGGAGGAGGGTCCCGCATGGCGCGCAGACCTCTCCTGCCGCCCGCTGCTCCCCTCAGCAGTGTGCTTCGGTCCTTCTGCCTGTTCTGCTCCCCGCTCTGGCTCTGGTGAATTCTCTCACCCTCCCGCGCTTCTGACTGTACCCAGTGCATGTATAAACAAACAAACAAACAAACAAACAAACAAATAAAAACATGCCTCTATTAAAAAAAAAAAACTTTCCAAAAAAAAAAAAAACCCAAAAAACTTTGTTCCAGAGTTTCTTTATATTACTCGAGTTTTTTTCTAATGTCCTTTATTCAACCTGAGATACTCCTTTTACATAGGGCAATTTTATTAGGAATAAATTCCATCACCTTTTGTTGATCTGGGGACATGTTAATAGCTCCTTAATTTTGAGGACCTTTTTGACTGCTACAGCTCTTGATGATTGATTATTTTGTTGTTTATTCTTTAGGGATTATAAAATATCCTATTGATTTCTGGCTCTCATGGTTACTGAAGAGCCATGAAGCTGTTAATTTTACTCAGGCTCTGTGAGAGAATGCCCCAAACTATTATGCTATGTTAAGTTGCTTTTCTTTTGTTTCATTGTTTTGGCTTTTTTTCCCTTGGTTTTTGTTTGATTGCTGTTAACCTTTGTTTGCTCCCCAGAGTTCTTTCAGCTTCGAATTTCAAAGTTAATTTCAAGAGTTTTAGCCTGATATTTTTAGGTTTCTTTGTTAGGGACAGCCTTTTGGAGCTACCAACATTTTCACTGAAATTACTCTCTTTATTGTTTTAAACTGTCATTTCTATTTGTTCTAGGCAGTAGACAATTTATATAACTATGTATTCATATTTACTGGAAAACAGTACTTTTGTCTTATTATGCTATATTACACATATATTATGCTATATTACACATACAGTTTTTTAATTCCAGTATTTTAATACTTAGTTTGTAGTTTTTTTTTATTTTTGCCTTTACAGTTTCCTTTTTCTATAACAGATATTCCAATCTGTTTACTTATTTGTTCTTTTATGTCCTGAATACATTTATATGAGCTGTTTTGAAGTATGTTTCCGCTAATTGTGGCATCTGTATCATTTTAGATTCATATTTTTGTTGACTATTTTTCCCTTGAGTATGAGGCACATATTTTTATATCTTTGACAATGTAATAGTAATAATACATACATATACCAAAATTTATGGAGAGTACTATGTGGTATATATTCTGGACAATTTTTTTTCCTTTAAAATATGTTGGTTTATATTCTAATACATTAAATTCAAAAATTCAAATTGCTCTGCTAATGTAGGCAGTATTTCCCCAATATGTTCAGCCTTCCAACTCTTGCTTTTTTCTGAACTTCCTGTAATATCACTGACAAACATGTAGATCACATATCAGTCCAATGATTTGGGTGGAGTTTACATGAAAATTTTTGAGCCCCCTCTTCATTTTTGCCTGTTCACTTTCCATATATTTCTGTTGCACCAGGAGACTGCCCTCTTAGTTTTGTAATCTATAAAACTGTGAATTTCTGTTTAAGTTGTAGCTACCACTAGGATCCTTGAATTGCTAACTGCTCACTGCAGAAATATAGAACAAGAATTTTATCTAATACAATTCTGCTCTTCCAAGGGCTACCACATATTCAGTATGTGCCTTCGATTATCACCTCTTCAATATAAAATAGTGTGTGTTTCTCTTTTCCAGATTTTATATTATTGTCTATAGATGGATTAATTTCATAGAGGCTAGAACTAGAATTCTTAATGCTTTTTTTTTTTAACATGTGAACATTGTCTTTGGCACAGCATTTTTATTTTGCTGCTTAAAGTAGTGTTTGTTTTCTCTGTTTCTTCTTAGGACAGTCTTACTATCTCACAATGATGAAAAAAATCAAATTCATTTCATTTATCTCAGAATTCTCTTTCTTTACCATCATTTCTATCAAATAAGCATACATACTCTATACTTATACTGTATACTTATAACTATAATGTGTAGTGTGCGTGTATATACAGATGTATATATTTGTATGAATCTATATATGTACATATGCCTGTGTACACACACATGTGCACACATATGTGTTCCTTAAAATTGCTTCAATTTTGTTTTACCAATTTGTGGTAATTACTACGACTTTATTAAATGCCTTGATGTCTACAGAAAATGAACTGTCTTGTTTATTGTTTTAAAAACTATCAGTTTTATAGTAGTTTGCCCATTTAAATAAAATATGGTTGGTATTTATTTGTGAATAGGTGGCATGTATGGATTAATTTGGTTACAATTGACATTTTTACATTAATGGTATAAAGTTAGGTTTTTAAGAACCCAATCTCAGAAATTGTTTAATGATAGTTTTTTAAAAACTTCATTCACATTGTTGTAGGTAATATTTGTGAGATCTATTCATATTTTTGTGGTTATTACACTAGTTTTCTAAATTTCCTATATTACAGCATTCTATTTTAGGAACATATCAAACAGCATGTTTGTATTTTATTGGTTGAAATTGCTTTGTGCTCATTAACATATTTTGCTATAGCAAACAATGCTATTATGACTATTTTGTTTGTACATTCTAGTGTCCTAATTTTTTACCTTATTTTGGATCATAAAATATGCAGTTCATTAAATATGTCAGTTTGTTTTACAAATCTTTTGTATATATTCACATTTTACAACTGCTCCACAGCTATGTTAGGTCTTGGCATAATCAAAAATTAAACATTTATAATCTGGTTAGTACTAATATGTCCCTTTTTATTTTGAAAAAAAAACATAATATGAATATTTTCATCATATTTACATGCCAAATTTTGTGGCACTAAGTACATTCACATCGTTGTGAAACCATCAGCACCCATCGCTAGAACTTTATTCATCTTCCCAAACTGAGATTTTTATTACTGTAACTTTGTAGTATTTAAATCTGGAAGTATGAGATTACCAGCTTTGTTCTTTTTCAGAATTGCTTTAGCTCTTCTTAGTCCATTGAGATTTCAAATTAATTTCAGGATGAGTTTTTCTGTTTTTGCAAAAATTGTCCCTGGAATTGTGGTAAGGATTGCATAAAATCAATAGTTAGTGATAGAGTTCACATTTTAACAATATTAAGTGTTCCATACATATATTTAGGCATTTTTCCATTTATTAGTAATTTTTAGTAGTTTTCAGTGTATGAGTATTTCACCTCATGAGTTAAGTTTATTCCTAATTATTATATTTTATGCTATTATAATTGGTATTGTTTTCTTAATTTCCTCTGAGTTCATCATTACTAGTGTATAAAAACAGAACTGGTTTTTTTACATGTTAATTTTATATCCTGTAACTTTGTTGAATTTGTTTATTAGATCAGTAGGTCTTTTTGTGTCAGATCATTAATGTTTTCTGCCTGGATGATCAAAGCATCATCTGTGAACAAAGATAACTTTACTTCTCCTTTCCAATTTGAATTCACTTTATTTTCTTGCCAAATTTTGCTGCGTAAAACTTCCAATTATGAGTTAAATAGAAATACAGATAGTAGTCATTCTTTCCTGGTTCCTAATCTTAGAGGAAATGTTCAATCTTTTACATTGTATATATGATACTGTCTGTGGATTTTCATGAAGATCACTTACCAGGTTGAGGATATTCTACTCTTCATAGTTTATTAGTATTTTACCATTAAGTATATATTATATTGCTACTAAACGTGATTCTAAGTAATATAGGAAGGAATTTTTGAAACCACAACACAATTTTGGCTTTCAAAGAATGAATAATCTAATTGGATATAAATCTGATACATAGGAAAATATATTTTACCTACCAAATATTAAATGTTCTAATTAGATGTTTGACACAGATTTAAGTTCACAATAATGAAAACACAAAATTGAGTTCTCTATCACTCTGAGTAGTATGTTTCAGATATTGTGTTAAGCCATTAATCTCTGCTTACCCACAAATAATACATTCCCGTGATTCACTTGTAATAATACTGAAGCATTGCTAAAAGTTTGACCAGTATTTCTCTAGGCCTCAAATATCCTTTCAATGTAGGACTATCCTACTTCTGCTATCAAGCTAGTTGAATCCCAATAATCTTAGGATGCTTGTATGTGTTCATAAAGATACCAAATGAAAAATTAGAATTTGAACACAAGTTTGATTCACTCCAGAACGCCTGTTGTTTCATTGTCCTTTTGTCCTATGCATAATCACCTATTGGAGATAGTTTTGTTTTTCAGTTTTGAGATATAATTAACAAAATTCTGTATACATAGTGATGAGTTGATATTTGTATACATTGTGAAAGGATTTCTCCCATCTAGTTAGCTAGCACTTCCATCATTTTCCATATTAAATCTTTTATTTTATTTTGGTGAGAACTCTATTTTGGGTATTAACTTTCATTTATAAGATAAATACAGTCTAACATGAAAATTATAGCTGGGAGGAACTACATTATTACTGGAATTTGTTGAAAATAGAATGTGATCAAAGTGATCTTAAATTTTGTCAATTACTTTTTTTTTTCGTCAGTTGAGATCATATGTATATTTTCTTCCATCATTCTCTTAATGTAATATATTACATTGATTTTCATATATTTAACTATCTTTGCATTGTAGGAGTATATCATAAGTGGTCATGGTGCATAATCCTTTTAGCATACTGTTAAATTGGTTTAGTATTTTGTGGAAGATTTTCCCATCAATATTAATGAGATATTGGCCCATACATGTTTTCCAATTATCATCCTCATTATCTGGTTTTGTTATAGGGTAATTCTTGTCTCATAGAACATGTTTGGATGTTTTCCATCTTCTTCAATTATTTTGGAAGAAAGTAAGGATTGGAATTATTTTTTAATGGTTTGTATAATTCATCCGTGAAAATCTGCTTCTGGCTTTTTATTGAAAGATTTTTGTTTTCTTATTTTTAGAAAAATTTTAATTGTAATACATAATATAAAATCAACTATAGATATCTTAAGCATTTTTTTTTAGTATACATATCAGTACTCTTAACCTTTATATTGTGGTACAACAGGATAGCTAGACCTGTTTCATAAACAAAGCTCTAAATCATGGAGCAACTTCCTATTTCCCTCTCCCCCTAGCCCCTGACAACCACAATTCTCTGTGTTTCTATAGAGAGTTTTATTACTCTAAATACTTCTTGTTAAGTGGAATCATATTTGTCATTTTATGACTGGCTTGTTCCACTTACATACATTCTCAAGTTTCATCCATATTGCAGAATGTAATAGGATTTCCTACCTTCTAAAAATTGAATAAACATCGCATTTTATGTATGTGCCACATTTTCTTTAACCATTCGCCCACCATTGGACAGTTGGGTTGATTACACCTCTGCGCTGTGGTGAATAATGCTACTATGAATATGGGTGTGCAGATATTCCTCCATGTCCTGCTTTCCATTTTTTTACATATGTAGTCAGAAGTAGGATTGCTAGAGTGTATGGTAATTCTATTTTGAATGTGTTGAGACAACTTCATACTATTTTCCATAGCATTTGCACCATTTACATTCCAACAAATGTGCAATATTTCCAGTTTGACCAAATGTTCATCAACATGTGTTCATACCTTTTTTCTTTTTGATAGTGTTCATCCTAGTAGGTTTGGAGTGATATTTAGTGAAGTTTTTTTTTTTTTTAAAGATTTATTTATTTATTTTTATACAAGAACTGGGGTACAGGCCAGATTCGTGGGATGGTGAGAAGATTCACCAGAGACAGAACAGGCAGACTGACGAAATACACTGCTGAGGGGAGCAGCGGGAGAAACAGGAGAGGTCTGCCTGGCCATGTGGGACCCTCGCTGGCTGCCCGGGATCGAACTGGTGCTGCAGAGGCTGCGGACAGCTTCACAGTGCGGCACTAAACTGCCTGTGCCACCAGGGGAGGCCCTATTTAGTGAAGTTTTGATTTATATTTCTCAATTAGTAATATAAAACAGATCATGTGTTTGGTCCTATGTGATTTTTTCTGATTCCTATATAATGTTAGTTTTTAAGATACTTCAGTTTTCATTTTGTGAATATTTTAAATATGGTTAAAATTTTCAAATATATTTAAAATATTTTAATTTCCCTTAAAATCTCACACTGCTTCTTTGATGGGCTATAGGTGTTCCATTGCATTCTTCAATCACCAATTTCTTGCCCCATGCATCTGTAGTTTTCAGGAATAACCTGTTTCCCCTAGCCTGAAAGTTGAACCCCTCTGAAATCTGACACAGAAACCAATCCTTTAGGTGGCCATCAGACAATTGCAAATATTGTCAATCTTCTCTGTTCTTTGATTTTGGGGATAGATGCACAAGCATTGACTTGTGGGATAGATACAAGCATTGAAATCGCGTGCTTCCCTCAAAGCACATGACTGCATAGAAGGACTGGAACAGGAAGAGTTAAAATGCTGTATGTTTCCTACCATTTTGAACATGACTTTCCTAATTGTACATCTGTAGGGTAAGGAAAAATGTCAGGCTTTTCTGCCCTCCCGCCATCAGAATAGATGATGGAGCCTTGCGGTCCTGAATGCATGCCTGATGGCGGGCACCTGCAGTAGGGTGTGGGCATAGGTAGATGGGATTCACCTGGGCTGAGACTGGGCTTTTAAGGGCGGCGTCACGGGGACGCCAGAAGAAGCTGAAAGAGAAGCCGAGCAGAAGCCGAGAGAAGGCTGGAGAGTCCACAGAGTGAAGACCTGCTGGGGGCTGGGAGGCCTGCCATATGTCTGGTGAACCCCAATAAAAGACCTGCAAAACCCCTGAGGACTCTGACTCCTCCTTTACCCTGTCTGCATGGGATCAGAAAACCTGCACTGTGTCCTGTTCCTGACCTTATAATTGGCGTAAGTCGGCAAGATGATCCATGCAGACAGGTATGGAGCCCTCCGAAGACCTGGAGGGACTGGTGGACAAGGTCCGGGAGCTACAGAATAAGACCACGCCTGGAGGAGGAGATGCCCGAGAGGACCAGCCAGTGACCCCTGAGGCAGCAGAATCGTCCGTGAAGAGAGGACCACGATTTGGAGCTCGCCAGTGCTGATGCAGGGAGAAGCCAACGGACTTGGACTGATGGACTCGGACTGATGGACTCGGACTGATGAACTTGGACTGACAATCCCGCCAGAAGTTGGAGGACCTTGGCAGGTTATGGTTTTTTTGGGTGTTTTTTTTTTTTTTTTTTTGAGAATCTGGGGGTGGCCAAAAGCAGCCTGTATATGCCCAGCAGCTAGGTGGAGGAGAAAAGCCAACTGAGAAGGCAAAAGCTGGTACTAATGCTAAGTTTGGGAAGCCTTGAGTGGCTGTTAAGCAGCCTAAGTATGCTGAAGACCCGTGAGTCTCGTAAAATCACCTGTGGGTGATGCCCTGCTCGTTGTCGAGTGAGGGTGAGGAGCTGAGGAACCCGTCCTTGGTGGATGGGTGGGAACGTGGCTTGGGGTGGAGCCCAAGCCGCATGTAGAGTTTGGATCCCCGACCCATGTGCTTGTGCAGTGGGTTGGCCTGAGTGCAGGGGTCTGCGAGTCACATTGGTGGCTATGAAAGCCGAATGTTGGAGCGACTGCAGAAACTACAGAAACCCTGAGGGTTGGCGATTACCCCCAACAGAATGGAATCGCCAATCCCAGAGTGAGTGCATCCTGGGGGTGGATGCTGTGTGTGGCTTGTAGCCGAGACTACAGCCAGAGAAGGCCAGGAAGCCTGACGGCTCCTGACGTGTTACAGTAGATGCCGTGAGTGGTTCCCCTCCCTTGTATGAGCAGTGCCTTCGGCAGCAGATTTGGTGGCTCATTTGCTGGTACCAATAATTGTCTTTTGCACTAGGTTGGGGCCCTGCCTGGACTTATTTGTGTTCTGTTGTATTTTGTTGTTATATTGTGATGTATTTGCTTTTGTGGGCCATGGCTGCACTGTTTATGTTTGCTAAGGAAATTGTATATATGAAGACTATATGGCAGAAAACCCTGAGGGGGTGGACTGTAGGGTAAGGAAAAATGTCAGGCTTTTCTGCCCTCCCGCCATCAGGATAGATGATGGATCCTTGCGGTCCTGAATGCATGCCTGATGGCGGGCACCTGGAATAGGGTGTGGGCATAGGTAGACGGGATTCACCTGGGCTGAGACTGGGCTTTTAAGGGCGGCGTCACGGGGACGCCAGAAGAAGCCAAAAGAGAAGCCGAGCGAGAAGCAGAAGCCGAGAGAAGGCTGGAGAGCCCACAGAGTGAAGACCTGCTGGGGGCTGGGAGGCCTGCCAACCTCCTGGCCCCCCAGTACCCCTGCATGCCATATACCTGGTGAACCCCAATAAAAGACCTGCAAAACCCCTGGGGGCTCCAGAACTCCTCCTTTACCCGGTCTGCATGGGATCCTAGAAAACCTGTTCAGTGGCCATTCCTGCTCCCTATAACATCCTTTTGGTTGCTGTAAATCTTTAATTTCTGAGTTCCTGTAAGATTATTGTTGCTTTAACATTCTATAAGGGATGGAGATGGGAGGGTGCGACCAGAGCTTCATCTTGCTGAAGTTACTTTCAAAGTTACTGTCAAAGTTGCAGTTTGATGCTTGTTTGTATTTCCCAGAGTTTTGAGCTCTTTCTTGTTGGAATAATGAAAGTGATATTAGTTGAATATAGATTTTTTTCTTTTGTGCCTATTAATTTTTGTCCTTTTCTCATTGATTTATATGAATTGCTTATGGATTCTGAATAATATCCCTTTATAGTTCCTATAACTGCAGCTCTTTACCAGTGTTGTTACTTTACTATTGCAATTTTTTAAGTTTTTTTAATTTTATGTTTTCTATTATAGTTATTTATTTTCCCTCTTTAAAAAAAAAATTCCATATCCAAAATTTGTGAAATATTTTTCTTTTATTTACTTCAGTTTCTTTTTTTTTTATAATTTGTTAGTGATCAATCTTCAATGCTTCTTCTCTTTTTATTGCAATAAACTTGATTTAATCAGACTGCTCTCAGAACTAGCTGAGGGCCTCCCTGGTGGTACGGCAGTTAAAGATACAATGCTATCAAGCTATCACCAGCCACTGCAACCTGAGCTTAATCCCAAGCCAGGGAGCTAACCCACATGGCGCAGCAGACCTTTCCTGTCTCACCTGCTTTTCCCCTCAGTAGTGTATTTCAGTAGATCCACCTGTTCTACTCTCCACTCTGTCTCTGGTGAATTCACTCACCCCCTCTATCTCTGGCCTATACCTCAGTTCTTGTATGCATAAATAAATAAATCTTTAAAAAATATCACTGGGAGGTGTTCTACTCAGTGAGACTCAAACCTGGAAGATAACTTTACTGTCTTTAAATCTTAAATTTAAATAACAATTTAGCATTTCCCTTAATTCAGCTTAAAACTTTTTAGGATCTTCCCATCAAAGAGTTTTAGACGTAAGGACTCTGTGGTATTATATATTGTGTTATGAAGGTTTGTTAGAATCTAAGAATAGTTGTTAGAACTTCATATGACCACATACATTAGAGAAACATTATATAGGATTATTAGCTTTTATCACATGCACTCTTATTACTGTAGCAAATTAGCAAATAATTCTAACTTGTATAGCCAGTTTTTTTTTTTCATCTTAAGTGTTGCTCCCCAATGAAATATGTATTAAAACATGAAGAACTCATGAAACCTAGAATGTAAAATACTTGTACTGAGTATTTTCAATTTGAAAAAAATATTTTTAAAAGTATGATATGAAATTAAATAATAAAATATGGCCCAGATCCAACAATGCTATATGTTATTAAATCATGGTGCTAGAAAAAGTCTTTGATGTCCCATCATAGTTATGCCTTCAGTGTGCTGTTAACATCTTTGTGTACTTAACTGACTACATCTGCAACAGGGAAAGCAGGAGTAATGTAATCATGATCCCATTCCAACTGGAGGACTTGTTGACAGCACCTGACCTCCATGACCCCACCCCAAAGAAGTGGTTAGAGGCAGCAGTCCCCACAGTGCATAGGGTATATTGCATATATATTAAAATCCTATGATAGTCTTGTTGCTTTTTTCATCTTGGTCATCTAATTTCAACCCTTACAGTATAATATGAAGTCGGTTGTTACTATACTTGTTTTACCAATGAGGAAACGAACTAAGACTGTATGTGAGGGGGACATTCTATGCTGTCAAATGCTAACAATATTGTAAAACAAAGGTACTTCAATAAAAAACAAACAAAAACTTAAAGTTTAACTTTACCCAGAATCACAGAAATAACCAATGGCAGAGATGATATTTGAACTTGGCTTCTTCCTACACTTCTTTACATTTTGTCTTGCAGAGGTAGCTCTGGCAAACATATTCATGATATACATTATCCTTAGGAATCATCAAACTGAGTACACATAGTCTTAAGTTATTCTTTTCCAAAATCACACATTTAGCAATTACAGACTTGAAATCAGTTCATTACTGACAAACTGCTTGTTCTTCCCTTATTTGCAGCTGTCTTTTTTTGGAGTAGTCAAACTTATAGAAATACATAGTAGAATAATGACTAACGGGTTAATGGTGAGGTTGTGGGGATATGTTCAATGGATATAGAGCTGCAGTTTTTTTCCATATGAAAATGTTCTGGAAATTAGTTATGTATCAATATCTGTATACAACACTACTGAACTATAAACTTAAGAAATGGTTGTGATGGTAAGTTTTAGGTTATATGTATTTTACCATAATTAAAATGTACTGGATGTTGATTTATAAGTCTGTATACCTGAAACAGAATGTTACTTTATAAAAATAATTATAAAAAAAATCTCCCATGAAATCTTCACCTCTGTGAATATAATCTCCATGTAAGTTAAAATGTGGCACTTTAGGATACTAGTACTTATTAACTTATTCTTTATTCACAGTGATCTGCAGCCCTGGATCTTATAACCCCCGTGATGGAGTTCACTGCCTTCAATGCAATAGCAGCCTGGTGTTTGGAGCAAAAGCGTGTTTATAGGCCATTATTTTGAGGTCTTCTGTGGTTTATTGACACAAAAAATATAGCTTTGAAATATTAATATATAATAAATCACTACATTAAATATATTTGATTTTACAAAAAAAAATGGTGTCATCACTTTAATTGAAACACTATATCCAAAATTCTTTATAAAGGGAACATCCAGTAATCTTTATCCATTAATGCCAGACCTAGAGTGACTCCAAAGTATCTCTCAGATCACTGATTTTTAAAAATGATTTCAAACATTAAAATGGATTAGTCCAGATTTTTCAAAAGTAGCCCATTCTATCATTATAATGTTGACAAAATGCATGCAACCACATTCCTTCCATAGTCATTTTAATTGCAGATTATTTTGTTTAGCTTTATGGGTTTTTAGTTTGACCTTTCATAGTTCAAAGTCTCTTTTTTAAAAAGGCCTCTATATATATAGCGTTTTTTAGTCTCTATAGAGTAAGGTGTAGCCCCAACCACTTCAGGAGTTTTTAATATAATTCAATGTGACTTTCTTAAGCTTTTCGGTTTAACATTCCCTAAGTTACCTTTTTAGACATTTGGAATGGAGTAATCATGTGCCAAAATTAACATTTGAAATTTCACAATGTGGAGAGAATGAAAAATTAAGCCATTTCTTTCTCTGACAACACCCTAAGGGAAAAGAATAAAATAATCATTACAACTTTTATTTCATATCAAGACTACAGGATTATATGACAAGTACTTTTACCACTGCCACCTAATACCCTCTCTCAATGGAATGCTATATTTGAATATGAAGAATTTTCAAAATTTAAGGATTTAAAAACTAGGGAAGTGCATGAGTAACTTACAAAATTAATACTTTCTCAGTTTTCTAATTACTATTTGTTTATACTCTTGGACTTGCCTTGTTTTGCTATTTATATTTGCTATTAATATTTGCTATTTATATTTGACAACCTACACAGGTTAGATCTAGACACAACTGTGCAACACATTGATAGGAAAAAAGTGTATTTGTAGAATAGAATCTTTTATCCTCTTATCTAGTGGACAGGTATAACCTTTGAATCTAACACAGATACACACGGACAAGAAACATCTCTTTAGCTCTAGTTATGTGTCTCTTACAATCCCTATGTTCTCTCATAATCATGATGTAATTACTTTCATGTGGTTTTTAAGTTTTATAAGAGCCTTATTTCTACTAGTTAATAACATATTTGCTGTTAAAATGTTTCGGTGAGTTATTGTTCTCCTAGCACATGTTTTCTGTAGCTGGGAAAAGACGAACCAAGTTTCCATCTCAAATAGTAGTACAATCTTCTAAAATATTTCAGATTTCTTAATTATATAAGAATAATTTGAATAATTAATTTTCCTTGTTTTTCCCTATGTTTGGATCACTTTTTTCCTATTATTTAAAAATACTGGGGCATTTCACTTATAACTTTTCTGAAGCATAAACAGTATCAGTTTAACAGCTAATCAGCTTAGGAAAGCAGAGACAGATTTATATAAGTTGGTGAAAGGTAGTGAAATCCAAATCTAATCATGAAGATGAGTGATCTTTGATAAGAGTAGAAAAACAATAGGAGAGTGATTAGCATCAGCTAATGGAATTTTAGCATATGAAAGCAGACTGAATGTAAGATCACATAGATTTCAGAGGCAAAGGTACAAACGATATTAAAATCAAGCAATGAGAACAATTTGTAGAAATTGGAGGAGATAACAAATACGGAAAAGAGAAGTATAATTTTTTGGATCCCCCAATGAAATGTTCTTTGTCCTATTTTATTATTTTTATTTTAATTGAATGTGTGTTTATTCACTCCAAGTTAGATATTCTTAGCTTCCTCGTTGTCTTCATAGCACATTGTTTTGTGCCTCATTTTTTAAATTATTAAGCTTCTGTGACTATAATTCAATATGATAAAATTTGTTTTGTTAACAGATGGAAATGTTGAAACATGGAAAAGTTGAAAGCTGTTTAAAATGATGACAATAAGTATAAAAATTATAAACTAATCCCTAAGATGGATCATTATCATAAGGCAATTCCAAGTGTTTATTATTTTTGTATCAAAATAATATATTTTATATACTGTCTTAATTTTAATAAAACATTATTTAAAAACTACATGATATAGTGGTTACATCCACTTGTGAGTTTAGAGCACACATATGGTTCCCATTTCGTATTCTACTAATTGGATATTTCTCTCATTATAAGTGTGCACATATGTATTCATTTGGCAGTATATAAAATGAGCCTTAACAAGTTGGGGGGGCAGGGAAAGGAGGGCTTGGGGTGAAAATAGGGGGGGTGCAATTGTATGGGGAATATAAAAATTAAAAAAATATTAAAAAAATAAAGGCATGCATTAAGAAAAAAAGAAAATAAAGGAAACTAGGGCCTCCCTGGTGACACAAGGGGTTAAGCATAGCACTGTAAAGCTATCCCCAGCCTCTGCAGCAGGAGTTTGATCCCTGCAGGCCAGGAAGTGACCTACATGGCCAAGCAGACCTCTCCTATCTCGCCAGCTGCTCCCCCCAGCAGTGTATTTCAGTCTGTCTGCCTGTTCTGCTCCCTGCTCTGTCTCTCTGGTGAATCCTCTCACCTCCCCCCCCCACACACACAAATCTCTGGCCTGTACCCCAGTTCTTGTATGCATACATAAAATGAATCTTTAAAAAAAAAAGGAATACACTGGGCCAATGTCTTTATTGTATACTTATCATCCCTTTAGTCTATACTGATACATACTCTTCACATTAATAAACTGTACATGTAATATGCTATTCACTCTCTCATGTAGTGCAGCCTCAAACTCTCACCCAATTGCTGCATGCAAGCTGAAGTTGAAAATAATGTGTTATATGTAAGAGGTCGAGGGTCCCTATGCTCTGTAGACCATTTTTCTGCCTCCAGCAAAGTGGAGAGGGAAGACACCTTATTTGAAATAGCCACATAGAAAAGGGAAAATCCAGAAAAACACCCTCGTCACTGATCTACATAAACAAGACATAGTGAGATCTTCATGCTATCAAATTGGTGCAAGTTCTTTGATCAGTCCCCGATTCTACTTCTTTTCCGTTATATTCCACTTTCTGAAACTACTATAGCTTCATCTCATTCTCTGTTAGAAGTCAGAGGCCACATTGGGTTATCCAAGGAGCAGTACAGTGGGTTGGGTTGTGTCATCAAGTTAAAACATGGTGACAAAAGATGTAGAGGTACTTTAAGAGCTTCAGTTTCTTATTCTCTTCTGCTTAGCGTTATCTTGCTCCCTGAATTCTGCCTCGCAGAACCACTATAGCCTTAGCCATGCCACCTGCTTCTTGATGTACAGAAGATGAGCTTATCCAGAGGTCTGTTTCTACATTTTTGTCTTTTTATAGATATAAAGACAAGATGAACATGATTGCCAGTGGCAATTCATGGCTTTCAGTGGCAGAATATTTAAAGTATCACCTGTTATCATCTGGAGTCAAGTGCCTGTAGAATAATAGGCTTGGCATCCAAGCAAATGGTGAATTGATACATTTTAATGAAGACACTGAAATACAAGGACAGTTAACGTGGTTACTTCAGTTGTACTTTGTGAAAAGTGAGTTCAGGCTTATGATTGGCATTAAATAGCTCTTACCTCCTGTGACAACAAAAACATATCAGAAACTGAAGTAATAAATGCATGTTATTTTGGATCACTATATTTATGGTACTTTATTGCACAATAATAGAAAACACAACTGACACACATAGCACCAGATCCTGAGTGTACTCAGAGTGCAGGAATTGTAATGTTGAACTGGATTTAATGAGATGGATGTAATTACCAGAGAAATATTTAGGTTCAGTGTGTATAATGTGAACAGCTGGGAAAAGCACTAATAGTTTCTCATCTGAGTGATTGAAATCTGAACTCAAGGGTAGATTACACTGAGAAGTTGATAAGCCTGGAATTATTTAGTATACTAAGTAAGATATATAAGGGTAAGTGAGACTGTGATACTTAATGAGTTTTTTTATGTAATATCTGCTCTCCCATCTTCTATTTTCGGTCCTTGATATATCTACAGGACACTCCAAACCCTGTTTTGAAGGAGTTCTTAGTGAAGGAAGTGCTGGCATTCTTGAATGCTTCTGTAATCACACTTCTTTTGTGAGCTGATAATGAAAGTTGAGATGCTGTCATTGAAATGGACCACACAAATTTAATAGGGATGATGGCTCTAGCAGTGATAGCAAGAGGAGGTCAAAGATAGGGCATTAGGGCTGAAGGAGTAATAGGAATGATTTGATCACAGACATCCCAATCATAGGCAAATTCCTCACGGGGTCCTTAAGACTGACGAGATGGCAATCCAGTCCACCACAGTATTAGAATTTGGGTTTATTGAAACTGTGGACCTATTTCAAAGAAGCCTGAGTTAGATGTAACTACTTAAATAATTTTTAGAATTGAATCAATTCAGAGACCCAGAGGTGTTTTTACCTTGAACAAGTGGGGTAGAGGTAGTTCTTCTTGAAGAACCCACTACACTATGCTGCAGATCTTTCTAGCCTGTCCCACAGGGGCTCCACTGTCATTTGCTAGGATAACTGCATAATAGAGAAGAAAAATAGTAAATATTTTTGAGATTACAGGACTGGCTCTCAACCACTGTTACTCATGGAAACTGAAAATGCCACTTTGGTCATGGTAAGGGCTAATAAAGGAAGTTAGGATCAGGTTCATTTCACAGTGAGCTGGATAGGTCCCCTAACCATTGTACGGTGATTTTTTTTTTTTTTTTTTTACTCCTGGAATGTATAGTTGAATAACTCCTGGAAAACCCATCTCACTGGCTCCATGAACTATGGGAGTTATGGTGATTATTATAAGAAGATCTAGAAGTTCCTAGAATTGTGACCCCCTACCAAAATAATAAGCCAAAAACAATATTGCATATCTGAAGGTATTGCACAGATTTTACATATTTTATATATATATATATATATCGAGAGAGAAAGAAAGAAAGTTTGGTTCTAGCTAATATACACACAAATATATAATATACATGTGTATACACACATATATACATATATACATATTTGTATATATACATGCATGCATATATGTATATATACATATTTGTTTCTTTACATATCCAATTTTCTTTGATAAACGGATGGAAATTTACCTCACATAAAAATACATTCTCTTTATTATTATATTTTTCCTAAGAAGGGATCCATTAGATACTATAGCTTTTGAGTTTTATGACATTTCTGAATTTTTGTGAGGCAATATTGGTTTACAGTATTGTTGGTATCTTGGAAGTATAGGGTCTCTTCCTTCAGGCATGGTTACTAAGTGTACCGGTGACCAAGGCACTCATCAGCCAGCAGCACAGTCCATGGTGCTCCCTCACCTCTTTGTGCTCACTCATCTCCCACGCATCTCCATGTGGGTGCTTCAACTATAATCAGCTTCCAAAACTTAGTTTTTCAACTTGTTTTATCTGACCATTTGTTTGGTTTCTTTATATTTCACACATAAGTGACAGCATCTAGTATTTATCTTTCACCTTCTGGCATTTCATTTAGCGTAGTCTCTTCCTCTTCCAGCTCCATCCCTGTTGCCTCAAGTTTATCTTTTTTGGTCACTGAATAATAATCCATTGTGCATATATGCCACGTCTGTTTGGGGGCACATAGATTGTTTCTATATCTTGGCTATTGTAGATAATGCTGCAATAAAAATAGGAGTGCAGGTTTCCTTCTGAATTACTGCTTTTGTGTTCTTTGAGCAGATACCTAGGAGTACAGTTGCTGGGTTGTATGAGAAATATATTTTTATTCTTTTGAGGAGACCCCACACTTCTTTCCATAGTGCTGGACCAGTCTACATTTTCACCAACAGTCGGGGAGGGTTCTTTTTTCTCCACACCCTTACCAGCACTTGTTTTTGGTTTATTAACATGGACCTTTCTCACAAGTATGAGGTGATATCTTATTGTGGTCTTGATTTGCATTTCCCTGAGATAAGTAATGATGGATATTTTTTTTTCTTCTGCCTATTGGCCCTCTTTATATATTCTTTGGAGAAATGCATATTCATCTCCTCTGCTCAAATTTGGTTGGACTATTTTTTCTTTGTTGAATTTTATGAGTTCTTTGTAGATCTTTGATACCAGCACCTTAAATGTTGCACAAATATTCTCTCCGATTCCTGGTGTCTCTTCATTTTGTTTACATACTGTTTTGCTGTGCAGAAGCTTTTTAGTTCAATATGCTTCCAATTTATTCTTTTTAATTTTCATTTCTGCTGGGGATAAATCTGCAAAGATATCTCTGAAACTTAGGTCATGGAGTAATTTGCTTATGTTTTCTTCTATGTGTTTTATGGTCTCAGCTCTTACATCAAATTATTTTCTCTATTTTGAGTTTATTTTCATTTATGGTATGAGACAGTAATGTAGTTTCATGCTTTTGCATGTGGCAGTCCAACTTTACCAACACTATTTATTCAAGAGGCATTCCTTGTTCCAGTGTTCTTAGGAACTTTGTCAAAGTTTAGTTGTCTATAGATAGCCATTCATTTCTGGGTTCTTAATTATAGTCCATTTGTATGTGTGTTTGTTTTTGTTCCAGTACCATGCTGTTTTAGTAATTATGGCTTTTTTGTGTAGCTTAAAATCAAATACCACAATTCACCCTCACCCTTGGTTTTCTTTCCAGTTTGTGTTTAGTCTGCATTGTGCTTAGACATTCCAAACACTGATGAATTCCCACAACCCCATCCATCTTACAGAAAAATGATTGATTTTCAAATGCTGGGCCAACTTTGTGTCCCTGGTATGAGCCCCACTTGACAATGGTGTGTGAATCTTTTAATGAAATGTTAGATTTGGTTTGCTAAGATTTTATTGAGGAATTTTGCATCTGTGTTCATAAGTTCTGTTGTTTTGTTCTTTAAGTTCTGCAAGCTTTTGTCATCGTTGGCATTTATCTCGAGGTATTTTTTTAATTCTTCTTTAAATGCCTCATTAACCTAGTGGACATGGCTGCTCCCCACCCACTGGTCCAGGTTCTTACTATCAGAGTGGGCAGCTACTGGAGCATTGTGTGATCTCATGAAAACAGGAATGGCTTTGACTCTTCCCCTGGTAGCGATCTGGGTTCTATTTCAACCTTCCCATTTTGGTTCTGTATCCAAATCAATCACTTCTTTTACATTATCTGCCTGATTATCATGTAAAATTATTTGTACTTTCATGTGTAAATATGTACTAATGAAAAAGTCCATTATGTTTCTTTTAAAAACATTTCATTTTTTGGCTTAAATAAAGGACACTTGATTCTCACTTCAGTGTTGCTATTTGTTAAGATACACATTTTTTAAAACTATCAATTCATCATAATTACTCTACAACCTACAAAAGGACAGTGAGGGAATAATAATTGTTTATCAAGTCCCTTTACTGCTATGTTGCCTCGTTTAAAATGAGGACATTTTCTTGAACAGAAAATAGGGAGGCTGGAGCAGGTGGGTTGATCTGGCATTGACCTACCAATTTGTCACAGAAGAGACCCACTCACTCTTCCAGAGACCTTCACCACAAGGTGATTGTTTTGACTGGGCAGATTTTGTTTTTGTTTTGAGAAATTAACATGCACTTTGAAATCAATGATTTAACATTATGTAATATGGGCAGCTTATTTCTATAATTAATTAATGAAACTGCAATGTGTGAAGAGTAAATAAAAATGTGATGCAAAGTATTTTCCAGAGTATAATTAGAGCATGAAGTTACTTAGTTTTATTCTTTAGTCATTGCTTCCATTCAGTCACAAGCTAACATGTATCTAAAGTAAAAAGAAATTTTTTTAATTTATAAATGGTGATACTGATGTAAATTGATGATTTTAATGCAAAGGTTCAAAATGGCATATGATGCCACCTGTTTTTTTTTGTTTGTTTGTTTTTTGTGGACTTCTGTACAGGTAATAGGCAAAGAGCTCCATGGGCCCCAGGGCCATAGAGTTCTTAGTCATCCAAGATAAGCCATACCTGACACATTGAATATGATCAATATATGTCTGTAAAATGAAATAAACGATTGAATAAGGTGAGAAACTGCTCTTCTGGAGAATACTTAGTACAGGTTTGACTATTATTTTTTGCCCTGATTATGCCCCATGCAGGGCAGTGGAACCAGATAGAACAGAGGTTCTGTCACTGAAACTTGTACAAGTTACCTACCATGTACTAATATCCTTATCAATAAAGAAGAGCTGATAAAAGGAAGAAATCAGGAAGGAAGTTGACATGCCTATTTGTATATAGTAGGCCTGCATTAAATGGCAGTTAAATTGCTTAATTTCAGTAAGAGTTATACTATTTTTCATGCTTTTTTTATAAATTTCAGTGCAAGGACCATTTACACACAATGACATGAAAGACATTATTGATGCTTTTATCCTATATTAAGCATATGCTTAGATATAAGGTGGTTAGAAGTCAAAATGCATGGCCAACATTTATTTAGACTAAGGTGGTCACAATATTTCTGTGAATGGCTACCTTTTATTTTCATAAGTGTTAGAGTGACATGGCAATTAGGGATGTTTTGCTGTTATTCCCTGTTTGTGAGGAATAGAGTAGAACAGCAGTTTGGGCATTCCAGTTTAATTTCTAGAGGTCCTGATCTAAATGCAAATTATATATTATAACTTCAACCTCCAGGCTCTGGAATAGAGTATAGGTAATTCTTAATTCAACCCTATCATTCACTAGACTGAAAGGAGTCAATTTCTGAGCTTCCCTAAGCCTACACTGATTTTCTGTGAAACAGGAGATAATGTTACCCACAATCAAGGGGAAGTCGTGAAGGTAAATTAAGATAAAATGTGAAAACACCTAGAGCAGTCCTTGACTTATACTTCTGTTGATTCTCTAATAGGGGAATTTTTTAAAAGATTTATTTATGCATACAAGAGCTGGGGTACAGGCCAGAGGTGTGGGGGTGGGAGAGGATTCACCAGAGACAGAGTGGAGAACAGACTGACTGAAATACACTGCTGAGAGGAGCAGAGGCAAGATAGGAGAGGTCTGCTGCACCAAGTGAGTTGCTCCCTGGCTGGCCAGGATAGAACTTGTGCTGCAGAGGCTGCGGGTTGTTTCATAGTGCTGTGCTTAACCCCTTGCGCCACCAGGGAGGCCCGGAATTTTTTTAAATTATGAAATAAACTATTATATATATAGAACTTTACAGGAAGACATTAATTATTGGATATTTCACTTTTTTCATTTTAATTGTAAAAAATACATGCTTAGGAAGGGAATAATCTCTGAAATCAAATGGAAATAAAAGTAGAATTGGACTCATTTCATAATGTGAACAAAATAAAGGAATGGTAAAATGCATATCCTATAAAGTATATTTGAAAACTATTCTGCCTAAAATTTGAATTCCACCAATTTTTAAAAATAGGGACTTAATCTTTAAAACAGTATGAAAAATTAAATTGAGAAATATTTATATTTCCTGAAGTCTAATTGTAAACTAAGCTGGCAATATTTACAATTGTTTTTAGTCATTAAACTGTTGACAATAATATACTGATGATATAGTAACACATCTGGTGTATCCTTTCATTACTTTTGATAATTCTGTTCTTATATAATGTGTAAGTCACAGATTTTATGTATATCTCTGAACTTAACAGGAAGGAGTTAAACAGTATTCACTTCCTGGACTATAAACTATGTACCAAGTACTTAGAAAACATTTTCTTTTAAATTTGAATAATGTTATTGAAATTTTGTGTTAGCAGTCCCAGAAAGAATGTCAGTGTCATTTAATGTTCAATGGGATTTATTTCTTAAAGAATTAGGCATTGGGCTCAATTTCTACATTTTTTTCTGTTAAAAAGTAGGGTAGGTACTTTGCAAAATACGATACAAAATTTGACATTGGTAAACTAAGACAATGAATACTTTTTAATACTTTTCAAACATGTTACAGAAACTTGTCTTTCTGCACAGATGATTTAGTTCATTGTACATAGCCATTGAGGGTTTAACTATGCTATATGTAAAGATTAAATGGAAATAAGCAAATAGACAAATAGCTATTCTGTAAACTTATTTTATAATCTTAAGTATCAATATCTCCTCAATATAAGAAAATATTTTCAATATCAGAAATTTTATAACAAAAGTCATTTATTTCCTGAATAGCTAAAATATAGCCAATAACTATAATGGGTGTTCACTGCTCTTTGCAACAGTGGATATCTGTTATGTCCTAGGTGGTTAATTGTACCTTGGACATCTGAAGTTTGCAAGTCCACTGAGAAACCAAAGGACAATGGGGCAGGTATACAGTAATGGGAAGGGCACTCTGAATTGCTCTTTAAGGTATACTTTGGCCTTACAAGGATTGTAAATAACTCTGAATCTATGTTTTGAATATAATTCAGCAAGTCTTTAACATAAAGTTATTGGATATTTTTGGGATTAAATGTTCTGTAGCCTTAATTATAGTAAATAATACCACACATAAAATTATAATGCAAAATATTATATGATTCCTAACTCTTGTACTAAAATAAGATAGGAAATGAATAGTGTGGTAGGGGCATAGAGTGACAATCCAATTAGGATTAAAAGAGTCCTCTCACAAGTAATGGCACTTGAGTTTGGTACTGATTGAATGGATAGCTCATATCCAATTTTCTGAAAAAGCAGGGAATTAGGAAGTAGATGCTATAGTTAAGAGTATAGTCTGAGGCAACCAAAGCCTAAAGTCCAAATGGCCAGCAGAAGACTCGGTCATGTTCGGCTGTGACATTATTGTGAAGATAGCAGTCTTATCTATTTTCAATTCAGTTGAAAATTCAGTTGAAAACCAAATCTGTGTTTAGGAAACTAAAATAGTAGGTTGATTTTGTGGTAATAAATTAGCTCAGTTATGGGACAATGAGACCTGAACTTTGGAAGTGGCAGCTAGAATGTAAAATGCATGAACTATAAAATGTGTTGTTCCAGAATAAAATTAAATCTATTCAGGAAAAGTAACTGTATCAGTGATCCACAGATTCTACTAGTGGAGACAATAGAGTAGGAACGAACCGGCGCTCAACTGCTGCGCCACCAGGGGAGGCCCAGGTGGGTGGTTCTTTTAAAATCATTATATACAAATTATATTGGCCAAAGATGGGCCTTTGAAGTGTTACATTTGCTACATGCCCCCTCATGCCAATGGATGACATTGAGTCTTCATATTATATTACTTTAAAGGAAAACATCTGGTTTAAAAATTAGTAATAAGTTACTTGAGCTCTTGCTTATTAAAGTAAATGCGTAAATTGTTATATATATATTAAATTGACTCATGTCTTTTTCTTTATGCTTAAATAATCTTTAATAAATAATTGTAATCTTTATGCTTTAATAAATAATTGTAATCAATGGGTACCTGTAGAGCAGGCATGTTTGAATAATAACTATTATGATTCTAAAACATCTGTACTTGAATTTGAAAACTGTGTTTTCAGTTCAGGGTCCAAACCATAATACTCTGTACTTATAATAATGGATGCAGTTTTCAATAATGCTTATTTGAAATAATATTTTTCATGTTTCACATAATGGATACATTGAAGAAAACATGTCACTACTCAAAACATGTCACTACTCAAAACATGTCACTACTTAAAGCAAAAAACTCTATCTGAATATGGTTGAATATACCTGAATTCCCTGAAATTTTTACTTTTTTAAACATTTGCACATATGACACTTAGGTTGGGGGGCAGTGATGAGGAGCATTTCTTAGACATATTCCCAATATTGCAAATGTTAATGAATGAGAGTTTGTCCCCTCACTTGTTTTATTGCACCAAAGGAGATGAAGAAATTAAGTATATCAAAAGATCAAGAGGAAAACAATCAAATGTAAATTAATTTCAGGTATATAAACTGCTTGATGTTAAAGACACCCACACCTCTCCGTCTGTGCTAACCACAGTACCACAGCAGGCCCTGGCACATAGCTGGGATGCATCTAACATGTGTTGCATGAAGGAATGAAATATAATGTTTGAAAATTTCCCAACACATCTGTGAAATGTAAATTACAATGGATCTGGACAAGAAGGAAAGATCATAAGGCTGTAAGAATGACTCTAACTGGAAAATATAAAATGTCAGACTAAATAATTTCTAGACTCATTCCATTGCTTATTTAAGTAGCTTCTTATATTCAAATATAAGTTGAATAACTTGGAACAAATTCATGTTATAAATTTTTAAGCATGATTTTGTTTTTAAAGCTTTAATAAATAATTGTAATCAATGGGTACCTGTAGAGCAGGCATGTTTGAATAATAACTATTATGATTCCAAAACATCTGTACTTGAATTTGAAAACTGTGTTTTCAGTTCAGGGTCCAAACCATAAAATTTGGAATCAGATAACATTGACTTATACATTCCTCTTTCATTGTTTGCGATCTTAGTAAAGTGTTCTATGAGAAAAGAGAAGAGGAAAATAAAACTTCAATCAGATATAGCCTTATAGTTGTGATGATCTAAATTAATGACAGGAAATAAAGAAATTAATAAGTTTCTCTTGTATAAAACTACAAATTATATCATTCTATATTAAGAATATATAGGGTCATTAAACACAGTTCTATTTTGTTTGGTTTATGAATTGTTCTTATGTGGAAAGAGAAATGAGGCCTTGAAATCAGAGAGGAAGAGGAATTATTTCTAGTGTAAGATCAGTGGCTGAGCTTCAGCTGGGACAAAGATGAGTCACACTAGTTTAGAATGAGTGAAAGTCAGTTAACTTCTCCACGATACTGTGTTCACTCTGTCTACACAACAAAATACTAGGTTTCCTGAATTTCTTACTGCTTTCAAGGTAGTATTACAATTAGTTCACAGCTCATACCCATCCTAGTAAGGATTACATCACCACAGGGAAACTATGGGCTACATGGACTGCATTTCTCTGACTGCAGCACTGTTAAAACTGACCCATGCAGGTTAGGGGAATTAGTTGGCAAAGATATGACTTGATATCACCTTGTCTCAAAAAAATCTACCCTGGATATTGGAGCTATAACCAGGGTCTAACAGTCTTTAATGCCAAAAGTTAAGTTATGGAAAGCTAATCACACCTGAGAACAACTAACTAGTCAATACTTTCCCTGAGTATTTTCATGAAAATCTACATGTGAGGAGATAAAAATTAAATATAAGCAGATGTAAACTTATTGGGGATTTAATTAGTGGTGTCTTTAGATTCATTAAGGCCACAACCATTCAACTTTTCAATGAAGACAAATGTTTCAATTTTTCTTGGTTCTTTTTCAGTCTCAAAGGATTGAATGCTTTCTTACACTGGGAATGAAGCTTTTGACATTGTGTGCATTTTCTCAGGAGCCTTTCTAAGCTTCTTTCACTGACTTCTAGTTTAGCTCCTACCACAATGCATTGTAATTTCTAGTTCATGATATGCAGAGATCAAATCATCATGTAGGCAAGAAGTGATGCATTATTCTTTGAGGAACGGTGAGAAGTAGGTAGCGTTCACAGTAAACTCCTGGTAGGAGATGGATCTTTTCACACACCACCCTGAGTGGGGGTTGAGGGAAACAGGGATGAGGCCGTTAGCAGTTAAAATGCTGGGCTTTTGAGGAGTTAAGCTACTGGGGCTTTGGCAGTTGAACTGCTGTGAGGAGGGGTGTTGTAAGAGAAGCCACCGCTTGCCAGGTAGTTTTGGTTTGGATATCTGCGTTATGACAGACCTGTAAATCAATCTCTCTCTCTCCCTCCCACCAACTATATCTCACTCTCAGTGTAAATAGATCCTGTTTTTGTAGTTTTCTCAATGTGTCCGCTTTTGGGTCACACCTGCAGTAATAAGTATGAGAGTTAGAGCCAACAGTGGGGTACTAGTCCCCTCCCCACATCCCTGGGTTTGCTATATTTCCCCTTTCTTCTTGTCACGACTGTTTGTACTTGATAGGTGCTTAACTCAAAATTTTAGAATAAATATCAGGAAAGAAACATTAAATAGTGATTACAGTTTTTGTGGGGTTTTTTTTGTTTTTTTTTTTACTTTTTAACTACTAAAACTCTACTTTTTTCAATCAATGTGTTAATGTGATTGATGGCCAATCAATGATTGATGGCCAATCAATGATTGATGTGATTGATGGCCAATCAATGATTGATGGCCAAGTGTTGATGTGATTGATAAAGGTAGAAATATTCTTTACTATCAGTCAGCAGGACTTGCAGTGACTTCTTCCCTGTGCAAATGAAGAGAAATGGAGTCAGTATGAAAATATGTATAAGGTATAGTGTGCATATGGCCATTAGCATTAATGTTTGTAATTGGAAAGGACTTTCCAATGCTTTCTCTGCTCTTGAAGTGTGACTGAGATGGGGTTGTCCCTTGGGATTTCCCAGGTCCATCAAGGAGGACTGAAGATTATTCCACTGAGAAATATTCCCCTGAGCAAGAGCTGGGGTATTTGTGCCACATTTAGGGTGTACATTTGAAAGTTCTATTTTCCTTAACATTCCTCCAGAGAACTGCAGGATTCTCTTATTTTACTCTTTCCCTCAATTTAGGGGATGATTTAAAGTCATGTTTAAAAGAGAAAGTTATTCAAGTGAAGATGAAATACATGTATGTGATTATCTATGCCCCACAACATGGGAGCCTTGAATTAAAAGTGTATTTTGGTTATAGAGGTACACTCATTTCTCAAATGAGTGAGAATAGAGATGATAGAAAGAGTAAGTTTTTATCTGAAGAAACATATTTATGTGAATGAGACTGGAACTTCTAAGGATATCACTTAGTGGAACAGAATTAGTTAGTATTCCACTAGAGATCTATTATTGTATAGCCTGTTAAAGATGCACTGTCTCAAGATTTGAAGAACAGCAACCACAAACAATCCTGTGTGATGGAATCAGAACTGAAAAAGATCTGCAGGTACACACTGAGGATGGTTGACAACACAGCATTTTTAATCTGTATCTATAGAAAACATTTATATCAGCTCTCTAGTAGAGGGATTATAGAAATGCATTTCATATATAATAGTATACTTTAGTATACTTACTGTGAAAATAGCACATTTATTTAGAGAGGAATTTTATGGCCAAAGTTCTTGTTGATGTTTTGAAATGTATCCATTTCTTTCTCTTGCAGTAACTGATACCAAGAAAAGCAAAAGTATCAACAGTTTTCCATAACTCCTCATCCAAAGTCTTCTCATTTTGATTGATATTTCCCAAAATCATTTAGAATGTTCTTGTCAGTAAAATATCCTAGAAAAAAACGTCAGCATCTGTGTCTGGTTCAGCCTACATCTGCCTGCACTCGTGTCGGGTGCACATGGCCTGGCGCTCAATCCTCCACGTGCCCTCCTCGTAGGTGCAGTGACAAATGGTGCACTCATCAGTCTTCACTTCTCTGCCCGCGGGGATGACAGCCGTTTCTGCAAAGCAGTTTGGACCTGAGATGCAGAAAAATATTTTGTATTATGTGTGTGCATAAATATATGATGCAGTGAATGAGATAGTTCACCTCTTAGCATGTGTTTTATTCACTCTCTTTTATTAAGGACAGTGGAAAATTTCTGAAATGAAACTGATGCTATTTAAAAATTTTCCAAGTGACAAAACTGTGATTTTTTCACTAACAGACTATTCCCTTTGGGGTCCTCATATGTAGGCCAAATCTATAATTAATTTCAACATGTCTTGTTTTTCATGGCACTTCAAGGAGAGTGAGCTTAAACAAAGTGCTTGAAATAACATATATTCAGGGTAACTGCCAACCTCTGAGAGCCAGTTTTCAAATGTCAGCCTACAAAACAATCATTTGCAGTGTTCTTTAAATTTAAATCTGGTTCCTGGACCTCCCTGCAAATAGGGCTGGAGAATTTGCTTTGAAAACAATTTCCACAGTGATGCTGATACTCATGGTCTGGGACACCACTTTAAAAAGTACCATCTTTGAATGTACCAAGAGTATATCTGTGACATTCTTCCACGAAAACTGAAGAATCCTTCAATTCTCAGCCAACTATAAAATTCACAAAAAGATGCTGCCTCTGCATTTTATTCTGTGCAAGGTCAAGGACCTGAATAAATGAGTATCAGAAAGAGTTCAAATATGAAATGAAATAAATGGTTTTTAATGTTATGATTTATACACCTGATTCAGATATGAGCACTTGTTCTACTACCAAACCTCGCTCTAAGATGGACGTATCAGTAACTTCTTTTTTTTTAAGATTTATTTATTTATGCATACAAGAACTGGGGTACAGGCCAGAGGTATGGGGGTGAGAGGATTCACCAGAGACAGAACGGGGAACAGAACAGGCAGACTAACTGAATACACTGCTGAGGGGAGTAGCGGGCAAGTCAGGAGAGGTCTCCTGCACCATGTGGGTAGCTCCCTGAACAGCCAGGAATCAAACTAGTGCTGCAGAGGCTGCAGACAGCTTCATAGTGCTGCGCTCAATCCCTTGCACCACCAGGGATGCCCATCAGTAACTTTTGTGGATAGTAAAGGCCCACATCCCTGAACTTCATTAGTGTGCTCAAATTTTTTCTCCCTTTCTTTGCTCTTAAAGTCTTTGATAATGTCATAATAAACATGTTTAATTATAACATATGAAGTCATAAAATATATGAAAAAGATTCACCAGCAACATTAAAAAATTAATTTAGTCCAAAAAAATTTCAGGATAAAAACTGGACTTCAAAAAATTTCTAATCAAAATAATACTAAAGCCGAATGACTCATGATTTTGTGGCTGTTGCTTTTTTAGTAATCCAAGGGGAAAGTATGTGGGCTCCTGAATGTGGATCTTTGGAAACCTTGGTTTCTAGACCCCTTCTTCCTCTGAAACTTGTCCTTATTTACCACACAACATGGTCTTGAGGTTCTTCCCTTGACCTCTGTCTTTGCTTCTCAGGACTCTCAAAGCATTCAGAATCACTCAGTTGGGAGTGACTGCTGTTACAGCTCCAATCTTATCTCTCCTGAGCACTGGTTCTGTGTTTCCAGGGGATCACTGCCTATGTCGTCTGCTGTTACTTCAGACCTTGTTCCTCTGAAAGTCACACTCTTCTATCAGCTTTGGTGAATGACAGTACTTTGAATATACTTAGTAGGCCAACAAGATGTTCTGTATCTCCAACACTCCCACACAGTCTGCCCTGGGCTGTCTCCCATGCTCCTTGGCCTAGGATCAGGATCTACATGGGTTTCTTTTCTTTTTCTTTTTTTTTAAAATATTTATTTATTTATACAAGAACTGGGGTACAGGCCAGAGGTGTGTGTGTGTGTGTGTGTGTGTGAGAGAGAGGATTCACCAGAGATAAGAGTGGGGAACAGTACAGGTGGACTGACTGAAATGCACTGCTGAGGGGAGCAGTGGACGAGACAGGAAAGACTTCATATGTTACCAAAAGTTGCTGCCTGTCGGCATCCCCTCCCTCAGGTGCCAACAGGTTGAATGGTCCAATCAGGCTGTATCCAGGGTGGAGGACCTTAGAAGTGGACACAAGGAAGTGCAGGAGTCAGTTTGGGGTGTGTCCAGACTCCCAGAATCATCATACTGTGTACCTGCATTAAAAAGAAGAAAGAAGCTTCCAGCAGCTAACCCCAAGAAGAGAGATACTAAAGAGTTTTGCAGGGACTGGAAGGCTGGGCCAGCCTATGGTCTTATTGCTACATGGGAAGAGTACTAAACGCCCTGGGCCTGGTGTCTCAGATTGCTGTTTGGATCATGTGGCACCATCTTTTGGTGCTGCTGCCTTTGCTGTTATCTGTTTCAGTGTCCAGTGCTGTTCACTGGATCTCCAGATTGTTGATGTGGCTTCTGGGCATCATCTCGGCGAGCCTGCCTGTGGGTGCCTCTGACTGCCAGGTGTTCCAAGCCCTCGCTGACAGGAAGTTGCCATCTTTTGAGGAATGGTCTTTTGTTTGAGAATTCTGAATGCTGTGGACTCTATCTAAGGTGAGATAGCCAGCCACTTGTGGCCTTACTAACTCTGTGTTTCCCTTGTGTGTTAAATAAACCCCATTATTGTTCCCTGAAACTGAGTGGTCTTGCAAGTGTGCATGTGGGTGAGAATCCACAGGTAGTGCCCTATGCTCTATCAGGTACTGTCTTTGGAGGGCTTTAGTACCCATATAGCCCTGCTCCACATGGACTTGAATATTTAGTTTCTTCTCCAGGCTTGTGAAATTTTTCTCTATTATTTCTTTGAATACATTCTGTTCCTTTCTCTCTCTTCCCCTTCTCTACTACCCATTATTATTACTGCCTTTCATCATGGTGTTGGATGAGTCTTGAACTGTCTCTTCATTCTTTATCTTTCTCTTTCCTATCCACCTTGATTTTTTTTGTGGCTAGGAAGGAGGTCACTGAGGTCACTGATTTGATCTTCCATTTGGTCTACTCTACATCCATAATTTTCAAAAAATGTTGTATCTCCTCTATTGATCTTTTTATATCCTGTATTTCCCATATTTTCTTATTTAAACCTTCAATAATTGTCTTCTGTCCATTTATGTTATTTTTCAGACCATTCATTTTTTGCATTTTCTTTTGTATTTTTGATCTGCTTTTCTGTGTTTACTTCCATTTAGTTGAATTTCCGTCATGGCAATTTTGACCTCTCTATTTGATAAGAAAAAAAGACATTCCATTTTTTTTTCTTGTAGTTGGATACTGGAGATTTATTCCCTCTGTGTGGTGAAATATTCTCTTTAGGACTCAAGGTGCCATGTATTGTATTTTTCCAACTGCCCATTTTGCTATTTTTTGTGTCCTGAGGTTGCTGAACTTCCACTTTTCCAGCAGATGGCACTGTGGTTTTTTCCTCTCTAAAAAATTTTCCTGACTTGGAATTTTATTATGTTATATGATGTATGCCAGGAAAAACTTATGTGCTTTTGAGTTAATTTTCTTCATTGTTTGCATTTATCTGCTATGGAGGTTCTCAATTATATTTTTTTAATTTGGTTATAGTAATTTTTAGATTCATTATTTCTAATTGTAACTGTCTCATATTATCTCAGTTTTTATTCTCTTACTGTTTTATATAATACATTGTTTATTTTAGTTAAATGAGCTGTTGTAACTGTTGCCTTGCATATTCTCCAACTCTTGATTGAGACTTCCTTGGGGTTTCATTGCAACAGCATTTCTGTTGTGGTGTCTCTTCATTTTATAGTCTTTATGAGCTATAGTTTTGATAGACTTTCAACTGTGGTTATACCATTTGGAGAACTGGTTCTGGAAAGGAGGGATAGGTAGAAAGAAACTGAGCAGTAGGACCCTGAAGGATAGATCACCTCCAGTGAGCATCAGGAATTCAAGTCCTCTACTGTGCATTGGGTATCAAAATTGCATAGCAGGGTTCACAGTGATCCCAACATCCAGGCCAGCTCCTCAGTCTAAATGTCTCTTAAGTCTCATGCAAGCTTATAACTCCAAACTATGTTTGAGCACTATGAGCAGTGCTGGTCACAGATTGCAGTTGCTACAGGGTCACAAGCATGATCAGTTCTCTTTTAATTTCCAGTACAAGGGCCTCCCTGGTGTTGCAAGGGGTCAATGTGCAACCTGTGAAGCTATCCATACCCACTGCAGCATGAGTTCGATCCCCAGACGGGGAGCTACACACATGGTGCAGCTGACCTCTCCTGACTCACTTGCTTCTCCCCTCAGCAGTGCATTTCAGTTGATCTGCCTGTTCTATTCCCTGCTCTGTCTCTGGTGAATCCTCTTACCTCCCACACCTCTGACCTGTACCCCAGTTCTTGTATGAATAAATAAAGACATCTTTGAAAAAATAATTTCTAGTACAGAGTCTCCTTTTGCTGTTGTATGTGTGCCTGTTGTAACAGGTGCTTAGATTTTTGTTAATGGTATTCATGTGTTGTCTCGATTTTACCCTGGATTAGGGGGTGGCATTTTAACATCAGGCTTTGAGTGGTAGCCTTCTTTATGAGGATATACAGGTGAACCCCCTGATCCTGCTATTGGACTCCAGCAATTCTATATTGGGGGCTTCATGTTTAAAACAGTAATCATCACTTTGCACCCCTGCTCCATAGTTCTCCAATAGTGCACTGTCTGTCCTGAATACTATCTCTCTACATATCCTTATCCAGTGTTATGCTGGGTCTCCAAATTCCCCAATATGGGTATATGCCCTGAGTAGTCAAATGTAGGGGATCCATAAAGTTGTTACCCCCTCCATCTCATAGATTGTGCTAGCCTGGTATTACTGTAAATACAGTCCATTTAAAGTTTTACCTACTCTTACTTCTATATAACAGACCTAATGCTCCTAATATGTATATTATTCATCTGTTTTTCTTTCTGGATTTATTGACTTAGTCCTTCTGCTTTGTAGCTGGGAGTGTATGAAGGAGGTAAGGTCTTCACTGCGTCACCATGTTATTGAATTTTTCCTATTTCATTTCTGATGTTACAAATTTGTGTCTTCTCTCTTTTATTCTTAGTCAATCTGGTTAAAAAGTATTGTTTTATTTTCACAGTTCCAGCTTTATTTTTTTGATATTTTCTTTATTGATTTCATTCTTTTAATTACTGCTTTTATTTTGATAATTTTTTCTGCTTATTTCAGATTTGCTTTCCTTTCTCTTATTTTCGAAGGTGGTTTTAGTTTGATTTCAGATCTCCCTTCTTTTCTTACATATGCAGTCCATACTATAAATATTCCTCCATTAATTCAATATATTTTTGAAATTTATCCTGAGGCCTCTTTTTTGACCCATGTGTTTTTATTTATTTATTTTTAAAGACTTATTTATTTATTTATTTTTTATATAAGCGCTGGGTACAGGCAAAAGCGCAGGAGGGTGAGAGAATTCACCAGAGCCAAAGCAGGGAACAGAACAGGCAGACAGATGGAGGACACTGCATAGGGGAGCAGCGGGCATGGCAGGAGAGGTCTGAGCGCCATGTGGGACCCTTGCCGGCAGCTGGGGATCGAACCAGCACTGTAGAAGCTGTGGGCAGCTTCACAGCCCAGCACTCAACCACTGCATCACTGGGGAGGCCCCCCATGTGTTATTTAAATTGTGTCATTTAACCTCCAATTATTGGGAGGATTTCCCAAATACCTTTCTGTTATTTATTTCTATTATAGCTTCACTGTGTTCTGAGATTAGACATTTTATGATTTCTATTCTTTTAATTCACTAAGGTATGTTTTTAAAACAGAATGTGGACTGTTTTGTGAAATGTTTCATGTAAATTTGAGTAGGATATGTGTTCTGTTATTGTTGGGTTAAGTAGTCAACAGATGTCAGTTATACCCACTTGATTCATGGCATTGTTGAATTAACTATGTCTTTACTGATTGTCTACTGGGTTTAGGAGGCATTAAAGTCTCCAAGTGTATTAGTCCATTCATCTATTTATTCTTGCAGTTCTATAGCTTTTGCCCTACTTATTGTGACTCTCTTGTTAGGTGAATGCACTTTTAGGTCAGTTTTGTCTTCTTAGAGAATGGATACTTTATCATTAAGTAATTTTTCTCTGTATTTGATAAATTTCCTTGCTTTGATATCTAGTCTGAAGTTAGTATAGCTATTTTTTTCTTTTTAAGATTTATTTACTTATGCATACAAGAGCTGGGGTGTAGGCCAGAGGTGCAGGGGTGGAGATGAGAGGATTCACCAGAGTCAGAGTGGGGAACAAAACAGGTTGATTAACTGAAATACACTGCTGAGGGGAGCAGTGGGTGGGACAGGAGAGGTCTGCTGCACCATATGGGTTAACTCTCTGGCAGGGATTGAACTGGTGCTGCAGTGGCTGCAGATGGCTTCATAGTACTGAGATGTAACCCCTTATGTGAAAGCCCCTATTCTTTCTTTTTATTAGTGTACGTTTGGTATATTTTTATCCATTCATGTATGCTTAATATACATGTATCTTTAAATTTAAAATAGGTTCCCTGCAGATAACATATAGTTTGGTATTTAGTTTTGACACACTCTCTCTTTTTTTAGCATATTAAGATTTAAAGTGATTATTGAATGGAAATAAAAGGTGATTGCTGATGCAATTGGATTGGTATGTATAATATCTGCTACTATTTTATATATTTTGCCCCATTTTTTGTCCCCCTTTTTGTCTTCTGCTTTCTTTTTGTCTTTTCTGGATTTAATTCAACATTTTATGTGACTATTTTCTCTTCTTCCTTAACATGTATACTACCCTTTTTTTTTAAAGTATTTATCTTAGAGTTTTCAATATAAATTTGCAATGAATCCAAGTCCATGTTTAAATAACACTGTTCTGTTTCATTATTAGTCTAAGTAATAACAAACAATAAGAGCAGAGGCCTTATGAGTCCCCGCCAATGGAGGATTTGCAATCATCCCAAAGACCCAGACAGTGCCCACCTGGACCTGCAGAGTCCTCACAACATCTATCTGCACAGACTCCTGACCAGTCAGGGAGGGAGGAGCCATACCTAGAGGAAACCCCACATGGATTCCAAAGCTAATAATGGGCAACGGATGACAACATGAATTCTCCTGGAATAGTACAGTAGAGAGTGGGAACAGTCTCCAGAACACCAATGCATAGACATGGAAACTATGTTCTCCCTATCAGATATAGAGTTTAGAATTGTAAAGGTAGAGAAATATAATGAAATGGAAGACATCTCAGAAAAAAACAAATGAAGGTCCTTAGAAATAAAATCAAACTGAGACTGAATGATTCTCTAAATAAGATAAAAATGGAATTTCAGGATTTCAAAAGAGAAATACAATAGTTGAAAAATCAGGAGAAAATCACAAAAGTAGAACAGATCAAGTAGAACGAGTCAGTATAATTGAAGATGCAGATGTACAAAGAACCTGGGTAGTGAATGAAAGAGTTAAATAAAGCAAAAAAAAAAATGAAGAAAAATACCAAGAACTTTCTGATTCCAATAGAAAAGGCAACATAAGAAAATTGGGATACTGGGGCGGGGCGGGGAGTGGAAAAAAGTAACAAAAATGTATTTAAATAAATAATGTAGGACTACTTCCCAGATCTAGTAAAGAGAATAAATTTACAAATCCAGTAAGCTAAAAGAACCCAGCATACCTAGATAAAGTGACACTGACACCAAAACATATAGTAATGAAATTTTCAAGAGTTCAAGGACAAAGAAAGAATATTGAAGCTGGCAAAGGGGAAGAAGCAGGCAACATATAAAGGTGTCAGAATCAGGCTAATACTAGACTCTCTGAAGCAAAGAGAGAATAAAATGACATGTTGCAAATATTTAAAGAGAAAAACTGCCAGCTGACAATACCCTTTCCTGCGAGGTTCTCCTTCAGATATGAGGGAGGAATAAAGGCCTTTCAAACACAGACACTCAAGAGTTTTGCAAACACTAAACCAACCCTCCAAAAAATGTTGAAAGGAGCTTACATACTGAAACCAAAAGGAGACACATACACAAAGAACTGAAAAGGAAATAAACTGATCCACAAAAATTAAGAATAGAATGACAGCAACAGACTATTGCATATTAATAATCACTTTAAATATAAAATGACTGAATTCACAAAAGACAGAGAATCTAGTTAGATTAAGAAACATAATCCAACCTTCTGCTATCTCCAGGAGACATATCTAAACTCCAAAGACAAACAGAGGCTCAAAATTAAGGTTTGGAAAACAATCCTACAAGCAAATGTTACTTTAAAGAAGGTGAGGGCAGCCATACTTACATAAGACAAAATAGACATCCAGTTTAAAAAGGTAACAAGAGACAGATAGGGACACAGTATAGTGATTAAGGGAATAATACATCAAGAAGACATAACACTCATCAACATATATGCACCAAATGAAGGACCACCAAAATACATTAGGCTACTACTATCAACTCTGAAAACAAATATTGGAAAATACATGGGGGAAAAATGGTAGTAGAATTCAACACCCTACTTTCACCAATGGAAAGATCAACTAGACAGAAAATAAACAAGGGTACAATTACCTTGAACAGAGAATTATGCCTCTTGGACCCACAGACATATAAAGGAGATTGCCCTCCTCAAAACGAGAATACATTTTTATCAAGCGCATATGGTATGATCTCCAGAATAAACCAAAATTCTGGGACACAAAAGAAATAACAATTTTGTAAAGATTAAATTCATACCCAGCATCTTCTCCTAACACTGATGTATCAAACTGAAATAGGGTGGACAGGGGAGGAGGCCAAATGGAAGGATAGAACAGTCACCCACCTACCCAGGCTCTAAGCAAGAGATCCATCAAAAAGCTCCAAAAGACCAAAAGGCAAAAACCAAAGCCAAGGGCTATAGCAATACAATACTGACACAACAGAAGCCTATGGGCTATGGCCAAATAAAGGAAAGTGCCCAATAAGAGGACAGATCACTGTCTACAGGTTCTCATGTGCACACACACAATTACTAGGGAACTCAGGCTTCATGAGCAACCAACATGGGGTTCATTTTACAAACAGGGGAAACAAAGAGCTTACTATAAGTGGCAGCTATCTCACCCAGACAGTGCCAGGGATTGTTGCCACTGGTCACCAGGAGTTCTGGACAACACTGGCCAGTAGTGATGGTCACTAATGGCCCCCCAGAGTTAGTGCCAGAGACACCAAGTGTTAACAGTTCATTTTGAGTTGTTGGATGACACCAACAACAAACAACTCTTTGAGACACCAGGCATGGGGCCCTTGGTGCTCCTTTCAAGAGATGGAAAGACAGGACCAAAGGCCATCTCTGCAAAGGTCTTCAGCTTCCCTTTCCTCATTGGAGGTCAGATGCTAGATGCTACTTTTCTTCTTTTTTTTTTTTCTTTAAATCATCAGGAATAAATTTAATCTATTGGATAAGAAGTACAAAAAATAAGAGATAACCCACTAAAGAGAAAGCATAAAATGAGCTTCTTTTCTTTTTTTTCAGCTTCTGGTCCTTTGTCTTTCATTGGAGGCCAGGAATGGAGTCTTCCCCATCTTTCTTTGGAGGCCAGAACCACCTGTCCCCCAGTTCCCTCCAACCCTGGCTTATATCCTTCTTCAGGGTGACCCACACACATATCTGATTGAACCATTTTTCAATCTTGTGGCAATTCAGACCATCTCACACATGATTGGTCCATTCCATGATCCAGGAAGTACACAGCTGCGTAAAAGGGCTCTGAGGAGCAATTGCCACAACCGACTTGTGGTGGAGCAGCAGGGTGAGAGAACAGCATTGCTGCTGCTGGCTTCTGCCACTGAGGTGGCTAGGTTCTGGTAACAATTACAGAAATCAACTATCAAAAAAAAGCAGAAAAATCTTTTGAATTATGGAGATTGAATAAGACCCTCTTGAAAGACCAGTAGGTAAATGGAAAATCAAAGAAGACATTAAAATATACCTCAAGACAAATGAGAATGAGCACAAAACTATCCAAGACTTAGGAGATGCAGTAAAAGCAGTACCAAAAGGGAAATGTATAGCAAGACAGTCCCATATCAGAAACAAGAAAGTGAACAAATAACCTATTCTCTCAACTCAAGGGATTAAAAAAAGAACAAAAAAAAATCCAAAAGACAATAGAAGACCAGAAATAATAAAAGTCAAAGCAAAAGTAAATGAAATAGAAATTTAAAAGATGAGCAAAACCAAAAGCTTGTTCTTTGAAAAAATAGACAAAACTCTAGCAAAGCTCACCAAGAAAATACAGGAGAATTTTCTAATAAATAAAACCAGAAAGAAAAAGGGGAGAAATCATAATAGATGCTACAGAAAACTCAAAAGATACTACTATGAACTCTATATGCTAACAAATTCAATAATCTTAGAAGAGATAGACAGCTTCTCAGAATTATACAATCACCCAAGACTGAATAGAGGAGAAAAAGAAACCATGAACAAATCAATCACAAGCAAGGAATTTGAAACAGTAATCAAGACTCTCCCAAAACACAAGGAGTCCAGGACAGCATGGATTCACAAATGAATTCTACCAAACCTTCAAAGAGTAGTTAATGCCTATCTTGCTCAAAATCTTCCAAAATAATTGATAAATTTGCACAGAGCTGGAGCTCATGATATATATGATTGAATGAAATAATGAATTGCCATAACTAAAATAAAACACAGCAATGCTGATGGGGAATCTGACAATATATTTTAGGTTCTTACAAAAAGGAAAGGTAAGTCACAGGATGACATGGTGTTGATGAAAGACCCAAAAAGTTTCCTGGGGACATGTCTCCTTTATTTCCACCAAATATTAAGCAGTAAGGAGCAGCCAAACTCATTAAAATGACAGGAGAGTGGTGCAGAAATCCAAGTTGAGTAGAAGCCCAGGGGCGTCCACATTTACTCAAGGCAGCACATTTTATTTTCAGCATGAGATTACTGCCATTCTTATTTTGGGGGGAGGGAAGAATTATGATATTAAGGAATTCACATTATTTACAGCAGTTCCCTGTCTTTAAACAGTTGCTTTTTCTCTGCCTTTTGTAAATCACTCTCCTACCAACTCCTGAATGTGAAATGTCTCCATGATTATTTATACAGAGGAAGTAACATCTAGTGCATATAAATTTCCCTTTCATATAGCTAGCATATGTTAGTGTAGTGGCAGGATAGGCACAGTGCAGGTTTTCTGATCCAGCAGATGGGGTAAAGGAGAGTCCTGGTGCCCTTGGTGGCTTTCACAGGCTTTTATTGAGCTTTACATGCATTGCAGCAACCAGGTACATGGCAGGCAGGGGTGCTAGGAGGCCAGGAGGCCAGTAGGCCTCCAAGCACCCCCCCCCCCGCAAGTCTTCACTCTGGGTTTCTTTGGCCTTCTTTCTCCCCCTTCTCTCTCCTGCCTCTCTCCTGCTGCTTCTCTTGGTGACTATCTCAATACTCCTCCCATGGCCCACAGAATTAAACAAGACAGCTTACAACAATGTAACAACTGCAGATGCCCCATCAGTCAGGGCAAACCTAATGGTGGGAGGGCAGAAAAGCCTGAAAACTATTAACCCTACAGTTAGATTCACAAGGTATTGGTCTCAACAGAATAGAAAATTTTGTTTTCCTAACATGCACTGTCATTTCATTGTTAAGTGAGATTAAGCAACTAAAAATGTTTGTGTTCGTGTGTGTTCATGTTCACAAGTATGTTTTTCTATTACTAGTTCAAAACCATTTCTTTAACAGAAAAGCTTAACAGAGCAAAAGAAGGAAAAAATAGCAAATGACACTAAGATTTACATGAAAATGAAGTCAATTTGGTAAAAGAAGTATTCTTCAAAACTGTTTCCAAAGTAATATCCTCTTTCTGGGTGACTCTGAGAGAGTGTTATGAGGAAATATGTTTTTCATGGTTTATATGTCCTTTTTCTAGATGCCTTAAACCTAGGAGATAACTCTTTGCTCATCTCATTGTGATCTGCAACCATATAGAATTTATCATATACTACTCGGACCCCACCAAAATCAACAAATAAAACTGTTCTTCATTTGCCAGTTTCTCTGAGTTCTCAGAAGCTGGGGGACAGCACAGGGTAATTCATAGCACAAGCAATGGGTTCATGCTCCTGTCTTATAGCCACACCACTGGAATGTTTTCCTAACCAAAGTACACTGTCATTTGTCATTTTGGAGTCAACCACAGGCATAAATTTTTACTGGAATTGGTTGCAAAATTATAAATTATGTTATTATCAATCCATTAAATATAGGAGAAACAAATGGCAGTATATAATTGTTAAGTGTGTTAAGTGTTATGTTTCCTGTGATCATATTCACATAATACTAAAACGTCTGTGCTGAGGGCTAGAGAGGAAAGGGAAAAGGTCTCAAGAAAGGAAAACTACTGTATTTAATGTACTTATGGAACTACTGCATTTAATGTACTTATGGAAACAGAGGAAGAAACAGTGCACTATTGATAAAGCAAATGAAAATAAGTGATTATAAGAGAATCTGTGTTAAAAGCAAGTTATACATACCTTTGAAAGTGCAATTATCCTCAACATAGAACACAGTAATTAATGATTATTTTTTATTTTTTTCTTCCATATACTTTATTGGGTAGGTCTTACATCTAAGTCTTTAATCCATTCTATTTTTTTAAGATTTATTTATTTATGCATACAAGAGCTGGGGTGCAGGTCAGTGGTGCGAGGAGGGTGAGAGGACTCGCCGGAGGCAAAGTGGGGAACAGAACAGGCAGAGCTACTGAAATACACTGCTGAGAGGAGCAGTAGGTGAGGCAGGAGAGGTCTGCTGTGCTATGTGGATCAGCTCCCTGGCCAAACACTGACTGGGGCTTCTGAGTATTTTCAAGGGTAGTAAAGGTCAATTTTATACTAAAAACATGGATTATAGGGCACAAGGGGTTAAGCTTCAGCATTGTGAAGCAATGATTATTTTTTAAACATGAGTAAAGATAGGGGCCTTCCTGGTGGTGCAAGGGGTTAAGAGACAACCTATGAAGCTATTGGCAGCCACTGCAGCAAGAGTTTGATCCCCAGCCAGGGTGCTACCCACATGGTGCAGCAGACCTCTCCTGTCTCACCCACTGTTCCACTGAGCAGTGCATTTCAGTTGATCTGTCTGTTCTGTTTCCCACTCTGTTTCTGGTGAATCTTCTCAACCCACCATGCCTCTGGCCTGTACCCCGGTTCTTGTATGCAAAAATAAATAAATCTTTTTTTTTTTTTTAAAGACAGAATGTATTCTAATATGCCAGCTTCACCTTCCTCTGGTAATTTTGGCAATGTAATTGTTAACAATTTTATGTAAACTATTTATTGTGTAGAAAAATGCAGAAATACTGAGTTGGAGAGCTTGATGATTTTTCACCAAGTCAACACAGGGATGAAACTATCACACGAAGAATAGAATGTTCTTGGGACCTGATATTCCCTGCATGCTGCTGTCCTGATTTCTAACAGAATAGGATAGAGTTGCCTATGTCTGCACTTCACAGAAATATAATCATGATATACCCCTTTGTGGCTGTTGAGCACTTTTTGATGCTGTGTTTACAAGATCCATATATATTATTGCATGACATTACATTTTATTTGTATACAATTTATTTATCATTTATCCAAACATCTATCAGTAATAGAAAGCTATTAAAAACTACCTATTCTTAATCATATTTTAGGTATGTACTTACATTCCAGGAATGGATAGGATAACTGTCAACTATAGTAAAAATTCAATAAATATACTCCCAAAGTGGTTGCACAAATTTACACTCCTAGAATTATATAATTCCAGTTCTTCTAAATCCTTGGTAATATTTGATATAGTCAGTTTTTACCCATTTAAGACTACACCATTAGGTACATATAATAATTAGGACAGTGATGTCTTCCTGTTTTGTTGATGATTTTCTCATTTGTTTCTAGTGATACTACTTGCCTTAAAATCTACATTACCTGATATTGATGTAGTGCCAACTGCTTTCTAATGATTAGAATTTACATGATTTATCTTGTTACATTCAACATTTTTTTATCTGATAGCTAAAATGTCCATTGAAAAATGAATAAAGTTGAAAAATGCACTGTGAAAATCTCCATCTATTAATCATAATTTTAAATCAATATTTATTCTATATAATGATGTATACATTTGGGCTTTAATCTATAGGCTTGTAATTTATTCTATTTGTCCCATTTGTTTTTATTTCTATTACCTTTTATTTGATCTTCTTATGGACTAATTAAACATTTTTTAATCCCTCTACTAGTTATTTTTCTGCTGTCTGAAATATTCCTTTGTGCATGTGTATTTCTTTTTTTTAATTGAAATAACACTGGTTACATAAAGTGATAATGCAGTGTTCATGTATGTGTCACTGAGCATCTACACACATATATACTACAAGTTCACCATTGAAAGTCCAGTCTACCATTGGCCATATTATTGTCCCCTTTTTTTTCTGATTTATGCAGCCCCCTTCTCCTTTTGGGTCTGGTAACCACTAGTAGGTCTTATAGTCAAAATGCTTATTATTTTGTTATTTGGTTCATATGTTTGTTGGTTTTCTTGAGATATTTCATAAAATTGAAAAACATATGATATGTGTCTTTCTCTGTTGACTTATTTCACTAAGCATAATACCCACTATTTCAATCATTGTCGCTGCAAATGGTGGGGATTAGCCTTTTTAATAGCTAAATAGTATTCCATTGTGCACATGTACAACATCTTTATCCATTCATGTCAATGGCCAGTTAGGTTGTTTCCAGTTCTTAGCTATTATTAATTAATGATGCAATAAACATGGGGTGCCTGTAGCGCTATTAATTAGTGTTTTTATATTTTTTGTGACATGCATGCCCCTTTGAATTCTCTGTACAGTACAAATTTACTGCAAAAAATAACAAAAAAATACTTTCAGTTATCCATTTTGTTTGCTTTGTCTTCAGGAGGACTGGAATTTTTTTAATATAGCCTTCATTCTAGAAGGATAGAATTCTTGGTGCTGATTATTTTCTATCCAGTGATTACAGCTCACATTTCCTTTCTCTGGCTTCAGCCATTCTGTTGAGCAGCCAACCATCAACAAAATTTTGTTTCTTTGATGATGAGGTGTCTCTTTTTTGTTTATTTTTAAGACTTTCATCCTTGTTTTGATTTTCAGCAGATTTACTATGATATGTCTTGTGGATTTTTTGGGATTATTTGCATTATGTTTGTAAGGTTTCTTGTATTTGTGCTTTGGTTTCTTTTGTTGGTCTTCCTTGAGCAGATTTCTATCCATTCCACTTGTCTTTCTTTTCTCTGACACTTAAGTTATATTGATACATGCACCAGAACTTTTCCTATAAATCACTTTACTTCTTTCAATGTTTAATTTTTCCTCTGTACTTCATCTGGATCTTTTCAAATGAGTGGCTTCTAGACCACCAGGACTCTCTTCTGCTCTGCCTAATCATTTTTTACATTCTTAGGTTATTGCATTTCAATACCTTTAGGGATTTTTCACTATTTTCTAGGTCTTAGTGAATTCTCCAACATCCCTTCCATTTTCTTAAATATATTAGTCAAAGTTACTTAGAAAATGCTATATATTTATCATATCTTGAAAGCCCATCAGTCTATATCTTACTTTGTTTTTCTTTTGGTGTGTGGTCATCTGGTGTTATTTTTTGGCTTATCTGGAAAGATTTATTAAATGGCAGATACTGCAAAGGCACACTTGTAAAGACTTTGGATAAAGATTTTGGAAGACTGATGAAGTTTGGAAGGAGTAACAAAGTCAGCCGAGAATAGACTTTAAGCTTCATTAGGCCTCATCCTCACCAGTTTTCCTTCACTTCTGGGCATTATCCCTGTATGTGTTGGTCAAAAGTCTCCAATGTTGTTGCAGCTCCTCCACCTGGGAGGTCACTCAAGACATCTCTCCCTCAGCCCTACAATCCTGGCAAGATCTATTTTGAAAAAATTCTGAAGAAATGGCAACTCCAGGAAATGACTATTTTGTAAGTTTCATTAATTTAGTTAAGCTGCCACCAGAAACAAACACATCAGCAACAAAAAAATGAAGTGATCATTTTTGAAGTGACTCAAAAGTGAGGGGATAGCCTGCGAGATGCATACATCATAAACAGAAGACAAACTTTCCTGTGGTATCTGATTTCACTTGCAATTCCAGGCCATACACCACTGTACCCTGTGTTCAGACCAGTGCCAGGCCCGTAACAGCTGCGAAATATTTGCAAAATGAGTATTTTCCTTTTAACTGCTTATTACTGATACATAAAATTTCACTTTTGTAAAGGTTATTCTGAATCAATAGAAACAACTAAACTATTTTTAATTACATTGGTTTCCCATTATTTTCAGAATTGTTTAAATCAATAATTTAAAAAGTGTAACATTATCTTTTTTTGGTCTCCAATATTGTATCTTTTATGTTTGTTTCATGTCTTATGGGGCTAGATAAAACTTCAAGAACAAAACAAGAGCAAGTATTATTTTCTTAACATACCTTGTGTCTCATTCAATGTAAAAATTGAGTTGGAAGAGATTCTTTGTAGTTTAAAAAGCTAACATCAGCCCATGGCCACTGCATACATCTTATCCTTTACTTGTTTCCTTTATTTGATTTGTTAGAAGTTATAATTTTATTGGCGTGGTCAAAGAATTAGTTTTTAAAATAAATTTCTATTTTTTTTCTTTTCTTTTTTTTTCTTCTGTTGATGGATTCCCTTCAGTCTTTCTTTCTCTGTCCCTTTAGTTTCTGATGGTATGACCCCATCTCTATTCCTGGCTTCTGCTGAAATGACTGACTAAATCCATGAGTCAGAGCAGGAGCTCAGCAAAGGGCTGCTCACTTACTCCTTCAATATTCACTAAGTTTGCACTCTCATTTTTTTTTCTTCAATATGAACAGACTGAAATTTTTCCAAATCTCTATAAGTTCTGACTCCTTTTTGCTTCAAAATTCATTCTTACATTCATCTCCTTCCTCTTATATCTTATTATGAGTCATTAGGGTGACTCAAGCTTCATTTTCAATACTTTGCTTAGAAATCTCTTCAGCTAAATATCTAAAAGTCCTACTCTGCACAAAACATGAGTGAAACCAAGGTCTTTGCCACTTTATAACAAGGATCACCTCTCCTCTAGTTTCCTATAACTGGTTCTTTATTTCCACTGAGACTTTGATGAGACCTTCAATGAGGAAGACCTTGTGTCTTCATTCTTTGTCAGGAATAGAACAATTATTCTATTATTATTTTAAATGTATGCATACAAGAACTGGGATGTAGGCCAGAGGTGCAGGGGGTGAGAGGATTCACCAGCGACAGAGTGGGGAGCAAAACAGGCAGATCTACTGAAATACACTGCTGAGGGGAGCAGCAGGGAAGTTAGGTGAGGTTTGCTGCACCATGTGGGTTAATTCCCTGGCCAGGGATGGAACCCATGCTGCAGTGGCTGGCCATAGCTTGATAGCACTGACTTTAACCCCTGCGCCACCGGGGAATAGTGTAGGATAAGGAAAAAGTATCAGGCTTTTCTGCCCTCCCCCCATTAGGATAGATGAGGGAACCCCGTGGTCCTGAATGCATGCCTGATGGCTGGCACCTGAAGTGGTACACCTGGTCTGAGAGACTGAATTTTATAAGGGCGGTGTTGCGTGGACACCAGCAGAAGCCAAGAACGAACTGAAGCTGAGAGAAGAAGAGAAGTAGAGAGAACACCAGAAAGCCCGGATAGAGTGAGGATTTGCTGGGGGCTGGGAGGACTGCCAGCCTCCCGGCCCCCCCAGCACACCCCTGCCTGCCATATGCCTGGTAAATCTAAATAAAAGACCTGCAAAAGCCACTGAGGACTCTGACTCCTCCTTCACCTGGTCTGCTGGATCAGAAAACCTGCCCTGTGTCATTCCTGATACTACAAATAGTCGTTTTAATATTTTGACTGTTTCTTCAATGTGACAGTTCTTCATCTCACTGAGTGGCATGGAGTGAGGAAGCTAAAAGCTTGTCAGGATTTCTGTCTCTTTTTTCCTACAAAATTTACATAGTTGTAGCCAAACTACTATAATGACCACCTAAATTAAGTGATGTATGTGGGACATACATCAGACAGAAGAGAACCCATAAATGAAGACAATGGAAGGTTTGTTGATGTGAATGTAATATATATATCTATACATCTATAGACATATATATTTAATTTCCTTTTTATGGCCATGATATATGTGCACATATTATAATAGTTATAAGTAGGGGCATGGGAGCAAGGATTTTCAGCACAAAGAGAATTATCCAGGAATCTATCCTCTCTTCCCAATATACAATCTTTGGAACATGTCCCTCTGAGGAAGAAATTTTCACTTCCACTAGTGTTTTCCATTAAATTAATTCCAGAACAGAACAAATGGTGAATTGTTTACCTCAAACTTTGTGGTATTCATGTGTAAGGTAAATAGAAGTTATAGATTCCCCTCCCCTCAACTTGCTCTCCTGCCATTAGCAGCAATAATCTATACCAGTGGTCTTACACAAGTTCCTGATGGTGGCACTTGCCATGTGGTGTGGGTGCATGAGAGTGGGCACCTGAACCAGGAGACAGAGCAGATAAGGGCAGCGGCAGAGGAGGGAAGGGCAACAGAGGAGTCTGCAGTGGAGGGCAGTAGAGACCTAAGACCATGACGGAATGCCAGAGAACCCAGAAAGAGTAAAGATTCCCCTGGGCTAGAAGGTCTACAGCCTCAGGGCCCCCAGACCCCCTGCCTGCCCTGCACCTGGTTGCCCAACTACAAATGGTGTAGAAAGATTATTAAAAACCTGAAAAAGCCACTGAGGGTTCCAGGACTCTCCTTTATCTGTCTGCCTGGATCCATAGAGTACCTGCCCTCTGCTCTACTGGCACTTCAACATATGAATCTATTAAATGTATAATCATTTTCTGTTTGAAATAATTACTACACCACAAAAAAACAAACAAAAAAAACCTGCAACAGGTAAGCAAGTAGATGGCACGTAGATGTTTTTCTAAAAGCTGTCTTCACTTTTTTGTAGTCATATACAATGATATAAAAATGCAATTTATTTTTAAAACAAGTTTAAAGAAAGAACAGGAAAATATTAGTCAATTTATTGGAGATTTGTAGGGTAAGTAAAGTATCAGACTTTTCTGCCCTCCCGCCATTGGGATTGATGATGGAAACCTGTAGTCCTGAATGCATGCCTGATTGTGGGCACCTGCAGTGGGGTGTGGGCACAGGTAGGTGGAATACATCTGGGCTAAGATGAGGCTTATAAGGGCAGCATCATGGGGACTCCAGCAGAGCAAAAAGAGCGAAAGGAGCAGAGAAGCAAAGGCCACGAGAGAACACCAGAGAGCTCAGGAAGAGTGAAGTTTGTGTAGGTCTGGTAGGCCTGCCAGCGTCCCAGTGCTCTGTCCCCCGCTGCCTTCCATGTACCTGGTAAATCCCAAATAAAGCCTGAAAAAGCCACTGAGGGCTCCAGGACTCCTCTTTACCCCATCTGCTCTGATCATGGAGATCCTGCTCTGTCCCTTCTTGCCTCTACAAGATTGAGTATACCAAATAATACTATTTTTATTTTCAACAATTGCTCATCATTTATAAATATTTGTGTAGATTCAACTTCATATATATATATATATATATATTTAATAGTATAAAAATAAATTACTCAGTGTAGGGTCAGGAAGATACAGTGCAGGTTTTCTGATCCAGCAGACTGGGTAAAGGAGGAGTCAGAGTCCTCAGTGGTTTTTTGCAGGTTTTTATTGGGATTTACCCAGTACACAGCAGGCAGGGGTGCTGGGGGGCCAGCTGGCAGGCCTTCCAGCCCCCAGCAAGTCTTCACTCTATCTGGGCTCTCTGGAGTCCTCTCTGCTTCTCTTCTTCTTTCGGCTTCTGCTCGTTCTTGGCTTCTCTTTAGGCTTCTGCTGGCATCCCCGTGACGCCGCCCTTAAAAGCCCAGTCTCAGCCCAGGTGAATCCCATCTACCTATGCCCACACCCTACTCCAGGTGCCCACCATCAGGCATGCATTCAGGACCACAAGGATCCATCATCTATCCTGATGGTGGGAGGGCAGAAAAGCCTGACTTTTTTCCTTACCCTACACTAAGTATTTCAGATAACAAAGTTATATAAAACAATGTATTAGTAAAAGAAATTTTCTCATAAAACCTATCTGTAGTCATGTAAAGGCAGGACAGGCCACAGTGCAGGTTTTCTGATCCCATGCAGACCGGGTAAAGGAGGAGTCAGAGTCCTCAGTAGTTTTGCAGGTTTTTTATTTGGGGTTCACCAGGCATATGGCAGGCAGGGGTGCTGGCTGGGGGGCTGGGAGGCCTCCCAGCCCCCAGCAAGTCTTCACTCTATCTGAGTTCTCTAGTGTTCGTTCTGCTGCTTCTCGGCTTCTCTTTCGGCTTCTGCTTCGGCTTCTACTGCTGCTTTCTCGGCTTCTGGCGTCCCTGTGACACCGCCCTTAAAAAAGCACAGTCTTAGCCCAGGTGAATCCCATCTACCGATGCCCACACCCTATTCCAGGTGCCTGCCATCAGGCATGCCATCAGGCATGCATCAGGCATGATAGACAAGGATCTATCATCTATCCTGATGGCGGAAGGGCAGAAAAGCCTGATATTTTCTTTACCCTCCAAGTCATTAATATTAATAGGAATATAACCAAATCAAAGGAATTTTGAATGTTTACTATATCCTGGAATAATTTTGTAGTGTTGTGTTTTACTGACACAGGCAACACATGATAGAAACAATAAAAAACAATAAGAATGCCCCCAAAGGATATGTTACACAATTTTTTTCAGTCTAATTACCATATATTTTGTTTCATTTTATTGCCTAAGACAGTCAAAATAACTCAAGTTGTATCATAAAAGACAATGGAATGTTTTATGCTTGGCTAGAGGCAGGGTAGGGTGTGGCCCAGTTAACTATTTTCCATTTTTTAAAACATTTTAAAAGGACAAGTTTATTAGGAAAAGAAAAAGAGACACCTGGGCCTCCCCGGTGGCGCAGCGTTTGAGCCCTGGGTTGCAAAGCTGCCTGCAGCCTCTGCAGCTCCAGTTTGATCTCCAGCCACCGGGTGAGGGTCCCACATGGCGCACAGACCTCTCCTGCCGCCCGCTGCTCCCCTCGGCAGTGTACTTCAGTCCTTCTGCCTGTTCTGTTCCCTGCTCTGGCTCTGGTGAATTCTCTCACCCTCCCACGCTTCTGACTGTACCCAGTGCTTGTATAAATAAATAAATAAATCTTTAAAAAAATTTGAAAAAAAGAAAAATAGACACCTGCATAATCACAGGTGGGTGGAAGAGATGCCGCTGTGGCTTAGCAAAGTGAAAAGGTTTGTGAAAAGAAACACCTGCATAATCACAGCCATTTCTTAAACATTCTATTAAATCACTCTTATTACACATTTCCTATAATATAATTTCAGCACACTAGTCTTTTGAATTTTTCAATTATTTCCATTATGGATGCAGTGGAGTGTCTTTGAAGGCAGTTGTGCTCTAAAAATGTGAGCTGGTCAAACAAAAAAGAAAAAGACTTGGGGAGCCACAACCAAGGAAGTCTGACTTGGTCTCTTCCCTCCTCTCCATTTTTTCTTCATCTCATGGATTTGTAACTCCTAAGGCCTGAAGGCAAATGAATCAAGTGAAACAGAAACTTCCACCCTAGAAAGAAAGAATTGAGACCAAGAATGGGGTTTGTTATAACAGAGTCTTGGCCTTTGGCTAATGGACAGAGGAACCTAAGCAAGAGTGAACATTTTAATAGGTTAATCACAACAGAAGATTCATTTAAAGCCTACTGTTCAAAAAAACACATCAAGGCCAGGAAAACTAACAAGTGTGTGTAATTTATCCTTCAACTCTGGTGCCATAAAAAAAAAAAATCTCTGTCATAGGAAAAATTAAGCACTTCCAATATTATAATGAAGCTAGGAATACTTTAATTCCAAAGCCTGATAAAGACAGTGACATGGAAGAAATCCATATTCATGTGTAAATATATACTGTAGGGTAAATAAAGATGCTCAGGCTATCATCTGCAGCCTTATATGCAGGAGGTGCTTGGGGATTGTGGGGTCAGGGTACATGTCCTGGAGTATGGTGTGGGGGTGTGTAAGTGGGCACACCTGAGCCTGGAGGCTTGGCTATATGGAAGGCGTTACTCAGAGACTGTGCAGCAGAGGAGACTCAAAAAGCTACGAGAGGACAAGACCATGGAATGATGCCAGAGAGGACCCAAAGAGAGCTGTAAGATGGGGCGAGGCCTCCCAGCCCCCCTATCCCCTCTGGCTGCCCTGCACTTGAAGATTAGAGACAGTGAAAACAGACAGAAATGAGACAGCAAACACTGGAAAACAGAAGTTTTCTTATGACAAAGTCTATCAATCAATGTCCTGTGATTCAAAAATAAGTACACAGAAAAAGAAATGAGAAAAAGTTAATCCACTGACAATATTAATGACACCTAAAAATTCTAGGAATAAAATTAGCAGAGATAGCAAAGTACCTATCTCAACAACTACAACAATAAAAACAAAACTATTGATAGAAATAAATCAAGGAAGAAATGAATGACATACCACAATATCATAAATGTTGAAGTCCAGGTCCTTCCAATTAGAGCCAAACTGCTTATTAACACCACTAGCTTTGAGGAGGTGCGAAAAGGAGTAAAATAGAAGCAGACAGCCTCTCAAAGTGGCTAAAGCTCTCCTTTATCTGATTGACTACCATCTATGAAATCTCAAATATGTATATCTAAACCCTTTCTGGCTAAGATAACATCATCTTTCATCTCAAATTATTCCTATAAACTTTTGCAAAGAGACTATGCAGCCAATAATTAAAATGCAAATTAATAAATACACAAGGAGACCAGACAGTTAGACTAAAAACCTCAGAATAACATTATAGTTGCTCCAGATATTGGAAAATATTTGACACAGAATTTAAATTGAATTTTCTCACCATATTCAAGAAGGCAAAAGACAAAAATTGAGAATTTTGGTAGAAAACAAGAAACTATACAGAAACCATCAAGTAGATATTCTAAATCTGAAGATGCTATAATCAACAGTAAGAAGGCAATGAGTGAGAAATAAGAGTAGACACTTGTGAGGAGACAGCAAATGACCTGGATAATGATTCAGGAAAGATATCCAGAATAAATAACAATGAAGCAAAAGATAATAAAATATGGATAATATGTAACAGACATAAACATAGCCAAAAGATTAAGTTCAAGGGTTAGTGGACTTTTTCTACAAAGGGTCAATGAGCAAACATTCTAGTTTGTGGACTAACAAACTAGAATGCAACTAACTAGCAAACTTAACTCTGCCATTGTAGCATGACAGTAGTCATATGAAACATTCAAACAGCAAGTATAGCTATGTTGTAACAAAACTGTATTTACAGAAGCAGGCAATCCCAGATTGTGGTTCTGTGTCCCCCATACTGAGTCCCAGGGCATGTTATGGTTAATTAGGCAGCTTCAGGGACAGAACAGGCAGAGACTTCTGGAGAGTTAAAGAGGCTTGTGAGATAAAGGCAGAGAAATTCAGGAGGGCTAATTAAATTCAGGAGGGCTAATTAAGTCTAAAATTTACTGCCAATTGGGGTAGTAAATTTTAAAAGACCTTGGACAAGGGAGGTAAAATGGAAAACTCAAGAGCTGGGAAAATAGGCACATCTGCCCAAAGGAGTATAGCCACTAGGAAGAAAAGCCAATCATACAATACTATGATGAGATTTTAGAATAGACAAAACAGGTTTTAAATATCCCCTAGACAAGACCCAAAACAGCATCTTCTGCCCCTCCTACACATCGCTGCCTTGGAATCTTTGCTTTAGTTCTTTTTCCTCTAAATAAAATTTTCTTTAGTTTCTTGACTAAAGTTTGCTTTTCTCTTCTTACTTATCTGAAAAAATCCGCTAATTTCTTTTAACAGCTTCGTGGAACAAGAACCTGTGGTGGTTCAAGGGCTAAACTGAAGATTTTTTTTTTTTTTTTTTTTTTTTTTTTTTTTTTACTTATCTATGCATTCAAGAACTGTGGTATAGGCCAAAAGTGCAGGGGATGAGAGGATTTGCCAGAGGCAGAGTGGGGAGCAGAACAGGCAGATCTACTGAAATATAACTGCTGAGGGGAGCAGGGGGCAAGACAGGAGAGGTCTGCTGTGCCATATGGGTCAGGTCCCTGGCCAGGATCAAACTCATGATGCAGTGGCTGGTGATAGCTTGATAGCACTGAGACTTTAACTCCTGCACCACTAGGGAGACCTCTCAAGGGCTAAAATAACCAGCACACTGGCTGGCTTCAATGCTAATAGATATACCACAATAGTTACACAATAGTTACAGAATTTGTCAATTTAGGAATTAAGGAGCAACGATGAATATTTGAACCAATGACTCATTAAATTAATACTTTTTTATTTTATTTTTATATTCCCCATACAATTGCAACCCCCTTCTTAATCACCAATTATATGCCAGGAAGTCACATTTTCCAATGTATTTTATTCTTAGATTTTCATATCACAGTGATGGATGCTGGCAGCAATATATCCTCAAATTCCTTCAGGCATAACCTCTAATTCTGGAAGAGACTGATATCAGTAAAGATTTCTGCAACCCCAGGCAGTACTAAGGAATAAATGTGGGTAAATGTGTTTGAACTCTCCAAACGTATCAATAGTGATCAGGCAAAGCTACCATGACACATCAAAACACTCAAAGGCACTATGCTGATAAATTTAGACTGTGTTTTAAGCTGACTTGGCATACCGTGTCATATTCCTTAGATATGAAGGCTAAACAAATAAAGCAACTCCACAACTATAATTAAGAGAGTGATTTTCAAGCTAATTATGTGCTATTTATTTATACCAAATAAACTATGTTGACAGGTAATGACTGAATACAGATACAGGCTGTCAGAATAAAAAGGATAAAAGGGGAAACTTAAAATAGGATGAAATGTCAAGACTTATAAACCGGAAAATTCCTCTCTGATCCTTTTCCTGGAGCTTGTATCAATTAATACTCATAGTTTCTCTAAATAGGTATTTAATTGAAGTACTAAATTAAATATGAATTATGTAAAAAGCATATGCCTGAATACAACTTGGCAATCATATTTAAATGTGAGTTTGTGGTCTCAAAAGAGTTTTTACATACACTCATCATTTTTTTAAAGATTTATTTTTACTTATGCATATAAGAACTGGGGTATAGGCCAGAGGTACGGTTGGAGGGGTAAGAGGATTCGCCAGAGACAGAGTGGGGAGCAGAACAGGCAGATCTACTGAAATACACTGCTGAGGGGAGCAGCGGGCACAACAGGAGAGGTCTGCTGTGCCATGTGGGTTAGCTCCCTGGCCAGGATTGAATTCAGACCACAGAGGTGAGACTTAACCCCTAGGCCACCAGGGAGGCCCTACATTCATTATTTTTAAAATTCTGTGATAAATGCTATTTTTCCATTTGTAGATGTGGAAACTAAGATATTATAAGGCTCATTGCCCAAACTTGTTAACCACAAAATGGAAGACAACAGAATCAAAATCTGGTATTGTAAATGTAAAGTATATGTATTTTTCACTGAACCAAACATAACTGCTCCCCATGGAAAATGTCTTTATTTTCTAGTTTTGTTGAACAGCGCACTTTAGTACCCTTGCATTTGTACACAATGTATTAAGTCTGTGTTCATTAAAATATAATCCTTTCCAAGTTCTTATTTACCAAGACAGATTATATTTAAGTTATGAGAGACTCTACTACAACATGGTAAAATAGGGTGGTTTTGAAAAAGCAAAAGATTTGTATAATATGTACAAAAACAAGAACATTTGGAGGTTTTGATATCCTCTTTCCTAAGTACAACTAGTAAAAACTAAACATTGTTCACAGAAAATACCACCAACTCATTGCTAGCATTTGGAAATCGACCTGAGGATATTTTACTCGAGATTAGTGGCTCCCTGTGGTAGATGACAGCGAGATGGAGGGGAACTGGGAGGGAGGCAGCCGTTCCAGGTAACTGAACAAGCTGTGGCCCAGACACAGACTATGTGGTGCACAGACCATGTAAGAGGAATCACTTCAGTGAGAATGAAGTGCAGACCTATGTGCATGCAGGTGCTGAGACCATTACTTCAGTCACGGAGAATCTGCTATAGGCATCATGGGTAGAGTCCCATCAGTCCCATTTTTGTCCTCTTCTTACTAAAAGACTCATGGTGAGACTTTAAAAAAGAACAGAGATCATCCAGAATTTATAATATGCATTATCCTTGTAACTCTTGTTAGAAAGGTATATGGCTCATGAAATGTAAATAGCAAGACCCAGTAATCCTGTAAATATTTGGGGGCAGCCTCCCTCAAGTCCAATAAATATAATATTGTAGGTGAAGAATGTCTTTTCAGTTTTGCCAGTTTCCTGTGAAGAGATACATAATTTGTATATATCCTGTCACAGGAAAATTACACTGACCAAAATATCATGAAAATATATATTTATGTAATTTTCACTCCTGGAGATTTCTGGAAAGGAGGAATTATGAGAAAACTATGGCTAGTTCTCAGTTCATGAAGTGTCTGTATTTGTTTCTCAGCACACACAGGGACAGACTGAGGGGGCAAAATGTCCGGAGCCTCATGGAGCATGCTCGCAAGTTAGGTTTCGGTTTCTGTTTCGCCTTGGAGAAACCACTGCGCGTCCAAAAGAGCACGTGGGACAGAGAGGTAGAGAGAGGAGGGAGGGGGGATAAGAAGGGAACCACGGGAGAGACTGGGTAGACGGCGGGGAGAGAGACTGCGTGGAGGAGAAGGAGAGAGACTGCGTAGAGGATGAGGCGAGGGGACCTCGAGAGGGAGACTGTGGAAAGGATACTGTGTAGAGACTTTGAGAGAGGATACTGAGAAACGTACTGAGAGAGGAGCATAGAGAAGGCCAGGGAAGGTAGTAGGACAGGGAAAGGAAAAAACATGTAAAGGTAGGAAAAGGAAAAAGGAAAAATAAAGAAGCAAACGCTAGCGTCCATTTGTCAAGCCCCTCATTTCAATCCTCAGCCCTTCTCTTTTCGTGCCTCCGAATCCCGCGGGTCGGGACAGCAAAACAATCGAAGGGATGCTGGTACAATGGAGAGGTGGTGTTGTGCATCCAAAGTTAAGCAATATATGCACCATACTAAATACAATATCCCCATGTGCATACATATACAGCTCACTGTTAGTAATAAATAAATGGAGAACTAAAGTTTCTGTAAAGTTGTCCAGATGTTGTGCTGTGCTGTACTGCACTGAGGGAAATGGAAGCCCGAGAACCTGATTTTCTGACCCAACGCTCTGGGTTGAAGACACAGAAGACCCCTGTCCTGACACACACTTGTCAATCGGCCATGAACTTCAGGGGATGGGAATGTTTCCCAAGTCATACATTCTGACATAGGAAGCAAAGAAAATGTGCTGTTATTTATGGAAAATAAATAAGAAAGTCTCATCTTAGATGAGATTCAATTAGTAATTGTTTTTTTCCTCTACCATCATCTGTGATAGCCAAGTTTTGGAAAATGAAAAACCAGATACTGCACACACACACACACACACACACAAAATGAGAAATTAATATAGTTAGCAGAGCTGGTTGATTTTTTTTTAAAGATATATTTATTCATGCATATAAGAACCGGGGTACAGGCCAGATGTGCGGGAGGGTGATAGGATTCACCAGAGGTAGAGTGGGGAACAGAACAGGCAGACTGACTGAAATACACTGCTGAGGGGAGCAGCAGGCCAGTCAGGAGAGGTCTGCTGGGCCATGTGGGTATCTCCACCACCAGCCAGGATTGAACCTGCACTGCAGAGGCTGTGGACAGCTTCACAGCACTGGGCTCAACCTCCTGCGCCACCAGGGGGGGCCCTAGTTATCAGATATGGTTGACAGGATGTCAGATATGTTTATTCCTCTTTCTTTTCTGGTTTAAGCTAGAATAAAAATGAACTTTCCTAAACTGCTAGGCCAGCTTTCATACTCAGCAAGAAACAAAACAGAAGTGGCTCCATTTAAGACAGCCTACAAACATGTAACCAACAATCTCCAGCAAGCCCTGTTGGCGAGTCTGGGAAGTGATTCATGAAGGGCAAACTTTGTCCTTGCAGACTCACTGCAGGGCTGTCCTGATGCAGCTGAGGGAGGATGCAGGTGAAGATTTATGTCTGGGTCACTTACTGCAAAGGGCATAACTTTGGGGGTTGTATTTTGGACCTGGGGCTTTGGACCCTGAGCCATACAGGGATAATTTGAGAGAAGGCAATAGGAGCTGGAAACTTGAGGAGCATCTGAATACCCAATAACTGCTCTCTCTAGGAGGGGACACATTCATACAGCTGGCTGTTGTATGCTTTCCAGATTTCGCCCCCTCAGTGTTATTCTTGTTTTACCCATCAGATCCTAACTCAAAGCTTGCAGCAGGGCCATGAGTGTGGTGCAACATAATCTCTGTGGTGAGTACATGCACCTACCGCTGGAGAGTCACCGTAAAAAGAGTAGGACCCATGGACTTTGGACATCCCCATACTTTGTTATCAAAATCTCCATAGAGTTGACACAACAAAAAAAGTTTATTATCTCATACTGGGTTCCATGTAAGTACTATCTTTTATTCAGGCATAGCTACATAATATTTTGCAATACTTTGCAGTGTTAAGTAACAGTGGTCAGACCACCTTAAATGCTGAAGCCAGATCCTGTACTGTGGGTTGAATAATGTTTCCCAAAAGAGATAGCCAGATAGAAACTATGAAAGTGGACTAATTTGGAAGACGATCATTGCAGATATAATTAAGATGAGGTCTTCCTGTATTAACGTGGTGGACTTAAATCCAATGACAAGTGTCCTTAAAGAAAGTAGAAGACAAACTGGAGGTCATGTGAAGATGGAGACAGAGGTTGGAGTGATATGTCTCCAAACTACAGGACACTAGGATTGCTGGCAGAAAGCATAAGAGAGACATGAAATAGATTCTCCATCAGAGCCTCCAGAAGGAAGTTATTCTGATGACACATTGATTTTGGACTTCTGATGCCCAGAACTGTAGGAGAATGGATTTAGGTAGTATAAACCCACTCAGACTGTTGTGATTTGATCATTTGTTGTAGCAGCCCCAGGAAACTGTACCTGTGTACATAATGTTGGCTCTGCAGGAATGGCATCCCTGGCCAGCAGAAGGTCTATGGTCAGTGGTCAATACATAGTTACTTACTGAATACATAAATCCCTTGTGTAGATGATGTAAAAGTCATGTGGATATAATCAACTTGAGAAAAGTCACACAGGAAATCATTATGAATAAATAGAGACCAAGTTGTCTGACATTTGCATTTTTCATAAGCCAACACTGTATCTAAATTTAAAACAATCAACTGTTTCCCAAACTTCAAACTATACTATGAAGCAATAGTTATAAAACAGTCTTGAATTGGATTAAAAATAGATGCACTGGTCAATGAAATAGAATTGAAAGTATAGAAATAAACCCACATTTGTGTGGACAGTTAAATTTATTATAATTTAACTGTCCACACAAATGGACTCACCCACCGCTCCCCTCAGCACTGTATTTCAGTCAATCTGCCTGTTCTGTTCCCCACTCTCCCTCTGGTGAATCCTCTCACTCCCTCACAAATCTGGCCTGTACCCCAGTTCTTGTATGCATAAATAAATAAAACTTAAAAAAAAAGAGTATACAACATAGGAAATAAAGTCTCTTCAACAAATGGTGTTGGGGGCCTCCCTTGGTGGCGCAAGGCATTAAGCACCGCACTATGAAGCAGAACGCAGCCTCTGTAGCACGAGTTCGATCCCTAGCCTTCTGGGTACCTACCCACATGGCACAGAAGACCTCTCCTGACTTGCCCTCTGCTCCCCTCAGCAGTGTACCTAGTCAGTCTGCCTGTTCTGTTCCCCACTCTGTCTCGGGTGAATCCTCTCACCCCAGCCACTCTGGCCTGTACCTCAGCTCTTGTATTCATAAATAAATAAATCTTTTAAAAATATGGTGTTGGCTGGGCCTCCCCGGTGGCGCAGCGGTTGAGCGCTGGGTTGCGAAGCTGCCCGCGGCCTCTGCGGCACCGGTTCGATCCCCGGCTGCTCCCCGGCCACCGGAGGAGGGTCCCACATGGCGTGCAGACCTCTCCTGCCGCCCGCTGCTCCCCTCAGCAGTGTACTTCGGTCCTTCTGCCTGCTCTGCTCCCCGCTCTGGCTCTGGTGAATTCTCTCACCCTCCCGCGCTTCTGACTGTACCCAGTGCATGTATAAACCAAACAAACAAACAAACCAGCAAACAAATAAATAAAGCATGCCTCTATAAAAAAATAAATAAATAAAAATAAAGGTAGAAAAAAAAAATATGGTGTTGGAAAAATTGCACAGCCAAAGTCAAAAAGTGAGACTAAACCAATTTCAAACACCATATAGTTATTAACTCAACATGAATTAAGCACTTGGACATAAGACCTGAAGCCATAAAATAAATAGAAGAAAACAGGGTAAACACTCCATGACATTGATTTCAGTATCTTTGGGGCCTCAACTACAATGGCAAAGAAAACAAAAGCAAAATAAACAAATGAGCAAAAATTATCATTTAAATGAAAAGACACACTACAGAATGGGAGAATATATTTGCACATCATACAGCTGACAAGGGGTTAAGAACCAAGAACCGATTCACTCAACAAGAAGGCACATAACCCAGTCAAAAAATGTCCAAATCTAAATAGGTACATCTACACATATGTGAACTAGCAGGATACGTGTTCATCATCACTTATCATCAGGGAAATGCAAATGAAAGCAACAAGCTGTTTTGCCACCCTTGTGACAATGGCCTGTATCTAAAGAACTGAAAAAAAAAAAAAGTTCTGGAAAAAGTGTGGAGAAAAAGGAACACTCATACACTATTTATGCAAATACAGACTTTCCAACCCCTATGGAAAACAGTATAGCGGTTTCTCAATATATTAAAAATAGATCTATCATACCATCCAGTAATTCCACTCACAGGTGTCTATTTGAAGAATATGAAGACACTAATTTGAAGGGTTACATGCACTCCTATGCTCACTGCAGTAATTTTACAGTAGTCAAGGTATGGAAATAACCTAAGAGTCCACTGATAGATGAGTGGATTACGAAGATGAGAGGTATACATAATGAAACACTACTCAGCCACAGAAAAAAAAGACAATTTTTTTTTTTTTTGTGGGACCCTCGCTGGTGGCCGGGGATCGAACTGGCACTGCAGAGGCTGCGGGCAGCCTCACAACCCAGCGCTCAACTGCTGTGCCACCAGGAGAGGCCTGACAAAATATTTCATCATAACATGGATGGAGCTGGAAGGGATAACGCTAAGCAGAATGAGAAAGATAAATACAGGATGATTTCACTTATATACAAAATATAGAGAAACAATACAAAGGAAAAGGCAAAAAGAAACCCAAACAAACTTTAGAAATCTGACTGCAGAGTTAAGGTTATCAGAAATGGAAGGTGGCTTTGAGGAGCAGAGTGGGGAAATGGTCCAGGGAACTCTTGTGGAGGACTATTGGTGTTATGGTGCTAGATACGGTGTGTTAACACACTTCTGAAAAGATATAAACTTACAGTCCTAAATCATATGCAGTATTATAAAAGTGTTAGCTTAATAAAAATATAACTTAACTAGTAAACTTCTATGCATATAAAATTAAATGACTTACTTCACTTAGCATAATACCCTCAAGGTCTACCCATGTCAGAAGGAGAAAGATGTGTATCATATGATTTCATGCATAAGTGGTATACAAAAAAAAAATAGATTGACTACGTAGAACAAAGATAAGTTTCTAGACCATAAACCCAATTAGTGGTTACCAGAAGGGAAGGGGGAAGGGAGTGGGAAAATCAGGTAAAAGGGGCAATGTTAAGATGAAGTTTAGAACTGGACTTTTTGTGGTGAACTTAATATAGTATATCAACATGTTGATATTCAGTGATGCACACCTGAAACTTCTATAATGTTATAATCCAGTGTTATTTCAATCTAAAAATATTTTTAATAAAAGAAATTATTGGCATGGCCTGACCAAGTATAAACTGTGAAAAGAGCAGTGTCAAGTGGCATGTATGTGTGTATATGTGTGTACACGTGTGTGCATGTGGACAGACATGCACTCCTTTTGGTCCCTCAAAACCTGTTGCCAGCCTGTTGTCCATCTCCTGGCACTATGTCTACACTCCTTCCATTGTTGCAGATGCAACTATCATTGAAGGCATTGCAAGGAGAAAGCAGGCTTCCTCAACTGGACTTAAAACTTTGCCACCACAAGGGCCAGTTTATTCCCCTGGAACTCAACAATAGAACTCTGCAGGTAGCAGGTATTTAACAATGTGTAAATTAAATGGTGATGTAATTCAGGCTCCCTGTGTGTAGTATGGGGAGGAGTGATCCTTATTGTCAAGTCCTCATTGATGACAGATCTTTACTGTGTAACATGCTGTGGTAATAATGTGTTTGGACTTCCTGCACAGATTCAATGCCCAGATCTCAGGTAGAGTCCACAGCCGAGCTCCCACATGCAGAATCCACAGCCAACCTTCTAGGTGCAGGGTTAATACCCAATTCCTAGGCACAGAGTCCACAGCACAGCTCCGAGGGTCGCATAATGTCTCCTGCTTCCTCTCATCAGCAGGGAACAGAATATTTAGGGCTGCACAGGGGAGAGAGGTAGCAATGTGGCAGTAAGCATAAATCCTTCATGTATAAGGTCATGGTCATTATTGTTCAAGAATTAGCTTATGCTATTAAAAAAGCAAGTGCCTTGGTCTCTTGAGGTTTTTGCTACTGTTATCAAGAAGTAAAGGCCCAAGGTGCAGTCATGAATGTTGAGTCTATATCATCCAGGAATGTCAGCCTGAAGGCTCCCGATCAGGTAAACTTGCTTGTGAAATAAAGCTTTAAATAGACAAGGTATGAATCTCAAGCAATAGTTAGTATCATAGATATTTTTCACAACTGGAAAGTTTAGAGTTAGATTGAATTAAATAATGGGATAAGTAAAGATTGCTTCAGGCAAAAACCAAAATTACCTTATTAGTTTAATTTCAGTTTGATTGGATGGAGGATTACAACTCCTCCTGAAGAAGGAGGATTACAACTCCTCCTGAAGAAACCTTAACTACCATATATATTGGAAGTTTAACATAGGTGACTCCATTTTGAAACTCTTTTACCTGGGAGGAGAAAGCAAACTGTACAAAAATGATGTTTTATATATATATATGACAAAAAATTTAAAAATTGGTTTCACTAAATTAATAATGGGAATTCATTGAATATCATTCTACTAAAATTGCTGAACTGAAGTTTACTCTTGGAAATACTTAATTTGGGCCTAGTGAGTAATGTATCTTGTATTTCCAAGAAAAATAACGAAGCACATTTTTAAAAGTTATGGACATTTGTAATCTCTTAACTCAAAGCATATTAGCATAACACAGTTTTTCCAATTGCTCACAATTTAGAAATTAGGAAATAGAGGCTTTAATGGTCATTTTTTTCTAATTAAATTATGATATTAAAGCTAGTGGAAATTATAAGGAAAACAATACTATGTGTAAAGAAAGTAATATGTGCATTCAGAAAAGGAAATTATAAGAGATGGAGATATTTTGTTGAGAGAAAAGAAAGATTTAGTGTCTAGATGAAACTGGTTGTTTTTTGGAATGGAATGAAGGACAAATATAGGATGAATGTGAACATAGAAAGAATATACAGAAGATTCATAATAGGATTCTTAGGGAAAAAAAAAACTTTATATGTAGCCAGGTTGGATACATTGTTTTAAGAATTTTTAAAGTTAAACTTTAATATCAATGGTGTACCTATCTATAAATAAACTTTATTTTTTATCTGCAGAAAGGACAAAGTATTCTTAAACTGTAGTCAGCCTTTTTTTTTTTTTTGTGGGACCCTCGCCGGTGGCTGGGGATCAAACTGGCGCTGTAGAGGCTGCTGGCAGTGCTCAACTGCTGCACCACCAGGGGAGGCTCTGTAGTCAACTTTTAATAATAGATTGTAGGGCATCCCTGGTAGTGCAAGGGTTAAGTCTCAACACTATCAAGCTATTGCCAGCCACTGCAGCAAGAGTTCAATCCCCAGCCAAGGAACTACCCACATTGTATAGCAAACCTCTTTTGTCTTACCAACTGCTCCCCTCAGCAGTGTATTCAGTAAATCCGCCTGTTCTGTTCCCCAGTCTGTCTCTGGAGAATCCTCTCACCCATTCCTGGCACCTCGGGCCTACATCTCAGTTCTTGTATGCATATATAAAAATAAATCTTAAAAAAATTAAAAAATAATAGACTATAAATTGTTTAAGTCATCTGAAGATATGGTACTTTTTATTCTCATGTCTGCTTAACAGAAATCTAGTGTCAGAATTACATTGAGTAGAGCCTTGCCAAAGATATATATTGCTCTTAAAATTAAATAGTTACTCTGAGTAATTAATTATTATTTCAGAAAAATCCATATAACTATTTAAACCTTTTATGAACATGATGAAACTTGCCCAAGTAAAAATTCTTATGAACAAGGGCCTCCCTGGTGGTGCAATGGGTTAAGACACATCATTATGAGGCTGTCCACAGCCTCTGCAGCACGAGTTCGATCCCCAGCCAGGGAGGTGACCCACATGGCAAGGCAGACCTCTCCTGCCTTGCCTGCTGCTCCCCTTAGCAGTGTATTTGAGTCAATCCAACTGTTCTGTTCCCCACTCTGTCTCTGGTGAATCCTCTCACCCAACCCCCATGCCTTTGGCCTGTGCCCCAGTTCTTGTATGCATAGGTAAATAAATCTTTAAAAAAATTATGAACATAAGAAACTTGCCCTCTTATGAACATGATGAACTTCTAAATAGAACATCTAGACGATCTTTAATTAAAGGACATAGTATTGGATGTCCTAGCCTGAACAATTAGGCAAGAGAAAGATATAAAAGGAATCTAAATTGGAAAGAAGTAAAATTGTCACAATTTGTAGATGATATAATATACATAGAAAATCCAAAAGCCATCACCAAAAAACTACTAGAAATAGCAAAAACAATAGACTTAAGTCTGTTGCATTTCTATCAGCAAATATGGAACTAGAAGAAACAGAAATCAAGAAAATAATGCATTTAGAGTAGCAGTCACAAGTGTTAAATACTCAGAAGTAAACCTAGTAAGCCTGTGAAAGATGCATTCAATGGAAACTATTAGACATTACTAAAAGAAATTTAGAACACGAAAGGGAATGAAAAGATATTCCATGCTCATATATAGGAATAACTAACATGCTGATAATATCCAGAGAAGGCATCTGACAAGATTCAACATTCATTTGCGATAAAAACTCTTAGCAAAATGGGGATAAACAGAACATTCCTCAACATATTAAAGGCCATATATGAAATCCCCACAGGCAGCAACATACTCAATGGTGAGAAACTGAAAGCTTTTCTTCTAAGACCAAATACACAAAAAGGATGTCTACTTTCACCACTATTATGCAACTCAGCTTCCAAACTGTGGAGCTCTTGAGAAGTTCCAAACCCTGTAATGTAGGGAAGCAAAAACCTATTACCCCAAAAGATGTCTTTGGCAAAGGTTGATGTTATGGGAGGGGTTGTGATGGTGGATTGGAGGTTTTTTGTTTTTTTTTTTTTGAAAAAGACATTTACATTTAAATGTCTCTTTGTGGAGCAACATGGCGCGCGGAGACGCTGCGAGTAAGATCTCCCATTAAAAAAAGTTAATAGGGAGGAAAAGCGGCAGGTCCCAGTGAGAACTGGGACACGGAAGATAAACGGGTGACGCCAGCAAATTGCCCGAAGAAGAAAGTTGCCATAAAAGAGGACCAGAAGGGAGGGAAGCACAGAACCCTGCTCCCCTCCCCCGCCCACAGAGGCGGCACTCTCCGACCGGCAGAGAGGAGGGAAACAACAAACCAAAACGGCCAACAAGAAAAACGGACACAGCAAGTGGGACTGTGAGTGGAAAGGAACTATTGCAGCCACCACACCCCGTGAACGGGAGCTGAGGCGAACCCTGCAGGATTCGCCGCGGCGGTGAGCAAACGGCTCCGGGCGCCATTAGAGAAGAACAAAGACCCCGGGAAACGCGCACACAGCCCAGGCTGCCGGTAAGCTTGCGCGGAAAGTGGCGCACTCTGCGCGCTTGAAAAGCAAGTGCAGACCAGGATCTCGGCTGCCCAGGTCCCCGCACCTGCGACCTAGGCTTGGGAGACGACCTAGGCTTGCGGGGAGACTCTCAGAGGTCCTCACTGAGGTGAAGGTCCCTCCCTGAGTAAGCAGGAACCAGGCGCCCAGGCACGGGAGCAGTGCAAAAGGCGCCATTCCCGCGCCACTGAACTGGGCTACAGCCCGCGTCCTGGAACTGAGGGCTTTGGAACTGAGACCCAGGGCACGAAATTAGGGGCGTGGGTTCCCCACGACGGTGGGGCACAAGGCAGACACAGCACCCCAAAGACTTTGAGGTGTACCCTACCATCCCCGCTCTGCTCCCTGTCCCACGGGGTGGAAAATCAGCTCCCCAAGGGCTCTAGGAGAGCTCTCTGGCGCCACCTAGCGACTTGAAGCCAGCACAGGCTCCTGAAGGAGCTAGTGGCCAGCTGGTGAGTTAGCCCACACCCGGCCCCTTCCGAACAAGTAGTCTGAGCCCACAGGGAGAGCGAGCACCCACAGCCGGGGCAGACCAGGCACGCAGAAGAGTGTGCCTGACACCGTATGCGCAGGGAGTGTGTCCCACATCACCATTTTAGAACAGGGACATTTCTTCAGTAAAGACTACCTGCAGAAGGCTTCCTCAGGAGCCAGAGGTGAGCGGGGGAAGTTCGCCCACGCCAGACCCCCTCTGGCCTGCAGTCCAAGCCCAGAGGGGGAGTAAGAACCCACCGCCGGGGCAGACCAGGCGCACAGGGGAGTGTGTCCCCACATCGACATTTTAGGACAGGGACCTTTCTCCAATAAAGACTGCTTGAAACTGACAGATGACTCCTGGAGGAACCAGAGGGGAGCAGAGAAGCTCACCCAAGATGCCGGCCAGTCCCAACTACACAGTGTCCCAACGCATACGGCAAATTAGAAAACAGACAGTAGGGAGGAGAAGAACCACACGCAACCTAGCAACTCTCCAGAGAAAAAGCACACCACAAAAAGAAAACCAGCCCTCAGATTGCAATGACAGTAACTTGGAAGAACTTCTGAGCCTTACAGAAAGAGAATTTAAAATTGCCGTGATTAAAAAACTGACAAAAGTCATAAAGGAAAACAATGATAAGGGAAAAATAATCAATGATCAGAAGAATGAAATTGAGTCCCTAAAGAGGGAAGTAAAAGAAATGCAGGAGATCAAAGAATTAGTGGAAGAACTAAGGAATTCTGGGAAAAGCAATGAAAGCAGAATTGATGAAATGGAATAACAAATAAGTGCTCTTGAAGACACAGAAATAAAAAGAACAAAAACAGAAAAGGAAAGAGAAGTACGAAGGAAAAAGAACGAGGAAAGACTTCGGGAACTATCTGAGTCCATGAGGAAAGGAAATATAAGAGTTATAGGAATACCAGAAGGAGAGGAGAGAGAAGTAGGAACAGAGAAAATATTCAAAGAGATAATTGAAGAGAACTTCCCAAATGTGAAGAAGGAGCTGAAAATTGATATACAAGAAGCAAGAAGAACACCAAACTTCCACAACGAAAGAAAAAATACAGCAAGACACATAATAGTAAAGCTCCCAAGAATCCAGCACAAGGAAAAAATAATGAAGCTGGCAAGAGGGAAGAAACAGATAACATTCAAAGGAAAGCCAATCAGGCTGACATCAGACTTCTCCGAAGAAACACTACGGGCAAGGAGAGAGTGGAGGGACATAGTCAACAGACTCCATGAAAACAAATGCCAACCAAGAACACTCTATCCCGCAAAGCTCTCCTTCCTCTTTGAAGAAAGAATATGGACCTTCCCAGACAAACAGAAACTCCGGAATTTCATTGCAACTAAACCCCCACTCCAAAAAATACTACAAGGAGTCCTAAAGCCAGAACCTCAGAGGGACGAATAACAATGAAAGAAGGCCAAAAAAAAAAAAGTTATTAAAAGAATAAATAAAATCAAAGGAAAGACAAACACAATGGCAAATACAGATGTTAACATATCAATATTAACTCTAAATGTAAATGGACTAAACTCTTCAATAAAAAGACACAGAGTTGCAGCCTGGATTAAGAAACAAAACCCAACCTTTTGCTGTCTCCAGGAAACACATTTAGCTACAAAAGATAAAAATAGGCTCAAAGTTAAAGGATGGAAAACAATCCTACAAGCAAAGGGACCAAAAAAGAAAGCAGGAACAGCTATACTTATATCAGATAAAACAGATTTCAAACTCAAAAAGATAAAAAGAGACCCCAATGGTCACTACATTATGATCAAGGGGACAATACTTCAAGAATAAATAACACTCATTAACATATACGCACCAAACGAAGGAGCACCAAAATATATCAGACAACTGTTGTCCTCTCTGAAAACAGACATCAGAGAAAACACATACGTAGTGGGAGACTTCAACACACCACTATCAACAATGGATAGATCAACAAGACAAAAAATAAGTAAAGAAACCAAAGCTCTAAATAAGGACCTAGATCAATTGGGCTTAACAGACATCTATAGAACACTAAACCCCAAAAAAACGGAGTACACATTTTTCTCAAGCGCACATGGATCATTCTCCAGGATCGATCACATACTGGGGCACAAGACAAACATCAACAGATACACCAAGATTGAAATCATATCAACCATCTTTTCTGACCATGAAGGCATCAAACTAGAAATAAACCATAAAAAGAAGGCAAGGAACTTTCCTACCTCATGGAGATTAAAAACCACACTACTGGAAGACCACTGGACTAATGAGGAGATCAAAGAGGAAATTAAAAAATTTTTTGAATTGAACGACAAGGAGGACACCAATATCCTAAATGTATGGGATGCAGCAAAAGCAGTAATAAGAGGAAAATATATAGCAATAGAAGCTCACATCAAGAAACAAGAAAGAATGCAAAGAAACAACCTAATCTCGAAGCTCAAAGATCTAGAAAAAGAACAACAAAAAAACCCCAAAACCAGTAGAAGAAAAGAAATAATAAAAACCAAAGCAGAAATAAATGAAATTGAAACTAAAAAAACAATCCAAAAGATCAATGAAACCAAGAGCTGGTTCTTTGAAAAAATCAATAAAATAGACAAACCCCTAGCCAGGCTCACAAAGGAAAAAAGGGAGAAAGCACAAATAAACAGGATCATCAATGAAAGAGGAGAAATCACAACGGACACAGCAGAAATCAAAAGAATAATCAGTAACTACTATGAACAGTTATATGGAAACAAGTTTAACAATCTAGAGGAGATGGACAAATTCCTACAACTCTACAATCACCCAAAGCTAGATAAAGAAGAAATAGAACACCTAAACAGACCAATTACAATTAGCGAAATTGAAATGGTAATCAAAAACCTCCCCAAAAACAAAAGCCCAGGACCTGATGGATTTACAAATGAATTCTACCAAATATTCAGAGACGAATTAGTACCTATCCTTCACAAACTCTTCCAAAAAATTGAGAAGGAAGGGACAATACCAAACACGTTCTATGAAGCCAACATTACACTAATACCAAAACCAAATAAGGACAACACAAAAAAGGAAAACTACAGGCCAATCTCCCTAATGAACAGTGATGCAAAAATCCTCAATAAAATTTTAGCCATCAGAATCCAACAATGTATCCATAAGATAATTTACCACGACCAAGTAGGATTCATTCCAGGGGCACAAGGATGGTTTAACATCCGAAAATCAATCAACGTTATCCAACACATCAACAAAAAGAAATATAAAAACCATATGATAATATCAATAGATGCTGAGAAAGCTTTCGACAAAGTGCAACACCCATTCATGATAAAAGTCCTTGAAATTCTTGGGATACAAGGAACATACCTCAACATCATAAAGGCCATCTATGACAAGCCAACAGCCAGTATCATTCTCAATGGTGAAAAGCTGAAAGCAATTCCATTAAGATCTGGAACAAGACAAGGATGTCCACTCTCACCACTGCTTTTCAATATAATACTGGAAGTCCTAGCCAGGGCAATAAGACAAGAGAAAGACATCCAAGGAATCCAAATAGGAAAAGAAGAAGTCAAACTATCACTATTTGCAGACGATATGATATTATACATAGAGAACCCCAAAAACTCCACAGAAAAGCTAATTCAACTCATCAATCAGTTCAGTAAAGTGGCAGGATACAAAATCAACACGCAAAAGTCAGTAGCCTTCCTATACACAAACAATAAATCTGAAGAAGAAGAATTCAAAAAAACCATCCCTTTTGTTATTGAAACAAAAAAAATCAAATATTTGGGAATAAATCTAACAAAAGAGGTAAAGGACCTATACAAAGAAAACTAGAAAACACTGTTAAAAGAAATAGAAGAAGACACAAAGAAATGGAGAGACATCCCCTGCTCATGGATTGGAAGAATAAACATTATTAAAATGGCCATCCTTCCAAAAGCAATATACAGATTCAATGCTATTCCAATCAAAATTTCAATGTCATTCTTCAAAGAAATAGAACAATTATTGATGAAATTCATATGGAATCACAAAAAACCCCAAATAGCCAAAGCTCTCCTGAAAAAAAAAGAAGGGAATGGAGGCATTACACTCCCAGACTTCAAACTATACTACAAAGCCATAATCATCAAAACTGCATGGTATTGGAACAAGAACAGACATACAGACCAATGGAATCGAATAGAAAATCCAGAAATAAACCCACAGATTTATGGTCAACTAATCTTTGACAAAGGAGCAAAGACTATGCATTGGAGCAAAGAAAGTTTGTTCAATAAATGGTGCTGGGAAAACTGGGTCGCTACATGCAAAAGAATGAAGCTTGACCACTACCTCACACCATACACAAAAATCAACTCAAAATGGATTAAAGAACTAGACATAAGACCTGAAACCATAAAATATATAGAAGGAAATATAGGCGAAACACTACGTGATGTGCACATCAAAGACATCTTTACCGACACATCACCCAAAGCAGTGATAGTGAAGGCAAAGATAAACAGCTGGGACTACATCAAATTAAAGAGCTTTTGCACAGCAAAAGAGACAATAACAAAAACAAAGAGAAACCCCACCAACTGGGAGAACATTTTTGCACCCAACACTAATGATAAAGGACTGATCACAAAAATCTGCAAAGAGCTGATGAGACTCAACAACAACAAAGAAAATAATCCAGTCAAAAAATGGGCAGAAGAGCTTAAAAGAAACTTCTCTGAAGAGGAAATGCAAATGGCCAACAGGCATATGAAAAAATGTTCAACATCACTTGTCATCAGGGAAATGCAAATCAAAACTACCATGAGATACCATCTTACACCAGTGAGAATGGCACATATTAAAAAAACTAGCAACAACAAATGTTGGCGAGGGTGTGGAGAAAAAGGAACTCTTCTGCACTGTTGGTGGGAGTGCAAACTGGTCCAACCACTGTGGAAAGCTGTGTGGAGATTTCTGCACCTACTAAACATAGAGCTTCCATATGATCCAGCAATTCTACTCCTAGGTATTTACCCAAAGGACACAGAAACATCAATTCCAAAGAACACCTGCACCCCTATGTTTATAGCAGCACTGTTTACAATAGCTAAGCTTTGGAAACAACCCAAATGCCCAAAAATAGATGACTGGATCAAGAAGATGTGGTACATATATACCATGGAATATTACTCAGCATTCAAAAAAGATAAACACATGCAATTTGCTGCAACATGGATGGCGCTGGAAGGGATCATGCTCAGCGAAATAAGCCAAAAAGAAAAAGAAAAATACCGGATGGTCTCACTCATAGCAGGAATCTAGTAAACTTAAATAAGGGACCAGGAAAATGAATAACTATAAGAAAGTGAAAATCAAAATCAACAAAAAACTATGAACCAGAGACACTTTTGGGGGGGCAGGGGCGGGAGGGGAGGGATTGGGGTCAGAATGGGGGGGCTGCAATTGTATGGGGAATATAACAATAAAATTTATAAATAAATAAATAAATAAATAAATAAATCTTTAAAAAAAAAAAAAAACTAACCCTGAGAGCTGACTATAGAACTGAAGCACCAAGTTGGGGAGGGGATGGGTGGCCATAACTCGCTCTCCACGACAGCTCAGCAGAGGGAGCAGCACAACCTCTCAAAGCCATTGATGGGTCAGGCTCCCCAGGGGCAGACGGACCAGAGGGAAGCCTGCCCTGTGTGTTCTCACGCCCTGAGCCAAATCAAACCCTCCGCCCTCCAGACCTGGTAAAAGAGGCCCTGGAGCAATATCAGTCCCCACACCCCTGAGCCAATGTTGCTGAGCTTTGGGGCTCTGATTGTGCTCCAGGCTGCTCAGGAGAGACTCGGTCCTCAGCTGATACTGGGAGTGAGCAGAGTAGGCTTGGAGGGTGAAAGGAACCTGCAGCCTGAGTGGCAACAGAACCCCATTGTTCACCTGAACCCACCACAAAAAAAATAAATAAATAAATAAATAAATAAATGTCTCTTTGTAAGGGCATCTTCCTCACTGTACCTGGAAGAGTAAATTTTTCCCTTTTTTCAATGGAAAAGTCAGAACTGAAATATGCATGCCTTTGTCTTTTGTACCTTCCTTAGTAAATGTCTTAACTGATCTTCCCCTTTCTCCCATATCCCCCACTTCCCTTGTTTTAATTAAGCTATTTAAGATGGCACCCGAAGCCATGTGAGAAGTGACATAGTCATGCTTGGTCTCTCCCATGTATACAAGTCCAAAAGTTATCAAACTTCTTTTTGACTTTTTTTCTTATCAATCTGTTTGATGCTTATTTGATTATTTTCCAACCTAGAACCCAGAGAGCTACAGGATGATGTCCTTTGTATCCTGACATAATGGCAGCTATTTTCTGATCTGTGGGTCTTAAAATTCTTAATAGTCATAAAACATATTTTAAAGCATATGCGTCCCCCCAGGAAGGTCACCTGAAATCAATGACCTGAAGTCTGTGGACCACTGCCTTACACTGTGATCATGGACACTTGCAAAGTGACCCTCACAACAATCCTACAACACAAGTAACATTATTTTCCAAACTTAATATGAAAAACTGAGGCTTGAAGATAGCATGTCAAAAGTAAAAGACCTTGAAGATAGCATGTCAAAAGTAAAAGACCTGATACATTGGGCTATGGAATACACAGCCCAATCAGTCATGATATTATACAATTCTCTCCCTTTCTATTTTTTAAGATTACAATCCACAGAGAATTCTTACACTATGGCAGAGACCTTTTTAAAATGTATCTGTGTTTATATCAAGCCATTTTTAAGGCTTGATGTCCTTTTAACACACTTTGCAAATAACTCAACATTTTCAAAGACATCCAGAATTGTAGCAGAGTTTTTTCTGCTCTTTGCAAGCTAGAGTTAAATTATACCAGGAAATTTAGTCTCACACTGAATAACTTGCATACACAGTCTGTCAAACTGCTAATTATTCCTTTAAAGAAAAACAATCAGATATTCGTATCATAATATTTTACTTCACATAGGCGAAACTAACAAGGTGTCAAAATGATTAAGAAATATAAATTTTTCCTGCCAAATGAGGCAGGGGAAATTTACATATGTATACACACACAAGAAGGTAAATCTGTACATTCCTGTATTATGAAATTATGAATTAATTCAACAAATATGTAATAAGAATTAGGTATCAGTTACTCTTTAGGCACTGAGGATATTGAGATGAATAAGTTTACATGGTGCTTACAGGTCAATGTAGGATAGTAGTAATGTAATGCAATGTAATATTGATAAAATGGCACAACTAAGATAAAATGATTATCTCCTCTGTCTTGCATGCCAAGGATTTCTAGGCATATAATGTTTGAGTTGAGCACTGCATAGTCAAAATGGGATGGTAGACAAGGTCATCCCAAACACAAGGAAAAGCAGATGAAAAGACAGAGGTGAGGAAAGCTTATACTATTCTGAGGATGCCAACAATATTCCACATTTCTGCTGCCCAGTATGCCCATGGGGACAGCAAAAGCTAAGGTCTATTAGAGTCCCAACTAATGAAATGGCAGTAAAAGGCTAATAGGTGTGGAAGTTGTCTTATGCTGCAGGATATCATGGAGGACCCAAGTTGGGTAGTGCTGTGATAGTATTTCATCTTAGATCTTATTTTCATCTACCAGTCATGTAGTAGGTGAATAGGAAAAGGAAATAGGAGGTCAAAGTAAAAAGAGCCTGATGGATGGAGATGGATGGAGAGGGATGGAAAGATAACAGAGACACTGAAAAGGCAGAAAAAAGAGACTGAAGACAAATTTGTTGAAGAGTCACTGCGTGTCAGTAAAGAAGAAAAGTCAATGAAGAATTATGGGTTTGACCACAGAGCTCGATGTATGATGGAACAGAAAAAAAAAAAAAAAAAAGAATATAGGGTGGAGGCGCAAAAGGGGCATCAGACAAAAAGTAGAAAGAATTAGTAGTATTTCATCAAAGATGTGGTTGGGACTGTCAAGGATAGAAGTCTACACAGACTCAAAGTCAGAAATGGTCTGGGGATAGAATATTTCTACAGCAATCTGGATGATGATTGAATGAATTCAGTGAGGACATTGATTTTAACCTCTCTACCTCTAAACCAATTAAAAACACTGCTTTTTTTTTTAACTCTGAACTTATTTTTACTTTTTTCTTAATTTTTTTAAATTTTTTAAACAATATATGCTTCTCCCCACGCCCCCAGGTGTAGTCCCCATAAATTTTCCTTCACCAATGCACCCGTGCACCATCACCTCAGTCCCCTGAGCTCCTCCCTCCCTCCTCTGATCCCTCTCCCACCTCCTCCCCTGCAGTGTGTCTCTGATTTATAATTGTCTGTTTTTTCTTTGTTGTGTTTTGTAGAGTTATTATTTTTTTACATTGATGTCTTATTTGGTTCCCCTATATTCCTGCTATAAGTGAAACCATCTGATATTTTTCTTTTTCCTTCTGACTTATTTCACTGAGCATAATTCCTTCTAGCTCCATCCATGTTGCTGCGAATGGCCTGAGTTTATCTTTTTTGATTGTGGAATAATATTCCATTGTGTATATATACCACATCTTCTTGATCCAGTCACCTATTTTTGGGCATTTGGGTTGTTTCCAGGTTTTACCTATTATAGATAGTGCTGCAATAAACATAGGGGTACAGGTGTTCTTTTGAATCAATGTTTTTGTGTCCTTTGGGTAGATCCCTAGGAGTAGAATTTCTGGGTCAGATGGTAGCTCCATTTTTAGTAGACTGAGGAACCTCCAGACAGCTTTCCATAATGGTTGGACCAGTTTTCTCTCCCACCAGCAATGCAGGAGAGTTCCTTTTTCACCACATTCTTGCCAACATTTGTTTTTGCTTGTTTTTTGATGTGTGCCATTCTTACTGGTGTAAGGTGGTATCTTAGTGTGGTTTTGATTTGCATTTCCCTGATTATAAGGGATGTTGAACATTTTTTTCATATGCCTGTTGGCCATTTGCATTTTCTCTTTGGAGAAATGTCTTTAAGTTCTTCTGCCCATTTCTTGACTAGATTGTTTTTTTTTTTTTTTTTTTAAAGATTTTTATATAAGAGTTGTGGTACAGGCCAGAGGCATGAGACGGTGAGAGGATTCAACAGAGACAGATTGGGGAACAGAACAGGCAGACAACTGAAATACACTACTGAGGGAAGCAGCAGGTGCAACCAGAGAGGTCTGCCATGCCATGTGGGAATCTCCCTGGCCAGCCGGGAATCGAACCTGCACTGCAGAAGCTGTGGACAGCTTCACAGTGCTGCACTCAACCAGCTGCCCCACTGGGGAGGCCCTATTTTGTTTTTGTTGAGTCATGTGAGTTCTTTGTATATTTTTGTGATCAGTCCCTTATCCGTTGAGTGGAGTGCAAAGAATTTTTTCCAAATCCATGGGGTGTCTCTTTGTTTTGGTTAATGTCTCTTTTGCTGTACAGAGGCTTTTCAGTTTGTTGTAATCCCAGGTGTTTATCTTTTCCTTGACTATCTTTGCTTTGGGTGATGGGTCTTTATTTTTAATTTTTTATTATTTTTATTATTTTTTATTTATTTTGTGGGACCCTTGCTGCTGGCTGGGGAACGAAGCAGCACTGCAGAGGCTGCGGGCAGCCTCGCAGCCCAGCACTCAACCACTGTGCCACCAGGGGAGGCCCAGGTGATGAGTCTTTAAAGGTGTTATTGCGATTTATGTCTTGTAGTGTTTTACCTATATTTTCTTTTATATATGTTATGGTTTCAGGTCTTATGTCAAGTTCTTTTATCCATTCTGAGTTGATTTTTGTGCACAGTGAGAGACAATGGTTTAGTTTCACTTTTTTGCATGTGGTGGTCCAGTTTTCCCAGCACTATTTATTGAACAATCTGTCCATGTTCCATTGCATATTCTTTGCTCCTCTGCCAAAGATCAGTTGTCCCTATAAGTGTGGTTTTATTTCTGGGCTCTCTAGGCAGTTCCATTGGTCTGTGTGTCTGTTTTTGTTCCAGTCCCCAAACTGTTTTAATTATTATGGCTTTGTAGTATAGCTTGAAGTTTGGAAGTGTAATACCTCCTTTCTTCTTTGTTTTCATCAGTAGGGCTTTGGCTATTCGTGTTTTTTTGTGGTTCAATATGAATTTCATCTGTATTTGTTCTATTTCTTTGCAGAATGTCATTGAGATTTTTACTGGAATAGCATTGAATCTGTATATTGCTTTTGGTAGGATGGACATTTTCATAATGTTAATTCTTCCAATCCATGAGTGGGAATGTCTTTCCATTTCTTTGTGTCTTCTTCTATTTATTTTAACAGTGAAAAACACTGCTGTTTTATGCTTGGGAAGTATCATAAAGCTATTAAACTAACAATTTTCACAGTTCTCAGTAAAACAAGTCAAGGAACATTTCTAAAGCAAAATAATTTCTGGGCAAAGTTATCCATATTACCCAATCAATTGCATTTCTATTAAGGGAGATATCATGCAGCTGCCTTGGACTAGTTACTGCAAACTAGGGGGCAGAGCTGAATGGCCAAGAGATGCTATGCATATGGGAGGCCAAAGGAAAAAAGACAGCAAATTCCTGTTACTACAGCCTGAATTGCAACCTGGTACTTCCAGGAAGCAGACAGTGAAGGACACATGTGGAGGAGAGAATATTAGAGACACTAGGAAGAGACATGTGGGTGAGAGACACATGGGAGGTGACAATGGCAACTTTTATCTTGATGTGGTCTCTCATTTTGTCTCAGCTTTCTGGAAGTAGATTCATAACCCCTCTCTTATGGTTCCCACCAATTGGTGCCTAGAATTGTGGCAAACTTGCCTTACTTCATGCCAACCCTTCTTAGCTGGGCACTTGATCAAAGGGGATGGGTAATTTGGAGTTATTTACTGGAAAAATATCCTCTCTTCTCTTTCCTCTCTATGCACACTAATAGTAAAGATCTATGACATTAAGAGTTTGTTTTGTCATTATGTGGTGAAGGGCAGAACCCTGTTTGGGAGAATGCACATCTAAGGGTCCCTGGGAACTCCTTGCTTGTGTGCTAACATGCCCACATAAATGTTAACATATTAATAGGACATGAAATAATAACCAAAGTAAGCCCTACGACAGAGAAAGGGAGTGAGTAAGCAGACAGAAGACTGGCTTTTGAGACTTGTCAGTTTAGAAGTCAATGACTCTATATTGAGTTCTGACCACTTGAAAATCTTCCCTCTCCATTTCTGGGTCTGTTTCTTCATTTATAAAAGTGTTACAGACAAAAAAAAGTGTTACAGACACAATTCTGTGAAGAGGAGCTATATTTTCCTCACACCACTTATATGCAGCCACCTCGGATTACAAGACATGGTATGCCATGAACTGGACTTCCTGAGCAGCAGTAATACTGGAAGCTAACTGAGTAGCCAGGTGGACCTATGTCACACAGTAGTTAGGCTCTCCCTTGTTTTTTCAGCACTGCCTGCACCCTGGTACTGCCACAAGGTGACACTTGGAGGATACATATGGAGGACAGACATGTAGGGATATCTGGAGACTTCGGAAAGAGATGGCACACGGGTGAAAGTCACATAGGGAGATGGTTCTTGTCCTTGGCCATCAATTGTAGCCATTATCTTGACTTCATGTTGGGTTATGCAGTATATTTTGCATTTTTTTCTCCATCCATCTGTCATAGTTCTCTGGGAACTACCTAAAACGCTTTCTTGTGGTTCCTTGCCAGAAGGTACCTTATACTTGTATCAAACTTTTGGAATTCAATGGCCCTGCTTTGTCCTGAGCCAGTTTAGCTGGGTATTTTCTCATGAAAGAGGGAATGGGTAATTTTCGGAGTTTTGCTGTTATGTGAAATCCTTTAATCTCTCTCTCTCTCATGTGTCTCTATGTATATGTCTATGTGTGTGTGTGTGTCTGCATACTGATTCTATTAAAAATCTTTCACACTAATATTTTCCTTTGTCTTTGAGTGTATGGTTGGCTGGATCCCTTTTAGAGTGCGTACCTCTTAAAATGTGGGGTCCCTGGGTGCTCCTCAATCACATGCTAATGAAAGGTGGTGATTATAGTCTGCCATCTATCCATCTGTTAATAGTGTAAATTTTCTTTTTTTTTTAAAGATTTATTTATTTTTACACAAGAGCTGGGGTACAGGCCAGAGGCATGGGAGGGTGGGAGGAATCACCAGAGACAGAGCAGGGAGCAGAACAAGCAGAAGACCTAAATACACTGCTGAGGGGAGCAGTGGGTGCGACAGGAGAGGTCTGCCACACCATGTGGGAATCTCCCTGGCCGGCTGGGAATTGAACCCATGCTGCAGAGGCTGCGGACAGCTTCACAGTGCTGCACTCAACCTGCTGAGCCACTGGGGAGGCCCTCTCTTTTTTTAAGATTTATTTATTTATTTTATATAAGAACTAGGGGATAGGGCAGATGCATGGGAGGGTGAGATGATTCACCAGAGACAGAGCAGGGAACAGAACAGACAGACTGATGCAATACACTGCTGAGGGGAGCAGCGGGCAAGACAGGAGAGGTCTGCCACTCCATGTGAGACCCTCGCCGGCTGGCCGGGATCGAACTGGCACTGTAGAGGCTGCGGACAGCTTCACAGTGTGGCGCTTAACCACCTGCGCCACCAGGGGAGGCCCCCTCTTTTTTTAAAAAAAGATTTATTTATTTATGCATACAAGAACTGGGGAACAGGCCAGAGGTGTGAAGGGTGAAAGACAGAGTGGGGAGCAGCTGGATTGAAAACACTGCTGAGGGGAGCAGCAGGAAAGACAGGAGAGGTCTGCTGTGCCATGTAGTATCTCCCTGGCTGGCCAGGGATCAAACTCATCCTGCAGAGTTTGCAGATAGCTTCATAGTGCTGTGCTTAATCCCTTATACCCTGAAGGAGGCCCTAATATTTAAAATTTCTATGTAAATTTACATTTTCATATTATATAAATGATTTAAAAAAAACACTGTTGATTATAACCATCTGTAAAATAGCAAAACTTGTATTAAATAATTCTACCATATAAAAACTGGAGTGTAGAGGAGTCAGTTAATGCATCTGAGAAAGAGACAGTGGGTATATGTGAAACCAATGAGATACAAATTCAATACAGACACTTTGGTTGGGGCTATGAGGAAGTCCCACAAAAGAGAGGTCAGTCTTGAAGAACAGAAATCCCTAACTTCAAATACCAACTTTGGTGATATTTTAGAACCAAATTATAATTGCTAATAAGAGATCTTGACATTTTAACAAAATGAAATCTAAGAATACTTTACAATATGAAAAATAGAAACAGATGCATTCTCCTTCTCTGTGTCAGCCTTATTGGGACCATAGATCCAGAACCTTGTAATCCTGGAGTAGTGCGTGGGAGCATTTAAACAGGGAGGAGAGTTGGAGTGTACATGTAAACACATTCACTTGATTTCTCTTATTACGTATTGATCAATGAAAAGTTTTTACTAATGAATCTCTGAAACCTGTCTCTTTATCTAAGTGTTCCCTTGGCAGTCATTATAAAAGGTGATTGACTCCAGGCCTCCCTGGTGGCGCAGGTGGTTGTGGGCAGTGCTGTGAAGCTATCTGCAGCCTCTGCAGCACAGGTTCCATCCCAGCTGGCCAGGAAGCAACCCACATGGTGCAGCAGACCTCTCCTGTCTTGCCCACTGTTTCACTGTTTCCCTCAGCAGTGTATTTCAGTCAGTCTGCCTGTTCTGTTTCCCACTCTGTCTCTGGTGAATCCTCTCACTCCCCACAACTCTGGCCTGTACTCTGGTTCTTGTATGCCTGAATAAATATATATATATATATATATTTTTTTTTTAAAAAAGGTGATTGACTCCATGGTATATACCTATGTCATCCCAATTTCCCTCAGATATCAGAAGATATCTGAGATGACTTCCAAAAATAACCATTGCTTTTTTTTTAAACAAATTTTTTAATGGTAGATTTTTGTTGTTGTTGTTATTGGTTTTAAAGCTTTATTTATTTATTTATACAAGCACTGGGTACAGTCAGAAGTGCAAGAGAGTGAGAGAATTCACCAGAGCCAGAGCGGGGAACAGAACAGGCAGAATGACAGAAATACACTGCTGAGGGGAGCAGCGGGCGGCAGGAGAGGTCTGCGTACCATGTGGGACACTCACCCGGTGGCAGGGGTCTGAACTGGCGCTGCAGAGGCTGCAGGCAGCTTCGCAGCCCAGTGCTCAACCACTGCACCACCAGGGGAGGCCCAGACATTGCTTTTTGACAATACATCTTTTCTAAGTGTTCAGAAAGTCCAGTAGAACACACTAGGACTATACCACAAAGCATTTTGCACAGCGGCCAGCCCTCTCTTCAGGTGTGCTGCTGGAGTCACCACTGAGTTCAGACTAATGCTAATTACTACTGCTTCTCTGGGTAACGTGGCGGAAACAGTAAGAAAGGCAGGTGAAGTATAGGCATTACAAACAGATAACCTTTTCTGAAATTGTTTAAATATTTCATTGAAGAGTGATTCCTAGATTTTTGTTTGTCTTTCTCTAATAATTTAAAAGACCTCTTATGTGTCAGTGGTTTGACTGGGACCATTTCTAACTAAACTCATGAACTACAGACCATCTTATCCTGCTTAAGAAGTACACACATAGAGTCTCAAAGATGAATGTATTACAAACTATTAAATTAGGTCTCCTTTTCACTCAGTAGAGTCAAGCAGCTGATGTTTCTGCCCCGCAGCCTGATAACTTCAGTGACTGAAGGCAGGAGGCACTTGAGAAAGTGGCTCATCTTTAAGAACATGGAGTTTAGGGCCTCTCTGGTGGTGCATGGCATTGAGACGCAATCTATGAAGCTAGTCTCAGGCACTGCAACACAACTTCGATCTCCAGCCAGTGAGTTACCCACATGGTGCAGCAGACCTTCTGACTCACCCACTGCTCCCCTCAGCAGTGTGTTTCAGCAGATCTGCCTGTCCTGCTCCCTGTTCTGTCTCTGATGAATCCTCTCACCCTCCACAGCTCTGGTCTATACCCTAATTCTTGAATGTATAAATAAATAAATCTTAAAAAAAGAAAATGGAATTTAAAATGGAATTTGACAAAGGAGCAAAGACTATGCATTGGAGCAAAGAAAGTTTGTTCAATAAATGGTGCTGGGAAAACTGGGTCACTACATGCAAAAGAATGAAGCTTGACCACTACCTCACACCATACACAAAAATCAACTCAAAATGGATTAAAGAACTAGACATAAGACCTGAAACCATAAAATATATAGAAGGAAATATAGGCGAAACACTACGTGATTTGCACATCAAAGACATCTTTACAGACACATCACCCAAAGCAGTGATAGTGAAGGCAAAGATAAACAGCTGGGACTACATCAAATTAAAGAGCTTCTGCACAGCAAAAGAGACAATAACAAAAACAAAGAGAAACCCCACCAACTGGGAGAACATTTTTGCACCCAGCACTAATGATAAAGGACTGATCACAAAAATCTGCAAAGAGCTGATGAGACTCAACAACAACAAAGAAAATAATCCAGTCAAAAAATGGGCAGAAGAGCTAAAAATAAACTTCTCTGAAGAGGAAATGCAAATGGCCAACAGGCATATGAAAAAATGTTCAACATCACTTGTCATCAGGGAAATGCAAATCAAAACTACCATGAGATACCATCTTACACCAGTGAGAATGGCATATATTAAAAAAACTAGCAACAACAAATGTTGGCGAGGGTGTGGAGAAAAAGGAACTCTTCTACACTGTTGGTGGAAGTGCAAACTGGTCTAACCACTGTGGAGAGCTGTGTGGAGATTTCTGGACCTACTAAACATAGAGCTTCCATATGATCCAGCAATTCCACTCCTAGGTATTTACCCAAAGGACACAGAAACATCAATTCCAAAGAACACCTGCACCCCTATGTTTATAGCAGCACTGTTTACAATAGCTAAGCTTTGGAAACAACCCAAATGCCCAAAAATAGATGACTGGATCAAGAAGATGTGGTACATATATACCATGGAATATTACTCAGCATTCAAAAAAGATAAACACATGCAATTTGCAGCAACATGGATGGCGCTGGAAGGGATCATGCTCAGTGAAATAAGCCAAAAAGAAAAAGAAAAATACCGGATGGTCTCACTCATAGCAGGAATCTAGAAAACTTAAATAAGGGACCAGGAAAATGAATAACTATAAGAAAATGAAAATCAAAATCAACAGAAAACTATGAACCAGAGACACTTTTAGGGGGGCGGGGGCGGGAGGGGAGGGATTGGGGTCAGAATGGGGGGGCTGCAATTGTATGGGGAATATAACAATAAAATTTATTATCTAAAAAAAATAAATAAATAAAATAAATAAATAAAATAAAAAAAATAAAATGGAATTTGAATCTGAATTTGTATGAATATAGCACAATATTAGAATTTCCATATTTGCAATTTCTTAATTGCTTAAAATAAGCAAGGGATTTTAAAGGAAGGTGGTTTAGATAAGCGCTGGCATAGCTATTACACTGCAAACATAGGGAAACAATTCTTTTCTATATGATCATATTGTCATCTGTATTGGCCATGCTCAAGATGAAACAGTCTTAAAGCTACACAGTAAAATCCACACTTGAAATGTTCATTTGTTTTGCTATCTCTGTGGAAATCACTCACATTGGATTTGAACAACATTAATTTATCTACCATACTTATCCCCAGTAGCATTAATTATAATTAGTATGTTGCATACAGTCTTCAAATTCTTAAGTTCAGTAACAGGTGATTATTGATGATCTATTTCTGGGAGGATCCCATAGACAAGTGTGTGGATTCATTATTATATCACTGTTGGAGAGCAAAGGAAATCATCCAATACCTCTTTGGTTTCTTCTAGGTTAAGACATAATCTAACATGCATCAGAGAGACTGATAAGAGAAAAACCTAACTAGAAGTTTATCAAATATGTGTGCCCCTTGTATTCATTACAGATACCTAGTATGACTAAGTTACTCACCTGTCTTGCTTTAGATGCCCTCTTAAGCAGCTTAGCTACAAGGGAGGTTGAGAAGAAAGGTGAAGAGAGATAGGGTATTTACTAGGGAAAACACAGGCATTACTGCCTTCTCAATTGGAAAAGAGATACAGAACTTCCTGGAATAGACCCTTAGATAAGTTTAGAGAGAAACATCAAAATCAACCTTCACCTAGTCTTCAGAGCCCCTCCCATAATATAAATCATTTTGCCCAAGACATGTTTTGGTGTGGCAGTTTTGCTACACTACATCAGTGAGTATCCCTGGGTAGCCCTTCCCAACATTACTATTCTATCCTTATTTTGTTTTTGTATTATATGTGAGTTTTCAGGTTCTCCTATAGGGCACCTGGAATCTGTTTTTTTGGTTATTGGGTTAACATTGGTCCTTGTTTGTTACTTTCTTGTCATTTAAAACCTAATCAACTGGGAATAGGTTTTTCCTTTCTGGTGTGAGAGGGGCTTAACATGAGACCAGGTGAAGCACCTGCGGGTGATTAAAAGTCCTGATCCTGAGCTAGTAAACCCGAGTCTAGTCAATACCTTGTTTAAAGAACACAGCCAACCAATATCCTGCTTTCCCACTATTCTGTTCTGGAACCATGTTATAGGAGCAGTGAGAAATAAACTCTGAGTCAGTGAATAAAGTCCTGAATGGAGTCCATGCACATCTCCACCCCACTGAGAACTCAGGTGCCAAACATTAAAATTCCCAGCATGCCATAAGCCTGACTTCCTGTGGGCTGCTGAAAGCTAGTGGCATAAAAGTGGCCATGTTGGGCTTAAAAGACTGAACCTTTTCATGCTCCCTCTCTTGCTTTTCTAGCTTTGGCTAGCAACTTGATCTGTACTTAGACAGGAGTGCAGGTAGGTTGGATGGCATCCAGCCACATGTCTCTCATTTTGCTTTCCCTCTTTTCACTCCCCTTACAAATAACCCCTTTCTTAAAAAATAAAATAAAATCTCTCTGTATGTCTGCTTTTGGGTCTTGTCCCAACTTCTTAAGAATGTGGATGAGGACTCATAACCCAGGTCAACTAGTTTCCCTTATAACATTGAACTCCATAAAACCAGGAACCCCACCAATCTCAAGCCAGGGAACTGTGGCTCAGGGAAGTTGCTTCCCCTCTGCTGTTGGGTAATCCACAATAAACTTCTGTGGCTTGAAACCAACTATTGGCTCTTTCAAGAATCAGTGAAAGCAGACAAAGACCCTTCAGAATTAACAATTTGGGAACCACAATGGAACCGGGGTCTCCCTCTCACTGAGAACTCTTGTCTGGTGTCTGTGATGCTGGGACAGGGCTGCCAACTGCCATGGATGACCCAAGCGGCTGCGAGAGCTCTTTTGTTTTCATATCCTCCGGGGAAGGAAGTGGGACCATGCTTGAGCTCAACTTAAATTTATTTTCAATTTCAAGCAAGAACAGCCTAGAGAGCTTACAAGTGATTCAAACAGTTTCCATTTGGCTTCCTAAAGGAATAAAAATGTCTATAAGGGAGTTTAGACTGAATATCCATGGATGCCCCACAGGATCTGCTAGAAAAGGAAACAACTTGGAAAATTATGTAAATTTGGAAAATATATGTTTTATTTACCTCTTCCTATATCTGGGAACATTCAGACCCCTGCTATTATGGTTTAAAATCAGGGTAGAAATCAATGACTTCCTCAGAAGAATCTGTGAAAAGTTCTATTGAGACAGGAAGGGACAGAGACAAGATAGGAACCTAGGATAAAATTGTGCTGTTCCCATGGGTTAGTAAACAAAAGGTTTGAAAACTTGATTTCTCTATGTCTAATCATATGCTGTCATACATTTCCTTGGCTCATTTTTGACTTTGTTATTGTTTTTATTATTTCTGAGCTATCTTTCCACAGCTTATCAAGCTGGATGCTACAGGAAAAGGGGGAGTTAAAAGACCTAAGAGAAAAAATTTCTCTTAGGGAGTTACAAACCTTGAGACCAGACTGGTTCAACCTGGAGCTGCAGGCTCATAATCCCAAAGATATGCTCACCTTGGAGAAAGTCATAAGGCCTGCATGGGCATTGAGCTGCAGTGATTGGTGTTTACAACTAGAAAGAACAAATGTATTTAGCCAAATCCACTCTCCTTGCTCTCCCAACAAATAAAGTTTGATTTCTTTGTTCTCAAAGTTTAAAATTGCCATGAAGAAGAAACTCAAAAAAAGAAAGAATACCAGGAAACACAGAATAAATGAATATTCCTAGAAGTAAAGTTAACAAACAGAAGATACAATAAAAAAACAACAGAGATTCTAGATATAAAAAGAGAAACAAAAGATATAAAAAATTTAGGAGAAAGTTATGGAAGTAGAATAGACTAAACAGAAGAACAAGTCAGTGAAGATGTTAATGTTCAGAAAATATGGATCAAAAAGGAAAGAGAAATGAAAATTTGTTTAAAATGAAGAAACAGGGCCTACCCTGGTGGCACAGGTTGTTGAGCGCAGCACTGCTAAGCTGTCCCCAGCCTCTGCAGCACCGGTTTGATCCTGGCTGGCCAGGGAGAGTCAAAGATGGTGCGGAAGATCTCTCCTGTCATGCCTGCTGCTCCCCTCAGCAGTGTATTTCATCAGTCTGCCTGTTCTGTTCCCCACTCTGTCTCTGGTGAATCCCCTCACCCTCCCAAGCATCTGGCCTGTACCCTGGTTCTTGTATAAAATAAATAAATATTTTTTTTTAAAAAGAAAATGAAAAAACACTCTGAAAATTTTCTGACTCCTAGATGAAAGACACCATAAGAATAATGGAAATATAAGAGGGGGTAAAGAGATAAAGGAACAGAAAATTTACTTAAAGAAATAATGTAAGAAAACTTCCCAAACCTACAGAATGCTGTAATGTACAAATCAAGGAACAGAAAGAAGCCCTGGGTACCTAAACAAAATGAGAACAAAACCAAAACATATAGTAGTGAAACGTGGAAGAGTTCAAGAAAAATAAAAGATTGCAAGGGGGATGAAGCAGATAACCTATGAAGGTACCCCATTTGAGCTAACATTGGACATCTCTGAAGAAACAATAAGGTCAAGGAGAGAAAGAAAGGACTTTTTAAAATTTTATTTATTTATTTATTTATTTTAAGATTTATTAATTTATTTATACAAGAACTGGAGTATAGACCAGATGTAGGGGAGGGTGAGAGGATTCACCAGAGACAGAGCAGGGAACAGAACAGGTAGACTGACAAAATACACTGCTGAGGGGAGCAGCAGTTGCGACAGGAGAGATCTGTTGCACCATGTGAGACCCTCGCTGGCTGGCTGGGATCGAACTGGCACTGCAGAGGCTGCAGACAGGAGAGGTCTGCTGTGCCATATGGGTCAGCTCCCTGGCTGGAGATCAAACTCATGCTGCAGTGGCTGCCCATAGCTTCACAGTGCTGAGACATAACTCCTTGCACAATCAGTGAGGCCCTACACACTTTTCTTTATTACAAAAGGGACATTCCTCAGTATAAACCGCATTTTGGGTCACAAAGAAATACTAACCAATTCACAAAAATAGAAATCATACCTAGCAACTTCTCAAACATACAGTCCTCAAACTAGAAATCAACTATGAAAAGAAAGCTTGGAAATCTTTTAATACAGAGAGACTGAAAGATTATTGTTCTAAAGAATAAATCACATAAAACATCAAAAAATACATCAAGACAAATGGTAATGAGAATACAACTTTTCAAAATTTATGGGATGCAGCAAAAACAGTTAGTAGGAAAATATTTAGTAATATAGGCCAAACAAAATAAACAAGAAAGGGCTCAAATAATAATTTCTCTTGCCTCTAATAATTAGAAATAGAGCAAACAAAACCAAAATTCAGTAGAATAATAGACAATAAAAAAGTAAAAAATAATGAAACAAAAATAAAACAATCCAAAAGATTTATAAAATGTAGCACTGGTTTTTTTGAAAAAAAAAAAATAGAACTCTATCAAAGCTCACTAAGAAAATAAGGGATATATGTATATGTGTATATATATATATATATATATATATATACATATATATATTCAAAAAAGAAAGAGGAGAAATTACAACTAATATTGCAGAACTTCATAGGAAAATGAGAGAATTTTGTAAACAATTATATACTAATAAATTCAATGACCTAGAAGAGATGGATGAATTCTTAGAATTATAAAAATCATTTGAGACTGATTAGGGAAGATATATAAATCCTTAACACATCATTCACCAGCAAGGGAATTGAAACAGTAATCAAAACTCTTGCAAAAAAAACAAGAGTTCAGGACCAGATGGCTTCACAAGTGAATTCTACCAAACTTTCAAATGTGAACTAATAACAATTCTGCTCGTACTCTTCCAAAAAATATTGAAAAAGAAGGCATAAATCCAAGTACTTTTTATGAGGCTAACATTACTCTAATATCAAACCAAACAAAGACAACTCACAACAAAAGAAAACTACAGAACACATATAAAAAATCTTCAAAATAAAATCCTGGCAGACCAAATGCAAAAAAAGAATTAATAGGGTCATGCACCATGAGCAGGTGGGATTCACACCAGGGACACAAGAGTGATTCAACATTCGAAAATCAATCAATATAATCCATCACATCTGCAAATATAAAGATAAAAGTCATATGATCATATCAATAGATGATGAGAAAATATTTGATGAGTTCCAACATCCATTTATGATGAAAAACTTGGGATAAATGGAATATACCTTAGTACAATAAAAGCCACAGTACAACAAACCCACAGCTATTATTACTTTTAATGATGAAAAGCTTTTCCACAAGACCTGGTACATGACAAATATATTCATCTAACCAATTGTATTCAGCATAGTATTGGAAGTCATAGCTATAATAATTAGACAAGAGAAAGACATAAAAGAATCTGAATTGGGGCCTCCCTGGTGGCACAGACAGTTGAGTGCAATGCTGCAAAGCTGTCTGCAGCCTCTACAGTGTGGGTTTGATTCCAGCCGCCCAGGGAGCTACCCACATGGTGCTGCAGACCTCTCCTGTCTTGCCCACTGCTCCCCTCAGCAGTGTATTTCACTCAGTCTGTCTGTTCTGTACCCTGCTCTGTCTCTAGTGAATCCTCTCACCCTCCCACACATTTGGCCTGTATCCTGGTTCCCGTATGCATGAATAAATAAATCTTAAAAAAAAAATCTGAATTGGAGAAGAACTGAAATTATTGGTACTTGCAGATGAAATGATAATATATATAGAGAGAACTCAAGACCACAGAATATAAATTGAAAAATATCAATCATTTAAGTAAAGTGGCAGGGTATAAAAGCAATGCACAAAAATCTGATGCTTTCCTATATACAAACATTGAGATAGAAGAAGAATAAAGAAATGAACCCATTTACAAACACACTAAAATACGAAAAGAAAAAAAAGAAGAAGAAAAATAGAAATATTTAGGAGTAAACCTAACAAAAGACGAAAAAGATCCACACCAGGAAAACTATAAGACATGGCTAAAAGAAAAAAAAGAAAAAAAAAAAAAAACAAGGACCTCCCTGGTGGTGAAAAGTGTTAAGACACAACCTATGAAGCTATCTGCAGCCACTGCAGCATGAGTTCAATCCCTGGCCAGGGAGCTACCCACATGGTGCAACAGACCTCTCCCGACTTGCCTGCTGCTCCCCTCAGCAGTGTATTTCAGTCAATTGACCTGTTATGTTCCCTACTCTGTATCTGGTGAATCCTCTCACACCCCCACACCTCTGGCTGGTACTACAGTTCTTGTATGCATAAATAAATAAATCCTTTTTTTAGAAAAGAAGAAAATGCAAAGAAATGGATTGCAAGAATGCTCATGGATTGAAAGAATAAACATTATCAAACTGGTCATTCTACCCAAAGCAATGTACAGATTCAAATCTATTCCAATAAAAATATCACTGGAGTTCATCAAAGAACTGGAATAAATGCTATTGAAATTCATATGGAATCACAAAAGGTTGAATAGCAAAGTAATCCTGATAAAAATGAAAGAAAATGGAGTTATCATTGCACTTTGAGTGTTCAAACTATATTGTAAGCCCATAATAATTAAAACAGCCCAGTACTGGGGGAGGGGAACAGACACACAGACTATTGAAATAGAATTGAGAACCACCAAATAAACCTACATCTATATGGACAGTTAGTCTATAACAAAACCTATAACATACACTGGAACATACAGTGGTCAAGAACATAGACTGGAAGGAGGATAGCCTCTTCAATAAATGTTGGGAAAACTAAACAACTGAATGCCAAAGTCTAAAACTAGGCCATTATCTGACACCATACAGAAAAGTCAATTCAAAATGGATAAAGGATTAATATATAATACCTGAAGCCATAAAATACAAAGAAGAAAACATCAGTAAAACAGTTCATGACATAAACTTCAGATATACCTTTAGGGATTCATCTCCAATGCAAGGAAACAAAAGAGAACATAAGCAACTGGGACAACATCAAAATAAAAAGCTTCTGCACAGCAAAAGAAACCATACCTATAACGAAAAGACATTCTACTGAGTGAGAAAATATTTGCATACCATACATCTGACAAGGGACAGATATCTATCTAAGAACTACAAAGAAATCAAATAACTCAGTCCAAAAATGAGCAGATGTAGTAAACAGACACTTCTCCAAAGAAGACATATAGACAGCAAACAGACACATAAAAACATATTCATCATCACTTATCATCAGGTAAATGCAAATCCACACCACAATAAGAATAGTCCATACCAAAAAGACAAGAAACAAAAAGTGCTACTGAAGATGTGGAGAAAACTGAATTGTCCTACACTGCTGGTGGGAATGCAGACTGGCCCAGCCTTTATGGAAAGCACAATGGAATTATCTCAAACCATTAAAAAATAGATCTGTCATATTACCCAGTAACTCTACTCCTAGGCATCTACCTGAAAAACTTGAAAACAATAATTCAAAAGGAAACTTGCACTCCCATTTTTACTGTTGTGCTATTTGCAATAGCCAGTTTGTGGGAACAATCTAAATGCCCCAAAACAGATGAATAGATCAAGAAGAGGTGGTAAATTCCTGCTATGAGTGAGACCATCTGGTATTTTCCTTTTTCTTTCTGGCTTATTTCGCTGAGCATGATCCCTTCCAGCTCCATCATGTTGCTGCAAACTGCATGAGTTTATCTTTTATGATTGCTGAGTAATATTCCATTGTGTATATATACCACATCTTCTTGATCCAGTCACCTATATAAGGGACAAAGAAAAAGACTAATTATAATAAAGTAAAAATCAAAATCAGCAAGCAACTATAAACCAGAGACACACTATGGGGAGGAAGGAGTAGGATCAAAACAAGGGGCGTGGGAATTGTATGGGGACTATAACCAAGATGAAAATACATACATTGTGCAAAAATGAAAAATGATGTAAAAATATATATACAATAAAAAATGAAAAAAAAAGAAGAGGTGGTAATATACACAACAGAATATTATTCAGTAATTAAAGAAGATAGTCATGTTACTTGTGGAAACATGCATGTAGCTATAAAAGATAATAAACTAAGTGAAATAAGTCAGAAAGAGATAAATACCAGATGGTGTCAGTTACATGTAGAACACAGAGCAATCAAAATAAAGGTCATAAAAAGACAAGCTGAAAATCTAACCTTGAATGTTGATTACAGCACTGAAGCATGCCCATAGTGGAGAGGGGTAGGGGAGGGTAAGAACAAAGAGGGAAGGAAACACAGTGGACTGTGGTGGTAGATTGTGTGTGACTTGGTGGTGGGCGCACTATGGTGGCAAATACCTGATAGGTCATCCTAATATTGCCGAAATCAAAACAAACATACAAACAAACAAACAAATAAGTTATGAATAATACCTGTGTTTATTAATCAGAATTAATACTTGGTATCCAGCAAGGAAAATTAACTGACGTGCTCTTAAAGAGTTTTCTAATTAATTTCAAAAGAAAAAGGCCCAATACGGTCTTGCATTTAACTCCAAGTCAGAAATTTCAGCCTGAATTTAGAAATGTCAGTCTGAAAATAAACTTGCTTAAGAGGTAAACATTTAAACAAATGAGTTAGTAATATAGCAATAATTAGTCTCTCAAAGATTTTTGGTAACGTGGAACTTTAGAAGTAGGTTAATTAAATGGGTTTAATAAAAGAAAAAAAAATAAGCAAAATGACCTTACTAGTCAAATTCAAGATTGATTGGATTGAAAATTCTAACCCTAAGTCAAACCGAAAACTATAATCTCTTTCCCTCCTTGTAGGGGGTGGGGTAAACATGAGATCTGGTAAAGTACCTACTGTGCCTAAAGGTTCTGATACCTGTGTTAGAAGACAGAAGCCCTGCTAAAACCTGGCTTGAGAACCCCAGGCAGACAATTCTCTGCTTTCGCATTACCCCACCTTGAAGATCAACTCCATAAAATGAGGATCCATTCTGCTCTCAACTCAGGAATGTGTCTCAGGGTAGTGTGACCTCTCCCCTATTGTGCCCTCCACAATAAATATTCCCACTCCATGCCAGTTACTGGCTCTTTTAAAATTTGTAAAATTTTTAAAATTTTAATTGGTGAAAGATAGACAAAGACCTGTGAAACAAAGATTCACAGGATCTGTGAATCACTAAGAATTCTCCGATATTGACTTGTCTGAAGCTAACCTGTGACTACATAAAAATAAAAAGATAAATTATGGCATGTATATTTTCTATTCTAAGTAAGTTAAAGGAAACAATGGATTTTTAGATGTCTTTCTGCTTTCTGAATGTTATGTTCTCATATAAGCTATGATGCAGCAAAAGTTATTCATTCATGCATTTGCATTAAAATTCAGCATGTATTATTTATATAATGCTAATAAAATCACTTAAAATAGTTGCTTTTTAAAGACTCTCCTCATAAGAGTGGCTGTTAACAACCTAACCAGGTCATAGCACTTGTTCTCAGGAAGACAGACTCTGAGTTAGGAGATCCTTTCTACAAAGAAAACTTGATTAGCAAATGGTACCACATTGGGAGAACAGCAGAGTGAGCATTCAAGAAAAAGGTCATTTCCTCGAACGGCAAGTGAAGAAAGATTATATAAGAAAGGAAGGCATTTGAAGATGTTAGGTGCCTGGGAAGGGTTTCTTTAGTTTCAGATCTGGAAAAGCAGCAGACAGCTTATGGGCAGACAGTGAAAGGATTATTGATGTCCTTCCTACAATAGTAGCTCTCTTTTGTATCACCAGTTCAAAATGGCTCATGGCACTGATATTATCACATCCTCAGAAGGAACAAAATACCCTGTTAAGCACTAGGCAACCATTACCATGGCCCTGAAAATTGTGGCAATGTTATACACAGTGTGTTAAATTAAACTGCTAGTTCACAGATTAAGACTGTAGTTATGTCATGATCCTTGGCTTATAAAATCTGATGTAGAGTAGGAAAAAACCCAAACACTTAATGTAAATACATTTAAAAATAAAACATTGTCACTATTTTCTTTAAGAAAAAGAAAATATCCATTTTCACCATTTTTGTATTTAACACCTTATTGGAAATTCTAAGTACAATTGGACAATACTAGATATAATGTGAATAAGAATTTGAAGAGTAATTTTTATTCACAGAAGATGGAATATAGACTGCAGAAAATCCAAAGAATCTATATGTCATCAGAACTAATAAGAGAGCTCACTAAATTGTTGATTCAAAAAAATTAGTTCTCCTATATACCGAGAACAACTAATTCAAAATATAATAAGATGGGCTATTAATTTATCAACTGTCACTGGAAGTATGTATACAAACTATTGACATTGACCATCTGTCTTAGAAAGTTATACATAATGTTTATTTCCTTCTTTACATATGTTTCCATTATTTTTTAAATCAAAAGAAACAAAAAAATGGACATCTCAATTAGATTGCTTTAGGATAAAATATAGTTCCTTGGTTATCCATTCCTAGATATTAAATGATAACTTGTAGATGATAATAGATAAATGTAAAGAAAATGACTCCATCATGTAGTTTGTTTTCATCCTGAGTTTAACCAATAATCTGGGACACTGTTCTCAAAATAATCCAATATTGTATCAAGCCATCAATTTTAATTTGAATAGTACAACTAAGCCAGATAACTAATGAATGGTATTTATATTTGTAAAACCAAACTGGTAAAGACTTAATTAAATAAAGTACAAGTATGTAGGTTGATGTTTTTCATTATTTATTTATTTTTTTATATATTCATTACATAATTTTTCATTTTTGTACCATGTATGCATTTTCATCTTTTTATATTATATACCCCATACAATTGCACCTCCCTTATTTTGACCCCAATTTTGACTCCCTGCCCCCCCCCGCCCCGTAATGTATCTCTGGTTTATAGTTGCTTGTTGATTTTGATTTTCTCTTTATTATAGTTATTCTTTTTCCTGATCCCTCATTTAGGTTTTCTAAACTCCTGCTATGAGTGAGACCATCCAGTACTTTCCTTTTTCTTTCTGGCTTATTTCGCTGAGCATGAGCCCTTTTTTAATTTATTTATGCATACAAGAACTGGGGTGTAGACCAGAGGTGCGGGGGTGAGAGGATTCACCAGAGACAGAGTGGGGAACAAAACAGGCAGAGTGACTGAAATACACTGCTGAGGGGAGCAGCAGGAGAGACAGGAGAGGTCTGCTGTGCCATGTGGGTCAGCAATCTGGTCGGGGATCAAACACATGCTGCAGGTGGCTGGTGATAACTTGATAGCACTGAGACTTTAACCCTGCACCTCCACTCCAAGCAGGCCCTCATTAATATTTTTAACTTAAAGTAATTTTGTGTCAATGGCTTTTATTCAAACCATATTTAAAATCTGTATTTAAGTGTTCACAGAATTAACAAAAATCATTCTTGGACTTTGGCAAAATCTTTGATAATTTTAATGTGCAAATTAGATATATATTATATATAATTAGATATATATTATATAAATTAGATATATATTATATATATTATATATAATTACTGTTGCAAAATGTAACTCCCATTAAGAAAAAAGGAAGTTCCATGTTTCCTGTACCACCTAGTGAAGAGCAGAGCTAAGAAGCTGAAGGGGACTTGGGAGAAGATGACATGGAGGAGAAAACACTTACAGAGAGACAAATGAAGGAGGGCATGCTGGCTTCTTGGCTTTGGACTTGCACTAGGTATTTGGGTGACAGAGAAGGATATATGTGAAGCCAAGACAATGTAGAGACACTTGGAAGAGATGTGGGTAAAGACTTGTGGGGAGGCTGACAATGGCAGATTTTACCTTGATTTTTAATTTGCTTTTGCTCCTTTCATCCTAGTCTTTCATGGTCCCTTCTACCCCTTTCCTTTGGTTCCCCACCAGAAGGTGCCTTAGACTTGTGTCAAGATTTTAGGTTTGGGTGGACTTAGGACCAACTGTTTGGCTGGAGATTTACCCACAAAGAGATGGGTAATTTGGGGTATTTCACTGGGAAACCATATCCTCTTTCTTTCTCTATGCACACTAATCTATGAATTTTTTCATACTCAGAGTATACTTTGTCTTTATGTGAGGAATACCAGAACCCATTTAAAGTAGGCAAGATAGGGGCTTCCAGCATATCCCTCAGTCTGATGCTAACAAAACCACTGCTAGTTGTAGCTGTACCAAACAACATTTCAAAAGATATTAGAATTGCACACAAGTAATTGACAAATAGTCACTAATTACTTCAAATTTCAGTTTTTGAAGTTTAAGTTTCTTGGTTTGTGTGACATTAAAAATTGACCATATAAATGATAATATGTGTCAGCTGTTGAAACAGGTTGAGAACCTCAAGAAAAATGACCCAGTTCTTCTCAAACATATTTTAAACATATTTCATAGAGATGTGAGGACTTCAAAGTAGGAACTGCAACTCTGATATTCAATGTTGAAATATTTAAATAAGAACTCTGTGCAACTGAATGGACAATGCAAACATTTCTGACACTGCCTTGTATAACCAAACTTAATTAAATTTAGACATTCTCAGAATAAGTGTTGAATTATGTCTATCTTTTATAAAAACTGATATTAAATGCAAACAGACCAATAATAAGTGGCACTAATGATGTGCTTCCTGGGACAGGTGAGAGTACGTCTGTCTTCAGTGAAAGAGGACTTTAAGGTCCCCTCTTTAAGAGTAATCCTTAAAGTTTTGCCTTGAATTTCACAAAGATTATGTGGCAATGATGAGAAATCTAGACATGGGGTCAGACCATACCATTAGAACTAGATACTTGCTTGGGTACACTCTTAGGGAATCCCTGTTACTTGGGGAGTACTTTGGAGATCAAGGTTTGGAAGAGTACATGGAACCATGGAACAGGCGTTTTATCTACTGTACCAGACTTCATTTCAAATAGGACTTGATAAACCTGATACCAGCTATAGAAAATGGAGTGATATACCAATTAAATCCGAGGCAATTTGAGAGTAAGGAGAAAAAATGATAAATCCAATAACAAGTTTATGATCCTGAATACTTTTCAAAGTGATGTACACTTATATGTATAGAGATGTAATACAGGCTTTGTTTTACATTTTCTGGTAGCCAAAGGGAAGAAATCTAATCTGTTATATGACCCATACTGCTAATAATACAAATGATTTGTGTTGCTTAGGAGGGACATATTTATTTCTTATTTGCAACCCAAGAGAATTTTTTACATTAGCCCTTATGACATAATAAAAAAAAAATCTTTGAAATCACTACAGAAAATGGAACCATAAAGTTCAAAAATCTGCTTAAAACTTTCTATGACCACGCATAGCTCAGTGGAAACAATTTGAAGAGAAGACAGAAATCTTCAGTCCAGAAAAGCCAACTCAAATACTGTGAATTAAACCAAGTATTAAAGTGACAATAGGTATGGGGATGGAAGGATGAATATCCTGAAGGCAATCTCCTCCGTATCTCTCACGGTTATGCAAATCTGTGACAAGAATTGGGAGGCAGAGGCAGAGGTTAGTCAGAAATGCCAGGAATACACATCCATAAAAGGTGAAATGTAATATGAATGTGAAGTGTTTCTCATCCTAGACTCTTGAATGATGTTTTCTTAAAGACTTAATGCTGAGATTTCTCTATGAGCTCTTATTTAAATAATGTCTTTCTTAGCATATCAATCCTCTTTCTTTTACTTGGACAACTGGTTGGACTTTTAAATGGGTGGGAGAGGGTTTGACTATTGGCAGAGGCTCCAAGTCCTGTCTCTTTGGATCTGTCAGTGGGAAAAGAAACCAGGGCTAGTGCTAGATGTGGGTTTTTATAGCTGGAATCTTCCTAGTGTCCTGGAAGGAGGACCTGGCTGGGTGCTGGGTAACCCTGAGCTGAACATAGTATGCACTTTTCTACTGCTGTTAGAGTAGACAGCAGGAATGTGTGAGAAGAGCTGCAAGGTAGAGAAAAGATTAACCAACATCCTCACAAAGTTAGGAAGGCATTATAATAACAACAATTTATTTTTCAAGACCCTAAACATTAAGTGTTTTCTGGGAACATTGAGTCCATATTATATCATTTAAACCTCATAATGACTCTATGAAAGAAAATGCATAGTTTACAAATAATTGAAAAAAGGCTCTTCCAATGTTAATTACAACATAATTTATACCTTGACCATCTCTGAGAAAGCATGTCCCAATCAATGTTCTTTATATTTACCAGTCTCTTCAGAGGAGAGAAGAAGTTGTAACAGCCTACATCTTAGGGGGTGCTATATTCACATAGCAAATTAAATAATTAAATTCCAGATGAGTTTAAGAAATCACAATAAAGTAATCTAAATGACTGACTTGCAACACCCTGAAGATCTCTCTTCCTTCACACACACAGCACCTTGGCATCAATGAGGGAGCAACTGCATGTGGAAAAGAACTGAGGACCTGATGATCAGTGGCTCCACAGGAACTGAAACAGTGGCCACTGAAGGGTTTGAAAACCTGATAAATGATCCCACTAGGAAAATCATGGCACTTAAGAAGCACCAGATCCATACCAATTGGGTTTCCAGGACTTCTCACTTTCAGGAGGTGAATGCCACCTCCTGAAAAGAACACTGACAGCTGGTCAGGCAAGGAATTGAAGCACTTGGGGCTGATGATGGCAAGCTTAGAGGTCCCCAAAGCAACAAACCCTTCCTCATCTGTGCTTTGAATGTATCTGGACATCTTAAATACCATGCAATCTGCAACTTTCTGTGGCTCAAGTCCACAGCCCACATGGACACTCTGCTTGTATGTGAGGCTCAAAGGAAAGGCACTGGCAGCCAACCTACTAAGATCATAAATAGGTTGCAATGAAGGGTCAGTTGTAGTATGGGACCTCTAAGAGAGCACCACTTGGTCTGCCTAGCCCAAGAGTTGAATGCAGCCTTCAGTTTATTCCCTTGCAACAACTGCCATAACCACCACAAGTTCATCCCTCACTCTGTGGGCTGGGTTTTTGGACCACAATACCCCATGACCTGCAATTCTACTGCAAAACTATCACAAGAAGACTGGTAAAGAAAATAAGTATAGCTTAATCCATAGAAATAATCACAGTTCATCAAACAGAATGAGGAGCTAGGGGAATAAACCCCAATTGATGGGCAAAGAAAAAACCCTAGGAAAAATCCCTGGAACTCTCCATGCCCTCCCACCAGGTTTAGATGACACAGAAACTGCAAAAAAAAAAAAAAAAATCCCTAAGTGCATATGGAAACTAGCAAAGGTCAAAAATAGTAAAATCAAATAAAATTATTTGAGTCAATTGTGGGAAAAATAGAAGTACTTTAGTTCACTAAGTTACTGCAATCGATAATTTCTTTTTTTTTTAAGATTTATTTATTTATGCATACAAGAATTAGGGAACAGGCCAGAGGTATGGAGGCAGGGGGATGGGGTGAGAGAATTTACCACAAATAGAGTGGGGAACAGAACAGGCAGATCTACTGAAATACACTGCTGAGGGGGAGCAGTGGGTGAGACAGGAGAGGTTTGTGGCACCATGTGGGTAGCTCCTTGGCTGGCCAGGGATTGATCTCATGCTTCAGAGGCTGCAGATAGCTTCACAGTGCTGTGCCTAACCCCTTGCACCACCAGGAAGGCCCTGGAATTGATAATTTCTAAAAATGAAAATTTAAGCAACAAAATGGCAGACAAAAAACATAACACATTGCCCCTTGAAACATCAAGGGAATATGACATCAAAATGAGAGAATCCACCCCAAAAGACACTGAGATCCAGAAAAAATAAATGAAGGACCTGAGAAATAAAATTAATGAACAGAAAACTGAAATTGGAGCCACAAATAAGAAAATAACAAAAAATTGACAACATAAAACTCCCAACAGATGAGATAAAAAAAATTCTAGAGAATGCTAAGTAGAATAGACCAAACAGAGGACCGAATGAGGACCTTGAAGACAGTAATGGACAAAGGACCCAAGTGGAAGAAGAGAAACACAAGTTAAAAAAAAAAAAAGAGATGAAATGGAGAACTAAGTGACTCCATTAGAAAAGGAAATATAAGGTTAATGGGTATATAAGAAGAGGAAGGGGAGAGCAGTGAGGGACTCCCTTGTAATAATCACCCTAATGTAAATAAAATAATCAACCAAAAAGTAGATTTGAGGGTTGGTTCAGAAAACAACACCTAGATTGCTGACATCTCCAGGAGACCCACCTGAGCTCAAAAGATAAACATAGGTTCAAAGTAAAAGGTTGAAAAACAATCATACACACAAATGTTACCATAAAAGGAAGGAACTTATATGGGCCACACGTATATCAGGTAAAATAGACTTTCAGTTAAAAAAAGTAACAAGAGTCAGAGATGGACATAAAATGGTTAAGGGGTCAATAAGCAGAGAACATAGCACTCACCTATATATACTAAATGCAGAAAGCAACTAAAAACTGACATTAATGGTAACACAATAGTAGTAGGATACCTCAACACCCATACACATTGATGGGCAGATCAACCAGATAGAAAATTAACATGGAAATGATAGAGAAATTAGATCAGATGAGCTTAACAGACATTTATAGGGCATCACAACCCTAATAAATGTGTACACACTCTTCTCAAATGCATACAGAACATTCTTAAAGATAGATCACATGTTGGGTCACAACACAAGTGCTAATAAATTCATGAAAACTGGGATCATATCAAGTACCTTCTTTCATCACAGTGATATCAAACAAAAAAATCAATCACAAAATACATACAGAAAAATCCTCAAATATATGGAGATTCGAAAACATATTACTGAATGACTATTAATGTCAAATCCAAGGAGAAATTAAAATACATATGAGGAAAAACAGAAAATAAAGATATGTACTATCAGATCCAATGGGACTTAGCATAAGCTATAATAAGGGAAACATTTATAACAATATAGACCCATATCAAGAAATAAGAAATATATCAAACAATCTATCCTTACATCTTAAGCAATGAAGTAAAGAAGAACAAATGATAAAAAATCCAGTAGAAGGAAGGAAATAACAGAAATAAAAGCTCAAAAGGTCAATGAAAATAAAAGTTGGTTCTTTGAAAAATATAAATAGACAAACTTCTATCTAGGCTAACAAAAAGGGAGAAAACTAATGAATAGAATCAGAAGTGAAAGAGAAGTTGCAGCAAATGATTAAGAAATACAGAGAGTCATGAAAGACTACTGTGAACCACTTTAAGTCCATAAAATGGTTAACCTAGAAGAACTGGAAATTTTTTAGAAGGACACAAACTTCCAAGACTGAATTTGAAACAAATAGAAAACTGGAACAGAAGAATTACAAGCAAGGAAATCAGTTATCCTAGCTACGAAAAAACAAAAGCCCAGGATCAGATGGTTTCACTTCAATTAAACCTTCAATTAATATTTGTCACATTGAAATCTTCCCTAAAATTGAGGAACATGGAATACTTCCAAACGAATTTCTGATGACATTACTCTGGAAGCAAAAGAAGACAAAGGATGGAGGGAGGAGGGAGGGAGGGAGAGAAGGGAGGAAGGAAGGGACCAATAATATCCCTGATGAACATACATCCAAAAATCCTCAATGTGGGGCCTCCCTGGGGGCACAAGGGGTTAAGCATCAGCATTATAAAGCTATCAGCAGCCACTGCAGCATGAGTTCGATCCCCGGCCAGGGAAGTGATCCACATGGCATAGCAGACCTCTCCTGTCTGGCCCGCTGCTCTCCTCAGCAGTGAATTTCAGTACATCTGCCTGTTTTGCTCCCCACTCTGTCTCTGGTGAATCCTCTCACCCCCCACACCTCTGGTCTGCAGCCCAGTTCTTGTATGCATAAATAAATAAATATTTAAAAAAATCTTCAATAAGTCTCAGCCAACTGAATTCAACAATACATTATGGTCATACACCATGACAGATGTGTATATTTCAGGGGTGCAAGGATGGTTCAACATATACAAATGAATCAGTGTTGATGACCACATCAACAAAAGGAAAGATAAAAATCATATGGTCATATCAATGGATGCAGAGAGCATTTGACAAAATCCAACACCCATTTATGATAAAAATTCTTAGTAAAATGGTGATAGACAGGACATATCCTAACATATTAAAGGCCATATCTGACAATCCCATAATTAGCTAACATCATCCTCATACAGTGTCCAGTAACAGATGAGTGGATTCAGAACATGTGGTATATATATAAAATGGATGACTATTCAGCTTAAGAAAAGATGATACCTTACTATTTGTGAAAACATGGATTGAACAGAAGGGATTATGCTATGTGAAATAAGTCAGGAGGAGGAAGACAAATACTAGATAATCTTTATCTTTTACAAACTGGCCCTATCCTTCCAAATAACCCCAAATTGGATTGGGAATAGCCAAATTATGGCCCTGGGTAGGCTCCTCAAGGTAGGTTGCATTATTTGAGGGCCTCCAGCTCCTATGGGCTGAAAGGGCATTGCTGTAGGGACAGAGGCTGTTTCTTTCATACTTTAACTCAATGGGGCTCAGTCTGATTTTTCCCCATGGGACTGTCCTGACAGAGCAAGGCCACAGGCAACATCCTTAACTAATTTCCACTTGTGATCTGGTATAACATTTCCACTTTGCCTTTACTATAGTGTCTGATTTGCTCACTTGACCTTCCTGAGAACTGCAGCTTCAAGGAGGAATGCAGGACCCACTTGAAGCATAATGCCTCAGAACAGAGGAGGAAATTCCTGTTTTGACCTTTCATCGCACCAAAATTCTACAGAACACGGCCATTCCTGAGATTTCCCACAACTGTTTTTACCTCATTTTTATACTACATCAGATTTTACAACTTTGCTCTTATTCATTATATAGGATTTTTTAATTTGTTAGTCATGAATGGGAACAGAACTTTATCATGTATCTTTCGAATGTGTTGAAACAATGACATTTTAATCTAATCTGTGAATGTGATTACCTCAACTGATCTTGTCTTGACCACCGATGAATTAATGGTTAAAATTTAAATGATAATGATAAGGTTTTATTCTATGTTGATGGATTTAATATTTTACTTATTTTTGTGAGCTGAGTTCGGGATATTTGTCTTTTTCAAAATTTTGTGGCTTCATAAACAGTTAGGAGAGGTCCATATCCATTTTTCAAAAAATGTTAACACCTGTTTCTTGAAAGTTTGATGAAAACTATCTATAAAATAATCTGAGTCTGATTTTTTTGTGAGCATATTTTTAAAAACTAAACCACTATTTGTATTTTTTAATGTCTACATGGCTATTTATGCTTTTATTTTGTTCTCAAGGCAATTGTAAAAATATATTATTTCTCAAAAAAATGTTCACTTACATGTTCAATATCTTTTGCATATAATTATTCACTGTATTCCTTTTTGTAAATTTTATAGAATTTCAACTTTAGTTGTAGTTAGGTCTCAGTTTTTTCCTTCTAATATTTCTCATTTGTGTCTTTCCTCTAATACTTAATCTTATAAATTTGTTATTTCCAATTATATTCTCATTGTCAAAACACACATGCTGATGCATACAGCAGGGAAGCAGGAAGCAGAGATCAAAACAGGGGAGAGAAGAGCGCAAGAGAATTTGGTGATGGTTCATGGGTGAGGTAGTGATGGGAGAACTACAGGGACTATAGCTGAGGGGAGATATCAATCACTCTACAAAAATGAGAAATGATATAAGAAAATAAATAATAATAATAATAAACACATGAAAAAAAACCTCATTGTCGGTGCCATTTTATGTTTTCTGGTATTCTTTCTCCTTATTGTGAAAATATTCCTACAGAATGGTTGACGCTTTATTTTGCCAGAATTCTACACATTAATTTTGAGAACTGTGAACTCCCAGTGGCACAGAGGACTTAGGAATACAGTGCTGAGAGACTTGGCAGGTCTGTGAAGCTCTTCCTGCACTAAGCTGACCACTGTCCCTGTGTGCCTTTGCTAGTCTGTGCTGATGTTACTGCACAGTGAAATGCATTTTGTCTAAATCTTCACAACCAAGTAATTTTCAGTAATCCCCAACTTGCCCTTCTCGAGTAATTTTCCATTTCTCCATAGCACCAGTAGTCCCTTTTTGTTTCCCATTTTCACTTCCACATAGCTTCATTTGGTTTCCACTCTTCTCCTTTATCCCTCCCTCATCTCTGCCTTGGAGCTGAGTGCTTTACATTCTGGAGTCTATCTTCTCTTTCGCACATCCTGAAGAGAATCAGTGGTACCATCTTTAACAAAGGTAGTCCAGTGGTTTTGCTCTTGGACAATTTCTAATTCTGTCTTGTTTTTGACCCCTCCATGACCCACTTTAAGAGGTGCCCCTGCAGTTCCTGGTATGGAGATGCAGCAAAGCTCTACTGGGCGCAGCATGGGACTGCTGACCTTGGTGCAGGGCATATTTGATGTGTGTTAGGGTTTTGATTTCTTTTTCTTTTCCTCTTTTTTTAAAGATTTATTTATTTATTTATTTATATAAGAACCAGGGTATAGGTCAGATGCGCGGGAGGGTGAGAGGATTCACCAGAGACAGAGTGGGGAACAGAACAGGAATACTGACGAAATACACTGCTGAGGGGAGCAGTGGACACGACAGGAGAGGTCTTCTGTGCTTTGTGAGACCCTCCCTGGCCAGCCGGGATTGAACCGGCACTGCAGAGGCTGCTGACAGCTTCATAGTGCGACACTCAACCACCTGTGCCACCAGGTAGAGGCCCGGGGTTTTGATTTCTAAACAAGCACAGTTTTTAAAAGGCATAAATCAAATTTGAGACTGGGGCATCCTAAATGGGATATAAACCTGAGCAGCAGAGGGATTCAGGTACTTAGACCTTTGTTTCAGAGACTCAGACATCTGAAACTCACTGAGACAATTTCTCCTTTGCTTCAGATCTCTGAGGTCTTTGGTTCCTGCCTTCAATTCTCCAATCATTACTTTGATTGCTGCTGCCTGATCTCTGGCACCCCCACCTGACTATCTGACTGTCCAACTGCTGTTCCTGCCTCTAGTTCTGTTTCCACATTGCCTGCTGATAGGTGCCACTAGCTGTGCCTGGCACCTCCAGGAGCGGCACACTGGTGCCTGATCCTCTGGCACCTCCTCTCAAAGAGCTTTTCAATGCTACTTGATTCTCCCAGTCACTGCCTGCTGACCAGTGCTCGCTGATGCTGCTGACTTGTGCCCCGCTACCTCTAAGAGCTGTCCGGCCATCTCTAAAAACTGTCCACACCTTCTGATCCTCCAGTACTACCTCCTATTGCTATTGCCTCTGGTGCTGCCTCCCAGGCCTCCAGATAGGTGCAGCTGGCTGCTACAGTGCAACCTCAGAAGCATTACCTATGATTACCTCCAATCGCTAGATCCACTGTTTCACTTATTGGTGTGCCATCTGCTCCAGGCTCTCACTGAAGGGACAACAGCATTTTGTATCCACAGCTGTTGTTTTGAACTACTGGACTATGTGGATGCTATCTGGAATAGGACAGAGAGGTATCTGTAGCCTTAGAAACACTTTTATTTTTCCCAATTTCCTTATTTCGTTCACACCTTTGTACGTAAACCATATTGTTGCACAGAGTCTGTCATATCTTGTTGAAAGTACACAGATGTTACGAACATTATCCCAGGTTTTGCAGTTTTACCACCACCTCACACAATCCAGATTCAACTTTATTCAAGCACAAAATTTAAGTCTTCTGACACACATCTAAAGCCAAATGTTGTCCCTCCCTGGGATCATAACACCAATCTTTGGGGCCTCCATCCAGTATCAAACTCCTAGAGTCACTGTGGAATTGGATGGTGTTACTCTAATTTTTCACTTCTATGTTCGTTTCTAGCACCTGAGGTACTTTACTTGCTGTTAAAACTTTCTTTCCCTTTCATACCAAGCTACATATTTCAATTTTTTATATATACATTATATTATATAAATTATATCATATTGTATATATGTATATAATCTCCAGTATTTTGTGCTTGCAGTAGGAGGGATTTCATGAACTTTAGCTCCATCTGTCACCATGCTTTCAGAAACCCTGTGTATTTTCTATTTATACTTCAGTATACAACACAGATATGGAAACTTAGTATGACGAACAAATTTGTTCAATAATCAACTTGCTCATGAACTTGTTGCATGAGTACATATATTTACATACATTGAATCGTACCCTTAGAGCTTTTTATCTTGTTTCCAGCATGGGGTTTGAATATGTGATGAAAACTCTCTACCCAAATTCATTCTAATATTACTGAACTATTTGATTCCCACAGAGTTCTTCCAAGAAATGAATTAACCACTGGGGATAATAGAGGACAGAAGAACATAGCAATGAACTATATCAAATCAACATTACAGTCTGTACCAAGGTCAACTAATTTATAAAATGTTATTCAGATCAACAGAAAAATCCAGCTCCAGGACTAAAGAAAATTGTTTTTGAAAATAGCAAGCCTACCTCACTCCCAAATTCTATCCATCAGCCTACAATCCAGTAAGACTACTACTGGTCTTGCCCATTTAATATACTCTCCCCATGATACAATAATAAATTCCTAGTGTCTGAATATGATGATCTATGGGTAACTTTAATATTCAGCTCTTTGTCTGGATCCCTCCTCTGAAATCCACACACTACTCCCTACTTGAAAAAATCACTTGAATTATGTTAAAGTTTTACATTTTTCTTTTTGTGTTTTTTCGTCTTCTCTTTCTCCCTCTTTATTGATGCAATGTTGTTTTTTCAACACTGTATATGATTTAGGGGAGTAAGTTCAAACTTTCTCAGATGTATGTTACCATAGCATGTCCCAATATCAATGCACCCATAGTCCATTTTCCAGGACCATTGGACCCCCTCCCATTTCTTTCCCACCCACTGCTCCTCTCTCCCTCCAGTAGCCTCAATTCTGTTGTTATATTTCTAGAGTCTCTTTTTTTTTTAAAGATTTATTTATTTATACAAGAACTGGGGTACAGGCCAGATGCCTAGGAGGGTGACTTCTCAACAGGCAGAAGGATGAGATACACTGCTGAGGGGAGCAGCGGGCGAGGCTGGAGAGGTTTGATTCTCCATGTGGGATTCTTGCCGGCCGGCCGGGCTAGAACCCGTGCTGCAGAGGCTGCAGACAGCCTCACAGTGCCCCGCTCAACTGCCTGTGCCACCAGGGAGTCCCTTCTAGGGTCTCTTATTTTAGTTTTATCAATTCCTTTGTTTTGTTTCTCTACATTTCATATATGAGTAAAATCATCCAGTATTTTTTTTCTCATTCTGAATTAACTGACTTAGCATAATTCTCTCCATATTCATTCAAGTTGTCACAAATGATAAAAGTTCACCTTTTTTTAATAGCTGAGTAGTATTTCACCTTGTATATTTACCACATCTTCTTAATCCACTGCTCTGTCATTGGGTATTTAGGTTGTTTCCATAATTTGATGATGCACTTGAACATAGGTATTCATATATCCCATCAAATTAATTCCTTTGTGTTCATCAAGTAATTACCTAGGAAAATAATTGCTGGATCCTATGGTATATCTATTTTTAATATTTTTTAAAGATTTATTTATTTATGCATTCAAGAACTGAGGTACAGGCCAGAGGTATGGGGGTGAGAGGATTCACCAGAGATGGAGTGGGGAACAGAACAGGCAGATTGACTGAAATACACTGCTGAGGGGGGCAGTGGGGGAGACAGGAGAGGTCTACTGTGCCATGTGGGTTAGCTCCCTAGCCAGGGATCAAACTTGTGCTGCGGTGGCTGCTGATAGCTTCATAGTGTTGCACTTAACCCCATGCGCCACCAGAGAGGACCCACTATTTTTAATATTATGAGAAGCCTCCACACTGTTTTCCACTGGGGCTATAACAGTCTACATGCTCACTAATAATGTACCACTGTTTCTTTTTCTAGTCACTAATTTGGTTTTAGTTTTTAATATGTACCATTATCAAGGGAGTGAGGTGGTATCTCATTATGGTTTTGATTTGTATTTCCTTGACGGGAAGTGATGTTGGGCATTTTTTTATTCATTTCCTGTTGGCCATCTATATGTCTACTTTTTTTTTCTTTTTTTTTAATTTAAATTTTATTTTTATATTCCTCATACAATCACAACCCCCTATTTTTACCCCAAGCCCTCCTTTCCCCGCCCCCAGACCCCATACAGTGTCGCTTGTTCATAGTTATTTGTTGATTTTGATATTTTCTTTCTTACAGATACTCTTTTTACTGGTCCCTTATTTAAGTTTTCTAGATTCCTGCTATGAGTGAGACCTTCCGGTATTTTTCTTTTTCTTTCTGGCTTATTTCGCTGAGCATGATCCCTTCCAGTGCCATCCATGTTGCTGCAAATTGCATGTGTTTATCTTCTTTGAATGCTGAGTAATATTCCATGGTGTATATGTACCACATCTTCTTGATCCAGTCATCTATTTTTGGGCATTTGGGCTGTTTCCAAAGCTTAGCTATTGTAAACAGTGCTGCTATAAACATAGTGGTGCAGGTGGTCTTTGGAATTGATGTTTCTGTGTCCTTTGGGTAAATGCCTAGGAGTGGAATTGCTGGATCACATGGAAGCTCTATGTTTAGTAGGTCCAGAAATCTCCACACAGCTCTCCATAGTGGTTGGACCAGTTTGCACTCCCACCAACAGTGCAGGAGGGTTCCTTTTTCTCCATAACCTCGCCAACATTTGTTGTTGCTAGTTTTTTTAATATGTGCCATTATCACTGGTGTGAGATGGTATCTCATTGTAGTTTTGATTTGCATTTCCCTGATGACAAGTGATGTTGAACATTTTTTCATATGCCTGTTGGCCATTTGCATTTCCTCTTCAGAGGAATTTCTTTTTAGCTCTTCTGCCCATTTTTGACTGGATTATTTTCTTTGTTTTTCTTGAGTCTCATCAGCTCTTTGCAGATTTTTGTGATCAGTCCTTTATCATTAGTGTTGGGTGCAAAAATGTTCTCCCAGTCTTTGGGGTTTCTCCTTGTTTTTGTTATTGTCTCTTTTGCTGTGCAGAAGCTCTTTAATTTGATGTAGTCCCAGCTGTTGATCTTTGCCTTCCCTATGACTGCTTTGGGTGATGTGTCTGTAAAGATGTCTTTGATGTGCATATCATGTAGTGTTTCACCTATATTTCCTTCTAAGTATTTTATGGTTTCAAGTCTTATGTCTAGTTCTTTAATCCATTTTGAGTTGGTTTTTGTGTATGGTGTTAGGTAGTAGTCAAGCTTCATTCTTTTGCATGTAGTGACCAGTTTTCCCAGCACCATTTATTGAACAAACTTTCTTTGCTCCAATGCATATTCTTTGCTCCTTTGTCAAAGATTAATTGACCATAAATCTATGGGTTTATTTCTGGATTTTCTATTTGATTCCATTGGTCTGTGTATCTGTTCTTGTTCCAATACCATGCAGTTTTGATGATTATAGCTTTGTAGTAAAGTTTGAAGTCTCGGAGTGTGATGCCACCATTCACTTCTCTTTTTTTCAGGAGAGTTTTGGCCATTCGGTGTTTTTTGTGGTTCCATATGAATTTCATCAATAATTGATCTATTTCTTTGAAGAACGAAATTGAAATTTTGATTGGAATAGCATTGAATCTGTAGATTGCTTTTGGTAGGATGGCCATTTTAATAATGTTTATTCTTCCAATCCATGAGCAGGGGATGTCTTTCCATTTCTTTGTGTCTTCTTCTATTTCTTTTAACAGTGTTTTCTAGTTTTCTTTGTATAGGTCCTTTACCTCTTTTGTTAGATTTATTCCCAAGTATTTAACTATTTTTTGTTTTGATAATAAAAGGGATTTTTTTTTATTTCTTCTTCTTCAGATTTATTGTTTGTGTATAGGAAGGCTACTGACTTTTGCGTGTTGATTTTGTATCCTGCCACTTTACTGAACTAATTGATGAGTTGAATTAGTTTTTCTGTGGAGTTTTTGGGGTTCTCTATGTATATTATCATATCATCTCCAAATACTGATATTTGACTTCTTCTTTTCCTATTTGGATTCCTTGTATGTCTTTCTCTTGTCTTATTGCTCTGGCTAGGACTTCCAGTATTATATTGAAAAGCAGTGGTGAGAGTGGACATCCTTGTCTTGTTCCAGATCTTAATGGCAATGCTTTCAGCTTTTCACCATTGAGGATGATACTGGCTGTTGGCTTGTCATATCTGGCCTTTATGATGTTGATGTATGTTCTTTGTATCCCAAGAAATTCAAGGGCTTTTATCATGAATGGGTGTTGCACTTTGTTGAAAGCTTTCTCAGCATCTATTGATATTATCATATGGTTTTTATATTTCTTTTTGTTGATGTGTTGGATAACGTTGATTGATTTTTGAATGTTGAACCATCCTTGTGGAATGAATCCTGGAATGAATCCTACTTGGTCGTGGTGAATTATCTTATGCATACGTTGTTGAATTCTGATAGTTAAAATTTTATTGAGGATTTTTGCATCAGTGTTCATTAGGGAGATTGGCCTGTAGTTTTCTTTTTTTGTGTTGTCCTTGTTCGGTTTTGGTATATGTGTAATGTTGGTTTCATAGAACATGTTTGGTATTATCCCTTCCTTCTCAATTTTTTTGGAAGAGTTTGTGAAGGAAAGGCATTAATTCGTTTCTGTAGGCTTGGTAGAATTCATTTGTAAATCCATCAGGTCCTAGGCTTTTGTTTTGGGGGAGGTTTTTGATTACCATTTTAATTTCACTGCCTGTAATTGGTCTGTTTAGGTGTTCTATTCTTCTTTATCTAGCTTTGGGTGATTGTAGAGTTGTAGGAATTTGTCCATCTCCTCTAGATTGTTGAACTTGTTTCCATATAACTGTTCATTGTAGTTTCTGATAATTCTTTTGATTTCTGCTGTGTCCCTTGTGATTTCACCTCTTTCATTTATGGTCCTGTTTATTTGTGCTTTCTCCCCTTTTTCCTTTGTGAGCCTGGCTAAGGGTTTGTCTATTTTATTGATTTTTTTGAAGAACCAGCTTTTGGTTTCATTGATCTTTTGGATTGTTTTTTTAGTTTCAATTTCATTTATTTCTGCTTTGGTTTTTATTTTTTTTTTCTTCCACTGGTTTTGGTTTTTTTTTGTTGTTGCTCTTTTTCTAGATCTTTGAGCTTCAAGATTAGGTTGTTTCTTTGAGTTCTTTCTTGTTTCTTGATGTAAGCTTCTATTGCTATATATTTTCCTCTTATTACTGCTTTTGCTGCATCCCATACATTTAGGAAACTGGTGTCCTCCTTGTCATTCAATTCAAAGAATTTTTTAATTTCTTCTTTGATCTCCTCATTAGTCCAGTGGTCTTCCAGTAGTGTGGTTTTCAATCTCCATGAGGTAGGAGATTTCCTTGCCTTCTTTTTATGGTTTATTTCTAGTTTGATGCCTTCATGGTCAGAAAAGATCATTGGTATTTTTTCAATCTTGGTGAATCTGTTGACGTTTGTCTTGGGTCCCAGTATGTGATCGATCCTAGAAAATGATTCGTGTGTGCTTGAGAACTGTGTACTCAGATTTTTGGGTTTAATATTCTATAGATGTCTGTTAAGCCCAAGTATTCTAGATCCTTATTTAGCACTTATGTGTCTTTACTTATTTTTTGTCTCGTTGATCTATCCATTGTTGATAGTGGTTTGTTGAAATCTCCCACTACGTATGTGTTTTCTCTGATGTCTGTTTTCAAAGATGATAATAGTTGTCTGATATATTTTGGTGCTCCTTCGTTTGGTGAATATATGTTAATGAGTGTTATTTCTTCTTGAAATATTGTCCCCTTGATCATAATGTAGTGACCGTTGGGGTCTCTTTTGATCTTTTTGAGTTTGAAATCTGTTTTATCTGATATAAGTATAGCTGTTCCTGCTTTCTTTTTTGGTCCATTTGCTTGTAGGATTGTTTTCCATCCTTTAACTTTGAGTCTATTTTTATCTTTCGTAGCTAAATGTGTTTCCTATAGACAGCAAAAGGTTGGATTTTGTTTCTTGATCCAGCATGTGACTCTGTGTCTTTTTATTGAAGAGTTTAGTCCATTTACATTTAGAGTTAATATTGATATGCTAGCATCTGTATTTGCTATTTTGTTTGTATTTCCTTTGATTTCATTTATTTATTCTTTTAATAACTTTTTTTTGGCCTTCTTTCATTGTTATTTGTCCCTCTGATATTCTGGCTTTAGGATTCCTTGTAGTATTTTTTGGAGTGGGGGTTTAGTCGTAATGAAATTCCAGAGTTTCTGTATGTCTGGGAAGGTCCTTATTCTTTCTTCATAGAGGAAGGAGAGTTGCGGGATAGAGTATTCTTGGTTGGCATCTGTTTTCTTGGAGTCTGTTGACTATGTCCCTCCACTCTCTCCTTGCCCATAGTGTTTCTTCGGAAAAGTCTGATGTTAGCCTGATTGATTTCCCTTTGAATGTTATCTGTTTCTTCCCTCTTGTCAGCTTCATTATTTTTCCTTGTCCTGGATTCTTGGGAGCTTTACTATTATGTTTTTTGCTGTATTTTTCCTTTTGTCGTGGAAGTTTGGTATTCTTCTAGCTTCTTGTATATCAATTTTCAGCTCCTTGTTCACGTTTGGGAAGTTCTCTTCAATTATTTCCTTGAATATTTTCTCTGTTCCTATATGTCTCTCCTCTCCTTCTGGGATTCCTATAACTCTTATATTTCCTTTCCTCATGGATTCAGATCTATCTTTGGTCTTTTTCCTTCATATTTCTCTTTCCTTTTCTGTTTTTGTTTTTTATATTTCTGTGTCTTCAATAGTACTTATTCATTCTTCCATTTCATCTATTCTGCTTTCATTGCTTTTCCCAGAGTTCTTTAGCGTCTCCATTAAGTCTTTGATCTCCTGCATTTCTTTCACTTCCCTCTTTAGGGACTCAATTTCATTCTTCTGAACGTTGTTTTCCTTAATGGCTTCCCTCTTTAGGGACTCTATTTCATTTCTGAGCATTGTTTTCCTTAATGTCTTCTATCAGTTTTTCCATCACAGCAATTTTAAATTCTTTTTCTGGAAGGCTCAGAATTTCTTCCAAGTCACTGTAGTTGCAAGCTGGTGGGTGGATTTTTCTTTTAATTGTGTGTCTTTTTTCTGAGGTGTTGCTACTTTGCTTATAGTTTTTCTTTTCCCTGCTGTCTGTCTTCTAATTTGCTTTATGCATTGGGACACAGTGCCACTCATACTGGCTGGCATCTTTTTGGTGTGTTCTTTCGGGAGTTTCAGAAACTGGCAATCCAAACGAGTCAAAAACTGTTATGCCAGAAGTCTAGTGAGGCAGCGGTACTTTGCGTATGTTAATGGTCACTATCACAGAATCTCTCCTCCTTCTCTGTTTAGTTACAAATGTGTGTCTTGAAGTCCCACAGACTTCCCTGCATGTGGGGCAGCTGGATTGCACTCTGGGTTCCAAATCTCTGGATCTTCCCCTGGACTCTGACTTCCTGCCAGGTGGGACCAAGCTTGTGGGGGCCTTCAGCTCACCTCTGACTGTGCAGGGAACCTTCTCCCTCAGGCTCCAGGGGGAGCCTTCTGCCAGATTTAAGCAGTCTTTATTGAAGAAAGTTCCCTGTTCTAAAATGGCGCTTTGGAGACAGGCACACTCTTCCGCGCGCCTGGGATGCCCCGGCTGTGATTGCCTGGTCCCCCTCTGGGTTCAGACTGCTGACCTGAATGGGCCTGGTGTGGGCAAACTTCCCAGCTCACCTCTGGCTCCTCTGGGACACTTCTGCCGGTTTCAAGCAGTCTTTACTGAAGAAATGTCCCTGTTCTAAAGTGGCAGTGTGGGGACGCACTCCCTGCGCGCCCGGTCTGCCCTGGCCGTGGGTGCCCGCTCCCCCTCTGTGCTTGGACTGCTGGTCAGAAGGGGCCTGGCATGGGCCGAACTTCCCAACTCACCACTGGCTCCTCCGCTAGTCTTGCCGGTTTCAAGCAGTTTTTACTGAAGAAAGGTCCCTATTCTATGGGGTGTTTGTGATTTTTTTCTGGTCGCTAGGTGGAGCCAGAGATCTCTCCTAGTGTCCTTGGGGGGCTGTTTTTTTTTTACCCCGTGGGACAGGGGAACAGAGTGGGAGTGGTGGGGAAAGCCTCAATGGCTTTGGGGTGCTGTGTCTGCCTTGTGCCCCACCGTGGTGGGGAAGCCATGCCCCGAATTTCATGCCCCGGGTCTCAGTTCCAAAGCCCTCAGGTCCAGGACGCAGGCTATAGCCCAGTTCAGTGTCCGCAGAAATGGCGCCTTTTGCACCCCGCTCCCGTGTCCAGGCGCCTGGTTTCTGATTACTCAGGGAGGACATTCACCTCAGTGAGGGACCCCTCCTGTCTCCCTGCAAGCCTAGGTCGCAGGCACGGGGATCTGGGCAGGCGCGATCCGCGTATCCTTTTCACTCATGCCGCTTTTCTGCACAAGCTTACCGGCTGGCCTGGGTCTGTGTGTAGGTCTCCGGGAGTCTTTGTTTTTCTCTAATGACGCCTGGAGCCATTCACTCACCTCCGCGGCGAATCCTGCAGGGTTCTCCACAGTTACAGTTCACCGGGTGGCTGAAATAGTTCCTTTCCACTCTCAGTCCCGCTTGATGTGTAGTTTGTTCTTGTTGGTTGTTTGAGTTTTTTTTTGTTTTTTCCTCCTTCCTGTTGGTCGGAGAGTGCCAACTTTGTGGGTGGGGGAGGGTAGCAGGGTTCTGAGCTTTCCTCCTTTCTAGTCCTCTTTTATGGCGACTTTCTTCTATGGGTAGTTTGCTGGAGTCATCCGTTTATCTTCCGTGTCCCAGTTCTCACTGGGACCTGCTGCTTTTCCTCCCTATTAACTTTTTTTTAATGGGAGATCTTACTCGCAGCATTTCCTTGCCACCATGTTCCATATGTCTTCTTGAGTGAAGTGTCTATTGAGCTCTTCTGCTCATTTTTTTTTTAAAGATTTATTTATTTATTTATTAAGAACCTGGGTACAGGTCAGATGCACTGCAGGGTGAGAGGATTCACCAGAGACAGAGTGGGTAACAGAATAGGCAGACTGATGAAATACACTGCTGAGGGGAGCAGCGGGCATGACTGGAGGGGTCTGCAGGAACATGTGGGACCCTCGCAGGCTGGTTGGGATCAAACCGGCACTGCAGAGGCTGTAGATAGCTTCACAGTGCTGTGTTCAACCGCCTGCGCCACCAGGGAAGGCCCCTCATTTCGTTTTTGATTGGGTACTGATTGAATTGTATAAGTTCTTTGTAGATCTTGGATATTAGCCCCTTGTCAGATGAATGACATGCAAATATTTTCTTCCAACATATATTTTAGGCTTGCCTAGTTTAACTCATTCAAAACTGAACTTCTACTCCCACCATCACCAACACCTAACTTTTTCCACATTCTTCTGAGTATCTTCTGAGTATCCACAGATATCAATCCCATTCATTTTTTTTTAAAAAAGATATATTTATTAATGCATTCAAAAACTGGGGTACAGGCCAGAGGTGTAGGGGTGAGAGGATTCACCAGAGAGAGACAGAGTGGGGAACAGAACAGGAAGACTGACTGAAATACACTGCTGAGAGGAGCAGCAGGTTGGACAGGAGAGGTCTGCTGTGGCATGCAGGTGGCTCCCTGACCATGGCTGTGAATAGCTTCACAGTGCTGTGATTAACTCCTTGGGCCACCTGGGAGCCCCCCCACCCCACATTCATTTCATTACTCAGACTGAACTTCTTGCAGCTAACACCGTTCTTTCATATTCAAATTCAGTGCATCAGCAAATCTTATTAGCTTGAACTTCACAGTATTTGTTCATCTCTAGTTCTGACCCTGGGTTTTGCACATTTCCAATACAAGACATTCATGAACTCCAGTTTCAGTTCTGAAAATGTCCTTCTCGACAGAATACTTTTAGAATGCAATATTTGTATGGGACAATTTGTGGTGCACAATTTGAACTGCAGGTCCAGTGAAGACACCTGGTAGGCACTTCATACAAACGATTAAGGAAAGTGAAATGACAGCTGGGTACAGTTTATTGCCAAGTTAATAAAACTGGAGACAATCTTGACGTTTTATCTGAGGGTTAAGAAAATCCTCCACCCTTTTGTATTCTAGAAAATGACTGACTGAAAAGAATTGGCTTTTCCCCACATGACTTAGGTGATATGTAAGAATGGTCCCTGTTTACTCATGACAAGGCCAGATACAGACCTCCACATTTCCCATCTTTGCCTCATAAATGATTGGCTGAACTGTTTTTATTTTTTTATTTCTACTGATCAATCACAACAAAAGGTGTGTTAGCTTCTTCCAAAGTTTTGAATTTTGACTCATTTTTTATCATGAACAGCAAATGTGTACCATGACCCTCCCCCCCACCCCCCCCCCACACACACATACACAATAGGTTGCCTCAGGTAAAATTTCTCTGATGTACTTTCAGTCTTTCCTGCCTCTGGTCCCAAGTCCTCACACCTAGTTCCCTCTTGCCTTACTTACTCTTCTACATAAAGAACATATTTGGCCAAACTGGAGAAGCTTGCAGTCCCTATGTCACAGAGATTTCCCCATTGTAATATCACTGTTGAATAAAAATCTCTCCTTATTACATTACATTCAGATTTTTTTTTATTGATAGTTTATCATGTTGTTGGTAGAGCAGGTTGTTTTCAGGATTTCTTCCTACTGTCATGTGAGACTAGTCACTCAGTACTTGTCCACCACCAACAGAAGCAAGTGTCCATTTCAGAGGATCTGGCCTGCAGTACTGGGAATTTCTCTTTTCACTATATCCAAATATGCCATTTATTATTTATTCCTATGAGGGGTCTCTGAAGCTAAACAGATTAAATCCAGTCCCCTTCTCATTAAGAAAAAGTACTCAATTATTATATCATTTCTGTCTTGAAACTTCAACATTATCTTCTCTAGGTTAAATAATTACATTAAGGACGTACAACATTTGCCATATCATGCCCAAATCCTAGTGTATGGAAAACATGAAACATGAATATTCCTCTTTATGACTGCCACTAAAACAATGTTTAAAAATATAAAATACCAACATTCCAAAGCACAGGATAATATTTCACAAAAAATAAAATGTATGTTAAAATAAATTACAACAATTTTAAAGGATAATAAGAAATTTAAAAAAAAATTAAAAAATTAAAAAATCAAAACCATTGACAGGGAACAGATTTGTATACAAAAGGAGTGCAGCATGTAATGTAGTTGGTGACAGGAGCCCTCTGCTCAGGAACCAGGAGTAGTGTCCTGAGCAAAAGAAGAGAGAATACTCTTTGAAAAAGCAGGGTATGAAGAAATGTCTATGTTATTGCATTAGGTAGGTTAAAACAACCAATTCTATCAGTCTTGGTGTAAATAAACTTTCTAGAATGTGAAAACAACTAAATAGAAATACTGAAAAAGTCTTGTCAGAGAAACACCAACCCAGAAAACCTATCACTGGTCAACTGGACAGGAATATCAATAATATCACAAGATCATTCACAAATTTTGAAACTACATTCAGTAAATCCTACATGTGAAGGAATGGGGATACAAGAGGACTCACGAGAATACTAGCTAGGGGGCACCCTAGACCCCATGGAGGAGCATATCTTAAGGAATAGACATCTCTCCTGTTTCAAGATTGCTAAAGGATACATACATTACACACACACACACAAACTTTAGAGAGAAAAAAAATATCCAACAACTTGTGAGACAAAAAGAAGACTGCCTCAGATTTTTCCTAGAGACTGCGAAGTGAGGACAAGCTGTAGTGAGAAGTTGAACACAGGCAAAAACACTTTGTCACATGACTAATACCACATTCAATGACTGACTTTCCTTTGAAAACAGAAGAAAATCAGTAGAGAAAGGACGCAAGAAGAATCTGTAAACCCAGTTCTGTGCTGTAATAATGGTAACAAGCAGCAATAGTGATCTGAAAGTTGATTCAGCAGGGAAAATAACAAAAACCCAAAAGAGAACTGTTGCTATACAAATGAGTCACTAGGAAACTACTTCCAGTTAGCATCTGTAGTCTCAAGAGTCATTTCCAACCTATGGAGGAATCAAACAATAAAGCCACAGGTGGGTTTGTTCTTGGTTCAATGTGATAATCATACAGAGCCGAGGCTGCAGATGGACCAAATGGACTAAATGCAGATAGCAGGGAGCACTTCTATGGGGGAAAAGATGCCTTTGTTGCTGCAGGGTGCCTTGTGAGGATAAGACAATCAAATGCTCACCAACTTTAATGGCCATGAGTGGACTGGTCTGGTGTTTCAGATGCTAAAACATTATCAACCATGGACCTGTTTGGGATATAGTAGGAAAGCAAGAAACCCTTCTGGGCAGTCTGGGTCTGAACTGAGCACAGTGTGCAGCAGATCAGAGAGAAACAGCCAAAGGGAAGGAAACCAGGAACACACCTGGCGAGTAAGGAGAAGTTCCCGTAGGATCAGTCTCTAAAATTGTTCATCGAAACTTTCTAAGCAGGGCCTTCTCTGATGGCGCAGGTGGTTGAGCTCAGTGTTGTGAAGCTGTCTGCAGCCTCTACAGCACCAGTTTGATCCTGGCCAGCCAGCAAGGGTCCCACATGATGTGGCAGACCTCTCCTGTCTTGCCTGCTGCTCCCCTCAGCAGTGTATTTCGTCAGTCTGCCTGTTCTGTTCCCCGCTCTGTATCTGGTGAATTCTCTCACCCTCCCACGTATCTGGCCTGTTCCCTGGTTCTTGTATAAATGAATAAAAAATCTAAAAAAAAAAAAAAAACAAAACAAAAAACTTCCTAAGTGTCCGGAGCAAGTCTTTTCTAATAGACGTCACCTTGGTAGATGGAGCTAAGACCAATCAAGGCCCTGTGGGCCTCAAGAGAAACTGTTATCATAGAATTAAAGAATATAGATTACCTAGATTTAGGAACGTCTCCAAAAATAACCTTTCCATCAAAGAAACCTTTCTTAAGGCACTGCAAATGTTGAGGCAAGTTTTGTTATATAAAGTCATCTCCTTAGTGATACATGTCTGCTTCTTCTCTTCTTATTGTTCAAGGCCCCCTCCCCCTTCTTTAGTTCAAGACACAAACACTTTTTTTTCCCCCTAGAACTTAAAGTTATGTAAATTCTCCATAAGTTTGAAATTTTTCTCCTACTATTCTAATTGTTGTTAATTTATTTGTTCAAAGACCCCAGGGGGGTAGGGACATTTCCTTCTGCACACTGAAACCCAGAGACCCAAAATGTCAAAATTCAGGACAGAGACTGCAACAGATATGAACGTTATCGAAGTTATCTATTAGAGTATAAAACTCAAAAAACAAACAAACAAACAAAAAACCTCTCGTTAAATTGACTCACAATCCAAACCCTGCTAAGGGAAAATATTAATCATGTGTTGAAATCATCTGAATCCAATGGGGCATTGAATTCAGGTAGGTGGTAGCATGGCACAGATGCACAGGAGACACCAGAGCACTCCAGGGGGATGGTTAAATGGTGAAAGATTGAAACTACGTAGTGCTGGTGAGGAGATTTAGCAACTGGGACTCTTTTTTTTTCCCTAAGATTTATTTATTTATTTATACAAGCACTGGGTACAGTCAGAAGCATGGGAGGGTGAGAGAATTCACCAGAACCAGAGCAGGGAACAGAACAGGCAGACTGACGAAATACACTGCTAAGGGGAGCAGCGGGCAAGGCAGGAGAGATCTGTAGCACCATGTGGGACCCTCGCCGGTGGCCTGGGATCGAATCGGCACTGCAGAGGCTGCCGGAAGCTTCACAGTGTGGTGCTCAACCACCTGTGACACCAGGGGAGGCCCCCCTTTTTTTAAAGGTGTATTTATTTATACATACAAGAACTGGGGTACAGACCAGAGGTGTGGCGCGGGGGGTGAGAGGATTCACCAGAGAGAGTGGGAAGCAGAACAGATGGGCTGAAATACACTGCTGAGGGGAGCAGTTGGCAAGACAGGAGAGGTCTGCTGCGCCATGCGGGTAGCTTCCTAGTCAGCTGGCTGGGGATCAAACTCGTGCTGCAGAGGCTGCAGGTAGCTTCACAGTGCTGTGCTTAACCCTTTGAGCCACCAGGGAGGCCTCTAGGACTCATGAATTTTTGGTAGGAAAGTAAAATGTTGCAAGCCCTTTGGAAGTTGTCAAATTCTTATGGCTTTCAACACAGGCAAAAGCAGTACCCATTCCATATTATTCTCCTAAGAGCTGTAGAAGTGTGTGTTCATGTAAAGACTACAAAAATATTCATGGTACTGTACTTGTGTCAGCCCAAAGTGGAAGATATTCATAGGCCTATTGGAAGGAGAATGGATTCACAGATCAGAGTATATTTGTACAGCAGAACACTACTCAGCATATAAAAAGAACCAAAATACAAACATGCACAGCACCATGGATGAATCTAAAAAAAACTATGCTGACTACAAGAAGTCAGATACAAAACATCTCCTATATACTCTACTTTATAACTTGTAGGGACATGAAAAAGTAATGTATAGAGATTGGAACCAGAAAGTAGTTACCTCTGTGGAATTAGGTGAGGTGGAAGTTAAATAGCAATATACATGAAATATATTCTCTGGAATGATGGTAAGATGGAACTAAGTAATTATCCATACTTAAATTGAATGATTAAGACATCTTCATTTTATTGTATGTAAATCATGCTTCAATAAAAGTTTGTTCAGAACACAGAAGCAATCAAAATTCATTCTGAAAACATATGCAGAGAACAGCCTGGGGTAAGTATTGCATTTTATGGTAGAAAATTAAAGGACTAAGATCTGATGGACTGTCCAAGACTACAACTGACCACAGAAGTCTTCTGGAAGGAAAGTAAAGAGTGGAGTTCATGACATGGAATACAATAGGATTGTTCTTTGCACAAAGTGATTACTACTACTAATAAGATGCATTGGTAAGAAAGTCATAAAGCAATGAAGCAACTTTTTTTTTAATGTGATAAAATACTAGATTTCAAAGAGTACAAAATAAACTGTCAGCACAGAACAAACTAAAAATCAAGCAAAGCATAGTAAATAAATTTAACCACATGTAATTACTACTTGTCTCATATAAAGAAAATTAAAAAGTTGCTGTTCCATAAAATAATAAATGCAAGAATACAAAGAGATAAGAAGTAGTAGTAACAATGTTTGAACATATGGGAAAATGAGATTGTGTATTAATAAAATACTGAAATGTGTTAGATTTTTCTATAAAAAGAAAGCACACCTGCATTTAAGATTAACAAAAACAGCTATAGCTTTACTATACCTTAATATTTCAATAACTATAAAAATATTTTAAAATCAAAATACCCATATTAAAGTTCTAAATTGGGCAACAATTTCCTTTACTTGTCTGAGTATAAAAAGTGTCAAAATTGCGCCTCCCTAGTGGCACAAGGGGTTAAGCACCACACTATGAAGCAATCCGCAGCCTCTGCAGGACAAGTTCCATCCCAGGCCGGCCAGGGAGCAACTTACATGGTGTAGCGGACCTCGCGTTGTCTCGCCAGCTGCTGCCCTCAGCAGTGTGTTTCAGTTTGTCTGCCTGTTCTGTTCCCCACTCTGTCTCTGGTGAATCCTCTCACCCCCCATACCTCTGGCCTGTACCCCAGCTCTTGTATGCATAAATAAATAAATCTTTATAAAAAAGTGTCAAAATCAACTGAAACCCTAAGGATATTAAAAACTACATAAAATTGAAACGTGTAAAAAATGCAGTCCCTACTTATAAATGCAATTGCAATCTGAGATATAATTTGAAACACCAAACAAAGCAAAGAATTAGAAAAGTATTTTAAAATATAAAACAATGTATATAATCTAGGAAGGTCATAGTGATATGTATATTTGCAGATAAGTATATATAAGACACTGACTTAGAATATTAAACAACTTAAAGATGAAAGTTTCACTTAATAAATTATACAGAATGTATGTCATTTTCAATTTACTAATGCAATATATAATACATAGAACTGCTGAAAGAAATACATATACATATCTATAAAATATACTAATTAGGTGACAGACTTTGTTAAACAACTTAAGTCAACTTTTGTGATAAAGTTTTACAAACTTTCAGATTAGTAGTTGAATCTATGCAGATGCACTGGAAAGTCTACTAAATATCTTTTTTTAAAAAAAGATTTATTTTATTTATTTATGCATACAAGAATTGGGGTGTAGGCCAAATTACAGGGGTGAGAGACAGAATGGAGAGTAGAACAGGCAGATCTACTGAAATACACTGTTGAGGGGAGCAGTGGGCAAGACTGAAGAGGTCTGCTATGCTGTATGGGTTAGCTTTTTGGCAGGGGATCAAACTCATGTCAGAGTGGCTAATGAGATCTTGATAGTGCTGAGACTTAACCCCTGTGCCACCAGTAAGGCCCCCTACTAAAGACCTTTTAAATGTAACTGCTGAAATTTTCTTATCTGAATTGCGGTTTATAAAAAAAAAAATAAAAAATTATCATTGGTTTTGACATGTATTTATTTCCTTTCATTTCTAAACAGTGTATAATTTCAGTATGATTTTATATTTTAGTTAAAAATAATTGAGAGGATATTTTTTCTTTTTTTTTAAAGATTTATTTATTTATGCATACAAGAACTGGGGTATAGGCCAGAGGTGTGGGGGATGAGAAGATTCACCAGAAACAGAGTGGGGAACAGAACAGGCAGACTGGCTGAAATACAGTGCCTAGGGGAGCAGCGGGCAAGCCAAGAGAGGTCTGCCATGCCATATGGTTGGCTCCCTGGCTGGGGATCGAATTTGTGCTGTAGTGGCTGAGGCTAGCTTCATAGGTTGCATCTTGACCCCTTACGCCACCAGGAAGCCCAATTTTTCTTTTTAATTGGAATTTTATAGGTTGTACTGAGGTATGCTTCTAGACACAGATTCTGGCTTGTTTACTGAAGACCATACACTTAAAGCCACACCTAGTAGGTTAGGCACTTGACTGAAAATTGTTAAATAGATGATTATTATGGATTTCACCTTTTTTGAATCCACCAAAAATGTATTTATTGCCTTAAATATTACTGATTTTTAATATAATATTTAGTATATATTTTGCAGACCAAGACTTTAGAACCTTAAGATATGTGTAAAGTGATTTTTATTTTTAAATATTTTAAAAATTACTGTGGATGTCTATTAAAAATATTTTAGTTATGTTAATTGGAAAAGCAGATTGCAAGATAATATGTACAATATGCTCTCATCTTTACTTTTTTATTGTTATTGAACTAGAATTGTATTATATCCTTGCTAGTGTTATAACAGTACAAGATTACCCCATAATTTGTAGGCACTATAGCTCTCCCACCACTGAGGTGCTGATAGTCCTCCACAATAAGCCACGGTAGTTTGAATGATTGTGAACACACATAGAGAATCAAAAAAATAAATAAAAATTAAAAAGATTCCACAGAATTTCTAGAGCTAAAATTGCAGTAATTAAAATGAAAGAACTCACTAGTTGAACACAACAGCAAACTGGAGAGGGCAGAATTACAAATTAATGAGCTTGAAGTTATATTAACAAAAAGTATCTAATTAAAAACAGAGAGGAGGGCCTCCCCGGTGCCGCAGCGGTTGAGCGCTGGGTTCTGAAGCTGCCCGCAGCCTTTGCAGCGCCAGTTCGATCCCCGGTCGCTGGGCAAGAGTCCCACATGGCGCGCAGACCTCTCCTGCCACCTGCTGCTCCCCTCAGCAGTGTACTTCATCAGTCTGCCTGCTCTGCTCACCCCTCTGGCTCTGGTGAATTCTCTCACCCTCCCGCGCTTCTGACTGTACCTAGTTCTTGTATAAATAAATAAGTAAATCTTTAAAAAAGAATAAAATAAATAAAAAATAAAAACAGAGAGGAAAAAGATAAAGCAGGAAAAGAAAACATTAACATATGCTCGAAGCCCTGTAGGACAATATAAAAAGTTTTCACATATGCAGTTATAATCCATTGAAGAGGAAAAAAGAAGCAGAAAAAAATAATTGAATAAATAATGGCTGAAAATCCTGCATATCTGATGTACTTAGCTAGGAGGAAAGCTAAGATTAAAAAATGAAATTATATGTATATCTCTCTATTGAAACAACAAATGACAGGAAAGTGAAATTTACTGAGACATTTCACATGAAGAATATTAAATATCAGGATAAATAATATTAAGATTTAATAAAGTTGTCCAAGACTTTTACAGTAAAAACGATGACTCATCACTGAAAGAAATTCAAGAAGATCTAAATAAATTGAAGGATACTGCTTTCTCACAGGTTGGAAGACTCAATCTGGTTATGATAGCTATTCAGCCCAATACTGGTCTATAAATGCAGCATAATCTCAGTCAAAATACAAACAGGATTTTTGTAGAAACTGAGTGGATTTAAGTTTTTATTCAATGGAAAGACCAAAGCAATTTCAAAAACAAAGTTGAAAATCTTATAGCATTTAATTCTAAGAGCTGCCATATTTCTACATTAATAGTCTGCATTGCATAGGAAAACACGTAGGTCAATGAAACTGTAAAGATGGTCCAGGAATAGACCAAGGATTTATGATGATTTGATGTTTGATACAAAAAAAGTTATGATTCCATGAAGACCAGATAACTTTTTCAATGAATGTTACTGGGACATCTGAATGTCTATTTGAGAAAAAAACATTGTCACTTATCTCCTGCCATTTACAAAATGTATGGATTCTAGACAATGAATTAGACAAATATGCCATATATAGAACACAAAAAATATGAGCCATAAAGGGGAATTATACTTCAGAGGAATTAAAGACCTACTCTTCAAAGTCACCATTAAGAACAGGTAAGCCACAGAGTAGGAAAAACATATATATCAAAGTATTTGGACCTCCCCGATGGTGCAGCGGTTGAGCGGTGAGCGGTTGATGATGCACCGGTTCAATCCCCGGCCACCTGCAAGAGTCCCACATGGCGCGCAGACCTCTCCTGCTGCCCGCTGCTCCCCTCAGCAGTGTACTTCGTCAGTCTGCCTGCTCTGCTCCCTGCTCTGGCTCTGGTGAATTCTCTCACCCTCCCGCACTTCTGACTGTACCCTGTGCTTGTATAAATAAATAAATCTTAAAAAAAAAAACATATATAGCAAAGTATTTGTATTAAACTCTTCAAGTCAATAAGAATCAAATAACTCAATAAAGGGCCTCGCTGGTGGTGCAGGAGGTTGAGTGTAGCACTATGGGGCTGTCCACAGCCTCTGCAGCATGGGTTTGATCCCGGCTGGCCAGGGAGATACCCACATGGTGTGTGGCAGACCTCTCCTGTCTTGACTACTGCTCCCCTCAGCACTGTGTTTTGGTCAGTCTGCCTGCTCTGTTCCCCACTCTGTCTGTCTCTGGTGAATCCTCTCACCCTCCCGCATATCTGCCCTGTGCCCCAGTTCTTGTATGCATGAATGGGTGAAACTTAAAAAAAAAAAAAGTAGCACAAAACAATCCTTTGGGGGAGAAAAAAAAACTGAAAAAACGAGTCAAATATTTGAACAGACACTTTATAAAATAAGCTGTGGAAATGGCCATAAACCATAAACCACATGAGAAGATGCTCATCGGCAGCAATCAGAAAGAAAAGCAAATTTAAGTTCACTATAAGTACTAGAATTTTTAAAAGTAAATGCTGTCAATACAAGTGTTGACAAGCATGTGTATTAACTGTGTATGATATTTTGCAAGTGCTTAGTTGATCCAGTTTTAAAGTCATGGCTGAAAATTCCCAATTTTTCTTTGAAGGGAGTTTGCTAAGCCTATTCTCCAACAACTTCCCTTATTAGACTGAGACAATCTGAGTTGTAATACACACCCCCCCAACCTCTAGAGACTCTGACACCTAACACCCAGGAATTCTTTCTGGAAAGAGAAGTTAGTCAAATGACCCGATCCTCAGAAAGGCCAGGCAGCCCTAACTGCAGGCCACTTGCATACATGAGGCACATCCCATGGTTCCAGTTTGTTGTTCCTGTATTACTGGATGCAATCCTGTATAGCCCTGCATGGCAACCTTCTTTGGAGTTATAAGTAGCAAATATCTGCCTTCCATCTACCCTAAAGCCATTGTGTTGTGTCCTTCCATTTAAAAAACCTAATATCATACAGTTATGAAACAAAGAAGCATTCATGCATTAATAAAGGAAATGCAAAACAGAATAATCACTTGGGAAAACTGGTTGGAGGTTTCTGGCAAAGTTAAAAACAAGCTCTCACTCACTCCCAGCAGTTCCATTCTTAGGAATCTACCCAAGATAAATAAAAACCTATTTGTGTATAAAGGCTGATACATGAATATTCATAGTAGTATCATTAATGCTAACAAGAAATTGTAATCAAATCAAATGTCTATCAAATAGCAAATGGATAACATGGTAATACATACTATGGAATGCAATAAAATCTGGTATATTTGTAAAACAGAATATAACAGAATGTGGTACCAGCATTTTATTGTGCTTTATTTTATTTTCAAAGCACAGATACCATGCTTTTTACAAATTGAAGGTTTGTGATAATCCTGCATCAAGCAAGTCTAGCAGTGCTGTTTTGCCAACAGCATGTGTTTACTTCTGTGTCACATGAAATGTGTATTTTATTTGCTTAGATAGTACAGTTTAAAGTAAACATAATTTATATATGCACTGAGAAACCAAAAAAGAAATCCTGTGATTCACTTTATCATATTATTCTCTGCAAACAATGGTTTGGAACTGAATCCAAGGTATCTTCAAGCTGTCCCTGTACACCCATACGAAGGGACACTACCAGAAAAGGGACAGGACTGACACGAGAAACAACAATGTGGAAGAATCTCAAGAACTCAGTAGATGAAAGACTCATATAGTGATTCCATGTGAAATTCTATGACAGTGATGTTTAAAATAATTATTGTGACAGAAAGTAGATCAGTGGATGCTTGAGGCATGCAGGGGCTGAGGGGCTGAGAAACACACTGCAGTGATAAAAGGATCTTTGTATTATAAACTGAAACCTCTAAAAAATATAAAAATGCTAAAACTAAAATAAAAAACAGTATAACTTATACATGGTAAGAGTAAATTAAGGTAACCGTGATGAAAAATCTGCATAAACAAACCTAGTTAAATTCAACTTTATCTTTCTAGTTATTTCACCATTTACTACACCCAGTAAAAACTCTTTGTTTTGTTAATTCTTCCAAATTTGCTGTTTCATAATCTAAAAGGTCTGAGAGCTTCTTGCTCTGGTCACTTACATGGGAAGGTTTTCATTCTTTTGTGAAGGCTCCCACTTACATATAAAATTTTGGTGTCCTGAAGCCCATTTTCTAATGGGGCTGTTGGTGTTCTTCTCTACACCAAGGAATTCTTGGACACCAACAACTTACCATGATTTAACTCAGGTTTGACACGATCTTCCCAGAACTATTATCAGTTTTATCTCCAAAAACTACTGTCCACTACAGATACCAGTTTGAACAGTTCTTTAAGCAGTTACACACACATGGTATAAATCATGATATCACACATGCAAAAATTTGATATAATTTTTATGCTTTTCTCTGGTTAATCTGTCAGTTTACTTTTCAGACCCAGTCATGAACCTTAAGAGAAGAGAGGGCAACTCTTTCCTTTCCTAATTGTTTTTGTATAGTACATGAACACTCAACAATATAATCCCATTTATTTATTTATTTATTTGCTTACTTATTTATTTTTAAGGATTTATTTATTTATTTATACAAGAACTGGGGTACAGGCCAGATTTGAGGGAGGGTTAGAAGATTCACCAGAGACAGAGAGGGGAATGGAAAAGGCAGATTGACAAAATACACTGCTGAAGGGAGCAGTGGGTGAGACAGGAGAGGTCTGCCGCACCATGTGGGATTCTTGCCGGCTGGCCGGGATCCAATAGGCACTGCAGAAGCTGCAGACAACTTCAAATGTTGTGTTCAACGACCTACACCACCAAAGGAGTCCCCCCACTTTTTAAAAAAGATTTATTTTTATTTATGCTCACAAGAGCTGGGGTAATGGCCAGAGGTGCGGAGGGTGAGGGAATTCACCAGGGAAAGAGTGGGGAACAGAACAGGCAGATTGACTGAAATACAATGCTGAGGGGAGCAGCGGGAGAGTCAGGAGAGGTCTACTGCACCATGTGGGTAGCTCCCTAGCCAGGGATAAAACTCATGCTGCAGTGGCTGCGGACAGCTTCATAGGTTGTGTCTTAACCCCCTGTGCCACCAGGGAGGCCCTATAATCCCATTTTTAAAGACTGTTTTTCAATACATTTATTATCTTCAATATTTCCATATAATTTCCTGGAATTTTATTCCAAGATACATTTTATGGCTTATGAATTTACATTGTCGGTACATTGTGGCTTTTCAATGAAGAGTATATTTTTTAAAAGATTTATTTTATTTTATGCATACAAGAGCTGGGGCAGAGGCCAGAGGTATGGGGCAGGGGGTGAGAGGATTCACCAGAGACAGTGGGGAACAGAACAGGCAGATTGACTGAAGTACACTGCTGAGAGGAGCAGCGGGCAAGTCAGGAGAAGTCTGCTGCGCCATATGGGTTGCTCCCTGGCCAGCTGAGGGATCGAACTCATGCTGCAGAGGCTACGGATTGCTTCATAATGTGGTGCTTAACCCCTTGCGCCACCAGGGAGGCCCGAAGAGTATATTTTTAATGAAGAAACATCCTCTCTCGACAAAAGCTGAGATACCTGAAAATTCAGAAAATATCTAACAAATGGAAGACATTCTTGTATCTCAGTATTGTTTTCATTTCAGTATGTCAAATATTTTCACAGGTTCAATCCACAGAGCACTGCACAGTAACCTTTCATAATAGATGCATTTTAAGACAAAATTCATAATTTGTCTCTGATATTTTTGAGTTTTTGTTGAAATTGAATGCTGAAAAAAAATCACAGATTCTGTCACCTTTATGTAATACACACACAGATTATGGAGAGATCCAGTTAAACATATAAATTCAATCAAATATTCCTCCTACAAACTAAAATATCCCAAAACACAGCAAAAGATTTGACAATTTAACATTAACCACACATGGCACTCCCTTGTGTAATTTACTGTTTCTCTAGAGACTGTTTCATGCTGGCTAGTTTGCAGTTTTATTTTAACAACAGTAACTTTCTAAAATTTCAAAAGCTAAAGGTTTTTTCAACTCACTGAATGCACTAATGAAAGATTTAGAATTGATTTTGAAAGGAACACACAACCAAAAAGGACAATTCATTTACAAAGAATATGTCAAAAGCATAACAGGCTCTTAGGTTGATTTCAATGTAATTCTTCCAAGGTTCAATAATTTTTAAAGAAAATCCATCTATCAAAAGATCTACTACTGCTTAGCATCTACAAAAAGTGAGTTTATAAGAACACTTTTAAAATTTTGATAATTACAGTTTCTGTATTTCAAGGACATCACAGCTTGTTTGGACACACTGTTGAATAATATATCTATCACAATGAACTTCAAAAGCTTCTTGTTTCTTTATTTTTTTAAAGATTTATTTATTTATTTTTGCATAGAAGAACTGGGGTATAGGCCAGAGACATGGGGAGTGAGAGGATTCACCAGAGACAGAGTGGGGAGTAGAAAAGGCAGATTTACTGAAATATACTGCTGAGAGGAGCAGCAGGCAAGACAGGAGAGATCTGCTATGCCATGTGGGTCAGCTCCCTGACCAGGGATCAAACTCAGGCCTTAGCAGTGATAGCGCTGAAACTTAACCCCTAGGACTCCAGGAAGGCCTGTTTCTTGTTAGTAAGATCATGCTTAAGTTAGTAAGATCATGTTTTTATAATGATGCTCTGTCATGCCAAATATTTTTTCATAGTAGCTGTTAAAATAATTTACTGACTTTAATTTAGTAATTTTTTAATGCATATGAACTAGAATTAACAATAATGGAATACCATTCAGCACTGAAAAGGAACACAGTAAAAGTCACACTGTGTTAAACTCTGTGGGACCACTGATTTAATCTCTAGAATAAGAACGCTGCATGAGGCATACAGGAGAAAAATGAATAGGGAACCTACTGTTTAAGAGAGTTGAAAAATCTTGTCAGCTAATCACAGTGTGTGGAATTATTTGCATCCTGATTCAAATAAACTGTAAATGGGGCCTCCCTGGTGGCACAAGGGGTTAAGCACTGCACTGTGAAGCAATCCGCAGCCTCTGCAGTATGAGTTCGATCCCCAGCCAACCAGGGAGCAACCCATATGGCACAGCAGACCTATCCTGTTTCGCCTGCTGCTCCCCTCAGCAGTGTATTTCAGTCAGCATGCCTGTTCTGTTCCCCACTCTGATGAATCCTCTCAGCCCCTGCATCTCTGGCCTGTACCCCAGCTCTTGTATGCATAAATAAATAAATCTTTAAAAAAAAATCATGTAGATATTGTGTGTTTATGGAATTAATTTCCCAAAGCTTCACTTTAATTCCAGGAATTGAATTATAAAGAAAACCTTGTTTTGTTAAGTAACTGGAACGATTTGAGACATGAGAACCATATAAAACTGATATAATTTGTATTAGTTCTTTTTTTTAATATTTATTTATTTATTTATACAAGCACTGGGTACAGTCAGAAGCGCGGGAGGGTGAGAGAATTCACCAGAGCCAGAGCAGGGAGCAGAGCAGGCAGAAGGACCGAAGTACACTGCTGAGGGGAGCAGCGGGCAGCAGGAGAGGTCTGCGCGCCATGTGGGACCCTCCTCCGGTGGCCAGGGAGCAGCCGGGGATCGAGCCAGCACCGCGGAGGCTTCGGGCAGCTTTGCAACCCAGCGCTCAACCACTGCGCCACCAAGGAGGCCCCTCCTTTTTTTTTTTTTTTTTTCTTTTTTTTACTTCTGGAGCCAACATACTAACAGCTATTTTACTTTTTGTATAAGAATAAAAACTTGCAATTGAAAATGAGTGAAGTTCTAGAGAAGTGAAGTTAAGAGTCTCTTAATTAGAATTCATAGTTCAGAGAGCAATAGGTAAGCACCTCTTCTACTGCCACACATGCTAAGTCACTGCCTTTAGACAATCTTCCTAAAATAGCTGCTAACTTTTTAACTAGAAGCTGACGCTTCCTAAGCAGATTTGTGTTTTCTCATCCATTTGTATCTATTCATTGACTTCACTGCAGACCCCATTATGATTAGACAAAGTTTGTGTAAATTATAAATTCCTTATCAATACCCTTGAGAAATGGAAAAGCAACACTAAATGTTTGTAGATGTTAACTTTCTTCTTAATGTCATTCCTTTTGCTTTTTGATCACCTTGCTAATGAAATAATTAGTTTCAAAGCTGAAAAGCACTACTCCCATGTGGTAGTACACATCCAGTTCAGGACATCCACCCCCTTAAAAAGAGTATCCATCCAACCAGACTTCCCAGCTACAGTTGAGCTACTTCTCTGGGATAGGACTGTCAATTCTCTTTATGATAATTTCCAAATGATTGATTTTTACAGTTTAGTTTAGCCATTGTAAGGTTAAGTGAGAACTAATTTCAGTGAGGAGAACTTTACTCTATATTCATAGTACATTCACTATGGGTTCCTATGAGCTGAGCACTCATGTGCAACTATAACCTATTTGCTATCTGTAAGTCACAGTAGAGCATTCCTTGACTACCTATGGACCATAGCCCTTATCATGAGGCAGGCCTGTGAACGCCTAGGCCACCAAAGGCTTGATTACATGATTATCTCCATGGTGGTCTCAGGATAACTCTGCCTGTGATAACATCAGCACATATGCCAATGCAAATGACTCTCATATGGTCACAATGTTCCCTTCGCTGTTCTTCATAAAACTTTGTTCTCCTTAGCCCCCGGGATCTTTTCCTTATACCACTGTCACATGACCAGCTCTTACTAGCCTGTATACTTTCAATACATGGCACAAGAACTTTGTTCAAGTAGCAGAGTCTTGCCTAGCAAACCTGCTTCATGACTGCTGTGTCTCTCATCGGCAACAAGTTCCTGTGGCAATAGTGCACTTAAACATATTTACATTCCTTCAGAGCACAGAGTAAAGATCAAACTCTGTTCAGTTTGATTAGAATTTGTGAACAAATGTTACCAGGAAAACACTCCAGGAATAGGCAAAAGTCTCACTTGCGGGGGCTGAATTCTATTTTAACTATTTTTAAAAATAAGTTTACATTCTCTACAAAATTCCTCTAATGTAAGAATAGACTGGACTGAAGTGAATTTCTTTAAAACAAATATCCTTTTATTCCCGCTCTGTTTATAAAATCTTAATGAATGAGCTTCAGGCTTTTCATTACTTGTGGGAGCTCCAGGGAACAGTCTGAGCTTCTTCATTATTTTCATGCTTTATTTTAGATAATGAACATCGGGCTGTTTTGGTGATCATCGTTTCATGGAGCCTCGGGATTGAAGCAGTTGTATGTGAGATGTCGAGAGGTTTCTGGACCTGAACATGGGTCAGAGTTCAGAGAATTTGAGGATAGGGAGACAGGAGGTATTTAAAGAGATAAAAGGACAAAATCTCCTTCCAGGGTCACTCTTAAATCAAGGACAGGAAGCTTGGTCTTTCTCACTTCACTTTATTTACAATGTTTTAAGTCCTTGAAATGAGAGAAAGAGACATTACATATTTTATTTTATTTTAGTCTATACAACTGCCTCTCTGTGCAGGCAAGATAAGGGAGAATGAAGTACGAAATGAGTAGGTTTGGGCCCCTTGGAATTATCCACTAATTCATGAGAGAGAAACATATGGATGAGATTTCACTCTTTTGGGTATCAAAAGCCACAGCATGGTGATACTTCCTCTGCACAGCAAGGTGAGGCCCACTTGAGATTGACACAGGGACTGGCCCTCCAAAATAGGTGGAGATTAATTTGCTCCAGAAGTGCTTAATGCATTCCAGGTAGAGTGAGCAACTAAGGAAAACAGGTGAAGGGATCTGTCTGTAGCTCTGTGTATATTCAAGATGGTGGATGAGCCAGGTGTGATGGAGAGAGGGAGTGAGAACACTGGGGTCAAGTTTGAAGTTGTACATTGTGCCTTTCTTTCCCAGGACTTCAAAAATCTAACAATTAACAGAAATAAAATTGGAGTTTTGGGAGTAAATGTGTGACAATTTTTAAAAAAATCCTAGTAATTTTATTTGCTGAAACATTTCCCCTTTTTCAGGTAATACACATATGTATTTATTTTAATTTCTAAAGGAACATTTATACATACTCTCTCCTGTTTCACCTATCTCTGCTGATGAGGAAAGTGAAGTTCACATGTGTCCACAGTGTCAGCACCTTCTGTGGTATTGGAGAGGCAGCAGTGGGTGAGCAGACCCTGAAACCTACTCAGGTTCTCAGACTCCTGCCCAGACTTTCATTATACTTTAGAGAAAGGTGACATAGGACCTTCTATCTGGGTCTTCAAATAGTAATGGACAAATGTTTTAAGTTTTTATCTTGTTAACTTAGAGAATGATTTAACAATATAACCAAAAAGGAGAAAATAAACAAGAAAAGATGCTAATTAATCAGAGAAAAGAATATTACTCTTTCTGAGCACCCAAAATGGACTGCTAAGTAATACCTGAGGCATTTATACATTTATGTATCCACTCAAAAACCAGATTAGATTTGAAGACTAGATATGAGTGCCCTTCACACTATCTGGTACAATCTGGAGAACATGTATCTCTGAAATTAGCTTCCCAGTTTCGAATGTTTCTGAAGAATGGTTTTATTTATTTATTTTTAATAATAAATTTTATTTTTATATTCCCCATACAATTGCAACCCCCCCATTTTGACCCCAATCCCTCCCCTCCCGCCACCCACCCTCTCAAAAGTGTCTCTGGTTCATAGATTTTTGTTGATTTTGATTTTCACTTTCTTATAGTTATTCATTTTCCTGGTCCCTTATTTAAGTTTTCTAGATTCCTGCTATGAGTGAGACCATCCGGTATTTTTCTTTTTCTTTCTGGCTTATTTCGCTGAGCATGATCCCTTCCAGTGCCATCCATGTTGCTGCAAATTGCATGTGTTTATCTTTTTTGAATGCTGAGTAATATTCCATGGTATATATGTACCACATCTTCTTGATCCAGTCATCTATTTTTGGGCATTTGGGCTGTTTCCAAAGCTTAGCTATTGTAAACAGCGCTGCTATAAACATAGGGGTGCAGGTGTTCTTTGGAATTGATGTTTCTGTGTCCTTTGGGTAAATACCTAGGAGTGGAATTGCTGGATCATATGGAAGCTCTATGTTTAGTAGGTCCAGAAATCTCCACACAGCTCTCCATAGTGGTTGGACCAGTTTGCACTCCCACCAACAGTGCAGAAGAGTTCCTTTTTCTCCATACCCTTGCCAACATTTGTTGTTGCTAGTTTTTTTAATATGTGCCATTCTCACTGGAGTAAGTTGGTATCTCATGGTAGTTTTGATTTGCATTTCCCTGATGACAAGTGATGTTGAACATTTTTTCACATGCCTGTTGGCCATTTGCATTTCCTCTTCAGAGAAGTTTTGAAGAATGGTTTTAATGGTGAGAGGAGTCTTCCTTGTACGGTCACACCCCATCCCATCACCCTTCCTTTATTCCACTACCTTTCAGCCCTTCTTTCTGAGCTGGCCTGTAAGTAGAAGCCTTAGTATTTTACAATTTCCATGGGGTGACATCCAAATGCACCTTTGAATTTACTGTCAACCTCAAGTAATCAAAGAGTTGTTCAAACAACTGTTAAGCCCAGGCTCCTGAGAACAGGTCATAACAGGATAAAATATAGACACTATTTTTAGAGGCTTACATTTCTTATTAAAATTGTTCAGGGGGCCTCCCTGGTGGTGCAATGGTTTTTAACGTCAGCACTATGAAGCAGTCAACAGCTACCGTAGCACAAGTTCAATCCCAGGCCAGGGAGGTGATCCACATGGAGCAGCAAACCTAATCTGTCTCGTCCGCTGCTCCCCTCAGCAGTGTATTTCAGTCAGTCTACCTGTTCTGTTCCCCACTCTGTCTCTGGTGAATCCTCTCACCCCCTGCACCTCTGGCCTGTACCCCAGGTCTTCTATGCATAAATAAATAAAATTAAAAATAAATAAAATTAAAAAATTATTTAAGTGAATTTATTTTTTAATTAATTAATTAATTGATTAGGATTATGAAACTGTGACTGCTCTTAGAGAAAGTGCTTGTTTTAGAGAAGATAAGATGCAATTTTCAGAACTAGTAGTTTATGGATACCTCGAGGTATAAATGAACCCTTTCATCCTTGACATTTATCTTCCTGAAAGGCAAATAAAAGGTTTGGGTTTTGATGTTATTATAAAAGCAGGTTGTGTCTTCTAACCAACAGAGAAGGCACTTTACATTCCCTGGAAGTACTCAGTGAAAGTTCACTAAGAATATTCGTTGGCTCACACTCCTAGAGATGGAGACAGATTGGACACACTGTTCACAAGGCTATCTGTCTTCACACTCTCTAACACTGACAGCTCATTTCTACCAGAAAGCATCCAATGTAAGTGCTTTGGATGCAATTCAAGTTACCTCTGCTAATGGTGCCATTGATCATACTAAGAATGTGATGAAGATATCTCTCTGTCTTGGGATGAAGGGTTTATTGTCTGTTGTGACAATTGATTCCCCTTTTGCTGAGGACACAGGCTGGAGATATTTTAGACGACTGCATTAAAGACCAAGTGGCTTTTGGCAGAAAAATAATGGTGAAGGAGTATGAATGGATAATCTTCCAGAAAACAAAGGGCCTTGCCAGTGAAATACAGCTGGAAACATAACTTTTTCTGCAGCTTCACTCTCTCCGCTAAAGCTGGGCAAACTGCCATCTTTGTGGTGCAAATTTAAGGGTTCCTTAAAAAAAAATCTGATGATGGGAGCTACTTTTAAGAAGCACAAAGTGAGAGGAGCCCAAGAATGTCAGCGTGATTGTTGAGTGTCCACCCAGCAGCAGGCAGAAATAAAGTTCATCCTGACAATAAGCCTGTTCAGAACCCAGAGAAGATCATCCTCAACTGCAGGTGAAGAAACTGAAGATGATCACGACAAACTAAACAACCTGGCTATGATTCTGCTGAAAAGTAACATTTTCCTAGCTCCCAAGCCAGGGAAACTTTGCAATACTCTTCAAGGAATTTAATCTAACTTGGCAGTTCAAAATGTTGAACAAAAGGCATTTGCAGGCCCCTGTCTTCCAACAAAGCCTGCAGCGCACTTTTCTGAGGTTGTGAGTTTCTGTGCCTCCACAAACCAGAAGGACTGCCATAGTTCAAATATAATTGCACCACTTCTCTGATACCTCATTACCTGGAGCTTTTATCTGACCCCTGACATGACATAAAGGTGCCCTCTGAGCAAGTCCATGCCCATACTGTGCTTCTGTCTCTCAGGGCCTGGGTCTTCTCCCACCTCCAGGCTGCAGCAGTATTCCAGCCCACAAACAGGGATAACCTCATCCCTTCCACAGACCTTCTTTCACTCCTCTCTGTGGACCTCCCTCCACAGTCCACAGGCAGGCCTGCTCCTCAGACTTGGGGAGTCCCTGTCTCCCTAATATGATCTGTGTCTCTACAAAAGCTTCTGGCTTGCCATTTTATCTCCTGTGACATATATAGGTCATCAGTACATGTTCAATGAATTCATGAAGCACATTTAAATTCATCATTTCATTGTCACAAAACATCAACTGTATTTCTATTTCTAATATTTCCATTTTGCAGGTACAAAAAGGGCAAGGAGAAATCAAAATACTTGATCAAAGTCTTACTCTGAAGACCTCACTGTATTAGAGGAAAGTCCTATAATTGGTTTTCACATCAATGACTTTCAGACATCAAGAACCATTTAAATTCCATTTAAAGTCATTTTGTTAAGGAGGTAGACATATATTATACATTGTTTTTTTTTTTTTTTTTTAAAAAAAAAGCCATCAGGTGTCTCCCTGGTGGCACAAGGGATTAAGCACAGCACTGTGAAGCAATCTGCAGCCTCTGCAGCACAAGTTCGATCCCTGGCAGACCAGGGAACAACCCACATGGCTAAACAGACCTCTCCTGTCTTGTCCACTGCTCCCCTCAGCACTGTTTCAGTGGGTCTGCCTGTTCTGCTCCCCACTCTGTCTCTGGTGAATCTTCTCACCACCCCCACCTTTGCCCTGTACCCTAGCTCTTGTGTGCATAATAAATAAATCTTTTTCAAAAAAGCCATCACTATTTTTAAAGTTTAGGGGCTTATATTGAAACAATAAGCTTCATTATGTATCAATTAAAGTAAAATAGAAGGTGATCAAGTGTGTCAGCTTGAGGGCTTAGTAAAGTGTTCACAACCTTCTGTACAACAAAATAGCAACATATATCAGAGTCATAAAAATGTTCCAAGCCTTTGACCTAATCATCTCACTCTTAGGAATTAATCTCAATGAAATCATTACAAAACAAGACCATACACAGAGTGATGATTGTTGTATTATTCAGATTCCCCCCAAATCATCCACCTATTTCATCACCATTCAAATAAAGCAGCAGACACAAGGCAACCTCCCCTCTAAACTATGAGCTCATTAAGGGCAAGCATCATAACTTGACTCATCATTGCATCTACAGTTAAATAAATGAGTGTCAATGTTTAATGAAAGCAACAAATACATACACTTGCATGTTCTCTCTCTCTCTGTCTCTCTCTCTGTCTCTCTCTCTCTCTCCCCCTCCCTCCCTCCCTCCTTCCCTCCTCTTCAGGAACCTAAAAATGAACCAAATATTCAACAAAGGAACACAATGAACAAAGTGGATGTTTAGTTATGGTGGCTCCACAATTCCTACATCAGAATGCAATGCAATTAGGGCTCTGGGAACTAAGATGAGTCATCACCAGATGATACTTTAAGAAGCAGGCAGATAGGATTTTACAGGGGAGGACATTTGGGTACATATCTTTACAAAGAGGGGAAGACAGGGAAGGGACTTTTGGCCTGGTCCTCAGCAAATTAAAAAAATTTCAACACTAGTCTATGACCTGAGTCCCTACTGCCTGCAATTCAGGCAAATGCAGTTTGTCTTTAGGAAGTATACACATTTGCTGTCTAGAAGGGTTGAAGAGCACTTAATACAGAAAAGCACCTGCACCATAATAATGAGGTAGCAACTACTTTGGGGTAGGCTGTGTTTAACCTGATGCATTTGTTTTAAAAACTAAGATTCTGGTCCAATGTTTGCAAACAAAATACAATTTTAAGCTATTTCAAATTTATAAAGAAAAACTTCTAATTTAGACCTCAGGAGGAGATGAAAACAAGTGCCTGAATTTAAGAGAACAAATTCTAACCCTCTCTACTCTTCACCTAATTTATCAGAAATAAGAAGACCCAAGAGCACCCTGATCTCCTTTGATGAGGCCAGAGTTGAAGCTGGAATGGGCAAAAAACCCAGAACTAATATTAGTTAATGAGTACCAGGGACATTTAAGTGCTTCCAGAAAGAATAAATAATTGAAGAAAGTAAGCATGCTGAGAAGAAATGCATTAGCACTTTGGAGTTGAGTTCTTAGGCTATGTTGCGGAATACTAAGGAAGTTTATAATTTCAAAAAATTTGTTTATGTTTTATTCTTAGAGAAATATTTCACTAAAAAGTCATTTCACCTGGGCTTTAATGCCAGTAAAAGCAGAATTACAGTATGTTTCTCTTTGTAGGTCTGTTAATTTTGTTTCTCTTTTTGACTGGCTGCTAGAAAGTTTACAGCTAAATTTGCTTTAATAACAAGCTGAGCACAGATAGCACATCTATATTAAACTTTTGCTACTCACCGTTCAACAGTCATTTTCTCTTTTCACTGATATTCCAATTTTTAGAAGTATTATATGTTATATATTCCTATAAACTCTAAAACCTTTATAAAACACATACAATGCTACATTTGAAAATGCATCAAAAATTCAAATTGTACCCATTCATGTTCAAGGTTTTATAGCTCCAGTGTGTACTTCTCTTATTAAATTTCACTAGTAGAAAATATTCAAAAAGAGTGTGAAAAAGAAGACAAGTGACTGAAAAACAGTGGTTCTCAAAGGGTGGGCCCCAAACAATAGCAACAGGACCACCTAGGAGCTTATTAAAGATGCAAGGTCTTAGGTCCCAGGCCACACATTCTAAAGCAAGGAACTCTGGGGCTGGGGGTAGCAAGACTGTTTCATCAAGTCCTGGGGGGAATTCTGGTGCCCACCAAGAGATTCCAAGAGCACAATCCCTGCAGGATACACTCGCCAACCTTCATTCTTGCAGGCCCACATCTTGGAAAATGAATCAATAAGAACAGTCCAGTTGACAAGCAGAAATTAAGATTTGAAGGAGAAAAAGAAGAAATTTTATTTGCTTTAGGAAAATTCAAGAATGAATTTAGTCTGTTTTAGTAATTTTTTTTTCCCAAGGTTTGTTCATTCCTTCCAACTTGTTTGCATAAAGTTTGTTGGTATAAAGTTGCTAATAATATTATATTTCTTTTTTGTAGAATCACTATGCTGTCCCTTTTTTCATTCCTGATTTGTCTCTTTTCTGACATATTCCTGCCAGTCCAGTGAAAGTTTTGTCAATTTTATCGATCTTTTCAAAGAACCAAGTTTCAAAGAATTAACTTGACTTGGTTTTATTGACTTATTTCTAACCCTTTCTTTTATTTCTGCTTAGGTTTCATTATTTTCTTTTTTCTGCATGCTTTGGCATAATTTACCATTTTATTATTTCCTTAAGGTGGAAACTTACATATATTTTTTTTTAAGATTTATTTATTTTGATTACAAGAACTGGGGTACAGGCCAGAGGTGTGGGAGGTGAGAGGATGCACCAGAGACAGAGCAGGGAACAGAACAGGCAGATAGACCGAAGTACACTGCTGAGGGGAGCAGCAGGCTAGTCAGGAGAGGTCTGCTGCACTATGTGGGTTGCTCCCTAACCAGGGATCGAACTCATGCTGCAGAGTCTGTGGATAGCTTCACAGTACTGTGCTCAGCCCTTGCGCTACCAGGGAGGCACCCCAGGAAGCTTACATATTGATTTGAATCGTGAAAGTTTTTAATTTCTATATTTAATTTATGTGGGCTTCTCATTTTCTGATATGTGTTTAAAGCTTTAAGTTTTCCCCTAAATATTGCTTCAGTATCATTTTGATATGTTCTGTTTTCATTTTTTTATCAGTTCAGAATATTTTCTAATACCTCTGTGATTTTGTCATTGACTTACGTGTTATTAAGTAGTGTGCTCTGCAATTTCCAAATACTCCTAAAGCTTACAAATTTCTTCTTGCTGGCATTCTAATTTAACTTTGTTGAGTTCTATTGTGGTCAAAGAACATAGTTGTATGATTAATAAATTTAATAAATTCTCATTTATTAAACACTTGTTTTAAGTCATAGCAACTGGGAAGAAAGAATATTTTTAGTGGTTGGGCAGCATGTCTTACATCTATATCAGTTAGGTCCAGTTATTTGATAGTGGAATTCAGTTATTCTATTTTTTTCTATGAATTGTTTGTTGAAATTTCCAACTATGCTCTTTTAAATTTCTATTTCTCTCTCTTTTTTTTAAAGATTTATTGATTTATGCATACAAGAGCTGTGGTATAGGCCAGAGATGCATGGGGTGAGAGGATTCACCAGAGACACTGCTGAGGGAAGCAGCAGGCATGACAGGAGAAGTCTGCTTTGCCATGTGGGTTGCTCTCTGGCCGGCCAGGGATTGAACTCATGCTGCAGAGGCTGCGGATTGCTTCCTAACGTGGTGCTTAATCTCTTGCACCACCAGGGAGGTCCACTATTTCTCTTTTGAATTCTGTAAATTTTTTCATTATGTGTTTTGGAGCTTTGATCTTAAGTGCATATACATTTTTTAATTTTATTTCTAGAAGATTCTTGACTTTTTCTTACTCTGCTCCTCCCTGACTGCATTCATTAACCTAGATAAATATTTTAGTGTGTCATGTTCAATTCCTTTTTTGATTTTATTAGTGATTTTTTAAGAATTACCACATACATCTTAACTTATCATAAGTTATTTCAGATAAATACTAACTTAATTACACTAAACTAGGAAATCCAGTTTTTCCTATTTTCTGCACCAAGTACAAGCCCTGTCACAGGATGACAATGTTCTAGCAGTATACTAAGTCAAACTTAATGCCAATGATAAGTTCTTGAAAAGCCTGTGACTTTGAGTGAAATAAAGTTTAAAGAAACCAATTTTAGCATAGGCTAATATAAGCAAGAATTAAGTCCCTATAGTATATTTTTGGTCACAGAAGCATCACCAAAATTGTGAATATTGATCCTAGACACAAAAATCATTTGAATTAATTCATTCCTTCACTTTCCACCCACTTATTCCAGTTCAGGGACAAGATACAGGAACCTTTCTCAGAAGCTAAGGGTGCTAGCCTGGACTAACTGTAGACACGATGCCCCTCCTCGTCAGGGACACACACACACACAAGCACGCATAGACTGGGGCAACTGAGACAGAACAATGAACCAAATGCACATCTTGGGGTGTTAAAGGAAACAGGGATACTGGAAGAAAGCCCAGAGAAAGAACATGAAATGTCCACCCAGACATTGACCGTAACCAGGAATCTTTTTTTTTTTTTCTCACCAACATTACAAGGATATTTTATTATTTGAGGACCTGCCCTTGCGGTAGCAACCCAATATCAAAATGTCAGTGAGCATCTATATCTCTCTTATAAATGAAACATGGGGACAAGTATTCAGAAAAAAAGAGAACTGGCATTTCCTACTTTTGTTTTCTCTCTTTTTTTATTTTTCAACTTTATTTTTTATTATAAATTTTATTTTTATATTCCCCATACAATTGCAACACCCTTATTTTGATCCCAAACCCTCCCCTCCCCACCCCCCACCCCCCATAGAGTGTCTCTGGTTCATAGTTGTTTGTTGATTTTGATTTTTACTTTCTTACAGTTATTCTTTTTCCTGGTCCCTTATTTAAGTTTTCTAGATTCCTGCTATGCGTGAGACCATCCGGTATTTTTCTTTTTCTTTCTGGCTTATTTCGCTGAGCATGATCCCTTCCAGCGCCATCCATGTTGCTGCAAATTGCATGTGTTTATCTTTTTTGAATGCTGAGTAATATTCCATGGTATATATGTACCACATCTTCTTGATCCAGTCATCTGTTTTTGGGCATTTAGGTTGTTTCCAAAGCTTAGCTATTGTAAACAGTGCTGCTATAAACATAGGCATGCAGGTGCTCTTTGGAACTGATGTTTCTGTGTCCTCTGGGTAAATACCTAGGAGTGGAATTGCTGGATCATATGGAAGCTCTATGTTTAGTAGGTCCAGAAATCTCCACACAGCTCTCCATAGTGGTTGGACCAGTTTGCACTCCCACCAACAGTGCAGGAGAGTTCCTTTTTCTCCACAACCTCGCTAACATTTGTTGTTGCTAGTTTTTTTTAATATGTGCCATTCTCACTAGGTAAGATGGTATCTCATGGTAGTTTTGATTTGCATTTCCCTGATTACAAGTGATGTTGAACATGTTTTCATATGCCTGTTGGCCATTTGCATTTCTTCCTCAGAGAAGTTTCTTTTTAGCTCTTCTGCCCATTTTTTGACTGGATAATTTTCTTTGTTTTTGTTGAATCTCATCAGCTCTTTGCAGATTTTTGTGATCAGTCCTTTATCATTAGTGTTGTGTGCAAAAAAGCTCTCCCAGTCTGTGGGGTTTCTCTTTGTTGTTGTCATTGTCTCTTTTGCTGTGCAGAAGCTCTTTAATTTGATATAGTCCCAGCTGTTGATCTTTGCCTTCACTATCACTTCTTTGGGTGATGTGTCTGTAATTATGTCTTTGATGTGCTTATCATGTAGTGTTTCACCTATATTTCCTTCTATGTATTTTATGGTTTCAGGTCTTATGTCTAGTTCTTTAATCCATTTTAAGTTGGTTTTTGTGCATGGTGTGAGATAGTAGTCAAGCTTCATTCTTTTGCATGTAGCAACCCAGTTTTCCCAGCACCATTTATTGAACAAACTTTCTTTGCTCCAATGCATATTCTTTGCTCTTTGTCAAAGATTAGTTGACCATAAATCTGTGGGTTTATTTCTGGATTTTCTATTCAATTCCATTGGTCAGTGTGTCTGTTCTTGTTGCAATGCCATGAAGTTTTGATGATTATGGCTTTGTAGTACAGTTTGAAGTCTGGGCATGGGATGCCTCCATTCCCTTCTTATTTTTTCAGGAGCGCTTTGGCTATTCAGGGTTTTTGGTGATTCCATATGAATTTCATCAATAATTGTTCTATTTCTTTGAAGAATGACATTGAAATTTTGATTGGAATAGCATTGAATCTGTATATTGCTTTTGGTAGGATGGCCATTTTAATAATGTTTATTCTTCCAATCCATGAGCAGGGGATGTCTTTCCATTTCTTTGTGTCTTCTTCTATTTCTTTTAACAGTGTTTTCTAGTTTTCTTTGTATAGGTCCTTTACCTCTTTTGTTAGATTTATTCCCAAATATTTGATTTTTTTTTGTTTTGATAATAAAAGGGATGGCTTTTTTGATTTCTTCTTCTTCAGATTTATTGTTTGTGTATAGGAAGGCTACTGACTTTTGCGTGTTGATTTTGTATCCTGCCACTTTACTGAACTGATTGATGAGTTGAATTAATTTTTCTGTGGAGTTTTTGGGGTTCTCTATGTATATTATCATATCATCTGCAAATAGTGATAGTTTGACTTCTTCTTTTCCTATTTGGATTCCTTGTATGTCTTTCTCTTGTCTTATTGCTCTGGCTAGGACTTCCAGTATAATATTGAAAAGCAGTGGTGAGAGTGGACATCCTTGTCTTGTTCCAGATCTTAATGGAAATGCTTTCAGCTTTTCACCATTGAGAATGATACTGGCTGTTGGCTTGTCATAGATGGCCTTTATGATGTTGAGGTATGTTCCTTGTATCCCAAGAATTTCAAGGGCTTTTATCATGAATGGGTGTTGCAATTTGTTGAAAGATTTCTCAGCATCTATTGATATTATGATATGGTTTTTATATTTCTTTTTGTTGATGTGTTGGATAACATTGATTGATTTTTGGATGTTGAACCATCCTTCTGTCCCTGGCATGAATCCTACTTGGTCGTGGTGAATTATCTTATGGATACATTGATGGATTCTGATAGCTAAAATTATATTGAGGATGTTCAGTGTTCATTAGGGAGAGTGGCCTGTAGTTTTCCTTTTTTGTGTTGTCCTTGTTCAGCTTTGGTAATAGTGTAATGTTGGCTGCATAGAACGTGTTTGGTACTGTCCCTTCCTTCTCAATTTTTGGAAGAGTTTGTGAAGGATAGGCACTAATTCATCTCTGAATGTTAGGTAGAATTCATTTGTAAATCCATCAGGCCCTAGGCTTTTGTTTTTGGGGAGGTTTTTGATTACCATTTCAATTTTGCTGTTTGTAATTGGTCTGTTTAGGTGTTCTATTTCTTCTTTATCTAGCTTTGGGTGGTTGTAGAGTTGTAGGAATTTGTCCATCTCCTCTACATTATTGAACTTGTTTCCATATAACTGTTCATAGTAGTTTCTGATTATTCTTTTGATTTCTGCTGTGTCTCTTGTGATTTATCCTCTTTCATTTATGACCCTGTTTATTTGTGCTTTCTCCCTTTTTTCCTTTGTGAGTCAGGCTAGGGGTTTGTCTATTTTATATTTTTTCAAAGAACCAGCTCTTGGTTTCATTGTTCTTTTAGATTGTTTTTTTTAGTTTCAATTTCATTTACTTCTGCTTTGGTTTTTATTATTTCTTTTCTTCTACTGGTTTTGGGGTTTTTTTGTTGCTCTTTTTCTAGATCTTTGAGCTTTGAGATAAGGTTTTTTCTTCGAGTTCTTTCTTGTTTCTTAATGTGAGCCTCTATTGCTATATATTTTCCTCTTATTACTGCTTTTGCTGCATCCCATACATTTAGGAAATTGGTGTCCTCCTTGTCATTCAATTCCAAGAATTTTTTAATTTCTTCTTTGATCTCCTCATTAGTCCAGTGGTCTTCCAGAAGTGTGGTTTCCAGTCTCCATGAGGTAGGAGATTTCCTTGCCTTCTTTTTATGGTTTATTTCTAGTTTGATGCCTTCATGGTCAGAAAAGATCGTTGGTATGATTTCAATCTTGGTGAATCTGTTGACGTTTGTCTTGGGTCCCACTATGTGCTCGATCCTGGAGAATGATCTGTGTGCGAGAAAAATGTGTACTCAGATTTTTTGGGGTTTCGTGTTCTATAGATGTCTGTTAAGCCCAAGCGCTCTAGATCCTTATTTAGAGCTTTAGTGTCTTTACGTATTTTTTGTCTTGTTGATCTATTCATTGTTGATAGTGGTTTGTTGAAATCTCCCACTACATATGTGTTTTCTCTGATGTCTGTTTTCAGAGATGACAATAGTTGTCTGATATCTTTTGGTGCTCCTTCGTTGGTGATTATATGTTAATGAGTGTTATTTCTTCTTGAAGTATTGTCCCCTTGAACATAATGTAGTGACCGTTGGGGTCTCTTTTGATCTTTTTGAGTTTGAAATCTGTTTTATCTGATACAAGTATAGCTGTTCCTTCTTTCTTTTTTGGTCCATTTGCTTGTAAGATTGTTTTCCATCCTTTAACTTTGAGTCTATTTTTATCTTTTGTAGCTAAATGTGTTTCCTGGAGACAGCAAAAGGTTGGATTTTGTTTCTTAATCCAGCTTGCAACTCTGTTTCTTTTTATTGAAGAGTTTAGTCCATTTACATTTAGAGTTAACATTGATATGTTAGCATCTGTATTTGCCGTTGTGTTTGTCTTTCCTTTGATATTATTTATTTATTCTTTTTATTCTATTCTATTTAATACCTATTTTTTTTGGCCTTCTTTCGTTATTTTCCCTCTATTGTTTCTGGCTTTAAGACTCCTTGTTGTAATTTTTGGAGTGGGGATTTACTCATAATGAAATTCCATAGTTTCTATTTGTCTGGGAAAGTCCTTATTCTTTTTCATAGAGAAAGGAGAGCTTTGCAGGATAGAGTATTCTTGGTTGGCATCTGTTTTCTTGGAGTCTGTTGACTATGTCCCTCCACTCTCTCCTTGCCCGTAGTGTTTCTTCAGAGAAGTCTGATGTCAGTCTGATTGGTTTTCCTTTGAATGTTATCTGTTTCTTCCCTCTTTCATCTCCATTATTTTTTCCTTGTCCTGGATTCTTGGGAGCTTTACTATTATGTGTCTTGCTGTATTTTTCCTTTTGTTGTGGAAGTTTGGTGTTCTTCTTGCTTCTTGTATATCAATTTTCAGCTCCTTCTTCATGTTTGGGAAGTTCTCTTCAATTATTTCCTTGAATATTTTCTGTTCCTACATTTCTCTCTTCTCCTTCTGGTAATCCTATAACTCTTATATTTCCTTTCCTCATGGAGTCACATAGTTCCCCAAGTCTTTCTTTGGTCTTTTTCCTTCGTACTTCTCTTTCCTTTTCTGTTTTGGTTCTTTTTATTTCTGTGTCTTCAAGAGTACTTATTCATTCTTCCATTTCCTCTATTCTGCTTTCATTGCTTTCCCCAGAGTTCTTTAGTGCCTCCATTAAGTCTTTGATCTCCTGCATTTCTTTTACTTCCCTCTTTAGGGACTCAATTTCATTCTTCTGATGGTTGTATTTTCCCCTTATCATTGTTTTCCTTTATGACTTCTGTTAGTTTTTTGATCATGGCAATTTTAAATTCTCTTTCTGGAAGGCTCAGAAGTTCTTCCAAATAACTGTTGTTGCAATCTGGGGGGTGGTTTTCTTTTTGTGGTGTACTTTTTTCCTGAGGAGTTGCTGGGTTGTATGCGTTCTTTCTACTCCCTACTGTCTGTTTTCTAATTTGCCGTGTGCATTGGGACACTGTGTTGCTGGTACTGTTCGGCATCTTGGGCGAACTTCCCAGCTCACCTCTGGCTCTTCCAGGTTTCATCTGCCGGTCAAGCAGGCTTTACTGAAGAAAGGTCCTGGTTCTAAAAAAGCGATGTGGGTTCGCACTCCTCTGCGTGCCTGTTCTGCCCAGGTCTTGGGTGCCTGCTCCCCTTCTGGGCTGGGACTGTAGGCCAGAAGGGGCCTGGCATGTGCGAACTTCCCAGCTCACCTCTGACTCCTCTGGGAGCCTTCTGCTGGTTTCAAATAGTCTTTACTGAAGAAATGTCCCTGTTCTAAAATGGCAATGCGGGATGCACTCCCTGTGCGCCTGGTCTTATTTTTCAACTTTAAATTGTGAGAATTATTTATTCATTTGTCAAACACATGTATCTACAAATATTTTCTTTCAAATATGTGTGCTGTTTTTTACTGGCTTAATGGTGTTATTTGATGAAAAGAGGGTCTTAACTTTAACAAAGTCCAATTTATCAATTCTTTCCTTATGGTTTGAGATTTTATTGTCCTTTGAAGCTATTCTTTGCCCACTCAAAATCATAAAGATGCTCTAATTTTGCTTTTAAATGTGACAATGTTTTGCAATCATTTAAATTTTATTTTCTTTTTTTAATAAAAGATTTATTTATTTATACAAGAACTGGGGTACAGGCCAACAGTGTGGGAGGGTATGAGGATTTACCAGAGATAAAGTGGGGAGAACAGGCAGATTGATGGAAAACACTGCTGAGGGGAGTAGCAGGTGAGACAGGGAGGCCCACTCATTTAAATTTTAAACCTATTTGGTGTTGTTTATTTTTTTTGTATGGTGTCAAGTAGATGTCAAAATAACTTTTGTGGCCATGATATGTAGTGAACCCAGCACCATTTACATGAAAACTCACCTTTCTCCACCCTGCACTGCAGCACCAGCTTAATCATGTATCTGGTGGTCTTCTATGTCCAGAGCTTTTTTGACTACATTCCACTTTGCATTGTCAGTCTTGTCTTTGAAATAGTAACACACATGTGAATCACTATGACTTTAAATAAGTCTTAATATTTCATAGTATAAATTTTCCAGATATATTTTTTGTTGGTATTTTACTGATCACCCTTTAATTTTTACATTTTTATGTGAATTTTAGACTCAGTTTAGTAATTTCCACACAAAATATAGAATCACTGGATAATGTGCTGAATTGATAGAATAATTTGATGCAGATTGACAGGTTTACAGTATTTAGTTTTCCCTTCATGAATGTAGTATATGCCTCCATTTACTTCGGACTTCTTTAATTTCTCTCAGAGAGGCTTTACTATTTTTTTAAGATTTATTTATTTATGCATACAATAGCTGGGGTGGAGGCCAGAGATGGGACGGGGGGGGGGGTAAGATAATTCACCAGAGACAGAGTAGGGAGCAGAACCGGTGGATTTACTGAAATACACTGCTGAGGGGAGCAGTGGGAGAGACAGGAGTGGCCTGCTATGCCATGTGGGTCACCACCCTGGCGGTAGATCGAACTCATACTCAGTCGCTTCGTAGTGCTAAAACTTAACCATTTGCACCACCAGGGAGGCCCCAAGACTTTAATATTTTTGAATGTGGTACTCTTGCACAATTTTGTTAGATTTATTGCTGTTTATTTGATATGCATGATGTTATGTGAAAGAGTAGTCTTAATTCATTTTAAGTCATCTTTAAATAATGATAGAATATTTTTATATGATTGGTACTGATTCAATGGTGATATGGTGTTTCTTTGTGAGAAGGATCTTGATATGAATCATACACACACACAAACAGAGACACACACACATAGTATTTGGTTCCATTCAATTCACAACATGTGATTTTATCACATCTTATTTGTCTTTCTGAGATACACAGGAGATAAATGAAAGAACTCTGCCTAATTTTTAGCATGCTTCTCACATATTTTCCACAAAAGTGATTTTAATAATTTGAAGTGTAAGTTTTTTTTTTAATTTCATAAATGTCTTTCATATTCATCCAAAAATGAGTCATATTCACATTCTTGTAGAAATAAAGCTGTAAATAAATATTGTGGAGTAGCTCTGATACTTCATGGGAAATGGATAATTATTTCATCCAATGTCTTTGTGCTTTTGGTATATACTACACTCCTTGGAGTGTCTTGCCTCAGAAAGTCACAGATAATCCTGACAAGCTTTCCATATATCAACTTTAATGTCCTGGTCTCTTCCTTTGAATCCATGAAAGAAGATAACATGGATAGATACAGAATGGAGGTTTAGACTCAAATCTAAAACAAAGGATAAAATGGACACCATGAACTTTTGAAGGGCACCCATTACCAGAGAAAACTGAATTTAAGAAAGTCAATATAACACGCACTGTTTGTATCACTGGGGAAAAAAAAAACAGTGCCATAAAATCATTCATTTAAAAAAAAACGATAATCCAGGGCCTCCCTGGTGGCACAATGGGTTAAGACGCAACCTATGAAGCTCACAGCAGCCACTATGGCACAAGTTCGATCCCCAGCCAGGGAGGTGACCCACATGGCACAGCAGACCTCTCCTGACTTGCCTGCTGCTCCCCTCAGCAGTGTATTTCAGTCGATCTGCCTGTTCTGTTCCCTACCCTGTCTCTGGTGAATCCTCTCACCCCCCAAAAGCTATGGCCTATACCCCAGTTCTTGCATGTATAAATAAATAAATCTTTCAAAAAATAAAGAAAGAAAAAAGAAAAAAAAAGAAAATGCTTGGGAGATTAATCTGTGCCAATCAATAAAGTGAATATATTAAGTTGTATTTGATTTGTGATCATTTATTTATATTCCAAGCATTCTTGTTTTCAAACTTTTGCTCTTTTGATGAAAATAATTCTGGCAGCTTGCAAGTGAACTGCAATTTTCCTTCTGCTGGGAGAAAGAGCTATTTAATTCTACAGGTGAAGATATTAGAGTATTAGGAATTAAGACCACTTTGCAGAAATCAAGAATTGAAGCTTCCATATTTCATCCAAGAAAAGCCTATCCAAGCATTTAATTTCATATAAGGCATCATTAATTATGATTTCTAATCTGTGACCTATCAGACATGTCATTTTTTCTTATGAAAACATTGCTTTTATGTTTGAGAGGCAGTGCTAGCTTACTGTCCATTATTCATTATTCTCAATCAATTATTACAGAACATTCATTACTGACAGAAACTGTTTTCATTTTACAAGCAAATCCTTTACTAAGAATTCCAAACAAGATGTGCCCTGTCAAGGTTAGATTGTTCTATAACTAGAGACAGTAAAAAAGACGAATTCTACCTAGTTACTATGTTATAGCAAAACTTTTTTTTTTAAGATTTATTTATTTATTTATTTGTTTGTTTATTTATTTATTTATTTATACAAGCACTGGGTACAGTCAGAAGCGCAGGAGGGCAAGAGAATTCACCAGAGCCAGAGCGGGGAGCACAGCAGGCAGAAGGACCGAAGTACACCGCTGAGGGGAGCAGTGGGTGGCCGGAGAGGTCTGCCACCATGTGGGACCCTCCTCCAGTGGCCTGGGAGCAGCCGGGGATCGAACCAGCGCTGCAGAGGCTGCGGGCAGCTTCGCAACCCAGTGCTCAACCGCTGCGCCACCAGGGAGGCCCTATAGCAAAACTTAATAATACTTACATGACTAGACACATTTAAGTTTATATTTAGTTGTATTCTTGAAAATTATAAGTTGTCAATGTTTTGATAAAATTGGATCAAACCCTTTAATATGTATCTTTCTCTACTTTGCAAACCACCTTGAATCTACTTTTAAAAAATACATTTATCTTCCTTGTATGAATTTTTAATGTACCACACCAAAAATTCTGCCTTACTTCATCCCATGTTGCCTCTGAAAATATAGAGGGAGGCAAAGGGAGAGCATTCCCAAGTTTGATATCAAGGAAACAAACATTTCCTTTTTTCCCAAACCACAGATGCAATAATGAAACATCCTGTGAATCACTGATTATGCCTTATTTATGCAAATTTTACTTTAGAACATTTTTGTTTATTCAAAAAATCCAAGTGCTATTTTAATGACCTAATCTAAATAGGAACAGAAATACATGATTTTAAATCTACATATAATTCTAACATATCCGTCAATGATAAAGACTTAATTCATATATTTTCTAAAAGTTTTAACTCCATACCCTAAATGGAACAACCCTATGGGCAAAAGAACTACAAAGAAATCTTCAACTGTAGTAAGAAATTTTCATATTTGTGATAGTACAAATAGAAGCTGTCCTGTATGTATATTATCCCAAATATTGGTATCTCTAAGTATTTATCTCTAATAAAAAAAGAGCGTTGGGTTATATATAGAGATGGGTGGAGAGAGAGTCAAATCCTGACACAGAGATAAAGCAAATATGGCAAAATGTTAAAAATTGGCACATACTGTGAAGGGTACATGATTGTTCACTGTGCGTTTCAACTTTTCTGTGAGTGGGACTTTGTAAAATGTTTCAAGGATTAAAACCATGTCTTCTCATCTTTTGTGAACTTCCAAATATGGACCCACTGAAAATCTAATGCCAAAACTTTGTTTCTTATCAAAATTGACAAGGGAAACATACAATAACTCAGACACTCGAAATACTAAATACCATTGGACTTAATGACAGTTCACTTGTCCTGTTACCCCCACACACAGGGCCCTGTAACCAGATGTCAGCCATCAAATCTCCTAACAAACCACAGGCACATGCTCCATCCCTCACCAGAATTACTCACTCCACACGCAGTCTCTCCATTTGTTTCTCCTACCCAAACACACATGTCCTTTTCCTCCCATTAGTCCTGACAACAGTAAACTAAACTGGATTTATTTCCCTCCACCTCATAGCTAGAGTTATCACCTTAATTTTTAAAGAACTTACTCCATACTCAAAGGTCTCCCTGTTCTCAGTCTCATGGTTCCCATACTTCACAATTCATAAACATAAGAGAAGGATAACTCTAAAGTAAACTCTGTAATATCTTTCCATACTGTTCACTTACATTCAGAGGACTGTAAAAAACATATCTCTACAATGTTTCACTTGCCCTTTTCAGAGCTAATATAGTGACTTTTTTATTTCAAGATTACCCTTATTACACAGAAATTTTGTTTACTCTTCCATTTATTTGTCTCCAGAGTTCTACAATTTATGGTGAAATCTGAGTATTGACTATAGAGGTGAATGTGGCTGTGGTATGTCACAGCCCATACAATTTTGATTGGTATGACTGCAGAATCTCAGAATTATCTCAGATATAATAATAATAATAATAATAATAATAATATGCAGTCATGCACAGCTCACAAGCTCACACCACATGACTACAGAGTTTGGCCCAGTCACCCCACCATTGATAAGCTGAAAACCTCACAAGTTAGCCCATTCCTTGTTTTCATCTTTGATCAAATGTTTGCTTCCACCATGAGTCCAAGCACCATTCTTTGTACCATGCAGAGAAAACCCAGTCCCTCCAGCCAGGGAAGACACTGAGATGGACAACAATGTGATCCTTCCTCCAGAGTCAGCTTTCTTCTAAACTATGCAAAAATACTTTGTAAAATTTGCCTCTGGAACCATAATTCTCAAGCCCATTCTCCTTGGGAATGTACTCTTGTCAAATACCCTTTTAAAGAGTTATACCTAGAACAGTGCCTGCTGCCTTAAGAACCAAGTTGTTTAATTATTTAAGATAAGAAAACATTCTCTCTTTATAAATAACGGTCAAGGACATCCTGCCATTTCTTTTTCACATAGCAGGAAGGGCTCTTGATCTATTAAGGCTTTCACTAGAACTAAGAAGAGGTTCTCCTTCTGCCTAATTTACTTATGAAAATTTTCAATTATATTTCAACTTTAATTCATTAAGTAATGAAAAGTTAATGAGCCCAACCAGCATGTTTGATTTGTGTTGGAACGAAAGAAATTGCTTTTCAAGAACAAACAAAGTTAAAATAAGTGACTCTCTTCAGTGGTGGAAATTGAATTTCTTCTCAAAGAATTTCTTAACATCTATTTCATAGAGGTTGACACCATAAGAGAGAACGCCTTACTTCAGACAGCTCCCAATGGTACTCTGGGGCCTAGAGGCCACACCCATGCATAGATGTATGTGTGGACATATATATTCACATATACAAATGTATTTCATCTACTACAATGAAGGAAGCAGTGAGATGGTGGGGCATAGGGTGGTGCATCCCATTGTCAATTCACTTGTCACCTACCATTTTTACAGATGGGGCAGCACTGGTCAGGTTCATATACCGGGTCCACACACTCAGTCTGAGGACAGGCAGACACTGTGCACAGTACTTCTCCATTGGCTTCACAGCGACACCTCTCACATGGAGACACCTGAAACACAAGGCCATGGTCAGGGTCTTGCCATTCTTATCATTCCAGTTGATGTTTTTCTTCCCCAAAATCTTCTGTGAAAACATCTGTTTTAGAACTGGTAAAAACATTATCTAGCCCAGTGGTTCTCAAAGTGTGGATGCAGGACTCCCCAGGTTGAATTGGTTCCCTAGGGACATAAACACAAGTTAGACTAAAGGCTCTAGCTCTTCTCAGCAACAACCAAAGCTTCTATTTTTTTTTTATTAATTCTTTGTTCAAAAGTTTTCTTTTGAGCAACTGTTTTTGTTTATTTAAACAAAATCATATTGAATTCTTCTCCAACCATTCATCATGCAGGTGAATCTCTTTTCCATTGCCCTGTCACGTACCAGCCTACGAGCTTGTCAAATGCCAACTTTAAATTTAAGAAGATGCCAGAAAAGGAAAAGAAGTGGCAGGAGTGAAGAGAGGAGACACTGAGATTCTTCTTCAAAGCCAAGCAACTAGCCAGGATCTGGGTCTGAATATAAACTCATTAAACTCTCACTACAACTCTCACTCAAATTTAAAATATATATACAATTATTGGCTCATTTGGTAGGAGGAAACTGAGATCCAGAGGCAATTAGCCATTGGCTCTCATGACTTTTCATGAGAGCCAAGCTCTTGACTCCAAAGTGGATAGAGGTTTCATTTTCCTCCAAAGCCTTCTATAGTCATTCCCTTTCACTACCCAGTGGTAGGAAGTTCTAGACACTGGGCTTCAATCTGCCTCTCTGTACTTATAGGCACTGATTTGAATTCTATCTTTATGGACTATCTCATTCAAGTGCAACAGCTATGCCTGGAAATGTTATACACTGCCAAGTGACTGCTACATAGTGGATAGTGGTTTATGCAAGGCATGGTATGGATAATAATGTTTTTGTTTTGTTTTGTTTTGTTTTTTTTTTTTCAGAAAAGCACAAATGGAGTTATTTTTCACCTGCAATGACTCAGAGCAAAGTGGAAACCACATATGCAAACTCAGCAACCAGATACAAAAGCTATGAGATGGAGGGACCTCCCTGGTGGCTCAGGGGTTAGGCTCAGCACTATCACCTCCATAGCCTGAGATCGATCCCAACCAGGGAGCTAACCCACATGGCGCAGCAGACCTCTTCTGACCCCTGCTCCCCTCAACAGTGTATTTCAGTAGTCCGCCTGTTCTGCTCCCCACTCTTCTGGTGAATCCTCTTACCTCCTGCACCTCTGGCCTACACCCTAGTTCTTGTATGCATAAATAAATAAAAATAAATCTTTAAAAGACAAAAAAGCTATGAGATGGAAATAGGTGCTTTCGAACACAATGAAGAAAGGACTGTCAAATTGAGTTTGCTGTGCAGGGAGGCCCCATTTGATTTATTTGTTCTCTACACCTATGATAGAACCATTACTTGTAAGGTAAAGAAAGCAATAAATCCTCAGAGGTGTTTCCTTTGTTTAAAAAAGGCAAAAAAAAAAAAGATCACTAAACTCCCCTATGAATGGTTTGGTTATTTCATGAAACAAAAGTTCCATTTATTTTTCAAGGCATCTTTTTCTTTAGGCAGTGCACCCCAGTGAACCTGGCTGGGAGTCAGGACTTAGATGTATGAACAAAGGAAAGACTGAAAATCTTTAGAGTAGCCCAGGACAAAATTTTTTTCCTGGTGTGCAATACAACCCTAGAAATTAAAATCAATCTTACAACATATAAAGTTACATTTCTGGAGTGTCTTCGTCACAATAAGGTTTTCTTGCTACCATAATGAAACTTGCTTCTTGTTGCTTCTGCCCTCATTTCTTTCTCTTCCATCAATACCTTTCCAACTTGTAGCATCCTGTGTCAAGGGTAGATTTACTTATAGTAAGCAGGATGAGAAAAGGTTTTAAAATTTTAAAAGTTGAGATTTGAGTTGTCAGACATTTGGTTCACTGCAAATGAGAAATCTTTAGTGAGAAGGCTCTGGGGATCATCCCTAAGCCCAGAAACTGTGGATTAAATGGTGTCACCAGGCGCCTGACCCCGGAAGAGGTGAGAACTGTCCCCTCTCGAGGGGAAAGGAGCAAGAGGGTCAAGAATCCAGGATCTGTCCTAAAGAAAGGGACAAAGCCTGGTACCACTTTGCCCTAGGCTGTCCTGCAAGGAAGCAGTTAACAGCACCAGTTAGCTTGGAAATTGATAAAAGTCTGGAATGGCCCTCTGTCCTCCCCAGAAATGGCTCCAGGAAAACAACAGATGTGCAATGTGCAGTTGCAAGTCAGAAAGACTTCAGGTTCTCAAGGGCAGCTGTTGCACAGGGAGCATATCCTGTCAAGAAACAGATCACTGACCTGGACATGACACCCTCCTTCTTGCTGCTGGGCCTCACACATCACTGCATCCCTGCAATGTTCAAAGGGATGCCCAGGATCTGGGTGGTAATTTTCTTAAAGGTTTTGCAGATTTATTAAAATTTGACATTGAGTTATACTATCACTCAATATTTACAAATCTTATGCAACTATTTGGAGATTTGTTCACCTAAATAGTCAAGGTTGTGGCTTAGATTTGTCTATCCTCTTAGACCTCACTCAACTTCCCATTACCTGCTATGCTTGCACTGAGGCTGGCATATGAGGCTCAGTATTTCCTCAATTTCCAGCCTGTAAAAGCAGACCACAAGTCTGTATCAGTTCCCTCGACAATATATCCAATATCCACTGTCAGTTCTCCCTGAGAAAATGTCCTCAGGCTGGTCAAGGTGCCTGGCAGTTGCAAGGTCCCAGAGCCCCTGCCCAGAATGGGAGTCACATATCAGAACTCTCCAGTCTCCAGCTCAGGTCCTAGGGCTAAGGGTCATAATCCTAATTCACAGACTACCTTGTGGGTCCCTCTGCCACTACTGGGCAGCTGACCCTTATCACTGACCAAGCTTCAGTCTCCAGTCCAGCACCAATCAAATAATGCCATGTCATCTCCAAGATCAATCACACCAGCCTTCTGCATTCAACATGCATCTGCTTTTCTATGTCTCACTCATTCTGTGTGTCTGGAAAAAAATCATCATTTGGTAAACTCCTATTTGTTTTTGATGCAGCTCCAGAGCTTCCACATGCTCCTCTGGGGAACAATCTTTGTTGCTAAAGCCAGTGAGCTGTTCACTTCCCCCCATTAAGCATCACCTTATCCCCTGCCTGTGTTTCACAAGGCACTCAGATGGTATAGGAAATGTTACAAAATTAAAAACCACTGCAATAAAAATACTACAGCACCTATGTGAGCACAGCAAGGAAGATGCAGCCACATCAGCTCAGTATCACCTCATCTTGGGGGATAGCTCTAGGAACCCACAGTGGCCACCCAAGGCTCTGCTCAATGGCCCCAACACAGTATAATTGAGTGAGTATGCCCAGACTTCCAGAGAGTGGCCTCTGCTCCAGTTCCTTTGTGAAAGTTTGCTTGACCCTTCCTGTCTGAAATGGGAGAGAACAGCCAGGGGCTGGCTGGATAATGCAGTCCACGATCCCAGTGTGTGCTGTGGCCTTGACACAGGGCTGGGGTCACAATAATTAGGGTCCATTGGACATCTGGGTTGTGATAATTTTTTTTCTGAATCATTTAAGCAGCCTACACACAGCACTAGAACCCTCACATGGTAGTGGGTGCAGGAAGACTCTGATCCAAGTTCATGATTAGACATGATTAGATTCTAGATTCCTGCTTGACTCCAGCCACCCAGTCAGAGCATGCATCAAGCTCAAGGCTCTTCACATACCAGCTCAAGCACCGAATGGTCTCCTGCCATCCCCATGCCTTCTGTCCTTTGTGGATTGAAAGGTAAGGAAGTATGCCAGTGCATGCCTGTACCATCTACCAGCAACATGAACATTAGGAAATGCTTCTGCAGTCAGATGAGATAGCTCTTTCTTATGACTCAAAGTTATTCTGTTCACGTAAATTTAACTAGGGATATGGGCCTCCTTTGTGGTGCAAGCACAGCACTGTGAAGTTATCTGAAGCCTCTGCAGCACAAGTTCGATCCCTGGCTGGCCAGGGAGCTACCCACATGGTGCAGTGACCTCTTCTGTCTCGCCTTTTGCTCCCCTCAGCAGTGTATTTCAGTCAGTCTGCCTGTTCTGCTCCCCACTATGTCTCTGGTGAATTCTCTCATCCTCTCACCTCTGGCCTACACCCCAGTTCTTGTATGCATAAATCAATAACTCTTTAAAAAAAAAAATAACTCAGGATAACCTAACTTCAAAAACAATAGCACCTTGCTACCAAACCACAACTTACATTTTGTATAGCATGGCTTATAACAGAAATAGCATTTCTTGCAATCATGCAATTAGAAGTCCACATTTTGTATAGACAGTTTAAATACATAGTATAGGGTTCAGTTTAAAGGTACCACCATGTACCAAGATAGTCAAAAGTTGTGTTGGATAAAAACAAAATGGTTTCTCAGAATTGGGAGTAAGAATAACAACAAGCTCTGTCACACTGATGCATTCATTCCAGACTGATGAATGCCATGGCCAGGTTACTCCGGGAGGTAAGGACAGGGATGAGTGAAGGCAGTGGTAGGAAGACAGGCAATAGGGCAAGAACACTGAGCTGACCTCGGAGGCTGGGCACTTGGCTGAGGGCACAATTCTTCCTAGCACAGACCACTCTCAAGTCACCACAGGGGCTCTGTCTTATAAATGACAGCTCTTTAAAGAGGATTTAAGAAACATACTCTCAGACCTGAAGCAGAGTAATGATGAACAGACATATCTGGGCATGTTTTCAATGAAGCAACTATGAACACAATGTGCATAGCAGACACGAAAGAATGATACTACCTTAGAAGGTAATTAAAGTGGAATACATTCCTCATTAGTTAGAGCTTCTGATGTTCAGTAATTATACACACACACATTCTGCATTATTTGAACATAAGCAGTAAAGATTATAAAACAAATACTGAATTTGTTTTGAAACAAGCATAAAAGGTAATATAATTTATATGTGAGTAAATCTTAAAGGTAAACTGAGACCTACACAAAATGGCTGCTGCTCAAAGGTCTATATGAGCTGAGTGGGAGAGAGGTTGAGAGTGACACTTCTATAGCATAGTATGTTGCAGCTTTATATTTTATCACATATATTTGACAGTAATGAATGCAAGTGCAATTAGTTATCATCTGGGACCAGTTTTGTCTTTAACATCATAAATGTGATTACAAAATCATTATGATCAGGAGAAGATTCATTGTAGAAAGCAGGTTTAATTGGAATCCCACTTTCTAAGCCCCAAATCTCCGTCCACAGTGGCAGGAAGAAACCCACTTATGGGCATAGCCTCCTTCTATACTGATTGTCTTCCTATTTGGGTTTTCACAATGACTACTGGACTGGGCGTCATGAAACCCCTGCTTCCCAATACACTGGCTCCTGATGTCTAAGAAGCAACCAGACTAAAAGCAGAAGTTTCAAGAACACCCAAATGGAGGCACAAGAATCCCAGGACATTTCCCAAGTCACTGTAATACTTCCATAGATGCGACAAACTTAAACAGAGAGAAGAAAGAGAAGCATGAGCTAATAGACTCCCACATAGATTTTTCTCAATTCAAATTATTCAACATCCAATAAACTCTCCTTTCTATTTCTCTATTTCTTACATCTGCTGAAATGTTCCATTTGCTTTCCCAAACCCCAGCTTTTGGACTCTGTAGTGACACATACAAAAACAAAGAGGAACACACACACACACAAAAAAAAAAAAAAAAGAAAAAGAAAAAAAAACCTAGACTTCCCTCTTTCCTCCTGTCTTCAAATCTTTCCCTTCCTTTGAAACTTCTTAAGTTCAGGACCCCTTGAAATCGATCAGGCACCTGGCCTAGACCGCAGAACCTCTATCACTAATAGCCTGGATTCCAGGCTGATGGTAAGTGGCCCACTAGTTTCACTGCAAATCAAGGTTCAAGGCCATGTTTTGGTTATGTTTGGGGTTATTACAGTGAGCTGTCCAGAGCAAAATGCTGAAGAGGATAAGTATTTAGATATAGATGGGGTAAAGAAAAACTGGTTGAAAAGCACAAGAGCTAAAATTAATTTATACAGCATTTTATGAAAAAACATAAAACCCAAATATAGCTTTGCTTAAGGATAGCTGAATCCTTGATACGTAAGAATTATACATTCATACCTAAGAAAAAGGGAATAAAGACAAATCTTTCCATTGAGAAAGATGAAGATTTAGATTACACATTAATCCAAAGGTGGAATAGAAGACATAGACACTCTAATGATAAAAATCACTAAAGCAATGAACTTACAGGAGGGATCCAACAGAGTGCCTGGAAACTGATTAAACAGAGTGTGTGGAGAATGAGTAACTAAATGCACAGCCTGAGACCAAAAAAAAAGAGCTTTATGATATCAAGTAATCAAGTCCTGATCCTAGACCAGGAACAGATAGCATTCCACACTGTTGTTATATGTGTTCTCATTTTACTCTGTCACTATTTTCTCTAACTAATTTAATTTATATTGAATAGCTGAGAATTCATACTTTTAGTTACTCAATCAATAGACTTCTTTTCAAATCCAAAATGGAAGCTATAAAATATAAACACACCTGTATTGCAGTTTGGGGGTAATACACAAGTTGGTCCTAGGATGGGATACCAGCAACAGTTTTCCTGGGTCCCATTATCAACTGTTCCACTTACCATGAACTAATCCCATAGATTTACCAACTGATAGATGCCTGTATTCTCAAGAAGACATACAAAGGAATGTACAAGTCACTCATCCCAATTCTTGTTAGACAGTTGAGACATAAATATGTGGAAGAAAAACTAACAAAATAGCAGATGGTAACTGAGCTGTGTGCATATTATGAATTTTAAAGGTAAAGTTGTTGCTTTTATTGGAATAGCAGGGACAATGTCAAACCGGAAAAAGTTTAAGTAAGGTGGGGAGGGCGAGGCGAGGTGAAGCAAGGAATGGCCATGGAGTTGTGTGTGTGAGGGTGGGGGGCTCAAGGTACTGCAGTTGCTTCCTGGGATGGAGTATATTGATATTGGGATTACCTGGCCCAGAGGCCTCAGGACCAGTGATCCCGACAGCGTGGAAACAGGGCAGATGACAAACCAAAGCCCCAAACACCCTGGGCAGCCAAGAAGGTCATAGTCCAGCCCTGGGAACTAGAAAAAATGTCCTCAAGCCCATGGGGACTTGCTGTATCTCGACAGAGTGGGCCAAACCTGACAGGGGGACAAAGCAAAAGTGGAAATCACAGGACAAATGCCTTCCTCAGACTGAGGCTGCATGAATCCTTCCCAGCACTGGACAGAGGCATCATGAGGGGATACAGGAAGTGGGGAGTCATTTCAGACAGAGAAAATTCTGAAATGTTAAGTAATTACTCCAAAGTTCCTGAGGGACTGAGATACCTCAGAGACATGGAAACTTTAAACTGAAAGGAGCAAATGCTGTCAGTCATCAGCAGATGTGGGGCGTTAGATATCTAAAAGATTGTTCTAAAACTAAAGAATGTTGTCTCAGTGTTTGTGTAACTGAGTTTTGTTTTACACATTTTGACTTTGTTATCTAATTATTCTAACTTCAAATTAAGAAACAACTGGCCAAAGGTAGGAACTAAACACATCCTTTACTAAAAGCAGTCTCTCCTCTGTGTGACAAGCAACCTCCCAAAGTCACTGTCACAGTTTTGTCACCAGATGGCGAAACTGTCCTTTACAGTTGCTGAGTCTGTCTTTCTAAAAGTGTTATGTGGTCACACTTGCTAGCAAGTGTGAGAGAAATCACAAAGTTCCTGCTGTTTAAACCACTAGGTCTCATTAGCTTCTGAAAACCTGGAGCTGTGTTATTTTGGAGATAGACTCAACAGTGAATCCTTTCAACTCAGCTGTTTGATGGTGTGAAAATATACCCACAAGTTAGTGAATTGGCAAAATCTATAAAATAAGCCAGGGCAGCGGTTTGGACTCAGCCTCTGGTCTGACCATCAGGCCTTCCATGTGTAAGCTTCATGAACATGTCCTCAGCCAGAAGGACCCACTCTAGTTTCCCCAGATTCCCTGACTTCCTGCAAAAAGTCTGGACAATTTTATGCAGGTCATAGTTCTTGGTATGGCAGCTACCTCCTACTACATCTATCCCCAATCCTGTGTCAGATTCCTAACCTTAAATTGTACTGTCATTGGGGCCTCCCTGGTGGTGCAAGGGTTTAAGTCTCAGCACTATGAAGCTATCAGCAGTCACTGCAGCACGAGTTCGATCCCTAGCCGGCCAGGGAGCTGACCCACATGGCACAGCAGACCTCTCCTGTCTTGCTTGCTGATCCCCTCAGCAGTGTATTTCAGTTAACCCACCTGTTTTGCTTTCCACTCTGTCTCTGGTGAATACTCTCACCCCTGCCATCTCTGGCCTATATCTCAGCTCTCGTATGCATAAATAAATAAATCTTTAAAAAGTAAATTGTATTGTCAGAGTAGTGCAAGGTAGCTCTGTGTTCAGACTGTAAGCAGCAGGTGAGCAAGCACACCTGGGGGCACTTGCAGGCAACAAGTGTCAGCTGACTTCCTTTGGACAGGGTCTGCACAGCGCACAGATACCCCATGGGACAGCAGCTCTAAAAGTAAATGATTTGCTCCTGCCTCCAACACAACCCCAGGTAGCAACAGGAAGCCTCCACTTCCTGTCCCACCAGAAGAGAGATTTTTTTTTTTTTTAATGTTCTTTGCCTTTACAGTTGCCTTTAGAGGAAGGATTTACATGCAAAGTAACTTAATTAAGAATTGTTCCCAGAAAAACTATCAGCTTTGAGTTGGGAAGAAAACAGCCCACCTAATACACAGCAGGTTAACAGTCCATCAGACCAACAGAAAGCAGGGAGTGACCCCCAGTTTCTTCCTCTTCATATAAAGACACTGGTGCATTTTGAGACCCACTCTCATGTCTAGACCAGCATCCCCACATGGCACAGCTTCCTTTTCAGGCACCAAAGAGTAATTTTGCCTTCTTTATGGTTTAGCTTCAGGCAAGATCCTCTAATAATATCTTTCAAATCATCTTGTAAATAATTTCCTTAGATCATTCAAGTTGCATAAAAGGGGGGAAATTTCTGCTAGCATTTTTAGGGTTTATTTCATTTGGTAGTAAACAACTGAATAGTGATAATGAGAATGACAAAAATTCTTATTCTGAGCTGAAGAGTCAGTCTTGAGGAACATTCTGGAAGTACACCTGACAGGCTCCACAGTCAGAGCATTTCCAGAAGATGGATGACTGAAGCCTTAATACCCAGTTTGATGGTGTTGTGGCGGGTGTCCTTGGAGGAGACTGAAGTTAACTCCAGTCAAGAGAGTGGGTCTCAAAATGACACCAGTGTCTTTATATGAAGAGGAAGAAACTGGGGGTCACTCCCTGCTTTCTCTCTGCCACATGAAGACACACCAAGAAGATGACTGTCTGCCTGCTAGGAAGAGGGTCTTCAGTAGAACACAATCATGCCGGTACCTCCATCTTGACGCCCAGCTTCAGAAATGTAAGATAATAAATTTCTGCTTCGTGAGCCTCCAAGCATTTTGTTATGATAAACTCAAATGACTAAAATACCACCTGTACCCCCATTTCTACAACGGAAGATGCAGACGGGGGTCCACAGGGACCCAGTTCCCCACCTCCACTCTATGACTTTCTGCAGACACAGCAGTGCAGAGTGGGAGCTGGCAGGGCCACAGCCAGACTGAAGGCTGCCCCATGGGCCTGGATATAGGTCAGTAAGGGACCTTTCCTCTTAGTTGGAAGGGCAGGTGATTGTGGTTACTTTAGTGGATCATTTTCTCATACATTTCTACATTAATTCATTAATAGCAGGGTCATGATGCCAACTGAGCATAACCACAAACTTGAGGCAGATTCACTTACTTGAGACAGATTGGGGGAAAGAAGTTCTGAAAATTTTGTCAAAGACAGCCTTCTCTTTTTCAAAAAATGGGAAGTTAAACCTTTTTTGTTTTATAATTAGAGTAAAAGATTAAAGTATCCATGAGAAAAGAAACAGAGTTTGGTTTTCACTTAATATAAAATAACAAATTAAATGTCATATAAAGAGCAGACTTTTAAAAGATGGCTGTGAGGGTATGACATGAGATTTGGTTCTCTCTAGTCAAAAATTCAGAAATTTCCAGCTAAGAAAATAGGGTAGTGAAATAGGTGAAGCAATAGGAAGGGATGCGGATTGTGGCAATCTGAGAAAGATGCTATACATACTTCTTCCTATCATAGACACACACACACACACACACACACACACACACAGTTTGGAAATCTTCATTTGAAAGGGCAATAGAAAGTCTCATCTGAGGCAAGGAGTAATGAGGATGACCAAGGCAGTGTGTCAGTTTCCTTTGTCTAAAATTGGTGTGGATCAAAAGCTCATGTTCCCCAAAAATAAGCGGTCAGGGAACACCCATTTGGAATTAGCTGTGCTTGAGTTTGACTGTTTCATTGAGGATCCCTTCCACATGCAGTCTGCTGCCAATTACAAGGATGTTCTGGACTCCAGCCAGGACCAGAGTCCACTGTCATTGACCTTGCTCCACTTCTTGAAGCTGTACCTCCTAAATAGTATAATGGAATTGCAAGGGGCCACGCATAGTTTCTGCCATTTAAAAAGTCCTTTTCCATGGGATTTAAGCTCAGGTAGAGGAGAGATTGCAGAGATCCTGCACAAGAAAGGGGTTCATCTCTGTACTCAGCACACATGGTCCCTGTGGTTCTCGCACAATTCATGGTCCCCGTGAATTGTGTCAGTCAACCATGGCTGCCAACCAGGAGCAAGAAAAGCTTATTTTCTTGACTTCCTGGGGGGAACAGGGAGTTCAGAGGTGAGCATTGCTGCCAGTAGGAGGTGACCTGAGCACAATTTATCCCTCAGGACACCTTGTCCCCTGCTCTGCCCAGGCCCAGCGAAAGGAAGTGAACTTGCTGCCAGAAATGTTTCCTTTTCAGCCGACCCACCCTGAAATTTCAGCATGTATGTGATCTGCTAAACTAATAGTGGGTACAAGGAAAGGTACTCAGGAAAGGTGCAGGAAAGGTGCTGCCCTGCTCCACCCAAGAAGAGGAAAGAGTGTCCTGACTACCTGCAGATTCTCTGTGCTGTGGCCTTGGGGAAGGAGGTCCTACAGAGACAACCTGGCCATAGGCTGATGACCCGTGCCTCAGATCATAACTGTTAATGATGCAGGACAGTGATTAATTCTTAATGGGAATTAATAAATATGATTCAGAGCTTGCTGGAAACGGATTTGGTTTTGGTAGCTCTCTTTGTTTTAAGTTTCCCTTAAATAAATTTTTGTAGTTTTTTTTTTGTTGTTGTTGTTTAGTCTTGAGCCTAAATATACAGATACATATGTCTACATCTATATCAATATGTCTATATATAGATATGTAGATATGCACAGGGAGAGAGAACTTTCCAAAAAGCACAAGTAAAATAAAAATTAAAAATTATTTTTAAAGTGGTAAGGAAATATAAATTAGTGTAAAATATTAACCTATAAGGAAAATAAATATACAGCAATGCACAAAGGTCAATCTGCTTGGTACACTGCTATTACTATCTATTTCAGAGCTGCTTACTGAGATGAAGCTAACCAGGGTCAAGGAAGGTGGTGTATTGTTATGAAATGTTCTGATCTTCACCACAGGAAAGTCAGAAGAAATCAGTGATGGCTTGTTACAGTCTGGTGGCATCTATGACAGGCAGCCTGAACAGCTGGAAGGGCCTTTGAAAATGCTCACTTATTTCATGATTTAAGCTGAAGTTGAGCTGGAACCCATTTATAACATTTTCAAGAGCATTTGAATGATGCATTTAATGACATTTCCTGTTTGTTTAAGGATAAACTTTCCCACTCAATAATTCAGTGGGAGTCCAATGACAGATGACTGGATTGAAATATGGTATACATATACAATACAGTAAATATGGTACACATATACAATACAGTACTACTCAGTTATAGAGAAACATGAAATCTAGGCCTTGGCAGACCCCAGTGAGCCCCAAGGTGGGAAATGGAAGCAGTCAACACCCAGTAGGCCCTGGCAAACAAGGGAGCAGGCCCTGCCAAGAGGCACAGGTGTGACAGGCTCAGGCAGAGGCAATGGTAGGTGGGTAGCTTAGTCCCCATTCATTATTGCTCCTGGAACACTGAACCAGAAGAAAACTGTAGACAAGAGTGGCATTGATTGTCCTTTAGATAGTGGAGACCAGTGCAGACTTCAACGGGGTTGACACTGTGGACATTCATGTTAAATTAATGACTGGTAGGTGTAAAGAGGAACCTGTGGATCATGGTATGGAATAGGGGATGCCAGTCATAAGACTGTCAGCTCAGCCAGGGTCCTTGGGTGAGGGGGGTCAAAGGTTGTATGGAGGAACACTCTATACAGAGAGAAAATCCCATGGAGTAGCAGGGTGTTATACACAGGCTAGACCCCAGTAAATGTACTAGTAATGGAGGCATCTGGTTGATGTATTTTTCTCCTGAATATTCTAGGATGTCCAATCATGTCTCTTGTTAACTTTTACAGCTGGAAGTTTATTTTATCTGATAATAGCACAGTGTCCTTGTCTTTTCTTGGGTCCTATTTCTTTGGAGGATTGTTTTCCAACCATTTATATTGAGTCTATGTTTATCTTTAGAGATCAGATGGGTCTTGTGGAGACAAAAGAAAGTTGGGTTTAGTTTTCTGATCCATCATCTGCTCTGTGACTTTTGACTGGTGAGTTCAGCCTGTTTACATTCAAGGTGATTACTGATATATACTTGCCTCTCCCATTTAATATTTAGTTTCCTGGTTCGATCTATTTATTTACTTATCCAATTTCTTATGGATTTTCTTTGATTTAGAAAGGAGTGCCCTTTCACTATTTAATATATGTAACATGGCAGGCTGCAAAATCAATAAACAAAAGTCTGTTGCATTCTTATATGCAAATATGGAAGTATAAGAGAAAGAAAGAAAGAAAACAATCTCATTTACAGTAGCATCAAAATGTATTAAGTGTCTTAGAATAAACCTAACAATGGAAATGAAAGACATATTCAAAGAAAACTATAAGACATTTTAAAAGAAGTAGGAATGGAATGGAAAGACTCCATACGGGAATGGAAAGACTCCATGTTCATGGGTTGATAGAGTTAAAACTGTTGATTGTCCACTTTACTCAAAGCAATAGATAGATCCCAATCAATACCTATTAACATTTCAATGGAATTATTAAAAATATAATGCGAATATTATTAAAGTTTATATCTAACCACAAAGGACCCCAAATAGCCAAAGCAATCTTGAAAGGAAAAAAAAAAAGGAAAAGGAATGGAGACATCATACATCCAGATTTCAAACTATGCTACAAGGCTATAGTAATGAAAACAGTATGGTGATGGAATAAAAATAAAGTAAAAGGAAGACTTGAGAATTCAAAAATATACCCACTTTTATATGGACAGTTAATCCATGATAAAGGAGTCAAGAGTATACAGTATAGAAAGGGAAGTCTCTTCAACAAATGGTCTTGGGAAAAACTAGGTAGCTACATGCACAAAAATGAAACTGGACCATTCCATCACACTATACATAAAAAAAAAATTACTCAAAATGGATTATAGAATTGTATATAAGACTGGAAACCATAAAAAACATAGAAGAAAACATAGAAGAAACATTCCAGGATTGACTCCAAGGATATCTCTGGGGACTCAAATCTAAGAGCAAGTAAACCGAAATGGAAAAACAAAAAGCTAAAAATGTTTCTGTACAGAAAAAAGAAGCTATCGTTAAATGAAAAGACATCCTATTGAATGGACAAAAATATCTGCACATCACACATCTGATAATGGGCTAATATGCAGGATTCTAAAAAAATGCATATGACTCAACAAAAAGTATACAAAGGACCCAATAAAAATAATGGAAGGAAATGAAAGACCTATAAAAGGTAAACTTCAAAACACTGTTAAAGGAAATAGAAGAAGACACAAAGAAATGGAAAGATATTCCCTGCTTATGGATTGGAAAAATTAACATCATAAAAATGGCCTTACTAACCATACGAAAAGCAATTTACAAATTCAATGCAATTTCAATAAAAATCTCAATGACATTTTTTAACAGATAGCACAAATTAATGAAATTCATATAGATCCATTAAAAAACCCTGAATAGCAAAAGTTCTCCTGACTAAAAGGGTGAAGAATAGAGGCATTACACTCCAAGATTTTAAATAGTACTACAAAGTCATTATAATAACAGCATGGTATTGGAACAAAAAAAGACACACAGACCAATGAAATTTAATTGAAAGCCCATAAGTAAAACCACAAATAAACAGTCAACTGCTCTATGACAAGGGAGCAAAGCATTTACACTGGAACAAGGAAAGCCTCTTCAATAAACGGTGCTGGGAAAATTGGACTGCCACAAACAAAAAAAATGAAACTAGATTACTATCTCACACCACATACAAAAATCAACTCAAAATGGATAAAATACTTGATACCATAAAATATATAGAAGAAAACATGGCAAAATACTCCATGACATAAACCTCAGAAGCATCTTTCAGGATTCTTCTCCAGAAGCAAGGAAAACAAAGGAGGAGATAAACAGCTGGGATTACATCAAACTAATAAGCTCCTGTACAGCAAAAGAGACAATAATCAAAACAGAGATAGCCAACTGAATGGCAGAAAATATTTGCATGCCATATGACAGATATGGGACTGATGTAAGAGATCTATAAAGAACCTACAAAACTCAACAAAAACAAAGCAAACAACCCAGTCAAAAATTGAGTAAAATAACTAAAAGATACTTCTCCAAAGAAAAAAAAAATCAAACCGCATTAAAAAAAAATGTTCAACATCACTAATTATCAGGTATATGCAAATCAAAATCACAATTTGATACCACCTCACATCAGTGAGAATAGCCCACATTAAAAAAAAAATGCAAATGCTGGAGAGGATGTGAGGATGTAAACTGTTCTAGCCACTATAGAAAGCTGTGTGGAGGTTCCTCAGAACACTAAAAATGGATTTACCATATGATCTGGTGATTCCACTCTTAGTATTCTACCCAAAGGACACAAAAACACTAATTTGAAAAGAAACACTTTATTTATTGCAGCACTATTTACAATAGCCATGATATGGAAACAACCCATATGCCCCAAAGTAGACAAATGGATCAAAAAGTTGTGATATATACAATGGAATATAACTCAGTGATCAAAAAAAAAAAAGACAAATTCATGCCATTTCAGACAACACGGATGGAGCTGAGAGGGATTATGCTAGCTGAAATTAGTCAGAAGGAAAATATAAATACTGGAAGGTCTCACTTATATGTGGAATATAGAGAAACCAAACAAAAGGTCAAGAAAAAGTCAAAACTAGCAAGCGGACCATAGAACTGAGGCATGCAGCAAAGGAGGAGTTGGGAAGGGGGGCAAAACAGGAAGGATGAACACAAGGGAATATGGTGATAGTTCAAGGATGAATGCTGGTTGGAGAACCATGGTGTAGACAATGATGTAAGAAAAAAAAAATACTTAAGGAAAAAAAGAAGAGCCAAATAGTCACTTCCCCAAAGAAGACATACAGATGGCTTACAAGGACATGACAAAATGTTCACCATCACTTATTATCAAGGAAATGCAAATCCAAAACACAATGAGATACCATCTCACTCCTGTGATAATGGCCCATCATCAAATAAAACCAGAAACAAATGTTGTTGAGGGTGTAGAGAAAAGGAATGCTTGTACCTGTTGGTGAGAATATAGATTAACCTAACCCTATGGACACAATATGGAGGTTTCTCAAGATATTAAAGATGGATGGATAGATTGAATAGATATGCCACATGATCATGAAGAAATAAAAAAAATATTAATTTGAAGGGATTTACACATGCCTATTTTCCTGTAGCACTACTTCAAATAGTCAAATTATGGAAACACCCCTAGTGTCCAAAGACACCGAGGAGTGAATTTAGACAAAGAGGAGTGAATTTAGACAATGTGGCATGGATACAAGATATAACAGTACTCAGCTATTAAAAAAGATGAACTTCTGTCATCTGCAGAAACATTTTGCTAAGCAGAATAAGTCAGAAGGAGAAAGACAAATAGATTACTTCACTCGTATGTGGAATCTAGACAAAACAAGAATTGACAGTACTAGAGAATAAAAAAAAAAATCCTGTCAATCTGATTGCAGAATTGAGGCTACTAGAGGTGGAGGAAGGGTGGGAATGGGAACAAAGGACAGATGGGGTCCTATAATCTGTTAAACGGTAAGTGTGTTTTGGTGGTGGGTGTGGTTTGTTGATAAATATCTGAAGATGTGTGAACCTATTCCCCTAAAGCATATATACATATTATAAACCAATGTAACCTCAATAATGAAATTAAATAAATAATAATACAAATTAGTGTAAGATAAACCCGCCCCTATAGGGCACAGAGGCCTCAGCTCCTCCTTCTGTAAACCATTACTTCCCTGGAGACTCCAGCCATTTAGCCTACTGTCAGTGTTCTCTGTCTGACATTCCTGGGGTATACTGCTGTGTGCTGTTCTGTTCCCTGAAGGATTTTCAGCTGCATGGCTGGCTTTATGCACTAGAAATCTGTGATATCCTCCTACCCAATCCCAGTTACAACCAAAATGTCTCCACACAAGAAAATGTGTCCCCTAATTAAGGATCACTGAATATACAGTGAACATTTGGTTTTGTTTCATTACTTCTTGACTGTGACTTTGCTTCTGGACTTATTTCCTTTTTTAGATTGCATTTTGAAGCTATTTTAGTGTTTTGGTGGTAAACTCTATTTTTGTTTGAACATATCTTTGTTTAGGCTCATTCCTGAAAGGCAATCTTGCTGGATATATAAATGTGATTAATACTTGTTTTCTCTTTCTCCTTTTAAGATGTTCTGTGTGAGGAGTTTCTAATTTTGAAAGGACATTAGCTCTCAGTCTATTACTGTTATTTTGGAGGTAGTATCTTGTCTGTCTGGTTGTTCTTCAAATCTTTCTTTGCCTTTGGTGTTCTGCAATCTCACTATGATATGGCCAGGCGTGTATATATATATTTTATTACATTTATATTTTAGGTATTATTTTTATGTCCTTAGATTAGTTGAGATACCTGAATCAGAAAATAGGGGTCTTTCAACTATAAGTTTTTGGATGCTAGCTGTTCCTTCCTGCCCTATTCCCTGTTTACTTTCTCTTTCAGAATTCTGAGCACATGTGCATTGTCTTCATTCTCCAACCTCAAAATGTATCAAAATATCTCTTTCCATATGTCATCTATGTGTCCATGTTTACTTTTTTAAATATTTATTTATTTATTTATTTATTTATGCATGCATGCATAGAACTGAGGTGTAGGCAGGAGGTGGGGAGATGAGAGGATTCACCAGAGACAGAGTGGGGAGCAGAACAGGCAGATCTGCTGAAATACACTGCTAAGAGGAGCAGCAGGTGAGACAGGAAAGGTCTGCTACACCATATGTGTGTCAGCTCCCTGGCCAGGGATTGAACTCAGTCCATGGTGGTGACAGCACTGAGACTTAACCCCTACACCAACAGGGAGGCCCCTATATGCCCGTGTTTAATTCTGGGTAACATTTTCAGGCCTCTCTGCCAATTCACTAAAATATCTCAAAGTCTGTATGTTATACACATGAGAATGTTAGATTGAATATTGATTCTACTATAAGATTCACATATAAAAGCTCTATCTAATTCTTTTTTCAAAGCTCACTAGGATTTCATATAACTTGTGTTGTTTACCATACATTTTATTCTAGCATTTACTTCTTTTATGTATATTAAATATACTTGTTTTATGTCCCAATGTTTAGGTCTGGCTGCCTTTGTCCAGGCTGACTGGCTCTGATGCCCTTCTTCTTGTGCACAATTGTCATTTGTTATTTTGTTATCACATTCCTTGGAACACTATTTGTGGGGACTGTTTTTGGCCTGGGTTGAAAGTGCATTTTTCTCTGTGTGTGTTTGCTACCACTAGATGTCCGTGGGTATTATTAGCCTGGGGCCCCTTTGAACAAAAATATTCCAGTTGGATATTTTGCACCATGCAAGAAAGCATGAACATGGGCTCCACGTTCATGCAAGGGGAAGACAAGTGCACTAGGAGACCTTTCAGGTCTGCAAAGCACAGAGACCTCCCAGCATGGTCTGTAATACTGCCCCTTCACAGGTCAAGCTTTTGAAGGGAGCCTGACTTTATGAGACAGATACTCCTGTGCTTCTCTCTCTCTGCTGGGGCCCAGCACTTGTCACATGCCCCCATCTGACTGTGAGTACCAAGCATTACCTTCTGCCACCCCAATGGTATCAGGAGATACTCCCAGTCACCATACAAGACTGATTTTCCTCTTTGGAATTCTACTTCTATGTTTAAGGGTTAATTTATTTTACTTTTTGCCATTTCACCTGTGCTTCTAAGAAAGTGTGTTTTATATCATATCAGGGATTACATAATTTCATAGAAAGTCAACTTCAGGTATCAGTCTTTCATATTTACAGGCAAGGGGAAGTCTCACCATGTTTAGAATAAAAATGTCCGCCAGCATAAGAGATGTTCAGAGGTACAGTGTTATAATTCTCCATCTTACACTTTTCCATGGTCCTAGAGCTTTTGAGAGAATTCACAGGGCCATGGGCAGTTGCCTGACATCAATCTTTTCTCCAGATTTGAAAGGCACTCTAAGCCCTGACCTCACCCCAGTGCCTAAAGAAATAGAATGAGAAGTGACATCCAGCTGGCAGGAGCTCAACCTTAGGGCTTATAAGTATCAGGAAGGATTTCCTGCTCTGTGGTCAGAACCATACCATGAGGGATAGCTAAGGGTACACAGACTGAGTGGAAAACTACACCCTTTACTCAAATTCACAACTGATTTATTTTATTTATTATTTATTTATTTACCTCAGGATTATCCTGCTATTTAAAATCAAACCATTAACAAGAACGGTGTCTAGACAAGAGAATTCCTCCTGGCACCCCAAAAAGCCCCTCTCACTGCCCTTCAAACACATGCTGCCTACAAGGTCACTGCCTTTATTGGAGACCAGAGTGTTGGTCTGGCACACAGCTATTCAAAAATTAGTTTTTATTTTATTTTTTAAAGATTTATTTTATTTATGCATACAAGAGCTGGGGTATAGGCCAGAGGTGTGTGGTGGGGGGGAGAGAGGATTCTCCAGAAACAGAGTGGGGAGCAGAACGGGCAGACGGACCAAAAACACTGCTGAGGGGAGCAGTGGGTGAGACGGGAGAGGTCTGTTGTGCCATGTTGGTAGCTCCCTGGCCAGGGATAGAACTCAGGCCACAGTGGCTGGCGATACCTTTATAGCACTGAGACTCAACTCGTGTCAAAAAATAGCTTTTAATAAATAAATGCAAACTGATATTTTTGTTGGTACTTAACAGATTTGGAGATATCTGAAAAGGAAATATTTGTGGGGAAACACAGCCACTGTCTCACCATGACACTTGCCACAGTCAGTCTTGTCGGACACCAAATTCCTCTGGACAGTCACCTCTCAGAAGATTCACACTATCATGCAGCAGTCTTTCCCCGTGTTCCATTTGTATGCTTGAGTTATTTTAACATATCTCTTATTCATTTCTTACAATGGGAGAGACAAGTAGGATATTCTTCCTATTTGCTATCTGAAAATAAGGAATCCCCAGGAAAAACCCAGGGCACAGGAGGAAGCAAAGTTCTGGAAGTTCACTCTACACCCAGGACTTGATCATGAGGGGCCTGGGTCTCTAAGCCTCTGACAGCAGCTAACTGTAAAATTCTGAATGACACCAGTTTCCTAAAGTGAAATTTCTCCACCTGTGAACAGAGGCATTACAGTGTCATGTGGCTATAGGACTTCAGGTAAATCAGGCTGAGCGGGGACATGATCAGCGGCATCTGCTCAGCTCCAGCAGATGGCTGCCACCTGGGAATCATCCCCTTTCCATAATGCACAGGCAATGTGGATATTCATTTTTGCATTTGTTAAATATCTGCACTGGACAAACAAATGTCTTATGTTCAGTGAGGCAAGCAGAACACCTCCTTAGGTTGAAGAGCAGTTCTCAGCCACGTTTGCCCTCCAGGGGTTTAATAATCCCCAAGCTCCTTCCTACCCTGGAGATGCAGTGTTCCATCCACTGCACATAAGAATCTCTCCTTTTTGCCCTCAGGGAGGCCCCTGGAACAAAATGTTTCTCTTCTTACCAGAACTCAGATTCTGTATTTTGAAGGACATAGATATTTATTTTGTCTTAAATGACATGAGTCAAATACAACATAAATCACAAAAACACTTAACTGAATTGATCAAGCACTTGCCGGACACAAATGCAGACCTACAGCTCTAAGCCTACATAAGCTTCCCTTCCTCTTTGTACCAGATATTCTCTCAGTCACACACAAAGTGCCACTTCATCACCATCTAATCAAGACGATAAAAGTGTCAGAGTTGGAAATATACAATTTCAGAGCTGAGGAGAGAGACTAGATGCAAATCCTGGTCCTGCCATTTATTAGCTTGATAACTTTAATGAAGTTACCTGTTTGAACATTGGTTTCTCTCTTTTAAAATAAACACCACAGGGCCTCCCTGGTGGCAGAGGAGTTAAGTCTCAGCCTCTGCAGCACAATTTCCATACCTGACCAGGGAGCTAACATGGCACAGCAGACCTCTCCTGTCTTGCCTGCTGCTCCCCTCAGCAGTCTATGTCAGTCAGTCTGCCTGTTCTGCTCCCCACTCTATCTCTAGCGAATCCTCTCATCCCCCGCACCTCTGGCCTGTACCTCAGTTCGTGAATGCATAAATAAATAAATCTTTAAAAAATAAAAATAAAATGAAATAAACACCACATTAATCAGCCAGTTGCGTAAATTAGCAAATATATGTGTATAAACCATATAGTTACTAGATAAAAAATGGTTCTCTTTATCCCATTATAAATACTCAAACTTTTATGGTGTTTATCCCATCATATTTCAGATCAAATATAGCAGGGCATATGTAAATTAGTAGCCATTCAAGTTATGTTTCTCCCATCTGGGTTAGAGACACAATTGAGAGGATCAGAGAAACTATGCTGTCACCCCCCTTTTTTTCTAATTGTTACGGTTTAAGTAATTGAGACAGAAAACCAGAAACTTAGAAATATATGATGTGCAAAATCTTACACAGAACCAAACTCAAAGGTAGCAACAGCATATGCATTATATTGAACATAAAGTCATACACCTTGACTAATTTTACTTTGCAAATATAAATAATAATATATTTGAAATGTAAGTAATGGTTAAGTAGCATCATCCAACAGAATAGAAATACTCTTAGATTGGAAAAATATGAAGACTCATTTCTTTCTCTTCACTGACACTCAAAATTGTGATAAGGATCTATTTAGATGAAGCTTTTAATTCCAAATTTCAAGCTAGATATTTTTCCATTAATAATCTCCTAGAAATGAGATTTTGCCACAGGGTTAATTACTACTGAGCTACTGAATGTTTGGTTGACTCAGTGGTTTTAAATCATTCCCACATAAATACCCCTCTTGGTTATACCCAGTTCTAGTCCTCACACAGCACTTATTAATAATTTGTTTTGTCTTTTTCTTCAAATATGCATACAATTGCTTCAAAATCATATACAATAACATATACATGATCAGAGGTACTGATAAGCTTTGATAACCAGTGTAGAAACTGGTAACATCCTAACCAAAAGCACCAAATGTGAAGATTTTGTTGTTCTCTGTGGCCTTATTTCAAGGAGTCACACAAATTCCACTAGGTTCTGTAAATCACTGAAAGAAGCTTTCAGACCCTACCTCTATCTTCACAGTTTCCCAGGGGATCAGAATTTGTAAGAGGAGAACAACGTGTTTACTACTCAAAATGAAATACTTTATGAATGAATTTCTTTATGAATGAATTTCAAATTTGAATTGTGCTGGTTTATATGACGATCATCAGAAGTGAACTTAAAACTCCTCTGCAAAGCCACTCATAGCTACCCATCAATTCATGATGCATCCTTCCCTCCACCACATTCCTATTTCTCCTTGGGTCCATGTCTATGAAGTCAATTCTAATTCTGACACCCTATGCTATGGAATGGATATGACCCCCTCCCCCAATTCACATGCTGAAGTCCTTACCCACGATACCACACAAAGTGACTATTTGGAGTTTGGATCTTTAAAGTGTTAAATTAAATGAGGTCATATGGGTTATCCCCTATGCAGTAGGGCTGGTGTTCCTATAAGAAGATATTATAATAATAACACAAGTAAAAAGACCCCATGAGGACACAGGAGAAGATGCCAAGAGAAAGGCCTCAGGGGAAACCAACCCTGCCACACCTGGATCTCAGACTTCTCACCTCCAGGACTATGAAACAAATTTCTATTGCTTAAGCCATCAAGTCTATAGTACTTCTTTATTGAAGCCCTGGCAAAAGAATACACCCTAGTAAGCAGACAGCGCATTAAAATATCACTATTCATAAGAAACATAAATCAAAGACAGGCTACTTATTCAAAGTTGAATGCTTGCTGGTATGAAATGAAGAATAGGATGCTTGACATAATTTGACAAGCAGTAGAGAAAATTCTATCAGTAACTATGTTTTCATTTGGATATACAAATTAAATTGCAAACTTCCCTGGAAGAATGAGAATATTTCTTTAATTAGTAATAACAGTTTAATGGTATTTTTGTTGAAGCTGTGAGGTCTTCTGCTGATATTGGCTAAGATCAACCAGGTTATAAGGAATGGGGTTACAACAACCAGTTGTAATGGGGTGAAGAGCACCTACAGAGGAAAAAAAAATTGGCTTGAAGTATGAAGAAAGAAAAGTGGGCAGAATGGGTACAAGTAAGCAACCCGTGGGAGAAAAAAGCAACTTCTCTCTAGCCAGCCCAATGCACAGGACAGCACAAGGAAGGGTGTGGAGTTCTGCTTCTCACTGCAGATACCCCCCATGAGCTTCCAGCCTCCACCAGCAATTTCTCCTCCCTCCTTCTCTCCCTCCCTTGGCATTCCCTCCCTTTCTCTCTGGAAAGTAGAGAACAGACTGTAACCTGCCTGTGTGCCTCCCAGGGAAAGAAGCCCAGGCTGGCCTCACTTTCATCTACTTCCTTGCTACAGTGAAGAACATTCCAAGCATGAGCATGACCTTATTCTATCACAACCTCCATTTGAATTTCATTTTCTTTGGAGAAGGGCAAAGTGGTTCTGACAGAAAATGTTTTCTTATCCATGTTCTCTATCCTCTCTGCATTGCAAACTATAGGCCACATTGATCTCTCTACAGTCCAGAATACCCAGAGCAGGCATGTGAACAACAGAGTACTCTGCCCCTTGGCATCACAATTCTCCACAGTGCAACAGACAAACCCCTTGGACTCAGAGCTGGCACTAAACCCTTCCAATGACCCCAACAAAGTACGGCATCCTTTTCTGTACATTGAATGAAACAAAAAAATACAGACACTAAATGACCTGCACAAAGGCACACTAAATTAGGGAAAGGCCTAGATATATGCCTGATACTAACAGAAAGGAACACACAGTATGTACTATTAAACTGTTATGTGGGGGCATAGATTATAGGAGCAGAAATATACTTAAAAGTTTGTAGCAGCTTTGTAACATATACGCAATTTTCCCATAGGTGGTGATGACTGGCTGAAAGTTAAGAATGAAGTGCTACTTGGGCCTCCCTGGTGACCCAGGGGTTAAGACGCAAACTATGAAGCAATCCGCAGCCACTGCAGCATGAGTTTGGCCAGGGAGAAACCCACATGGAGGGACAGACCTCTCCTGTCTCGCCCACTGCTCCCCTCAGCAGTGTATTTCAGTCAGTGTGCCTGTTCTGTTCCCCACTCTGTCTCTGGTGAATCCTCTCACCACTTGCATCTCTGGCCTGTACCCCAATTCTTGCATAAAAATGAATAAATCTTAAAAAAAATAAAAATAAAGATACTAAGATAAGGCTTGAGTAGTTTCCTATTAAAAAAAAAATGAAGTGCTACTTGAAGAAAAAAAATGCACTTACTACTATAATAAATAGGTTTATAGGTATTTAAATTCTTCCCCAAATTGTAATCTTTTCAATTGCCTATCTGTTGTTATCATCTCCCATATCCAGAATTTGAAATAAATCCTACCCTATTGACGAATGACTGGTGAAGACAGGAATTAAGTAAGAGAGTCCCCTTTTCCCATTTGCAAGGGCAGCTTTGTGACCTAGTAGCACTTAGCTATGAATTGCTAAAACAGAAGTTTGAATTCTTCTTGTGATCTCAGGTAGAACGATGGCTACTCTGTGATGTGCTTGGGCATATGATGTGCTATTAATATTAATTATCAGTTACCTCATGAGACACATCCAAGAAGTGACTATGGAATTATATACAGAAACAATAAATGTTATTAATTAAAAAAAACTGCTTATCTTTGATTGTATGATACTTGTTTTTTTTTATGTACTTAAAACACTCAAGAGAATTTTGTTAGGCCTACAGCTACAGCCCACCCCAAGCCAACACTGAAGATCCCTCTTCTGGGGCCCACCAGCACACATGCTTGCCTCTGCCTCATCAATTTTGTGTTGGCCCCAAATCACCTGGAAAGGTATCTGCCAGGCTCCCCTGTAGACATTTAATACTTTGAGGGGAGGGGTCCTGACCATGTATTTTGGCCAGGGCCGGTTCATATTCATTCCTTATCAAAGTTGTCTTATTTCTCCAAAAGATTGAAACTAAGAACTTTGAGTATTAAACTGAGATAGACCCTAGGTGTCAGGAGCTAGGATGAACCTTAGGAAAAGTCACCTCCTTTTCCTGTAGTGGAGCAAAAAGGAAAGTCAGTCCTGCGGCTGTTCATGGGCAAAGCCAGAAAGGAAATTCACATTTCCAGTCTCTAAATTCTGGCATTTCCCCCACACTTTGTGCATTATCTGCACATCTGTCCATCCTGACTTTGATACCTACAACACTGGGGTTGGAGGCACATCCTAGTCACATCCTGCATCAGACTCAAGAGGCTGTGCTCTGGAGACTTAGCAGGATTGCTCCTCACCTGCCTGCCCTGCTTACTTTTGAGGGCTGTCCCAGGATGTCCTCTACTACCCAGTAAGCCTCTGGCTTGCCAAGTCCAGGTAAACCATGAAGCCTGCACTGGGGGGTCTGGAGTCACTGAAGGGAGGCAAAAGGCTGTCGCAGGCCCACTAGTGGGTAGGACTTTCAGAGTTCACTGGAGGGAGGGGGATGGTTTCCCTGCCCTGCAAGCCATATGTTCTAGACAGAGTCTCCACTGAAACCAGAGTCCCTGTGGGGATGGGCTTTGGTTCACAGGGGAAGCAACAGCTGCAGAGTAGAATAGTTTAAACAGGTGAATATGATTAATTAAAGTCAAATTGACTTCCACACTCTGTTTAAACACTGTCTCAGTTTCCACTTCTCCATGAACTGGACAAAATAGATAATCATATACTTTATAGCATGGTATCAGGTTTAATCAGTTGATGCACATAAAAGCACAGCCTAAGCCTGACATACAGCAGGCGATCAGGACATGGCCAGTGCTATTAATATTAGTACTCATCTAAAATAAAACAAGTTTTAATCATGAGCTGGAATGCTTGTTTTTGCCATCCATCAGGCTTTGTCATTCAATGAGCAAGTGGGCTTATTTTGTTGTTGTTTGTTTGTTTTTTCCATTTTTTGAATATTTGCATGATACTCTGCATACATAATCTAGGAAAACAGATTATTTATATGAGTGGTCTAGCTTAATTGGACATTAAACAATATATACCAAATGACAACCTGTGTTTGAAAACAGATTGAGCATTTCACAGGCAAACACTTTTAACTCAGGAGCAGTAAATCACTGTTACAAGCACAGGCATAACTGTTGAGGAGTTCCCTTCTTGTCACGGGCTTCATTCTAATAAAACCCTTCTGTAGCGAATAGCAAAGGAACTAACGTGGACTGGCCACACTGCTTTAAAAGATTACCTCTGCTCTGAAAAAAAGAGGTCGGGTTAAAGAGACCCGAGCACAGCGCTGCTGTCCACCTCTGAGAACCAGAAAGCGCCTCTTCTTCAAAGTGGGGGAATAGTGCACAGAGCTGATTCACCCCTTCCTGGGAGATGCAAAGTCGCCCGCCTGGCGCGGCCTCTTACCACGAACTCCTCCAGAGTCTGGTAGGTCTTGCCCCGGAACTCACAGTAGTTCTTCCTCTCCTTGCACTGCGGACAGCACTGGCTAGTGTCGACGTGGATGCAACGCGGGTGCAGCCTCGGGCACTCGGGCTGCGCGCACAGTGGCCCTTCCTCAGTACACAGGCACGGACAGGCCGAGGGGCCGGGCGCGAACTTCTCCCCGATCGCGTACACAAAGCCGCTCTCGTCCACGCAGCCCTTGCCGCGGTAGTCCGGGTACGCATACTCCTCCGGCGGCTCGGGCGTGGGCGCGAGCTCAGGCACCGTGGAGTCCTGGGCGGCTGCAGCGAGCAGTGGCTCCTTCTGCGGGATGTCCCCGCGGTACCGGACCTGCAGGTCCCCGGCTTTGGCGCCCCCGCCCTGGGCAGCCCAAACCTGCCTCTGCTTGCTCCACGCCTCCCGGCCCGTGAGCCCTCGGCCGCCCTTGCTCTTCCAGTCCCGGCCGCTGCCGTTCTGGTCCCTCGCCGGGCGCCCGAGCTCGCTCACCCGCCCCGGGCCATCCCGAGAGGCGTGCTCCCGCTTCTCCTGGCCGGGCTGCTCCGGCGCCTGGGCCAGCTTCTCCAGCGGGATGCTCGGGCTGCACAGAGCCACCATCAGGCAGCAGGTGACCAGGAGGGAACTGGACAGCGCGCCAACTGCCATCGCAGTGGAGCTGGGCATCCCCTACCGCGTCCCGGCGGGCGGGCGGGGAGCGCCGCCGAGGGGCGAGTCGCATTCACAGCCCGGGAGCGCGCCGCCACCGGCCGGGAGCCGCCGTCCCTGCGGAGAGAACAGCAGCACAGCTAAGCCCCGCGGCCCGCGCGACCCGGCCCCCACCCGCCCCAGCGCTGCTGGGGCTCCCTCTACGTTCTAGATTGAAGAGCTGGACCACGCGGGCGGGGCGGCATGCCCAGCGTCGGTACCCAGCCGGAGTTCTTAGACATCACAAATTGTGGAGTCCTATGTGGAAGCGAAGTCCAAGGGAAACACTGGCCAGCAGGATCTCTCACGTAGTCGTGATTAACAGTCGCGATGGCCAAAGGCGGGTGGCAGAGCCGCGGGGATGCCGCGAATCGTGCCCGCGCCCTCCACAAAGCTCGGGTAGAACCATTTAATCCTGAAGCCTAGGGTGTCCTTCGCTAGCACCTAGCCATACCAGCCCAGAGGTTATTAAATGGAGATTACGCAGTGGAGTTAGAGACGAATGTCCGCGCCAGAGGAAAAGCGGGGAGCCTCCCCTCTCTTGTTTTAGGCCTTTGGGGAAAGGAGGTGGGGGTGGTTAAGGAAAGCCCCTAGGATCCCGCGGTGCATTTCCAACAACTTTTTAAATGACTCCACTCCTGGGAGCAGCCACCACTTCCCGCTCACCTCCCCAGGCTTAGCTTCTCGGAAGACTGTTCCAGACTAACCCTTGGGCGGAGGGATCGGGGATTCGGGAGATTAAGGCGCTTCTCTCCACCATTTGAGTCTAACCCGCTGCTCGGCGCCTTGGCGACCACGAGAGACCCGGGGTAGGTTTCAGCGCTTGGTCTGGTAATTGATTTTACCAGGGAGGGGTGTTGGAGGTAGAGCAGAAGTGCAAGGCAGATGGAAATTCAGGGCTCTGAGTAGGACTGATCCTTTCTCATACTCAGGTCTCAGAAAGCCTTTCTAAATCCCAAAGTTTTTTGTCGCCCAAGGGGGCCGAAAAAATGCTAGACGCGGCAGGATGCGGGCAACCTATGGCTTTTTTCCTCCTTGCCCATCCCTACCCGACCGGCCCCGCCACAACCCCCGCGACATTCGGCGCAATCCAGGGCGTTTGTCTCCCTTTTTCTTACTACCCCTCCAGTAAAGCTTCCGCCATCCGCGCCCTCTGGCCACTACCATCCCTTACTCGGCGGATCTCGCCCCGGGGCGAGGGGACCCCTTCAGAGCAGCAGAGACTAAAGGAGGTATAAGGCGCGTCCCAGCACAAGCACCCAAAATACACCCTCACCCTGGGGAAAACTGCCCAACCTACATACATGAGCACAAGGCGCGGGCCAGCCGCCGGGTTTGCTGCGGGCGCAGGGGCTGTAGCGACGGGTGCGGCCCCGCGGCGCGGGCGCCCATCCTCCGGCGGGCTGGGGACCCGCGCCGGGCGCACCTCGGAGAGCGCAGCACCACCTGCGCGCTCTGCCCAGCGCGTGCACTGGGCTAGGGCGTCTCCGTTGTCTTGCTCATCTCGCCGCCAGAGGCTGGTAGTCCCGGCTTCAACTAGCTTCAGTGCCGCCCTCCGCGGCTCATCACCGGTCTCGTCCTCTCATTTCCACGACCAAGCGTGCCCGTGGGCCCGCCAGGGTTCTGCCTCGCTCCTCTCCAGCGACAGGAGTGGAAGCTCTCCAGCCCAGGCAGCCTGGATGGCTGGGCAGCCGCAGCGCGTCCGGGGGAGAGGAAACGCCCGGAGCGCGGCGGGCGGCCGTTTGGCACCGAGGCCGGGTGGTAAGCCCGCGTGCCCGCCTCCCGTCTCCCGCCTCCAGCCTCTGCCTGCCGCAGCCGCCTCCCGGCCCGCTCGCTTTCTCGCCGCATCCTCTGCTGCCCGCGGCTGGGGAGGGCAGCGCCTGGGTGACCTGCGCTGCTCTGGAGTTGGAGGACCTCATCTCCCTAACTCACTAGCCGCCCTCTACCCCATGCAACCCACCTGTCAGTCTCCACGCGTCTGCCTTCCTACCTCTTTGGTGGCCAACTCGGCCAGGCTGCCATTCTCTTTTTCTGCCACTCACTGTCCGCTGGACCTTTCATCTTGACCTTTTCCCCTTTCCTTTATTCTTCCCTTTAATTTCGTCCTTCCTAATTGGCACCCTCTGGCTTTTCGCTCCGTGGACAGCTGGATTTTGCCACTGTTGAAAAAACTGAACCAAACTGTGTTCAATTTGGAATTCCAAAGCCACGTTAGCTTAGCAGACTAAGTATTTTTCCTTTTTATTTTCAGAAACCCAGAGGCATAAACGTTTCAGGCTAAAAAAAACTACTAAAAATCAGAAGAGCAGACTTTTTTGAATGTCTACCTATTTTTGGCCCCGTGAGCCTCTATCTCCCCTTTCCTACCCACTGTCTCTTCTCCAAATACAAAAAGAAACATTTTGGTTAACTTTGTTGGAATGTTAAATGTAAAGCTTTACGTTTGGGATTGTTTTCACTCCTAAATTGTAGTGGATGAGTGTGATGTGCTGCTTTTTTGCATACCCAAGAAAAAGTACCTTTTCAAAGCAAGCCAGAAAATGGAATTTACATTGAAATGTCTATTCCCAGGGTTTTGATTCCTACTGTCATTTTGGAATCACTGAAAAGGTCCTGATGCATAAACACACATTTTCCCCAAGATCAGACCTTGGGCTGGGGGTGGGGTGGTTTGAAACAAATTCCTTTTCTCCCCAATCTTTACAGTAGACAGACCAGAATTAAATAAGGGCCTAAAAATGACAGAGAAGACTCCAAGAGCCTGGGGTGGGGTGAGGGGGGGGTTCTTTTGTTCACAAGTGCTCTCATATACATTGGGGTAGACCAAATAAATGTAATTAATAAAACTCCAGTAAGATATGTAAAATATTCTACTTCCTGCTGAACAAATGTTTGGGGGTGTGAATGAGGACATTGTATGTCTCTTTATGGTTTTCACCTCAGTAAGCAGCTGCTTTGTCCCAGCCTCTGGGTCACTGTGGAGAACTGTGGTTATGAGACAGTGGCACTCGCAGGAAGAGGTCTGACAAATTTGGGAACTTATTATGTGACCAGGTGTCCAAATCACTTTATTCTGTCAGATATCCTCAGAGGTGGTATGACAGGGAAGGTGAGATGAAGGCAAAAACACTTTTAGAAAGCTTTCTGTCCTCAGTGAAGAACAATAGCCATGCAGCCTTGATTAGCTGCGTAATTCAAAGAAATGTAGGGGACTTTGCAGGCATTCAAGGAATTTAGTGTCAATGCAATAAATTGTTCAGATCCACTTTATTTGTTTTGTATATGGTCTTCTCAAGCTACAAGGTAAAGGTGGCTGCAAAAAGATCTCTGGTAAGGGAGTGAGGCAACTGAATTCTTGCCTAGGCTCCTCCAGGGGCCAATTTTGGAAATTCAGGAAAGTGACCCAGTGTCTCAGTGTCTTTCTCTTCTCATCTTTAAAAGGAAAATGAAATCAAATATACTGGAATCCCAATGTGCTCTGTAACTATCATATTTCTTCCCACTTGCCATGCTTTAGTCCAGTTTATTACTTCCATCTTTCTCATTGCTTGCAGGAGTTAAATCAATCAGTGGGCATATACTCTTATTCAATAATGGCTATGAGAGTTTGTGCTTTGCCTCCAGGCCCATGCTGAGCATCAGGGAGAGAACAGGTGCTTACCAGAAGAGGTCAAAGTGGTGTCCTCGGCCACCACCTTTTCTGTCCCTTTAGGCAGACTAGTTCTACCTTCCTTTCCACCATCAACACGTGATTCATGTATCTTTTATAGGCTTTAGAGCAGTTGAATTTCTGATAGCTCTAGGGTATCTGCATACACTTCTGAAACTGGCTTATTAAAGTGCTGGAGCTGTATTTTGTTCTTCTTATGTGCTTAGAGTCTATGCCCTAAATAAAATAAATAAGAAGGGAAGGAAAGGGGGAATAAAGGAGGAGATGCCAGAAAGAAGGAAAGCAGGGGTGTCCTGCACAATCATGGAAGAATGAAGACACTAGGTGAGTGTCCTTTAGATACTCACCACTACAGTGCAATAAAACAAAACAAAACCTCCCTCTCTGAAGAATAAAGCTATGAGCAGAGCACACACTAGGAGCAAGAAGAGTAGAAGAGTCCAGCAGAAAGGGGCAGGAAAAACTTTAAGTGAACGTTATTTGTAGTAAAAACAATAAAGAAGGGTGTCTGCTGTGCAGAACCCTCTGCAACTTTATCTCAAGCACAGGCCAACATGAGGGATGCCATGCAGCATCCACTGCTCTGTATTAGGGGGCAGGTGAGTTGGCACCCAGGATGCAATGTAAATTATTAGAGAGCTGTAGAAGTGGGGATGCAAAGCAAGGAGTACTGGCTTGAGCCGGGGGCTGTCAATATAGAACAGATAGATCCTGAATCTGCAGAGAGAAACAGGTCAGAATACCTGGGTTTCCTGAGAAGGGGCAATTATTTATTTATTTATTTAAAAGATTTATTTTATTTTTTAATGCATACAAGAACTGGGGTGTAGGCCAGAGATGCCAAGGATGGGAGGATTCACCAGAGACAGAATGGGGAGCAGAACAGGCGGATTTACTGAAATACATTGCTGAGGGGAGCAGTAGGTGAGATAGGAGAGGTCTACTGTGCCATATGTGTTAGCTGCCTGTCCAGGGATGGAACTCATGCTGCAGTGACTAGTGATTCCTTGATAGACCTGAGATGTTAATCCCTTTGCCACAAGGGAGGTTCTGAAGAGGCTACTATTTAAAGCCCAGGGTGAAATATTCAAAATACCTGCCATCCCACAATCCAGGACCAAAACCAAAACAAAGAAATGCTTGAACAAACTAAACCTCAAACACCTGTCAATAGTAGGAGCAAACACTCCATAGAAGGCTCCGTCCTACAAAAAAAAAAAAAAAAAAAAAAAGAACAATTCCTGGCCTGTGACACATATTAATTTGTGCTCAGTGATGCATCTAATGCTTGAAAATAGCCCAGAGTGGAAGTGGACTCAGGACTATAGGAGACACTAAGACTAAAGAGGGGATCCCTATGTAATACAACTCTGGCATCCACAACACTGTAGGACATCAAATTTCTAAATACTTGAGGTGGTCCTTTCATGGCCTATTTCCCAGTCCTCTTATATTCTTACTATACCTCACCAGTGCTAGTCATCAGATTATGTCAATAAGTACAAAGACAATATTCTGAAAATCTATCCATATTACAGTGCATAAAAATTAAAAAAATAGCATACAAAAGAACACACCATAGACTTGAGCAAAACAAGCAAACAAACAAACGCTGAGAGCAGCTCCACTCCAGCAGAACTACAGAACATGACAAAAAAGGAGTTCAATGTAACAGTCATAATGCTTATAGAACTGCAAAAAAAGAGAAGACATAAAACAACAGAATAAAGATAAAGAAAATATGAGACAACTACAATTGGAAATAACAGAACAAAGAAACATCATAGCTGATGTTGTTGATTCGAGGGTCTCAACAACTGACAAATAGAAACAGTGAAGAAGGACTTGATAGCAAAATGTTGGAAAACACACAAATAGAACAACATAGAGAAAAAATAATAAAAAATAAGAATATAGTGTAAGACACCTTTAGAAGAACTTATAGTAGCAGCCATATCATTGGGATCCAAGAAGGAGAGGAGAAAGAAAAGACATAGACATTTTATTTAAAGTAATACTTGTTGAAATCATCTCAATCTGGTAAACAAACCAGACATTTTGTTCAAGAGACCCAAAATTTCCAATCAAAATAATAACAGAGAGACAAATATAAAGACACATTATAATAAAGCTGTTGAAAACCAACAACAAGGGCAGAATATTAAATAATCAAGAGAAGAAAAATAAGGGAACATTAATAAGACTGTCAGCAGAAACACTGCAAATAACAAAAGGAAGGATATATCTAAAGTACTTTAAAGACTTCCAACCCAGAATTCTTTACCCAGTAAGACTAACATATAAGATAGAAAGGAGAGTAAAGAGTTTCACTGAAAAGTGAAAAACAGAATTTATCCACACCAAACAGCACATGAGAGAAATTCTAAAGAAGTTTTTATAAAACAATGGAATAATGTTATTGACACAACAGACCCATTAAACACTTAATAGCAAGGAGGTGTAAAGTAACAATGTTGCCTACCAAAACCTAGTGGGAGATCAGAACATCCAATGGGTCACACATACATCATAAACTAACACATAAGTAACAGAAATTTAACAAATAAAATGTAACAGGAGAGCCTCAAAAACTAAAAAAAGAGACAATAAAAACAAACAAAAATAACAAAATCTCAAGGAGCCCTAACATCTCTAAAATGTAAACATCCTTAATTCACCAGTCAAAAGATGTGGAGTGGATGAATGGATTTCTAAACAAAATCCAGCCTTCTGTTGCTGAAAGAAAATCATCTAACCAAGAAAGAGAGGCATAAACTAAGAGTGAAAGGCTAAAAGACAATCACACAAACAAGTATATACAAGGCAGTGTGGGGAAAGAGAGAGAGAGAGAGAGAGAGAGAGAGAGAGAGAGAGAGAGAGAGAGAGAGAGAGAGAGAATTAGAGAGAGAGGAGCAGAGATACATAAAACAGTTAATAAGATAGCTTAGAGATATTGGTAATAATAATATTAGGGGTCTTTAATCTCCCACTTACAATAATGGACAGATCATCAAGCTCAGGAATGAAAAAGGAAATAATAGACTTAAATGAGTGTAGTGGCAGGATGGGACACAGCAGGATTTCTGTAACTGGAGCAGACAGGGTAAAAGAGAGTTCTGGAGCCCTCGGTGGCTTTCTCAGGCTTTTATTGTTATTTTACATGTACTGCAGCAATCAGGTACACGGCAGGCAGGGGTGCCAGGGTGGGGATGGGGGCAGGAGGCCAGTAGGCCTCCAAGTCAGAGGACAAGTCTTCACTCTGGGTTTCTTGTCTTCTCTCTCTCCTTCCTCTTCTCCTGCTTTTGCTCTCTCTCTCTCTTTTTAAAGATTTATTTATTTATTTATTTATTTATAAGTACTGGGTTTAGTCAGAAGCATGGGAGGGTGAGAGAATTCACCAGAGCCAGAGCGGGGAGCAGAGCAGGCAGACTAACAAAATACACTGCTGAGGGGAGCATTGGGTGGCAGGAGAGGTCTGCGCACCATGTTGGACCCTCGCTGGTGGCCAGGGATCAAACCTGTGCTGCAGATCCTGCCTCTGCTCTCTTGGGGAATATCTGAAGAGGCAGTTATGGCCCACAGAAGTAAGCAACACAACTATAACAATGTAACAACTGCAGGTGCCCCATCAGGCAAGGCAATCCTAATGGCAGGAGGGCAGAAAAGCCTGAAAACCACCATTTACCCTACAATGAGGTGCTGATTAAATAGGTTTAATAAACATCTATAGAATAAGTCATCCAACATCTATTGTATACTCGCTTTTTTTTTTAAGCACACTTGGGACACTGTTAAAAATAGACCATAACCTTGGACACATGTCAATTGTCAATAAAACTACAAGATAAATTTGTAGCTATTATTCTCTCTGACCATAATATCACAAAGTAGAAATCAGCTTTAAGAAAAAAAAAAAAACAAAACTGAATACATGGAGATTAAATAATATGATACTAAATAGCAACTGGTTAACAGAGCAAACCAAAGCAGAAGTTAAAAAGTAATTTGAGGTGGACAAAAATGTTGACACAAGAAGCCAGAATCTATGGTATGCAGCAACATCTGCCTTAAGAGGGAAGATAAGTACTATATAGACCCACACTAAGAAGCAAGAAAAATCCCAAATAAATAGTGTAATATCACACATAGAGCAACTCAGAGGAAAAAACAAGACCTGAAGTTAACAGAAAAATTAAATATCAAAAATAAGAGTGGAAAGAAATGAAATAGAGATTTTAAAAATTGTCTGCACAAAAAAAAAATCAATGAAAATGAGAGCAGGGGACATCCTGGTGGCACAAGGGATTAAGCACTGCACTGTGAAGCAATCTGCAGCCTCTGCAGCAGGAGTTCGATCCCCAGCCAGCCAGAGAGAAACCCACATGGCAAAGCAGACCTCTCCTGACTCGCCCGCTGCTCCCCTCTGCAATGTATTTCAGTCAGTCTGCCTGTTCTGTTCCCCACTCTGTCTCTGGTGAATCCTCTCACTTACCACATCTCTGGCCTGTACCCCAGCTCTTTTATGCATAAATAAATAAATCTTAAAAAAAAAAGAAAATGAGAGCAGGTTCTTTGAGAAAATAAATAATGTAGATAAACCTCTAGCTATACTAACACAAATGAAAGAGAGGAGACTCTGTAAAACAAAGTAAGGAATGAGGTTAGGATGACTAAAAATTGGTTGAACAATAGAGTCCTATGGTGATAGGAACCTGGATCTTTGGAAGAAAAATGTACCCTGTGCATTTTTTCACTAGTAAAAAGCCTCTTTAGAATGTGGAGGTGGGCTAGTTCCAGGAAGGTAGTGGAGGAGAAGTGGAGAGATAGTAGGAGGGAGGGAGAGAGAGAGAGGGAGGGAGAGAGAGAGAGGGAGGGAGGGAAAAAAGGAGGGAGGGAAAAAGGGAAGGAGGGAAAAAGAGAAGGAGGGAGGAAACATTTGTAGAGACCCAATTCCAGGTATAGTTGGGCAGCAGCTGCAGTGGTGTTTGCAGACATTCAGAGCCCCTCAACTGTGTCCTGTTGATCTCTTACTGCCTTGAGACCAATAAATAATGTGCTTTTCATTTAGTTCACACCTTTGGCAAAGCTGCATTTATCTTGAATCCTGGACTCCAGCCAGTGCAAAGAAAGAGCTTTAAAATCTTCATCTTTGGGGTCAGTGGGCATAAAAGCCACATCCACTTGAAATCAAGGGTGAGCAAGATTTTTGTGGTTGAGACAGAAGGTTGACCATTAACTCAACTTAATGAGTGGGAGAAGCCACTTTCAGAGCTCAGGTGGCTTTTTATGGATGTGCACAGAACAAGTCTGGTTGTTCAGGGAGCCACTAATTAAAGTTCTGCTTTTGAATGGGCTAGAGTTGTAGAGACAACTCCACTGCTGCTCACCCTTTTGCTACGTGCCTGGGATTGAGAGTTATTGCTCCCTGAGCTGACTTGCTGCATGGGCTGCCTGATTACATCGCACCTTGGAGACTCATCCCTTCTGCTGTGATGCCAAAAGTCAGTAGCTTCTGTTCAGATAATCAAATGCATGACTCAGACATTCTAAAATCAGTGCATTCCTTGAAAGGAGGTTTCCAGGGATCTGATTTCAATATACTTTACAGTATTTTTAAGTATACATGGTATACATTTAAAGTATATATGTGTATATTTATAGTATTTAGAATTCACTGGATTAACATTGCAGATTGCATACTCATTGACCTATATTTAAAAAAATAATCTTTATGAAACAAGGACCAGTCAGAGTTTAATATTTGAGAAATACAACAAGCAGTCTGTGTATTGTTGATGGCACAATAGCATGCCCTTGCAGGAAAAGGCCTAGGTGCACCAGGCAGAGGTGAAAAGCTTTTGATGCATTAAGGTTTTCCTTCTACTTTGGACACTTCTACAGGAAGGAGTCTCTGGAAGTGCTGATCGCCATGTTAACCCCAAGCAACAGAAATGCACCAGATCTGGCTGTGTTACATCCAACCTGGCATCATTTATACCCTGTCCCCAGACCAACCCCCTGCCACCCCCGCCCCACCAGGGTTGACTTCTCTTTCCAGCCCCAAGCTTTGTCTTCTGAAGCCTTCCCATCATACCAAAGGGACTTTGAAATATTCTAGGGCATAAATATGTACTCCTGGATATTACCAGTTTCTGGAGATGGCAAAACCTGAAGATGGGGAGCTTGGAGCTCAGATATGAGGCTCCAGATGTGCACTCAGACAGTCACCATGTGCTTTAGCAGAATCATGGATCATTGCTATGAGAGATACTCTCATGATCCATTGTCATAAGAGGTTCTTATTCTAATCTACTTCTGCATATAGTCCAAACTTGGGGATATTATAAAATCCAGACAGCTGGGATTTAGTGAGGAGGTGGAGGGGGGTCGGGAGAAGAGACAGTAACTGAATCATAAACCTGAGGTTAAAGCAGAAGTAGAGACTATTCAGTCAATGGTCAGTCATCAGTGCTTAAACCAGAAGAAATCAAGATTTGAGGGACAGTGTACAGAGTGTCTAATGGACAAGAGGAGATGGAAATAATGCTCTCCCAGAAACAATTAATTTTTCCCTGCACACAGATTCTTCCCTGAATTCCAATTCTACTGGTTATTCCTAGGGGGTGGTATTTTGGGCCTCTGAACAAAAACAGAGTGACACCATCAAATTTCCAAGGAATCTATAAAAGCCTTCTTTATTTTCAAATCTAAACTCCTCAATAACATGAGGTAGTGTGGCATATATTTAATTATCTCTCACTTTCCATGCCTAGCCCTACATACTATAAGCTACTTCCTTGTGTCTAGCTTAGGACTTCTGTCAAATTTAGTCAGGTCATCTCAAATGTTTATCAGATGCACTAATGAAGGAACTCAAAGCACTTTTTATGATTTTGCCTTTGTCTGTGTCTTGTTGCTCCCCTACTATGTTCTACCATTCAGAGGTCCTGCACATGGTAAGTTCTTTTCTTTTTTTTTTAAAGATTTATTTATTTATTTATATAAGCACTGAGTACAGTCAGAAGCGCAGGAGGTTGAGAGAATTCACCAGAGTCAGAGCGGAGAGCAGAGCAGGCAGACTGATGAAATACATTGCTGAGGGGAGCAGCGGGCAGCAAGAGAGGTCTGCACGCCATGTGGGAACCTCACCCGGTGGCTGGGGATTAAACCGGCAGTGTGGGCAGCTTGGCAACCCAGCGCTCAACCACTGAGCCACTGGGGAGGCCCCTGCACATGGTAAGTTCTAACTGGCTCTAGGCCTCCTTGCTTTTCTCTGTCCTTTGCTGCGTACTTTCTTTTTTCACTCAAGAACATGCAATTTAGGTTTTATCTGCAAATATTGAATGAAACACCCTAAAATCTCAGATATAAAAAAATTTCTCTGTATTCCTGGGTCAGGAAGACTTCTTGTTCTATGACTCTGCCTATGTATTTGTATTCTATCCTCAACTATCTTGCAATATTCAAGAAAGAAATCCTGTGAGTATTTGAATAAGGGTTGAGGGATTAAAGCCAACCTAGTTCCCATCCCCTGGTTACTCACTGAAGGGCTACTCAGATGTCAACTAGAATTTGTTAGAGGTAAGGCTTTCTGACCACACACTTGTCGATTGGGCTTATGTAATCATCAGTCTTTATTCTATTCTTTTCATCAAGTTATTCAATTTGGACCATTATTTTGATGATCATCATTATATATTCCAGTAAATTAATTAACTAGATAATATTTGTTTCATCTTGTGATTCAATGAGCACAGTTTCAAGGTTCTCCTCCCAAGCACAGAACTTTCTAGCACATCACTGCTCATTTGCTTCCAGATTAAAACAACTAATTAGTATTCCTTCAGTAAAGTTTTTCAAAAGATTCCAAAGTCATGTTCTATAGTTCTATAGTTTCATTCAAATCATATTTCTTCTTTGTGTTTCAAAGATATCATTACTATTCATTTATTTGAGGTTTACTTATTTATGCTCATACATTTTTTAAAAAAATGTGTGTAGATAGCTGCAAATATAAAAAGGTCTGCCACCAAATATCCATTCTTTTTCTCCTGATAATGAACATAATGAACAATAATCTCTTATTCTTCTGAGAACAAAATTCTACCTCATTCTCAACCACCTGCTTCTCAGACAGCTGTCAGGTGGGGCAGGAACACTGGCCACTGGGCACAATGGATGGTTTAGTGATCTTGTGTGATCTTGAGATTGTAAGTATCAGACCTAGGACTTCTACATAAACTATATGAGAATAAAAGGTTTTATTTTTCCCCTCTTTCTCACTGAACTCGAGTCTTGTAAAAATTTAAGACCAAGCTGCTAAGAAAAGTTGTAGATTATACCCGAAACAGAGACAGCACAGGACAAAATTGAAGAAAGAAAACAAGACAAATTAATTCCTGAAAATGTTGAGTTCCTCATAACCTCAAAGAATGTCCTGCTAGTGTCTTTTTAGACACCAAAACCAAACCACTGTTTATCTTTTTTATTTTCCCCAAGTTGATTTGTTCTGGAGTTTTCTATCACCTGCAAATTCAAAAATCCTGACAAATAAAATGGTTCATTAATTGAATTCAGCAAAATCACAATTCAAATAGTGGTCCCCAATATCACAGCAGACACTAAAATTCCATCATAATGGGTTAGACTGTAAATAGATTTTAGTCCTATGCTCTCAAAAGTGCTCTCTTACTCAGAAATTAAGCCACTGTTTTTGCAACACAAGAATTCCTTTCATGGTATCCTAGCAGATCTGCCTCTATGCTCTCAGAGGCAGAACTGTTTCTGAATTGTGCAAAGAGCCACCCTTGCCAGCTCTGCTAAATTTCTCTGGCAGCCAAGGCATCCAATCAAGGTTTCTGAATCTCTTCCAGTTATAACGCCATTTAGAAATACTCAGCATTTCCCAGCCTTGAATAATATTGTGATCCTCTCACAGGGAGAAAATACTCTTGCAGACCTCCAATGTTTACTTAAATTCTTCCTATTGTAATTTTACTAAAATATGTGAAACAAAAATACTATAAACACTTAGACTTATAGCTTTTAAGCAATCATAAAATAAATTTACAGAGCAGGTATAAAATATATTTTAAAACTAGTGAGACTGAGCACTACTGAAGCTCCAAAGCTGCTCACAGCACTGGAGGCTGCATCTCTAAATACTCGGGTTCTTCTGAGCTCCACTTTATGAGAAGATTTGTGTCCGGTGGGACCTGGATTCGCCAATGTTTTTCTGTATTTAAGCTACTTCAATGTTATGTTACCATGACTTCCTGTGAAGTCACTGTCCTCTACTTACTACATTTTTTTTTAATAAATCTCACTGTTCTTTATTGAGTCTGCATTACAATTGTACCAAGTGTTATATTAAAAAGGAATGAACTTTCGCAGCAACATGAATGGAGCTAGAAGGAATTATGCTCGGTGAAATAAGTCAGAAGGAAAAAGAAAAATATCGGATGGCTTCACTTATAGGAGGAATATAGGGGAACCAAGTAAGACATCAGGGGGAAAATACTGACAATACAAAACACAACAAAACAAAGTAAAAACAGACAATTATAAACCAGGGACCTCCTGCAGGAGGGGAAAGGGAGAGGGATCAGAGGGAGGGAGGGAAGAGCATAGGGGACTGTGGTCATGGGCAAGGGTGAATTGGTAAAGGAAATTCTATGGGGAGTTTACTGACGGGGGGGGCAAACATTGTTTAAAAATGAACAGTAATGTAAACTATATACAAATAAAAAATTAAAAAATAAAAAGAAATGAAATTCAGGAAAGGAAGTCAAATTGTGGTTCTCATAAAGTGATCATCTGAGGCAATAGAACATATTTATATCAAGTTGAACCAAATTAACCAGTAAACAGTTTCCATACTTAAACTTTATATATACTTTGCATGCTTCAGTGAGTTCTGACAAAAGTACAAACACATATCATCAACATACCAATGATAATAACACAGTTGTTACACCTAAGAAAGTCTGTTATGTCTTTCAGTCAATCCCCTATCTGATTACCAACCCCACCTTGTACATTCCAGTTCCAGAAATCACTTCTATTTCCCACTGAACTTGAGTCTCATAAAATTACAGCTGAACCTATTAGGAGCAATGTGAGTTGTAGATTCTACCTGAAATGAGGACAGCACAGAAGAATATTAAAGCAAGAAAAAATAAGTCCTGAACATGTTAACCATTAAACCCTAAGAAGTAAACAAATAGATTTAAGGGTTTTCTGTATATGGAATCATGTAGAAACACATTGTTGGGGAAAGCAGTCAAAAGAACATGGCCACCTATTAACCTGGGAGCTGGACCTGGGCAACTCATCTCTACCACCTTTTTTGGAATGTGTCTTTAACTTGCCTTCCCTGTTCCCAGAAGAAGCTGCCCAAGGACATATCTCTGAGATAAAATGTGTTGCTAAGACCTTTTGGATTGTGCATGTGGCTGAGTCCAGTTAATGCCTCTATATAAAGTTGTAAGATTTGGGGAGTAATGCAGGGAACTACCTTTTGATAGTCCAAGACAAAGCCTTGTAAATAAATTTTCTTAATTCTTGAAACTGCTGCTTACCAATATAGAGTGCTCTACTTTTTTCTTTGGTATGTCTTTGCCCTCTGTGTATGGGGCTCATTTTCAGATTGTACTTAGGTTGTGACCCAACTTACCTAGCCTTTTTGTCTCCCTTCTGTCATTCACTAGATAGCTTTTGAGATTTTTACACATATTATGGACCCCAGGAAGTCATTTATTATGATTGCCGTTGTATGGCTCTACTACAGTTTATCTTTCCATTCATCTACTAATGGATACTTGGGTTCTGGTTATTAGGAATAAAGTTGATATGAGTATTTCTGTATGTCTTTTCATGGACATATGTTTACACTTTTCCTAGAAGGTAGAATTGCTCTGTCTATGGTAAGTGTGTGATATTATGACTATGCATATATATTATATATAGTCATTCATATGAACAAAAAATATTTCTTGTACATATATGGTCTTTATCCATGGTTCCTAACACATAATTCACAAAGATCTTGGAATTTCCTAATGTTTAGTGTTGTAAAATAGTCTCTTATGTGAATGGAAGCAACTTTTGGAAAACACCTGGTTGCAATGGAAACTAACATGAATGGAGGGAATTAGTTCCATCCCACCCATAAGGACCTTTGGGGAGGAAGAAAAACTGGAGATTGAGATAAATTGTCATTGGTCAATGAGTTAATCAGTCATGCCTTTGATGAAACAGCCATAAAACCCCAAAGGAGGGATTTGGAGACATGTGAACATTTGATGGAGAGGGTATGAAAGTGCTGTAACTTTTCCCCATACCGTGCCCTATGCACCTCTTCCTTCTGTCTGTTCCTGACTTATACCCTTTGTAACAAAGCCATAATCTAGTGAGCAAATGGTTTGCAGAGTTCTCTGTGCCTTCTAGCAAAGTGATTAAACCTAAAAAAATGTTTCTTGGGAATCTCTTCTTTATAACCAGTCATTTTGAAGCATAGCTAATCAAGATTTGCAATGGATATCTAAAGTCTGAGTATCTTCCAGTCTGTAGCCAGTTGGTCAAAAGTCCAAATAGCATCCTGGGATTGTGGCTGGTGTCTGAAGTGGAGAGGGGTCTTGGGAGATTGAATCCTTCACCTATGAAACCTAATGTTATCTTCAAGTAGATAGTACCAGAATTGATTGGAATTCTCAGTTATGCTGTTGAAGCATGAGAATTGCTTGTGGGTATGGGGAAATCTCCACACTCACATTGGAATTGATTTGAGTCCACGAATCCAACACAGTGCACATATAACTTCATAAGATATTACCAAACATATTGCCAAATGGCTAAAAATATTTACACTTCTACCAGCAGTAGCTGAGAGTTCCCATTGTTCCAAATCTTGTCAACACTGATGTGATAGGTCTTTCAAATTTTAACTAGTCTAAGTAGATATGAAGTAGAATCTCAATGTGCATTTAAATTTTATTTACTTTTAACTGAACAATGTTGAACATTTTTAATGTGTTTTGACATTTTCAAAATTTTTATTTTTTACTAAAAATCATTTTATTTGATGTTTAATTGGCATATTATATTAGTTTCAGGTATACAATAAAATTATTTGATATTTGTAAATATTATAAAATAACAACCACAATAAATTTTGTTATTTTCCATCCCCATACATAGTAACAAAAATAGTGTTTTCCTACATTGAGAACACTTAAGATCTACTCTGTGTGGCTTTTGTATATATTATTTTGTGAAAAAGTCTGTTTGCAATCACACTTCTAAACTTCATTATCTTATTTAATAGCATCTGGAGTTTATATATTTTGGATATAATCACTTATATAGTTATGGTGCCTATTTTTTCACACTTTGAAGTTTAAAAAATGTTAAAGCTCCATTTTCAAGTAACGATGAATGAAAATAAAGTTTAAGAACTCTTTTCCGTGTTTTAATAATCTTTTGAAAGGTGATACTTTTTAGTATTCATAAATTCCAATTTATCAAAGTTGTGTTTTTCTCATTAGTGCTCTTTATTTTTCTCATTTCTGCCTGAAGTTTGAGAACGGCTTTTCCTGCCCATATTTTCTTCTCAGTTATTTCCACACAATGTAGTTAGCTCTATTCCCTCTTTATATGGTCTTTTACAAACTTTCTTAAATTTATTTCATTTTTTTCTGGTTTTAGCTGCTACTATAAATAATACTTTAAAATTTTATTTTCAACTGCTTATTGGTAGTATATAATAATGCCATTGATTTTGGATATTGAGTTTATATTCTGTGAGCTGAGTCAGTTCATGTGTTAATTCTAATTATTACTTTGTGTGTTCCTCAGGATATGATATGCAAATATTTTATGGACTTCAGATAAAGACAGTTTTAATTTTTTTCAATCCATATTACTTATATTTTAATGCTTAATTTCATTCCTTAGGGACCTCCAACAAAATGTAGAATAACAGACTCAGAATCTTGTTTCCAGTCATACTTGGAAAGCATTCAGAATTACATGACTACATATGATTTTGGATATATGTTTTATTTCTGGAAGTTCTCTATTAGTCTGAATAAAGCCCTTTCTATTTTTTCTTTGCAGCTTTCTGATAAATGAGCGTTGAGTTTTTTCTAGTTCATCTAGTGTCTGCACCAGTTAGCCTGATTTATGATTTTCTTTTGATATTGAAATACACTATTGATTTTTAAATGTTTGACAAATGTTGCATTCCTGGGATAAACAAACCCCACTAAGTTTGTTTGGATTCAGTTTGCTACACTTAATGGGGGTCATATGTTTATATTGATAAGGAGTATTGATCAATAATATTTTTTGTGGCTTTCTATCAGATTTTGCTATCAGGTTATGTTGCTTCTCAGACAAAATAAGGAAGTATTTTCTTACCCTTTTCTGAAAGATTTCATCTAAGGTATAGAAATCACCAATGAAGCCATCTATATCTGGAGATTTCTTGTGAGCAGATTTCAATTCAATTAAACAAATAAGTAGGGCCTCCCCTGGTGGCGCAGGCAGTTAAGCAACGTGCTATGAAGCTGTCCACAGCCTCTGCAGTGCCAGTTCAATTGCGGTCATGGCGTGACAGACTTCTCCTGTCGCACCTGCTGCTCCCCTCAGCAGTGTATTTCGTCAGTCTGCCTGTTCTGTTCCCCACTTTGTCTCTGGTGAATTCTCTCACCCTCCCGTGCATCTGGCCTGTACCCCAGTTCTTGTATAAAATAAATAAATCTTTAAAAAATAAATAAACAAATAAGTATATGATGATTTATATTTTTTTAATTGTTTTTGTGCCATGTTGGTAAAATATATTCAAAAAATTTGGTCTTTTAACCGAAATTGTCCAATTATTTTGGCATAATATTGTTTATAATGTACCTTTGTTGTCCACTTAATATCCAACAACCCACTGTCTTTCTCATATCATTTTTAAAACCAAAATCAGCCTCCATTGATAAAATCTGTAATTTGTTTTCTATTTCATTTATCTATCTTGTTATATTAGGCCTCCCTGGAGGCATAAGGGGTTAAGTCTCTCAGCCACTGCAGCAGAAGTTTGATCCCCGGCCAGGGAAATAACCCTCATGGTGCAGCAGACCTCATTTGTTTTGTCTACTGCTCCCCTTATCAGTGTATTTCAGTCAATCCACCTGTCTGCTCCCCACTCTGTATCTGGTGAATATTCTTATCCCCTACCCCATATCTCTGGGCTACATCCCAGCTCTTGTATGCATAAATAAATAAAATGAATCTAAAAAAATATATAGCCACATAAAGCTATTAATTTTGCTTTAAGTAAAACTATGTTTGTATATTATAAATGTTGATTCAGTTCAAAATATTTTCTAACTTTTCTGGAAATATTTCTCTTAGACCTATTTCTTACTTAAAGTCTGCTGCAAATTTTGTGACTATTTGGAGATTTTTCTAGATTATTTTATAATTACTTACATCAATGTTTAACTTAAGTGTGATTCAAGAATACACTGTTTATGATAACATTTCAATCTTTTGAAATGTACTGAAACTTGTACTGTAACTTCCTGACCATAAAACAAGTTTCAGGGCCTCCCTGGTGATGCAGGCGGTTGAGCGCCACACTGTGGAGCTTTCAGCTGCCTCTGCAGTGCCTGTTCCATCCCTGCCAGCCTTGGAGCAACTCACATAGTGAGCAGACCTCTCTTGTCTCACCCGCTGCTCTCCTCAGCAGTGTATTTCATCAGTCTTCCTGGTGAATCCTATGTCTGGTGAATCCTCTCACCCTCCCTCGCATCTGGCTTGTACCTCGGCTCTTGTATAAAAAAAAATAAATCTTTAAAAAAAACAAGTTTCAGTACATTTCAAAAGATTGAAATAGGTCTAAGAGAAATGTCCATATATTCTATATTCTTAGTGATTTTGTGCTTATGATTTCTATAATTCACTGAGAGAGTCATTAAAATCTCTCACCGTGACTGTGGATTTGTATTTACTACCTTCATTGCTAAACATTGTTGTTTCATATTATCTCAAATTATTGATATATCTTGAATATTGTTATGACATTGTAATCTTTGGCTTTTTATTCAATATGAAATGATTGTACTGACATCTGGATATGTATCACGTCTGATATATTATTTTGTCTGGAATTAATATAGTCACATTAGGGGCCTCCCCTGGTGGTGCAGCGGTTGAGCGCTGGGCTGCGAAGCTACCCGCAGCCTCTAAAGCACCAGTTCGATCCCCGTCTGCCAGCGAGGGTCCCACATGGCACGGCAGACCTCTCCTGTCTTGCCTGCAGCGTCCCTCAGCAGTGTATTTCATCCGTCTGCCTGTTCTGCTCCCCGCTCTGGCTCTGGTGAATTCTCTCACCCTCCTACGCTTCTGACTGTACCCAGTACTTGTATAAATAAAAAATAAATCTTTAAAAAAATATATAGTCACATTAATATTGCTATGTTACTGTTTGTATAGGGTGTTTGTCCTCCATTCTTTCTATTGTTCTACACATATATGATACTTAACAATCATTTCCTGGCCATCCCATCAACCAAGCATCACTGACTCTTATAAAATGGAAATCTCTATCTTTTATTTAAAAAATTTAATCTGTGCCCTCCCTGGTGGCACAGGTGGTTGAGCGCAGCACTGTGGAGCTGTCCGCAGCCTCTGTAGCATGGGTTTGATCCCCAGCCAGCTGGCAAGATACCCACATGGCACGGCAGACCTCTCCTGTCTTGCTGGCTGCTCCCCTCAGCAGTGTATTTCAGTCAGTCTACATTTATGATCTTTGTTCCTCCTTTTATCTCCTTGTGGGTTAAGTGGATTTTTGTTGTTGTTTTGTTTCATTGATTTTGATCTCATTTGTAAGCTATTAGGTACACATCTTTGTACTACTTTTATCATGGTTAATATATGGTTTACAATAGATTTCCTTAATTTGTCACAGTCTGCTTTGTTACAATAATTCATGTGAAATGCAAAAATTTTACAATAATGTATTTTCATTACATTTTCTCTAATTTTTCATGCTTTATATTTTGTTTCTACCTGTGTCATACTGTATATAGTTTTATTTTCTCTGCTTTGAACATTTAGTTGAATGTTTTATTGAGGTAATTTTGTGTTATACCACTATATAAGTTTTAATTGTATATTATTATAAATCAACATATCTACATATAATAGACTATATTAAATTCACCACTGAAAGTTTTAATTCTATCCAAAAATCAAAATAATATTTGTATTTACTCATAGGCTTACTCTTTCCAGTACTCTGCATTTCCTTCTTAGACACCGGTTTCTATCTGGTTTCCCTTTTTAGTTTGTTGCCCATTTGAAAAACTTTCTTCAGCATGTTTTGTCTATAGGTCTACTAGCAACAGAATGTCTCAGCCTTTATGTATTTGGAAATTCTTGTTATTGGATATTGAATTCTCAGTGAATACATTTTTATTTTCCCCAGAAATTCCTTTATTTTTAACAAATTAATTAATGAGGTACCATTGTTTTACATTCTTGTTAATTATTTAGCACTATATAATTTATCCCCTCAAGTATGTTCACTATAGCACTCCCACCACCAAACAAAACACCCACAGTCCTCCACTATGTCAATTGTACTCTTCCTGCACCCCATTTTCACCCCTCCCATCTCCCTGCCCCTCTCCCTTACCTCTTGAATGCCTCAGATCTATAATCAGATTTCAAGATTTGGTTTTAATGTTTGTCTTTGTCTCACACTTTGTTTGCTTTGTCTATATTCCAAATATAATCTTTCTCCTGGGTTGTTTTGCATAGTATAATCCTTCCAGCTCCATCCATGTTGCCACAAATGGCAGGAATATATATATATATATATATATATATATATATTCTATTGGATACATATACCACATCTTCTTTATCCACTCATCTGTTTGGAGATATTTAGGTTGGGGGCACTTGGCTATTACAAATCATACTATAATAAACATAGGAGTACATGTTTCCTTTCAAATTAGTGTTTTTGTTTTCTTTGGGTAAATACCTAGGAGAGAAAATTTCTGAATTATGTGGCAGATCAATTGTTAGTCTTTTGAAGAGTCTCCACAGGTCTTTGATAGGAACTGGAGCAGTCTAAATTATTACCAACATCATAAGAGGGTTCCTCTATCTCCATACCCTTGTCTCACTGCTTTCTTTAATATGTTCCATTCTCACAGGTGTGGGGTGGTATCTCATTGTGGCTTTTTTTAATTTAAATTTTATTTTTATATTCCCCATACAATTACAACCCCCTTATTTTGATCCCAAGCCCTCCTTTCCCCACCCCCCATCCCCATAGAGTGTCTCTGGTTCATAGTTATTTGTTGATTTTGATATTTTCTTTCTTATAGATATTCTTTTTCCTGGATCCTTATTTAAGTTTTCTAGATTCCTGCTATGAGTGAGACCATCTAGTATTTTTCTTTTTCTTTCTGGTTTATTTCGCTGAGCATGATCCCTTCCAGCGCCATCCATGTTGCTGCAAATTGCATGTGTTTATCTTTTTTGAATGCTGAGTAATATTCCATGGCATATATGTACCACATCTTCTTGATCCAGTCATCTATTTTTGGGCATTTGGGTTGTTTCGACGAGATCGGGCGCGTTCAGGGTGGTATGGCCGTAGACCATTTGGGTTGTTTCGAAAGCTTAGCTATTGTAAACAGTGCTGCTATAAACATAGGGGTGCAGGTGCTTTTTGGAATTGATGTTTCTGTGTCTTTTGGGTAAATGCCTGGGAGTGGAATTGCTGGATCATATGGAAGCTCTATATTCAGTAGGTCAAGAAATCTCCACACAGCTCTCCATAGTGATTGGACCAGTTTGCACTCCCACCAAAAGTGAAGGAGAGTTCCTTTTTCTCCACAACCTCGCTAACATTTGTTGTTGCTAGTTTTTTGAATATGTGCCATTCTCACTGGTGTAAGATGGTATCTCATGGTAGTTTTGATTTGCATTTCCCTGATTACAAGTGATGTTGAACATTTTTTTCATATGCCTGTTGGCCATTTGTATTTCCTCTTCAGAGAAGTTTCTTTTTAGCTCTTCTGCCCATTTTTTGACTGGGTTATTATCTTTGTTTTTGTTGAGTCTCATCAGCTCTTTGTAGATTTTTGTGATAAGTCCTTTATCATTAGTGTTATGTGCAAAAATGTTCTCCCAGTCAGTGGGGTTTCTCTTTGTTTTTGTTATTGTCTCTTTTGCTGTGCAGAAGCTCTTTAATTTGATGTAGTCCCAGCTGTTGATCTTTGCCTTCACTATCACTTCTTTGGGTGATGTGTCTGTAAAGATGTCTTTGATGTACATATCATGTAGTATTTCGCCTATATTTCCTTCTTTGTATTTTATGGTTTCAGGTCTTATGTCTAGTTCTTTAATCCATTTTGAGTTGTTTTTTTGCATGGTGTTAGGTAGTAGTCAAGCTTCATTCTGTTGCATGTAGCGACCCAGCGACGTCATTGTGGCTTTGATTTGCATTTCCTGATAAGTGATGATGAACATTTTCTCATATACCTGTTGAGCATTAGCATATCTTCTCTGGAGAAGTGTATATTTAGCTTTTCTGTCCATATTCCAATTATGCTGTTTGTTTTCTCTTTATTCAGTTGTATGTGCTCTTTGTAGATCTTTGACATCAGTCCATTGTCAGAGGTATGCTGTGCAAATATTTTCTCCATTCAGAAATGTGTCTCTTCATTTTGATTCCTTAAATATATTGGTTTAATCATTTTTATTTTCCATTGTTTCAAATGAGAAGTCCAATATTTTCTTAGCATCATTTCCCTGTATTTAATGTAAAACTTTATTTGACTTCTTTTAACATTTTCTATATATCATTTATTTTTAAACCACTTAACTATGGTATAATTTCATTTGTATTTATACTTTTAAAAAATATTTATTTATTTATTTATTTATTTATTTATTTATTTATTTATTTATTTATAGAAAGACCTGAGGTACAGAAAAGAGCTGCAAGGGGTGAGAGGATTAATCAGAAACAGAGTGGGGAGCAGAACACTCAGATTGACTGAAATACACTGTTGAGGGGAGCACCAGGTGAGTCAGGAGATGTCTGCTGTGCCATGTGGGCACCTCCCTGGCCAGGTATCAAACCGGTGCTGCAGTGGCTGCTGATAGCTTCATAGGTTGCGTCTTAACCCCTTGTGCCACCAGGGAGGCCCCTGTATTTATACTGTTTAAAGTCGGCAGAACTTTCTGTATCTCAGTAATACTTATCAAGTTTGAAAACAAAATGGACCAAAATTAAAATGAAATCTTCCCAATTCTTTCCTTCCTTTCCTAGTCTGCTGGCTTCAATTATTAAAGGTTTTTTTTTTTTTATTTCTTCTTCCAATTGATTGTGTATAGGAAGGCTACTGATTTTTGTGTGTTGATTTTAAATCCTGCTACTTTACTGAACTGGTTGATTATATTGAATAGTTTTTCTGTGGAGTTTTTATGGTTTTCTATGTATATTATCATGTCATCTGCAAATAGTAATAGTTTTACTTCTTCTTTCCCTATTTGGATTCCTTGGGTGTCTTTCTCTTGTCTTATTCCCCTGGCTAGGACCTCCAGTATTATATTGAAGAGCAGAGGTGAATGAGGACATCCTTGTCTTGTTCCTGATCTTAAATGAAATTCCTTCAGCTTTTCACCATTGAGAATAATATTGGCAGTGGGTTTGTCATATATGGCCTTTATCATGTTAGTGTATGTTTATTCTATTGCAAGAATTTCAAGGTCTTTCATCATAAATGGATGTTGGACTTTGTCAAATGCTTTCTCAGCATCTATTGATATGATCATATGATTTTTGTTTTTCTTTTTATTGATGTGTTGGATTGTACTTGTCATTTTTCATTAGTTGAAACATCCTTGTGCCCCTAGGATGAATCCCACTTGATCGTGGTGTACTATCCCTTTGATGCATTGTTGGATTCTGTTGGCAAGGATTTTGTTGAGAATTTTTGTATCAGTGTTCATTAGGAAGATTGGCCTGTAATTTTCTTTTTTTTGTTCTGTCTTTGTTTGGCTTTGGTATTAGTGTAATTTTGGCTTCATAGATTATATTTGGTAGTATTCCTTCTTTTTCAACTTTTTAAAAGAGTTTGTGTAGGATAGGCACTAATTCACTGCTGAACATTTGGTAGAATTCATTTGCTAAATTCATTTGGTAGAATTCAAGCTGTCTGGGCCTGGACTTTTGTTTTTGGGAAGTGCTTTGATTACTGCCTCAATTTCACTGCTTGTAATTGGTCTGTTTCAGTGTTCTATTTCTTCTTTGTCCAGCTTTGTATAATTATATCATTCTAGGAATTTGTCTATCTCTTCTAGGTTGTTGAATTTGCTTGCACGTAAGTGTTCATAGTAATCTCTGATTATTCTTTTGATTTCTACTGAGTCTGTTGTGCTTTCTCCTCTTTCATTTATAATTGTATTTATATTTCTTTTCTCCCATTTTTTCTTTGTGAGCCTGGCTAGAGGTTTGTCCATTTTGTTTAATTTTTCAAAGAACCAACTTTTGGTTTCATTGAGCTTTTGGATTTTTCTTAAGTTCTATTTCATTTATTACTGTTTTGATTTTTATTATTTCCTTTCTTCTACTGGCTTTAGGGTTTTTTTGTTGTTCTTTTTGTAGCTCTTTGAGATGTGAGATTAAGTTTTTTCTTTGAGTTCTTTCTTGTTTGTTGATGTGATCCTGTATTGCTATATATTTTCCCCTTATTACTGCTTTTGCTGCATCCCATACATTCTGGAAAGTGGTGCCCTCCTTATCGTTCAACTCAAAGTATTTTTTTACTTTCTTCTTTGATCTCCTCATTAGTCCAGTGGTCTTCCAGTAGTGTGGATTTCAATCTCCATGAAGTGGGAGGGTTCCTTGTTTTCTTTTCTAGTTTGATTCCTTTATGATCGGAGAAGATAGTTGGAATGATTTTGATCATCATGTATCTGTTGATATTTGTCTTGTGGCCCAGTGTGTGATCAATTCTGGAGAATGATCCATGCACACTTGAGAAAAAATGTGTACTAGAATTTTTTTTGGTGCAATGTCCAATAGATGTCTGTTAAGTCCATGAATTCTATGTCGTTATTTAGGGCTCTAGTGTCTTTGTTTATTTTTTGTCTCATTGATCTGTCCCTTGGTGAGAGTGGGGTGTTGAAGTCTCCCACTATATATGCATTTTCTTTAATGTCTGTTTTCAGAGCTGATAATAATTGTCTAATATATTTTGGTGCCCCTTCATCTGGTGAGTATATGTTGATGAGTGTTATATCTTCCTCATGTATTATCCCCTTGATTATAATGTAGTGTCTGTCTATGTCTCTTTTTACCTTTTTTAATTTGAAGTCTATTTCATCTGATATAAGTATGGCTGTTCTTGCCTTCTTTTTTGATCCATTTGCTTGTAGGATTGTTTTCCAACCTTTTACTTTCAGCTTATGTTTCTCTTTTGTGGTTAAATGTGTTTCTTGGAGACAGCAGAAGGTTGGATTTCACTTTTTTAATCCAGCCTGCTACTCTCTGTCTTTTTATTAAAGAGTTTAATCCATTTACATTTAGAGTTAATGTTGATATGTTGGCTCTGTATTTGCCATTTTTTTGTCTTTTTTTGTGATTTTATTCCTTGCTTTATTCTGTTCTTCTTGTTCATTCCTCTATTGGTTTTGGCTTTAGAACTTCTTGTAGAATTTTTTGGAGTGGGGGTTTAGTTGTAATGAATTTCTGGATTTTCTGTTTGTCTGAGAAGGTCCATATTTTTTCTTCTTAGAGGAAGGAGAGCTTTGCAGGGTAAAGTGTTCTTGATTGGCATTTGCTGTATTGAAGTTTGCTGAATATGTTACACCAATCCCTTCTTGTCTGTAATGTTTCTTCGGAGAAGTCTGAAGTTAACCCGATTGGTTTTCCCTTATAAGTTATCTGTTTCTTCCCCTTGCCAGTTTCTTTATTTTTAACTTGCCTTGGACTCTTGCAAGCTTTACTATTATGTGTCTTGCTGTAGTTTTCTTTTCATGGTGGTAATTGGGAGTTCTTCTTGCTTTTTGTATGTCTGTATTTGTCACCTTTTTCATGCTTGGAATGTTTTCTTCAATTATCTCCTTGAATAATTTCTCAGTTCCTTTGTCTCTCTAATCACCTTGTGGAATGCCTAAAACTCTTACATTTCCTCCTTCATGGAGTCTGATAATTGTCTAAGGGTTTCCTCATACTGCTTCATTTGCACTTCTCCTTTTCTCTTTTGGCTCTTTATTTCTGTATCTTCAATAGTACTGATCCGTTCTTCCATTTCATCAATTCTGTTTTCATTGCTTTTCCCAGAGTTCTTTGTCTCCTCTAGTAATCTTTTAATCTCCTGCATTTCTTTTCTTTCCTTTGTTAAGGTCTCAATTTCATTCTTCAGTTCAGTGATTATTTGTCTCAAATCATTTTTTTTTCTTTTTGTTGTCTTTTCTGCTTTTTAATCATCATGATCATTAATTCTCTATTTGATAGACTGAGAAGTTCTTCCATGTCATTGTTGAGCTCTGATGACTGTATTTCTTTTTGTGGTGTGTCCTTCTTCTGTAGGATTGCTTGATCATTTATATTTTTTCTGCCTGTTGTATGTTTTCTAATTAGTTCTATGTGTTGGGCTGTTATGCCACTGGTGTTGGCAGGTATCTCTTTGGAGTGCTTCTTTAGGGGTGTTGGAAACTGTTTACCAGACTGAGACCAGCACTGGTAGGCCAAAACTCCACCAGAGTGTTGATGCTGTGGCTGTGTTGCTGGACACTGTCCCTTACAGTTCCCTCCCTCTATATTTACTCAGTTCCAATAGGGAATCAGCTAGTTGGTGATTTTGTTCTGGTCATGTGGTGGTGCCAGAGACCTGTTCTTGCTGAACTGTGTTTTTTCCCAGTGGTTCCCTGAGAAATGAAGGGGGGGGGGGCAGAGGAGAGCACCTCAAAACAGGGGTTCTTATTCAAGCTGGGTGCTGTGTCTGCCCAGTGTTCACCCGGTGCTGTGCCTGCAGATATATGGATCCTATGCCCTGAATTCTGCACTCTAGTTCTCAGTTCAGGGCTATCCGATCCAAAATGCTGGCTGTCACCCTGTGCAGTGCCTGCTTCTATGGAACATCCCATGCCCTGGATCCCACACCTGGCTCTCAGTTCCAGAATGGGGTCTTGCTCCATGCATTATTTCTCTTCTTACCCCTGTTTGTGTGGCCCACCTTCTTTCGGAGCCTGAGGAGGGTGTTTTTGGGATCCCTGGTTTCCAACTATCAGGATGTTGGTGATTTTGTTCTGGTCTATAAGTGGCGCCAGAGATCTTTCCTAGTGTCCTTCCAGAACTGTAATTTTTCCCTGTGGGTCCGGTGAACAGAGTAGGGGTGGCATGAAGCACCTCAATGGCGTGGGGGTGGTGTGTCTGCTCTGTGCCCTGCCATCGTGGGGATCCCCTGCCCCAAATTTCATGCCGTGGGTCTCAGTTCCGAAGCCCTCAGATACAGGATGCAGGCTGTAGCCCAGTTCAGTGTCTGCAGAAATGGCACCTTTTGCGCCCTGCTCTGATGTCTGGGCGCCTGGTTTCTGATTACTTAGTGAGGGACATTCACCTCAGTGAAGGCTCCTGTGTGTCTCCCCACAAACCTAGGCCGTGGGTGCGGGGACCTGGGCAGCCATGATCTGGGTATGCTTTTCCAGAGAGCTGCTTTTCTGCACAAGCTTACTGGCTGGTCTTGGGCTATTTGTAGGAGTCCGTGGAATCCTTATCTTCCTCTAATGGCACCCAAAGCCACATTAAACATTCTTAAACAAAGTTACCATAATGACCATTTTTCCAAGTCAAAAGTTAAAAAATAAGAATTCCAACATTCTTCTCTTATATGTGGTTGGATTTGCTAATAGAGATTTTTTTACATGGAGTGAAAACAAGTTATTACCCTAGATTCTGGGGAGAGAAACCAAGCAACTGTTTTTCATATTAGATTTAAATTTAATTTTAATTTCAATGAAAATTTTTTGAATTATCTGTGTGGGAAGTGACATGCTCTTATTGATTTTGAATGTTATATAAAGGACATTCAGTTTAAAAATGGTTCATTTAATGATATTTAGAAAATCATAACAATGTGTGAAAAAATAATTTGACTTCTCCAAAATTTCCTCACTCTTTGATGTAAGGAAATGTGTGACCATGAGTGTGTATGTATCTAATATCTTTAGAATCACTTTGTTTCAGACTGGTGGCCAGCCTGAAATTTAAGCATATTTACAAAAACAGCTCTTTGTGGTAACCTGCAAGATGCATTTTCAGTGCTGACTATGTACACATTTACACACTTATTTGCAATTTTAAACACCGATGATGCCAGTTAACTCTTTGTTTTGGGAATATTACTATCTTTGATTCTCTGAATGATACAAGACATCTCAGACCTCCCGGCTAGAGTTTCCCTATTTTCCCCTTGCAGAATGCCCATCTGTTACAATAATGGCAGCTTATATCTTGCTTATTTAAGTTTTGTATCCAAACAATAGCTGGCTTTGCTTTATTCTTGTCCCTTGCTGTCAGTTGGAAGGACTATGCTTACTCCATGACATAAGTAGGCAAGGGCCATCTAAAGCGTCATCCACACTGAAGAAATTACAAAACCAGACCAATCAAGGAAGATATTGAAATTGTTAGCAGTAAGGGTAGGGCAACTGAAGGGTGTAGAAACAAACTTTGATGTCCCTTTCCTTGAAGATGAATGTTGTTCTACAAGTTTATTGCAGTGGCAAGTGGGAACTGCTGGTGGTGGTGTGGTGTTCTGTGTAATTAGTATTTGTGGGCCTATCATTGACTGATGTGTGGAGTATTTCTACTATAATATGTTGCTAAAAATTAATCAGTATTTGGGCCTCTCTGGTGGCACAACCAGTTGAGACACAACCTATGAAGCTGACCGTGGCCTCTGTGGCACGAATTCGATCCCCGGCCCGCCAGGGAACAACCCAATGGCGCAACAGACCTCTCCTGACTCTCCCGCTGCTCCCTTCAGCAGTGTACTTCCATCAGTCTTCCTGTTCTGTTCCCCACTTTGTCTCTGGTGAATCCTCTCACCCACCACACCTCTGGCTTGTACCCTAGCTCTTGTATGCATAAATAAATAAATCCTTAAAAAAAAATCAGTATTTATGTGACAGGTGACCATGGCGGTTTTTATGCTTTGGAAAAAATCCCTGATGGGAAACAAGTCAATGGATTGTGATATTGAACATTGGAAAACCATAAGGGGAAATTAAAAGAAGATGTGCTATCAAAGAGACATCTTATTACAGGTCAAAATAGAGTTAAAGTTTCAAAACTCTTGATGAGCAGAGTCCTGTCTCATATTCCCCCAATTTTTATTCAACTAAAATTTCCAGGAAAATTCCAGTTCTCACCTGCTTTGGGGGAACTGAGAGAAATCATTTTCATAGATGGACTAAATTTCACTGAAGAAATATTTATCCCCTTGCCAAATATCTGGGACTGAACCCTTCTTCTTCCCCTGCTGCAAATCTCTTCCAGCACTAGAAATGACTCTTCCCTGCATGACCCCTCTTTCAGAGAAGGAGCTCACATCAAGTTCTTACAGCTCCTGTGGTACATAGTGCTTAGGCCTGTCTTTCCTCAGGGAGAACTGGCCTAGTCAAATGGAGACTAATCAATTTGAAGCATTCAATTAAATGCCATCGTTTCCACAAAGCTTTCTTCTTCCAGTAACCCTGTGGGACATGTATAATCATGACCATTTTCCTGAACTCATTTATGCCATTTATACTGTTCTCACATTTTATATGGCTTGTTGAATATTTGAGAACTTGTCTCTTTCCCCACTGTGTAGTAACTTTTGTATGAGCAGAATCCTTAATCAAATCATTTTCATAGATCCTAGACGTTTGCAGAAGTCTCACTATATAGTTTTTAGCAAATTGGTTCATTTACTAAAATATAAAGTTTTCACCTACAATCTCAAAATATCTTTTGCCATTTTATGTCCTAAAAGACCATCTTTATTGATCACGCTTTTTCTCTGGTCTCTAGCTAAAAATGTTAAAATAAATTATGAAATACTCAAAGCAGCAGTTTTTTAAAATGGTAATGCTCTTTTATTTACTACATGAAAAGCCTTTCATTCCAAGAGGAAAAAGTAGATTAGTAAAGGTAGAGAATTGTTATATATGTATATGCCTATATAAGCCTGGGAAGATACAAATCAACACATTAATAGTGGTTCTTTCTAGAAAACGGAATTTTATTTGACTTCCCCCTATGTTTATTTATATTTTTTCCCTAATCTTTTACTATGACTATGTAGTCCTTCCAACCGACAGCAAGGGACAAGGATAGATCAAAGCCAGCTATTGTTTGGATACAAAACTGTAAAAGATTAGGGAATAAATTTGAGTATTATTTGAGTGTACAAAAAAGAAAGGAAAATGGAAATGCCAAACTTAGGGTAAAATATCATGGAAACACCACAATTTGAGAGCATCCATCTGTTTTTCATGGTGGAATGAAGTGAAGGGTGAGCTGGTGAGCCGAGGGTGCTGCAGTAGTAGCTAGAATCTCTGGCAAAGTGTCTCGACCTGAGTTTTCAAAGATATGTTTTTTCCATGACAGACTCAACAGTGCAAGACTTTTCTCAATTGAAACAAAACTTTGCATAGGTGTGCTTTAGTCTAAATCTTGTGCTAGTATAAAAGGGAAAACACAAACACTACTTATACCATATTCAATATTGTAAGGAAGGGAAATTTTGACTTGAAAATGTCTGAGCTGGGCGTGGTTTTCAATACAGAATAAAGTTGGCATGAGACATAAAGTAGTTTTACAGTTTCAAGTGGAAAATATCCTGGTAACTACTGAAACATTGCTTGTCTGAATGCATTTCCAAGAATTCTCTACTGCTTTACTGCAACTCTGACTGTTTCCTTCTATAGGACTTCATGTTAAGAAAAATCACCTTTGCCGTTGATTTTCTGTAGGCCAGAAACCAGAGAATTTTTGCTTGATTTTTACCCTATAATTTATGTATCTGAGAGAAATAACTACTTAATAAGCCACATAAAAATACTTGGTTTTAATTAGAAACTATATTCTGCACTGTTAGTTTTTTCCCAAAATAGTAAGTTGGTGCTTTAAAATCCTTGTTAATAGGACCATGTGGGGAGAACTGAGCTTCTGTTCATTGATTTTCATGGAAAAGAATGAAGACAGAATCATCTCAATCTTCAAATATGCAAGTTCCACATAATTCTCTCTACCCTTTTAAATTTTAAATTAGAAGATAAATGCTCACCTCTTTCCTCCCATCTTTCAATTTCTGCAATTATTCTTAGTCTGTTGAAGCAGAACATTAAAGTAGCTATTTCACTTTTTGTTCTAATACCACTTTCATAGTCTGAGTGGCTTATCTCTGGCCTCACAAGTGCCAGTGCCATGCAGCTCTTCTCCGGGAGATGTGAGTGGAGGTCTGTCACTCCACACTGGATTTATGCCAGTCCACCCCCAATATACCAGTAGTAGGCCTAACTCCAAATTTTCCATCGACTTAAATTTTCCAATGACTTGTTACTCTTAAACAATCTTTTCTTTTAAAAATTATTTTATTTTATTGTGGTATAAACACTTGACTTGACATCTGTGAAGTGAGTTATATCGCTGACTTTTGGTGAAGTCAGGTTGAACCATGTTGCATTCCACAGCTAAGTTACTAAGAATATTCTAGTATAGCCTATTTTTTTTGGGAAGACATACCTAAGAGTAGAATTATTAGATTATATGATAGATATATGTTTGATTTTATAAAATACAGCAAATCCTTTTACCTGAGTTGTTGCACCATTTTACGTTCCGCTCAGCAATAGGTGAGAATTCTAGACCTCCAGATCTTCAGCAGCATTATATACTTTTCATTCTTAAATTTTAACTATTATGTTGGTTTTGTAGTGATGAATAGCTTTAATTTTAATAATAACAATTATTATTTAAATATTTATTTTATTTACTTAGGCATACAAGAACTGGTGTGGGGTGGGGTGAGAGGATTCACCAGAGACGGAGTGGGGAGCAGAATAGGCAGATCTACTGAAACACACTTCTGAGGGGAGCAGCAGGCGAGAAAGGAGAGGTCTGCTGCACCATGTGGGTTATCTCATTGGCCAGGGATTGAACTTGGCCACAGTTGACAATGATAGTTTGAAAGCCCTGAGAGTTTAACCCCTGTGCCACCAGGGAGGCCCCTAATTATTATTATTTTTTTGATAACTAATGATGGTGAACAGTTTCATGTTCATATGGACATTCATATATTATCCTTTGTGAAAAGACTGCTAAACTCTTTTGCTCATTTTTAATCAGAAATCTTCCTTTCAATATTAAGTTGTAAGATTATAAATAATGTACACTAGTTTTTTGTTATATTAATTTTTTCTTTCAGTTAATATTTCCCCCCTAACTTTGGCTCTGTAAATTCTTTTTCTCAATTGTATCTTTTGATGAGCAAAATTAAAAAAAAAAAAAACTTGGTAAAGTTTATCGCCTTTTTTATCTTATTGGTATGAACTGTTTCTGATTACAACGAGGTTATATTATTAGGTAAATTCACAATTAAAATTATTATTATTGTTAAATTTGTACTTTTTATTTAGTATGTAGTAAACTTCATTGTCTCTAGAAATGCTCTTTACCAAAAGCTTATTTTCCCATATATAATGATACCAGTTTTCTTTAGGTTAACATATATAGTAATTTTTATCTATCTTTGAATTTTAAATCTATCTATTTTTTAATCCTGAATGAAAATCTACCACTTTTTAAGGATCTCTAAACCTTTTACAGTTTTTAAATTTTTATAGATTCAATTATTTTTTAAAGATTTATTTATTTAAATACAGTCAGAAGCGCAGGAGGGTGAGAGAATTCACTAGAGCCAGAGCGGAGAGCAGAACAGGCAGACTGACGAAGAAATACACTGCTGAGGGGAGCAGTAGGCGGCAGGAGAGTTCTGCGCGCCATGTGGGTTTTTATCATTTTATTTCATCATTTTGCTATTTATCCTTTAGACTGAATTTTTCTTTTTTGGGGGGGGTTATTTAATATTAGTCATTATGTTCCTAAATTTCATGAACAAATTAGAAATGACGACTGCTCTTACTTGGGTCATTTCCTTTTCAACTTTTATGCTATTTTGATCAGTAGTTTGGTTTTATCTTATTTTGCTTAACTCCATAAATTAAGCAATAATATTATTGACCTATATAATCAATTGAGAAATAGTTGCTCATCTGATTGTCTTCTTCTCTGATTTTTCAGTATAGATTATTAATCTTTGCTACCACTTTAATTTTTGAAAATTATTTTAGTATTTCATTATGAAAAACTCTTTTTTATAAAAGTGCCTTGTTTCTACAGTTGATTTCATGATTCACTGTGATTCTGATTCAGAGGATTGGGATTTTTGATCATTCTCTCAATTTCCCACCGTTATCTTAACAGTCATTGCTTCTTGCATAATCCTAATTCATCTTTTTGAATTCTAATAAATACTTCTTGACATGTATTAACTTCTTTTTATCTTAAATAGTTTGGCTCTTCTCCTTTTCCATAATCTATATCTCCATTTACAAATTTAATCTTTTCATGTTTATTTATTTATTTATTTTTAAAGATTTATTTATTTATTAATGCAAGCACTGGGTACAGTCAGAAGCAGGGAGGGTGAGAGAATTCACCAGAGCCAGAGCGGGAACAGAGCAGGCAGACATGATGAAATACACTGCTGAGGGGAGTAGCGGGCACGGGCAGGAGAGGTCTGTCCAGCCATGTGGGACCCTCGCAGGTGGCTGGGGATCTACGCAGCACTGCAGAGGCTGCGGGCAGCTTCGCAGCCCGACGTTCAAGCGCTGGGCCGCCAGGGGAGGCCCCTTTACTCCTGTTTAATCTTCTCTTTAATCTTCAAGAAATCTCCACTCTTTTTTTTTCTCAATTTTGAACAGTTCTGTTATTTTCCCTCAAAATGTACAGGATCCCCTGCTCTTTTTTATATTTTAAAGTATTGTTTTTGTTTTGGGATATATGTTACATATACTTTCTATACTGTCTCTGTTATTTCTTTTTTTTTTTTTTTTAATAGAGGCATGTTTTATTTATTTATTTATTTGTTTGTTTGTTTTGTTTATACATGCACTGGGTACAGCCAGAAGCGCGGGAGGGTGAGAGAACTCACCAGAGCCAGAGCGGGGAGCAGAGCAGGCAGAAGGACCGAAGCACACTGCTGAGGGGAGCAGCGGGCGGCAGGAGAGGTCTGCGCGCCATGTGGGACCCTCCTCCAGTGGCCGGGGAGCAGCCGGGGACCTAATTGGCGTCACAGAGGCTGCGGGCAGCTTCGCAACCCAGCGCCCAACGGCTGCGCCACCGGGGAGGCTCTGTCTCTGTTATTTCTAATAACTGCATTGCATGTCTTTTCTTCTTTGTTAGTATTCACAGACCCTTGTTTCCTTGTATGTCTTATAGCTTTTTAAAATCTCTAAGTAACTCATATTTAAAAAATAGTAAATATTAAAATGATATTTACTCATATATTTACTGCTCTTATTTATTTTATACTTCCAAGCCTACAGTAAGCTAAATTTTTTATTTGAGTTTTTCAGGCCACAATGATAGCACAAATTCTGTCTACAAAATCTGGTTAGGGGCCTCTCCTGGTGGCGCAGCGGTTGAACGCTGGGCTGCGAGGCTGCCTGCAGCCTCAGAAGCACCGGTTCGTTTCCAGGCCGCCTTTAAGGGTCCCACCAAAAAAAAAAAAAAAAAAAAAGCTGGTTAGGTTTAGTAAGAAAAAATTATTTTATTTATTTTTATACAAGAGACTGGGTACAGGCCAGATGTGCGGGAGGGTGAGAGGATTCACCAGAGACAGAGCGGGGAACAGAACAGGCAGACTACTGAAATACACTGCTGAGGGGAGCAGCGGGCGCGACAGGAGAGGTCTGCATTGCCTTATGGGACCCTCGCCGGCCCGCCGGGCATCCAGCCAGTGTTGCAGAGGCTGTAGATAGCTTCACAGCGTGGTGCTCAACTGCCTGTGCCGCCAGACCTCTCCTGTCTCGCCCGCTGCTCCCCTCAGCAGTGTATTTCGTCTGTCTGCCTATTCTGTTCCCTACTCTGGCTCTGGTTAATTCTCTCACCCTCCCGCACTTCTGACTGTACCCAGAGCTTGTGTAAATAAGTAAATAAATAAATATTTAAAAAAATAATAAAAATCAAAATCAAAATCAGCTATTAAAGTTGAATAGTTTAAACTTGTTATGGACTCTTATCATTGACCATGCCATAATATCTTGGTTAAAATTCTCATAGTAATAGAATTATCATTTACAGTAATAATAGTTATTTTCAATTGCAAAAAATATGTATTTTATTATTCTTTATTCTGTCCTATGAATAGCTGGGTGGTAAATATTATTAAAAATATACATTTCCTTTGGTTTCTCTTTATGCTCCAAAGGACAGAGTCTGGGTTCTCTATTCAGATTCTGCTTCAAGTAATAGATTAGGAATAAATGATAAGACACTTGGAGAAAGATTTATGTATTAAAAATTTGTCGGTAAATAAATGTGTGGGTAAATAGACTTAGGTATTATGAAATTATAATAACAAAACTTTAGAAACAACCTCTTTTTAAAAATATATTTTTATATAAATGTTTTATATCATTGTTCATTTTCATACAATGTTTGCTTTCTCCTTTCAGGTATAGTCCCCATAAAATTCCCATGACCACATCACTCATGAACCATTGCATCGTCCCTTGTGTTCATCCTGCCCCATTTCAATCCCTGTCTCTCCCTCTCCCACTCCCCTGCAGAATCTCTGATATATAGTTGCCTGCTAGTTTTGTTTCTTTATGTATTATTATTATTATTATTCTGATTCCTTATTTGGTTTCCCTATATTCCTCCTATAAGTGAAAACATCTGATATTTAAGAAACAACCTCTTCATTGAGTTTATGTATTGAGTTAAACAAAAACTGATACATCCATTTGTGAGGAATTTTTAATGAGATTATACATATAATTTCCAGTGAAAAAATCTATAATCAGGATCATTCATACATTAAGAATTCAATTTTGGTGCTTACTTTGGCAGCATAAACACAAAAATTGTAAAGACACAAAGAAGATTAGCTCTTCATGTCTTTGTGCAAGGATCACATGAAAATATGTGAAGCATTCCATATTTAAGAAGAAAAACTATTTTAATTTCATATAAAAATGGCAAAAATACTGGATGTAATACATATAAAAATTATTAGTGACTCCCTTGAGTGATACGTAGGTGATTTAAAATATTTTTTACACTTTCCTGCTTTTCCTGAATTTTGAACAATGGTATTTTTTTTATTATTAACACAAATAAAAGTTTGTTTAAAATGAAAAGTCTCATCTCACACGTGCAAACAAGCAAAATTCAGCTTACAACTTGAATTTACAAGTAAAGTTTAATTGGAACACTGTCACATCCACTTTTTTTGTTTTCTATTTTCTGATGCGACTTTGGCAGTACAACTGCAGAACTGAATAGCTACAACAGAACCTTACAAAGATCTTAAAGTCTAAATTAATTATTATCTGAAACTTACAGGAGAGTTTTCCTGGTCCGAATTCTAGGGTATCATCCTGCATTTAATCTCTTACCAGTGATTCTCATTGTCATATCTGGGAAATCTTCAATCAGTTCACTCCTGATGAGCTAACTTACTCAGTACAGACTTTCTTCTATATGCAGTCTCTCACTATGACTTGAGGGGATCAGATCTCATTGAGATGCACAGTCAGCTACCTGTCAGGGCTTCCTGAAAGCTTGAACACCAACAGCTCTGCTTGTAGCCATTATCATCCTTGGAAGACTCTTATTTAGCCACTTGGTGATTGATATTGTAGAACTCCTGTTAATGCTTCTGCTGTTTAGAAGTGGCCACTGACCCATTTCCCTCTTTTTTTTTTTAAGTTTTATTGTTTTATTTATTTATTTATTTATTTATTTATTTATGCATACAAGCAATGGGGTCTAGGCCAGAGAAGCAGGGGGTGAGAAGATTCACCAGTGACAGAGTAGGGAACAGAACAGGAGATCTTCTGAAAAATACCGCAGAGGGGAGCAGTGGGAGAGACAAGAGAGGTCTGCTGTGTTATGTGGGTTAGCTCTCTGGTCCAGGATTGAATTCCTGCCACAGTGACTGGCCATAGCTTGACAGAGCTGAGACTAACCACTGCACCTCCAGGGAGGCCCCCTTACGCTACTACTTTCCAGATGGTGGCCACAGCATTGACTTCCCTGGGTCCTGCTGAGTTGATGATCCTCTTCAATTCTCTCAAAACCCTTACTCACTTTTGGAACCCAGTCTGTCTTCAGACAACCCCATTTATATGTCTTTGGATGCCCCTTGCTGCCTGAGATTTTTCATATAAGGTCTTTCTGCTGTAGACTAAACTTTGTCCCAGCGGATGAGTGAGTGAATCACAAGTCTTGCAGTGTAGCTGGCCTATCTACTCATTGGCAAAGGGAAAGAAAATTGACTTTTCTATTCACAAGCAATGCACATAATAAGCATTAACTATTATTCAATTAAAAGAACAACAACAAAACCACAAACCAAAAAGCAAACATCGTGGTCTCTGCTAACTTACGTAATTCAAATATGTTCTGAGTATTTTCTATACATTATCCCTTTTAATTCTTCTAAAAATTCTAATGAATTTTAGGCTATTATTTTCTGGATTTTCTCTGCTGCTACTGATACATCAATTTCTAAATATTTATTGATGTCTGAAGTCACATCCTTACCATGTTTGCTGACAAGACTTAAGTTTACATAAATGACTGTGTAGTAACCTCCCTTTAAGGGCTCTGTCCATATGACTATCCTGCTTATCCAACTCTCCAAGCCTCTTGAACACTGACATCTAAGTTTCCTTGTGCCTCTAGATCACTCACAACTAGGAATTTTCACCTTTCTCATTTTATTTTTATGAAATTGTGTTTTTCTTCTAGTTGCTCTTGTGTACTTTTACACAGACCTTTTTGGATCATTTTTTGGGCTGATTCACTGTTGCTCATTGATTTATAGATTTTATCAATCCATTTACAGTTGATTATTTTAGATATTGATTCATTGGTTATTATCTGGTAAGGCTGACACACTCTAATTTGATTTTGGAATGCTGGGTCCTCTCCTTTTATCTCAGATGTTCCAGGAAGAGAGGTTGTTGTTGTGACCTTCATTTTCTATTCTGTGCATCAGTTCTCAAGAGTTTCTTCTCTTCAAGGACATCTTTCCACTAGCGCGCGATTCAGTTAGAATTTTCTTTATGTACTCATAATTTTATTAGACATTGTACTATAGTTATTTTTCAAAATATAGCTGGCAACATATTTTGAGCTTTATCAAATTATCACTAAAAAATTCAGGGGAAGATTAAAAAAAAAGTGCCAAAAACCCAATATCCCTAAGGCCTCTTCTGAAAGCCATACCCAAGTGAGGTCTGTGCCAAATTGTAACTGATGAGCCCTGAAAAGAGCCTAGGATGCAGTCTTTTACATATCAGGAAAGTTTCCTTCCCAAGAACAGTACCCAACTTCATCACATATCTCACTTGGGAAGAAGAATAGCAACATTGCCAGATACTTTTTTTTTTTCCAGATTGACTGCCATTCATTCACCTACTCTCCTAAGTGATTAATAACTTTTATGAGTATTTTTTGAAAGAAGTGATACATTTTAATTAATTAATTAATTATATTTTTCAACATGTTCATTTTTTAAAAATATTTATTTACTTATACAAGAGCTGGGGCACAGGCCAGAGGTGAGGAAGGGTGAAAGGATTCACCAAAGATGGAGTGGGATACAGAATAGGCAGAATGATCAAAAGCATGCTTGAGGGGAGCAGCGGGTGAGACAGAAGTCTGCTGCGCCTTGTGGGTATCTCCCTGGCTGGGGATTGAACCCATGCTGCTGAGGCTGTGGACAGCTTCACAGAACTGCACTCAATCTGCTGCACCACGGGGGAGAACCAATACTTCATTTTTTGTACAATGTATGCTTTTGCCTCTCAGCTGTAGACTCTGTAGAATTCTCACCACCAATTCACCTGTGCACCATCACCATAGCCCCTTGTGCTCTTCCCTACACTGTTTTAATCCCTTTCCCTCCCCTCCCCTGCAGAATGTCTCTGATTTATAGTTGCCTGTTAATTTTATTAACTGATTATTAATTTTTTTCCTCATCCCATATTTGGTTCCCCTATATCCGTCCTAGTTGTGAAATCATTCGAAAGTATTCTTTTTCCTTCTGGCTTATTTCACTGAGCATAATACCCTCAAGCTCCATCCATGTTGCTGAGAATGGCATGAGTTTATCTTTTTTTTTGATTGTGAACAGCATTCCATTGTGTATGTATACCACATCTTCTTGATTCAGTCATCTATATTTTGGCTTTTGGGTTGTTTCCATACCTTACTTATTGTAAACAGTGCTGAAATAAACATATGGGGCAGGTATCTTTTTGAATTAATGCTTTTGTGTTCTTTGTATAGATTCCTAGAAGTGGAATTGCTAGGTCATTGTTCTATTTTTAGTAGTTTGAGGAACCTCCCCACATCTTTCCATAGTGGTTGGACCAGTTTGCATTCCTACCAGCAGTGTAGGAAATTTCCTTTTTCTCCCATCCTCACCAATATTTGTTGTTGCTAGTTTTTTTGTTTGTTTACTATGCCCTATTGTCACTGGTGTAAAGTGTTATTTTTTTTTTTAATATTTATTTATTTATTTATTTATACAAGCACTGGGTACAGTCAGAAGCACAGGAGGGTGAGAGAATTCACCAGAGCCAGAGCGGGGAACAGAACAGGCAGACAAAATACACTTCTGAGGGGAGCAGCGGGCAGCAGGAGAGGTCTGCGCGCCATGTGGGACCCTCGCCGGTGGCTGGGGATCGAACTGGCACTGCAGAGGCTGCGGGCAGCTTTGCAGCCCAGCGCTCAACCACTGCGCCACCAGGGGAGGCCCAGGTGTTATGTTTTTGATTTACACTTCCCTGATTATAAGTGATGTTGAACTTTTTTGTTTCTTATACCTGTTGGCCATTTGCATTTCCTCTTTGGGAAATATCTTTTTAGCTCTTCTGACTGTTATTTGACTGGATTGTTTACTTTTTTTGTAAAGTCTTGTCAGCTTTTTATAGATCTTTGAAATGAGTCCCTTATCAGTTGTATTGTGTGCAAAAAGTTTCTCCTAATCAGCAAGATATCTCTTTGTTTTGGTTAATGTCTCTTTTGATGTACAGAAGCTTTTTAGTTTGATGCAATCCCAGCTGTTTATCTTTTCCTTCACTTTCATTGCATTATAGCAGCACTGTTTACAATAGCTTAGCTTTGGAAACAGCCCAAATGCCCAAAAATAGATGACTGGATCAAGAGGACGTGGTACATATACACCATGGAATATTACTCAGCATTCAAAAAAGATAAACACATGCAATTTGCAGCAACATGGATGGCGCTGGAAGGGATCATGGTCAGCGAAATAAGCCAGAAAGAAAAAGAAAAATACTGGATGGTCTCACTCATAGCAGGAATCTAGAAAACTTAAATAAGGGACCAGGAAAAAGAACAACTACAAGAAAGAAAATATCAAAATAAACAAATAACTATGAACAAGATATACTCTGTGGGGGTTGGGGGGTGGGGAAGGGAGGGATTGGGGTCAAAATAAGGGGGTTGCAATTATATGGGGAATATAAAAATAAAATTTATTAAAAAAAAAGATGTTACTGAGATGTATGTCATATAGTGCTTTACCAATATTTTTCTTTATATATTTTATGGTCTCAAGTTTTATGTTCACTTCTTTTATGCATTTTGAGTTGGTTTTTGTGCATGACATGAAGTAGTAGTCCAGTTTCATTTTTTGCATGTGTTGATCCAGTTTTCATAGCACCATTTATTGAACAAACTGTCCTTGTTCCATTTCATATTCTTTGTTCCTTTGTCAAAGATAGTTGTCCAGATATGTGTGGCTTTATTTCTGGGTTTTCTATTCAATTCCATTGGTCTGTGTCTGTTTTTTTTGTTCCAGTCCCCTACTGGTTTAATAATTATGGCTTTGTCATATAGTTTGAAATATAGGATTGTGATACCTCCATTCTCCATTTTAGTCAGGAGAACTATGGCTATTTGAGATTTTTTGTGTCTCCATATGAATTTTATCAATATTTGTTCTGTTTCTTTGAAGAATGTCATTGAGATTTTTATTGGGACTGTGTTGAATCTATAAATTGCTTTTGGTAGAATGGCTATTTTGATAATATTAATTCTTCCAAACCTTGAACAGGGGATGTCTTTCCATTTCTTTGTGTCTTTTAAGAAGTGGTTATAGGGTCTCCCCGGTGGCGCAGCGGTTGAGCGCTGGGTTGCGAAGCTGCCCGCGGCCTCTGCGGTGCCGGTTCGATCCCCGGCTGCTCCCCGGCCACCGGAGGAGGGTCCCACATGGCGCGCAGACCTCTCCTGCCGCCCGCTGCTCCCCTCAGCAGTGTACTTCGGTCCCTCTGCCTGCTCTGTTCCCCACTCTGGCTCTGGTGAGTTCTCTCGCCCTCCCGCGCTTCTGACTGTACCCAGTGCTTGTATAAATAAATAAAATAAAATAAATTAAAAAAAAAGAAGTGGTTATACACATTATTTAATGTTAGCCTTCATGAATCTGAGTGTGGGCATCATTCAGAGACAAACTTTTTTTTATTAATAACAATTTTTTTAAAGTTTATTTTTTAATTTTTTTTAAAGATTTATGTATTTATTTATACAAGCACTGGGTACAGTCAGAAATGGAGGAGGGTGAGAGAATTCACCAGAGCCAGAGCGGGGAGCAGAATAGGCAGACTGATGACGTACAATGCTAAGGGGAGCAGCAGGTGCGGCAGGAGAGGTCCTTGTGCTATGTGGGACTGTCGCTGGTGGCCGGGTTTGAACCGGCACTGCAGAGGCTGCAGACAGCTTTGCAGCCCAGCGCTCAACTGCTGCACCACCAGGGAGGCTCATCAGAGACAAACATCTTAACTAACATGTGTGGTGGAGGCATCTCTTAGCTACAGGAAATCACCAGATTTTTCTGATATCTTGCTCTCCAACAATATTGTGATGAGGATCTCCCTGGAGGTGCAAGGGGTTAAGTGTCAGCACTATGAAGCAATACGTAGCTACTGCAGCACGAGTTTACTCCCTGGCCAGGAGATGACCCATATGGTGCAGCAGACCTCTTCTGTCTCACCTGCTGTTCTCCTCAGCAGTGTATTTCAGTCAATCTGGCCGTTCTGCTCCCCACTCTATCTCTGGTGAATCTTCTTATCCCCTGCACCTCTGGCCTGTACTACAGTTCTTATATGCATAAATAAATAAATCTTTTAAAAAACATTGTGATGAAAGTCATGTTTTGTCACATTGGTAACTCACTCAAGCTGTTTTCTGACTATATTTCTGTAAGAGACTTTTCTTAGAAGGAATTAAAAAATGTTATTTACTGTACCATCCAGGAGGCTTCTCAGCGCTTATTTCTACTGCAATGTGTAGTTAACTAAAATTTCCTTTCAGAAATTAAAACAAGGAGTCTTGAATGATTACAGTTGGCTTTTTCACATTTGTAGTTGGAGTAACAGATAAGCAAGGGGAGGTGGCTAGAATCATCCATGTGGTAATGGATGAGAGTTTAAGTCATCAATATGAATTGATTTTTAGAGTATAGGTAAGATAGCTGCACAGAGAAATATTTATAGACCTATGTGTATAAATATATGCAAAATGCATTTATGTATTTAAAAATGTATTTACAAATTATACTGTGTACATTTACAAATTGTATTGGGAGTATGCTATCTGTGTAAATTTTGTAGTTTTGTGTAAATCTAAAACTGTCTTTCAAATCTGTCTTAAAACAAAATATTTGTTAAAATCAACAAGTTGTGTCATTAAAATTGTGACTAAACCACAAATGATCTATAGCTTTTCATTTATTATATATATATAATATATATATTATATGACACATCATTGATCATTTTTGTGCAATGTTTGATTTCTCCTCTCAGATGTAGTCCCCATAAAATTCCAACACCCCGTGAACCATCACTGTAGTCTCTTGTGCTCCTCTTGCCCCTATTTTAATTCCTCTTTCCCCCTTTCCTGCTGAATGTTTCCAATTTATAGTTGTCCATTAGTTTTGTCTTTTTTTCTGATCTCCTATTTTGTTTCCCTATATCCATCCTATAAGTAAAACCATCCAATATTTTTCTTTTTCCTTCTGATTTATTTCCCTAACATAATCCCTTCCATTTCCATCCATGGTATGAGTTTATCTTTTTATAATTGCTGAGTATTCCATTGTATATACATACAAATTTTCTATATCCAGTCATCTATTTTTGTGCATTTAGGTTGTTTACATATCTTACCTATTGTAAGCAGTGCTGCAAAAATCATAGGAGTGCAGGTTTCCTTTCAAAATGTTTTTGTGTAGCCTTTTAACATATTTGATATGATATGGACTGAACTGCAGATGAATTTGTCTTATTCAAGTGATTACTTTTGGGAAGATAGAAAGTCCATAATTGGTATATTTGCCATGGAAATAAATGACTTTATTTTTTTTAATTTTTTTTTAAATATTTTCTTCGGTGAATAACTATTTATTTTTTTAAAAGATTTATATATTTATTTATTTATACAAGCATTGGGTAAAGTCAGAAGCGTGGGAGGGTGAGAGAATTCACCAGAGCCAGAGCAGGGAGCAGAGCAGGCAGACTGAAGTACACTGCTGAGGGGAGCAGCGGGTGGCAGGAGAGGTCTGCTCGCCATGAGGGACCCTCCTCAGGTGGCCGGGGAGCGGCCAGGGATTGAACTGGTGCTGCAGAGGCTGCGGGCAGCTTAGCAACCCAGCGCTCAACCGCTGCGCCACCGGGGAGGCTCGGAATAAATGACTTTAGTATATTGAATGGGAATATTTTGGGAGGTTTTGATAGTGACATCATTGTCTTCTCTGTGGTTTCCACATTTTTCATTATCTTTAATAATGAAGTGAATGAGTTATGATTAGAACAAAAGAAAAGGCAGATATTGGAAATGCTGCAAATACATAGAAAGGTGAAATTTTAAGAGCTTTACATACTCTCATCAGGTACTAGTCCTGGGCTTTTTACACTTCTCCAATCGAGCCATGGTATACTCTTCACTGAGAAAGAGTAAATGAACTTTCTTCCCACTTGGACTATGTCATCAGGTGTATTTAATGGTGCTAATGAAGAGAACTACAGTGAATAGGATGCTATTGGGCCCAATAATTACCCCTAAAAGGAGAATCACAAATCATATCCCTGTTGAGAGCAAAGTTATGTCCTCCTTTAACCCTTTTAATAATTATCTTGTTGTTTGTTATTGAGTCCTAGTAAGCAATACCACTTTTCTTGAGATACCAAGTGGCTACCAGGCATGAGTTTCCCATTTTGAACCTGTTGCTATCCAGTCACTAAATCATACTGATGAAGTAATTAACAGAAATGTATTTAACATGGAAGAGGTGTGTACAGACCCAATGGCTTACAGAATCTTCATATGAAGGTGGCTAAGAACTTTTGTTTTTCTTTTCATGTCCCTCAACCCAAATGTATGACTCTCAATGGAAATCTTTCCTGGCTAATTACTAAAAAAGGAACAAAATCATGACCTTGGTTTTTGGAAGGTATTGTATAGCATGTTGACTTCAGGCAAAGTGAAATGCTGCCCACTCAGCAGTGGCCCTGAAAATTAGAGTTAATTTCCCTAGAACATAGAACATTCAGAATTAATATCAGCCTGTTAATTTTGAATGGAAGGAGAAATGGCCACCGATGTAGAAGCAACTTATTCATGGGCAGTGACTTATGGTTTGACCAGTAACCTAAGGATTTGAAATTGATTGTTGGGATTCTTTGCTTGAGATATGAACTGGGAATCCACAAGTAAAATCAATTCTGACAATAACCACCTGCAGATAGTATTAGATTTCATAGGCTTAAGGATTTAAACTTTAAAGACAACCCTTACTTTGAAGTCTATTCTCAAATATTTCACCCATACTTATGACTGGCAGACTGTATATTGGGGGGTTCACATAATTCTTTCTCCAGATTCTTTATTACTCTAGAGTGGCTCACCAAATTCATGGAAATACTTTAGTTACACTAACCAGTTTATTAGTAAATATATAGTCAGGGATAGCCATATCAAAGAGAGGCATAGTTTACAGTATGCTGTAAACATAACTCCTATAGGCACTGGGAAATCAAAATAAATTGTATTATTTGCTTTATAGTGATATCCAATTTATTTTAGCGGATGTAATAGAACCCATGATATCCTTGAGATACCAAGACTGTGGCTGCACCAAGATAAGTGAGAAATAATTTTAGGAAAAGATCAGAGGTGGGACTTACTGTAATGTGAGAGAATGTGGAGATATTGTCTGTCATACAATAGAAACACTCAAGAAATACTCAAAGTCATTTGTCACTAATAAAACACTTGATGAAAAATCTATATTGTGGATGTGCTGTGGTCTCTCTATTTCCAAGGCAATTTCTCGATGGTCCATGTTCAGGAGTCATGGTGGCAACAGTTGGGGCTCTGCATGAACTCAACATATGGACTTTTCTGCCCTGAAGTTTATCTGATGACAATCACACTGGGCCAAATATAAAGACTGGGATATTGCAGGTGCCCACAGAGGACCCTGGGAAGAAGTTTATTGCAGTGTAACATTGTAATTTATCATGATGGATTGGAGGACACAGGAATTGTTTCTGAAAAGCTACAATGATCTTAATATGTATTTAAAACCTTCATAACCTAAAAGCAGCTAACCTGATAAGCTTATGTGAAATGTCTGCTGATAGCTCAGTTTTGACTGGAAGATAGCCACCTTTAAGGACTGCTATTCTATAGGATGTACCAGGTCTATATGATAGACCAGGACCAACATATGAATAACCTTTGCAGGGTTTTTGCTTTCTGTTCTTTCTGTGTAAGATCTGTTGGTATAGAAAGGATCCTGTCCTTTCTATATGTTTCCATTTCTATATGCTTCCATTTGTGGATACAACATCAGTCTTACTCAGTTGAAAGTTAAGACTTTTGGCTTGACCCTTTTTAGATCCTTTGAACTCTGAAGCAATGATAACATGAAATTATTATACTCTTTGGAAAGACTGATCACAATTTTTAAGGTGAAACTGAATTGTTACTCACAATAAAGGTAGGGATTATTTATATAGACACTAGAGGATTCACTAGAGTAATTTCCCAGTAATTCCAGATTCTTAGTAATTCCAGGTTCAATGGTCATTTCCAATATATAACTACAATTCAACAAAGTGAAGATCAATAAAGACTCTACTACATGAAAAATGCGAATCAGGGAAAGAGCTGATACAAGATAAGAGTGCAAATGAATGGACATGGGAGAAGGAAACTAATATCAACTGCAATATCTTAACCAGCTGCTGAAAAGAAGACTAAATTAGTTAAATATTTTGTTGTGTATACATAAGCCAGCGATTTCCTTCCCACTCTTTCCTAAGAGGATCATTGGTGGTATTTATTATCATTGGTGGTATAAATTACCAGATCAAGGGGAGTCACATCCACAATTCACCAGGAAAAATTCAGGTCTTAGGGACAGGGTGAGAATCTTTCCATTTGGCAGTTCTTGGCATATGGCATATCTATCCATTATCATGTCAGTTTTTGTAGTTATAAGGGTTCAAGAAAACCCCATTCCTTTGGTCCTCTGGTTTAAAGGTCAATAATTATAGCCTCCTGACATTGCTTTTAAACTTTTCTTTTTAAACTTGGATCCACAATATGGATCAGGTCCTTTTCTTTTTTATGTCCACATTATTTTAGGGAATACAGCACTGTTAAAATGTTTAGAACACTGAGTTTGATCATTGAGTAATTGACTTTCTCCACTCATTCTGGGTCTCTTGAAAGACATGATGCTGTATTTCTGACATCTGCATTTAGAACAGTGTCCAACACATAAAATCATCAAACACTCATCAACTAAATGAGTGGGAATACTGTGAATAATTCTAAGCTAGAGTTTGAGAGATCTGAGAGAGTGCATGCTCTTCCGCATTCAGAATTTTGACTTCTCCCCTCTCTCCTTCTATGTCCCTTTGCTGTCTCAGTCATTGCTGATTATCCCCTTCTTACAACTTTTTTGTTGTTGTTGTTGTGACTATGACTAAAGGGAGATTCTTGTCTTGCCACAGGTTTATTCTTTTCCATTTTTTTTAACTACACCAAAAATTGAGAACGCCATAGAGAAGATTTAGGAAATGTCCAATTTTTTTCTAACCTGTTGTAGGATAAACGATTGTCAGGTTTTTCTGCCCTCCCGCCATTAGGATTGATGATGATGATGGATGCCTGTGGTACTGAATGCATGCCTGATAGCAGGCACCTGGATTTTGTTACATTGCTATATTCAGTTGCATTCTATTTAGTTTTGTGGGCCATGACTTCAGTATTTATATTTGCCAAGGGGAACCTGTAGAATGCCAGAGAGCCCAGCACAGAGTGAAGATTTTCGCAGGTGGCAGGGATGGGGGAGCTAGGAGGCCTGCCAGCCTCCCAGCACCACGCCCCCCCCACCCCCCCTGCCCCGCCCCAGGCCCTCTGCACCCCTGCCTGCCTTGTACCGGGTTGCTGCACTACATATAAAAGCTCAATAAAAGCCTGAAAATGCCACCAAGGGCTCCAGGACTCTCCTTTATTCGTCTTCTTGGCTCGTAAAGCACCAACTCTGTGCCTTCCTGGCACTACACTGATATGATAATCAGATGATACTTTTTATTTAGGAATTTTAATTCTTGCCTTCAGGAAAACTCCAGAATTTGGAAAGTTGATTAGAGATTTTTTTTGTTAATTCTGAATGATCTTAGATTTTTGTAATTATGCATTCCTGCCCACCTCTAAGAAAAATCTTTTGTTTTTCATATTTTTTCTAACTCCTACCAAGTTACTATTCCTCAATTTAAGAAAATTTGGGTGCCAGGAAAAGGTACTGGTTTTATTTAGATAATATAATATTTTATTACTATTTTCAAAACTATTTTGGCAGTTGTAATTTTTTTTATTCTCCTCCAGCCAAGTCACAGAGAGATCAGAGAGATGATTTGCTTTCCCCTCTGACTCATAGGATAATGTGATTAGCTAGAAATGAAAAAAAGGCCAAATTAAATCAAATTCAGGTTTTGATGATACATAATTATTTCTCATGTAATAGGAAAAAGGTAGTATTTTTAGGTGAATCAAAGCAAACAAATTCTCCATGAAATAAAATTAAAAGCTTCACTGGTTAAACCCTCATTCATTCTTTAGCTATCAACTCTAAGAAGCATTCCTTTTTTTCTTTGAATCATATTTCTTTTTTTATAGAAAATGGAGATGCTGCAAATATCTCCCAATCACATTGACTTCCCTTTGGGAGTCATCTCTCCTTGAGTGTGGGTAGGGCCTGGGACTTCCTTTCCTCCTATAGATTATGACAAAGATCATGTCACTCTTATGACTGAAATTGAAAAAAATTGTAATGGATGTATTTCTAGAAGAACTCTCTGGTATCCTTAGTTTACGGCACTCAAACAATTCCTTGTTTATATTTGTTCAATATACCAGAGCAACTTAGGAGCCTCTCCTTAGTTTGGCAATGGTCTCATACAAGGGATACTGTGAGATGAAGCCCGCATTCACAAGTTTAGTCCTGAACCAAATATCCTCTCTGCGGGGCTTCCTACTATCTTCCCTGAGAACTGGATTCAGTTTTCTTCCCCCTGCCCTCGTGACTCTCATACTTGTCTCCAACTTTGGTATTAGCTTGTGGATGCTCCTGAGTCCTGACTAGTTGTTGAGCATTTCTTGGAGATACTAACTGCACACTAGATCTCCTTGGTTTGATGTCCTGCAGCCCTCTGTTATCTTAATGGAAGTCTCAGTGGTGCTAATTCACCATTGTCTACCCTAATCATCCTTCTTGGTTTCTATATTGTAGGAATGGATGAATTTTTTTTTTTTAACTACATGCAAGAAAAAAGTACATTTTCCCTTTCCCAAATGAATGGAGGCAATTTTATCCTTGCTAATTTTCATCATCTTGGTTTTGTTACTGCTTGTTATGATCATTTGGAATGCTGGCATCCAATAAATTTGTTCATTTTCCCGGTTTTTGCCTAATTATTCATCCTCATCAATGATATATTGTAGAAAAAATTTGAACAAAAAATAACATTTTGTTATCCAATATAGTTCTTAAAAACTTCAGTTAATTTCTTCATATAGGGTAAAGAAAACACCATCAGGAGAGTTACTTTAACATTCAATGGGAGATCTTGAAATAAATTAATGACTTGTGATTAAGAGATTGGATGAAATCCAAATACATTGATTCTTATCCTTTATAGCTAATGGTGATGAACTGTTTTATGTTCTAATTTTGGAAGAAATAGAAAATTATATTATATATAGAATCAAATATATGTGATGAAAATTGCTAAATGTGCATGGATTTTAAGCATGGATTCTCCTTCAGCATCTTAAGTATTTAGTGCTCAGAGTTTACCTAAAGTACCTATGTTCCAGATGGAGAGACTTAATTTGCTCTCTTAAAAGAAGGAAGTGGAATGGAAGTTATATGTACTCTTCACTCTGCTACTCCCTGCTCTGGCTCTGTCTTCAAGTTCTACCATTAAATGTGCTGGGCCACACAGCAGTATACTTAGTGGATTCTTAATCTGTCTCAGATGCTGAGAGAAAGGATGGCAATTAAATACACTCATTTTATTGGACCAGACTTTTACCTGCAGCCCTTGATAGAGATTCACACCTTTATTTATTGCAGGCCATCAAGAAAGTAATAACTTGGTCTTTACAATACAGAGCTAGATTCAGATTGACTAAGAAGGAGAATATGCTGCAGCTTTTTGAAAAAAAAAAAAAAACAAAAACAAAAACAAAAACTATTCCTGAGGCACTGATTCCTAAGAATCAAAATATTTTCCTCCTGGTGTGTTTTCAGAAGGATTGACAGTAACTCATTCTTAATAAGAGATGTCTTTGATGTGTTCTAACCTGTATGTACTGTTACCTGAGTGATACCATGCAATCATAATAATCAAGTTTCCCATTTATTGGGAGTCATATTTGCTACAAATTTTTTTTAATACTCAAAACTTCTCCATAATGCAGATACTAGTAGTTTTCTTAAAAATGGAAATCATGGGCCTCGCCAGTGGCTCAGCGGTTGAGTGCTGGGCTGAGAAGCTGCCTGCAGGTTCTGCAGCACTGGTTTGATCCCCGGCACCGGCGAGGGTCCCACATGGCACACAGACCTCTCTGGCTGTGCATGCTGCTCCCCTCAGCAGTGTGTTTCATCAGTCTGCCTGTTCTGTTCCCCGCTTTGGCTCTGGTGAATTCTCTCACCCTCCCATGCTTCTGACTGTACCCAGTGCTTGTATAAATAAATAAATAAATAAATAAATAAATAAATAAATAAATAAATAAAATGAACTCAAACTCAGAACTGAAGTGCTCAGATATAAAATCCACAAATTGAAGACAGTTGTCGAACATGCTTTAGTAAATAGAGAAAGCTCAAATGTTGGATAAAATTTGCTATGAGCTCTAAGAATACTGGTTTCATTATAAAGATAGGATCGTATACTTTTATTGAATGTAAATATGCATATCAAACTTTAGTTAATTGGTAGCTTAAATTGTTGTCTATTAAATAATAGTATTAAAAAGCACACTTTTAAAGATACAAGCCTTTGAAATCTGATCCTAGTTCCTTTTGACTTTTTTTCTTTGAACAAGTGTACATGAAAACTACATTAAAATGTGTATATTCACATATTTGAAGGAGTGTTTGATATCAGATCATATAAGTCTTCTGCTTAAGTCAGGCATGTGTATTTTATCTATCACACTAGTAAAGTGGGCCCTTTCCTATTTGATACATTTTTCAGGAGAGAGAAAAGTTATTGCCTAGTCAGGTACCTCCAAAACTGATTTATTTTTCAAGGATTTTTTTTTTCTCCTGGAAATAAATTTGTTTCAAACTTATGAGTAAAAGGTAAAAATGGTCTCCAATATCTCCCTACTGAAGTCAAATTCCTTTAAGTGCTGTGGTTGGTTGATTTATGGGCTCCAGTTCTTTACATCTCACTGTATCCTTGACCTTTGTCTTTCACACTGGTATTCCTTCCACAAGGACAAAGTACATTTCCTTACCCCTCAGCTTTGGGCAGCTGCTTGTGACTAGTCCTGAGGACTGGGGTATGGCAACTAGACACAAATGAAGACTCCATTGTGTTTGTACTGCTTGGAGAACACTCCTGTGCTGTGATTGCCATGAGAAGAACAGTCTCAGGAAATCTGCTGGTTCTGTTTGGAGGATGACAGAAATGTGGGAGTCACCTAATTGATCCAGTAACTAGTGAGCAAGAAATAAATGTGAGAGCCTCCCCTGGTGGTGCAGGCAGCTGAGCGCTGCGCTGTGAAGCCATCCACAGCATCTACAGTGCTGGTTCAATACCTGCCAACCAGCAAGGGTCCCACATGGCACAGCAGACCTCTCCTGTTGTGACCTCTCTTCCCCTCAGCAGTGCATTCCATCAGTCTTTCTGTTCTGTTCCCCGCTCTGTCTCTGGTGAGTCCTCTTACTCTCCCATGCATCTGGCCTGTACCCCGGGTTTTGTATAAATAAATAAATAAATCTTAAAAAAAAAGAAAGAAATGTGAGTTTTAAATGCCACTGAGATTCTGAAGATATATGTTGCAGACATCTTATAGCACTTTCTAGGACCTGGCCCCTTCTGATTCTTTGGTGTCATGCCTCATCTCTTGTCTCTTGAGCATTTTTCTGCATGGACATGTATGGCAGCTGTGAACTCCCATAAATTAAGCACACTGTGGCAATGCACACTGTTTTCTTTTTTTTAGTATTACATATATATATATATAAAATAAATAAACACATATATATTACATCATTGTTTATTTTTGTATAGTGTATGATTGTATGCTTTCTCCTTTCAAGTTTATTTCCTATAAAATTCCCACCACCAATTCCCCTGTGAACCATTACCATAGCCCTTTGCGTTCTTCCCTCCCCTGTTTTGATCCCTCAACCTCCACCTCCCTGGCAGAATGTCTCTGATTCATGATTGTCTGCTAATTTTGTTTCTTTGTTTATTATTGTTATCACACTGTTTTCTGGCTGGTCTGCAAGCCAGTAGTGATTTTCTTCAGCCCTTAAACTGCTTACTCTTCCCAGATAACAATCACAGAGACTTAGATAATGGCTTTGGGAGCCAGGTGGCCCTGCATTCACTTATATAACCATAGTGTGCACATAACTATTCTAGCCTTAGTATACTCATCTAGAAAATGTAACAATAACTCATAAGGTTTTGTAAATATTGAATTTACATAAATCATTTCTTATACTAGCTTCATCAATATTGAAATTGTATAAATCATTGGTTACACTAGTTTAGCGTGTTCAATAAGGTTTGCTAAGATGAAGTACTTGTAAGAATCTTATGCAGGTCACTCTATCTTTGGAATTACTTATCCCATTTCCAAGACTTCTGTCTCTCTGTTCCCCCCACACTCAAATGAAACTACCTGTACTGAATTGGGGTTATGGAGACTTTAAACACTCTATGAGGGAAATATCTCTCATTTAAAGTTAGTTGGTAAACAATAGGGGTCACATCTTTCTTTTTTAAAAAGATTTATTTATGCATAGAAGAACTGGGGTGTAGGCCAGAGGTGGGGGGGGCGGTTGAGAAGATTCACCAGAGTGGGTAGCAGAACAGGCCGATTTACTGAAATACACTGCTGAGGGGAGCAGTGGGCAAGATAGTAAATGTCTTCTGCACCATGTGGGTTAGTTCCCTGGCCTTGGATCAGTTCACAGTGGTGATAGCACTGAGAGTTACCCCATACATGGGAGGCCCATACATCTTTCTTATCTTGAACTGAACTCTTCTGTATGTTCATCTCTTGCTATCCTGTCTACAAACCAAAACTTCTGAAGATAGATCCATGATCTATGATCTATGTTCCTTTTCAACTTCCTCCCTCCTCACTTTGGCTGTGAATTCTATTTACTTCTTTTAGCCAGAAATACTCATCATTTTTACATGTTCCTTCCAATGAGACATGATGGACATGATTGTTTACATGCAGGAGTAAACAAATTCAGCTTGTTTCCTTCAGGGAACCAACAAACCCAGAACCTATTAATTTAGACTAGAGAATAGAAGTTTAAAAAGCTCTTTCCTTTTTAATGATGCATTCATTATAATATTACTGGACTGCATTTGGGAAATAACATGAGCGTCCTCACGTGGCTAATTTAACACCTGTTTCAGGATGGAAAGGTCTTTTTTTTTTTTTTGATTCTCTAACCATCAGTGTATTAATTGCATTCCTTTACTAAAGAAAAATAAAGTATAAGATAAAATATACTTCACAAGAATTAAATAAAAACAAAGTTAAAAAGTAGGTTCTTAGGAATACAGTATTGAAACATTTTTAGGAATATTGGATAGAAATGCAAAGAACATCATCATTCATACACGTTGGGTTTACTTGTGGCAAATTTCCTAACCTTGTAACTTTTTCTTTGTTCTAGTTATAAAAAAATAACTTTTTCATAACATTTTGAACTTTAAAGCCAATATATAAGTATTAGGAATTTGAGCTTCTAATGAAGGTAACATTGTAGGTAATCAAAAAGTTACATTTTGAAGTTAAAAATATGCATTTTCTAAAGTACTTATTAACTATACTTTAGAAAGATTTTCTCTGCATTTCAATTATTTCACCAATAAAATGGAGTAATGGAGGGCCTCCCCTGGTGGCGCAGCGGTTGAGCGCTGGACTGTGAAGCTGCCCACAGCCTCTGCAGCACCAGTTCAATCCCTGGCTGCCTTGCAAAGTTCCCACATGGTGCACAGATCTCTCCTGCCATGCCCGCTGCTCCCTCAGCAGTGTATTTCGTCATTCTCCCTGTTCTGTTCCCCATGCTGGCTCTGGGGAATTCTCTCACCCTCCCGTGCTTCTGACTATACCCAGTGCTTGCATAAATAAATAAATAAATCTTTAAAAAAATAAAATAAAATGGAGTAATGGAAAGCACAAACATATTGTGAAATTAAATATAAATTCTCTAAAACACATTGGGTCCCCTGAGTTTAAGAAATTGATGTTGCTCCCCATCATTGAAGGGACCCATGTAGCTTGGGGCACCAGCTCCAGTTTGGTTGTTAATTAGATACCAGCTTTTTAGTCACTGTACTCATTATATGCTGTGGTCTCAGATTTGACCACCATGTAGGTGCACAACAGTTAAACTTTACAGTTATTTGGGAGTGATCTATCAAAAAATATAATTTTTTTAAGATTTATTTACTCATGCATACAAGAACTGGGATACAGGCCAGAGATGCAGGAGATGTATATTGGTAATTTGTATATCTTCATTGGAATATCCTCAACCATCCTTTTAAAAATATATATTTTTTAAGATTTATTTATATAAGATCCTGGGTACAGGCCAGATGCATGGGAGGGTGAGAGAATTGACCAGAGACAGACAGGGAACAGAACAGGCAGACTGACGAAATACATTGCTGAGGTGAGCAGCAGGCATGACAGGGGGAGATCTGCCGCACCATGTGGGACCCTCACTAGCCAGCCGGGATCGAAACGGTGCTGCAGAGGCTGTGGACAGCTTGACAGCGTGGCAATCAACTGCCTGCGCCACCAGGGGAGGCCCTAAAAATATTTTTTAAAGACTTATTTATATATACAAGAATTGGGGTACAGGCCAGAGGAGCAGGGGGTGAGAGGATTCACCAGGGACAGAGTGGAGAACAGAACAGGCAGAGTGACTGAAAGACACTGCTGAGGGGAGCAGCGTGTGAGACAGGAGAGATCTGCTGCACCATGTGGGTAGCTCCCTGGCCAGCCAGGAATTGAACTCATGCTGCAGAGACTGTGCTTAACCCCTTCGCCACCAGGGAGACCCTTCACCCATTTTTAAATTGGGTTGTCTTTGCTTTCTAGTAACTCTTTATGTATTCTGGATGTAAGCCTTTATCAGATATATGATTTGTAAATATCTCCCACTCCCAACTCCTTCCCTTTTTTTGGGGGGGTGAAGGGAAGAGAGATATTGGAGAAGTAAAAGCAAGGCAGTTTTTAATCTCTCTGGGATATTATGTGGCCATTCAACATTATAGTAAAACCTAAAAATATGCATCTGTTTTCTTAATTCTTCTCACCAAGCAACTCTCCTTTGCACACACTATTAAATGTCATTTATCACAGATAACCAAACCCACCTTTCTTGTGTCTAGCTGGAGTTTGGTGGAATGGAAAGAGAATAGATTGTGAGTAAGGCAAGCCAGTATTGTTTGGAAATTACCTATCTTTTCTGATCTTTGGATTCTTTTTCTGCAAACAGGTATAATAATGCCCTCCTTCAAATTTAGCAAGGTTAGGTGTGATGGCAAATGAACAAGCTCAAGGCAAGCAAGCAGTTGGACAAAAATAAATTGTTACATTATCCTTTCTTACTTGGATCATGGGTATGATTTTATAAAAATGACCATATTTGTTATTGATCAACTGACCCTCATCCTACTCTATCAAAACATGGGTTCTGTGATTGAAGCCCATTGCAAGTCTGGTGAGAACTCCAGGGCAGATTTTCCCATGTGACTCCAGGTATGGGGTGGGGTTTGTGCGATGACATTAAGGGTCTTGGTTGTAATTTTTTTTTTTAAGATTTGTTTATTTATACAAAAACCAAGGTACAGTTCAAATGTGAGGGAGGGTGAGAGAATTCACCAGAGACAGAATGGGGAACAGAACAGGCAGACTGACTGAAATACACTGCTGAGGGGAGCAGCGAGTGAGACAGGAGAGGTCTGCCCCACTATGTGGGTATCTCCACAGCGGGTGGGGATCAAACCGGCACTGCAGAGGCTGTGGACAGCTTTACAGTGCTGCGCTCAACCACCAGCGCTGCGCTCAACTGCCTGCACCAGCAGGGATGCTGGTTGTAAATTTTAAGAGAAAATGAGTCCATTTAATTGATATTGGACCTTCTCAAAGTTCTTGTGACAGACATGGCCCAGACTGAGAAAATGGTGGGGCTGTACCTCAGGGAGTTTAGGTGCTGAGGCACAGTGTAGTTGAGTCTCCACTGACATGGCTGCCACTCCCTGAATCATCTCCACTTGTGCTGGGTCTCTGTCCTTTGTTCAATATACATAACCTGGCCAGGAACCAGGTTGTCTGTGCATAGATGTGATTATGCCCCACCACCTTCCTGTGTTGTGGCTGAGTCAGAGAGGGAAAGGAATAATCACTCTTTAATTGTGTGTTGTGTTGATTAAATAATTCTTTCTCTCTTAGATTATGTATTCTTTTTTTTTTTTAGATTTCTTTATTTATTTATACAAGCACTGGGTACAGTCAGAAGCGTGGAAGGGTGAGAGAATTCACCAGAGCCAGAGCGTGGAGCAGAACAGGTAGACTGATGAAGTACACTGCTGAGGGGAGCAGCAGCCACGGCAGGAGAGGTCTGAGCGACATGTGGGACCCTTGCCGGTGGCAGCCGGGAATCGAACCGGTGCTGCAGAGGCTGCGGGCAGCTTCGCAGACCAGCGCTCAACCCTTGCGCCACTGGGGAGGCCCAGATTATGTATTCTTAAAGATTGAAAATGACTCATTAGTACTGGTTGATTCCCCACCCCAATCATACAATAAAATGTGAGCTCGTAATATACATTCAGTTCAGGTATATTGAATACAATAATTAATTTCTACTAAGGATGTCTCAGTAACTGCTGCATTGCCTTTGCTTTTCCATGGCCAATTGTTTAGGTTTACTCTAATGGTCTCCTTCTCCCTGGCAAAACCAAGGGGTGACGCTGTGCCAGGGACCCTCACCAGTTCCGTCACTCAATCTAATTTAGGCTCTGCAAGCAACAGAGTAATTTGACAGTCTGAGGACAATTTCCCACCAACCAGTTTTCTAATTCTTCCTTTCTGCTTTCATGTAAACATTTGTACTTGCTGACACAACTTCTACTTAGCTCTTATTTCTCTTTTTACCAAATTAGGATAGTTATAGCTTCATTTACATACAAGAATCACTACTTGAGAAGTATTCACAAATCACAATAATTAATACTTACTCACACTCGATATCACCTACCTACAGAGCAATTTAAATTTATTAACTAAGTCAGCTAATTGGTAAACAAGTATAAACTGTTGCCACTATTAAAGGGAGTGGGAAATTGAGATGTGGAGACTAAATGATTTGTCTAAAGCCATTCAGCAAATGAATTGCAGAGAGAGGGTTTGCACTAGGCAGTTGTTGGCTTTCAGCCCCGAATCTAGAATGTTGGCACTGTCCATGCTGCACAAGCAATGGAAAGCAATTAGCTATGCTAATCAGGTAATTACGTATATAAATACTCATTGCCTCATGCCATGTCTATTGGCCAGAGACAGCCTGGTTAAAGCCAGGGCTTGAAGGACTATATTAACAAACACAGCAGGACTTGTGCACAACATCAATGGAAAAAGAAATTAATATCTAGTGATTCGTGTCTGTCACTTGGGTTGTATAACCAAGATGAAAATGCATACATTGTACAAAAATGAAAAATGTTGTAAAAAATATGCAAAATTTAAAAAAAGAACCTAAAATAATAAAAAATAATATCTAAATTGTCAGATTCAATGTTGTTTGAAATAAAACTCTTTTGTTGTTTTAATATAAAATGTGCCCATCTCTTTGAGATAAATGAGTAAGTTCACTACTTAATAGGTCATTTAGGCAAAACATTCGTTAGACTGTTCCATAATGGGCAATTGGGAAAAGAGGTATAAAAGTCACAATCTCTTCCCTTATGAGAAATATCAAAGAGGAGTTGTTGTGTTCAAGATGCTTTTATGTGTATAGAACACTTTTATTTTCCCAGGAAAACTTTGAGAGATCTGATTATTTTATTTATAAATGGAGACCAGGATACTTGGGAGGCTTGCCCAGAGTCAAAAGTAGAAGTGAATGTCTAAGATTTTGACTCAGTTCTGTATGATTTCAGATCTTATGTATTTTAGTTTATATTTCATCAACAAAGAAACCTGCACAAATGATGTGATGATATTTTGCAAAGTAAAAGTGACCAACAGAGGATCAAATCTCACTGATTAACAATCAGAATGAACATTTTAGGGCACTTGCTATCAAAAATCACTCTTCTAGAGACCATATCCTGTTAATCGTCATGTTATAATCAGGCCATGTAGGCCAAGGGAAGAGCCAAAAATGTTTGGTGGATCAGAAAAGAGTATGTGTTTTTCTTCAGCTAAGTCAACACTCATATTTATGTGCCTTTTGCTTTCCCATTCCTCTACATTGTAGTTTTGGAGATTCCCAAAACTGCATACTCCAGAAGTTCAGCTACTTACTAATCAATGATGGATTCATCTAAGGAAAAAAATACATTGCATATGGGAGATCTGGATTCTGGTGGGTAATGGTCTGTTGTCAAAATACAAGACTTGGAATAAGATAACATTCTTCAATTATATAGGTTCTGCTAGGAGACAAAGAGTGGCAGGAAAATGGACCAAGACAGAAAATAAAGTAAAAATATTGATAATATTATTCAAACACATTCACTGTGCTAGGTGCAGACTAAGAAAAGGGGTCTGTTCAGCCAGAGAGCATGTAAAATTCTAAGGTCATTATTTAATTTAAAAAAAATAATTTTTAATTTTTTTAAATTTTATTTTTTGTGTAGAAGAACTGGGGTGTAGGCCAAAGGTGCAGGGGGTAAGAGGATTCACCACAGACAGAGTAGGGAGCAGGATGGGCAGATTGACTGAAATACACTGCCAAACGGAGCAGTGGATGAGACAGGAGATATCTGCTGTACCAGGTGGGTCAGCTCTTTATGGGGGCTTGAACTCAGGTTGCTGAGACTTAAGCCCTAGGCCCCCAGGGAGGCCCATTATTTAATTTTGAATAAGAGAAGAAAGCTTGGTGTATGGGGACCTGGTTTCAGGGTCTTTTGGATCAATAGTCCCCCTTGAGCTTTATTCTCTTCACTCCAAAAAACTAGACTTTGGGGTACGATGATCTTTACCTTGACTCCCAGGTCTAGATTCAGTGTTGTAATCTTGTCTCTTGTTCTAAGAGGATGATTGAGAGTGTTTTTTGAGGATGATAGGGGAAATTTGATACAGCTGAGGGGCCAAAGCAGAGATTTAGGGGCCATTCCTATCTGGTCACAGGTTCTCACTCTGCAGGTAAATGGCCATGTGTTCAGGGGCTAGCTACTTAGACTTTCTGTTCCTACTTTACTTTATCTGCAAAAATAAGTACAGTGATCTTCAATATTTTTGTGATTGAAATATATATATTTCATATATATATATGAAAACAAAATATGAAAGTATCCAGAACAAATGAAAGTATCCAGAACAAATTTTTTTTTTAATAGAGGCATGTTTTATTTATTTATTTATTTGTTTGTTTGTTTTGTTTATACATGCACTGGGTACAGTCAGAAGCGTGGGAGGGTGAGAGAATTCACCAGAGCCAGAGCGGGGAACAGAACAGGCAGAAGGATCGAAGTACACTGCTGAGGGGAGCAGCGGGCGGCAGGAGAGGTCTGTGAGCCATGTGGGACCCTCCTCCGGTGGCCGGGGAGCAGCCGGGGTTCGAACCAGCGCCGCAGATTCCGCGGGCAGCTTCACAACCCAGCGCTCAAACGTTGCGCCACCGGGGAGGCCCCAGAACAAATCTTGACATTGAATCAATCTCCTCTAAATGTTGGCAGTACTGGTAGACTCTTGGATCATGTGCCCTATGTCACAAGAGCACAAGAATCCCTTACCAAGAATCCTTGGTAAGAATTAGAATCTGATCTAATTTTTAGGCATGTGTGGATATGTTTATAAGTGCTATCTGGCCTTTGTGAATAAGCATATCTTCCCATCCAACACTGTTGGAAGGGAAGGAGAAGGACTTTGGGGTGAGATGTGAGTGCTCAGGTGTGCTTTGAACATGCAGGGGTGAGGAGTGTTTTGTATACCACAGCTATCTCTTTGCAATATTTACTTTTGATGCAGATGTTACATCTGTTGGCCTAAAAAGAGGTGCTGGGTTTACAAGTGAAAATTAGAAGCAGTTTTCAGCATTCCTGACAGCATGATGCTCTTGTCTCAATGAGACCTGGAGTGAATCTGATGGTGTTCTGGAAATAGTGTTTAAAACATAAAGTCCTCACATAAAAGCATATACACATGCAAAACAAAAAAAAATAAATAAATAAAGACTATCCAGAAATAAATATCAGGAGGCAAATGTGACTCTCAGCGAGAGCATCAGGCCTCTTTATCTTTCACAGTGGAGAACACACCATCTCTTTTGATCTTTCCTTGCAAATTAATTTTCTGTTATTAAGAAGATAAATAGTATACAATCAACTCTTCAATCTGGATAATGTTGAAGGCAGCTGATTAATTTAAAATGAGAACTACACTGAAATGGACTTACCCTGCAAGGAGAGGCTCATATGTCATAAAGAAAGAATCAGATTAAAATGGCCAAGCTTTGTAATAAAACTAAAGAATCAGGCATCTGGGAATTCAGCCGGGAGGTTGCTTATGGCTCCAGTTTTTCATGAGGAAAATACAGAAGTATAGGAAAATCTGTACTAGGTGTTTCTATTAGGTAAGGACCTATTGGTTGACTAGAATGAACATTTTTAAAGTTGGAAATATACCTGTATTTATTTGAAATATTTTAAATTTTATTATGATGTATGTGCACCATGTTTGCTGTTTTATTCTGTAGGACTATTCCATGTGAGAGGCTTAATGGATTTGAGTAAAACATTCTAAAAGTGTGAGAGATGATAAATACTGAGCATTAATGAGTCATGGATTTGACCAATATTGCCAGTGCTGTCTTGAATATATTACATATTAGATGCTGGTGCTCCCTTTTTTCTTTTTAACCAAATATAATAGATATTATTGATATAAAACAATCACTTTGAGAGGCTATGCATATTCATTACGATGTGAGAAACTATGAAATCTGTTGATAGTAGATGCAGTAGCTTAAAAAAAAGTATTATCCCAATGGCAAAAACACATACTTTCATGCTTTCCTTTGTCTTCACAACTTCTAGATACATTTATTTCACTTAATTTTTCATATACATATATTACAGGCAGAATTTTTTATCAAAATCTATAAATTTAATACAATTAGGAGATTCAAAGATGCAATCCATTTTTTAACTGGGGTACAAGCCAGAGGTGCAGGGGTTGAGAGGACATTTTGAATATCTTTGTTGTAGCCATAGTAATCTTGACTAATGAGCCATGATTTAATTATCAATTCTTTCATTATTTAACCTTCCTAATTTTCTCCCCTATAAAGCAATAAATTCTCATGGGTATGCAAACCTATTTTTTGTAGTTACATTTTAATTTTTTAAAAAAAGATTTATTTATTTATACAAGCACTGGATACAGTCAGAAGCGTGGGAGGGTGAGAGAATTCACCAGAGCCAGAGTGGGGAGCAGAACAGGCAGCCTGACGAAGTACACTGCTGAGGGGAGCAGGAAGCGCGGCAGGAGAGGTCTGTCGCACCATGTGGGACCCTCGCCAGCGGCCAGGGATCGAACCGGCGCTGCAGCTGCAGAGGCTGCAGGCAGCTTCACAGCCCAGCACTCAACTGCTGCGCCATGGGGAGGTCCCTAGATACATTTTAATTTTGAAACAGCCAGATGAATTTCATGCTCATAAAATTCATTCTTAAAATTCATTCTTAAATTGTTTTCACAATTTTAGCAAATTTTTTAAATATTACTGGACAGTCAAGTAAAACGCCTCTTGAAAATATAACTATTGTTCTGTCCTCTCTAGTAGGCCTTCTCTTGGAACTTTCTACAGTTGACCACTAGGATTGTACTAGATTAGATTTTCATAGCATAAAAGCATTGGTGGCACAACTGGGGAATTTTGTAAAGAGACACAGTAAAGGTGAGGGAATGTAGTCCTTTGCCTTCCCCAAGACCTTATTTCCTCTCTGTGTATGGCAGTCCTGTGTTCTTAGGTGGTAGAACGGGCGGCTGAACGCCACATTGTGGAGCTGTCCGCAGCCTCTGCAGCACGGGTTCTATCCCCGCCGGCCGGGAATGACGAAGCTGACCTCTCCTGTCTCGCCCGCTGCTTCCCTCAGTATTTTGCCAGTCTGCCTGTTCTGTTTCTGGCTCTGTCTCTGGTGAATCCTCTCACCCTCCTGCACATCTGGCATATACCCCGGTTCTTGTATAAATAAATCTTAAAAAAAAAAAAAAAAAGCCAATGTTGTGTGCCAGGCTTCTACTAAAAAAATAAAATAAAATAAAAAATACAAGTATAAGATCTCCCCTATCAGGTGGTGTTAGCACCTGATAGGTTTTTTAATTAAATTATTCTCAATTTTAATTTTTAAATTATTTTATTAATTAATTGATTTTAACTGAGGTAATATTGGGGTATCCCCAACAAGTATTACCACCATAAAGCACCCACCACCCACTTGCCCACATTCCACCACCACAGACCACTGTTCTTCCTTCCTTCTTTGTTCTTACCCCTCCCCCACCCCTTTCCCTCTTTGTGCTTCAATTCAGTAGTCAGCTAACAAGGGTTAGTTTTTCAGCTTGTCTTTATCTAACTGTTAATTGATTTAGTTTATATTCCATATATTTGTGACACCGTCTGATATATATCTTTCTCCTTTTGACTTATTTTGCTTATCATTCATTATCCTTTCAAACTCCATCTGCGTTGTTGTAAATGACATTATTTTATCTTTTTTGACTGCTGATTAGTATTCCATTGTGTGTATATACCACATGTTCTTGATCCACTCTTCTGTCCAGGGTCACTTATCTTGTTTTCATAGTTTAGCTATAGCAAATAGTGCTGCAATAAATAAAACTGGGAATACAAGTTTCCTTTTCAATTAGTGCTTTTAAAAATTTTTGGATGGGCCTCCCTGGTGGCGCAGGTGGTTGTGTGCAGCGCTGTGAAGCTGTCCACAGCCTCTATAGCATGGGTTTGATCCCCGGCCGTCTGGCGAGATGCCAACATGGCCCGGCACACCTCTCCTGTCTTGCTCGCTGCTCCCCTCAGCAGTGTATTTCAGTCCTCTGCCTGTTCTCTTCCCCACTCTGTCTCTGTGAATTCTCTCACCCTCTGGCACATCTGACCTGTACCCCATTTCTTGTATGTATAAATAAATAAATCTTAAAAAAATAAATAAAATTTTTTGGATGATGCCTACGGGTAGAATTACTGGGTCAAGGGGCCTCCTTGGTGGAGCAGAGGTTAAAGAAACAGTGCTATCAAGCTATTGCCAGCCACTACAGCATGAGTTAGATCCCCAGCCACAGAACTAACCCACATGGTGTAGCAGACCTCTCCTGTCTAGCCCGCTGCTCCCCTTAGTAGTATATTTCAGTAGATCTGCCTGTTCTGCTCCCCATTCTCTCTGGTGGATCCTCTCACACCCTGCACATCTGGCCTACTCCCCAGTTATTGTATGCATAAATAAATAAATCTTTAATAAAAGAATCACTGGGTCAAATGGCAGATCCATGTTTAATGTATTGAAACACTTCTGTAGTAATCACCATAAGGACTAAACAGCTTGTATTCCCACCAGCAGTGTAGGAGGAGAGGTCCCTTTCTACCACATCCTCACCAGCACTTGCTGTTTCTGGTCATTTTGATATGGGTCATTCTTAAAAGTGTGAGATGGTATTCCATTGTGTTCTTGATTTTCATTCTCTAATAATAAATGATTGTGAACATTTTTTCTTGTGCCCGTTGACCATTTTAGTGTCTTCTTTGGAGAAACATTTGTTTAGTTCTTTAGCCCATTTTTTTTTATTGGGTTTTTTTTGTTTGTTTATTTTTGTGAAGTTTTGTAAGTCCTTTGTATGTAAGAAGAGTGGAGAAAGCTGACATCCTTTCTATGTCTTTGCCATGAGTCGTTTGTCAGATATATGTTATGCAAATTTTTCTCCCATTAGTTAGAGTGTTTTTTTTTTTCACTTTAGTTATACTTTCTTTCACTGTGCAGAAGTTTTTAGTTTGATATAACATGTAATAAGATCCAACACCCATTTATGATTAAAACCCTTGAAAAATTGGGGATAATTGGCAAAGCTTTAACATAATAAAAGCTATTTGCAACATGCCTTTAGCTAATATTCTCAATGGTGAAAAACTGAAAGTTTTCTCACTAAGATCTTGAGTAAGACAAGGATGTCCTCTCTCACCATTGCTATTCAACATAGTATTGGAAGTTCTAGCTAAAGCAATTAGACAACAGATAGGTATAAGGGCAATCCAAACTGGGAAAGAAGAAAGCTATCATTATTTGCAGATGATATGATAATATACTTAGAGAGCTCTCAAGATTTCATGAAAACTAATTGAAAGAATTAATCATTTCAGTAAAGTGGCAGGGTGTAAAATCAACACACATAAATCAGTTGCTTTTCTCTAAATAAAGAATGAGATAAAAGAGAAGGAAATTAGGAAAGTGATTCCATTTATAATTATACCCAAAATATTAAATATCTAGGAGTAAATTTAACAAAGGAAATAAAAGAACCATACAAAGAAAATTATAAGACTTTGTCGAGAGCCCATACATAAAACCATATATATATGGACAGCTAATCTATGACAACAAAGAGCCAAAAACACATGCTGGAACAAGTATAGCCTCTTCAATAAAGGGTGTTGGGAAAACTGGATAGCTACATGCAAAAGAATGAAAATAGAGAGAACATAAACAACTGATATTATATCAAACTAATTTAGTTTAAATTTTAGTTGAGTCACCATTTTATTTCTTCCAACTGGGAATATAGTGATGATTCATGCATACTGGGTTATGCTTGGATGAAGAGAAAAAGAGGTTAATAGAAGTTATGTAATTGTAAGGAGAGGGAGCCACCAGGCCAGATAAAGTTCAGAAGCAAAAGTTACAACAAACCGGAAAGTGTTTAAGCATAACAGGAAATAGAATGAATATGAACATCCTGTGGTCTGGTCTTCCTAACCCTGGTAAGAAACTGAGGCTCTGATAAGATAGAATCCAATTTAGAGCACTGATAAATTCATGAAGTCAGGAATTGAGCTCAGATTTGATTCCATACTTTTATTTTTCTGCTATATTCTCCTCATCACCATTCACAGAATACCCATATGTTTGGCTATACAGGAAAATATAGAAGGTACCTCTTCAATAGGTAGGATTACACATTACATTTCCTGTAAGCAGAGTCAAATGACATTATTAGAAAGTTTGTCACCAGAAAAAATAAAAAAGTTGAACTTTATCTGTTCAAAAGACATCACTCAACTAGCCTTAGGAATTTCATACAGGTGTGTGAACATGGTTATTGTATGTGCATTTGCAGGGATTTCAGTGTGCCTTTTGACTTATAATAATATAACTAGTGCCCTACGGATGAATATAAGGGTCAAATTTTAAATATAATGTGATGCAAAGTTGATAAATACTTTATAGGGGAAGACCTATAATTTTATATTTTCCTCTCAGAGAATACACTGGAAACTCCAGAATGGGTGGGTTTCATGGCATTGATATCAGTTGGACAGAATATTTTGAATGTGGTTTTAATTCTGGAAATAGATGATAATTTGTCATCTGCATTCCTAGAATTCTGACAGCAGGTGTTCTGTAAAATGCTGCTGAGTATTGAGAAACAAGGGAATTCACATGAGGCAATCTTTATCCACTCTGCTGACTTCTGTCTCAGCCATCACTCTAAAATTCAAACGTGTTATTCTGGGAGAAAAGAATGTTATTACATGTTTCTTTTGTACTATTACTCTCGATAGAAAATCTTTGATTTGGTTTGACTTTTTAAGGAAAATTAAGATGTTTTGCTTGCAATGCCTTTATGTTAAAGGGTCATAAAAACAAAAGTGACTCAAATGAGTATTTAATTACATAACCTTGTACTGTTTGTGTGTATGGTTAAGGTGGGGAGGAGGAGCCAATAGTATTTATTTATGCTAGTCACAGTGTAACAGGATTTATAGGCGTTACATCATTTTGTCCTCACAATAAGCTCATGGAGAAAGCAATAGAATAGTCATTTTCCAAAGGAGGAAAATGAATTTCTGAGAGGACAAACAATATAGCTAAGGAATGGCCACATTGGCTTTAACCTCTGATTTCTGTATCCAAAGTCACTGCTTATTAGTCTTTTATGAGGTCATAAATCCAGCCCTTTAGATTCTAAAATCTGTACTATTTAGCTTATAAATAGAAATTCAAAAGTGTGCAATAGAAGAGAGTAATGCATGGATATGATATACTTTGGGAAAGTGGAGTTTGTATTATTGTTAAAATGGTCATGCTATTAAACACATAAAAAATTGAACAACTTACATTTTAAAAGACCATATTATTGAGTTGAAAACATAATAACAAATCAATTACAAAACATTATGATGGTGGGAATTTGGGCAAGTGAATAAAAATACTTAAGTACTTTAAATTTTCATTTATAAAATAGAGATGGTTTTATATGTGATGTAACATAAAGTTCTGGTACATTCTATATTTGAAATGTATTTTCAACCACTGGACATTTTAATATATGAATGGTGATGTATTTTAATTACAAGAACTTACTAAAACAGAAAAAAATGAATAAAGGATAGGTTTCATGAAATAAACTTGAGAAAATATAAAAAGCTGACTATAAAACAGTCATTTATTTTAGTAGTCTGTTTCATTTGATGTTCTTCAATTAGCAGTATGTCTTTTGACTAACTTCAGTAAAAAATACTCTAAGACCCCAGCAGTCAAAATTCTTAGAAATAAAAAAAAATGTCTTTCAGTAATAATATAAATATAAACCTGCCTATTTTTGAATGCCACACCTAATCAGCAGTTATCAAACCTCTTCCCTTGATGGCCATACTCTCCATGGGAGCTGAGATGGTTTCCTGGTGATCCTGAAGCAGAAAATTTCTTGGGTAGGTAAATGAGATTCCTTGTTCCCTCCCATCATCAGTTTGTGGAGACTTGTAGTGCCATAAAATGATGCCAACTGTACATTACATACTTAAACTCCACATAATTGTATAAAGTTATCTGGACATACAAAGTTGCACTAAAGATATTTCAGGTCTCACACTGTACTGGTCACAGGGCTGTCAACCTGCCTCAGAGGCAAAGTTGTAACTTGAGTCAAACAGACTTACAGCAATTAAAATTAAACATACCATCATGGGAGTAGAAGCAGAAGAATTATTACTGACTGTGAAGTAATGACGTTATTAAATGCTCATGTTACAAAACATGACTCGAGTACTGAGAAAAAGAGAGAGAAAACGTCCCTGGATTTAGATGTAATTGGTAGCAGATATTTAAGTTACTTATAGGCCAAAACAAAGCCTCTCTCACAATGCCCAAAAGAGCTGTGGTATGAAGGATACTCAAACCAGTATGAACTGACATAGAGTAATATCATTGTGGATATAGAAAATGATCATAAAAAGGAAAAACTCAAGAGGAGTTCAGGCTTGGCAATAACTGAAGTAATTTTCAAAACCACATATATTAAAAGGTATCAATGATTTCCGAGAGAAAAAATAGGGTTTTACCTTCAAATTCATCCAGGAAGAAAGATGGTTCAATTATTCTCATTGCATGACTACAGAACATTTGAATTTAGAGGCTAGTATTAGGGCCCCATGAACCCTGCCTCCTTTAGCCAGAGAAGTCTGCTTAGTACTTAGCACTACTCTACATACAGAAGTTTTGAATCACATTTATTTTTCAGGAAGTGTCTAGTGTTTAGAAGTCACTCGATATTAAATACATATTACTATTATTCCAAAGTGTGGGCCCAATAATTCCAAACAAATCATTTATATATCACCTGTAATGTCAGGAAGGCACAGGGCTGGTTCTCTATGATCCAAGCAGATGGGTAAAGGAGAGTCCTGGAGCCCTCGGTAGCTTTTTCAGGTTTTTATTGAGCTTTTACATGTAGCGTGGCAGCCAGTAACATGGCAGACAGGGGTGCCCGGTCCTCTCAGCCTCCCCACAAATCTTCACTCTTTACTGGGCTCTCTGGCATTCTCTGGTGCCTCTGCTTCTCTTGGTGAATATAAATACTGCAGCCATGGCCCACAAAAGTATATATCAATGAATATAACTGAATATAACAATGTTACAAAATCCAGGTGTCCCCCCACCATCAGGCATGCATTCAGTACCACAGGGATCCATCACCAATCCTAATGGCAAAAGGGCAGAAAAACCTGACACTCATTCACTCTACACACCTTTTACTAAAACAATGGGACATGCACTACCAAGGCTCTTGAGACAGAAGTGAACTTGGTATATACCACTCTGAAGTGTTCCAAGGCAAAGCATGTTACAAAGAGACTTTTCACAGTTATTCCTGAGCAATGAAGCTTCCTGCTATATGCTGATATATTTTTATGACTGATATTGAATTCACATTTGGCATACTAAACATTTGGGCACCAAATTAATAGGAAACAAAACCAACATAGCTTTCTTAGCTCCTGTGTATGGATAATACAACTAAAAGCCCTGTGTTAAACTCTCAGCCCCATAAAAAGACATATGTGTTAAATAAAATGTGCTTATGTTCATGATCAGAGACAGATGAATGCAATTGTTTGAATGACTGGGGAAATGATCCCATTTCTTAATGTATTATATCAACTGTTCTAAATCTGCAGATAGCCCATGCTTGGACAAGAAGACAGCACTCAAAGCACTTAAGTAAATGTTGAGGGTTTAACAACACTGAGCATTTGTGTGAAAACACAGGAAATAGAAATAGTGTGTGCACACTGAGGCTTAAAGAATTGCCTCTGGTTTAATCCTAATGAAGTCATTGGAATCAGATTCTTGGCATGCCCTCCATCTATTGGTTCCACATTATTTTTTGTACAAAAAAATTCCCCTAAACAATAATGATCCATACTCTAAAGAGCGTCTCCAGTTTGCTGAAAAAGAAAAATCTTATCCCATGCCTGTAAATCTAGATTAATCAATTTAAAGTTTTCTCTGATTAAAATGTGTGATGTGTAAGCAAGTATGGAAGCATAGCTTTATGATCTGCATAGCTGAGTTAAAAATGTAGGAGGTTGTGATATTTTATTCCAGTTTTATTCTACATAATATGCTCCACTGAGAATACTTCAATGCCTAATGAACCAGCAGAAATAAACTATTTCCTATAGGTTAATATTGCAAATGATCATGTTTTTCTTTTTCTCTTAACTTTTTTTATTTGAATCTCTGTTGTAATTTTGTTAATTCAAATACTTTTTGCTTTTATCATTGCTTCTTCAACAAATGTTCTCATACTGCCTTATTTAAAAAATATGTATATCTAACTCCAAACTCATGTTTTCCAAAGGCAAGTTTAGTGAAACCAGTTTAAGCAAAAAAGGAAATTTGAAAGGATAATTGCTAAACTCACAGATCTGAGCATTAAATGGTAGACATAGAAAATCTTACAATACCAAGTAAGGTGCTTCTCACTCCATTTCTCTCAGGAACTTAATCTCTCTTATTTGGGCTTCATTATCCCCCTGCCTAAACCGCCAAGCCCCTTCTCTCACCACTATCTTTTCTTTCTGCCAGCAATTCTTGTTTTTGTAAATCGGAGACTGCCCCAGACTGAGATATAAAAATCTATTTAAATGATCAATGGACTTACATTTTCTTTAGTGTCTCAATCCAAGTTATTGATGGAAACAATGTGTTTCTCCAGTTGGCACTCATAGTCGATCATGATACAGTCACCAAAGATCTAACCCAAAGGACTGGAGGGCAGTATCTACCTGAAGCCACAATAGCCTATTACTCTAATGGGGGATCTGAACATGCTGTGGCTGACAGACTATGCTAAATAAGAGGAAAAGATTAGCAACATAAGTAAATGTTAGAAAAATTTTCATTTTCAAATACTCAGGATTATAACAATATTCGTGGATTATATTAGTGTGGTACAGGAAAGATGGGCTAAGATGGAAGGAGAGGTGTTGAAGTGCAGTTTTATGTAGGAATGTAGTGGCAGGATGGGTTTTCTATGATCCTATGCAGATGACACAGCAGGTTTTCTATGATCCTATGCAGATGGGGTAAAGGGGAGTCCTGGAGCCCTTGGTGGCTTTCTTAGGCATTTATTGAGCTTTTGCATACAGTGCAGCAACCAGATACATGGCAGGCAGGAGTTCCGGAGGGCCAGGAGGTCTTCAAGCCCCAGGCAAGTCTTCACTCTGGGTTCTCTGGCGTTCTTTCTCCCCTTGTTGCTCCTGTGCTTTCTCCTGCCTCTGCTTAATCTCTTAGGGAAATATCTCAATACTGCTGCCATGGCCCACAGAAGTAAACAACATAACTTATATTAGTGTAACAAAATGCAGATGCCCCATCAGGCAGGGCAATCCTAATGGCAGGAGGGCAGAAAAACCTGAAAATAATTTACCCTACAAAGAAGGTAAAATTTATTAAGAAAAAGGAAAAAGAAAAGTAACAATGGAAGAAAAAGATCAAAGCTCTTGTGATGCCAGAAATACTTAACCAAGTATTATTATTCATGAAAATATTATATACAGTGTGAATATCTGTCATATCTGTCTATCTATCTATCTATCTATCTATCTATCTATCTATCTATCTAATCTATCTTCTATTTCAAGGGAGTAAAAGTGTTAAAAATAAAGACAACTCTACACAGACACAGGACCATGCAGTTGAGAGTTCTTGAGTCAAAGGAAGAATCTCCACATTCAACCATCTCAAGAAAGACTGAAATAGAGAACAGATGGATGTCATAGATGGGAAGGGTAATTTGGCAGTTCTTCTATGAATCCTTAAGATACTGTTGTAGGTTTTGGTAAACAACTCTAATATTAATGAATTATGCCTGTTTGATACAATAGTCTAAGTGCTTTTCTTTGTTGTCAATCTCCAAGTATAAGACAGTAAAAACTGGAAAAAGTCTTAAAAATTCTTTTTCTGGTATGTAAAACAGAGATTATACAAGGCCTCAGTTCCCTCTTCTAGATTTTGCTCCCACTTGTATATGCTTTGTGTCAAAAGAAAATGTTGCATTTTATAAAACATATTTTAAAACTTCATAACTAAAACTTATTTTCTAATAAAAATTAACTGAGGAGAATTTGTGTATCTTTTCATTGTCATAAAAAATATTTAAAGATAATGGCAATACATTAGTAACAAGGAGTTTTGCTATGAACACAGCTTTTAAAGTCTGTTTTTTCTTTCTTCTGCAAGACATCAAAAAGAAAAAATCCAGAAAAATTAACTGTTAGTAAAGTAGGAGATTGGTATAATTCTTAGATTTCAATAATGCACAACAGATTAAGCAATGGAGTAGAGAAAAAGAAAAAAGTAAGAAGGAATAAAGACAGTCCCAAAGGCTGTCATGGAAAAAAAATCTAAGAATTATCAAGCAAAAATATCCTTTCTGAAAAAGAGCCCACATCTAAGTGTAAATATCCTTGCTGAAAAAGACCCCACATCTAAGTGTAAAATAACTAAAAGCATAAAAACATGGGTTGATTACTAGCTCAAAAGAGTGACAAAATCATAGGACAAAAATCTCATCTGTATGTGAAAACTAGTAAGTTTGGAAAACCACTTTGTTCTCTTTAGTCAATAGGAACTTAGTGTCAGCAAAGTCAAGATATTAAATAATGAATAGAGAAAATATATAATATTTATGTAATAGGTGATTCAAGATTAAAAGGAAGAAAAAACCATTAAAAAACACTAACAGATTAGGGCCTCCCTGGTGGTGCAGGGGTTAAAGTTTCAGCACTATCAAGCTATGACCTGTCACTGTGGCATGAGTTCTATCCCCAGCCAGGGAGCTAAACCTGGCACTGGTGCAGCAGACCTCTTCTGTCTTGCCCTCTGCTCCTCTCAGCAGTGTATTTCAGTAGATCTACCTATTCTGGCCTTCCTGCCCCCTCTGCTGTGTCTCCGGTGAATCCAGAAGTCAGAAACCCCCTGTACCTCTGGCCTAGACCCCTAAGCAAATGTAACAGATTAAAGATAAAGGACATACCTTTTGAAACATTGCCCTGAAGAAAATAAAATTTGTGACAAAAAAATCTTAAGTAAAACAAAGTGAAATAAAAACTTAGTGATTAATTGCCTTTATAAGGAGAGACTACAAAGCAAGAAATACACAAAATATTAAGGAGAACACAACCTGGCAAAGGAAGAAGTAAAGGAAGCATAAGCTATCAAAACTTGAGAAATATAAGAAACAACATCATTATATAAATAAAAACAAAGTAAAGGACTACATGGATAAAATGGAAAACAGTAGTGGCCATAAAGAAAATATACAAGAAAAATAAAGAAAATAAAGTGAACAAAAATGAAGAGAAAATATATATAAAAGATAGAGAAAAGATAGTCCAACATATATATGCCATATATATGCCTAATTGGAATCTTTTTTTTTTTTTTAAGAGGCATGTTTTATTTATTTATTTGTTTGTTTGTTTGTTTGTTTGTTTTGTTTATACATGCACTGGGTACAGTCAGAAGCGCGGGAGGGTGAGAGAATTCACCAGAGCCAGAGCGGGGAGCAGAACAGGCAGAAGGACCGAGGTACACTGCTGAGGGGAGCAGCGGGCGGCAGGAGAGTTCTGCGCGCCATGTGGGACCCTCCTTCGGTGGCCGGGGAGCAGCCGGGGATCGAACCGGCGCCGCAGAGGCCGGGGGCAGCTTCGCAACCCAGCGCTCAACCGCTGCGCCACTGGGGAGCCCCCCCCCAATTGGAATCTCTAAGGAACAAAACCAAAACAATGGAGAAAATAGTAAAGAAATTAAAAAAATATATTCCAGCTTAAACCCTGAAAGACTGTACCATGTGTCAAGCAAAACCTTTCCTAAGATGACTAAATACTTAGGCATAGAATGGTTAAATATCAAAAAATGAAAGTAATTGGGAACTCAGTCAATTATAATGGAAAAATGTGGTTTTTAACAAATTTGCTATAAAAGACAGTGAAAAATATTAATATAGCAACAAAAATTACTGTGATTAAAGTATTTTAAATTCAGCCAAATTGTCTACAATAAAGTCTATATAAAACAAGAGTAATAAAAAGAGAAATAAAAAGATAATAACATTAAAAGATTTTAGAACAAACATGTCATCTTCATTTTTTATTTTTCTTTATTTTATTTTTATTTAATTATTTATATTGAGGTAACATTGGTTTATAACATTGTATATGACTTAGAGGTATAGGTTCACAGCTTTTTACATATATATTGCCATGTCACGCCCACCAACAAAACACCCATACTTTTCCAACATAGTCCGCACCACACACACTTTTCTCACTACTGGTCATCTCAATTCTACAGTCAGATTCATAGAGTGTTTTGGTTTAGATTTAGCTGTTCCTTTGTTCTGCTTCTAAATAGTCCACATACAAGTGATATAATCTATCTTATTTCTAAAATAGATAAATGGACTTAATGGACTATAATGGACTTAATTTCCAAGAATAAAAGGAATAAATTCTTTCCACATAGGTTCACAAAAGAGAACACAGTTCTGTGCTGAATAGGAGACCAGTAAGTATACAATGGCAGCCAAAATGTTAACAAAGGTTAATATTCACAGATAAACCAGGAATATGAAACAAAGGAAAAGAAGGAAAATTCAAAATGGTAACATCAGAGAATGAAATCCAATTAAAATTATTAAATGAAACAAAGAATGACAATTATGCTAAAGGATGCAATTACTGGTGAATATGTAATATAAATATCTGTAAAATAACATGCAGATTGTGGACATTTGAGAAACAAATATTTCAGGAGATAATATCAAGAACAGATAGAAGGAAGTTCATTAGGAGTAAGAGAAAGGAATTTATTTTTGTTAGTGTGAAAGTACTAGGAGAACCCATAATAAGTATGACTATGGAATTCCAATATAATTAATAAAGCACATCGAAGCAATATTGATAAACATATGCAGTGAAAATAATATACGCCTCCTTTTCACAAGTGTTTCTATAACATTCACAAAGGTTAGTCATATACTGAATCCTATATAACTAGAAATTAATTTAAATACAGAGATAAAATAAGTACAGATTCAAATTATACATCAACTAGGACAATATATTAAAAAAAAAGCCAAAACTTCTGCAATACAATTTAAAGACCATTGAAAGAAAAAAAATAGCTTTATATTTTAACATGAATACAATTTAAAAAGGAAACAAATGAAATAAAGCAAAGGAATTACTAAAGGCAGAAACTAATTAGTTGCATAAAAGAGTTATAGGGCAGCCCCAATACAAAACGGGGTGCCTGACTGTGGGTCCTCACCCGTGCGCTTAAAAGGACTTATCAATACTCTATTGCAGGCACACACAAAAGGGTAATAAAAGGTTTATTTACAAGGGAAGGGCAAATGAGTAAATGCACAACTCAGGGAGAAAAGTGGGAGACAAAGTTTTAAATGTGTCCTACCCGATCCGCCGATCTGGAATCCCAAATGGCACTCTGAGAGCTGGCCGCAAGCCAGGAGCCGTGAAGCCAGAAGGTGAGGGACAGCGAGCCAGCCCAAGGCCCATGTGTTTGGTTTTTATACCCAAACTGGCTGCTTAACTCCACCCTCAGGTCCCAGCCACCTTCCCTTTGGTGGTGACGGGATTTGTCTTTCCCAATGTCTTGATGGCTTTTGTCTGGAGTGGGGGTGGTGTCCACAAAGCCTGCATGGAATTAGCTCAGGACATCTTTTCCCCCTAACAAAAGTACTGAACTCAAAAGTAAAATGAAATTGCTCAGTGATAAAGAAAAGATAAACAATTGATGTAATAAAATCTGCTTAGAATAAGAAAAGATAAGAACAAAAATCACAAAAAAAACCAATTAGAAATAGTATTTGTTTTGCTGCATTCCATGCAAATACATTTTGAACTGATTGAAAAGTATATAAACATATGATTAACTTTCTATTTTCTGAGAAAATATGAGAAACTAATTTTTTCCGCCAAAATTCAGGATTTTGACATCACTTCAATAACAGCCATGAATAAAACAGAGAAAAAACAGAAAATACTAATCTCATTTCTAATATTACCTAAACCATTTAGGTAAAACAAGTAAATATGCATAAATTGGGAAAAAGTTAAAATAAATACTGTTCAAAAATTATTTGAATATCTATTGAAGAAAATTGAGGGTGATACCGTGTAGGGTCAGGAATGACCACTGAGCAGTTTTTCTGATCCCATGCAGACCGGGTAAAGGAGAAGTCAGAGTCCTCAGTGGTTTTGCAGGTCTTTTATTGGGGATCACCAGGCATATGGCAGGCAGTGGTGCTGGGTGGCTGGGAGGCTGGCAGTCCTCCCCGCCCCCAGCAGTTCTTCACTCTGGGCTCCCCGGCCTTCTCTCAGCTTCTGCTTCTCTCTCGGCTTCTCTTTCATTCTCAGCTTCTGCTGCTGCTGGCGTCCCCGTGACACCGCCCTTAAAAGCCCAGTCTCAGCCCAGGTGAATCCCAACTACCTATGCCCACACCCTACTCCAGGTGCCCGCCATCAGGCATGCATTCAGGACCGCAAGGCTCTGTCTATCCTGATGGCGGGAGGGCAGAAAAGCCTGACATTTTTCTTTACCCTACATACCGGAATTGTCAGGCCTAGTCTCCCAGCCAGGAACAGATCCCAGGCTGCAGGGGCAGTGCTGAGCCGCAGCCACTAGACCACCACAGGCTGGTGTCTCACGAAGCCGCAGCAGGAACTTCGCAGACTCTCAGGCAAGCAAGCAAGAAGAGGTAGGTTTGTTTAGAGAAAGAAAAAGTTTATTAAGGAGAATAAGAATAGAAATAAAGTAGGACTCCCAGGCCATGAAACCAGGCCTGGGAGGGGCAAGGAAGCCAAAGTGGAGTCGTGTCTCAGGGAATATATACCTTCTTTCCCTCATTATTCTAAAGCTCCACCAGTCTCTTTGTGATTGGTTAGTTCTCTGCTGTTTCTCTTAATTTGCTACTGAGTGGGGGATCTTCACATTCCTTATCTAGCAGGTCTGTCTTCCCCCATTTGTTGCATCTTTATCTTTATGGCCCAATCCTCTGGATGGGCATCCCTCCATTGAAGTTAAACAGCTGCCCTTTTAATTTTTCCATAAATTAAACCACTCTCCATTTCCCCAAACTCTACCTCCCTTTACCACCTGAAGGAAACCAAGGTCAGCATTAACAATGTTGTTCTTAGTTCTGGGATGTTTGTTTTTCCAGGTGGAATTGTTAGGGGGAAAGGATGTCCTGAGATAATCTCGAATTAGTTACACTCCTCTTGCTGCCCTTATCTCTGAAGCCTTCCTCAATTCTCCAAGGTCCCCTCCTGCAGTGTCCCTAAAACTGCCTAATTCCTAGCTTCCCCTTGTCTCAAGGGGAAACCAAAAATAAATAATCACAGAAGTCTGTAGTATTTCAGGGCACAAATTTATTATAAAAAATAAATAGCTTTCTTATGTATAAACAACAATTAATAAGAACATGTAAGTAGAAGAAGTATGTCATTTACCACAATAAACAAAAGGTTAGGAATTAACTCCACACAAAATGTATGGAACCAATCAAAATTACAATCAAAATACTTTGGACTGATACTTGAAAAATAAAGATGCCTAATATATTTTGGATAGATAGACTCAATAGATAACTTGTATGTAAATGAATGTATACATTTAATGCATTATAAATAAAAATACATTGTCAAGTTATACAGTATTTCTGTTTTGTTGTATCTTACACAACATCTTAAAGTTACATAGAAAAAAAAAAAAGAAAAACTAGGGGCCTCCCTGGTGGTACTGTTATAGGACAGGGAGAGGGGCAGCCCAAACCCCGCAAACCTGCCTATTCTAAATGGGTTTTGCCATCTGCCGCATCAACACAAAACATAGGAGACTTTAATGGGAAGGAACTTTAATAAAACTAGGAAACAATACAGGTAAGGCAAAGAGTCTAGTTTCTAAGTGAAGCACCCAAAGTTACCCGTCCCCTCGTGGGTAAAAGTCCATCCAAATGGGATTGGCCCAGAGCAAGGCCCCAAAGCCTGCCACAAGTCTAAAGCATCTTCCAGTGGGGACCCCACAGAAAAGGGTCAGAAACAATCAGACAAGCCCAGAAGGAAAAGAGCAAAATCAACATCAAGATAAAAGCTGCCATTGTCACCTCCCCACGGGTCTCACCCACATCTGTGTCACCCAGTCCACGACCAAAAGACAAGCGCAGTTTCTTCACATGTCTCTAGGCTCCATGCGCCTCCTCCAGGTCTCCTGGCTCCATCCTGCTTCTTTCCTCAGTCCCTTCTGCAGCTTCTCCTCTTCCTGCTCAGCTCCACCCTCCCTTGGGAGTGGCAGGGAACCTCCCCCTTTCCTGGGGACCACCCTGTTACAATCCCCCCTTTTAATTTTTATTCCACCATATCTATGGTGGCACAGATCTCATGGTGTAATCTTAGGAGACAGTCTTTTTTAGGGTTACAATGTGTGTAAGAGAAGCAACAATTAGTCAGCAGCATTGTCCATGAATGTCCAGTATGAGTTTCATTACTTAAAAATAGTCCATTATCCAAGCCAAAAGAAAAAATTTGGAGCATTGGCTAAAACAAGATAGCAAATATATCAAAATCACAGGGAAAAAATGTTAAAATGGTTCAACTTATGTAAAACACAAATTTTCTCAACCTTGATCCCAAACTTTAACAGCATAGCAAAAGTTTGCAAATTAAATCTACTTTTAAACCATTTTTCCTATTTTTGCATAAAATCACCGGGCAGAAAATAATTAACAGCAATTTTTTAGCTGGCTTTGTTGAAATACCCCATATAGGATCAGAGCGAACCGGTGGCATCCGGTCGACGTAGGCTTCAGGTACAAAGTTGGTCTCAGCAGACTCCACCTGGGCTTTCCTCTTCTCGAGGGTACCAGGGAATTTTCGTTGGCCGGGTTGTCCACCCTGTTACAGTACAAGGGGTTAAGCACATCACTATGAAGAAATTCATAGCCTCTGCCCATGAGTTCAATCCCCATCCAGGGAGAAACCCACATGGTGCAGCAGACCTCTCTCTTGATTAACCCTCTGCTCCCCTCAGCAGCGTATTTCAGGTAATCTGCCTGTTCTGTTCCCCACTCTGTCTCTGGTGGATCTTCTCACCTCCTGCATCTCTGGCCTGTTCCCTAGCTCTTGTATGCATAAATAAATAAATCTTTAAAAAAAAAAGAAAAACTATACAGGAACCAATCAATGGAGTTAGAATAGTCAAAATAGGTCTGAAATGCATTAGTAAATAAAATAACATCTCAATATTAGCATATTACTGATATGCTAATGTGGGTCAGCTAATCCTAAGGGGCCTATTAGGCCACTATTTTGTTACCTACAGTTCTAAAGCCACCATTTTGTTACCTACAGTTCTAAATTGTAAGCAAGGTCAAAACTGGCCCTGTCATTTAGGTACAGAAGCCCAACCCAACAAGGTGCCTTTCAAAATAATCAAAAGCATAGAGCTGGATCATGCTGGGAAGGCTATGTATCAAGAGGTGTGACCGGGAATGCCAGGGTGGTGGTGGGGCTGATGACTGATGTATAAAAACATACTCCTGACTTATATATCACTAGGTATGACTGGGAACTCCCCAGGGGCAGAAGACCAATGTATAACAAGGGACTCCAGAAGCTGATCAGTTGAATGCCTTGTTGATAAGATTGAAACCATGGCTGGGGAACTAGAGCTTGCTCTCAATTATAATACCAAGTCATCAAGCACATGAGAAGTGCCTGGAGGGCAGACTCACAACCCCTGATGCTATAGATGACAGAGCACATTTTCTGGTTTTACTCCTCCCTTTTCTCTTTGTCCTCCTTCCTCTCAACTGATGCTGTATAATTCTTCTATCAATAAAAAGGCCAAATATCTTGCTCTTCAGCAGCATCCTGCATTATGTAGCCTGCTCCACGACTCCTGTTTCTTTGTCAGTGTGGTGTTGCCCAATGCAACATACTAATACCATGTAGACTATTGAAAACGTTCAAAAATATACACTCATACAGAAAGAAGTATAGCGAAAATTAAATTTGGTACCTCAGATTAGTGGGGGCAAATATTGACTATTGTAGATATTATTGAAATGATGAGGCTAAACATGGAAAGTAATTAATTTGGATCCCCACCTCACACTGAACAGTTTGAAAAACTCTAAGTTGGTCAAAGAAATGTAATTAATCGCAATTAAAATTTGTTAATAATTATACAGTACAGAGGGACTCTGTAGGGTAAAGAAAATATCAGGCTTTTCCGCCCTTCCGCCATCAGGATAGATGATGGATCCTTGCCTGAATGCATGCCTGATGGCGGGCACCTGGAGTAGGGTGTGGGCATGGGTAGATGGGATTCAGCTGGGCTAGGACTGTGCTTTTAAGGGCGGCGTCACGGGGGGGACGCCAGTAGCAGCAGCAGCAGCACCAGCAGAACCTGAAGGAGAAGCCGAAGCAGAAGCAGAGAACGCCAGAGAGCCCGGATAGATTGAAGACTTGCTGGGGGCTGGGAGGTCTGCCAGCCTCCCAGCCCCCCAGCCAGCACCCCTGCCTGCCATATGCCTGGTGAACCCCAAATAAAAAACCTGCAAAACTACTGAGGACTCTGACTCCTCCTTTACCCGGTCTGCATGGGATCAGAAAACCTGCACAGTGCCCGGTCCTGGCCCCTTACAGACTCTAACCATAATTTGAAATCCACATTTTCTTTAAAAATAAATGCTTTCTGCCATACAAAATCAAAAAGAAACAAAAAACCTAGCCATGGGCTTCCCAATGGCTCAAAGGGTTAAGTCTTAGCACCATGTAGCTATTGGCAACCACTGCAGCAGGAGATGGATCCCTGGTCTGGCAGCTAACCCACATGGCACAGCAGACCTCCCCTGTCTCACCAGCCTGCTGCTCCCCTCAGCAGTGTATTTCAGTCAATCTGCCTGTTCTGCTCCCCACTCTGTCTCTGGTGAATCCTCTCACCACCCACATACCTCTGGCCTGTACCCCAGCTCTTGCATGCATAAACAAATAAAACAAATTAAAGAAAATAAATTGAACCATAAAAAGAAAATTAAAAAAAAAAAGGTTAGCAACTTTAAAGGCAGTAATAACCTCAAAACATATACTTGCTGAGGAAAAAAAAAAGAAACCAGCAAGCAGACAAATAGACTTAAACTGAGCGTAGCCAAAAATCATTTGTATCACATAAAATAACTTATTTCCTTAGTATATGAAAAAACTTATAAGAGTATGTGATTAATTTTTAAAATGTTTATTATAAATTAGCAAATTGTTAAAATGTTAATATTCTGTATTAGTAAGGCTGAGGGAAACTGGGAATCAGATATATCAGAAATATGGAAATTTAAACTACGGGAGAGTAATTTATCAACACTGATGAATATTATTCATGCATATACACTTTGGCCTATTAATTTTACTTTTAAGAGTATAACTTATGAAGATAGTCATACATTTGAAGCACAGTATATGTACTCTATCATTCATTGCCATGTTTTTAGCAGTAGAAAATATTAAATTTTTATTAATATGAGATGATAAAATAAATTTTACTCCTTTTCCTCCCTATAACCTACTATGAAACTATATTTAAAAAATAAGGGAGAGCTTGGCCTCCCCTGGTGGTGCAGCGGTTGAGCGCTGGGCTGCGAAGCTGCCTGTAGCCTCTGCAGCACCGGTTCGATCTCCAGCCGCCGGCGAGGGTCCCATGTGGTGTGCAGACCTCTCCTGACATGTCTGCTGCTTCCCTCAGCAGTGTATTCATCAGTCTGCCTGTTCTGTTCCCCGCTCTGGCTCTGGTGAATTCTCTCAACCCCCCCCCCCGCACTTCTGACTGTACCCAGTGCTTGTATAAATAAATAAATAAATCTTAAAAAAAAAAAGGGAGTAGCCTATGTAATGAAATGGAAATATCTCCAAGGTATGTCATTAAATAAATAAATCAAGGCTACCACTCATGTTGAAAAGCTGGAAAATGAGACAGTTATAATTTTTGCTTTGTCTTCATGAGGTATGTCTAGAAAGATATACAGGAAAGTAATAATAGTGGTTACCTGGATAGAACTGATATGGATGGATGGTAATTGGCTAGACTGAAACAGATGTGTCAGCAAGATTTCTTACCCTCTCCTTTTACTATTTGATTTTGAACCACATTATCTTTTCAAGAATTCAGTTACTTCTGTGAATATAAAAGTTACTGTATTTCTTTATGTCTGTGGAACAATTACAAATGGATCTGTGTAAGATTCAATGATACCCTGGCAACACCGTCTAAAACGTCTGACAATTTTTTGCCTTGGAAATTTCCGGTGGCCCCTTTCCAAATTTTCATATAATGAAAATGAACACTTTTCCCCACAAGCATTTTGACAATTTTCACCTGAAGAGTCAATTGTTACTGGAGGTGAATTTTTTTCCTCTGTACCTTAATTTCTTATTACTTTGATAGTTAAAATTATGAAAATTGTTTATTACTTAATAAGTAATGTGACAAAAATTGTGTTACAACTGTACAATATTTGTAGTGGTTATTCTATTTGAAATAGTATATGTATAATCAACTTGGTCATGACTATGGATATATAAAAAATGAGATGGACAAATTTAATTTTTTTATTGTACATTTGGGTTGAACTTATTTAGAGTGCCCCTTAACCTACTAGATCTTATGGTAGAGCAGTGGCTTTGTACAGACACCTGAATTAATGAGAAAGATCAGCTGCATACATACAGCTATACAGCTGGCCAAATCCAGGTGTCTAGTGGAGTCATAGATGAGCAACCCCTGTGAAATTGCTAGGCAATATTTTATAATTTTGCATCTTTACAACTTTATATTTTTATAATTGTCACCCATGTAGTATTTTATAATTGTCCTTGTTTTTTTCCTTTTTTCCAACTGGTTATTTAATAGCGTGTTATTTACATTTATTTATATATTTGTGAATTTCTAAAATTTCCTTCCATTATTGATTTCTAATTTAGTTTCATTATGGCTGGTGAAAATACTTTATATGATGATTTCAATCTTCACAGTTAAAATTTATGATGGTGAGTTTGGTAATATCTAAAAATATTACCTGAAATCCAATTAGAACTATCATTAGCATTAAAAATTCTGGGTCATTTACCTCTACATTTGCCTTTGGAAATTATTAAGTTCCTCTATCATAACAAGCAACTCTAGTTAGGATTTAAATGCAACTTTTAGAAGTGTATGGGTCATTATGATGAAATATCAATTTAAAAATCAATGTATAGGCAATTATCTAAAATATTCACGTGAACAGTACTTAGAGATGTAAGGAATATCTTGCACTTAAGATATATGATAAAATAAAATGAGGTTATTGATATCTATCTATTCTTGTTACATAATGCATGTCCACAAAAAGGGAGGAGCATCACAGCACAGTGGATAGGCACCATTTTCCCCACTGCCACTTACATGCAGTTGCCCTGAATTGCATGTCCCAGTATGCTAGGTTTCAGAATGGGGGGGGGAGGCTGGAAGGAGAGAAGTGGATATGTAAATAGAGGGGGCACACATGTGAAGAGGAACTTGGGGGATACACATGGAAAAGAGACATGTAGAGACACTTGGAAGAGATATTCAATTAGTTATATGCTCATTAGTGATACAAATTTACACTTAGTAATAGGACATGGAAAAGTAGAAATAATAGTCCTAAAATAGAGAAAGGGCATAAGCATAAGGAAGTCATGTCTTTGAGACTTTCCCGCTTGGGGGGTCAATGACTCTGTTGCAGTAGCTATATCTCTTTGGCAAATGTCTTCTCTCCCATCTCTGGGTTTGCTTCTTTATTTATTAAAAATGTTACAGACATACCTCTGTGAAAGGGAGGAGCCCTTTTTCCTCACCCCTGCTTAAATGCTTCCATCTTGGATTACAAGTTCAAATATGCCATGAACTAGACTTTCTGATCAGGATAACTACTGGGAGCTAGGTGCACAGCTGAGAAACCAGGAAGATATTTATAAAACAGAAGGTATAGTTCTATCTTGCTTTTTCAGCTCTGATTTGCACCCTGGCACTGCTAGACAGAGAGATTTGGATGAGCTATATGTAGAGATACTTGGAGGAGACACATGGAAAAGAGACATGTGGGTGAGAGACACATGGGTAGGCTTCTCCTGGTCCTTGACAGAGACAATAGCAGACATTACGTAGAGGTGGTATATTTTAAATTACGGATATTTATTTCTGTCTCAGCTTTCTGGGAACTGCCTAACTCATTTCTTGTGGTGCCTTCCCAGAAGGTGACTTAGACTTGTGGCAGACTTTTGGGGTCCAGTAGTCCAACATCAGTCTGAGTCTGTTTGGCTGGGTATCTGCCCATGTGGGTGTGGGCAATTTTTTGAAGTTTTCTCTTATGTGAAATCCTTTCTTCTCTATTTTTATATGCACACCAATTATATTAAAAAATCACACTAAGAGTTTGCTTCCTTTACCTTTGTGCACTCAAATGGCCAAATCCCTTTAGGTTGAGGTCTCTGAGTACCCATTAATTGTATGCTAACATTATCAATTTGATTAGAGAGTGTTTCATGCATTAGACAAATATCAATAGGTAGAGATGAAGAGAGAATGGATTGAAAGTGAGAATTTAATTAGTTAAATAAACTGCCTTTGGAAGCAATTAAAGAGTAGAATTAAACTTGCAGAAAGTTAATCAATAATGCTTGTGAGAACATTAAGAAATAGTGGATCAGACAATTTTTGAAAATGCAATGAAATAGAAAATAGCATACTGAAAGTTATTAACTTCTAAAATTTCCTAATAGGAGAACAGATCAATTTCTTCAATAAATGGGAAAGAAGTATATATACTTTTCAACAATAAACAAGGGCAAGGGGCTGTGATATGGTCATACAATGGAAAGCCATAAAGTAAAAAATATGGATGATTTATATTCCAAATATAATTGTTGTAAAGAAGCCAAACACACAGAGGTAAATATTCTAGGCCAGATAGGCTTTTCTCAATATGTTCAGAATAGTTCTTGTCCAATAAATGTCACCTTGATATGAACTGAAAAGATCACTAGCGTTAAAAACTTTACTACTACAACAGAGTAATCCCCAGGGAAAAGGGTGGTTGCAAGTGCCCCACCCTATGGAAGGTAGAGCTGGGTGGAGAAGTAAAGCTAGAAAAGATTGAGAAAAGGACTGAGAGAAGAGAGAAAACGTGGCTGAGGAGAACTGGAGAGAGATGGATAAGGGAGAAGGCAGGAGGAGGAACATGAAGCAGAGAGACATGAGAAGAATCTGTGCTTGCATCTTGCCCTTGGACTTGTACCAGGGACTTGGGATATGGAAGGAGTCACTTGAAAAAGATGGAAACCCATGGGAAGGCTGACAATGGTAGTCTTTATATTGACTTGAGTTTTGATTTTGCTCTTTTTCTTCCAGATTTGTCTAGTCCTTTTGTTGTAGAGCAGCCCCGATACAAAACGGGGTGCCTGACTGTGGGTCCTCATTCACGCCCTTAAAAGGACTTATCAATGCTCTACTGCAGGCACACGTGAAAGGTTAATAAAAGGTTTATTTACAAGGGAAGGGAAATGAGGAAATGTACAGCTCAGGGAGAAAAGTGGGAGACAAAGTTTTAAATGAGTCCTACCCGATCCGCCGATCAGGAATCCCAAAATGGCGCTCTGAGAGCTGGCTGCCAGCCAGGAGCGGTGAAGCCAGGAGGCAAGCGATAGCGAGCCCCCCAAGGCCCAGGTGTTTAGTTTTTATATCCAACCTGGCTGTCCAACTCTACCCTCAGGTCCCAGCCACCCTCCCTTTGGTGGTGATGGGATTTGTCTTTCCCAGTGTCTTGATGGCTTTAGTCTGGAGTGGGGGTGGGGTCCACAAAGCCTGTATGAAATTAACTCAGGACATCATTTCCCCCTAATACTTTCCACCCCATTCTGTGCTTCCCCAGCAGAAGTTGCCTTAGACTTGTGGCAGGTTTTTGGGTTTCAGTGGTCCTGCTTTGGGTCAATTCTATTTGTCTGGGGATTTACTCACAGGGGGATGAGTAACTTTGGGTGTTTTCATGTGCAAACTGTTTTATCTCTCCATTCTCTTTATTGCACACTAATTGTATTAAAGTTATTTTCTATTGACAGTCTTATGCACTAAAGTATGTTTTGTCTTGGTATAGTAAGTGGCAGAACCCAATGAGAGCAGGCAGATTTGGCTTTTCAGGATGCCCCTCATCCTGCCCTCTAACATTACCATTAATTAAAGAATTGATGAGGGGTCTCTCTGATGGCAGTTGAGCACTGGGCTGTGAAGCTGCCCACAGCCTCTATAGCGTTGATTCCATCCCCGCCCAGCAGGCGAGGGTCCCACATGGTACACAGACCTCTCCTGCCGCCCGCTGCTCCCCTCAGCATTGTACTTCAGTCCTTCTGCCTGTTCTGCTCCCCGCTCTGGCTCTGGTGAATTCTCTCACCCTCCTGCACTTCTGACTGTACCCAGTGCTTATATAAACAAACAAACGAACAAACAAACAAACAAATAAATAAATCTTAAAAAAAAAAAAAGGAATTGATGGGGGAAAGGATGTCCTGAGCAAACTCTATGCAGGCTTTGTGGACCCCACCCCCATAACACTGGGAACTACAAATCCCATGATCACCAAAGGGAAGGTTGTGAGGACCTGAGGGCAGAGTTAAGCAACTAGGCTCTCAGTTTGGTTATTTAACTGGCCAAGTGGCGGGGATTGGGGGATGGGAGGAGTTGGTCACCCTTTTGGCTATGAGGTGTGCTAGGTTTTTACCAGTTTGGCGGGTCATTGGGATTCCAGGTCAGTGGAAATGAGTAGGACGCCTTTATGAACTTATCTCTCTCTTTTTCTCCCTGAATTATTCATTTCCCATTTCCCTTTCCCTTGTAAATAAACCTTTTATCAACCTTTTGTGTATGTCTGCAGGTTAGCATTAATAAGTCCCCTTTAAGTGCAGGGGTGAGGATCCAGTCAGGCAATCCCATTTTATATCGGGGTTTGCCCTGTAGCAGCATGACAATTACTTTAATTTAAAAACAGAGAAAGCCTTAGATGCTTTCTGTCCTTGGCCTGTTTCCTAATAGAAGAGCTAATCACTACTCTAGAAGGATGTAGTTTGGGAAGGATGTAGTTTGGGAAGTATCATTTGTATGTAGGTTTACCAGTGAACATCTTTTCTATCTGAGAATCTTGCCTTTACTTGATGAGCAAGAAAGTATATGTCTCTCTCTGTCCCACCAGATAAACGCTCCTACTTCCTTTCTTTATTTACCCTCTAGGCTTAACAAACTCTGTTTTCTTATATTCCAAGGGAAAAGAGTATCTCCTGGAAGATACCATCAGAATTGCTGACCACCAGGTGACAGCAAAAGCAAGCTGGTGTCAGTCAAAACCTCCAGATGCTAGTGTTGCGAGGATGAGGATGGATGTGCTGACTCACTCCCCCCATCTTCTCCCTTGTAACTCTAGATAATACCCCTGCACTCTGCAAAAGAGCAGAACAGTGGTCTTTTAGACCTTGTCTGCTGCCCTCCTCACTTTGTCAACAAATTCAACTACTTTCCTTCTCCTCAAACTCTGTATCCTTTTGCTGACCAAGGGAACCAAGACCATTCCAATAGCATACTCCCCCACCCCGAGTAAAAATGAGGTCAGCTTCTTCTTGTCTTTCCTGGGAAGAACCCCCTCCCAAGTCCCTAAACACAGAAGGATGTCCCTGATCCGTTTAATTATTCTTTAGAATCCACAGTCATGTAAATATTCCACACACAATTTATAAAATTTTGGACTTTTTTCCTACTAATATCTCTGATGTTGATTTGTTCTTCACTCCAGCCTCAGAAGAACTCAGATGGGGCAGGGCAATGTCCCCCTGCAACCTGACAGTATTTTATAATTTTATTTACATGAAACCATTATATTCAGGACCAGGGATTTTAAAAATGTTTTTTTTTTTAATTTTTGTATGTGAGCACATTTTACTATTTCTCATTTTAATGTCCTCAGACAATGATCTATGTTAATATTATTGCTTATTATCAAAACATTGTTACTTTTTTGACTTATTTTTTTCTCTTACAGACTTTCCAAACATAGATATAACATATTGAAAGCACTGACCCTAGTGCCTGGAGGATGTAAGTTACTAGACCTTTTTCTACTACATGGAAAAATCATGTAGGTTTTTTTTACGATCAATTTCCTCATTTGCATACCAGATGGTGGTTTAAGGAATAGAAGCAAGAACATCTAGTTTTCTGGCCAACATAGTTGCAGCTATATAATTTGATTTAAACAATGAAGATGACACCATTTTCTTTGCTAATTAGAAATGCAGTAACCCAATCCTTCATTACGTGAGTGTAACTACTTCAAAACTAGCTCTAGGGTAAATTATGATATAACCATAATCTATAAATGTCAGGAAAACTGAAGTATGGAGCAAATAATTCAAATGCCACACAATTATAAATACAAAACAGTTAACTTCATGCCTAGGGGTGTTTTCCATAATAAAAGGTACATATTTTTAAAGAGAATAGGAATGGTGGCAGCTGCAAAATAGTTGCCTGCCAATTTGACTGTTGATTAGAGACTGAAAATTATTAGCACTTATTCTGTACTTGGCAGCCATTTTTGCAAAAAAATAGGAAGTAATTTTATCCTTACATAGATTTTAAAGCCAGCACATTGGCTTGGAAAGCACAAAGCACAGAGATTTACATCAAACTGACACATTGTATGAAGAGCATTGTGGGGAAACATGGTGTCACTTGCCTCTTAGAGTTTGTGACTAGACATTGACCTGCAAAAGAAAAAGGAAAATTTTTCTCCTAACACAACTGGTACATAAGTGTATGGCTTGGATAAGCAAAACCCCAAAAAGATAATTTCCCTAACAATGGATGAATTATACACTTCTTGCATACAATTGCAAAACTATAGATGTTACAAAGAAATCATTAAATAAACCAAATCCCTGTATTTCAGAAATAGATTTATAATTTGTTTTTGAAAAATTGAGATAATTTAGTGCATTAATTACTCATTTTTTATATTTTATCATATCAATTTCTCTACATTATTTGCTTTTAAAATAAAGTTAAATTAAAAAAAGCTAATGCATTTTGTAATTATACTTTATGGGTTTACTATAATACATAGTTTACTTAGGTATTCTATAATGGAGATCCACTATTTTTGCTTTTATTTCCAAAAAAAAAAAAATATATATATATATACATACTGATTTTTGGTATATATTAAATATATATATATCTACCTGTATTTCTAATAATTTACTCAAATTTAGATTAGAAGCAAATGCAATTATATGATACCTTAATTTTTTTATTTAAAAAAATAAAGATTTATTTATTTATGTATATAAGAGCTGGGATACAGGCCAGAGGCGTGGGGGCTGAGAGGATTCACCAGTGACAGAATGGGGAACAGAACAGGCAGACTGATGAAATACACTGGGAGCAGTGGGCAAGACAGGAGAGGTCTGACCGGATCTGGGATTGAACTCCTGCTGCAATGGCTGGCCTTGGGACAGCTCCATAGGTCGCATTCCAAACCCTCCCCCACCCCCACCCCTCATCAGCAGGGAGGCCCAGGACACCTTAATTTTAAGGTCCTTGAAACATATTTTGAAAGTACTCTTCAGAAAATATTTGAATAATTTTTTGCTCACAAATTTGCTGTTAAATTTTAACTTTGTTCATTATTGAATCTGTATATGTTCATACAACTGATTGATTATAGGGTTTTTTGACGCTCTGATCCGTTAGATGAAAAGGAAATGTCTATTAGACAGTCAAAATGAGTGTGGAAATCTGGGAATCCACCTGATAGATTTTATTCTGTGAGAGCTGTTCCAATAAACACAAATTTGAATTTAGTTTATATGGTGGATCATTGACATTAAAAATGTAATTATTATTGATAGGAGGGACTTACATTCTAAGTTTCCCTGACCTATAGATGTGCAGATGTTAAAGGAAGGCAGCACAATATTTAATCTCACCCTTTTGAAAGAATACCTTGCAGAAATGCAAAGGCTGTTACTCTGTTAAATAATTGAGAAATGATTTTTATCTGGTTCCTTGATTAACAGTGGATGTAAAAAAAGATGATGAGCTAGAGCCTGTGAAGATGACTGCTCTCTTGCCTGCTATCCAAGGGATGGGGTCCTTGGAAAGTCTTCTAGTTCATTTGTTCACAGATAGCTTAGAAAGAATTTGGTTTTGTATCCATATTTCCTTGACTACATTAGGTTGGTGAGAAGGCCTGAAAACATCAGGTGTTTATGGGTACAGTTGAGGATAAAAAAGTTACCTGGCAGAAACATTATTGAAAACAGTGATTTGGTGGAAGTAATGAATACTATCCGCATTTAGGGAGAGTAGATAATTCAAATCGGGTTGGAATGTTTATTTTCCAGAGATATTTCAAAGAAAATAAAGGATATTTTTTTTTCTGGTAAGTTTATTGATGTCATTTTTATGAAGTGTTGGGTTCAGAGAATGGGTCCTTGGGTTACCTGTGAGAAAAGTTTTGTTAATGGGAATAGGCCTGGGTTCTGCTGCCTGTCACTGCCAAAAAGCAAAGACAGGAATTGAATCTATAATAATCACTTTATTTTTCAGATCTCTAGCCATTGATTTGCGAGAACAGAGGGCATAAGAGACCATTCTCCCAGGGCCATTGACATGTAGGAATGAAAAGACCATTCTGCCATCTCATCTCCAGCCTGCCCTTTTTTAATGAGTTAAACAAAAACAGTCATAAGCAAACAGCACATCATAATTCTCAGGATATTGGGGCCTCCCTGGTGGCACAAGGGGTTAAGATGCAAACTATGAAGCTGTCCGCAGCCACTGAAGCACATGTTCGAACCCCGGCCAGGGAGCTACCCACATGGTGCAGCAGACCTCTCCTGACTCGCCTGCTGCTCCCCTCAGCAGTGTATTTCAGTAGATCTGCCTATTCTGTTCCCCACTCTGTCTATGGTGAATCCTCTCACCCTCCAAACCTCTGGCATGTACCCCAGTTCTTGTATGCATAAATAAATCTTTAAAAAAAAAAAGAATTTTCAGGATATCATTTAATAAAATAAAAAACTTAACACTCTCCCCTTACCCAGCAGGAAGGTTTGGGACAAAGGTTTGCATAGATAAAGGGACTTGATAAGGTTGCTATGGGAACCAGACCTTAAGAGTGATCACTTTGACTGTGAAAGTGGAAGCAGGGCCAGGAAAATTCTATGTCAGAGGTCAACACCCATCCCAGCAGATAACTGGCTAAACTAACTTCCAGCCATGAAAAGCCTAGGAACACAGTTTATACAAGGGCCATTCTCCCAGGGCCATCAGTCTGAGAAAACAAGAGACCATTCTCCCAGGGCCATTGACATGTAGGAATGAAAAGACCATTCTGCCATCTCATCTCCAGCCTGCCTTTTTTAAATGAGTTAAACAGAAACAGCCAAGTCTTTCTGTTGGGGAACAATATATCCTGAATGAACTCTATCCACCATTATTTTATGAACTCCACCCCCACCTCCAAGCCAAAGAGATCCCAGGTGCTGAAGATTACAAATTCCATTGTGCCAGGAATCTGCTTTGACTCATGACTAACCAAAGGGGGAAATGCTGGGAAGTAAGGGTGGAGTTCAGCCACACTTGGTGTTATAGGGCAGCCCTGATACAAAACGGGGTGCCTGACTGTGGGTCTTCACCCGCGCGCTTGAAAGGACTTATCAATGCTCTACCGCAGGCACACGCGAAAGGTTAATAAAAGGTTTATTTACAAGGGAAGGGCAAATGACGAAATGTACATCTCAGGGAGAAAAGTGGGAGACAAAGTTGTAAATGCGTCCCACCCGATCCGCGGATCAGGAATCCCAAATGGCACTCTGAGAGCTGGCCGCAAGCCAGGACCCGTGAAGCCAGGAGGCGAGCGACAGCGAGCCAGCCCAAGGCCCATGTGTTTGGTTTTTATACCCAAACTGGCTGCTTAACTCCACCCTCAGGTCCCAGCCACCTTCCCTTTGGTGGTGACCGGATTTGTCTTTCCCAATGTCTCGATGGCTTTAGTCTGGACTGGGAGTGGAGTCCACAAAGCCTGTATGGGATTAGCTCAGGACATCCTTTCCCCTAACATTGGTATATAACCAAAGACATCTGGGCCTGGACTAGTTTTGGTTTTTGCCTGCTTTCAGTGTGCTCTCAGCATCCCAGCTCAGACAGCGCTACCAGGAGGATGCATTGCCCAATTAATCTCTCTGAAGGAGGAAGTTAGGAAATGGGGATAGGCATTCAGTTCGGAACAGAGTGCCCCAAGCCCCAAGTGCATTGGATGGACTTATGTAGAGTGCTCAGTCCTTGGGTTCACTCCAGGAAAGGTTTCACCAGAGCTCCCCTTTCAGTAGCATGTGGCAAATTTCTCCATGAGACAGAGACAGTAGTGATATTTAAAGAACAGGTTTATTAGGGAACGAGACAGGTTTGCTAAGAGAGGCCTGCATGGTTGCAGACGGGTGGACTTGAGGAGTGGGGCCTCCCCTGAGGGAGGTCAGTGAAGAGAAGTCCCAGCATGGACAGGTCACGGGCAGGCAGGGAGGTTGCTGCCCTGCAGAGGAGAGAGTTGGTAAGAAGAGGCACCTGCATAGTCACAGGCGGGCAGTGGGAGTGCTGCCCTGAGCCAGTGCAGAGACTGCACTGATGTAGTACTCTTCTTTATGGGAGGGGCTCACTCCTCCATGGAGTGGCCTGTTTACTGCTGATTTGGGATAACTAGGCAAAACCAGGAAGGGACCAGAGATTCCCAGTCTCCATATCTTTACCCTCAGGTCTGTGCACCGCTCCCTATAGCAGTCTGATCCTGCTTGGGTTTCATGCCTTGTGATAAAGCACTGGTGCCTAAGGGTCCCGAGCTCTACAGCTGAGTTAATGGTCATGTTATACCCCTCGACCCCCACCTCCTTGTGAGTCAGGTACTGGTCTTGGGCACCTCCTTTCCCATCTTTCTATTCTTGTCCTCCATCACATTTATCAGTCTGACTGAGAAACAGTCGCAGACTAAGAAGGAGCCCTTTGCCCCCAATACAATTAAAAATGGAGTGTTCAGGGCCTCCCCTGGTGGGCAGTGGTTGAGCGCTGGGCTGTGAGGTTGCCCCCAGACTCTGCAGTGCCATTGGTTCCCTGGCCAACGGCGAGGGTCCCACCAAAAAAAAAAAAAAAAAAAAGGAGTGTTCAGAACACCAACATAATACAGCATAATAGCGCACTAGCAATGGACCAAAGCTCGTTTCAGAAAAGTAGGCTGAATAAAGTGGGAAGATTCAGTACGCCTTGGTATCCAAGGAAACCCCTGTGGGCCTATTAGGGGAAAGGATGTTCTGAGCTAATCCCATACAGGCTTTGTGGACTCCACTCGCAGTCCAGACCAAAGCCATCAAGACATTGGGAAAGACAAATCCCATCACCACCAAAGGGAAGGTGGCTGGGACCTGAGGGTGGAGTTAGGCAGCCAGGTTTGGTATAAAAACCAACACGTGGGCCTTGGGGGTTGCTCTCTTCTCCCCTCCTGGCTTCATGGCCCCTGGCTTGCAGCCAGCTCTCAGAGTGCCATTTGGGATTCCTGATCGGCGGATCGGGTAGGATGCATTTACAACATTGTCTCCCACTTTTCTCCCTGAGCTGTACATTTCCTCATTTCCCCTTCCCTTGTAAATAAACCTTTTATTAACCTTTCGCATGTGCCTGCAGTAGAGCATGCATAAGTCCTTTTAAGCGCGCGGGTGAGGACCCACAGTCAGGCACCCCGTTTTGTATTGGGGCTGCCCTATAACAGTTCCAGCCAGTCATAAGAGACAGAATGGGGAGACACCCAACAGCCAAACCCCACTCCTTGCCCACTCTACCTATATAAGTAGCTAACCCTCACCACCTCAGTGGCTACCCACTTGGGGCCTCTCTGTGCTTGAAGAGCTTTCCTGTCCTCCTTTCTATCAATAAATCTCTTGCTTTTCTGAAACTTCGGTCTCAAAGTTGAATTCTTCTTTTCTTGCTGAAGACAAGAACCAAGTTAAGAGCCTGCCTGAGGTCCTTGGACTCTGGGCTTATTCCCCCAAAAATCCAATTCATCTCTCTCCCTGGGTTCCCACACTTTTCATTTCCCTTTATAAATAAACCTTTCATTAACCTTTCTATGTGTACCTGCAGTTGGGCCTTGTCCTAAGATTTTTTTTTTTTAAAGATTTATTTATTTTTATATAAGAACTGAGGTACAGGTCAGATGTGTGGGAGGGTGAGAAGATTCACCCAAGACAGAGCAGGGAACAGAACAGGCAGACTGACAAAATGAACCGCTGAGGGGAGCAGTGGCAAGGCAAGAGAGGTCTGCCACAACATATGGGATTCTTGCTGGCTGCCCAGGATTCAACCCACACTGCAGAGGCTGCGGACAGCTTCACAGTGCGGCGCTCAACTGCCTGGGCCACCAGGGAGGCCCTTGTCCTAAGATTTTTAAGTGCACAGGTAAGGACTTGTTACAGGGCAGGGAGAGTGGCACCCCAGGACCTCCAAACCTGCCCACTCGAAATAAATTCTGCCATCCACTGCATCGAGACAAAACATATAGACCTTTAATGGAAAGAACTTTAATAAAATTAGTGTGCAGTACAGAAAAGACAAAGAATACAGTTTCCAAATCAAGCACCCAAAGTTGCCCATACCCTCGTGGGTAAAAGTACAGCAAACAGGACTGGCACAAAGCAAGGCACAAAAGCCTGTCATAAGTCTAAGGCACCTCCTGGTGGGGACACATGGAAAAAGGTCAAAAACAGCTAGACAAGTCTGGCAAGAAAAGAGCAAAAAATCAAAATTAAGATAAAAGCTAACACTGGTAACTTCCCCACAGGTCTGTCACCCACATCTGTTTCAACCAGTCTAGGACAAAGAAACAAGCAGTTTCTTCACATGTCTCTGCTCCATGAGCCTCCTCCAGGTCTCATTCTTGCTCTCCACACTGACAGTTACCTCTCCAGCTTCTCCTTCCTGCTCAGTTCCACCTTCCTTTGAGTGGGGCAGGGAACCTGGAATCTCCCCTTTTCTTGGGGACAGCCCTGTTACAATCCCCCCTTTTAATTTTTATTCCACCATATTTATGGTGGCACAGATTTCAGGACCACCCTATTCCAGACTCACATCCAGGCTATCCCATTTCCTTTTGGGGTTCCCTTGTAACACTTCTTTCTGCACAGTCATTTCATCTCTCATTCACCATTTCTCTTAGTGCATTTCAATAAATTCACCTTTTCTGTTTTTCACTACAGAGTATAGAATGATGAATTCTTTCACCCCTATGCCTTCAGCTAAAGCCCCTATCCTTCCCCACACCAAGAACAGTTCATCATAGTTCATGCTCTTAGTATTTGTCATGTTCAGCCTTGGTACATCTGACCGCATCAATCTTTGGCACTTATTTTGGAATCATCGGTGCAGGAATCTCAGTTTTAATCAAGAGTTTTAGTATAAAGAAAACAGATCATTAGTCATAGTGTGTGTGTGTGTGAAGCCTGTGATAGGTGTGTGTGTGCAGATTCCTGTAGTTGGTAAGGTGCCTTCCCTTCCTCCTGAGGCCTGTCAGTTTCACCAGAGTTCCCCTTTCAGTGGCACATGGCCAGTTCCCCATGAGGCAGAGGCTTTTGGTTATATCTAAAAGGGCAGGTTTATTATATTTAATAAGTAAAGGAGAAGAAACCACTTGCACAGACATAAGCAGGTAGGAAGTGCTGCCTTTGAAAGGCACAGATTTGTCAAAGGAGATGCCTGCATAGACACAGGCAGGCAGACTTGGAACAAGAGATGTATTTTGCCACTGCAGAAATTGTACTGATATATTGTTCTTTTTGAGAGGAGTTCATTTCTTTGTGGAATTATTATCTATTGTTAAAGTAAATACCTCTAAGATGTGACTTGTCTGATTTGTAAGGATAGTTGATTCTCTACAATGACCTTCAATCTCTATATCCTCACCTCTGGGCTGCACCTCCAGATAGCAGTATGAAACCTGTTCTTGGAGGTAGGGGCTTAGGAGTTTTCATTGCTATAGATGGGTTAACTATATGAATTATTTCTACCCCCACCTCCAGTTTCTCATCTTGTGAGGCTTCTATCCTGAATTTTAGCCTCCATCCTTGATGGTGTTCCTCCTGGTAGAAGTGAGCCCCAGGGCAAATTAGGGTTAATTAGGCAGCTTTGGGGACAGGGCAGGCAGGGACTTCAAGAGAGTTTAAGAAGCTTCTGAGATAAGGGCAGAGAAATTCAGGAGGGATAATTAGGGTGGTAAATTTTAAGGCTAAATTTTAAGGCTAATTGGGACCATAAATTTTAAGAGATCTGGGACAGGGGAGGTAAAAAGAGAAATTCTAAGATAAAAGCTGGGAAAATGGGCACATCTGCCCTAGTATATTCACTAGGACAAAGAGCTAATCATAAAATAGGATGATGAGATTAAAGAATAGAGAAAAAGGTTTAAATATCCCCAAGACCTAGGCCTATAATGTCTGTAATGGTGTCTTTTGCCACTCCTTGGCATCACTTCTTTGGAGTTCTTGCTTTTGTTCTTTTCCACTAAATAAACTTTACTTTCTTAAACAAAGTTTGCTTCTCTTTGCTTATTATCTAAAAAGTCTATGAATTCTTTTTTATGGCTTTGTGGGACAAGAACGGTGGTTCAAGGGCTAAATTAATAGTGCACATTGGCTTCAGAAGGATATACCAGATAATGCCTAAAATAATTAATAAATACTTATGTAACAATAGGAGAAAAATCATATCATACTTCACATTCATTTACAGAACCTTCTCTGGATTTGTCATAGGAACTGGTTTTGATTTTAAATGACAACTCTTGCCTGGTTGGCAGACAGAATTGAGGGGGTACCCCAGGACTTCCACACTTGCATTTTTAAAATTTTTTATTAATTACTATTTTTTATTTTTTACATCATTGTTCATTTTTAAACAATATTTGCTTCCCCCAACCCCCTCAGGTGTAGTCCCCATACAGTTTCCTTCACCAAAGTACCTGTGCACCATCAACTCAGTCCCCTGTGCTCCTCCCTCCCTCCCTCTGATCCCTCTCCTGCCTCCTCCCCACTTGCATATTTTAATTGGACTCTGCCATTACGCCATTATTCACCAAATAAAGACATAGCATATTTTTTTCCAAACAAGTTTGGTGCTGAATTAATAGAGATGAACATTTATAAGTATGTAAAGTGGTTTCAAGGTTTAGAATTCAAATATTAATGCAATTAAAAAGAAAATTGGACATAATCATAAGGTTGATAAATTATGTCAAAGAGGTAATAAGGTAGATATATATATGTATATATATATCAATTTGTTTCATAAGTTACAAGTCACTTAGCATCTCAAATAGGAAGGATTTCTCTTCTTTCCCATAAGGATTTCTCTTCTTTCTTTCTAGCTAAAAGGTATCACTTTGAAGGCTTTCTTTCATATTCTTTTGGGAGTTGGTTGCATATATGAAAAACATTTCTTTAGTGATTAATTGACTTTTTCTTTCTAAAACATGTTCATTTTTTCCCAAAGAAAATGGCGATAATATTGGAAACTCTCTATTCTGCAAATCCAATTCTGTTTTCTTTAATTAAGAAGTAATTTGCTGATTTACTGTTCTAAACACTCCCTTTCACCTCATTTCTCTTCATCTTTTTATCAATCATGTATTATTTTTAATTGATGATGTACCATTATTTTACATTCCTATTTGCATTCTCACAATGTAGGTTTTGTTCCCTCAGTTATGGCCCAGTTTAAACGTTTTCTGCTACTGCATAAATCCCTACCAAGGGGACTGCCCAGAATCTATCTCTAGCCTATGCTTTGCTGCTTTTATCAATAAGTACAAAACACTATTACTCCAATTGTTAAGAAAGGGAAAAATCTTTAGAATAATTAATTCATTTTAATTAAAAAAGCCATACAATTGCAATCTGATTGGGGCAAGAATTTTGTCTTAAGTCCCTGTTCCTGGTAACCTGATCCTGCTCTTTCAATCCTTGTAATTCATCCTCTATTTTTCCCACATTAGAAGTTGAACATTCATTCATTCTAATTGGAAAAAAAAAAGTCATAATAAAATATTTCTTTTTTTTTAAGATTTAATTACTTACTCATACAAGAACTGGGGTACAGAAAAGAGGTATGGGGATGAGAGGATTCACCAGAGACAGAGTAGGGAAAAGAACAGGCAGATTCACTCAATTACACTGCTGAAAGAAGCAGTGGGCAAGACAGGAGAGGTCTGCTGCACCATGTGGGGAGCTACCTGGCAGGGGTTCGAACTTGTGCTGCAGTGGCTGTGGATAGCTTCATAGGTTGTGTCTTAACCCCTTGCACCAGCAGGGAGGCCCCAGAATAAAATATTTGTTGTCATTTGATTGAGGACCATGAATATGTTGGCATTTGGGAATGGTGACAGGGATATGTGCCTCTCAGGCTGAAACTTATGCTAAATGTTTGTGTTCAAGGTCATCAGACATTGGGTGAAGTATTGTCATAGTGAACTGATTTGTGAACTTTATACTTGATAGAACCTGAGCCTGTGTCTCTTTTGTTCTGTAAGTTTTATGACAAACTTCTAGAAATATCTTTCTGTAATTCCACTCATAGTCCATTCGTAGGTTTGACATGAACAGTATATACCAGTTAATAATACAATGTGAAGAATGTGAAGCCCTTACCCTTTCCTCCCCTACACTTTCTTTCAACTTGAAGATCATAACTTTGAATGTATTTAAAAAAGAAAAATCTCCTGGAAGTCAATTCTGTGTTTATTTTTTAAAAAGATTTATTTATTTATGCATACATGAGCTGGGGTGTAGGCCAGAGGTGTGGGTGGCGGGGGTGGGTGGATTCACCATAGACAGAGTGGGGAACAGAACAGGCGGATTTTTACATTGCTGAGAGGAGCAGCAGGCCAGACAGGAGAGGTCTGCTGTGCCATGTAGGTCGGCTCCCTGGCCAGGGATCGAATGTGTGCTGCAGTAGCTGCGGATAGCTTCATAGTGCTGACACTTAACCCCTTGCACCACCAGAAAGGCCCCTTAATTTTTGAATTATTGTTTTATTAACTTTACACATATGTGATTAATTTTAAAAAACACCCCTTCTACCCACCACAGCACATAGCTTAGTAAGGGATGGTGGAATGGAATTCAACTCCCACTTAACCTCCTTGGGTGACACTATTCACAGTTTACAACCACAGCATATTCACATGGCACCCTCATTTAAGACTGTGGTTGGCAATGGCTGAATGTTCCTTTCATTGTCACCTACCAACTGTCTCATATACCTTGCACTTAGAAAACCAAGCTCTGAACTACAAGATTGTTTCCACAAAGGACATGTTTATTAGTGAGTGGAGCTATGTCAGAACAATAGCCGAGTCAGTATTCAGACAACACTGCCTCCCCATAAGCACATGAAGGAAGATTATGTAGGAAAGAAATGAGTGCGGGAAGAGGCAGAGGCTTTTGGTTATATCTAAAAGGGAGTACCTGGCAGTCAAGTCAATCACAAGACTTTTGTAACATTTCTGGAGTATTTTCTCTTATGCTATCAATTAAAATGACCATTGAATGTTCGTCAGGCACTGATATTATCAACATCCTTGGAAAGAAGAGAAATATCTTGCTAAGCATTAGGCAACTCATCCTCATGACCCTGAGGAATGTAGTACAGTGGCTTATAAGGCAGAGGCCATATTCCTAGTTCAGGCCTGACCACATCATCTGCCCTTCTGATTCTCTTTTTGACTTAACTCCAACTCTCACTCCTAAGAATGGGGCTTCAGAAACTTGAGGTATACTACTGTTATGCAGATCTTTGTCTAACCAGCCTGTTTTGTAGGTTTTTATACTAGGATTAAGAGAACCCAGTCTTTCTGGAATATCTGTACCTACACATTTTGTATATGTGACAGTTTAATATAACACTGCCTTTAAGTGGGACAAGAGGAATGTCCAAAATCCTACAGGGACATGACTTCTAGGAAGTAGTCTGTATTGAATCAACTTTGTTAAATACACAACATGAATATTGAGTCATGGATTTTGTCAGTTTTCTGGCTTGAATATCAAAATTAAACTATATTTTGTTACATAAATTTAATACTCATGACCAGAGATGTTGTATTGGATGTATGGATGATAACAATATTTCAGCACAATTTGAAAATAAGTTGATTTTTAATGATACATTCTTAAAACTTGTACAATGTTGTAATACAATGATATTTCAATAAAATATAAAAATAAGCCTTGCTTGTTAAGTATAAAACTTTCTTTGATCTGGCCTCTAGCTTCATTATACAGGGTTATATTATGGATAATCAAAGAAAGTAAAACAGTAAAACTGACATATGAATGAAGATCATTGGATCTTGAAAACAACCTTTAAGGGTACTAGTTAGTTTGAATAGTAAGAGAGGTACTATCTACAATTCTGTAAATTTCAGGCAGTGAGGGAATCTCCTTCATGAAATTTTCTGTAGTCTTAGTAGAGTGCCACAATAGAATTCACCCAGTTTTCCCTAATACATACATTTTCCAACATATATAACAAACTAATGGATACCGAAAATAATGTCAACATTTACCATGCAGTAACATTTTCCAGGTGCTCTTTGAAGCTTTTATATTAACTAATTTAGGTAGGTCAGAAGAAAATTGGAATCTGAAGACCCTTTTCTATCTTTCAAAATCTCAATGGTATCTCTCACTTCTACTTTTCCCTCTTTCCCAAGATTTGCAAAATTGGGACCCCAAATCCACTTTTCTGTATCTTTCAGGGGCTACCTGATACTTCTCATGTCTCTCTTTCAATCATTTTCTTTCTGACCCACTCCCTCAGTTTTGTTCATGACCAGAGACAACAAGCCAGTGCTTGACCTCTAGGCAGTTTCAGCTTGCAGCAGCAGGGTCTGATTGATTTAGCTAATCTATCCACTTATCTTCCTTAGTCAGATTTTGTCCCATGTCCTATCATCTATGGCAATACAGATGGAGGGGGTGGGTGAGCTATAAATGTTATTGGACCATTCTGAAGTGATTTGGGACTTATGAAATGACTTGCCAGGTGGCCCAAACCACATTGGATCCTGCTAAAAAATCAAGGCTTTTGAAAGAGGGAGGAGGTCTGGGTTCTCTTGGTGGGTTTTGTGACTAAGATCTGTGAATGGTGATTGTTTTCACTGTTTCTGAAGACATTCCTCACTCTGATCTGGCAGATGAGCCACCCAGGCCAGGGCTTGAGAGAAGGTGAGGATATCTCTGACCACTGCGAGGAGGCATAGGTTCCTGATAATTCTCCTTACAAATGTCCCTCATTGGTTTTACTCTTGCTGTTAAAGTTGATTCCTTTTTCTACACCACAGATGGAATTATCTTTAATTAATGTAAATTTATTCTATGCATTTATTATTGAAATCCATTGTAAAATTCATCTCATTAAAAATTGTTAAAATCCATACTTAAAATTGATCTCATGGCTTACAGAAGCAGTTTTCATGGGGTAGGAGGTAATAGTAACTATGGAAATACAGGATCAAGGCATCAGTAGATTAGGTGTCCAGTGAGGTCTTCCTGATTGACAGACAACCATCTATTTGCTATGTCCTGACAAGGTAGAAGAGGGCAGGTGGTCTCTGGATTCTATGGAGCTTCACCCTCATGACCTAATCATGAGGTCTCACCTCCAAATATGAACAGATTGAGACTTAGGCTTCAATACATGAATTTAGGGGGAACAAAACCATTTGGATGATAGTGAACATTTTTTTCATCTCCATTTCCTAGGAGAATAGCATTTTCTTTGGCTGAATATAGACTTCATGGCCACATTTTCCAGTAGAGAGTCCTTGAGTGTTGTGATATCCAGACCATGACTTTAAATCCAGTTCTCAACTTTCCTTCAAAGTTCAACTCATTAAGCTGTCTTCCCCCGCCCACTCTCTTCACCTCCCCATCCCTCCATACACTTTGGCTTGCCAGAATTTGTGCATTTGGAAGTCAAGACTGCAGGAAGCCTCTAGATATTGAACCATGCCAGGACTTCTTATACATTCTAAGAACATCTCAATTTAGCACTTAAGTCCATAATAATCCATCAGCCCTTTTATCTCCTCCACAAGGTATTTAGGTATCCTGAATCTCCCAGGATTTTCCTGATATTATCACTGACCAGTCCTAGTAAACTTGTCCTAGGGAAATAAGCACAATTGGTCACCTTCAATTATTTTGTGTTTTTTTTTTTCTTTTCTATGACAACAGTTCTATCTTCATTTTTTAAAAAGATTTATTTCTTTTATGCATACAAGGGCTGGGGTACAGGCCAGAGTTGTGGGGGGTGAGAGGATTCACCAGAGACAGAGTGGGGGATAGAACAGGCAGATTGACCTAAGTACGCTGCTGAGGGGAACAGCGATCGAAGTACACTGCTGAGGGAAGCAGCGGTTAAGTCAGGAGTGGCCTGCTGCACCATGTGGGTTGCTCTCTGGCTGGCTGGGGATTGAACTCATGCTGCAGAGGCTGCAGACAGCTTCACAGGTTGTGTTTTGCACCTTCCTTGCGCCACTAGGGAGGCCCCTCTTCTTCATTTTATAGTCTCAATAAGTAGCATGGCACTGGGTAAAAGGATATGCTCCATAAATGTTTGCTGAATGAAAGAATGAATGGATTAATTGTAAAAGGATGAATATCAGTAAGGAAAAAACTCACACAAACAAGATCCAAATTGAATATAGGGTTAGGATTTTCCTACAGCTCTCCCTGGGCACAGGTGGAGTCTCAATATTAACCTAAAAACATACATTTCAATGCTAGTGACTAGATGGTGATATATGAGTCCCAGGAAAGAGGAAAACCCAGTGCTGAGTTAGCTGCCCAATTTTGCATCTATTGCATTTTAAGTAGGAAATAAAAACAGCAGGATATTCTGAGGAAACAAGCACAACTCACTTCTAGTTCTGAGTTGGTGTTATTACACACTTCTTGCCTTGCTATTGATTTCAGTTATTCTAGTCCCAGATTTATGGCAACAAAATTTCAGCAGATAGCTTATTAATTCAGCAGTGGTCCCTATAACTGAAAATCTCTATTTCATGCTCGATTTTCTAGCCTTCTAGTTAAGGCTTATGGCCCTGACAACATGATGTGTTATGTGAAGGGGTTGAGAATGATTCCTTTTGATGGTTTCACCCACCTGCACACCAGTTGTTTAATTTTGAACATTTTCCACATTAACAAATATCTAATTGTACTTGTTATGCACAAAAAAACTGTCCTTAGCTAAATTTTCTCTGAGAAAGTAAAGCTAAGGACCCCTGTCCCAGGCAGGTTGGGGGTGGTGGCACCTGCACCACTGGATGAGGTGGGGAGGCTTGGGGCGATGGAGGTAGCATAAGCCTAGAGGAAGGATTCTGGAGGTGGAAGAAAACAAACATCAGTACAGAAAAAACATCCAGGGAAATCATGACTGAGTGGCTTGGCAGAGAGAATTGAGTAATGAAGAGATAGGAGAGGAATTATGGGCAATATGTGCTAATTAGAGGGTTTAAGACAAAGAGTTGGTAACATGTCTGGAGAAATTCCCTGATCTGAGTATCCAGAGCAGGTTTTCTATTTCATTCTGACCATTCCATTGCTCTCAGTCCAGCCTGTTGCTCCTCATCTAGGCATATTGCTTTAGGACACCAGAAAATAATCTGCAGATCAGCCCATTGTTGTGCAGAAACTGCACTTGGCAGGTGGTCAGGGCTTTGAAGTTGAGTCCTACCTTAGCCATTTCAGCAAATGATTTAATCTCATTGAACTTCAATTTCTTTATTTATAAAATTAGACTTAGAATTATACTTTTCTGGCAGTTTTGGGCTAATTATGTGGAATGATTTATGTCTCCTTTGGTGATTTCTCTAGCTGGCAAACAATGAAATGTTGGTCTCCAGGCTAAGTATCATATATTTGTGCCTGCATAAGGTTCTTCTGTATTTTTTTTTCTTTTCTATGACAACAGTTCTATCTTCTTCATTTTTTTAAAGATTTATTTATTTTATGCATACAAGAGCTGGGGTACAGTGCTGCAGGGGACCTTGCTACCCCAGCCAGGTAAGACGCTGGCAAGCAGCTGAGAAAAGAGCCTCACACCATGGGGCCAAAGCTCAAAGAGCCTCACACTGTGGGGCTGAAGAAAAAGAGCCTCACACCTGGTGGCACCAAAGACTTTTAAAGAGCCTCACACTGTGGGGCTGAAAATTCCTTGTGCCTCACACCATGTGGCTGAAGATTGAACATCCCTTTGATTTTTGTTCTTGGTCATAATAAGAAAGAACTTCTCAGTAAATACATTGGGCAATAAATTATACATATAAGAATATTGTAAGTACATGGCATGGAAAACTACTTGCTTAAAAATTAAAACACTGAATAATTTGGCCCACTTGACAATGGGAAATAATTATTGTGCAAGGGCATGCCTGATAAGCAAATCAGAGCTGACCATAATATTCCTTATATGGAAGTTCTGTAAAGAAACCTTGTAATGATTCATAAAGTTGATTACACTAAGAGTTTCTAGGTAGAAAAAAGTTTTTTTTTTTTTTTTTTTTTTTTTTTAAAGATTTATTTATTTATTTATTTGTTTATACAAGCACTGGATACAGTCAGAAGCGCGGGAGGGTGAGAGAATTCACCAGAGCCAGAGCGGGGAGCAGAGCAGGCAGAAGGACCGAAGTACACTGCTGAGGGGAGCAGCGGGCGGCAGGAGAGGTCTGCGCGCCATGTGGGACCCTCGCTGGTGGCCGGGGATCGAACCGGCGCTGCAGAGGCCGCGGGCAGCTTCGCAAGCCAGCGCTCAACCGCTGCGCCACCAGGGAGGCCCAGTAGAAAAAAGTTTTAATAACTGATTACCGGGAAGCAACTTGTCTCTAGCTACAGGCCATATAGATAGAGCAGTCTCCTGATATTGTAGTCTTGGCGATAGGGATGTACCAAGGACTATTAGCTGTACCAGGTTGTTGTTTAGGCTGAAATGATGAGTCTAAGTTTTAATTATCTATTAACTTTTAAGGTCGTTTCTTTTCTCAAAAACACATAGGTGCCAAAATGTCTATGGGAAAGGAATGTACTGTTTTTTTCTGTTTCACTTCTATGCAAATGATGATGTAATCCCACAGCTTGCCTTAACATATAAATAAAGACCCACTGAGACCCTCAGCAGGGGATACTTGCACCAATATAAGAGTGTCTGTGTCTGCCTCACTCCCTTTCCCCTCAGTCCTCAAGTTTGGCCTAGGCCATCTCATCCTTTCAGGGACACCTGACTGACATTTTGCCAGAGTTGGTCTTCAACAGTACAGCCAGAGGTGTGGGGGGTGAGAGGATTCATCAGAGACAGAGTGGGGTGCAGAACAGGCAGATTGGCTGTAGTACACTCCTTGAGGGCAACAAAATTTCAACAGATAGCTTATTAAATCAGCAGTGAATTATCATAGGCAAGTTCCCTGATTCTCTGAGTCTTGCAATCTAGTAACCAGGTAAGAAAAATACATGATGAAAGTTAAAACCTGGTCTGTGTTGATAGCTGGAAGTACAGCTAAATAAAATTCCATTGAATTTTAAAAGATAAGAAGTTTTTCTCCAGTTGAGTAAGACTTCAGAGACTGCAATAGTCTGTGGAGTATATGAACAATTGGAGACAACTTAGCTGGAGGCATAGAAATTTTAGATATTGAACATGTTTCCGCCATCTTTTTTTTTAAGATTTATTTATTTGTACAAGAATGTGGATATGGGCCAGATGCATGGGAGGGTGAGAGGATTCACTGGAGACACAGCGGGGAACAGAACAGGCAGACTGACCAAATACACTGCTGAGGGGAGCAGTGGGAGCAACAGGAGAGGTCTGCTGCATCATGTGGGACCCTCACTGGCTGGCCGGGATTGAATTGGCACTGCACGGGCTGTGGACAGCTTCATAGTGCTGCGCTCAACTGCCTGTGCCACCTGGGAGACTCTGTTTCCCCCATCTTTGACCCACTGATTCTGGGTGGAGGAGGACTGGGTGCCATGAAACAGAATGCAGCAGGGGGTCTGCCAACATGGGTGAGCACATAGGGAGAAGAGTGTGCACCTTTATGCAGAGGCAGGATTAAAGTCTCTAGTGAGGATTAAAGGCCACCCATGGCCAGTAGCCAGCAGCTTGGGGTGGGTACATGTCATTGGAAGCTATAGACAAGGAGTTATAGGTTGGGGCCTGCAGCTACCCTAAAGGCCATGCAAAGGGGTGAGTGGCAGTGAATGAACTTTGAACATGTAAGTTACATGTTAAACATAAACTTTGAAAGGTCATTTGGAAAATGACAGTACATGTTTGGAGGGTACTGTTCCAAGTGACAAGTGAAGATTTAGTTATTGTGGTGATGGTGGGACTGTAGGCACTAAGCAGACATCCTTTTACAAAGGCATTTTGGTACTTTTACATGTCCATTCATATCGCCAGCCTTAGTTGTGTGCTTAGGCCTATGATATGGAGCTGCTGTATATGTACAAGTTACTTAAAAACAAAACCACAGATTTATTACCATACAGCCCTGTAACTCAGAAGTTTAAAATAGGCCTTACCTAACTCCAATCAAGGTATTCATTCTAGAAGCTTCAGGTGAAATTTCATCACCTTTTATTTTAATTTATTTTATATAATTTTACATCATTTTTCATTTTTGCACAATGTATGCATTTTAATTTTGGTTATATTCCACATACAATTCCCACTCCCCTTATTTTCACTCTAATCTCTTTTCCCTCTAACCCCCCCAGAGAGTGTCTCTGGTTTATAGTTGCTTATTGATTTTGATATTTACTTAATTATAATTAGTCTTTTTCCTGGTCCCTTATTTAGGTTTTCTAGATTCCTGCTATGAGTGAGACCATCTGGTAGTTTTCATTTCTTTCCAGCTTATTTCCCCGAGCATGATCCCTTCCAGCTCCATCCATGTTGCTGCAAATGGCATGAGTTTATCTTTTTTGATTGCTGAGTAATATTCCATTGTGTATATGTACCACATCTTCTTGATCCGGTTATGTATATTTTTTTAAAGATTTATTTATTTATAAAGCACTGGGTACAGTCAGAAGTGCGGGAGGGTGAGAGAATTCACCAGAGCTAGAGCGGGCAACAGAACAGGCAGACTGAGGAAATACACTGCTAAGGGGAGCAGCGGGCATGGTAGGAGAGGTCTGCACGTCATGTGGGACTCTTGTTGGTGGCCAGGGATTGAACCAGCGCTGCAGAGTCTGTGACAGTTTCGCAGCCCAGCACTCACCACTGTGCCACCAGGGGAGGCCCCAGTCATGTATTTTTGTGCATTTGGGTTGTTTCCATAGCTTAGCTATTGTAAATAGTGCTGCATAGGGGTGCAGGTGCCCTTTTGAATTAATGTTTCTATGTCCTTTGGTTAAATACTTAGGAGTGGAAAATTTTGGAGTGTAAACTGGTCCAACCACTATGGAAAGCTGTGTGGAGATTCCTCAACCTGCTAAATATGGATCTTCCATATGATCCAGCAATTTCATCACCCTTCCCTTTTTTTTTTAATCCAGCAGCTGCCTCCATTTTCAAATCGAGAAATGACTGTTTGAGTCCTTATACTTCATTGTTCTTCCATTTCTCCTCTTCACGTTTAAAGAGTCTTTGAGATTACATTGGCCCTACTGATCTTGGAGGTATTATTATATCCTAAAGTCAACTGATGGTAACCAACTTCTGCCTTGCTAAGTTATATAATATACTCGCAAATTCTAGGAAGTAGAATATAGACATGTTGAGGGTCCCTTCCGACATACTGTATGAGGGGAGTCAGATGAATGGCTAAGTGAATGCATTCACTTCTGTGTGTATATGCATCTGTATGCCTAAATTATTTCATAGTAAGGAATTTGCCTTTAGAGTAGCCAAAAAAAAAAAAATGCTATGATATAGAATAAATTGGGAGACTCAGAAAGAGTCTGCTGGAAGAGGTTAAAACAGAACAAAAACATGTTTTCAGAGGGTACTCGGATCTGTCACCTCATGTAAATTCACAGGACACAGCCAGCACAGGGGTCCAGCATTTTCTGGGTTAGGACTAGGGCAAGCCACTTAGACTCTTTGTTCCTCCACTTTCTTATGCCTAAGAAAATAGAATAAGGATTTATCCTTATACACTTGTTTTGAGTATAAAACTAAGTAACAAATTTTACAAAACATCTAGAGGTGAATCATAGGACTTATCCTTTTCAAGTCAAATGGTAGACTTATTGTCTGTCTCTGTTATGCAATGAGGTGAATACATCTCAATATCAGACATTCTATTCCTTGTTTTGTTTCTCATTGTACTGAAATCCAAGAGATAAATGCACAGGTTGACAATTGGTAGACATCAGAAGCAAACTGCTACTGGTTCCCATTGTATAATGATCCAGGCCATATGTTTAGGGAACTTTTTTCTTTTTCCACAGCATCTTTTCAATCTCCTTGTAGATGGTGGTTTCCCATTTCATAGGAGACAAGCTGACTAAAACTCCTGCATTCCAGAGGGCAGATATCTTCTCTTTTGTTCCACCTTTTCCTCCAACAATAATTCCTCCAGCATTCTGCTACCAAGAGGAGATGTTATACCGGAAATGAAGGACTCCGCAGGTCTGACTTTGGGACCTGAATTATGTTGCTTCAAAAATTCTGCAACATTTTCTTCTGCATTACCACCAATTTCATTAACCAGTATGATGCCTTCTGTGGCATCAAAGTAGTCAATTAAATCTATTCCATCGAGAGGGTCACCTCCAATGCAAACACACAAAGTCTTTCCAATTTCAACTTGTGTTGTTTGGTGAACCAATCATACATGAGAATGCCATTCTGGACACAACACCATTTCTACCTTTCCTATAAATATGGCCAGGCATGATGCCAGTTTTGCATTCTCCAGGATTCCAGGGCAGTTTGGCCCAATCAACTCTGTCTTTTGCTGGACCAACAGTTTGTACTTGACCCATACATTGTCCTGCTGTGGGGTACCTTCAGAAATATATACAACTGAAGGTATTTCTGCCTCAATGGCTTCATCATTGGCAGTCATAGCAAAAGGATGAGGGACATGAATGACAGACACTGTTGCTCCTGTCGGTTCTTTGGCCTCCTTCACAGAATTAAACAGCTATAAGCCCAGATGTGTCTTGCCTCCTTTTCCTGGACCGATTCCTCCAACTATTTGGGTGCCAAAATCCAATGCCTCTTGGCTCAGAAAGGTGCTCTGCTTACCAGTGAAACCCTGGCCAAGAACCCTCATATTTTTATTAATATGGAGATGTTTCCAAGATGCTGTAAAGGAACAATGCTAAATTCTATCCTGTCACAGAAGGAAGGGGTGTGACAGGAGGCAGTGACACCAGTCACACAGCTACTTGGTGGAGAAATTGTCTCTGTGACTGAGGCAAGACAATTTATGCTTTGATGCAATGGGAATGTCACTTTTTGGAAGTATTTTCGATGTATTTCCATAGTCTGAATTTTTTATTTTTCTCTTCAGAGAGAAAAAAAATATACGTGTTAAATCAGTAAGCTCATTTCTCCTGTTTGACTGTCAAATAGATTTTTCTTTTTGTTTGAGCATATATTACCGCAATAAAGACTATAAATCAGGTTTGGTGGGGACATAGGCACCATGGTAAAATCAGGAGAGGACAAAATGAGTGGAAGATTTTATTGAGGTCTTTTAGTTTCCCAACAACCCAACCTGGAGACTGCACATTTCAGCACCCTTTGCAGAAATGCAGAAGCAATGTCTCCACATAAAAATTAGAGGAACAGGAAGGCACAGCATAAGTGAAGGAGAACTCCTAGCCAATCCCTTCAAGGCTAGGATATGTTGGAAGAAAGAAAACAGGTCACTTCGGAAAGTCTTATTTTTCCTCCACTGCTTGAGATGTACCTTGGAGATGGACATTCAGAGACATCGTGATTGCTATTAAATGTGATAAGATTCAGAATGGCAAATGACTTTGGTGGAAATGAAATTTTATCAATATATATCAGAATATTAGTATATATCAGAATCTCCTTAAACAAGCTGTGCTAGGTAAAGGATGGGAATTTCCATGTGCTAAATTAGAGCTGAGGATATAGTGCATCAGCCAATCTTAGAATTGGACTAAGATGACCCTGCAGGCAGAGAGTTTGACAATGGATACTGTAGTCAGGTACTCTAAAATGGACACTCTTTTGGAATCTAGATGATGGTTTAGTTTAAAAAAAGAATCAAAGTTTTAGCTGAGAAAAAGTGCTCCTATTCTATAAATAAGTCTATGTTTCTTGGCAGGTACTGTAATTTATTTCACTTATCTTTTACTCACATTTTAATGAATGAGAGATTATGTGGAAGATATAAATGAATGTAAAATCTCAACTTTTTTCTCTGCACATAGTTTGAGTACCATATGTCTAATTTTAGGGTTTTACTACATTTGTTCATTATCTATACATTATTTATTCATTTCCCCCTTTCATAAAAATCTCTTAGAGGACAGAGATCTTACTTGTCTTGCTTTCCTGAGTCTTTGAACTATTATTGGTGCTGATACATACTCAACAGATATTTGATAATTGAGTAAGTAAATTAAAGTGTGGTAAAAATGGCTGACAATAATATGAAAGGACATAAAGAAATCACATACACTAATAAATTATTTTCCAATATATTTAAAGTCTTAAAAAATGACTTATATTATAATGTTAAAAATAACACTCAGAATTCAATAAGTTCCTAATATGCAAAGGAACTACTCTGAGAAAAGCATAACAAATTCTGTGAAGAGGGCCCATGGGCTATGCTTATTTTCTTTTTTATGATTTTCTACTTTTACTAAATTTACGTCTTTTGTGTTGGTGCAAGCTCTTGGATAAAAAAAAAAATGTTATGCAAGTAAGTGCACATGAATATTGGCCAGCATGCCCCCATTAAAGAAACATTAAGGTAAATGAAAGTTATTGCTTTAAGGCATGTAGTCATGAAAGCAGTAATGATCAGGGAGCAGGAAAGTGGGAAAAAGACCTAGCAAACTACAGTGCATAATACAATGCCTGTAATGGCAGATGAGAGTTCCCAGTGTTGTTCTTGTCAACTGTGAACCTTATGTTCTATAGTCACAGCATGTCAGGGTGTTAAAAAGAGGAAGTAAGGTGGTTGTCCCGAGAAATTGGGAAAAGAGTGTCTCGTCAAAGTTTATGTCCCTTCCCTTTTAAACATAGCAGGGTTTTTCCTGTACAGTTCTGTGGGAAATGAAAATGGGAAGTCACTAATAGTACTATCTTTCTTTCCTTCCATTTAATCCATAGGCCATGGGCATGTTGGATATATATGTACATCATAGCTATATGTGAAGGAATAGATGGAGTTGGAGATATGGGATGGAATTGTAAAACAGACATAGATAAGCCTACAGAAGTTGGTACAGATTCAGATGTAGAAGTAGATATAGATACATAGAGGAAGACACAAGCATAAAATGACGTATGGGTAAGTATGTGGATGTAGAAGTTGATATGGATATAGTTGTAGAAGTGGCTGTAGAAATAAATGTGGATGTAGGTGTAGATGTAGCTATAGCTGTATTTGTAGAATTGTATGTACAGTAGAAATGGATGTGTATATAAATGTGAATATAGAAATCGATGTGAGTATAGATATAAAAGTAGATAACTTTATGACCTGTCTTCTACATGCTTCTCCTGCCTCCTCTCCCTCCTCTTATTCCCATGAATTATATATATTTTTTGTTTTGCAGACACATAACATTGTACTTTGTCCCTTTGCCTTTTCTTATTTTGTTTCCCTTCATCTTCTCTTTCTCAAGAACTGACTAAAGAACTTAAATATCCAAAGTAGGCAGGGGTTGGGTGAGGAGTAGGAATAAAGAGGGAAGTAGGCACAAAGGGCTGTGATGGTGGACTCTGGTGGACATCCTGGTGGACATCCTGGTGGACATCCTGCAGCAGCAGGAATCCTAATATTACCATAATTGAAAGAATACGTTATTATGAAAAAAAAAAAAAGAACTGGTTCAGAAGTCACACTTTTAGGGAAGTTTTACTATACTCTTATAGCAAATGTGTTGATGTCCTTTACAATTACATGGGTTCCTGCATTTTTCTCTGTCTTGACACACGGGAAAATAATTGCCTTTTTTTAGGGTTGTATTTGGAAGGAAAAATAAGAGAATAATAAAGTATTTCTCAAACTGTTGTCTGAATTTCTCTCAGAGGATTGCTAGCTTACACCTGATCACAGCTAGGACGTCTTAGTGCCTGCATATGGGTTTGTGTTAATAATTGAGTTGATGTCAAGAAATGCTTCTTTCACTGTCTTAGGCTAATGAGAAAAGCACTGGTGTGAATTAACTCATAAGTGATGTGCTTTCAGCTAGTGGAGGCCAGATGGCACCATGGAACACCACATTAATGAAGTTTCACAGTCACTCAAATAGAGACAAACATGGGAGATATGAGTCATTGTGGGCACTCTGACTCCCAGATGTAGAGTTGCAATTTACTGTTGTAAAACCATATCTGCCTCATTCATGTATTATTTTATTTTAAATTATGCTTGTTTTATATTATTTGTAGATGTGTTCCATATTACATTAACACAATATATAAAATAACTTAAACTTGGTCTATGCTTTTTAACATTTTATATTATTTTATATATTGTTTACATCATTTTTTATTTTTATACAATGAATGCTTTATCATCTCGGGTATAGTCCCTGTGAAATTCCCGCCACCAATTCACCTGTGTACCATCACAATAGTCCCTTGTTCTCTTAAATGGTTAACATTACAACAAAATGAGTTAAGTTACAAGGAGTTGAGGCCCTTTCCCCTCCTCTATAAAGAAACATTTAGTAACACCAGTCCACATGCAGACAAGTTTAACTGCTTAGATTCAAAGTTCTTTTTCCACTCTATGGGTGACCTTGGGAAATTTTTTTTTTTTTTTAAGATTTATTTTATTTATACAAGAACCGGGGTACATGCCAGAGGCGCGGGAGGGTGAGAGGATTCACCAGAGACAGAGCGAGTAACAGAACAGGCAGACTGATTGAAATACACTGCTGAAGAGAGAAGCGGGTGAGACAACAGAGGTCTGCCCTGCCATGTGGGTTGCTCCTCCACGGCTGGTGGGGATCGAACAAGCACTGCAGAGGCTATGAACAGCTTCACAGTGCTGTGAAATATTTTAAGCTTCTGTGTCCTCATTGGATATTGGGGCTGATATTGGTTGCTCCTTTATGTGGTTTTAATAAGATTAAATGAGAAAATACATGCAAGGTGCTTAGTATATTAGTCACACTCATTACATTGTCTATGCCATTATTATTAGACAACTCGAGGGCAAATGCTATATCCTATTCAATCCTACCTGAACAAAGCCAAATGCTACAAATATATTGAGTGCAAAAACATTCATTAAAATTAACTCCTTTTTTTCTTTATAGTTTATCAAAACCAGGCATCATCCATAAAAGTTTAGTCTCACTGTGGGTTGAGTCAGTCCTGAACAATCAGAAATCAGTCAGCATCTCTCTCTTGTAATGAAGTCAATAGTTGAAATATAGAGTTCTTGATTCCTGGAAATCAAAATGGACTCCAGAATATGTTTATGCTTTGCTGCCCATCAGATGTGGGTCCTTTTTATTTCCCCCAGAAAATTATTCTTTTAATTTACAAATAGTTTCTCAATGCATCTTTAAATCTTAGCTTAAGCTGAACCTGTCTCCATGCTAACCTCTTTGTGTTGACTTAATATTTTTGTCTCATAGGCATTTGTGTCTATCCTCATTTTCACCCTATTTTCTTTGCCAAGTCTACCATGTCTGTGTGTTCCTACTTATGATAGACCCAGCAGTCTCAGCTTGCTTTCACCAGTCTACCTCAAAGGGTGTTTTTCTAACTAAATACTAGTTCAGTGGGCACAGCTTCCAGATGATGAAAATATTCCCATAAGACCCTTTGCTATTTTCTGATGCCTGGATTCCCTCAACAGTGTGTCTCCTATCACCAGTGTGAACATCTACATTTATCCAAACTTAGAAATTCTGCATCACTTACTCACTGGAGATTTCTAAGTCAGCTGCTGAAACTTGATCATATGTCTAAAACATATTCTCATTTCAGGGGGCATATCTTGGGTCAAGCTCTAATTTTCCTTCTTTTTTTTTTCACCTGCCTGAAGTTTCTTTTAGTATAGCAATGACTTTCCCTACAGTCTTAAAACAGTGAAGCTCATTGCAGAGAGGAGCAGTGAGAGGAATCCACAGGATTTGGAACCTGGAAATTGCCCTGTTCTTTCAGGCTGAGATACAGAGGCGATTTCTCTAGTGACAGGCTCATTATTTGAATGGACAATCAATAGAAAAATGGCACAGAACTGAACAGCCATCTTAAAAATGGAAGGATGTGTTCAATAAACCGATGTAAAGATATTAGACACCATTAAATGAAGAGAGAAATGAAAATCAAGAACACTATGTGATAATTTTACACTCATTCTGTAGAAATGTGAAAGATATCCCACAACTGTCATTTCTGGAGAGGATGTGAAAGAGTGTTTCTCACTCATTCCTGGTGGATTGAAACTTGGTGTGATTTCTGTCGAAAATAAGTGGGTCTTATTTCCTAAAGAAATTTTGTGATTTAACACTTTGAAAGATACTTAAGAGAAATGCTTGAACATGGACAAAAGAAGACATATGCAAAGAATATACCTAGTGAGCCTGCCCTGATGGCACAGGCTGTTGAGCACAATGCTGTGGAGCTGTCCACAGCCTCTGCAGTGCTGGTTCGATCCCAGCCAGCCTGGATGGTCCCACACGGTGCGGCGCAGTAGACTTCTCCTGTTGCGCCCGCTGCTCCCCTCAGCAGTGTATTTCGTCAGTCTGCCTGTTCTGTTCCCCACTCTGTCTCTGGTGAATCCTCTCACCCTCCCGCACATCTGGCTGCACCCTGGTGCTTGTATAAAAATAAATAAATAAATCTTAAAAAAAAAAGAATATACATAGCATCACTGCTCACAAGCTGCTATGAATGCCCCACAGAGAGTATCATTTTGTGATCCAAACATGAAAGCTCCAGTGGTGAAACTATGGAAGAGAACTGTCAGCATAACAGGATGTGGAAAATCCCCAAAGATTATGCATGGCCTGATACCAGATACATAAAATTTAAAATGACATAGATAAACAGGATGGGTGTGCATACATATATTTTAGAAATGCATAAATATTACATCAACATATATAAAAAAGAGGAAGCTAAGGAGAAAAATGGAATTTTGAATGATAGTCACCTTAGGTGGGAAGCAGAAGGAAAATGGGAGCAGCAACAACAAATAAAGAAAACAAAAAGCCAACAAAAGCAAAATTCAATTCTCCTTGCTTTGAAGATTAACTTGGAAGATATTCACAAATTATGGACCATAGTGGCGGGGAGGTCCAGGAATCAGAATCTTGTTTTTGGAGAGTATACAATAAACTTGTCCCTTAGAAATCTCTGGTCATCGTAAGGGTAGCAAGAGGAAGTCAAGAATAGCCATGGGAGAGAAGGGGAGTGGAGGTATTTGGTCATTGACGGGTTGCAGGTGAACAGTGTGGGCTTGGGGATGGGACTGCTTTCGCTGGATCCTATGGACAAATCTGCAGTGGGAACACAGAACAACCAGTGCAGCCTAAGCTTTGGTAATACTTGAGTCTAAGACTAGTGAGCAATATCACATTGGACAAGCACTCATTATAAATGGGCTGAGTCAGTTGAGTGAGGTGTGAGGCAGACAGAGTGCTGAGAATGTAAGCAATGAGAGTAGAACACACGCAGCCTGAAACATAACAACCCCTGTTATTGGAGTGAATTAATTAACATTTGTTTCCCTCCAGTTTCTTTCCTATAAGTTATATAACATAAAGTAATATAAATATGTCATATGATATATAGTAGACAATATAAATTACATATAAAGTAGATTAATATTATACAACAAATCATGTGTTTTTTTGATATTTATTTATTTATATATACAAGAGCTGGGGTGTAGGCCAGAGATGCAGGGGTTGAGAGGATTCACCAGAGACAGAGTGGGGAGCAGAACAAGCAGATCCACTGAAATACAGTTCTCAGGTGAGCAGCTGGAAAGATCGGAATGGTCTGCTGCACCATGTGATCAGCTACCTGGCCGGGGATGGGGATCAAACTCATGCCGTGGTGGCTGTGGATAGCTTCATAGAGCTAACACTTAATCCCCTGTGCCACCAGGGAGGCCCAAACAAATCATATTTGGATATCAGGCCAACTTTGGGAATTTTTCACTTCCTGTTATGTTGACAGTTCTCTTCCATAGTTTTGCCACTGGAGCTTATGTGTTTGGATCACAGAATGATATTCTCTTTGGGGCATACATAGTAGCTTGTGAGCAGGGATGCTTTGTGTTTTCTCAGCATATGTCTTCTTTTGTCCATGTTTAGGCATTTCTCTTAGGTATATTGCAATGGATTAAATCACAAAATGTATAAGGTTTTACTTTCAGAATCAGAAATAATTTTTTAAATAAAGATTTATTTATTTATGCATACAAGAGCTGGGGTACAGGCCAGAGGTGTGGGGGGTGAGAGGATTCACCAGAGACAGAGTTGGGAACAGAACAGGCAGATTGACCGAAATATACTGCTGAGGGGATCAGCGGATTAGTCAGGAGAGGTCTGCTGTGCCATGTGGGTTGCTCCCTGGCCAGTTGGAAAATCGAACTCCTGTTGCTGTGGCTTTGGACAGCTTCATAGGTTGTGTCTTAACCCCTTGTGCCACCAGGGAAGCCCCAGAATCAGAAATAATTAACTTAAGATTTACTGTGATGATTGAGTTTTTTAATACAGGCAGCACATGGCTATACAAATGTCTATGCAAGCTAGAACCGTGCCAAGCACTCTTAATAATTGATGCAAAATAAATGATTTTTTAATAATATTTAGAATTTTTGTCCAAACACTAAATATTCTGTCAAATTATATATGTATGGAAAAATGAAAAGTTGCAAAATTGATATTTAAAGCACTGATTTAAAACTTTAGAGACACTGAAAATTAAAGTGTTTCTTTCTTTGTTAAAATCTTACCAAGAGCAGCTTAGACAGTTTAGTGCTGTGCCACCTTCTATATTCTTCTCATGTATAATTTAGGAGACAGAGCAACATCTTTTCAACACCATAGCAAATTGCCACACTCTACTCTGAGTTTGGATTAGCTTCCAACATTTTGTCTTTTGTGCTTTCCATGTTGTGAGACATCTCTGAGGATGTCTTTAAGAAAAACTTCTCACTGTCTTGGCTTCCCCAGGATACTAAATAGTCTACCTTTTTGATGTAGTCTGAAGTTTCTCCTCCCATATTCTTTTGGCTATATATAGAATTTTAAAATTGCAACAGCGTCCATGTTCCCTCTAGTAGTCATTTCTTTGATAATATAATTTATATTTGATTCATATCTCACTTCTAGCATCATCACTTTTTATTTCTTTGCTACACTTTCATTTTTGCTGACTGATTCTATTACCCATTTTGGTAAAATGTTATGCAGCCTTGTCATGGGAGTCAAAGAGGCAACACAATAACATGTTTTTTTTTTTTTGTTTTGTTTATTTTGTCTGTACATTGAGGCATTTAGCACCTGGCCAAAATGTAGATGTATGATTTCTTTTAGGCAACTATTAATAATTGCAAAAGATCTATTTGGCATGCCTCATGGGGAAACTGTCCTCCCTCCTATTCAGAATTGAGGCACAGCAGGCCCTAAAAGTTGTGCCCTTTGGCACATATGCAATCCTAGGATAGGTGACAGCATTCCAGATTTCTTTATCTGAAGGCTTTAGACATCCTCTTCAGAAGGTCTCCTGACAGGGAGGAGAAAGAAGGGAAATCTTGAATAACTTTCTGACTCAGTAGTCAGTCATTTTCATGCTAGCCCTTCTCTCTCTCTTTCTCCAGGCCCTGGGTCCACAAAATGTGGGAGTCTTTTATTTTAGACTTCCTCAGCATCGAGTCTGTATGGATCTAATTAATCCCATTCCACTAGGAGGAAGTATAATGGGAGGAACATTGGAACTCTCTACAGTTTAACCTCTTGTTTATACTAGTTTTGTAAATGATTGAAAGTGTGACTATTAATTCTATTTTGTCTTGTCAATGTAATGGGCTGCTCTCACACCTGGCAGCTCAGTTCTTCCCAAAGCTCTGCTGAGCTCCAGATATGCATGGACTGAATAGTAAATGTACAGGCACCAACTTTGCAGGAAATAACATCACTTGTTTTTGATCATGATGAATGTCTGTAATTGATGGAGTGATTTTTTACTGAAGAATGATAGCAAATTTTGAACTTTTTGTTTAAATTTTTTTTAAAGATTTATTTATTTACTTGTTTGTTTGTTTATTTGTTTGTTTATTTATTTATTTATTTATACAAGCACTGGGTACAGTCAGAAGCCCTGGAGGGTGAGAGAATTCACCAGAGTCAGAGCTGGGAGCAGAGAAGGCAGAAGGACCGAAGTACACTGCTGAGGGGAGCAGCAGGCGGCAGGAGAGGTCTGCGCGCCATGTGGGACCCTCCTCTGGTGGCCTGGGAGCAGCCGGGGATCGAGCCGGCGCTACAGAGGCTGCGGGCAGCTTCACAACCCAGCGCTCAACTGCTGCACCAATCTAGTGTATTTTCTGAAAAACAAAAGAAGTGTGTAAGTGTATGTGTATTAAGAGGGTTTTAAACAATATTTAATGTTTTATTCCCAGTTCATTGATTATTTGTGTCATCATTATACTTTTTTTAATTTAAATTTTATTTTTATATTCCCCATACAATTACAACCCCCTCATTTTGATACCAATCCCTCGTTTCCCCGCCCCCCACCACCCATAGAGTGTCTCTGGTTCATAGTTGTTTGTTGATTTTGATATTTTCTTTCTTATAGTTATTCTTTTTCCTGGTCCCTTATTTAAGTTTACTAGATTCCTGCTATGAGTTAGACCATCCGGTATTTTTCTTTTTCTTTCTGGCTTATTTCACTGAGCATGATCCCTTCCAGCGCCATCCATGTTGCTGCAAATTGCATGTGTTTTTCTTTTTTGAATGCTGAGTAATATTCCATGGTGTATATGCACCACATCTTCTTGATCCAATCATCTATTTTTGGGCATTTGGGTTGTTTCCAAAGCTTAGCTATTGCAAATAGTGCTGCTATTAACATAGGGGTGCAGGTGGTCTTTGGAATTGATGTTTCTGTGTCCTTTGAGTAAATACCTAGGAGTGGAATTGCTGGATCATATGGAAGCTCTATGTTTAGTAGGTCAAGAAATCTCCACACTGTTCTCCATAGTGGTTGGACCAGTTTGCACTCCCACCAACAGTGCAGAAGAGTTCCTTTTTCTCCACAACCTCGCCAACATTTGTTCTTGCTAGTTTTTATAATATGTGCCGTTCACACTGGTGGAAGATGGTATCTCATGGTAGTTTTGATTTGCATTTCCCTGATGACAAGTGATGTTGAACATTTTTGCATATGCCTATTGGCCATTTGCATTTCCTCCTCAGAGAAGTTTCTTTTTAGCTCTTCTGCCCATTTTTTGACTGGGTTATTTTCTTTGTTTTTGTTGAGTCTCATCAGCTCTTTGTAGATTTTTGTGATCAGTCCTTTATCATTACTGTTGTGTGCAAAAATGTTCTCCCAGTCGGTGGGGTTTCTCTTTGTTTTGGTTATTGTCTCTTTTGCTGTGCAGAAGCTCTTTAATTTGATGTAGTCCCAGCTGTTGATCTTTGCCTTCATTATCACTGCTTTGGGTGATGTGTCTGTAAAGATGTCTTTGATGTGCATATCATGTAATGTTTCGCCTATATTTCCTTCCCTGTATTTTATGGTTTCAGGTCTTATGTCTAGTTCTTTAATCCATTTTGTGTTCGTTTTTGTGCATGGTGTTAGGTAGTAGTCAGGCTTCATTTTTTTGCATGTAGCAACCCAGTTTTCCCAGCACCATTTATTGAACAAACATTACACTAATACCAAACAAGGACTACACAAAAAAATAAAACTACAGGCCAATCTCCCTAATGAACACTGACACAAAAATCCTCAATACAATTTTAGCTATCGGAATCCAACAATGTGTCCATAAGATAATTCACCACGACCAAGTAGGATTCATTCCAGGAACAAAAGGATGGTTCAACATCCGAAAATCAATCAACGGTATCCAACACATCAACAAAAAGAACTATAAAACCATATGATAATATCAACAGATGCCAAGAAAGCTTTCAACACAGTGCAACACCCATTCATGATAAAAGCCCTTGAAATTCTTGGGATACAAGGAACATACCTCAACATCATAAAGGCCATATATGACAAGCCAACAGCCAGTATCATTCTCAATGGCAAAAAGCTGAAAGCATTCCCATTAAGATTTGGAACAAGACAAGGATGTCCACTCTCACCACTGCTTTTCAATGTAATACTGGAAGTCCTAGCCAGAGCAATAAGACAAGAGAAAGACATCCAAGGAATCCAAATAGGAAAAGAAGAATTCAAACTATCACTATTTGCAGATTATATGATAATATACATAGAGAATCCCACAAACTCCACAGAAAAACTAATTCAACTCATCAATCAGTTCAGTAAAGTGGCAGGATACAAAATCAACACGCAAAAGTCAGTAGCCTTCTTATACACAAACAATAAATCTGAAGAAGAAGAAATCAAAAAAAACATCCCTTTTATTATCGAAACAAAAAAAATAAAATACTTGTGAATAAATCTAACAAAAGAGGTAAAGGACCTATACAAAGAAAACTAGAAAACACTGTTAAAAGAAATAGAAGAAGACACAAAGAAATGGAAAGACATCCCCTGCTCATGGATTGGAAGAATAAACATTATTAAAATGGACATCCTACCAAAAGTAATATACAGATTCAATGCAATTCCAATCAAATTTTCAATGTCATTCTTGAAAGAAATAGAACAATTATTGATGAAATTCATATGGAATCACCAAAAACCCGAATAGCCAAAGCGCTCCTGAAAAAATAAGAAGGGAATGGAGGCATCACACTCCCAGACTTCAAACTATACTACAAAGCCATAATCATCAAAACTGCATGGTATTGGAACAAGAACAGACACACAGACCAATGGAATCGAATAGAAAATCCAGAAATAAACCCACAGATTTATTGTCAACTAATCTTTGACAAAGGAGCAAAGTATATGCATTGGAGCAAAGAAAGTTTGTTCAATAAATGGAATTTGAAGATGTTTTAAATTTCCCATTGAAATACTATCTGATATTTCATTCTAAAAGGAAACTGAAGCATTCTCCCCTATATTTTCCTCCTACTACTTCTGGGCCCACTGTCCCTTTTTTTTTTTTTAAGATTTATTTATTTACTCATACAAGAACTGGGGTATAGCCCAGATGTGTGCAGGGTGAGAGGATTCACCAGAGACAGAGCGGGGAACTGAACAGGCAGACTGATGAAATGCACTGTTGAGGGGAGCAGCAGGTGAGACAGGAGAGGTCTGCCACGCCATGTGGGACCCTTCCCTACTGGCCTGGGTCAAACCAGCACTGCAGAGACTGGTGACAACTTCATAGTGCTGTGCTCAACTGCCTGTGCCACCAGGGGAGGCCCCCCCACTGTCCTTTACATGGATTAAACTCTGGGGAAGGGAAGTACAAATAATTTACTCCAATTAAGGTAAACAGAGTGTGTTCTGCTGAGGAGGCCCTGGGAGCCTTCAGAGGGATCCTTTCATGGTAGCTAATCACAGCCTCCCCGGCAGAAGGGGTTGCCACTCCGGCACTGCAAGGGGAAATGAGCAAGGTAAGCTCCTTCAATCATGAACTCCACACAAGTTATTTGGAAGCCAACGTGAGTTGCCATCTGTGCAACAATGGCAAATGCCCACTAAATCTGAATATAAGCATGATCATTGTAAAAAATGGAGACTCCCGTGGAGAAACTCATTTGGTGAAGACATGGGGCTCCTACCCAAACCATTGAAATCTTCTTAGTCTTTCAAGCTTTTTAATAAACAAGGCTAACACTTTCCAGAAAATTCACATGAAGAAAAAGGAGGGGGCAGCATGTTAAAACAAAAGGACATAGATAACATCTATTTTAACGTATTAATTAAGAGAAGGGTAAATTGTGGTCAAAGATATAACAGGTCTTTGAAGACCCTGGCATGATGCCTGGAGTAGCATCAGATGATATTTATAGCAGAGTAAACTTTGCTGAATGCCACTATAGGGGGTGAGTTAATTTGGAGGCAAAATCAAAACCTGGTGTTTGAACTCATACTTGGAACATTCTGTGTTGTATGAACTTTAAAATAGTTTCTTCCTGCAGGCAGATGCCCATTATGAATCTCTGAGAAAGGATCAATAATGTTTCATTTTATAAACTTACCTTGCTACTGATTTTTTTTTCTTCCTGAGAATCATCCATTGAGAAAGGTTGATTCAAGAATATGGGCTCAGATATATTGCATGTACCGGGTGTTTGTTTTCTTTCTTTCTTTTTTTTTTTTTAAGATTTATTGATTTATGAATGCAAGAACTGGCATGTAGACCAGAGGTGTTGGGGGTAAAAAGACAGAGTGGGGGGCAGAATATGCAGATATACACTGTTGAGGGGAGCAGCCAGTGAGACAGAAGAGGTCTGCTGCACCATGTGGGTTAGCTACCGGCTGGGTATGGAACTTAGGCAGTTGTGGTGATAGCACTGAGATTTAGCCTCTAGGACACCAGGGAGGCATTACCTGGTTTTTCTATTGCTACTTCATCATTGCTGTGCTCCTAAAAGCAAATGTTTAAAGGCTCTAAATCTTGTTTTTCTCTTTTTAAAAAACTGAACATAAAATAACTTATTCTGTGTTGCTACTATCATGTTAATTTTTAAAAAGTGTTTAAGAAGAAAACAAAGGCAGTTCAATGGAGAAAGGATGATCTTTTCAATAAGTGGTGATGGAACAAATGGATATATATATATATATATATATATACACACATATATATATATAACTATAAACAATGAATTTAAATATAGACCTTACATCTATAAAAAATTTACTTAGTATAGATTACAACTACATATACAAAATGTAAAACTATGGAATCTTAGAAAAAGAAATTGAAAAAATACAGATGTTAGATTTAGTGATGACTTTTTAGATATAACAGCAAAAGTATGATTCATGAAGAAAAAAAATCCACAAGTTGGATTTCTGTGAAAGACACTATTAATCAGATGAAAAGATAATCCATAAGATGGGAGAAAATATTTGCAAAACACTTACCTAATAAAGGACTGGTTATATAGTTTTAAAATCTGTTAAAAAATTCAACAGTAAGAAAGCAAAATTACCCAAATGAATAAAAGGCAAAAATTCTGAATAGCCACTTCACCAAAGATACACCAATGGCAAATAAACACTTGAAAAGTTACATGTGATATATCATCCAGAAAATGCAAATTAAAACAATAACTACATGTCACTACACATTATTAGAACAGCCAAACTTCAGAAGAGTAATAATTCCAAATGCCAGTGAGGTTGTGGCACATCAGTAATTCTCATTCATTGCTAGTGGGAATGTAAAATGGTAGAAGCACTTGGAAGAGTTTGGTGGTTTCTTACAAAGCAAACATACTCTTACCATAACACCCAGCTATCATGCTTCCAAGTATTTACCAAAAGGAGTGGAAAACTTATCTCCACAAAAAAACCTAAACAGGTCTTCATAGAGCTTTATTCATAATTGCCAAAACTTGAAAGCAACCAAGATGTATGGTTGATGTAGGTGAATGTATGCATAAACCATGGTACATCTAGATAATGGAGTAAAGAATAGAAAAATCAGGCTACAAAAATATATGGAGGAACCCCTAAGTTTACAATACTGAATGAAAGAAGTTGATCTGGAAAAACTACATACTGTATGATTCTTACTTTTTTTTTTTTTTTAAAGATTTATCTATTCAGGAATACAAAAACCGGGGTATAGCCCAGATGTGCGGGAGGGTAAGAGGATTCACCAGAGACAGAGCAGGGAACAGAACAGGCAGACTGACGTAGTATACTGCTGAGGGGAGCAGCAGGTGAGACAGGAGAGGTCTGCTTTGCCCTGTGGGATTCTTGCTGGCTGTCCAGGATTGAACCCGCGCTGCAGAGGCTGTGGACAGCTTCATAGTATGGCGCTCAACCGCCTGTGTCATCAGGGGAGGCCCCATACTGTATGATTCTAATTACATAATATCTAAAGAAAGCAAAACTGGGCCCCCCCCAGTGGCCTAGGGGTTAAATGTAAGTGTTATCACTGCTATCACCATTGAGTCTGACTACCATCCCTGGACAGAGAACTAACCCAACATATGGTGCAGCAAACCTCTCCTGTCTTACCCGCTGTTACCCTTAGCAGTGTATTTCAGTAGATCTGCCTGTTCTGCTCCTCATTCTATCTCTGGTGAATCCTCTCACACCCTGCACCTCTGACCTGCACCCCAGTTCTATGCAAAAATAAATAGAAATTAAAAAAGAGAAAGCAGAGCAGTTTTAGGTTTACAGAAAATTTTAGGAGAAATTACAAATAGTTTCCATCTATCTCTCACATTCATCATTTCCTTCATTGTCAACATTTTTTATTACAGTGGTAATTTGTTGTAAGTCATGAGTCAATATTGATACAGTAATAGGAACAAAAGTCCATAGTTTACATTAGGGTTCACTCAGTGTTGCAGTTCTATGGGTTTTGACAAATGGATTAAAACATGTATCCAGCATTGATTACTGTATCACATAAAATAATTTCAGTGCCCTAAAATTCCTCTCTAATCTGCCTAGTCATCACTCCCTCTCCCCACAACCTCCGGCAACATCTGTTCATCATAGTTTTGCTTTGTTGTGTTTTGTACTGTTATTTTTTTTTACACTGATGTCTTATTTGGTTTCCCTATATTCCTGCTATAAGTGAAACCATCCAATAGTTTTCTTTTTCTTTCTGGCTTATTTCATTGAGCATAATTTCTGAGATGTCTACTGTAACTTCTTGTCTTTCATTACTGTTTTCTCCTTTTGCTTACTGAACCTACCAATAGTTTTGAAGTACTTAAGGAAATATATAGCAACGCAGGCCTAAATCAAGAAACAAGAAAGCTCTAAAAAAAATAAAATCTAACCTTGCATCTTAAAGAATTAGGTAAAAAACAAAAGAGGGCTTCCACTGGTGGCACAGCAGTTGAGCGCTGGGCTGTGAAACTGCCCACAGCCTCTGCAGCACTGGTTCGATCTCCGGCCACTGGTGAGAGACCCACATGGCATGACAGATCTCTCCTGCTGCACCCACTGCTTCCCTCAGCAGTGTATTTTGTCAGTCTGCCTGTTCTGTTCCCCACTCTGGCTCTGGTGAATTCTCTCACCCTCCCGTGCTTCTGACTGTATCCAGTGCTTGTATAAATAAAACTAAAAAAAAGAAACAAAAAAATGCTACATCGAGGAAAATAATATTATAAATAAATGAAACAGAAATAAAAAGCAAGTACAAAGATAAGTGCAAACAAGAGCTGATGACTTGAAAAGGTACCAGGCCGTGACTTTAAATGAATAAAGTGACTTCTTTCATACCTCTGATGCCCTTACCTGAAACATACCATTGCTTGACTAGGGTTCAGCTCTGTCTCAGGTATTTCAAGAGAAATAAGAAGCCAAAAGAATAGTGAGAATAAGCTGTAAGTAAATAACAGTGAGTCCTGAGACTATCTGATCTGTAGGTAAAACACAGTTACTTATGAATCCTTTTGTGAACACTTAATGGTCTGTCATTTCTTATTTTTAATTTCTTTTTTTATTTTTTAAAGGTGTTTTTTCATTTTTTTAAAAAGATTTGTTTATACAAGAACCGGGGTACAGGCCAGATGTGCAGGAGGGTGAGAGGATTCACCAGAGACAGAGCAGGGAGCAGAACAGGCTGACTGACGAAACACACTGCTGAGGGGAGCACAGGCGAGACAGGAGAGGTCTGCCTTGCCATGTGGGACCCTCGCTGGCCGGCTGGGATAGAACTGCCACTGCAGAGGCTGCGGACAGCTTCACAGTGTGGCTCTCAAATGTCTGCACCACCAGGGGAGGTCCAGTCTGTCATTTCTGATACCTTCTAAGTGCACATAATGTCCACACTGGGGGCTTCATGGTTAAGTCTTCCATTATGGTGAGTTTCTTTGAGGAGCAGCTCACTATAGGACTCTGTCACTTAGACTCATATCACTGGTTTCTGTCTAGTAAATAAGGTGCTGATAAAAGTGACAAATAGTGCTTTCATTTTAAATGTACTATTCTGTCACCCAGCAGAGGGAAAGATATGGAAGTTATTAAAAGCAATGGGGAGAGCGGGCACCAGTTTCAATGTGGCACATTTAATCCACAATTCAGCTGCTCTTTCCTCCAAAGAGCCCAGAGACAAGACCAATAGAGATTAAAAATTCTCCAGCAGTGAGAACAGAAAAGTGTGCCATCAATGGTTTATGTGTGTATTTTGCAAATTTATATGATTTTTATTCTATTGGGAAACTACCATGGTATCTGATTGTCCAATCAGTTTCCTTCTAGTCAAAGAATCTCAGTGCCAAGCTCTGAGTAATTTTCAAGGGTGAAGATGACTTGGAGGATTGGGCAAAATTGAGAGCAGTCTGGAACATCAAGACTGGCTCCAAACATCCTCTGTCCTGCAGTCATGCACCCCTGGATCAGAACAGTAGATGAGACCTATAGATGAGGTCTGTGGGGATATCTCACACAGGAAAAACATCTCTGGTCATTGTCTGTTAAGTGCTTATGGGGCATTCTTCAGGATCTCCAGGGCCTCTCAGAGATTCTGAGTTATTTACTCTATGTGATACTTTAGCTGGGAAGTTCACTAATTAAAGCAAAAACTAAAACTAAAACCAAGAATAAATGTGTAAAACACATAGTACATTGGAACATCATGTTATGGACATTCGATAGATAAGCACTCTTTTCCCAAGGAAATATTTACCGAAAGATACACTTGCCGAGGACATTGGACTGGATAACTCCTTTCTATTCCTGCCTCAGGGGGTCCCAGGCCCAAATGGAAAAATGGATTTTTTAGGGAAGCTGCTTTATTTTCTTATTTCCTGGGCAGAGGGCAATGGAAAACCTGTTCAGGCCTGAGCTTTCAAAATAAACCAATGAAGTTGCTTACCAGGCCACTCCTGAAATGTGTGATGTAGACCACCTTTCCTGATGGAGCTAGAAACACCTTCAAAATCAGAGCAGCAAGAGCAGGCCTCATATGGCCAGCTAAAAGCACAGTGATGATAAATTAATGTAATGGATTGTGTTCTCCCTTATTGAACCCCTACCCTCTCCCAAATGAGATGGCATTTAGAATTAGATAATTGGAAGTTAATCAGATTTAGATGAAGTAATGAAGGTAGAGGCCATATGTTGGGTTTGGTGCCCTTATATAGTGAGACCCCAGGGAACGTTCTCGTTCTCACTAGTGAGAACACAAGGAGAAGTTGGTTCTCTGTAAGCCAGGAAGTAAACCTTCACCAGGGAACTGAATTGGGATATATTTTTGTAACAGTGTAATCCCCAGGGAAAGCAGAGTTCCAGGTTCCCTGCTCTAAGCAAAGGAAGGGTGGAGCTGGGCAGGGAAGTGAAGCTAGAAAAGAGGAAAAGTGGAGAGAGATGGAGAAAGAATACTGGAGGAGGCACATGCAACAGAGAGACACATGAAGAAAAGGCACTTTCTTCTTGGCCTTGGACTTGTACCAGGGAGCTGGGGCACATGGCATGAGACACTTACAAGAGACATGGCTGAGAGAACTGTGAGTGGGCTGACGATGATAGCCTTTATCTTGACTTGCTTTAGCTATTTTTCTTTTTGTCTTGTCTGGCCTATTCTGTCCTTCTCCTGTGGTTCCCCACCAGAAGGTGCCCTAAGCTTTGGGCATGCTTTCAGTCCTCAGTGGCTCCACTTTGGACCAACCCTGTTTGGCTGGGCATTTACCCACCATGGTATGGATAACTTTGTCTGCTTTTTGGGGAAACTATTTTAACTATTTTTTTCTCCTCTCTGTATGGCACACTAATTGTCTTTCTATTGCACACTAATTGTATTAAAGTTATTTTCCATTGAAGGTCTTATGCACTAGAGTATGATTTGTCTTGATATGGTGGATGGCAGCACTTATTTACAGCAGGCAGGTTTGGGGGTCCTGGGGTGCCCAATACCCTGTCCACTAACACCTTGATGTTAGACTTCTAGTCTGCAGAGAAGTGAGCAAAGGATTCCTGTCATCCAAGCTGTCTAGTCAACCTGTGATATTTTGTTAGATATCCTGAAAAATGCAGCTATATGTTGGTGACCTAGAGGAACTCTCACACTCATATTTCCCTCTTTTTGCTAAACAATGAGGGAAATTTGGGGGTGGTCAGACACTTGCACAGGATGGCCATATATGGAAGGATCAAGCTCCTGACCAAACTTAGACCACTGTTGTTTGAAAGATCAGAGTTTGAGTTATCTAAATAGTTCTATTTTCAAGCAATGCCTTCTTTGCTTTCCAGTGAGAATAACTAACCTCCCCTTTCACTGCCAGCCCTGAGAGTCACTGGTCAGAACTAGATATACGGGACTTGGAGAACAGGGGCCAGAGAGCCACACTGAGGTTTCTGAAGGGCACTGGGTCCCTACACACTGCTGGTGTCAGTAGGGTCAGAGGCTGAGTGGCCTGGTAGGACTTCTGATGTCCAGCAGTGGTCACCAGGAGTTGACACTGATCAAGTCAGAATTATCATGCATTAACATGGAAAAGGAGTTCCCTATCAGGGGAGGAGAATGAACTAAAAAGACACAGATGAACTGATCAGACAAAAAGGACTTGATTCAGGAAACAGTAAAAACTATAAAATCATTACTCAGAATGAAATTTAGAGAATTTGACATCTACATAACAATACCATGCAGCTGAGAAGGAAGAAAACACTAAGAAATGTAAAGCAAGGTAGAAATTTTGCTATTCTCATATATATTTAATAAAATTAGAATGTGATTAGTAAAATTACAAAAATCAGAGTTGAATGAACTTTGAAAAAAGTGAAAGAATGCAGGCTTACTTTGAATTATCAAATTTTATGGTAGATTTTTCAATTAAGGAAATTACAGCTACACTTATAACTGTAAGTGTCCGGAGCTGCCTGGAGCATGCACCGTGTTGCACATGTGCGCGATAAGTTAGGTTTCGATTTACCATTTTGCCTTCTGAGAAACCTTTTTGCCTTCTGAGGAACTGCGTGGTTCCTGTAAATCACGTGGGACTTGGAGGTACGATGGGAAGAGCTACCAGGTTATAAGAAGGGAACCACGAGAGATAAGGCAAGGATACTGCAAAGAGACTGCGAGAGAATACTGCGAGAGGAAGATACTGCGAGAAGTTACTGCGAGAGGAGCAGAGAGAAGGCCAGGGAAGGTAGAAAGACAGGGAAAAGAAAGACATGTAAAAGTAAGAGAAGGTAAAGGAAAAATAAAGAAGCAACCGCTAGCGTCAAGTTGTCTCAAGCCCCTCATTTCAATCCTCAGCCCTTCTCTTTTCGTGCCTACGAATCCTGCGGGTCGGGACAGTAAGTATTATTATTAAGTAGTGTTATTGATAAGGTTCTTGACCACATTACATGACTGAAGGCAGTTGGAGGATGATGTTTAGAAGCTTGGCAGTAGGTGGAGAAACCTGGGCCATTAAAGTATCTCTTTAAAATTGCTGGGGAAGAGGAGGAGGCAGGTGGTGGGAGCATGGTCTTGAAGTGATGTACTTGATATAGAAACATCAAAGAAGGTGATCAGTCACAGAGGGAAATATAAAGCCTTAAATCTGAAATTGGCATAAGATTAAGGTGAAAAATGCACAGGTTTTTATAGCAGAATTCAACTGAAGTGACTTCAATTTTCTGAACTTCAGCTTTAGCCTTTAATATGGGGGTGAAATTCCAAGCCAGAAAATTATCTTGGATATTGAAAAAGATGATGCAGATGAGGCACTGGAATAATGACTGGCACAGGGCTGAACCTCAAAAACACGGCAGAAAATCATGATCAATCTGCCTCCCCATACATTAGGACCTAGGAGTTTAGGTACCTAGTCCAGATAAATGTCTGCATTTTCAGACTATTCATATTTTTCTTTCTCTCTGATTTGAGGAACCATCATAATCTTAAATGTGCATTGTGGGAAAACAGTTCCATTGTAGAGAAATGGGTTGTATACCAGACAACAAAATATCCCTCCTCTAAAGCTTCATACTGTTTGTTGGTGTTTTGTCTTACTCAAGTTGAACTTGAAAAAGCAATCATAACCCCATCCCTCAGATAACAAAGAAGTCAATTCCTCTGAGAAATGTTTGTACATAGTAAATCACTTTAATGGAAAAAAGCAAAAAATTATTTGGTTTCTGTTATAAGGTAACTCCTGATGCCAGTAACATTCCATTTTTTTAATTACTGCTTGGATTCTGTATATGATTCATGCTTTACTCTAAATCTCCATATCTTATAAGCTAGGACCTAAAACAAGATATTCAATTAAATAATTTAATTCCTCTGCTGTGAAACAGTTCCCATTATTGCCTAGGAAATTTCACTGTACTAATTCTCCTCAGAAGAAAAAAACACGTTGGTCTGATTTGTTCTATTATGTGAGACTGAGTTCCCAAAAGACACTGCACAATAAAGTCTATCCGGTTTGAAGAGAGAGAGTGGCTTTAATTTTCATATTCTTTGGTGTCCCCCAAAAAGGAATGAGTGGTGTTTTAGCTTAATATTTGTATACTCTGTAACAGGAACTGTGAGGGTAATTTCATGTATCAATCTTGGGTTACAACTTTTGGTGAATCAGTCACTATCATTTCCATTTTCATGATGAAGAAACAGGTAGATAAATTATTAAATATTAGAATGTGAAGGAGCCAGGATATATAGACCTGTCCCACTGATTTTAAAGCATGTTAATTTCTATTTATATATGTGGAAAACTAATACAAAATCCTATGACGTTATGAAAATTTTAACTAAAAAACACTTCCATGAAACGTGTTAACTGTGGAGCTCTCTGGGGCTTGCAAAAGTTGAATACTCTTTGTCATAAACTTACTTGCTTTTATTGATTGCATTCATTTTCATGCTTTCAGCAGAATACTGGGCTAAATTACAAATTTTATGAACTCCACAATCATTTTAAAGGGAAATATGCTGGTGCTCAAGCAAATCTCTTCCTCGGTAGGGTAAGGACTAAAGACAAGCACAATGGGCTTAAGCCACTTGACAAGGAAGATCTCACCACTGACTGCCCTATATTTAAGCGTGTCTATTTGTGAACAGGTAAGTAAGGGGGACTGTATATGTATCAGCATATAAGGAGGTGAGTATAAATATGAAGGTCTGTATGTGAGTCTGTATTTAAGGATACCTGCATATGGTCTGCATGGAAGAGTCTGTATATGGTATGTATATAAGCAGATCTGCACAGTAAGAGGTCTTTATCTATGGAAGGAGCCTATATATCGGTCTGTATATAAGAAGATCCATATATATGGATTTGTATATAAGGGGAAGTCTATTCTGTTGAGATGACCAGAGGTTTTGTAAACAAAATCCTCCCCCCCACCACCCCCCACAGTCAAATTTTGTGTTTGGAGAGATACCAAATTTCAACTTTGGGGAAAACTGACTGAAAATAATCATGGCACTACTTGTTCCGTTTCATTACATTTCAAGAGACACATCCCTTAGATCATTTTAATACTATGTTGCTTCTCATTGCACTAGAGGTCAGGGAAGATCATGATTGTGGTGCAGGAAAGCATAGAGCTGTTCTCTATGATCCGAGCAGACAGGTAAAAGGAGAGTCCTGGAGCCCTCGGCGGCTTTCTCAGGCTTTTATTGAGTTTTACACATAGTGCGTCAACCAGGTACATGGCAGGCAGGGGTGCCAGTTGGCCAGGAGGCTGGCAGGCTTCCCTCCTGGCCCCCGGCAAATTTTCACTCTTTACTGGGCTCTCTGGCATTCTCTCATGGCCTCTGCTTCTCTGCTCTTTTTCTTCCTGCTACTTTTCTGTTCTCCTTCTGGTAGTTTTGCCACACTCCACCACACCACACACCACACACCACACCTCTCCACACCACACCATCCTCTGCTGCCCTGGCCTTATATGCCCAGTCTCTTGGCTCAGGTGTGCCTACCTATGCATGCCCACACCCTATTCCAGGTGTCTGCCATTAGGCATGCATTTAATCTAATGGTGGGAGGGTGGAAAAACCTGATACTTTTTACTTATGCTTCAATGATTTTTGCCAACATGCAAGCTCAGGAATGTTGAATTTGAGAACTTGTACTCATTCCTTGTGCCATTCTGAGCAAAAGACTTTGTCCTCAAAGACCTATCCAGTTACAGAAAGAGGGTTGAGGAGGTTTTAAACAGAAATTGAAGCCCATTCCTTCAGCAGCCTCCTACACTGGTTATTCTTGCAGCTTGGAAATTTTATTTGATGCCTTCTAACTTAGGGAAGTGGTGGGAAAGGAGAAAATGAGAGTTATTTGAATCATAGACAGCTCTTTGAATTTCAATACATCAAAGTTTCCAGTCACCCTGTCCCACACTGTGCCAGGTGCAGCAAAGAAGAGGCACAAGGTACAAAGAAAAGATACAATGTTCAATCTTCTAGAAGCTGAAGTCTTCCCCTTGACCGGATACAAAGTGAATTCACTCTAGTGGTTCAGAATATATTGCATTGGAAGAACTGATGTGAGAACCCAATTCTGGCTCAAGACTTGGGTAAGGTAGACTTGAAAGTGTTGGGTGCAGTAGTTTCTCATTAAGGTTGCTTCAGATGGCTGGTGCCTAGCACTAAACTAACTCAGTTTTGAATTCTCATTAAGCTAAAAAAAGTGCTTGTTATTGGAAAAACTGGAAGAGAATACACTTTTCCTATGGTACCTTTTTCTTCATGCCTTTGGGAGGAGGCTGGTATTTGCTGGAATATGTTTATCTTCCCCCAGCCCTCCATCTGTTTCACTAATTGCTTATCATCAGCTCTCTCCCTGACTTGTGTTCTCTCTCCTTGAACTTTTCATCTGCCTTTGTCTGGTCTGTTACATCTATGTCCTGCCTGCTGAAAGTGGTTTTGTTTGCTGCTGGATTGATTCCCATTTTCTACTGTGGGTGACCTTAGATAGGACTTCAATTCAGCATGCAAGATTTTGAATTTTTGACCTGTCTTTAAAATTCTGCTGAGGGGACAGGAATACAGATACTCATAAATGAATTTTTGTACATACTTATGCAATTAGAAAACAGCTGCAATGATGATCCCAGGATGTGGAATAATCATATGCATTTGCAGGGATGTAGAGACATCATCCAACTGTCAGAATGGATGTCCAAGGTCTAATTATAGTCCTATACCCTTCCTGGTGACAGTTGTTCTTTTTTTTTTTTTCTTAAGATTTATTTTATTTTATTTTATTTTATTTAGTTTTTTAAAGATTTATTCATTCATGCATACAACAACTGGGGTACAGGCCAGATGCGCGGGAGGGTGAGAGGATTCACCAGAGACAGAGTGGGGTACAGAACAGGCAGACTGACTGAAATACACTGCTGAGGGGAGCAGTGGGCGAGACAGGAGAGATCTGCTGCTCCATGTGGGATTCTTGCCAGTCAGCCGGGATTGAACCTGGCTGCAGAGACCGTGGACAGCTTCACAGCACTGCCCTCAACCACCTGTACCACCAGGGGAGGTCCTAAAGATTTATTTTATTTATGCACATAAGAACTGGGGTACAGGCCAGAGGTATGGGAGGTGAAAGGATTCACCAGAGACAGAGTGGGGAATAGAACAGGTGGATTGACTGAAGTACACTGCTGAGGGGAGCAGCGGGTGAGACAGTAGAGGTCTGCTGTTGCTGTGCCATGTGAGTAAATCCCTGGCCAGGGATCAAACTCAAGTTGCAGTGGCTGTGGACAACTTCATAGGTTGCGTCTTAACCCCTTGTGCCACCAGGAAGGCCCATGATTCCCTACGTTTCTATTTATTGTTGCAAATGGTTAGTTCCTCTTTTTTATAGCTGAGTACAATTTCATCATGTATATACACTGCATTTTATTTTTTTTTAAGATTTTTTATTCAAGAACTGGGGTACAGGCCAGAGGCACGGGAGGGTGAGAGGGTTCACCAGAGACAGAGTGGGGAGCAGAATGGGCTGATGGACCAAAACACTTCTGAGGGGAGCAGAAGGGGAGTTACAGGAGAGGTCTGCTGTGCCAGGTGGTTATCTCTCTGGGTAGCCGGGAATCGAACCTGCGCTGTAGTCTGTGGACATCTTCACAGCATGGCACTCAACCTGCTGTGCCATTGAGGAGGCCCTATATACTGCATTTTATTAATCCACTGTGCTGTTGTTGGGCACTTAGTTTGCTTTAATAACTTGGCTATTGTAGATAGTGCTGCAATAAACATAGCCATGCATGTATTACTTTGTATTAGTGTTTTGCACTCTTTATCTAGATAGTTAGGAATGGAATTGCCAGTGGAATTGCTAGATGATTTCTAATATTTTGAGAAAAGTTTCCATAGGTGCTGGTCCGTCTTCCCACGAACAATTTACCAGGGTTCCTTTTTCTTAACATCCTTACCAGCACATACTGTTTGTGATCTTTTTGATATGGTCCATTTTCACAGGAATGAAATGGCATCTCATTTGATTTTGAATTGCATTTCCTTGACTATAACTTAAGATGAATATATTTTTTGCTGTGCCTGTTATCCATATGTCTTTTTTGGAGTAGTGTCCATTTAGCTCTTCTGCCCATATATTTGATTGGATTATTTGTTTTCTTTTTGTTGAGTTGTACTAGTTCTTTGTAGGTCTTGGATAACAGCCCATTTTAATTTTTTTTTTAAGATTTTATTTATTTATTTATACAAGCACTGGGTACAGTCAGAAGTGCGGGAGGGTGATAGAATTCACCAGAGCCAGAGTGGAGATCAGAACAGGTAGAGTGACAAAGTACACTGCTGAGGGGAACAGAGGGCGGCAGGAGAGGTCTTTGAGCCATGTGGGACCCTTGCCTGGAGGCCGGGGATCGAACTGGTGCTGCAGAGGCTGCGGGCAGCTTCGCAACCCAGCTCTCAACTGCTGCACCACTGGGGAGGCCCCCCTTTTAATTTTTTTAAAAAGCTTTATTAGAGCCTCCCTGGTGGTGCAGCGGTTGAGCACTGGGTTGCGAACCTGCTCGCAGCCTCTGCAGTGCCGGTTGCATCCCCGGCCACTGTGTGAGGGTCCCACATGACGTGCAGACCTCTCTTGCCGCCCGCTGCTCCCCTCAGCAGTGTACTTTGTCCTCTGCCTGTTCTGCTCCCTGCTCTGGCTCTGGTGAATTCTCTCACCCTCCCGTGCTTCTGATAGTACCAAGTGCTTGTATAAATAAATAAATAAATCTTTTAAAAAAATAAAAAGCTTTATTATATTTATTTTGCATACAAGAGCTGGGCTGTAGACCAGTGGTGCAGGAGGGTGAGAAGATTCACCAGAGACAGAGTGGGGAGCAGAACAAGCGAATCTACTCTTATACACTGCTGAGGGGAGCAGTGGGCAAGACAGGAGAGGTTGAGATATCAGCCCATTTTAGATGTATGGTGTGCAAATATATTTTCCAATGCAGTAGGATACATATTTGTTTAGTTGTTTAGTTAGTGATCCATAGTTGTTCAGTTAGTGATAGTTTCTTTCATTGTGCAGAAACTTTTAAATTAGATAGGGTCTCATTTGTTTATATTTATCTTTTTTCCCTTGTCATTGTTGTGAAGTCCCCAAAACTATCATTGAAGCCAATGTAGTGGAGTGTTTTTACTAAGTTTTCTTCTGTGAATTTTATGGCTTTGGTCCTACATCCAAGTATTTAATTCATTTTGAGTTAAATTTTGTACAAGATGTGACATAGTGGTCTAGTTTCATTCTTCTGCATGTAACTGTCCAATTTTTCCAATACCATTTGTTAAAGAGACATTCTCTATTGTATACTCTTGGCTCTGGATTCTTAATTATATTCCATTGTTTTGTGTGTCTGTTTTTGTTCCAATACCCAACTGGTTTGATTAATACAGATTTGTAGTATAGCTGGAATCTGGGTTTTTTTTTTTTTTGGTCAGAATTGCTTAGTTTGTTTGGGATCTTTTATGATTCAGTGAATTTCATTAATGCTTGCTTTATTTTTTTGAGTAGTTCCAGTGAAACTTTGAAGATTTGAAAGGGATTGCATTGAATCTGTATATTGCTTTGGCCTTCTTAACAATGTTAATTCATCCAATTAATACCTGGGAAATATATTTCATTTCTTTGTGTCTTCATCTATTTCTTTTAACAATGTCTTACAGTTTTTGTTGTACAGGTTGTTCACCTCTTTTGTTAATTTTACTCTTATGTCTTTAGTTCATTTTTATGTAATTATAAATTGAATAGTTTTCTTGATTTATTTATTTTGTAGCTCATTGTTTGCATGTAGGAACACACCTGATTTCTTGTATACTGCTTTTGTAATCTACCTCTTTGCTGAACTGATTTACTTTTCAGTTAGTTTTTTAGTGGAACCTTTAGGGTTTTCTATGTATATTATCACATCATCTGAAAATAATAATAATGTTACTTCTTATTTCACAATTTAATTTTGATTTATATCTTTATTTTGCCTAGTTGCTCAATCTCAGACTTCCAATACTATGCTGAATAGTAGTGAAAGTGGTTGTCCTTGTCTTCTATCAGAACCTAGAAAAAAGGCATTCTGTTTTTCACCACTGAGAATGATATTAGCTGTGGGTTTGACAAATACGACTTATTATTTCAAGATATGTTCCAGCTATCCCCATTTTTTGAGGTTTTTTTTTGGTTGTGCTCTAAATTTGTTTTTTAAATTAATGTATTTTTTACTTCATTGTTCATTTTTAAAGAAAATATTTGCTTCCCGCTCTCCCCAAGTATAGTCCCCATAGAATTTCCTTTACCAATGCATCCATGCACCATCACCACAGTCCCCTGTGCCTCTCCTTCCCTCTTTCTTCTCTCTCCTCCTCCCCTGCAGGATGTCTCTGATTTGTAAATGTCTGTTTTTGTTTTGTTGTGTTTTGTATTTTTTTTAAACTGATATCTTATTTGGTTACCCTGTATTTCTTCTATAAGTGAAACCATCTGATATTTTTCTTTTTCCTTTTTAAGGTTTTCAATCTCAAATGGATGTCAAATCTTATCAAGTGCTTTATCTGCATCTGTTGATTTCACATAATTTTTATTTTTGTTGATGTGGTGAATTGCATTGACTGATTATCTGATGCTGAACCATCCTTCCATTCTTAGGCTAAGTCCTAGTTGGTCATGATGTATAATTTTTTTAATGCATTGTTAAACTCAGTTTGCTAATGTTAATTGGAGATTTTTTTTTTTAATTTGGGTTTATACCTTATTTTTCTTTTTTGTTTTTAAATTAAAATTTTTATTTTTTTAAATAAATTTTATTTTTATATTCCCCATACAATTTCAACCCCCTTATTTTGACCCAATCCCTCCCCTCTCCACACCCTACACCCCATAGAGTGTCTCTGGTTCATAGTTATTTGTTGATTTTGATTTTCACTTTCTTACAGTTATTCATTTTCCTGGTCCCTTATTTAAGTTTTCTAGATTCCTGCTATGAGTGAGACCATCCGGTATTTTTCTTTTTCTTTCTGGCTTATTTCGCTGAGCATGATCCCTTCCAGCGCCATCCATGTTGCTGCAAATTGCATGTGTTTATCTTTTTTGAATGCTGAGTAATATTCCATGGTGTATATGTACCACATCTTCTTGATCCAGCCATCTATTTTTGGGCATTTGGGTTGTTTCCAAAGCTTAGCTATTGTAAACAGTGCTGCTATAAACATAGGGGTGCAGGTGGTCTTTGGAATTGATGTTTCTGTGTCCTTTGGGTAAATGCCTAGGAGTGGAATTGCTGGATCATGTGGAAGCTCTATGTTTAGAGGTCCAGAAATCTCCAAACAGCTCTCCATAGTGGTTGGACCAGTTTGCACTCCCACCAACAGTGCAGGAGAGTTCCTTTTTCTCCACATCCTTGCCAACATTTGTTGTTGCTAGTTTTTAAAATATGTGCCATTCTCACTGGTGTAAGATGGTATCTCATGGTAGTTTTTATTCGCATTTCCCTGATTACAAGTGATGTTGAATATTTTTTTCATATGCCTGCTGGCCGTTTGCATTTCCTCTTCAGAGAAGTTTCTTTTTAGCTCCTCTGCCCATTTTTTGGACTGGATTATTTTCTTTGTTGTTGTTGAGTCTCATCAGCATTTGCAGATTTTTGCGATCAGTCCTTTATCATTAGTGTTGTATGCAAAAATGTTCTCCCAGTCGGTGGGGTTTCTCTTTGTTTTTGTTATTGTCTCTTTTGCTGTGCAGAAGCTCTTTAATTTGATGTAGTCCCAGCTGTTTATCTTTGCCTTCACTATCACTACTTTGGGTGATGTGTCTGTAAAGATGTCTTTGATGTGCATATCAAATGTGTTTCATCTATATTTCCTTCTATGTATTTTATGGTTTCAGGTCTTATGTCCAGTTCTTTAATCCATTTTGATTTGATTTTTGTGTGTGGTGTGAGATAGTGGTCAAGCTTCATTCTTTTGCATGTAGCGACCCAATTTTCCCAGCATCATTTATTGAACAAACTTTTTTGCTCCAATGGATAGTCTTTGCTCCTTTGTCAAAGATTAGTTGACCAAAGGTCTGTGGGTTTATTTCGGGATTTTCCTATTCGATTCCATTGGTCTGTGTGTCTGTTTTGTTCCAATCCATGCAGTTTTGATGATTATGGCCTTGTAGTATGGTTTGAAGTCTGGGAGTGTGATGCCTCCATTCCCTTCTTATTTTTTCAGGAGAGCTTTGGCTATTCGGGGTTTTTGGTGATTCCATATGAATTTCATCAATAATTGTTCTATTTCTTTGAAGAATGACATTGAAATTTTTATTGTAATAACATTGATTCTGTATATTGCTTTTGGTAGGATTGCAATTTTAATAATGTTTATTCTTCCAATCCATGAGCAAGGGATGTCTTTCCATTTCTTTGTGTCTTCTTCTATTTCTTTTAACAGTGTTTTATAGTTTTCTTTGTATAGGTCCTTTACCTCTTTTGTTAGATTTATTCCCAAATATTTTTTTTTGTTTCGATAATAAAAGGGTTTTTATTTTTATTTCTTCTTCATATTTATTGTTTGTGTATAGAAAGGCTACTGATTTTTGTGTGTTGATTTTGTATGCTGCCACTTTACTGAACTGATTGATGAGTTGAATTAGTTTTTCTGTGGAATTTTTGGGGTTCTCTATGATATGATATTATCATATCATCTGCAAATAGTGATAGTTTGATTTCTTCTTTTCCTATTTGGATTCCTAGTATGTCTTTCTCTTGTCTTATTGCTCTGGCTAGGACTTCCAGTATTATATTGAAAAGCAGTGGTGAGAGTGGACATCCTTGTCTTGTTCCAGATCTTAATGGAAATGCTTTCAGCTTTTCGCCATTGAGAATGATACTGGCTGTTGGCTTGTCATATATGGCCTTTATGATGTTGAGGTATGTTCCTTGTATCCCAAGAATTTCAAGGGCTTTTATCATGAATGGGTGTTACACTTTGTCGAAAGCTTCTCAACATCTATTGATATTATCATGTGGTTTTTTTATTTCTTTTTGTTGATGTGTTGGATAACGTTGATTGATTTTTCAGATGTTGAACCATCCTTGTGTCCCTGGCATGAGTCATAATTGGTCGTGGTGAATTATCTTATGGATACAATGTTGGATTATGGTAGCTAAAATTGTATTGAGGATTTTTGCGTCAGTGTTTATTAGGGAGATTGGCCTATAGTTATCCTTTTTTGTGTTGTCCTTGTTTGGATTTGGTATTAGTGTAATATTGGCTTCATAGAACATGTTTGGTATTGTCCCTTCCTTCTCAATTTTTTGGAAGAGTTTTTAAAGGATAGGCACTAATTCATCTCTGAATGTTTGGTAGAATTCATTTGTAAATCAATCAGGTCCTGGGCTTTTGTTTTTCGGGAGGTTTTTGATTACCATTTCAACATCGCTGCTTATAATTGGTCTGTTTAGGTGTTCTATTTCTTCTTTATCTAGCTTTGGGTGATTGTAGAATTGTAGGAATTTGTCCATCTCCTCTAGATTGTTGAACTTGTTTCCATATAACTGTTCATAGTAGTTACTGATTATTCTTTTGATTTCTGCTGTGTCCACTGTGATTTCTCCTCTTTCATTTATGATCCTATTTATTTGTGCTTTCTCCCTTTTTTCCTTTGTGAGCCTGGCTAGGGGTTTGTCTATTTTATTGATTTTTTCGAAGAACCAGCGCTTAGTTTCATTGATCTTTTGGATTGTTCTTTTTTAGTTTCAATTTCATTTATTTCTGCATTGTTTTTTATTATTTCTTTTCTTCTACTGGTTTTGGGATTTTTTTGTTGTTCTTTTTCTAGCTCATTGAGCTTCGAGATTAGGTTGTTTCTTTGAGTTCTTTCTTGTTTCTTGATGTGAGCCTCTATTGCTATATATTTTCCTCTTATTTCTGCTTTTGCTGCATCCCAAACATTTAGGAAATTGGTATCCTCCTTGTCATTCAATTCCAAGAATTTTTTAATTTCTTCTTTGATCTCCTCATTAGTCCAGTGGTCTTCCAGTAGTGTGGTTTTCAATCTCCATGAGGTAGGATAGTTCCTTGCCTTCTTTTTATGGTTTATTTCTAGTGTGATGCCTTCATGGTCAGAAAAGATGGTTGGTACAATTTCAATCTTGGTGTATCTGTTGATGTTTTTCTTGGGTCCCAGTATGTGATCAGTCCTGGAGAATGATCCATGTGCACTTGAGAAAAATGTGTACTCCATTTTTTTGGGGGGGGTTTAGTGTTCCATAGATATCTGTTAAGCCCAAGCGCTCTAGATCCTTATTTAGAGATTTAGTGTCTTTACTTATTTTTTGTCTCGTTGATCTATCCATTGTTGATAGTGGTGTGTTGATGTCTCCCACTATGTATGTGTTTTCTCTGATGTCTGTTTTCAGAGAGGACAATAGTTGTCTGATATATTTTGGTGCTCCTTCGTTTGGTGAATATATGTTAATGAGTGTTACTTCTTCTTGAAATATTGTCCCCTTGATCATAATGTAGTGACCGTTATGGTCTGTTTTTATCTTTTTATGTTTGAAATCTGTTTTATCTGATATGAGTATAGCTGTTCCTGCTTTCTTTCTTGGTCCATTTGCTTGTAGATTTGTTTTCCATCCTTTAACTTTGAGTCTATTTTTATCTTTTGTAGCTAAATGTGTTTCCTGGAGACAACAAAAGTTTGGGTTTTGTTTCTTTTTCTTTCTTTTTTTTTTTTTTAAGGATTTTTTTTTTAATAGAGGCATGTTTTTTTATTTATTTATTTGTTTGTTTTGTTTATACATGCACTGGGTACAGTCAGAAGCACGGGAGGGTGAGAGAATTCACCAGAGCCAGGGCGGGGAGCAGAGCAGGCAGAAGGACCAAAGCACACTGCTGAGGGGAGCAGCGGGCGGCAGGAGTGGTCTGCGCGCCATGTGGGACCCTCCTTCGGTGGCCGGGGAGCAGCCGGGGATCGAACCGGCGCCGCAGAGGCCACGGGCAGCTTCGCAACCCAGCGCTCAACCGCTGCGCCACTGGGGAGGCCCTGGGTTTTGTTTCTTAATCCAGCCTGCAACTCTGTGTCTTTTTATTGAACAGTTTAGTCCATTTACATTTAGAGTTAATATTGATATGTTAACATCTGTATTTACCATTGTGTTTTATCTTTCCTTTGATTTTATTTATTTATTCTTTTAATAACTTTTTTTTTTTTTTGGCCTTCTTTCATTGTTATTCGTCCCTCTGAGGTTCTGGCTTTAGGACTCATTGTACTATTTTTTGGAGTGGGGGTTTAGTCGTAATGAAATTCTGGGGTTTCTGTTTGTCTGGGAAGGTCTATATTCTTTCTTCATAGAGGAAGGAGAGCTTTGCGGGATAGAGTATTCTTGGTTGGCATCTGTTTTCTTGGAGTCTGTTGACCATGTCCCTTCACTCTCTCCTTGCCCGTAGTGTGTCTTCGGAGAAGTCTGATGTTAGCCTGATTGGTTTCCCTTTGAATGTTATCTGTTTCTTCTCTCTTGTCAGCTTCATTATTTTTTCCTTGTCCTGGATTCTTTGGAGCTTTACTGTTATGTGTTTTGCTGTATTTTTCCTTTTGCTGTGGAAGTTTAGTGTTCTTGCTTCTTGTATATCAATTTTCAGCTCCTTCTTCACGTTTGGGAAGTTCTCTTCAATCATCTCCTTGAATATTTTCACTGTTCCTACATCTCTCTCCTCTCCTTCGGGTATTCCTATAACTCTTATATTTCCTTTCCTCATGGAGTCAGATAGTTCCCAAAGTCTTTCTTCAGTCTTTTTCCTTCGTACTTCTCTTTCCTTTTCTGTTTTAGTTCTTTCTATTTCTGTGTCTTCAAGAATACTTAGTCATTCTTCCATTCCATCTATTCTGCTTTCATTGCTTTTACCAGAGTTCTTTAGTGCCTCCATTAATTCTTTGATCTCCTGCATTTCTTTTATGTCCCTCTTTAGGGACTCAATTTCATTCTTCTGATGGTTGATTATTTTTCCCTTATCATTGTTTTCCTTTATGACATCTGTCAGTTTTTTAATCATGGCAATTTTACATTCTCTTTCTGACTATTTTCTTTCTTTTTTTTTTTTAAAGATTTATTTATTTGTACAAGTACTGGGTACAGTCAGAAGCGTGGGAGGGTGAGAGAATTCACCAGAGCCAGAGCGGGGAGCAGAGCAGGCAGAAGGACCGAAGTACACTGCTGAGGGGAGCAGCGGTCGGCAGGAGAAGTCTGTGCGCCATGTGGGACCCTCCTCCGGTGGCCGGGGAGCAGCCGGGGATCGAACCAGCACTGCAGAGGCTGAAGGCAGCTTTGCAACTCAGCACTCAACCACTGCGCCACCAGGGAGGCCCATACATTCTCTTTCTGGAAGGCTCAGAAGTTCTTCCAAATTACTGTTGTTGCAATCTGGGGGGTGGTTTTCTTTTTGCGGTGTGCTTTTTTCCTAAGGAGTTGCTAGGTTGCATGTGGTTCTTCTACTCCCTACTGTCTGTTTTCTAATTTGCCATATGCATTGGGACACTGTGTTGCTGAGGCTGGCTGGCATTTTGGGTGAACTTCTCTGCTCCCCTCTGGCTCCTCCAGGAGCCATCTGTTGGTTTCAAGCAGTCTTTACTGAAGAAAGTTCCCTGTTCTAAAATGCCGATGTGGGGACATACTCCCCTGCACGCCTGGTCTGCCCTGGTGGTGGGTTCCTGCTCCCCCTCTGGGCTCAGACTGCAGGCTAGAAGGGGCCTGGCATGGGCAAACTTCCCAGCTCACCTCTGGCTCCTCCAGGAGCCTTCTGCTGGTTTTAGGCAGTCTTTACTGAAGAAATGTCCCTGTTCTAAACTGGTGATCTGGAAGCACTCCCTGCATGAGTGGTCTACCCTGGTGGTGGTTTCCAGCTCCCTCTCTGGGCTCTGACTGCAGGCCAGAAGGGGCATTGCAGGCTTGGTGATCTGGGGAGCTGTGATCTGAGTATCCTTTTCACGCACTGCTTTTCTGCACAAGCTAACAGGCTGGCCTGGGGCCGTGTTTAGGTCTCTGGGACTCTTTGCTTTTCTCTAATGGCAACTGGAGCCGTTCGCTCACCTCCGTGGAGGATCTTGCAGGGTTCTCCACAACTCCAATTCACGGGGTGTAGTGGCTGAAATAGTTCCTTTCCACTCTCAGTCCCGCTTTATGTGTAGTTTGGTCTTGTTGGCTGTTTTAGTTTTTTTGTTTTTTCCTCCTTCCTGTTGGTGGGAGAGCGCTGACTTGTGGGTGGGGGAGGGTAGCAGGGTTCTGAGCTTTCCTCCCTTCTAGTCCTCTTTTATGGCAACTTTCTTCTTCTGGTATTTGCTGGCGTCATCCGTTTATCTTCTGTGTCCCAGTTCTCACTGGGACCTGCCACTTTTCCTCCCTATTAACTTTTTGTTAATGGGAGATCTTACGCGCAGCATTTCCTCACTGCCATGTTGATCCGCCCTCCTCCAGAATTTGTTTATTGGAGATTTTTGCCTATAGGTTAATAAGGACAACTGGTCTGCAGTTTTCTTGTGATATTGGATTTGTTTTTTTATTTTAGGATTGAGCTAATGTTGGTCTCATAAAATGTGTTTGGAAACATTCTTTCCTTCTCAATTTTTTGGGAGAGTTTGAGAATGATAGTTATTTACCTTTGAAGATTTGGTAGAGCTCACTAATGAAACCATTTGGTCCTGGATATTTTTTTGGTGGGTGGTAGAGACTTTTGATTACTGTTTTAATTTCTTGTAATTGGTGTGTTTATGTTTTCTGTTTCTTCCTGATTCAGTTCAGAAGATTACATACTTCCAGGTAATTGTCCATTTCTTCTAGGTTATTCAATTTACTGACATAGAAATGATTATACTAATTTATTATGATCCTTTGAATTTCAGAAATGTCTGTTTTTACAAGTTTTCTTTCATTTCTGGTTCTATTTATTAGTGTTTTCTCCTTTTTAAATTTTTTGTTTGTAAGCCCAGCCAACAAAAGCCCTTTTGTTTATTTTTTCAAAGAAGCAGCTTTTGATTTCATTCATCTCTGGATTTCATTCATCTCATAGAAATCTATGTGATTTTTTTTTAAGGTTTATTTTATTTTTTCATATAAGCACTGGGTACAGTCAGAAGCAGGGAGGGTGAGAGAATTCACCAAAGCCAGAGTGGGGAGCAGAGCAGGCAGAAGGACCAAAGTACACTGCTGAGGGGAGCAGTGGGCAGCAGGAAAGGTCTGCGCACCATGTGGCACCCTCCTCTGGTGGCCAGGGAGCAGCTGGGGATTGAACCGGGGCTGCGGAGGCTGCGGGCAGCTTCGCAACCCAGCGCTCAACAGCTGCGCCACCAGGAAGGCCCTGATTTCTATTTCATTAGTTTCTGATCTAATGTTTAACTTCCTTTTTCCCACTGGCTTTTGTTGTTTATTTTTCTAGTTTCTTTAGGTAAGAGGTAAGCTTATTTGAGCTCTCTCTTATTTCTTGATATAGGCCTGTATTGATATATATTTCCCTCTCAGTAATGCTTTTGCCCATACATTCTGGTGATATATATCCTCATTTTTGTTTGTCTTGAGGTATTTTTTTTTTTTATTTCTTCTTGACTTTCTCATTAGTCCAATATTCATTAAATAGTATATTGCTTAGTCTTCACATATTATATTTTTTTCCTGTTTTATTTTTGTGTTTTATTTCTAGTTTAATATCATTCTGATTAGGTAAGATACTTCATGTGATTTCAATCTTCATGAATTTACTGACACTTGTTTTGTGAATCGATATGTGGTCTATCCAGGGAAATGGCCCATGTGCACTTGAAATGAATATGTACTCAGTTTTGGGGGGTATAGTTCCCTATAAATGACTACAAAGCCCCTGTGGTCTAACTCAAGGAAGCTGTCAATTTTCCAAATAAATAAAATTTTAATTAATTCAGAGGAGAGGTATTGTGATGTGTGTTACTCCAAGAGCCCTTGGACATCAAGGAGCTCTTTTTTTCTTTTTTTTTTTTTCATTCAAGAACCAGGGCACAAACCAGATATGCAGAAGGGTGAGAGGATTCACCAGGGAGAGAACAGGGAGCAGAACAGGCAGACTGACTGAAATACACTGCTGAGGGGAGCAGTGGGCGAGACAGGAAAGGTCTGCTATACCATGTTGGTAGCTCCCAACATATATTTGATGAGTGAATGTCATATGCATATTTAGATGAAATGAATCACTTGAACACTAATTGTTCTATGGTTAGAGAAAAACCCCATGTTTCATACAAGGTATCTCCTTCAAGTAAAAGTAGGTGTCACATTTCTAATTAACATGCTACCTGCTATGTTGTAAATGTTTGGTATAGATGAATTTAATCTGTCTATATTATTATTTTGTGTTTTCAAAGACTGGAACTAGACTGACATAAAAAAAATCAACTTAAATAGTCTCAGTCCTCTGACTTGTCTCCACAGATTTTCCTCAGATTTTTCAGCAGAGAAAATTCAGACATTGAAAGTAGTAAGTTATATTTTGTGAACTTTTAGTAAGTGGTATAATCAATCAGAGTCAAGAAACTCTAAGATAAATCCAGGAAACTATAAATAGTTGGGCAGAAATCATACCTCTGGTTTGGGAAGATGTGATACTAAAGCCATAGGTATAATGCAAGCCTTTTAGCTCTGTGTAGGAATTGAGGTCAAAGAACCCAAATATCAGAACAAAAGATGGTCCTAATGCTGTCATCACTTAGTAAATTGCAAGAGTTTAGAAACTCTGTTTCATGACTCAGGGACAAAGATCAATATCTCTCTGTCATAATTTATCATCTTTTCTAATTTACATATTTATATGCATATGTATTCTAATATTTCATAGTTTCATTGTGTTTAACATTTTTACTCAAATTTGTTCCTTTATTTCAAAGATTTGACCTATTGCAACTTTATTAAGTCCTTTAAAAGACACTACAAATGAACCTAAGAACATTTGTAGTATTGGTAAATCTTCTATGTGGGCAGGACCCAATGATACTAAGGAGAAATATCTATAGGGCAGGAATTCTTCAGATGGAGACCCATCAACCTTGTTTACTGGCTCTATGATTTTGACCCATTTTCTTAGCCTTACCATGTTTTAGGTTCTAATCTATAAAATAGAGATATTATTGTATCTCTGTTATAAAGATATTATGGTACTTATGTTGTAAGATTTAAATTATGTAGTATAAGGAAAATATAATCCTGACTGGCATTTAATATATGCTACATAGATAGGTGATTTTAAAATAAAAGAAGTCCTAGGAGTTAATTTGTTTTTCAAGAATTTAGAGAAAATTTCACATTCAACTTGTGTTTGAAGCTTTGTTACCATTTGCTCATGAATTAGACAATGTCTGGAGTATAAAAGAGAAATATCACCATAAAGAGTTCTTGTTCTTCCTTAATCTTGTTTCTCCTTATTTATTTGTGCATGTGTGTGTGTGTGTGTGTGAGATCAGTTGGGCTGTGTAACTGCTAAGTTATAACCCTATTTTTAACATGCAATTTTAACTTCCTCTCATCATCTCATGTTAGTGTGGGAAATGAATGACCATACTTATTCTCTTTAATATTCCAAATAGGGAAATAAATTTCTTTTTCTGGGATAAATAAGATGAAGTTATTACAGTTATTATAGAAAGTATATTGTAAAGTGATATGCATTGCTAGATTCTTATATTTAAATCTCTTTTTTCTTGGTCTGCTCTTTATCTTATCTCTCAAATTAAGCAAATGAAATAAAATGAAAACAGAAGAATGGAAGAGGAAAGGAGAACAGAAGAGAAATTATGAGAAAAGGAAGGATAAATCCCTGGTGTTTTCAGAGCAGCATGCACAAGCCTGGGAGTACAGGTAGGTTTGAGTATGACTTTCTAAACATTTCCCATGGAACATTCTCTGGCAACCATAATACCTACACATTGCTAAAGTACCTTCTAAAAGGAGAATGAAGTTACTCCTAAGCTTGCATTTTGCTTGCTGTTTGGGGGTGTTCCTGATGAAAGGTAGTCAACAGTAACCCTATTTCCATCTTCCTTCCCCAGTCTCTTCTCTGAAAAAAGACTCAAAATTATTGATCTGAAAGTAAAAAAAAAAGAAAAAAGAAATGTGTTTACATGAGGACTCCACATGTATTAGTTGAGTGTTGGAGAAAATAGTGTATTTTACTGATTAAAACTGCATATGCATGAGGGGCTTGGCTCCTATGTGTGGAAATGGAAATGTGCTCAGGTTACTTCAATTCAGGGTACACATGGAAGCACTTATTTGAAAGCTCCCAGAAAAGGGTCCCATTTTAGGTGAGTGTAGGAGTTCTTGCCCAAATAAAAGACAGGAGGCCCAATATTTTGAATGCACTAAGTTACTCTGTAACATTCTATGAACTATCTTTTCAAATTTTCTGCATTGGCTATCTACATATCCTATCCTAAGTTAACCACCACAAAATTAGCCTCCACATTCCCCTTATGTATCATGTTTGGTTATGTCTACTTAAAATAGTGTAAAATAGTATAAAATTCTGTGAAGGAGGTTAATGATAGAAAATATATCAAAGTCATATCTAAGGACTATAGGACCTATTAATTTGCTTCAATGTATTTTGACTTGGCAGTTCCCATTAATAGGATTATTAGCTTAAATTGAATAAAATATAAAATGAATAGTCATCAAAACAGGGACAAACATTTAATATAACATAAAATCTCCTACAATAATACATATTTATTGCATGTATTGAAACAGAAACTATGGAAGACAAATCTTGTTATTTGAGTACATGTTTACAAAATCTAAATGCATTTTGAGGCATTACTGGTTACCTAAGTTCTGTAATTGTGAAAATGATTTGGCAGTGATTATTGCTAAAGGAAAACTCTTTCAACCCCAACAAGAGTTCTTAACAATAATACTGCTATTCACATATTACCAAAATGAGACTTTTTGGAAGATGAAACTCCCAGCCAAATGATATCACAATAGGTAAAATTTATCTGTAATATAAATTATTTCTAGACAAATAGATCAGTGGAAAAAATAATCTTGACAATATATTATTAATGATTATTTATGTATTTAGGAGCAATGTGCAAAAGTAATTACTAAAAATATACTCTTCCCTGAGTGCCTAACATTATTTTTTTCTTTTTTTAAAGATTTATGTATTTATTTATACAAGCACTGGGTATAGTCAGAAGCGTGGGAAGGTGAGAGAATTCACCAGAACCTGAGCGGAGAACAGAACAGGCAGACTGATGAAGTACACTGCTGAGAGGAGCAGCGGGCGGCAGGAGAGGTCTGTTCGCCATGTGGGACCCTCACCTGGTGGCCGGGGATCGACCGGCACTGCTGCAGAGGCTGCGGGCAGCTTCGCAACCCAGTGCTCAACTGCTGCACCACCGGGGAGGCCCCTAACATTATTTTTTCAAAAAATAATTGGAACTAAAAAGTAGAGTCCCATGGAATTGAGATTTCTCTTTTCATGCTCATTCTCCGTTATTTTCCCAAGTTACTCTTCTCCATCAATTTGCTTGGGCTGCCATAACGAAAACACCTAGTTAATTCACTTTACTAGCTGAAATTAGTTTTCTCACACTGTTGAAAGTCAGAAGTCCAAGATTAAAGTGGATGTTGACAGTTTTTGTTTCTCCCAGGGTCTCTGCTTCTAGGGTCCCAGGGACAAAGGTGGGTGCCCATGTCCTCAGATGGTTTTTCCTCTGTGAATATACATCCTTGGTGACCCCTTGTGTATCCAAATCTTTTCTTATAAGGATATTAGACAGATTGGTTTAGGGGCCTGCCTTAATGCCCTCATTTTAATTCATCACCTCTTTAAAGGCCCTATTTCCAAATATAGTAATGTTCTGAGATTTAGTCGTTAAGATATCGACTTGTTAAATTTGGGAACATGCAATTGAGTCCATAACTATCAGACCATTATCTGTCTGCTTCATTTTTTTTTTTATTTATACAAGAACTGGGGTACAGGCCAGATGTGCGGGAGGGTGAGAAGATTCACCAGAGACAGAGCGGGGAACAGAACAGGCAAATTGAAACACACTGCTGAGGGGAGCAGTGGGAGAGACAGGAGAGGTCTGCTGCCCCATGTTGCTCTGCGACTGGTGGGGATTGAACTTTCACTGAAGAGGCTGAGGACAGCTTCACAGTGCTGCGCTCAACTGCCTGCACCACCACCTGTCTGCTTCATTTTCAAACTTATTTTTTACAAACTTCGAGTACTGTATTACTAAGAATCCTTTTAAAAAAATGTTATAAAAATAACTTTCACCATTATGGTTCCTCATTCTGGCAATAGTACTGGTCATTTTCCATTTTTAATACAGAATTCACAGTTCTTACTTCTTGAAATTGTGGTTATTTAATACTTTAATGCATGTGAAAACATCTAGTCTGAAACAGTCATCAATATCTGCTAGTTTCTTTATGTTTGTAAGCACTATTCTTGTAGATTAAGACTAATTTGATTTTACAATGCAAGTTTGAATTTAACTGTGTGGATGAAAGGTCTAACAGAAGATTAAGGAACTCAAACTTGCTAGGTTATGCTTAGCCTATTTCTTTTAAGTGAAATTTTATATCATCATTAATTAATCATTTTACTTCCTAAAATAAAAAATAGCTATATAATAAATTAAAACCATATCTATTTGTGTCAGAAATTTGAAATTTTACTAAAAATATAAGGAATAGAGGAATCATAACATGAATCTTATACCTCAACATTAATAGCTATTAGCATATTTGATACTCTCTTTTTGCATATAGCTGTGCATGTTTCAAATGTACATTTAAAATAAGTGGAATCATTCACCTCATATTAATTTATTTAAAATTATATTGGGCCTCCCCTGGTGGCACAGCAGTTGAGCACTGGGCTGCAAAGCTGCCCGCAGCCTCTGCAGCACCGGTCCCATCCCCCGCCACTGGCAAGGGTCCCGCATGGCACAGTAGACCTCTCCTGCCACTCCCGCTGCTCCCCTCAGCAGTGTATTTCGTCGGTCTGCCTGCTCTGTTCCCTGCTCTGGCTCTGGTGAATTCTCTGACACTCCCTCACTTCTGACTGTACCCAGTGCTTGTATAAATAAATAAATCTTTAAAAAAATTAAAAAAATTAAAATTATATTAATAAGACACACTCACGGGGTGAGGAGGAGGTGAGGAGGAATTAGGGCCAAAATAAGGGGGGTGGGTATTGTATGGGGAATATAACCAAAATGAAAATGCATACATTGTGCAAAAATAAAAAAAAAAAGATGTAGGAATTATATAAAATAAAATAAAATATAAAAATATATAAAAATACAATTATATTAATAATTTAAAATGTTTCAGTTATTTTACTAATATAGTGATAATGGATTTTTTATGAGATATGAAATTGAGATTCTATACTGACATTATTTTCAAAGAGAGCTATGTATGCATACATTTGATCATAAACATTGAACATTAATATATGTTTGGAACTAACACCAATAAATGAGTCAGGTATAGTGTCACAGAGATCAGAGGAAAGTTCTTCTGATCTGGAATCTGGCTTTCAAAAAATAGTTAATACTGTTTATGTAAATGATGGGTGGAGTTGAGGTTATGGAACAGGAAAAACGATCTGCTGGAATGGACCCCACAGGTAGAGGTGAGAGAAGGACTTCTCTGGGCACTTGGGCTCCAGTGCTGCTGGGACCAAAAAGTCATGGCCAGAGTTGAATCATCTTCAGAGGTGATTGGAATCTTATTATAAGGGATCCCTGCATCTTACTCTAAGGAAGTAATGTTACATGAGAAGGCAGCTACGACAGATTAGAGAAGCTGAACCAATGGAATTTTCCTTGGAGGGAGATAGTCAAGGGTGACTCATAGGTTTCTAGTAGTGGGAGCTGGGAGAACAGCAGTGCAATATACTGAAATTGAAATATAGAGAATTTTCTGGGACATGAAAATACTCTCTTTGAAGTGTTGTAGTTCAGAATGGAGTTCTGAGAGAGATTCAAAATATAATAGGTATGTGCTGGAGACGTATACTTGCTAGAGAAACAGACTGGGCAGAAAAAGAGAATGGATGTGGATACAGGTTCTCATTTAAAAATGTAGCACCTCATATATTACAGGAAAAAAAAAGGACAAATTTAGCTGTTTCATACTTCTGTAGAGCTACATTTATATATACATTGTCATAGATTTCACAGATTTTTTGAATAAAAGGGTATTCTGCCTTTTAAAAAAGAAGTTCAAACATCTATATTAATGTCTACCTTTTCCCACTCTCATTGCTATTATCTAAAACGTTATACAATGTGAATAGGATGTTGCATGAAGTTGTACTTCCAAAATTATACAGTTATGTAAACAAATGGAAAAATCAATAAAATGTTATTAAAATGTTATTCAAGAAAAAGGTCAAAGAACAATAAGTAAGAAGAAAGAAGAAAAACAAAGAATAAGGGAAGTTAAAATTAAAAATGGAGGCATTTTTGATGTAACACAATGGATGATGAGACAATTTTTATAAAAAAAAGTATTTCTAGCCAATTTGCCCTGACTTTCACTAGAAAGCATACCAAATTTTCCATTTGATCCTATCTCCATTTAAACTTTTATTTTCCTCTACATTTTTTCAAACATATTTAATTGGCTTCAATTAATTCAAAGTTGCAATCAAGAAAATCAATTTAAGACATTTTTCAGCATCCCTGAATGACCATTTTGTTGTCAGTTGTCAACTCCATCATCTCAGCCCACCAAACTACTTGTTGTCTCTAAAAACTGCCTGTTATGGTAACCATTTCATATAAATGTGTGGGTTCCTATGAGATGGCCACTCGAGGGCAACTGTGACTTATTTGCTATCTGCAAATCACAACAGAGCATTTCTTAACTACCTAAGGACACTAGCCCACCACATTAAGAGGCAGGCCCAGGGATGCATAGGCCACCATTGACCTGATTGTATAATTACCATCATGGTTTGCTTTGAGAAAATATGGCTTGTGATAACATTAACACATATACCTTTCTGATAAAAATCTCTCTCTCTCTTTTTTTTTTAAGATTTATTTAATTATGCATACAAGAGCTGAGGTGTAGGCCAGAGGTGCTGAGGGAGAGAGGATTCACCAGACACAGAGCAGGGAACGGAAACAGGTGGATTGACTGAAGTACACTGCTGAGGAGAGCAGTGTGTGAGACAAGAGAGGTCTGCTGTGCCATGTGGATTAGCCATGTGGGTTAGCTCCCTGGCCAAGGATCGAACTCATGCTGCAGTGCCTGCTGATAGCTTGATAGTGCTGTGAATTAACCCTCAAGCTACCAGGGAGGCCCAATAGTCTCATGATGTATGGTCACGATGTCCCCTTCTCTGTTGCTTATAAATCTTCGCCACCCATTCCAACCCCACCGTCTGGACTCATACCACTTTTATATGATCATCTATTTTTAGCTTCTGTACACTCAATAAATAGCACAAACACTTCAGCTTAAGCAGCAGTCTTGCCTTACAAACCTTCTCCACCACTGGTGTGCTTCATTCATGTCTCCATTCATGTCACCACATTAATGGAATCATGAAATACACTCTTTGCTGACACACATACATGCATAATGCATGATATGTGTATACATATGTGTATATATACAATTTTCAGGAATCTGGGTTTATTTCTGAAATTTCAATCCCATACCATGACCTATAGCTGTTATTATGTCAGTTTATACTGCCTTGATTTCTATTGATTCATAGTAAATTTAGGAATCACAAGTATGATTTCTACTACCCTGTTCTTCTTTTTCTATATTATATCAGCTATTAGGGGTGTTCTGTAATTAAATATAGGCCAACAGGTATTTTAAAATGTTCAACATCACTTATAATTAGGGAAGTGCAAATCAAAACCACAATGAGATACACCTCATATCTCTGAGAATAGCGTATAGTAAAAACAAAACAAAATTGGAAACAATGAATACTGGAGCATGTGTAGAGAAAAAACATCCCTCTTATACTACTGGTGGGAATGCAAACTGGTCCAGCCACTATGGAAAACTGTGTGAGTATAATTAAAATAGCAAAAATGGGACTACCATAAATATAGGTTATAAAGCATGGTTTTTCTGTAGAGCATTGTTTTGAATATATAGATCAGATTTGGGAGATATTTATATTTTAAGAATATTATCTTCTGGCCCTCCCTGGTGGCACAAGGGGTTAAGCACATCACTATGAAGCTATCCACAGCCATTGCAGCACAAGTTCAATCCCCTGAAGCCCAGGGAGCTACCCACATGGCAGAGCAGACCTCTCCTGTCTCGACCACGGCTTTCCTCAGCAGTGTTTTCAGTCAATCTGCCTGTTCTGTTCCCCAGAATCCTGTCTCTGGTGAATCCTCTCATCCCCGCACCTCTGGCCTGTACCCCAGTTTTTGTATGCGTAAATAAATAAATATTTTTTTTTTAAAGAATATTATCGGGCCTCCCCTGGGGGTGCACCGGTTGAGCACTGGGCTGCGAAGCTGCCCCCAGCCTCTGCAGCGCCAGTTTGATCCCTGGCTGCAGGCGAGGGTCCCACATGGCACGACAGACCTCTCCTGCTGCGTCTGCTGCTGCCCTCAGCAGTGTATTTCTTTGTCAGTCTGCCTGTTCTGTTCCCTGCTCTGGCTCTGATGAATTCTCTCACCCTTCCATGCTTCTGTCTGTACCCAGTGCTTGTATAAATAAATAAATAAATAAATCTTTTGGGGGAAAAAAAAGGAATATTATCTTCTGAGTCATGAACATGCAATGTTTTCCCACTTACTGGGAACTTTTAAAATTTCTTTTATTTTTATTTATTTGTTTTTTAAGATTTATTTATTTATTTATACAAGCACTGGGTACAGTCAGAAGTGAGGGAGGGTGAGAGAATCTACCAGAGCCAGAGTGGGGGACAGAACAGGCAGACTGACTGAAATTCACTGCTGAGGGGAGCAGTGAGCTGGGCAGCAGAGGCCCGCGCACCATGTGGGAGCCTCCCCAGGGATGGAACCAGTGCTGCAGAGGCTGCGGGCAGCTTCACAGTCCAGCGCTCAGCCGCTGCACCACTGGAAGGCCCCTGAAAATTTCTTTTAATAATACTTTGTCATTTTTTAAATTATGTGTTTTATTTCTTAGTATTCAATTTTTTGATGTGATTATAAAACAATTTTTTTTAAAATAGTTTCGTTAATGGCTGGAAAATTATTGGATGTGAGTGACAGAAAAATTAATATAATGTAAAACTATTTACAATGTGTTCTGTGATTTTTTCCTTGAACTTTTAGGTTTTTTTTTTTTTTAAGTGCAGATTTTATTTAGGCATAACACACACAAAAGTGTTTATCTTAATGATTTTTTTGCAAATGAACTTACCATGTAACCAATACCCAAATCAAGAAAATTGCCAATATCTTCATGTGCATAAATGGGTGTTACTCTTTTAAGAATAACCACTATTGAAGATCAAGACTTTATTTTTAAAATTCTGTATGAATAGCATAATATAGTGCATATTGGTTTCTTTTGTTTAATATTGTATTTGTCGATATCATCTACACTGGTTTACTGTTGGAGTAGGAAGATACCATATATATATTTTCATTCTACTCTCGCTAAATGTTTGGATTTCTTTCACTTTGGAGCTATTACAAACAATTCCACCAAGCAGATTTTGATATACATTTCTTGGTGACCATGGGTATCCATTTCTCCTGGATATATTCTCACAAATAAAATTGCTGAGTCATAGAGAAGGTTCATATTCAGTTTTACCATATACTGCCAAATAGTTTGTCAATGTGACCACACCAATATATACTCTCACTGTGAGAGTACATGATATTTGATTCATCCACACTATCACAATCACTTGAGATTGCTTGTCTTTTTAATTTTATCTGCCATACATCTGTTTCTGGGAATTCTAATTCTTCCACTGATTTCATAGAGAGGCTATTCCAAATCATCCTGCTCTATTATTATCATTTCAAAATAAGCTGTGTTTTTCTCCATGTTGTCTTCTTTTTCCAAGAAATGCAGAAAAATTTTGAAGTTATACACTCACCCACAACCTATTAAATAATCAATAGAAAAAAAATACTTGAGGTTTTGATAAAGATTGCATTGATCCTATATATAAAATAATAGAAAGAACTTTAAAAATATTTAAACTAATGCATGAACATGATTTTCAACTATTTACATAGCTTTACATAGGTTTATATACCTTTTTTTAAATATCATTCAATAATAGCAATAATCTCCACAAAATCTTCCAAATATAGTTAGATTTATTTCTTGATACTTTGTTTTTTTTAAAGATTTTTTAATTTATGCATACAAGTACTGGGCTACGGGCCAGAGGTGCCGGGGCTAGAAGATTCACCAAGACAGAGTGGGGAACAGAACAGACAGACTGTCTGAAATACATTGCTGAGGGGAGCAGCAGGCGAGACAGGAGAGATCTGCTACACCATATGGGTAGCTCCCTGGCTGGCCAGGAATGGAACAACTCATGCTGCAGAGACTGTGGATGTTTCACAGTGCTGTGTTTTAACCCCTTGTGCCACCAGGGAGGCCCAATACTATGTATTTTTTTGTTTGTTTTATTCAAGAACTGAGGTACAGGTCAGAAGTGCAGGAGGGTGAGCAAATTCACCAGAGACAAAGTGGGGAGCAGAACAGCCAGAAGGACCGAAGACTCTGCTGAAGGGAGCAGTGGGCAAGACAAGAGAGGTCTGCCCCGCCATGTGGGTTTCTCACTGGCCGGTGGGGAATCAAACCGGTGCTGCACAGGCTGTGGACAGCTTCGCAGCACGGCGCTTAACCACTGCGCCACCGGGGAGGCCCCCGATACTTTGTATTTTGATATCATTGTAAGAGTTATCCTTTTAAACTTAATTTGCTTCTGATATAAGAAATACAGCAATTTTTATATTATTTCATACTGTTTTCTTATTAAAATGTTTTCATTCTAATACTTTCTGGAAAACTTGGAAATTTTCTATTTTGCAGCCAAATTATCTACCAAAGATATATTTATTTTTCAGATCTACAAACATGTTAACATTTCTTTTTGTTCCCTACAACACTGACTAAAACATTTAGTACACTGTTTAGTCAATGGTGATTTGACAGGTTTTCTTGTTCCTAAATTTCAAATCCCCCTCCCTAGTTAGGGCATTTTTAATTTTGTTTGTCTTCTCAAAGAAACAGATTTTGGTTTCACTGATATTTTGTATAGACTTTTTGACCTCTATTTCATTTATTTCTGCTGTTATATTTATTATTCACTTCCTTCTACTAACTTTAGGTCTTATTTGTTCCTTTTTTCAAGTTGCTTTAAGTGTAATGTTAGGTTGTTTATTTGTGACTTCTATTGTCTTTAAATATGAGGCTTCATTGAAATTATCTTCCCCTTTACTTTAATACAGTTTTTGATAAACTTTATAGATTCTGTTAACTTGGGTCTAGCTCCTCATTTATATCTTTTGTTTCCTTATTTATACTTGGTCTGATTGATCTGTTTTAAATGGGGCATTATTGTTCCCTAGTATTATTGTATTGTTGTTGTCAATTTCTCTTAATACCATTATTGTCATATGCATCTTGATATTCCATCATTGTGTACACATATTTATGTGCTAACTCTTCTTGTACCAGACCTTTAATCATGATATAGCGTCCTTTTAAAAAAAGATTTATTTATTTATGCATACAGGAACTGGGGGTAAGAGGATTCTCCAGAGACAGAGTGGGGAACAGAGCAGGCAGACAGACTGAAATACACTGTGGAGGGGAGCAGTGGGAGAGACAGGAGAGGTCTGCTGTGCCATGTTGGTAGCTCCCTGGCTAGGGATTAAACTTGTGCTGCAGTGGCTGCAGATAGTGACAAAGTTCTGTGCTTAGCTCCTTGCACAACCAAGGAGGCCCTATGGTGTTCTTTAACTCTTTTTAACTTTTTTTAATTGAATATCTATTTCATAAGATATACATATAGTTTTCATTATTTTTTTTTATTTCCATTTGTCTGTGTAACTGCTTTATAACCTTTATTTCTAAGTATCTACTTATTTTTGTTGACAAGGTGAGCTTTTTTGTTGTTCATGTTAGGAGGAGGCAAGTTTGTTGTCTTTACTTTGCAGACATTTCACTGGATACTGAAGATTATGTTTCATGATTTTTTTTTTAATATAGTGAAATGACAAAAAATGATACCTTCCTCTGTTAGTGTTGATAATATTAACTGACTTCTTAAAATCTGAGAAACCAACACATACATAGCTGACTTGTCCTATTAGATATACATGTCAACTCTAAAATGTCAAATCCAGGTTATATTTTTAAAATAAATCTGAATTGATCACAGTATATCATCATTTTTAATCATTGTGCTATTTGGTTCGTTAATATTAGATATAGATGTTTACATCCATATTCATAAGCTGTATTGACCTTTATTGAATCGTCCTTTGTAGTGTTTATCTGTTCTAGTTTATATTCAGACTAATTAAAATACTTTCCAAGATTAATGTAAAGTACTGAATAATTACTCCTGACTTTTATTAATTTGAGAGATATATAGACCTTTTATCAGTATCACAGAAATAACTGCTGCATTAAACATACAGTGTGAATGCTGGCATAAGTATAGCACATTTCTTAAATTAGTGAATACAATTTGAGTTATAACTTCCTGAGCTTGGAAAAGGTCTAAACAAATTGCTACTCTTTTATTAAAATCATCATTGATTTTTGTAGCTACAAGGTAGCTTAGATGCTTTCTCTGACTAATGGTCAGGATAAGAAAGTTAGGTATTCCACTTGTCTCTGTTTTAAGTGCAGTGAGTGAGTCACAAAAGACAGTTAAAGTGCCAATGGGGATAAATAATCTTATCAGTGAAAAGGAAATTAGACATAGTCTTTTATTGCACCTTTGTTGTAGTACCTCTGTGCTGATGTTTGTCTTTAATAAACTGTTATTCATTTAGATTAATTTTTATTTCCAGGAAAATGTTTAGAAAAAGGTGAAATTTCTAAACCATAAATCTGTAGTATTTAGAAGTTAACTAGTTAAAGCTTCATTCATTCACTCATTCATATATCACTCAGTTATTTAAGCTATCATGGGGTAAAGAAAAGACATTTGACAAGATTCAACAACCTGTCCTGATGAAATAAAAAAATCCTCAACAAATCTGTTAAAGAGGAACCTTAGCATAGTCAATTTCATATATGAGAAGTCCACAATAAAAATACTACTCAGGGATGAAAATATGAAAATCTTCCTTTAAGATCAGGAACAAAACAAAGTTGCCCATTGTCACTACTATTAGACGTAGTATTGGAAATCCAGAGTAATTAGAAAAAAAAAAAGGAATAAAAGCATTCATATTAGAAAGGGAAAAATAGAGTTGCCTGTTATCAGATAACATAATCCTATACTATATATAGAACACTTAAACAAGAACTTGACAACGTCTAAAATACATAAGGAACTCACAATTCAAAAGTAAGAAATAACAATCCTGGAAAAAAAAGGCAATGAGCTTCTATAGATAAATAAATGACCAATAAGTACATGATAATGTGCCTAAAATCAATAATCAAGAATGACATACAAATCAAACTCAGAATGAGGCAATAACCTCATACCTCACACCTGTTACAATGACTATTATTAAAAAGACAAGTGCTGACAAGGTCGTGGAGAGAAGGGAATACTTGTGCAAGAATACATGTGTAAGAATGCAAATTGATCCAATCATTAAAAATTATAATATGGAGGTGCCTCAAAAAATTAAAGATAAAACACCCATATATTTCAGTCACTCCATTTTCTTTGTATATATATGAAAAAATAAAATCACTGTCTCAAAGAGATCTGTCCTTTCCATGTTCACCACAGTATTATTTGCAATAGAGAGGATATGAAAATGTGAATGGACATAGAAAATATATATATAAAACATGCACGCAGTATTATATTGTACATTAATTGTATGTTATAGTAATTAATATTCAGTAATAAAAAAGAAGGAAAACCCACTATTTGCAAAAAGAAAAAAAATGGATGGAACTACAGGGCATTATCCTAAGTGATATAAGTTAGATACAGAAAGACGAGTCACTTATCTAACATATTTGTGGAAACTTAAAAAACAGTAAAAATGAATGGAATGATGGCTACCAGAGTTTGGAGGACACGGTGTTATCAAGATATCATCAGCCACTGCAGCATGAATTCAATCCCTGGCCAGGGAACTAACCCACATGGAGCAGTAGAGATCTCCTATCTCATCTGCTGTTCCCCTCAGCAGTCAGTGTATTTCAGTAGATCTGCCTGTTCTCCTTCCCATTCTCTCTGGTGAATTCTCTGACCCCAGCACTTCTAGCTTACACCCCATTTCTTATATGCATAAATAAATACATCTTTAAAAATAAATAAATAAAATGACTAAAATTCAAAATACTGGCAATACCAAATGCTGGGAAGGATAGAGGACAACAGGAACATACTTTCTCTGCTGGTTGGAATGCAAAATGGGACAGCCAGTGCAGAGGACAGGCAGGAACTTTTTTTCATTTTTTTCAAAGCTTAAAATACTCTTATGATCCAGCAGCTTTTCTCCTATATACTTGCCCAACTGTTTTAAAAATCATGTCCACGGTGGCGCAGCGGTTGAGCGCTGGGTTGCAAAGCTGCCCAAAGCCTCTGTGGCACGGGTTCGATCCCCGGCTGCTCCCCGGCAACCGGAGGAGGGTCCCACATGGCGCGCAGACCTCTCCTGCCGCCTGCTGCTCCCCTCAGCAGTGTACTTCAGTCTTTCTGTCTGCTTTGCTCCCCGCCCTGGCTCTGGTGAATTCTCTCACCCTCCAGCGCTTCTGACTGTACCCAGTGCTTGTATAAATAAATAACTCTTTAAAAAACAGAAAAAGAAAAAAAAAAAGAGACAGAACCATGAAATAATTGTTTAAAAAAGCTTAAAAAAATAAAAAATGGGGGGGGCGGAGCAACATGGCGGCGAGGAGACGCTGCGAGTAAGATCTCCCATTAAAAAAAGTTAATAGGGAGGAAAAGCGGCAGGTCCCAGTGAGAACTGGGACACGGAAGATAAATGGGTGACACCAGCAAACTGCCCGAAGAAGAAAGTGGCCATAAAAGAGGACTAGAAGGGAGGAAAGCGCAGAACCCTGCTCCCCTCCCTCACTCACAGAGTTGGCACTCTCCGAACAGCAGAGAGGAGGAAAACAACAAACTAAAACGACCAACAAGAACAAACGACGCAGCAAGTGGGACTGTGAGTGGAAAGGAACTATTGCAGCCACCACACCCCATGAACGGGAGCTGGGGAGAACCCTGCAGGATTCGCCGCGGCGGCGGTGAGCGAATGGCTCCGGGCACCGTTAGAGAAGAACAAAGACCCCGGGAGACCCGCACACAGCCCGGGCTGCCGGTAAGCTTGCGTGGAAAAGCGGTGCTCTTGGCGTGCTTGAAAAGCAAACTCGGACCGGGATCGCGGCTGCCCAGGTCCCCGCGCCTGCGACCTAGGCTTGCAGGGAGACGCGCGGAGGCCCTCATGGGGGTGAAAGTCCCTCACTGAGTAAGAAGGAACCAGGCGCCCAGGCACGGGAGCTGGGTGCAAAAGGCGCCATTCCCGTGCCACTGAACTGGGCTACAGCCCGCGTCCTGGATCTGAGGGCTTTGAACTGAGACCCGGGGCACAAAATTCTGGGCGTGGGTTCTCCACGACGGTGGGGCACAAGGCAGACACAGCACCCCAAAGCCATTGAGGTTTACCCTACCATTCTCGCTCTCTGTTCCCTGTCCCACGGGGGTGGGGGGATTGATAAACAGCCCCCCAAGGACAATAGGAGAGATCTCTGGCACCACCTAGCGACCAGAAAAAAAGTCACTAACACCCCATAGAACAGGGAAATTTCTTAAGACTTCTTGAAAAGGGCAGAAGGCTTCTGGAGGACCCAGTGGCCAACTGGGAAGTTAGCCCACGCCAGGCCCCTTCCAACCAGCAGTCTGAGCCCACAGAGGGAGCAGACACCCACGTCCGGGGCAGACCGGGCACGCAGAAGAGTGTGCCTGAGACCGGATGCGCAGGGACTGCTTCCCGCTTCGCCAGTTTAGAACAGGGGCATTTCTTCAGTAAAGACTGCCTGAAACCAGCAGAAAGCTCCCCCAGAAGCCAGAGATGGTTCCTGGAGGAGCCAGAGGGGAGCGGAGAAGTTCACCCAAGATGACGGCCAGTCCGAACAACACAGTGTCCCAATGCATACGACAAATTAGAAAACAGACAGTAGGGAGTAAAAGAACCACATGCAACCTAACAACGCCTCAGGAAAGAAGCACACCACAAAAAGAAAACCACCCTCCAGATTGCAACGACAGTAACTTGGAAGAACTTCTGAGCCTTCCAGAAAGAGAATTTAAAATTGCCCTGATTAAAAAAGTGACAGAAGTCATAAAGGAAAACAATGATCAGAAGAAGGAAATTGAGTCCCTAAAAAGGGAAGTAAAAGAAATGCAAGAGATCAAAGAATTAATGGAGGAACTAAAGAACTCTGGGAAAAGCAATGAAAGCAGAATAGATGAAATGGAAGAACGAATAAGTACTCTTGAAGATACAGAAATAAAAAGAACCAAAACAGAAAAGGAAAGAGAAGTACGAAGGAAAAAGAATGAAGAAAGACTTCGGGAACTATCTGACTCCATGAGGAAAGGAAATATAAAAGTTATAGGAATTCCAGAAGGAGAGGAGAGAGATGTAGGAACAGAGAAAATATTCCAGGAGATAATTGAAGAGAACTTCCCAAATGCGAAGAAGGAGCTGAAAATTGATATACAAGAAGCAAGAAGAACACCAAACTTCCACGACGAAAGGAAAAACACAGCAAGACACATAATAGTAAAGCTTCCAAGAATCCAGGACAAGGAAAAAATAATGAAGCTGACAAGTGGGAAGAAACAGATAACATTCAAAGGAAAACCAATCAGGCTGACATCAGACTTCTCTGAAGAAACACCACGGGCAAGGAGAGAGTGGAGGGACATAGTCAACAGACTCCAAGAAAACAGATGCCAACCAAGAATACTCTATCCCGCAAAGCTCTCCTTCCTCTATGAAGAAAGAATATGGACCTTCCCAGACAAAGAGAAACTCCGGAATTTCATTACGACTAAACCCCCACTCCAAAAATACTACAAGGAATCCTAAAGCCAGAACCTCAGAGGGACGAATAACAACGAAAGAAGACCAAAAAAAAAAAAGTTATTAAAAGAATAAATAAATAAAATCAAAGGAAAGACAAACACAATGGCAAATACAGATGCTAACATATGAATATTAACTCTAAATGTAAATGGACTAAACTCTTCAATAAAAAGACACAGAGTTGCAGCCTGGATTAAGAAACAAAACCCAACCTTTTGCTTCTCCAGGAAACACATTTAGCTACAAAAGATAAAAATAGGCTCAAAGTTAAAGGATGGAAAACAATCCTACAAGCAAATGGACCAAAAAAGAAAGCAGGAACAGCTATACTTATATCAGATAAAACAGACTTCAAACTCAAAAAAATAAAAAGAGACCCCAATGGTCACTACATTATGATCAAGGGGACAATACTTCAAGAAGAAATAACACTCATTAACATATACTCACCAAACGAAGGAGCACAAAATATATCAGACAACTGTTGTCCTCTCTGAAAACAGATATCAGAGAAAACACATACATAGTGGGAGACTTCAACACACCACTATCAACATTGGATAGATCAACAAGACAAAAATAAGTAAAGAAACTAAAGCTCTAAATAAGGACCTAGAGCATTTGGGCTTAACAGACATCTACAGAACACTAAACACACACACAAAAAAAAACGGAGTAAACATTTTTATCAAGCGCACACGGATCATTCTCCAGGATCGATCACATACTGGGGCACAAGACAAACATCAATAGATACATCAAGATTGAAATCATACCAACCATCTTTTCTGACCACGAAGGCATCAAACTAGAAATAAACCATAAAAAAAAGGCAAGGAACTATTCTACCTCATGGAGATTAAAAACCACACTACTGGAAGACCACTGGACTAATGAGGAGATCAAAGAAGAAATTAAAAAATTCTTTGAATTGAATGACAAGGAGGACACCAATATCCGAAATGTATGGGATGCAGCAAAAACAGTAATAAGAGGAAAATATATAGCAATAGAAGCTCACATCAAAAAACAAGAAAGAACTCAAAGAAACAATCTAATCTCGAAGCTCAAAGATCTAGAAAAAGAACAACAAAAAAACCCCAAAACCAGTAGAAGAAGAGAAATAATAAAAACCAAAGCAGAAATAAATGAAATTGAAACTAAAAAAACAATCCAAAAGATCAATGAAACCAAGAGCTGGTTCTTTGAAAAAATATATAAAATAGACAAACCCCTAGCCAGGCTCACAAAGGAAAAAAGGGAGAAAGCACAAATAAACAGGATCATAAATGAAAGAGGAGAAATCACAATGGACACAGCAGAAATCAAAAGAATAATCAGTAACTACTATGAACAGTTATATGGAAACAAGTTCAACAATCTAGAGGAGATGGACAAATTCCTACAATTCTACAATCACCCAAAGCTAGATAAAGAAGAAATAGAACACCTAAACAGACCAATTACAAGCAGCAAAATTGAAATGGTAATCAAAAACCTCCCCAAAAACAAAAGCACAGGACCTGATGGATTTACAAATGAATTCTACCAAACATTCAGAGACAAATTAGTGCCTATCCTTCACAAACTCTTCCAAAAAATTGAGAAGGAAGGGACAATACCAAACACATTCTATGAAGCCAATATTACACTAATACCAAAACCGAATAAGGACCACACAAAAAAGGAAAACTACAGGCCAATCTCCCTAATGAACACTGATGCAAAAATCCTCAATAAAATTTTAGCTATCAGAATCCAACAATGTATCCATAAGATAATTCACCACGACCAAGTTGGATTCATTCCAGGGACACAAGGATGGTTTAACATCCGAAAATCAATCAACGTTATCCAACACATCAACAAAAAGAAATATAAAAACCATATGATAATATCAATAGATGCTGAGAAAGCTTTCGACAAAGTGCAACACCCATTCATGATAAAAGCCCTTGAAATTCTTGGGATACAAGGAACATACCTCAACATCATAAAGGCCATCTATGACAAGCCAACAGCCAGTATCATCCTCAATGGTGAAAAGCTGAAAGCAATTCCATTAAGATCTGGAACAAGACAAGGATGTCCACTCTCACCACTGCTTTTCAATATAATACTGGAAGTCCTAGCCAGAGCAATAAGACAAGAGAAAGACATACAAGGAATCCAAATAGGAAAAGAAGAAGTCAAACTATCACTATTTGCAGATGATATGATAATATACATAGAGAACCCCAAAAACTCCACAAAAAAACTAATTCAACTTATCAATCTATTCAGTAAAGTGGCAGGATACAAAATCAACACGCAAAAGTCAGTAGCCTTCCCATACACAAACAATAAATCTGAAGAAGAAGAAATCAAAAAACCATCCCTTTTATTATCAAAACAAAAAAAAATCAAATATTTGGTAATAAATCTAACAAAAGAGGTAAAGGACCTATACAAAGAAAACTATAAAACACTTTTAAAAGAAATAGAAGAAGACACAAAGAAATGGAAAGACATCCCTTGCTCATGGATTGGAAGAATAAACATTATTAAAATGGCCATCCTTCCAAAAGCAATATACAGATTCAATGCTATTCCAATCAAAATTTCAATGTCATTCTTCAAAGAAATAGAACAATTATTGATGAAGTTCATATGGAATCACAAAAACCCCAAATAGCCAAAGCTCTACTGAAAAAAAAAAAAAAGAAGGAAATGGAGGCATCACACTCCCAGACTTCAAACTCTACTACAAAGCCATAATCATCAAAACTGCATGGTATTGGAACAAGAACAGTCATACAGACCAATGGAATCGAATAGAAAATCCAGAAATAAACCCACAGATTTATGGTGAACTAATCTTTGACAAAGGAGCAAAGACTATGCATTGGAGCAAAGAAAGTTTGTTCAATAAATGGTGCTGGGAAAACTGGGTTGCTACATGCAAAAGAATGAAGCTTGACCACTACCTCACACCATACACAAAAATCGACTCAAAATGGATTAACGAACTAGACATAAGACCTGAAACCATAAAATACATAGAAGGAAATATAGGTGAAACACTACGTGATTTGCATATCAAAGACATCTTTACAGACACATCACCCAAAGCAGTGGTAGTGAAGGCAAAGATCAACAGCTGGGACTACTTCAAATTAAAGAGCTTCTGCACAGCAAAAGAGACAATAACAAAAACAAAGAGAAACCCCACCAACTGGGAGAACATTTTTGCACACAACACTAATGATAAAGGACTGATCACAAAAATCTGCAAAGAGCTGATGAGACTCAACAACAACAAAGAAAATAACCCAGTCAAAAAATGGGCAGAAGAGCTAAAAAGAAACTTCTCTGAAGAGGAAATGCAAATGGCCAACAGACATATGAAAAAATGTTCAACATCACTTGTAATCAGGGAAATGCAAATCAAAACTACCATGAGATACCAACTTACTCCAGTGAGAATGGCACATATTAAAAAAACTAGCTACAACAAATGTTGGCGAGGTTGTGGAGAAAAAGGAACTCTCCTGCACTGTTGGTGTGAATGCAAACTGGTCCAACCACTATGGAGAGCTGTGTGGAGATTTATTGACCTACTGAATATAGAGCTTCCATATGATCCAGCAATTCCACTCCTAGGTATTTACCCAAAGGACACAGAAACATCAATTCCAAAGACCACCTGCACCCCTATGTTTATAGCAGCACTATTTACAATAGCTCAGCTTTGGAAACAGCCCAAATGCCCAAAAATAGATGACTGGATCAAGAAGATGTGCTACATATATACCATGGAATATTACTCAGCATTCAAAAAAGATAAACACATGCAATTTGCAGCAACATGGATGGCGCTGGAAGGGATCATGCTCAGCAAAACAAGCCAAAAAGAAAAAGAAAAATACCAGATGGTCTCACTCATAGCAGGAATCTAGAAAACTTAAATAAGGGATCAGGAAAATGAATAACTATAAGAAAGTGAAAATCAAAATCAACCAAAAACTATGAACCAGAGACACTTTTTGGGGGGTGGGGGCCGGGAGGGGAGGGATTGGGGTCAGAATGGGGCATGTGCAGCTGTATGGGGGAATATAAAAATAAAATTTATTATTTAAAAAAATATAAAAAATAAAAAATAAAAATCATGTCCACACAAGAAATGTTCACCCAGACTTGGCTACATCCATGTAATGGAGTATCATTCACTACTACAAAGAGTTATCAAGTTGCAAAAAGCATGAATAAAGTTTAATGCTCATTTATAGAAACCAGTCTCTAAAAACTAATACACATGATTGCATGCATATGAATATGACATTACAGAAAAAGCAACTATATAGACACTAAAAAATTAAGTTGTCAAGGATTAAGTTGGGGGAAGGATGAATATTAATTACAGTATGACTGATTCTTGCATGAAGGTAGGAAATTGACAAGGACCTAGGACATCATATAGGCAAAATTAAAATTTAGTAAGTGTTCAAATAAAACTTCTACAATGATGGCGCTATGTCAAAGGCACATCAGAACCAATTGTAAATATTGAAATGGCTAGAAGAAAGGTAATCAGAAAATAATATTGAATTATAACTCAAAGTATAAAATACATGTCAATGAGACAGTATTAATAAAAATAAACAATTAAGTTAATATGCAGGACAAGAGACAAATCTCCCATGCAGGAAAAAATGTTCCAAATAACATGCAGCTTATCTTATGGGGCATAATTCCTGTAAGTGTAAGCTATACAGAGTAATTCTTTAAGTGTGAACTATATATTTACGCATAGAAGAACTGGGGTGTAGGCTAGAGGTTTGCGGGGGTGAGAGGATTCATCAGAGACAGTGTAGGAAGCAGAACAGGGATATAGTACACTGCTGAGGGGAGCATCAGGTGAGACAGGAGAGAGGTCTGCTGTGTCATGTGGGTCAACTCCCTGGCTGGGGATCTAACTCATGCGTAAGTGGCTGGCAATAGCTTGATAGCACTGAGAATTTAACCTCTGTGCCACCAAGGAGGCCCAGGAATAAGAATAACTTTGATTAGAAAAACCTGACAACATACCCTCAGCCTGTAACCAAGGTAATCATTAACAGTAAAGGTTCAGTTAATAGCATATATTCCTTAACATCATATGCTGGAAAAAGTGCTTTACTTCTGTAGTCTCCTCCCCAAAACCCATTATGCTAGTTTAATCATAGGAAAATCATCAGATTAATCCCACTTTAGGAACATTCTATAAAATACTTACTCTGGATTCCTCTGTAAACAGTGAAAGTCATCAACAACAAAGAAATTATCAGTGACTTTCACAGCCAAGGGGAGCCTAAGGAGGCAAAGTGAATAAAGGTAAAGTGGTATTCTGTATGGAATCTTAGAGAAAAAAATAAGGTAATTAAAAAAAGAAACAACAACATGGACTTTAGTGATTAATAATTAGCAAAGTTTAATTACTATTAACAATTACACTATACTAAGGTAATATGCTGCCCTCTCTCCATTTCTGTCACCCCAACTCTTTTTCCTTCTATTGGAATCGAAGAGATTTTCTGGTTTAGTTGCTCATTTGCTTTGCTTCTTTATATTCCACATATGAGTGAATTATATGGCATTCATCTTTTCATTTCTGACTCGTTTTGCTATATAATCAACTTTTATTTATAAAACTAAAAGCATACTAATTGATTTTGGGGGAAAACTCTAGACATCTTTTGCTCTGAGCAACAACTTGCTATCTCTTGTCCCACTCAGGCCCTTGACAGTATTGTCCTTATTTCTTCTTTGGCCAGTCTGTTATTTCTCTATGCATTGCTTGAAATAATTCTTCCTGTATCCTCTCTTGACTCTTTTCTGGTTCATTTTTCATCCTTCAGGCAGAGAGAACATTTTATTTATTTATTTTTTTTTAATTTTTATTTTATTTTTTTTTTATTTTTTTTTTATAAATTTTATTGTTATATTCCCCATACAATTGCAGCCCCCCATTCTGACCCCAATCCCTCCCCTCCCGCCCCCGCCCCCCTAAAAGTGTCTCTGGTTCATAGTTTTTTGTTGATTTTGATTTTCACTTTCTTATAGTTATTCATTTTCCTGGTCCCTTATTTAAGTTTTCTAGATTCCTGCTATGAGTGAGACCATCCGGTATTTTTCTTTTTCTTTTTGGCTTATTTCGCTGAGCATGATCCCTTCCAGCGCCATCCATGTTGCAGCAAATTGCATGTGTTTATCTTTTTTGAATGCTGAGTAATATTCCATGGTATATATGTAGCACATCTTCTTGATCCAGTCATCTATTTTTGGGCATTTGGGTTGTTTCCAAAGCTTAGCTATTGTAAACAGTGCTGCTATAAACATAGGGGTGCAGGTGTTCTTTGGAATTGATGTTTCTGTGTCCTTTGGGTAAATACCTAGGAGTGGAATTGCTGGGTCATATGGAAGCTCTATGTTTAGTACATTTTAAATTGAACCTAATTATGTTGTTCCCATTTGTAAACCCCTTCAGTGGAGTTCTGGTGCTCACAGACTGGAGTCCAGACTTATCACTACACTTGCATCTGTAACTATAGAACAAATTTATGTCACCAATTTCATTTCTATGCCATGAAAGCATAAGAAACTTGTGTGAGAGGAATACCCAGCGTAAGGAAAATGAGAGAGAAAAGGGAAAGAGATAATTTTCAGAATTTCTAAGCCAAGAATTGAAGGTGACCAAATAGAGAATTAGAACTAGGGATTCTGGAGGAAGCACATGGGGAAGTTCTTGGGATTTCAGAAGAACTTCAGCAAGATCAGTATGACTAGAACTGAGTGGGTCGGGGAAGAATAATGGAAGATGAAGTCAGAGTAACAGAAGGCATAAGCCTGAGAGACTCTGGAGGATTTGTCTTACCAGTCATGGGAGCAACTTTCTCTTTCACATGGTAGGGTCTATGACCTGGATTTGGTTAGTAATTTCACCTCTTTATTTCCTGTGAACAGTGACTGGAGCCTATTAGCACACTTTGGTGAGTTTAATAAAGCCACTCATCCAGTATCTATGAGGACACAGAGGAAGGGGCTACCCTGCTTAGTGTGTCACTGAAAAAAAACAAAAAAAAAAAAAACACAAAAAAAAAACCAAACCCATAAGTCTGCAATAGCCACATGTCAGGAGCTTGTTTAAGAAAACAATCAATGTTAGGCCTTCCTGGTGGTCTAGGGGTTAAGTCTCAGCTCTATCACCACTATGGCCTGAGTTCAATCCCCAGCCAGGGACCTAACCCACACATGGTGCAGCAGACCTCTCCTGTCTAATCTGTTGCTCTCCTTAGCCATGTATTTCAGTAAATCTGCCTGTTCACCTATTCTTCTCCCTACTCTGTCTCTGGTAAATCCTCTCACCCAAGCACCTCTGGCCTATACCTAAGCAAAAACAAAAACAAACAAACAGACAGACAAAAAAGTGTAAAGGGAAATAGTTCTGTGAAAAGGACAAGAAAAAAAACCCAAAATCCAAAATATATCATTTGAATCCACATCTTGAATATTAGAATAAAATTCCTTTGTTAAATTTATATTTCCAATACTTACAAACTAGAGGTCTCATTAGTGTACCTATCAATGATCTCTGCTCACCCTGTATTTTTCTATTTTAGTAAATAGACTCAGCAGACATTGTTAAGAATATATCTCCAGCATCAGTACTTATTAACTCATGGTCAATCTTGTTTAATACATAGCCCTGAAAGCTTCAACTATCTGTGGTAAATCACAGATATCACATAATTTTATCTAAGTATCTAATTATCAATGTGTTCCAAAAGATTAAGACTTTTATAAAAGATAACACCCACTGTAAAATATACCATATGCACAATGAAAAGGTAACCTATGGAATGGGAGAAAATATTTAAAAAACAAGTATATATGACAAAGACTAATATTAAGTATATAAATAATACATATAGCTCAAAATAGAATAAACTGAAAATCAGTTTGATTAAAAATTGTCCACAGGATCGGAACAGAATACTTCCTAAGAAAATATACACGGAGCTAACAAGTACATGTAAAAGTGCTCAACATCACTAACAATTAGGGAACTCAACATCATTAGCCATCAAAATCATAGTGAGATCAATACCTCACACCAAGTAGAAGTGTTATTATCAAAAAGTCAAGAAATGACAAGTGTTGGTGAGATGGGGAAAAAGATCACTTGTAGGCTGATGGTTGGAATGAAAATTGGTGTAGTTATTATGAAAATAATATGGTTTCCTAAAAAAAATAAAAAAGTTACCATATAATCCAACAATCCCTGAGTATTTATCTAAAGGGAAAGAAAATGTTAAAGATATATCTTCACCTCCAAGTTCACTGCAAAATTGTTTATGGAAATGACTTAGCTATCTATTGATAAATAAGTGGATAAAATAAATGAAGGGTTTGATTACCAGCCAGGGATCTGCCCACATTGGTGTGGCAGACCTCTCCTGGCTTGCCTGCTGCTCCCTTCAGCAGTATATTTCAGTCAGTCTGCCTGTTCTGTTCCCTGCTCTGTCTCTGGTGAATCGTCTCACCCCCTGCACCTCTGGCCTATGCCCCAGCTCTTGTATGAATAGATAAATAAATCTTTAAAAAAATTAAAAAAAATAAATGGATAAATATAATGGAATATTATTCTTCTATTAAAAAAAGAGGAAATCCTGTCATTTGGGACAACATAGATGGACCTTGAGGAAATTAGGCTAAGTGAAATAAGTCAGACAGTGAAAGACAAATGTTGATCATTTCACATAGAATTATTATCTAAAACAACAACAGTAAGAAAAACTTATAGATACACAGAAAAGATTGGTGATTGTAGAAGTGTGGGATTGAGAGTGGGCCAAAATGAAACAAATAGGAATAAATGAAACAAACAAACCAAAAACATAACCACACATTAGTGCACCAGTACCAATGTTGAAAGTTTATTTGAGTTATTTCATAACTCAACTATTTCATAACTGCCCTTGTGGAGTTTACCAAAACTTGACTTTTTAGTCTGAATTCACTTAACCTGCTGTCTTAATCTGTGAACCCCAGGCATTCCACAATTGACTCTAATAGAAACATATATCTCAGGTCCTGCCTTCTCTCTCTGCTGACACCCAGACTTGAGACCTGCTTTGTAATTCCTACAGGACATGAGAGTAATAATCTTCTCTATTTCAATTTATCGGTGGTCTATTGTTGAACCACAATTCAGCATCTGACACCTTGTGTTGCAGTTAACATGTAAATTTATTGAAATCATAGCAACCTAGAATGATAAAAAATAAATGGAATAGGATGCAGAAATCAAACATCTTGGGACCTCCTTGGTAGTCTACAGTTTACATTTCAGCACTACCACTGCTATGGCCTGAGTTCCATTCCCAGCCAGGGAGCTAACCCACATATGGCACAGCTGACCTCAGCTGTTTCACCAACTATACCTCTTAGTCCTGCTTTCCACTCTGCCTCTAGTAAATATTCTCACCCCCACACCTCTGGTATATACCCCACTTCTATGTAAAAATAAATAAAAATTAAAAAAAAAGAAACTTAACAGGCTGACAATCTTATAAATGAAGGAAGGCCACATCTATTCCTTGTAGTGTGAACTCCTAAATCATGAATAGTTTGCATTTTTTAGATTACTTTTTATGCTAAGTTTATTTGCTGTTAATGATTTCCAGTTTCACTAAAAAATACAAGTAAAGAAAATCCTTGATATTGATTTAAAGAAAGGAAAATACAACTAGGCAATACTAATTAGGTAATTTGACAAGCTCTTTTTGAGCATTCTAATAATAGAGTTGTCATTATATTTGCATTAACCCTAGTCGAAGAGAAGTTGATCAGTAATGTAAAACATATTCTTGACAGTATTTTCCTGTTATTTCTTATGGTATCTATTGCTTAAGGCTTCCAAGTATTTGTAATGGGTAGTGATTTATAATTCACTATGGGGAAATTGTTTTCTTGATATAAACAAAAGTAGTCAATTATTAAAACACACCAAAATCTTCGAACATCGATAAACAAGTAGGATACAATAATAGGACCAGTTTCTTGCCAGGTATGTCTTTAGACACAACTGAAAGTTTGTGGTCCATTTATTTTGATAATCCTAGACATAGCACAGTGTGTAATAAATACTCAATACATTTTGTGGGAAAAAGACTGAGTTACTTAATAGCATTTAATTTTAAGTTTTCTCCTGGATCACAATCATGAGATGAGGAACTATTTTCTAAAGTAACTTTCCTAAGATAATTATTATAAGTATGCAATAATTGTTCTGTACAATACTCAAGGAAGGCTTTTCCAAGACGACAATTGTATAGCTGGGCTTGATAACAGGTCAATACTCCTGACTCCTTATTTTACCTCTATAGAGAATGAGGTCAGCATTATGGTGTGCTCAGAACAGTCAGAATGGTTAAGGCTGATGGTACACTTAGCTCCAAAGTACCAGGATAAACTCTGGCTGAAATATTTAAGATATGTATGTTAACAGTGATTATTGCCAATTTCTTCAGAAAATTGTTATTCTTGTTCTTTTGCTGGTAGTGATCTCAATCACCTTTTCATTAACATCACTCCTCCTTTCTAAGGGGGAAAATTAATTAAATTTAAATTTCTTCTTAAAGACAAACACTAAATACCAAAAAAAACATGTTTTTTCCCAATAGAGGTTATGCTTTGAAGGGTAAAAGACCATGGAAGGGTAAAAGACCATAATATATATATATATATATATATATATATATATATATAATTTTATAATATATACACTACTGAAGTGTACACAGTGTCTTTGATTTTTAGCAGTTTGAATGTTATGCCTGTGTGTTTGACATATGTTTCTACTTGACATTCTATGAAATATTTTGATTATAATTTATCAATAATTTTGGAAAATCATTCACTATACTTTTGAAGTAGTTGTGCTTTCTTATCTTTCTTTACCTACTTACTTCATTTGTACTAATTTGTTAAATTTCTACAGCTCTTACTTGTGCTGTTCTCCAGGGTTTTCCCACTTCTTTTTTTCTTCTTGCTGTTCAGTTTAGGGTATTTCTGTTCACCTGCTTTCAACTTGACCAACTCTCTCCTTGAATCTACTGATTAAGGAAGTCTTATTTTCTATTACTATGTCTCTGGAGAAATTGCCAGTTTCTTTTCACATATAATTTACTTTTTCTACAAGAGCAAAATTTAATAACAGCAGCATTATTGATAACTTGGACTAGTTAATTTTTGTTGTCAGGTGTTTTTCTTTTGCATTGTAGGATATTTAGCAGTAGCTCTGGTCTCTATCCCCTAGATGCCAGTAGCATTTCCCAAGACAGAAAATCAAAATATACCCAGAAATTGTCAGAAATCTCCTGGGAAGGGCAAATATATTCACTCACTCTCCACGGGAGAACCTGTGATACATCTACCACACCCTGGATGCATCTTCTATGTCCTATCTGAGTGTGATTCTGGTGATAGACTCTTCAGACTATATTCTCATTTTTTATATACATCATAATTTTCATTAAAACCATACATATTGTATGAAACAGAGATATTAAGGTAAATATTTTTTATGCTGAACATAACCACACTTAGGCTTTAGTGCTTACTTGCATTAATGTTAATCTTTTATTTTATTTTTTAAGATTTATTTATTTATTTTATATAAGAACTGAGGTACAGGCCAGATGCACAGGAGGATGAAAGGATTCACCAGAGAAAGAACAGGGAACAGAACAGGCAGACTGATGAAATACACTGCTGAGGGAAACAGCAGGCACGACAGGAGAGGTCTGCGGGCCATGTGGGACCCTCACAGGCCAGCCAGGATTGAACCGGCTCTGCAGAGGCTGCAGACAGCTTCAAAGCACAGCGCTCAACCACCTGCGCCACCAGGGGAGGCCCAATGTTAATCTTTTAAAAATTAAAAAGTTTTAAAATTATTATTTTTAATGTTAATCATATCAGGAGGTAAGCTGTTCTTTTTTTTTTTTAAAGACTTTATTTATTTTGAAAAGAAGGGATAAGACCAAACATGTTTTATGAGGCTAATATTACACTAATACCAAAACCAAACAAGGACAACATAAAAAAGTAAAACTGCAGGCCAATCTCTCTAATGAACACTGATGCTAAAATCCTCAACAAAATCTTAGCCAACAGAATCCAACAATGCATCATTATGATAATTTGCCATGACCAAGTAGGATTTATTCCAGGGACACAAGGATAGTTCAACATCTGAAAATCAATTATGTAATCTAATACAGCATCAAAAATAAAAATAAAAACCATACGATCTTATCAATTGATGCTGACAAAGCATTTGACAAAGTTCAAAATCCATTTATGATAAAGGCCCTTGAAATTCTTAGGATAGAGGAACATAACTCAACATAATAAAGGCCATATAGGTCCTTCCTGGTGGTGCAGGCAGTTGAGAGCAGGGCTGTGAAGCTGTCTGCAGCCTCTGCAGTGTGGGTTCAATTCTGGCCAGCCACAGAAACTACCACATGGTGCGGCAGACTTCTGTGTCACCTGCTGCTCTCCTCAGCACTGTATTTCGTTAGTCTGTCTGTTCTGTTCCCCACTCTGTCTCTGGTGAATCCTCTCACTCTCCTGTACCCCAGTTCTTGTATAAATAAAATAATCTTTTTTAAAAAAAAGGCCATATGTGACAAACCCATACCCAATATCATTCTCAATGGTGAAAAGCTGAAAACCTTTCCCTTAAGATCTGGAACAAGACAAAGATATCCACTCTCTCCACTGCTTTTTAGTATAATACTGGAAGTCCTAAACAGAGCAATAAGACAAGAGAATAATATACAAATAGGGAAAGAAGAAGTAAACCTATCACTATTCACAGTTGACATGATAATATACATAGAGAACCCCAAAAACTCCATAGAAACACTAATCAAAATAATAAACCAGGTAAGTAAAGTAGCAGGAACAAAATCAACACACAAAAAACATTTCCTTTTTTATATGCAAACAATAAATCTGAAGAAAAAGAAATCAAGAAAACCATCCCTTTTATTATTGAAACCAAAAAAAATCAAATACTTGGGAATAAACCTAACATAAGAGGTAAAGGACCTAAACAAGGAAAACTATAAAACATTATTAAAATAAAAAAGGAGACACAAAGAAATGAAAGCTGTCCCTCTGCTCATGGATTAGAAGAATTAATATTATCAAAATGGTTATCCTACCAAAAGGAATTTACAGATTCAGTGCTAGCCCAATAAAAATCTAAGTGACATTCTTTAAAGAAATAGAACAAAAATTGATGAAATTCATATGGGACCACAAAACCCTGAATAGCCAAAGTTCTCCTGATTAAAAAGGAAGGGAATGGAGATATCACAGTCCCTGACTTCAAACCATACTACAAAGTCATAATAATCAAAACTACATGGTACTGGCTCAAAAACAGATACAAAGACCAATGGAATTGAATAGAAAATCCAGAAATAAACCCACAGATTTACAGACAACTGTTTTTTGACAAAGAAACAAAGAATATGCAATGGTACAAGGACAGTTCAATAAATGGTGCTGGGAAAACTTGGCTTCTACATACAATAAAATGAAGCTAGATTACTACCTCTCACTATGCACAAAATCTAACTCAAAATTGATGAAAGAACTATACATAACACCTGAAACCCTAAAACACATAAAAGAAAAAAAAAATAGGTGAAACATTTCATGACATATACCTCAGTAACATCTTTTTTTTTTAAATATTTATTTATTTATACAAGAACCGGGGTACAGGCAAGATTTGTGGGAAGGTGAGAGGATTCACTAGACAGAATGGGGAATAGAACAGGCAGACTGACAAAATACACTGCTGAGGAGAGCAGTGGGTGCGACAGGAGAGGTCTGCCATGCCATGTGGGACCCTTGCTGGCCGGGATTGAACCAGGGCTACAGAGGCTGTGGACAGCCTCACAGCACTGCGCTCAACTGCCTATGCCACCAGGGGAGGCCCACCTTAGTAACATCTTTTTTTATTTAAATATTTTATTTTATATAATTCTTACATCTTTTTTCATCTTTGCACAATGTATGCATTTTCATTTTGGTTATATTCCCCATACAATTGCTCCCCCTCCCCTTATTTTGACTCTAGTCCTTCCTTTCCCCACCACCCCTGTAGTGTGTCTCTGGTTTATAGTTGCTTGTTGATTTTGATTTTTACTTTGTATTGATTAGTCTTTTTCCTGGTCTCTAATTTAGGTTTTCTAAATTCCTGCTATGAGTGAGACCATCTGGTATTTTTCTTTTTCTTTCTGACTTATTTCAGGAACTCTCCTTTACTGCTGGTGGGAGTGTAAACTGGTCCAACCACTATGGAGAGCTGTGTGGAGATTTCTTGAACTACTAAACATAGAGCTTCCATATGATCCAGCAATTCCACTCCTAGGTATTTACCCAAATGACACAGAGACAGTAATACCATAGGGCACCTGCATCCCTATGTTTATAGCAGCACTAGTTACAATAGCTAAGCTATGGAAGCAACCCAAATGCCCAAAAATAGATGACTGGATCAAGGTGATGTGGTACATATACACAATGGAATATTACTCAGCAATCAAAGAAAGATAAACACATGCAGTTTGAAGCAACATGGATGAAGCTAGAAGGGATCATGCTCAGTGAAATAAGTCACCTCAGTAACATCTTGAAAGACACATCACCCAAAGCAAAGATAGTGAAGGAAAGGATAAACAGCTGGGACCGCATCAATTAGAGAGCTTTTGGGCAGCAAAAGAGACATTAACCAAAATAAACAGACACCCCCCTGACTGGGAGAACATTTTTGCACACAGTAGAACTGATAAAGGGCTTATCAAAAAGATCTACAAAGAACTGATGAGACTCAGCAAAAACAAAGTAAACAACCCACTCAAAAAATGGGCAGAATCGTTAAAAGACACATCTCCAAAGAGGAAATATAAATGGTCAATCGGCATATGAAAAAATGTTCAACATCCCTCATAATCAGGGAAATGCAAATCAAAACCACAAATGAGATAGATACCATCACACACCAGTGAGAATGACACATATCAAAAAAACTAGCAACAACAAATATTGGTGAGGATGCGGAGAAAAATGAACTCTACTACACTGCTGGTGGGGATGCAAACTAGTCCAACCATTATGAAAAGTGCTGTGGAAGTTCCTCAAACTTTAAAAATGTAGCTTCCATATGATCCAGCAATTCCACTCCTAGGGATTTACCAAAAGGACACAAAAATAATTCAAAAGGACACTTGCACCCCTATGTTTACCGCAGCACTTTTTATAATAGGTAAGTTATGGAAACAACCCAAATGCCCAAAAATAGATGACTGGATCACGAAGATGTGGTATATATATGCAATGGAATATTATTCAGCAATCAAGAAAAGATAAACTCATACTATTCTCAGCAACATGGATGGAGCTGGAAGGGATCGTGCTCAGTGAAATAAGCCAGAAAGAAAAGGAAAAAATATCGAATGGTTCCACTTACAGGAGGAATGTAGAGGATCCAAATAAGTGATCAGGAAATAAAAGAAAGTAAATATACTAAAGTAAAAATCAAAATCAACAGGCAACTATAAACCAGAGACATTCTGCTGCGGGTGGGTGGAGAAGTGAGTAGGATCAAAATAGGGGTGGGGATAGCACAAGGGACTATGGTGATGGCACATGGGTGAATTGGTGGTGGGAATTTCATGGGGAGTATAACCAAGATGAGAAAGCATACATCGTACCAAAATGAAGAATGATGTAAAATAAATAAATAAACAAATAAATAAATATCTGTTTATTTATTTTTGCATAGAAGACCTGGGGTGTGAGAGGATTCACCAGAGACAGAGTGGGGAGCAGAACAGGCAAATCTACTGATAAACACTGCTGAGGATAACAGTGGGCGAGACAGGAAAGATCTGCTGCTCCAAGTTTGTTAGCTTCCTGGTAGGGATTGAACTTAGGCTACTGTGGTGATCGTGCTGGGACTTAACCCCTAGGCCACCAGGGAGGCCACAGTTTAGCTGGTTTTAAGTCCATTGTTGCACCAAGGACTAAAGTTATCTATTGTTTGCCTTCTTGATTACCTTTATTTTTCCCTTTTTCCCTGTTCCCTAGAATCTCTCTTGCAACATTCCCATGTTTATTCCACTGATAATTTTACTCATTGCTACTTAACATTTGTGGTGGGAAAGGGGAATGTTGAATTTTCTGATACTCTGATTGAGAATCAGTTTTATATCTTCTGAAGTAGTATTCCTACTCTTCCTCAAGCTGTAAAGCTGGGTTTAACAAGCATTTCTACATGTTCCCAGGACCAGAGTTTATTTTTTGTTTCTTTTCTTCCCCAACTTTACTTTATTCCCATCAGTGCTCTTAGAATAATTTCTGTTTCCTTAAACCCTACAAATGAATGAACATGTTTGTTCCTGAGAGGGGATATAAGCAATGGACTGGGTAGCTTCTTGTTGCAACAGGATTCCATCACCATACAGATTTTCAGGAATATTTTTTCCCTGCATATTAAGCCTTTGACTTCATATTAGAAGCCAAATAAGGTATCAAGTCAGATGATTAAATTTGGAGAGCAGGAGATCCACGGTTGGTTTTGTAAAAGAAATTTAGAATGTTTGGATTTGCAGGACCAATGTAAAATTTATGCTGAGAACTAAAAGGAAAATAAAGCATGTACAATGTGGTTTTATGAGCAAAGAAAATCCAATGCACAGTGAATGCATGTCACATAGTTCATACTAAATATATATATATATATATATATTTGTTAAGTGATGTGAGGAAGGAAGCAACTAAGGGATCTGGTACACAGAACTAAATGTAGATTAGATGTTCAGTGAAGACAACAGATGAAGTAGAAATTTATTTGAATAAAGAGAGGATGATCTAATTCACAGATGTGGAACTAATACTTATAGTAATAGTACTATTAGCATTAGTTCACACTTACATGGTGCTTAAGCTGAAAGTAGCATAGAGTTAAATATATTAAAAATTCAGATATGAGATGCTACTAAGAAAACAAGTCAGAAGGCAAAAGACAAATACTGTATTATTTCACTTATATGCAAAATGTAAAGAAACTAAGGGTCAGACTAAACCAAACCAATATGAAACTAAACATCAAATTATAGAATTGAGCATCCAGAGGAGGGACAGGAGCGTTGGGAGATAAGTATGGAGGGTGACAATGGGCTATGGTAGATGTTACGGTGCCTTGGTGGTGGGAGTGGTATTGGTGACATACATATTAAAAGGTATTTATCTATATTTCTGAATAATATGGGGTATTAAGAACTTTACCATTGTTCTATCTATCTATCGTCTATCTATCTATCTATCTATCTATCTATCTATCTATCTATCTATCTATCTATCTATCATTTATCATCTGTCATCTATGGAGTGCTCCTCTATCCATAACTACTAATATATTGTGTATATCATCTCTATCTATATATATCTATACATAGCTATGTCTATGTATATAATCTATCTGCCATCTACTAATAAATCATCTATCATCTATGTATTTATTCTTATTTGATTTTTAAGTCTTACAGGTTTATATATTATTATGTGTTTCCATTTTTTAATGAAGTCACTGTCACATAGAATACTGAAGTTTCAAAACTGGGTGCTTTGGTCTTAGGTATGTTGTGGTAACATAAATCTGAGGAGATATAAACTTATTTCCATGTAACCTATGCATTATTATAAATGAGTGTTATGCAATAGTGTGTGTGTATGTGTGTGTTTCTATGCACACAATTTACCAAAGGACACTTATAGCTGATGAGAGGTATAATAGAGGGTGAAACTGAGCTGGGCTTGGCAATGGCTCATATTTCTTTACTTGTTTTTTTTTTTTTAAGAATTATTTATTTGTGTATACAAGAAAGAGCTGGGAAACAGGCCAGAGGTATGGGGGTGGGAGTGAGAGGATTCACCAAGACAGAGTGGGGAACAGAACAGCAGATTGACTGAAATACACTGCTGAGGGGAGCAGCAGGTGAGTCAGGAGAGGTCTGCTGTGCCATGTGGGTAGCTTCCTGGCCGGAGATCAAACTCGTGCTGCAGTGACTGGGGATAGCTTCATAGGTTGTGTTTGAACCCTTTGCACCCACAGGGAGGCCCAAGAATGGCTCATATTTCCAACCTCTGTGCTTTATTGAATTTCGTGTTTGTGAAGCTGGTTCTTTTAAGTGATCAAAGTCCATCTAAGGTTTTCTGGAAAGATGATTCTGGATATCAGGGTTGCTTCTTTTATCATCTCATTTAGGACTTGTCTATCTCCTTCAGACAGGGTCTCATCTGCTGGGCTAGTCAGCTGCCCCCATTACCTGATTTTAATTTTGTTGCTGAATTGTATTACATTTTTTTAGGGTAAATTATAGGGACAAATTAATAAAACTTTTTTTAAAGATTTATTTATTTATGTATACAATAATTGGGCTATAGGTCAGAGGTGTGGGGGGTGTGAAGATTCAGCAGAGACAGAGTGGGGAACAGAACAGGCAGATTGACTGAAATACACTGCTGAGGGGAGCAGCAGGTGAATCAGGAGAGGTCTGCTGCACCATGTGGGTATCTCCCTGGCCAGGACTCAAACTCCTGCTGCTGTGGCTGTGGAGAGCTTCATAGGTTGCATCTTAACCCCTTGCACCACTAGGGAGGTCCAAATTAAGAAATATTAGGAACAAACAACTACTTCACTAACATACATCAAATTCAGTTAAAAAATAAATACAAAAACTCAATAAAATGCAAAACAAATTATAGGGCACATCAAGTATGAACATACTCCCATAAAGAAACTAAGGATATAAATATATGTCATATTTGAAGGAAAATTAGACAACAGTAATAAACTTCTTATCTAGTTACTTCTTCAACTGCTGCCTAGTAACTCTTTCTCCTTATTTTTTTATTTTCAAAATTTCAACAAATGCAATATAATTATGACTGCAAAGTAAATATTTCCCTAAACAGCTGTCAAATAAACTTTATGAGACACTTCTGTAATTCATCACTCTGCCATACCACTTTCATAAAGATAACACTGGCATGCTGTCAAGTTCGTCCCCTTTGTCAGGAGCTCTATCTCTGTCCCTCTTGTTTATGCTATTCTTTTGCCCCTTTGTCTCCCGTGTTATAACAGTGGTTAAGATTTATTAGAATTTTCCATCAAATTGAATAAAAATTGCTGGGTTAAAATGTCAATTTACATTTTGGAAATTTTTAATTAATGTTCTTTTAATTTCCTGTTTACAAAGTGACATGTTTATTGCAGAAGTGGAAATAGTTCACTAAAAAATAAATATTGTCCATGTTCTAGACTCAGATGATAACTTGATAATTTTTATATCTTTTTTTTTTTAAGATTTATTTATTTATTTATTTATATAAGCACTGGGTACAGAAGCGCAGGAGGATGAGAGAATTCACCAGAGCCAGAGCGGGAAACAGAACAGGCAGATGGACCGAAATACACTGCTGAGGGGAGCAGTGGGCGCAACAGGAGAGGTCTGCTTGTCATGTGGGACCCTTGCCGGTGGCAGGGGATCGAACCGGCACTGCAGAGGCTGTGGGCAGCTTCACAGCCCAGCGCTCAACTGCTACGCCACCAAGGGAGGCCCTAATTTTTATATCTTATTGTCTCTTTATAATATTTTGATTATGAAAACTGCAAACACATGCTAAAGTAGAAAGAATAATATAATGGATATCCATATCCCATAATGACTCTTTAGTTATTTTCTAACAATCAATATTCTCCACTTCTCTCCCACCAATCCCACTGGGGTTATTTCAAAGAATTTTCATGAGATCATATTTTTTTTTTCCAGTGAGTGGCTCAGTGTAAATTTTTGAGCGATAATATTTTTAAAATTTAATTTATTTCATTATTATCTTTATGTGAACATTTACATGTTGGGTACCAGTTCATAAACATAAAAGACTGCATGTTCAGCAAAGTCTTACTTTCACCCAAATTCTCTTCCCTTTTATACTAATCCATCTTTCCTCATGTGGGGAAACATTTTTGATTTATTCTTACACTCTTCTTGGAAACTATTCGCAAATGATTACATAGGTTTCCTATTTCTTTATTAAATAAAAAGCATTGGATCAAATATTTTTCTTTACTTTGCTTGTTTGAAAAATTGTGCCCTTCATACTCATTTTCCACAGTATATATATATATATGCATGTGTGTATATATATATATATATATATATATCCTTCATTACTTTTTTAACACTTGCATAAAACCCAATTGTGTGGATTTATTGATGATTCGATTTTCACTGATGGGTGTTAGCCATGTGCTCAGGTTTTTGTCATTATATATAATGGTTCATAGAATAAATATATGCATGCATTAGCTTATATATTTGTCAGTTTGATTTGGGGACACATATACAGAGGAATACTCCCCAAAATAAATGTGATTCAGAGGAAATTTTCTTCTGAACAGTTAACATTTTCTTTTCTTTTTTTTAAATGATTTATTTATCTATGCGTACAAGAACTGGGGCACAGGCTAGAGGTGTGTGGGGTGAGATGATTCACCAGAGACAGAGTGAGGAACAGAACAGGCAGACTGAAATATACTGCTGAGGGAAGCAGTGGTGGGCAAGACAGGAGAGGTCTGCTGAGCCATATGGGTCACCTCCCTGGCCAGGGATCTAACTCATTCTGCAGTGGCTGCAGGTAGCCTCCTAGTGCTGCATCTTAACTGCTTGCACCACCAGGGAGGCCCCAACAGTTAACATTTTCTACAAGAGTTCCTTTGTTTTAGTCTTTCCACCAGATTATGATGTCAAGCATTTAGATTTTAGTCAACCTGATATGTGAAATATAACATTTTTTTTAACCTTAAAAATTATCAAACTTGGGCTTCCCTCGTGGTGCAGCGTTTGAGTGCTGGGTTGCGAAGCTGTCCGCAGCCTCTGCAGCGCCACTTCTATCCCCCGCAGCCGGCGAGGGTCCCACATGGAGCGCAGACCTCTCCTGCAGCCCCCTGCTCCTCTTGGCTGTATACTTCGTCAGTCTGCCTGCTCTACTCTCCGCTCTGACTCTGGTGAATTCTCTCACCCTCCCGCACTTCTGACTGTACCCAGTGCTTGTATAAACAAATAAATAAATCTTAAAAAAAAAAATCAAACTTTGGGCTCCCCTGGTGACACAAGGGGTTAATATACAGCACTATGAAACTATCTGCAGCCACTGCAACACCAGTTTGATTCCTGGCCAGGGAGCTGACACACATGGTGCAGTAGACCTCTCCTGTCTCGCCCACTGCGCCCCTCAGCAATGTATTTCAGTAGATCTGCCTGTTCTGTTCCCCACTCTGCTCTAATGAACACTGTCACCACCCCCCACCTCTGGTCTGTACCCCAGTTGTTGTATGCATAAATAAACAAATATACAAAAACTTTCCATTTAAGATCATGAAACCAAAAATTAAAAAGATAATAAAGCTCTAGAAAACAAATTCACAGATTATCCAGCTAAAATTAATAGAAAATGAATAAAATATCTGGAAAATGGAATATGTTTGCCATATGAATGGAGTATATAAAAATCACTGAAATTATAGAACTGAAAACATAACCTACCAGTAATTAAGAACTCAAGAGACAGATTTATAGAGTGGATAATATATGTATATATATTTCTTTATTTTTAAAATATTTTATTTATTTATACAAGAACCGGGGTATAGGCCAGATGTGTGGGAGGGTGAGAGGATTAACTAGAGATAGAGAGGGGAACAGAACAGGCAGACTGACTGAAATACACTGCTGAGGGTAGCAGCAGGTGAGACAGGAGAGGTCTGCCGCACCATGTGGGTTTCTCCATGGCCGGTGGGATGGAACATGCACTGCAGAGACTGTCAACAGCTTCATAGTGCAGCGCTCAACCACCTGCACCACCAGGGAGGCCCTATGTATATATTTAACTGAAAAACAAGTTGATTAAAAAATCCAGGCTAAAATAAAGAAACAATAAAAATATATAAAGTGTATTTTTAAATTAGTAACAAAATATTTATCTGCAGTTAACACTTAAATCCAACTTTGTATTAGAATATCTAGCTTATGCAATAAGAAATAGAAAGTTTAAGCACTAGAAAAGAAAAAAATGTACCCTTCAGTTTTGTAGATAACATAGTTAAACAAATTTAAAATCCAAAATAATCAAAAAGTAAGCTGACAGGTGAATTGAATGTAAAAGCAGTATTTTCATGTACAAATAAAAATGAATTAAAAACATCAAAATATTATTGAGAAATAATAAATAACTAGAAATAAATGTGATAAAGAGGCATGAGATTTGTACCCCAAATACAACAAATTTAAATGAAAGAAAATAATGAGGGATAAATAAGTGAAATATTTAACATCTAATAATAATACTTACAAATATAGATATTAAAATTTTCCCAAATCTGATCTTTAGAATCCAAAACCACAATGAGATACCATCTTATACCACATATTAAAAAACAAACAAAAAAAACAAAAACAAACAAAAAAACAACTAGCAAAAACAAATGTTGGCAAGGATGTGGGGAAAAAGGAACTCTACTACACTGCTGTTGGGAGTACAAATTGATGCAATCACTATGGAAAACTGTGTGATTTTCCTCAATCTGCTAAAAATGGAGCTTACATATGATCCAGCGATTCAACTCCTAGGGATCTACCCAAAGGACAAAAAACATTAATTCAAAAGGAAACCTGCACCCCTATGTTTATTGCAGCATTATTTACAATAGGTGAGGTATGGAAACAAGTCAAATGCCCCAAAATAGATGACTGGATCAAGAAGATGTGGCACATATATACAATGGAATATTACTCAGCAATCAAAAAGATAAAACTCATGCCATTTGCAGCAATATGGATGGAGCTGGAAGGGATCATGCTCAGTGAAATAAGCCAGAAAGAAAAAAGAAAAATATTGATGGTATCACTTATAGCAGGAATGTAGAGGATCCAAATAAGGGATCAGGAAATAAAAGAAAATAACTATAATAAAGTAAAAATCAAAATCAACGGGCAACCATGCTAATAGGTGAGAGGTGATGCCACATACTGGTATGGGTACCTTAATTATGGATAGGGTGTGGTAACATACATTAGAAGAGGTGTGAAACTTTTCCTCTGAATGTTGTATACCAACATTGCCTCTATAAAAAGTAATGCAATTGAAAGGAAATCAAGAAAAGTAAAAAAGAAAGTGACAAAATTTAAGACAGGGTAGTAGGGCTTCCCCTGGTGGCGCAGTGGTTGAGCGCTAGGCTGCGAAGCCGCCTCTGCAGCACTGGTTTGATCCCCGGCTGCGGGCGAGGGTCCCACATGGCGTGACAGACGTCTCCTGCCATGCCCGCTGCTCCCCTCAGCATTGTAGTTCACCAGTCTGCCTGTTCTGTTCCCCACTCTGTCTCTGGTGAATCCTCTCACCCACTCCCTCCATTTCTGGCCTGTACCCCAGCTCTTGTATGCATAAATAAATACCTCTTAAAATATATATTTGTTATTGAAGTATCATTGTCCCACTGTTACCTGTTTCTTTATATTTTATTTGATTATTTCTGGGTCATAAATCACGTTTTGAGCTTTTATTTTTTATGGTTGTATTTATGATTTAAATTAAATCTGTCAAGCATTTATTTCATTAGTCTTTAATTTCCAGGAGCCTGCTTTAACTTTCCTATCAGTGAGCTGCAAAATTAATAAATATGTGAATACAAATCTAAGCAGAAGTCTCATGTAAAACTGAAGAAGTCATGAGAAAACAAAATACCAATCGATACGTTTTACTGTTCTAGGGCCCTCCCTCTTGGCCTAGGGGCTGATCTCAGTGCTGTCACCGCCATGGCCTGAGTTTGATACCCCGCCAGGGAGCTAACCCACATATGGTACAGCAGACCTCTCTTGTCTCGCCAACTACTCCCCTTAACTGTGCTTTTCAATAAATCTGCCTGTTATGCTCCCCACTCTGTCTCTGGTGAATCCCCTCACCCCCTGCAACTCTAGCCTACACTTCAGTTCTTCTTCACACACACACTCACACACCCCACACACACAGGACACACACAAATACTTTTACTGTTCTAGGAATCTAAGGTGGTTGAAGTGAGTTATGTGGAATTAATATAATTCAATGGAAGAGATGAATTTTAAATGAAGTGAAGAATTGTAAAGCCATGTAATATTTTATTTTATTTTTTATTTTTTAACATTTATTTATTTTTGCATGCAAGAACTTGGTACAGGCCAGAGGTGTGGAGGGTGAGATGATTCACCAGAGACAGAGTGGGGAGCAGATCTGGCAGAGTGAGTGAAATACACTGCTGAGGGGAGCAGCCAGCAAAACAGGAGAGGTCTGCTGTGCCATGTGGGTCACCTCCCTGGCTGGGGATCAAACTCATGCTGCAGTGGCTAGGGATAGTTTCATAGGTTGCATCTTCATCCCTTCCCTTGCGCCACCAGGGAGGCCCTATATTTTATTTTTTTAAAATATTTATTCATTTATCCATACAAGAACTGTGGTACAGGCCAGAAGTGCTGGGGGTGGGGTGGGGGGGGGAAGATTCACCAGAGACAGAGTGGGGAGCAGAACAGGTAGACTGATTGAAATACACTGCTGAGAGGAGCAGCAGGTGAGACAAGAGAGATGTGCTGTGCCATGTGGGTCACCTCTCTGGCCAGCCCGAGATGGAACTCATGCTGCAGTGGCTACGGATAGCTTCACTGGTTAAGCTGGGCTTAACCCCTTGTGCCACCAGGGAGGCCCCATGTAATATTTTAAAAACATAGGCATCGATAAAATATTGGAGTTTACTTTTTGTGCATGTCTTGTTTCCTCATTAGACTGTTATTGTCAAGTTGTATGGAGGATGCCAGTTCCCTGTCTACCCCCCATGAACTGTTTATTCATTTTATTCAGCTACAATTGTGCCTTCTCATCCTCCATTTTTTAGTTTAGTATCCAAAATCAGACATTCTGCAGTGATGACCTTCCTTTTGTTTTTCTCCCTATATATTTTATATCCTTTTGTATAGCCTTTCCTGATGAAGTCTTCACATTTTCATTTTTTTATTATTTTATTTTAATAACTATCCTTGAATATTCCTCTTTCAATACTTTGCAACAACACTTTCTCATTAAATGAGATATGTTTAGGTAGCAAGATCAACACACTCATCAAAATAAAACAAAATAAAACAAAACAAAAATAAAAACCTGTAAGATGCTGTAAATGCAATGAGTAAAATCAGGCTATTTTTCACCTTCCACACAACAGACAGTCCACACCTTGAAATGTTATGTTTACCATCATTTGGACATCTAGCAAACAACTGATGGGCCTTTTATTTGCAACTATGTATCAGTTGTATGGTATTGGCACTTTGCAGTGTAAAGAGGGCAGGGGAGTTGCTGTTCTGCCTCTCTGTCTTTTGGAGTCTCCTGCTCTGTCAGCCTGCCTGCGTGCATGGTCCTCAGTTTCTTCATTAAAAACCTGCAAAATATGAAAGGCCCCAAATTCTCTTTTTGTCTGACAATTAACCTACCTGGCCTGGGATGGTTGCACAATCGATGCACAATTAAATTTGAATTTTAACATAATAATTTAATTAATATGTTACAATTAATGTTGAGGGAGTAGAGAAGCAGCTAGCTAGAGAGCTGGCCTGCCAGAGCTGGCTGGCAGGGGCTGGTTGCAAAATAGCAGACTAAAGTTAGATGCTTGAGAGAGCAGAAAGCTGACAGGTAAAGTCTGCTAGCCACAGAGCAGCAGGTAGAAGCTGGTAACCACAAGTGGCATATAGAGGCACACAGTAGCTTCTTCTGGCGTCACACCTCTGGGTGGCAAAGTGGGATAATGAGGCAAAGGAGGGTAATGGAAAAGCACCAGAAAGGGGAAAGTCCCCATGAGACATTATAAAAGTAAAACTATCCCCAATAGTAATGGGCTCCTCCTTTGGACCCCTTCTTGCTGTCAGGAGTCTCTCTTGCAATAAACCTGACATTGCTAACGTACAGTCGAGTGTGTCGGTGATTACTCTTCAATGGTTTGAACACAAGAATCTAAATTGGTGACAATATCATAATTGACTGAAAGTATGTAATAATTTGCTGAATCTGGAAAACTTGCCTCTAACATTCTCCGTATTTTACTTTAAAAATTCTGTTTATCTTCATTAAATTATAAACCTGCAAAGACAAGGTTTTTGATTATGTTGTTAACTGCTGCATCCCCATTCATAGAATAGTACCCAAAAAATAGCTTATGGTCATTTAGCATTTGTGGAATGAATTATTGGAACAGACTTTTCATGTAATTACATTTCTCTCATAAAACTACACTATAAAATGTAGATTATAGTGTTTGGCTCACATAGCCATTGTATAGTTCTGTTTTAGTATGGAGACACAGGATTTTAAGACATTTCTAATCAAAGTCATTGAAGATATTTATCTACTTACAGTATACTCACTCTACTAATTTCATATTTGGTGAAATGTTCAAAGCTTGCAGATCTAGTATGAATTATTTGCATTTTGCTTGTAGATGTGGTAGTTTTTATTCACTAAATATGCTAAACTTTCTGGATTTTGTTATTGCTTTCATGTAACTGGTAGTAGTGATTCCTTGATACATGTAGTTCAACTACATTTTTTAATTATTAAAAATTACAACACATAAATCTGAGCATTTTAACCATTTTTAAGTGTACGGTTAGTAACATTAAGTACATTGACATTGTGGTACAACCTTCTTTAGAACTTTTTCATCTTGCAAAATTAAAACTTTTTACCCATCAAATACTAACTCCCATTCTCATTTTACCTCCCCAATAACCTCTAACCCTGGCAATCACTGCTTTATTTTCTATCTCTCTGAATTTGATGATTCTTTTAGGGAGAAAGGATGTCATGAGCAAACTACATACAGGCTTTGTGGACTCCATCCCCAATTCATCAAGACACTGGAAACTACAAATCCCATAATCACCAAAGGGAGGGCTGAAAGGACCTGAGGGCAGATTTAAGCAGCCATGTTTTCTGTTTGGATATATAAGCAGCCATGTGAGCTGGGGTCACCCTTTGGCCCCATGGTGCTTGGATATTCACGAGCTCTCATGGGTCATGGGAATTCCAGGTCAGTGGAACAGGCAAGATGCATTTACGAATTTATCTCCCTATTTTTCTCCCTGAGTTATTCATTTCCTCATTTCCCCTTCCCCATTTCCTCATTTCCCCTAAACCTTTGATTAACCTTTTGTGTGTCCCTGCAGTTTATCATTAATAAGTCCTTTTTAAGCATGCAGGTGAGGACCCACAGTCAGGCTGTGGGTTTCATATCGAGGTTGCTCTGTAACAATTCTATTAACTCTATATAAGATAATTTTATTTTATTTTATTTTTTTTAATTAAGATAATTTTATTTTATTTTATTTATTTTTTTTAAGAGAGGCATGTTTTATTTATTTATTTGTTTGTTTGCTTGTTTGTTTATACATGTACTGGGTACAGTCAGAAGCACGGGAGGGTGAGAGAATTCACCAGAGCCAGAGTGGGGAGCAGAGCAGGCAGAAGGACCGAAGTACACTGCTGAGGGGAGCAGCGGGCGGCAGGAGAGGTCTGCACGCCATGTGGGACCCTCCTCCAGTGGCCGGGAGCAGTCAGGGATTGAACTGGCGCTGCAGAGGCTGCAGGCAGCTTCGCAACCCAGCGCTCAACTGCTGCGCCACCGGGGAGGCCCTCTATAAAAGATAATTTTAAAGTGTTTTCCTTTTGCATTTTTTTTTCACTTAATGTCTTCAAGGTTCATTCTTGTTGTACTAATTATCAAAATTTCCTTCCTCTCTAAAGCTGAATACAATTCCACCGTATGTATATACCACATATTTTCTGTTGAATTGTCAGTGGACACAAGTTGCTCCCACCTAAAAAATATTTTGAATATTCCTTCTATGGACACCTGTCTATGGTTGTACAAATATGTCTTCATGATTTAGTTTCCTCTTCTTTTGGAAATATACCTAGAATTGAACTTTCTGGATCATATAGTAATTCTATGTTGACTTTAAAAGATATCACCCTGTAATTTTCATGAATGCTTCAACAATTTACCTTCCCACCTGCAATTCAGAAGGATTCCAACATCTTCACACCTTTGACAAAACCTATTTTCTTTTCTTTTTTTTTAATAGCTATCTTAGTGAGTGTGGTATGGTATCACACTATGGTTTTCTCTATCCCATTACATCTCTGATTTCAATTTGAATTTTCCTAATGACAGAAAAACTCAAATTCTTCATGAATAAAGAAGGCCTTCTGTAACATTTCTGGGAACTTAGTCTTATTTTCAGAATAGTTCCCATTCCAGTGAGAAGGCTAGTCTTTGAATCAATATGCAGGAAGAATGTAGAACATCTGAGGTCTTTCAAACATCATGAGCCAGAACAGCTTGCCCTCTTCTTACTTTATTTGCATTTGGGTTCTGAGAAAATGTGTATTACATTAGGAAATGGCTTAAATGTTTAAAATGGTTTAAATAATAAATAATGAAAACTTAGACTGATCAATTTGCAAATCTTGATGCATTTGCTTCAAAATGTTTAATTAAAAATCCTATTGACAGTGTTTTATAGTTTTCTTTGTATAGGTCCTTTACCTCTTTTGTTAGATTTATTCCCAAGTATTTGATTTTTTTTTGTTTTGATAATAAAAGGGATGTTTTTTGATTTCTTCTTCTTCAGATTTATTGTTTGTGTATAGGAAGGCTACTGACTTTTGCGTGTTGATATTGTATCCTGCCACTTTACTGAACTGATTGATGAGTTGAATTAGTTTTTCTGTGGAGTTTTTGGGGTTCTCTATGTATATTATCATATCATCTGCAAATAGTGATAGTTTGACTTCTTCTTTTCCTATTTGGATTCCTTGTATGTTTTCTCTTGTCTTATTGCTCTGGCTAGGACTTCCAGTATTATATTGAAAAGCAGTGGTGAGAGTGGACATCCTTGTCTTGTTCCAGATCTTAATGGGAATGCTTTCAGCTTTTCACCATTGAGAATGGTACTGGCTGTTGGCTTGTCATATATGGCCTTTATGATGTTGAGGTATGTTCCTTGTATCCCAAGAATTTCAAGGGCTTTTATCATGAATGGGTGTTGCACTTTTATGAAAGCTTTCTCGGCATCTATTGATATTGTCATATGGTTTTATATTTCTTTTTGTTGATGTGTTGGATAATCTTGATTGATATTTGGATGTTGAACCATCCTTGTGTTCCTGGAATGAATCCCACTTGGTCATGGTGAATTATCTTATGGATACATTGTTGATTCTGATAGCTAAAATTTTATTGAGGATATTTGCATCAGTGTTCATTAGGGAGATTGGCCTGTAGATTTCTTTTTTTTCTGTTGTCCTTGTTCGGTTTTGGTATTAATGTAATGTTGGCTTCATAGGACGTGTTTGGTATTATCCCTTCCTTCTCAATTTTTTGGAAGAGGTTGTGAAGGATAGGCACTAATTTGTTTCTGAACGTTTGGTAGAATTCATTTGTAAATCCATCAGGTCCTGGGCTTTTGTTTTTGGGGAGGTTTTTGATTACCATTTCAATTTTGCTGCCTGTAATTGGTCTGTTGAGATGTTCTATTTCTTCTTTATCTAGCTTTTGTAGAGTTGTAGGAATTTGTCCATCTCCTCTAGATTGTTGAACTTGTTTCCATATAACTGTTCATAGTAGTTACTGATTATTCTTTTGATTTCTGCTGTGTCCATTGTGATTTCTCCTCTTTCATTTATGATCCTGTTTATTTGTGCTTTCTCCCTTTTTTCCTTTGTGAGCCTGGCTAGGGGTTTGTCTATTTTATATATTTTTTCAAAGAACCAGCTCTTGGTTTCATTGATCTTTTGGATATGCACATCAAAGACATCTTTACAGACACATCACCCAAAGCAGTGATAGTGAAGACAAAGATCAACAGCTGGGACTACATCAAATTAAAGAGCTTCTGCACAGGAAAAGAGACATAACAAAAACAAAGAGAATCCCCACCGCCTGGGAGAACATTTTTGCACACAACACTAATGATAAAGGACTGATCACAAAAATTTGCAAAGAGCTGATGAGACTCAACAACAACAAAGAAAATAATCCAGTCAAAAAATGGGCAGAAGAGCTAAAAAGAAACTTCTCTGAAGAGGAAATTCAAATGGCCAGCAGGCATATGAAAAAATGTTCAACATCACTTGTAATCAGGGAAATGCAAATCAAAACTACCATGAGATACCATCTTACACCAGTGAGAATGGCACATATTAAAAAAACTAGCAACAACAAATGTTGGCAAGGATATGGAGAAAAAGGAACGCTTCTTCACTGTTGGTGGGAGTGCAAACTGGTCCAACCACTATGGAGAGTTGTGTGGAGATTTCTGGACCTCTAAACATAGAGCTTCCATGTGATCCATCAATTCCACTCCTAGGCATTTACCCAAAAGACACAGAAACATCAAATCGAAAGAGCACCTGCACCCCTATGTTTATAGCAGCACTGTTTACAATAGCTAAGCTTTGTTAACAACCCAAATGCCCAAAAATCGATGACTGGGTCAAGAAGATGTGGTACATATATACACGGAATATTACTCAGCATTCAAAAAAGATAAACACATGCAATTTGCAGCAACATGGATGGTGCTGGAAGGGATCATGCTCAGCAAAATAAGCCAGAAAGAAAAAAAAAAATACCGGATGGTCTCACTCATAGCAGGAATCTAGAAAACTTAAATAAGGGACCAGGAAAATGAATAACTATAAGAAAGTGAAAATCAAAATCAACAAAAAACTATGAACCAGAGACACTCTTTGGGGGGTGGGGGGCAGGGACAGGAGGGATTGGGTCAAAATAAGGGGGTTGAAATTGTATGGGGAATATAAAAATAAAATTTATTTTTAAAAAAACAGAGATTCATAAAGAAAAAAAATTGTCTTTTAAAAAGAGTTGAAAAACATGACTTTCCTGGGAATGACTGGCAATAGCTTTCATGAGGCGTCTCACCTGAGTAGTCTGGTTTCTAAGCATGGTCATTTTGTTTGAGTTTTTTTTCCTACATTTTACTTATAATCGCTATGGGTTTGGAAAAAGACAGCACTATGATTTTATGCATCCATTTTACCCATGAATCTTATACCCAGTATGTTTCTTTTAAAAACCATTAATTGCTATGTGTTGAATGGGGAAGTTACCATATGGGACTAAGTGAAAGTCTCATCTAATTAAGATTTCATTCACTATAGAGACTAAAATAACAATAACAAAGAACTGCATGGCCCTATGTCCCTTTCTGTTCCAACTCTATTACTGCCCCGGCGCTATTACCAGTCTGGCAGGACTCTGAGTGACAGGGCTAAATCTTTTCTGGGTTGGTTTCTAACTCATCAGAGCTTCCTTCCCTTCTTTCCTTTTAATCTTCACTCAAAGAACAAAAATAATGACAGTCAATATTATCTCAATTAATTGGGAAAGTGATCAGTTTCCCTATTGTGGCTATAAATCAAAGAACACTGCACACATTTAAGAAATGTCAACTCTTTAAAAGTTAAATGGTGTGAGGCAGGCATATGTCTGGGTTTCACCGTGACTGATGCTTATAGCATTTGAATCCATTTTAGAAAAATAATTATAAAATCATGAATAACATTTAGAAAAAGAAATGGGAAAAAATGTTTATGCAATCAAAATGCCCGATGGATCAAATGTTGTGGTATATGTACATAATGGAATATTGGATCAGTGATCAAAAAGGTCAAACATATGCCATTATGGCAACATGGATGGATCTAAAGGGATTATGCTAAGCAAAATAGGTCAGAAGGAAAAACAGAAATATCAGATGGTTTCACTTATATGCAGAATATAGCGAAAACAAGCAAAATATGAAGAAAAAAAATTAGCAAGCTGGCCATAGATCTGAGGCATACAAGGGAGGAGAAGGGAGAGGGGTCATAATAGGGAAGGGGAGAACCCAAGGGAATATGGTGATGGTTCCCAGGTAATATGGTGGCAGGAGAACTATGGGGGCTGAGCCTGAGGGGAGATACCAATTATTGTACAAAAATGAAAAACAATGTAAAAAACTTAAAAAGTTTATGCTTCTTATTAATTTTCTTCCTCTTTTTACTTCCTGTTTGTGTCTTTCTTAGTACCATTAATTAATGGTACTAAGTAACTTAAGTAACTTCTTTCTGATATTTACTCACACCAGACACTGCACTGGATGTATTCATAGAGAAAACACTGATTAAGTACTTACTATGGGGTTTGTATTTATAATTTAATGAAACCATCATCATAACCAGGATGAGGTTCTTCTGTGGTCTCCAGCTTTCAGGAGAGGAAACTGAAGTAAGGAATTTAAATATCTAACTAAAATGTTATTGACGGTTGAGAATGCAAGAAGTTTTAATCCAACATGTGATTCCCCTGGTTAGTACCCCCCACTGAGAAGAAGCAATATCCCTTCCTGTCAAGTTGCTGACAAATTGCTGAGGTCTAAACAGCATGTGCAATGACAGAGAGATGCACAGGATGCTATCAGGCAAGTAAGGATGCATTCTGTTAACTCTACCTGAATAAAAAGATGTTTCAGTCTAGAAATTGAAATGTCTAATTCAATTTTGTTAAGAATGCAGTGAAAAAAAAAAAAACGCACACCAAATTTCTTTTTTTCCCCCACTGATGCTCTATGTACAGGGGACCTTCTTTGTCAGATCCCAGTAGAAGAAGTAGCACCCTGACAATATGCCTTTCCTAGGACAAGAGACACCTCCAAGTGACAGCATTGATGTTACTACCTCAGAGGGAGTTGGTTGCTACCAGCTAAGATGAGCACTCATCAGTGAGAACAATATCACACATCTCAAATCTATACTTTAAATAAAAACTTTGATCAGAAACAGCACCAGGTTGACTCTTTAGCAAAGACAGAAGTAAACTTCCAAATTAAAAACTTGAGGCAGTAGTAAAAAAAAGCTTGATATAAATACCTTTGTCATAGATTATTTTCATCTTAGGTTGATTGTTGCAAAAAAGTAGATTAACAAAAAGACATATCCAAAAAAATTTTCTTCAAATCTAGAAAACAACTGAGAATGCCAGTGATCTGCTTCATTCCCAGGGTGCATTGTTAGAACAGTTCTTAAAGCTAGCACCTCTACCTCTGAGGTGTGGGAGAATGCATTTCTACATGGAAGAAGTTCCATCAACTTTCTTTTCTCCCTTCCCCAAGCTTACCTGAACCTCAGAACTTTGGTGGGGTGCACATCTCTATCACCTCCAACTCTTACTGAAACCCACTCTTGATGCCACTCTGATGTTTGAGCACTGCCCCTAGAATCTGGGGCCAGAGCACAGCTTGGGAAGAACCCAGACTTCAGAGTTCCACATACCTGCTAGGGAGGGCTGTCACTCTGTTTCTGAGCATCATGAGTCCCTGAGACTACTGCTGATGTATAAAACAGGAAGGTAACCCATGCACTGAGTTATTCTGTGAGCACCACGTGGAGGCACAGACATTAAGCCCCCACCCTGGGAGGACAATCAGATACGCGTAGATCTGAGGACTCTTGTCCCTATTGAAATAGCTTAGACTTATGCCCTGCTAATGGCTCAGAGCACCAAATACACCAGGGTAACTTGCTGCTCTCCAAGAAGAAACTTCCTTCCCAGGCTCTCTGCCCTGTTTTTACTGACCTCCCCCAGGTCGGTTTATCTGTCATCTGAAAGATGGGATTCTCCTCAGTGTTGACTCTGTTTACTACAGTTTCACTTGCTTGCATTGGTGCATTGGTGGACAGTTGGCATTTCCATTTGGGATTGTAAATTGCTATTTCCTTCTTTTGTCCTAAACTTCTTTTAAAAACTTTTCACAGAACGATTTTTTTTGTTGTTGTTGTTATCAGTTTGACACTGGCATATTGAAAGGAAGAGAAACTGTCTTCCAAGTAAATATATATGTATGAATTTAGTGAGCAGAAAAAGGAACAGTCTGATCGCCCTGCATGATATTTTACCAGAGAATGGGAAATGTTCAGGAAGAGTGGAGCTTATTTGTAAGGAGATTTTTGGGTCATATCAGTCAATATCATTAGAATTATTATTTAGCCAAATAATTCACAAGTAAACGTTAGTAAATACAGACATTTAGAATGGCCCATTAGACTTCTGTGTTTTCTGAAGGAACAAGGGGGGATAAGATATTGAGAAAGAACCTTATTACTATGTATTAACACCAAAATGTAACTGAGACACATGAGACAAACATTTCATAGTGTAGATATAATAAAAGCTAGAAAATTAAGAATTTTTTTGTTACTCATATACTGGCTACTTAAATGTGTTGTCAAAATACATAATGAATGGAAGGAAGAATAATGATATGGTTTTAAAATGAAAAATTCAGGCCTCCCCTGCTGGTGCAGGTGGTTTAGCACAGCGCTGTGAAGCTGTCTGCAGCCTCTGCAGTGTGGTTGGATCCCAGCCGGTGGGTGAGGGTCCCACATGGGGTGCCAGACCTCTCCTGCCATGCCTGCTGCTCCCTTCAGCAGTGTATTTCATCAGTCTGTCTGTTCTGTTCCCTGCTCTGTCTCTGGTGAATCGTCTCACCCTCCTGCAAATATGACCTGTACTCCGGTTCTTATATGGGAAAATATATAAATCTTTAAAAAAATAAAATGAAAAATTCAATAATTTATGTTTATAAGACATAACTGGCTTGATTTGATTTTTTTCCTAATCTCCCCTCATTGAGCAGTAACTTGAATATTGAAGATACAAGTTGAAGAAATAGACTTTATTTCTGAGATATCAACTTGTCATTAGCTACTTATTTGATGAATAGTTATTTGTCAGTTGTTTACCACCCTTAAGCTCAGCTTTTTCTCATATAAAGTTGGAATGCATTCTTCTACCATCTATAACTCTGACAGAGTTATTGCTCATTGCTGCTATGGCTTCTACTACTATTACAACTGCTACTTATGTCACTGTTGTGACAATCAGGATATCCATAAAGTGTGAAAAACCACTGGCACATATGCAAAGCTCAGGTGAATTGCACTTTCCCATAAATATCCCAAAGATGATGAAATGAAGGTCCTTAGATCAAATTTTGATAATAGTTTTGGTCTACATCAATTTTCTTTCTTTTTTTAATATTTATTTATTTATTTATTTATTTGTTTGTTTGTTTATTTATTTATTTATTTATACAAGCACTGGGTACAGTCAGAAGCGTGGGGTGGTGATCATCAGAACCAGAGAGGGAAACAGAATGGGCAGACCAACAAAATACACTGCTGAGGGGAGCAGCAGCGGGTGGCAGGAGAGGTCTGCATGCCATGTGAGACCCTCGCGGGTGACTGGGGATCAAACCTGTGCTCAACCGCTGTGCCACCAGGGGAGGCCCTGTCTACATCAAATTTTATGATACAATTATGTGAATTGAGGAAATTATAAGTAGACTATAACTATTATTTTTCTAACAAATTTATGTATCCCCTTGTTCAAAAATGACTAGATTTGGAAGTCTGAGAGTATTATGGAAAGGGGAGCCTCTGGGAAAACTTTGAAAGATGTTTGGGGTCAGAATTTGGAAGATTATCTTGAAATATTCTCTGGTCCACTAGGTCATCATCCTCCCACTAGAATTATATTCAACTGAGTCTATCCCCAGTATGAAAAGGAATATAGATAACTTTATTTGCAGAACCATGACAGTGAGAAGAGACCTACAAGAAGGTCATAATGGTATTTCCTGAGAAGTGGTAATTGTGCTGAGAATTTAAGTCAGCGGGGCTATCTCAAGGGATGTAAGGGATGGTGATTGCAAGCATTGAGTTGAATGCAAGAACACATAGATATGACCCATATAAGGGGTGGGGGTTAGACAGACAAGGTGAAATTTAGAAACTGAAAGAATATCAAGGAGATTCAAATGTTGAGAGTGAGTGAAAGGATGGCATAAAGTCAGAATGTAATTGTTATAGCAACAAATTATGTGGGATGCCATATATCATTTGATGTATTTTGATATTTATTAGAAAAACAATTAAAAAACAAAAACATTCAGATTAGAGCTTGAAATATCTTTGGTTGTATGTAGAAAAGGGAATTAATAGTGAGTAAAACTCATGTGTATAGATTGCTTAATAAGTTCTTAGTATACTCCAGGACAGGAAAGAGATTATGACTTTGATTAAAATACTAATAAGGCAGCTATAACAAAGTGAGGAGATTTTCTAGAAATAAAACACCAGGACAAAGTAATATATTATAATTGGAGGACAAATTGGAGAATGCTATCCAAACCTGCTTGTAGTTTTCTAAACAGCATAAAAATTATGAATATTGGTAACATTAATTTTCTTTTTTAAAGGAAAATATAGGTTTAATGATGGGTCTAGATCATAGTCAACTGTTTGAATACTTTAATTAAAGTGTGAGCATGGGTAAGAATATCTAGGGAGAGAGAAGAGATTAGGAAGACAATATGTGAAAATGAGAAATTTTCTTATCTAAAAAGAATAATGTGTAGCTCATTATTATAAAAAATGAATATAAGTATTCATAATGAGAACTTAGAAAAATGACAAAACACTTAAAACAAGTAACAAAATCTATTCTTCTTAATTTGCATTCTAAAACTGTTGCCAATTTTCAAGTAACCCAATAATAGGCTTATCATATAGAGTAAGTTATCTATGATTTCAGTGAATTCCAAAGCCACTGTATCTACAGGTGGAGAACAAATGCAGAACTCCTCCTGACTTTAAGACATTGAATTGTAGCACTCCACATCTGAATTTGGCCTGGATGATTGTGTGAGGGAATAGACAATAGGTAGAGAAGTGTGGGGGATATTCTTTAATTTAGCCCATTACTCCCTACTTTTCTTGTAGAACACAGTTCTACTCCTCTATTTGAAATATTATTAGAAATGTTGAGTTTACCAGCGGGAAAAGTGAATGGGGTAAAAACTTGGGAGTCTTTTATCTTTTTTTGAGCCACTCAGAACTTCTGCTGAGAGAAGCCAACAGGTGATAGAACAGTAACTCAAAAATGTTCATCCCCACCCAAATACACTAATAACTAGTGATCTTCTGGGAATGAAAACTCCTTAATGTGGGAACCAACTATGTATAGCTGATCCACGTAGCATGCATGAGGCAAAAATCTTCAAATTGCTTGAATTTGATCAGCCAGAATAAAAAAAAAAAGGGCACATTACTCAGCTTAGATCATGAACCATGAATCAGTTACAAACTAAAGAAGTTTCAGAAGACCTATAAAAAGCATAAATGCATCCAAAACTTAAAATCCCACAGGAAACTTAGGAAGCTTAATGAATATGAGGTGGAAAAGTGAAAAAATTAGTGTGGCTAATGTAAGACACACCTCATTTTAAGTCACAAGGAAATTGATTGGACTCGTGAGATATCTGATTAACAAAAGACTGATCTCAACTCTCTCATATTGCCTGTACCTCCATAGATATTTAAGCTTGGTTGTTAGCCATTATAAAAGCATTATAGAGTGTTGTTTTATAGGTATGTAATAACAATATCATTTGATAATGCCATGAAAATCCTGAGAAATGTTGAAGTTCCCTGTTATATAACCGTTACTTCCTCATCTTACCTACTATGCTACAATCAGAATTCCCCAATTTCATTATCTACTCACTTCCTTACACCAGGTTAGAGATGTAAGTATGTTCTGTTCCTGTTGTCTCTGGTCTGTTGTGAATAGACTCTACTATTTAAATTTGCTATTATGTAGATACAATAACATAGTAACAAAACAAGTATTTTAACATTTTCTCCAGTGAAAGAGAAATAACTCAACTATGATATCTTTTGGAATTTTAAACATTTATTGATATTAAGAAATATATGCCATATTTAGACTATTTGAATATTTGAAACCCTTATTACAATATGACATTTAAGGAGTATAATACACCTGGTCTTAAATAGTGCTTTTGGCAACTTTCTTGAATAAGTTGTGGAAGATTCAGTGATAAAATAAATGTGTCATATCATCATCTTAAGGCTTAGTTAAAATCTTTCTCTAGGCATTGGGCTATTTTGTTGGGAAGGAGAACATTTTTATTTCTAGTGCCTGGACATTTTTTTTTTTTTTAAGATTTGTTCACTTATGCATACAGGAGCAGGGGTGTAAACCAGAGTTGTGGGGTGTGAGAGGATTCACCAGAGACAGAGTGGGGAGCAGAACAGGCAGATTTACTGAAATACACTGCTAAGGGGAGCAGCAAGCAAGGCAAGAGAGATCTGCTGCACCATGTGTGTTGCTCCCTGGCCAGCTGGGGATCGAACTCATGTTGCAGTGGCTGCAGATAGCTTGTTAGTGCTGTCTTTAACCCCTGTGCCACCAGGGATGCCCAAGTGCCTAGACTTTCTGAGAAGAAAATATGTGATGCTCACAGAAAGAGAAGACAGATATTCAGACTAAAATAAATGCAGAGTGTTTTACAGAACTTGGAGAGATTGGAACAGCAAGTTGGAGACATTGGTTTGCTTTTTTAGCTGCTGTTTTCGGAGAACTTCAGTCTAGTTACACATTGTGCCTAATTTCATGCTCACACATCAAGGGGGAAACATGAACCTAATAATCATGCCTGGAGGCTGGGGAATAATTAGGAAGGGGTTTCATTTTTACTTCAATGGACATAAGCAGGGTATGCATGAAGATTTATGTCAGTGTTAATTTTAAGGGAGAGGACAAAATGTTAATTTCCTTTTCTGGAAACTATATGTCTTCCCATATGTATATGTTTATACACACATATCTAGATAGAGAGATGGATAGATAGATTTACATTTTTTTCTTTCATATATAAATAAATGTATTAGATAAAAGACCATAGTGAGTTAATGATACTATGAGTTTAAGACTTTTCCTCATTCTTTAGTTCTCACCAAACTCTGATTACCATATAGAATATATATAATTATAGTCCCCATTAGTATGTGAAAGTTGTTCATGCTTTTTGCTTCAATAAGTTCATTGGGAGTCTATTAAATGGGTATTACAAGTTATATTTTCATATATATACATTAAAGTGTAGAGAAGTCATGGGCATGTCAAAAATCAGATACCCATTAAAAGAAAATATGACCCCATTGTATACTTTTTATTCTTCCATTTTCTGACTTGATGGGTAAGAATGAAACCCAACTTTCATTAACATGCAAAATCTGCCTTCTTTCTGCCAATTTGCACACTACATAAAGATAAAATGAGAACCATTGTGAGGCAAGCAATTTATATCTACCTAGTTTAGATAACTGGGGTTTTAATAAGATCTGTTCCACATGGTCAACCCAGTTTCCAGAGGTAGTAGTCTATGAGCTTAGGGCCCATAGCTTAACTTTGGATATAATGATGTTTGTTTTATCTCTCAATCATTCTGTTTCTCAATCTCCCTCTCTCTTTACTCTATATTAATTTCTTTCTCTTTCATGATAAGGAAGACTGTGCTTACTGATTAGTAAATCAGTATAGTAATGTAACAGAATATAAAATCTATTTACAAAAAAATTTGTTGTATTCTTATATGCAGCAAGCTGAAAAGAATCAAGAAAACAATTCTATTTACAATTTCATTAAAAATAATTAAATACCTAGACATAAACTTAGCAAAGCAAAGCAGGTGAAGGTGCTATTCAATTAAAACTATAATATACTGTTAAAAGAAATAGAAGACACAGATAAATGAAAAGAAGTGTATTCCTTGCTAGTAGAATGGCATGGGAGGTTTAATTATTAAATGTCCAGCTAATCCAAAGAATTCTATCCAATGCTTATTCAAATTTCAATGTCATTCTCCAAATATATAAAACAAATATCATAGATACTTAAACAGAGCCATAAAAGACTGTGACTAGTCAAAGCAATCCTAATGAAAAAGAAGAAAGCGGGTATCACATGCCAGACTTCAAACTTATATAACATAGCTATAGTAATCAAAGACAGAAAGGTACTAGAATAAAAACAGACACAGAGATCAGTGGAATAGAACTGAGAAGTAGGGGGCCTCCCTGGTGGTGCAAGGGGTTAAGCACCATACTATGAAGTAATACACAGCCTCTGTAGCATGAATTTCATCCCTGGCTGGGCAGGGAGAAACCCACATGGTGAGGCAGACCTCTCCCATCTCATCGGTTGCTCCCCTCAGCAGTGTACTTCAGTCAATCTGCCTGTTCTGTTCCTCACTCTGTCTCTGGTAGATCCTCTCACCACCTGCATCTCTGGCCTGTGCCCTAGCTCTTGTATGCATAAATAAATGAATCTAAAAAAAAACAAATTGAGAAGTAGGAAATGAACACACATTTATATGGACCTTCAACCTATGACAAAAGAGCCAAAACTAGATATTGCAGAAATAAATGTGTTGGGAAACGGGACAACCACTGGTAAAAGAACGAATCTAGAACAATCTGACCTACAAACAAAAATATTTCAAAATGGATTAGACTTGGATGTATTACCTGAAATTATATACCATCATAGAACAAAATATAATGAAAACATTGCATGATATTGGCTTCAGTGATGTCTCTATGGATGGAAAGAGAAACAAAATAGAATATAAATAAATATAAATAAATGGCATTACAACACACCAAAGAGCTTTATGAGCTATGTATTTAGTGATGCCAGGGCAGTATAACCCATGAGAGAGAGGGGTGTCTGCTGTGGAAAACACCCTGTAGTTATTGGCTCAGGGGAACATGCCAACATTGGGGACTATGGAGATCCAATCCTGTAATAGACAAGAGGGGGTGTACAGAGTTGCCATCTAGGACAATGGCTGTATAAGAACAGAAGTACAAAGTGATCGTTATAACTTGAGACTGAAGCTCTCAATACAGAACAGTTAGAGCCAAAAATAATGGGGAGAGCCTGGTAAGATCACCTGTGTCTTCTCATAAAGGAAGGGTACTACTTGAAAGCTAAGGATGGGATATTCATAACAACTTCCAACTCAACCACGATGGATTAAACCAAGGCAACAAATAAACACCTTCATTAATCAGTTTAAGCACCTGCTTACAAAAGGAGTAAGCATCATAAATTAAGGCTTTGTGCTGCAAAAACTAACAACAAAACTTCCTGCTTGTAACCCTGTACCAACCACAAGCAGTGTTCAAGACTATATCTGGTGACAATTTCAGTGTAGAGTTGTAAACTGACATCAGTCAATAGGAGATATTTAGGTCAAGAAGTCAGCCTTGGGAATAGTGGTGGATACCCACCACACAATTCTGGTAGCAAAACTCACTGGAGGTGATCCTTTGCTGCCCTACTACCCTAAATCTTCTCTACCTACTATCCCTTGCAAGTAGCACATCTCCAGTCAGTTTATTATAACTGATAACAATTAAAAATGAAGACACAGAAGACCATACCACAAATGCTAAGAGAAAACAAAACAAAACAAAACAAAAACAAAAAAATAGAGACAGAGAAACCAAGGGAAGTATTAATTTAACAAAAATGCAGAATATTCCTAAAAATAAGTTCAAGGCAGCAATGATAACATTGCTCAAGGAACTTAAAAAAAAAAATAAATAGCGGATGATATAACACCTGAAAATAATAAATGTCAAATATTAGATAGGTGCAATAAGATGTGCAATCTAAAATAAAAAATTATATACTATAACCATATAAAAATATAACAATGAGGGTTACAAGAGTAGATGCATGTCAACATTGGAGATAATAAGGTTGAAAACAATGTCAGAGAACACAGAAATAGAACAATGGAAAAATAATGGCAACAAAATTTATTTAAAGAAATAAAGACTGAAAACCATTTCAATTTGGGAAATGGTGCAGACACCATGATCTAAGAGGTATAAAGAGTTTCAAATAAATTAATATCAGAAAGACACAATAAAATAAAAGTTTTAAAACCCAATGTAAAGGATTGACTACTAAAAAAATAAAAAAAAAGGCAATATATAATGGAGCATCAATCAGAATGTCAGTGGACTTTTCAGTAGAGACACTTCAATCAACTAGTGAATGGCTGCAGATATTTCAAGTATTAAAAAAAAAAAATCCAGGGCCTCCCTAGTGGCACAAGGGAGGGGTTAGACACAGGCTATGAAGCTCTCCTCAGCCACTAAAGCACGAGTGTGATACCCAGCCAGGGAGCTACACACATGGCACAGGAGACCTCTCCTGACTCGCCCGCTGCTCTCCTCAGCAGTGTATTTCATCAGTCTGCCCGTTCTATTCCCTGGTCTGCCTCTGGTGAATCCTCAAGACACATAATAGTAAAGCTCCCAAGAATCCAGGACAAGGAAAAAATAATGAAGCTGACAAGAGGGAAGAAACATAACATCCAAAGGGAAACCAATCAGGCTGACATCAGACTTCTCTGAAGAAACACTACGGGCAAGGAGAGAGTGGAGGGACATGGTCAACAGACTCTAAGAAAACAAATGCCGGGCCTCCCCGGTGGCGCAGCGGTTGAGCGCTGGGTTGTGAAGCTGCCCACAGCCTCTGCCTCTGCGGCGCCAGTTCGATCCCCAGCTGCTCCCCGGCCACTGGAGGAGGGTCCCACAAGACGCGCAGACCTCTCCTGCCGCCCGCTGCTCCCCTCAGCAGTGTACTTCGGTCCTTCTACCTGCTCTGCTCCCCGCTCTGGCTCTGGTGAATTCTCTCACCCTCCTGCGCTTCTGACTGTACCCAGTGCTTGAATAAATAAATAAATAAATAAACAAATCTTAAAAAAATAAAAAAAAAAAAAGAAAACAAATGCCAGCCAAGAACACTCTATCCCGCAAAGCTCTCCTTCCTCTATGAAGAAAGAATAAGGATCTTCCCAGACAAACAGAAACTCTGGAATTTCATTACAACTAAACCCCCACTCTAAAAAATACTACAAGGGGTCCTAAAGCCAGAACCTCAGAGGGACGAATAACAACGAAAGAAGGCTGAAAAAAAAAGTTATTAAAAGAATAAATAAATAAAATCAAAGGAAAGACAAACACAATGGCAACACAGATGCTAACATATCAATATTAACTCTAAATGTAAATAGACTAAATTCTTCAATAAAAAGACACAGAGTTGTAGGCTGAATTAAGAAACAAAACCCAACCTTTTGTTGTCTCCAGGAAACACATTTAGCTACAAAAGATAAAAATAGACTCAAAGTTAAAGGATGGAAAACAATCCTACAAGTATATGGACCAAAAAAATAAAGCAGGAACAGCTATACTTATATCAGATAAAACAGATTTCAAACTCAAAAAGTTAAAAAGACACCCCAATGGTCACTACATTATGAACAAGGGGACAATACTTCAAGAAGAAATAACATTCATTAACATATACTCACCAAATGAGGGAGCACCAAAATATATCAGACAACTATTGTCATCTTTGAAAACAGACATCAGAGAAAACACATACGTAGTGGGAGACTTCAACACACCACTATCAGCAATGGATAGATCAACAAGACAAAAAATAAGTAAAGACACTAAAGCTCTAAATAAGGATCTAGAGTGCTTGGCTTAACAGACATCTATAGAACACTAAACCCCCAAAAAATATGAGTAAACATTTTTCTCAAGCTCACACGGATCATCCTCCAGGATCGATCACATACTGGGACACAAGACAAACATCACAGATACACCAAGATTAATATCATACCAACCATCTTTTCTGACCATGAAGGCATCAAACTAGAAATAAACCATAAGAAGAAGGCAAGGAATTCTCCTGCCTCATGGAGATTGAAAACCACACAACTGGAAGACCACTGGACTAATGAGGAGATCAAAGAAGAAATTAAAAAATTCTTTGAATTGAATGACAAGGAGGACACCAATTTCCCAAATGTATGGGATGTGCAGCAAAAGCATTAATAAGGGAAAATACAAAGCAATAGAGGCTTACATCAAGAAACAAGCAAGAACTCAAAGAAACAACCTAATCTCGAAGCTCAAAGATCTTGAAAAAGAACAACAAAAAATCCCAAAACCAGTAGAAGAAAAGAATTAATAAAAACGAAACAGAAATAAATGAAATTGAAACTAAAAAAACAATCCAAAAGATAAATGAAACCAAGAGCTGGTTATTCGAAAAAATCAATAAAATAGATAAACCCCTAGCCAGGCTCACAAAGGAAAAAAGGGAGAAAGCACAAATAAACAGGATCATAAATGAAAGAGGAGAAATCACAATGGACACAGAAGAAATCAAAAGAATAATCAGTAACAACTATGAACAGTTACATGGAAACATGTTCAACAATCTAGAGGAGATGGACAAATTCCTACAACTCTACAATCACCCAAAGCTAGATAAAGAAGAAATAGAACAGGGCCTCCCCGGTGGCGCAGCGGTTGAGCGCTGGGTTGCGAAGCTACCTGCGGCCTCTGCGGCGCCGGTTCGATCCCCGGCTGCTCCCCGGCCACCGGAGGAGGGTCCCACATGGTGTGCAGACCTCTCCTGCCGCCCGCTGCTCCCCTCAGCAGTGTACTTCGGTCCTTCTGCCTGCTCTGCTCCCTGCTCTGGCTCTGGTGAATTCTCTCACCCTCCCGCGCTTCTGACTGTACCCAGTGCATGTATAAACCAAACAAACAAACAAATAATAAATAAATAAATAAGACATGCCTCTAGAAAATTAAAAAAAAAAAAAAGAAGAAATAGAACATCTAAACAGACCAATTACAGGCAGCAAAATTGAAATGGTAATCAAAAACCTCCCCAAAAACAAAAGCCCAGGACCTGATGGATTTACAAATGAATTCTACCAAACATTCAGAGACGAATTAGTGCCTATCCTTCACAAACTCTTCCAAAAAATTGAGAAGGATGGGACAATACAAAACAGGTTCTATGAAGCCAACATTACACTAATACCAAAACCGAACAACGCAAAAAAGAAAACTATGTCCTTTGGGTAAATACCTAGGAGTGGAATTGCTGGATCCTATGGAAGCTCTATGTTTAGTAGGTCCAGAAGTCTCCACACAGCTCTCCATAGTGGTTGGACCAGTTTGCACTCCCACCAAAAGTGCAGAAGAGTTCCTTTTTCTCCACACCCTTGCCAACATTTGTTGTTGCTAGTTTTTAAAATATGTGCCATTCTCACTGGTGTAAGATTGTATCTATGGGGGGTAGGGGGCATGAGGGGAGGGATTGCAGTCAAAATAAGGGGGTTGCAATTGTATGGGGAATATAAAACTAAAATTTATTATTAATAAAAAAAAAAGAAAACTACAGGCCAATCTCCGTAATGAACACTGATGCAAATATCCTCAATAAAATTTTAGCTATCAGAATCCAACAATGTATTCATAAGATAATTCACTACGACCAAGTAGAATTCATTCCAGGGACACAAGGATGTATCCACATCCAAAAATCAATCAACATTATCCAACACATCAACAAAAAGAAATATAAAAACCATATGATAATATCAACAGATGCCGAGAAAGCTTTTGACAAAGTGCAACACCCATTCATGATAAAAGTCCTTGAAATTCTTGGAATACAAGGAACATACGTCAACGTCATAAAGGCCATATATGACAAGCCAACAGCCAGTATCATTCTCAGTGGCGAAAAGCTGAAAGCATTCCCATTAACATCTGGAACAAGACAAGGATGTCCACTCTCACCACTGCTTTTCAATATAATACTGGAAATCCTAGCCAGAGCAATAAGACAAGAGAAAGACATACAAGAAATGCAAAAAGGAAAAGAAGAAGTCAAACTATCACTATTTGCAGATGATATGATAATATGCACAGAGAACTCCAAAAACTCAACAGAAAAACTAATTCAACTCATCAATCAGTTCAGTAAAGTGGCAGGATACAAAATCAACACACAAAAGTCAGTAGCCTTCCTATACACAAACAATAAATCTGAAGAAGAAGAAATCAAAAAATCCAACCCTTTTATTATCGAAGAAATGGAAATACATTCCCTGCTCATGGATTGGAAGAATAAACATTATTAAAATGGCCATCCTACCAAAAGCAATATACAGACTCAATGCTATTCCAATCAAAATTTCAATGTCATTCTTCAAAGAAATAGAACAATTATTGATGAAATTCATATGGAATCACCAACAACTCCGAATAGCCAAAGCTCTCCTGGAAAAAGGAGAAGGGAATGGAGGCATCATACTCCCAGACTTCAAACCGTACTACAAAGCCATAATCATCAAAACTGCATGGTATTGGAACAGACCAATGGAATCAAATAGAAAATCCAGAAATAAGCCCACAGATTTATGGTCAACTAATCTTTGACAAAGGAGCAAAGAATATGCATTGGAACAAAGAAAGTCTGTTCAATAAATGGTGCTGGGAAAACTGGGTCACTACATGTAAAAGAATGAAGCTTGACTACTGCCTAACACCATGCACAAAAACCAACTCAAAATGGATTAAAGAACTGGAAATAAGACCTGAAACCATAAAATACAGAGAAGGAAATATAGATGAAACACTACGTGATATGCACATCAGAGACATCTTTACAGACACATCACCCAAAGCAGTGATAGTGAAGGCAAAGATAAGCAGCTGGGACTACATCAAATTAAAGAGCTTCTGCACAGCAAAAGAGACAATAACAAAAACAAAGAGAAACCCCACCGACTGGGAGAAAATTTTTGCACACCACACTAATGATAAAGGACTGATCACAAAAATCTGCAAAGAGCTGATGAGACTCAACAACAACAAAGAAAATAATCCAGTCAAAAAATGGGCAGAAGAGCTAAAAAGAAACTTCTCTGAAGAGGAAATGCAAATGGCCAGCAGGCATATGAAAAAATGTTCAACATCACTTGTCATCAGGGAAATGCAAATCAAAACTACCATGAGATACCATCTTACACCAGTGAGAATGGCACATATTAATAAAACTAGCTACAACAAATGTTGGCAAGGATATGGAGAAAAAGGAACTCTCCTTCACTTTTGGTGGGAGTGCAAACTGGTCCAACCACTATGGAGAGCTGTGTGGAGATTTCTTGACCTACTGAATATAGAGCTTCCATATGATCCAGCAATTCCACTCCTAGGCATTTACCCAAAGGACACAGAAACATCAATTCCAAAAAGCACCTGCACCTATATGTTTATAGCAGCACTATTTGCAATAGCTAAGCTTTGTTAACAACCCAAATGCCCAAAAATAGATGGCTGGATCAAGAAGATGTGGTACATATACACCATGGAATATTACTCAGCATTCAAAAAAGATAAACACATGCAATTTGCTGCAACATGGATGGCGCTGGAAGGGATCATGCTCAGCGAAATAAGCCAAAAAGAAAAAGAAAAATACCGGATGGTCTCACTCATAGCAGGAATCTAGAAAACTTAAATAAGGGACCAGGAAAATGAATAACTATAAGAAAGTGAAAATCAAAATCAACAAAAAACTATGAACCAGAGACACTTTTAGGGGGGCGGGGGCGGGAGGGGAGGGATTGGGGTCAGAATGGGGGGGCTGCAATTGTATGGGGAATATAACAATAAAATTTATAAAAAAAAAAAAAAATGTTCAACATCACTTGTCATCAGGGAAATGCAAATCAAAACTACCATGAGATACCATCTTACACCAGTGAGAATGGCACATATTAATAAAACTAGCTACAACAAATGTTGGCAAGGATATGGAGAAAAAGGAACTCTCCTTCACTGTTGGTGGGAGTGCAAACTGGTCCAACCACTATGGAGAGCTGTGTGGAGATTTCTTGACCTACTGAATATAGAGCTTCCATATGATCCAGCAATTCCACTCCTAGGCATTTACCCAAAGGACACAGAAACATCAATTCCAAAAAGCACCTGCACCTATATGTTTATAGCAGCACTATTTGCAATAGCTAAGCTTTGTTAACAACCCAAATGCCCAAAAATAAATGACTGGATCAAGAAGATGTGGTACATATACACCATGGAATATTACTCAGCATTCAAAAAAGATAAACACATGCAATTTTGCAGCAACATGGATGGCACTGGAAGGGATCATGCTCAGTGAAATAAGCCAGAAAGAAAATGAAAAATGCCGGATGGTCTCACTTATAGCAGTAATCTAGAAAACTTAAATAAGGGACCAGGAAAAAGAATAACTATAAGAAAGAAAATATCAAAATCAACAAACAACTATGAACCAGAGACACTCCATGGCTGGTAGGGGGCAGGGAAGGGAGGACTTGGGGTCAAAATAAGGGGGTTATTTGTATGGGAAATATAAAAAATAAAAGTTAAATAAAAAATATAAGATATAGAGACATTGTATTATGAATAAGCACCTAATTAAACAAAAAGTAAATAATATTAATAAATACATGCACTGAAAGATACAACATTAACATACATATGGCAGATAATAAAAGAATAAAGTTATTGACAACAATATGAGAATGTTAGGATATTTTAATACCCTATTGAAAGTATGAAAAGATAAAGTAGACATAGAATAAATGAGGAAAACATACAGTAAATTAAAATGTTAGGCAAATTAGGCTTAACAGATATCTACACAACACTCCACCAAAAAACTGGTGCAAACACTATTTTCAAGTGCACACATAACATTTCAAAGAGTATTATCATATATTGGGACATAAGTCAATTGTTAATAAAAATGCAAAGATATAAATCAAGTACTCTTTCTTGATCATATTAACATAAAACTAGAAATCAATTATAAGCAAACTGGAAAAGCTGTGAATACTTAAAGACTAAACACTATGCTGAATATCTGTTGGATAAAAGAGGAGATAATTAAAATAATGCCATAAATAACAAAATTGAGGTTACTATCTTCCATAATCTATGGGATGCATCCAAATTGATCTTAAAAGGGAGTGTATTGGCCTCCCCATTGGCGCAGCAGTTGTAGCGCAGCAGGTGTAGCGCTATTTCTGTAGCCTCTGCAGTGCAGGTTTGATTCCAGGCTGGCTAGGGGAATTCCCACATGGCATGGCAGACCTCTTCTGTCATGCCTGCTGCTCCCCTCAGCAGTGTTTTTGGTCAGTCTACCTGTTCTGCTCCCCTTTCTGTGTCTAGTCAATTCTCTCACCCTCCCATGCCTCTGGCCTGTACCCCGGTTCTTGTATAAATTAATAAATATTTTAAAAATAAACAATAGATGAATATAGCAAAACAGCATATTACAACATCAACATACAAAAATTATAGTTTTCATATATATAAAAAATGAAGTGGTAGCAAAACACAGAGAAAATAATTCCATTTACAATTGCTTCAAAAAGAATCCAATACTTCAGAATTAATCTAACTAAAGAGGCAAAGGAAAAATTACAAGACATTATTAAAGGATTTAGGTATTGATATAAGGAGATGGATAGCTATCCTATGCTCTGAATGGGGTGATACAATATAATAAAAACACTAGACTGCTTAGAGGGATATATAAATTTAACACAATCACCATCAAAATAATAATATTTTTAAGGAAATTGAACAAAAGTATTAACACTGCATGGAACCATACAAGAGCTCAAATAACAAAAGCAATCCTGACAAAAAGGGAGAGAATCAGAGTCATCACATTTCCTGACTTCAATCTTTTTTATAAGGCAATAGCACTAAAAATGTGTATGATATTGTCATAAAAATAGGTACATATATTAATGAATGTGCAAAAATAAACACATTCTAATAGTAGTTATTCTATAATAAGGTAACTATTACCATAAAATGAAATAAGGGCAGTCTTTTTAATAAGTGGTGCTGGAAAATTGGAAAGCCACATATAAAAGAATGAAATTGGGTCATTCTCTGACTCCATACCACAAAATAAATTCCAAATGGACTAAAAATTTAGATATAAGACTTACATCAATACAATATATAGACTAAAACATTGACATTACAGAGCCTCCCCTGGTGGCACAGAGTTTGAGCGCTGGGCTGAGAAGCTGTCTGCAGCTTCTGGAGCACCAGTTCGATCCCGGGCCACAGGCGAGGGTCCCACATGGCGTGACAGATCTCTCCTGCCACACCTGCTGCTCCCATCAGTAGTGCATTTCGTCAGTCTGCCTGTTCTGTTCCCTGCTCTGGATCTGGTGAATTCTCTCACACTCCCATGCTTCTTACTATACCCAGTGCTTGTATGAATAAATAAATTAAAAAAAAAAAAAACATTGACATTACATTCCATAACATTAACCATAGATGTAATTTGTTTTATTTTTTTAAATAATAAATTTTATTTTTATATTCCCCATACAATTTCAACCCCCCCATTCTGACCCCAATCCCTCCCCTCCCGCCCCCCACCCCCCACCCCCCAAAGAGTGTCTCTGGTCCATAGTTTTTTGTTGATTTTGATTTTCACTTTCTTATATTCATTCATTTTCCTGGTCCCTTATTCAAGTTTTCTACATTCCTGCTATGAGTGAGACCATGCGGTATTTTTCTTTTTCTTTTTGGCTTATTTCGCTGAGCATGATCCCTTCCAGCGCAATCCATGTTGCTGCAAATTGCATGTGTTTATCTTTTTTGAATGCTGAGTAATATTCCATGGTGTATATGTACCACATCTTCTTGATCCAGCCATCTATTTTTGGGCATTTGGGTTGTTTCCAAAGCTTAGCTATTGTAAACAGTGCTGCTATAAACATAGGGGTGCAGGTGTTCTTTGGAATTGATGTTTCTGTGTCCTTTGGGTAAATGCCTAGGAGTGGAATTGCTGGATCATATGGAAGCTCTATGTTTAGTAGGTCCAGCAATCTCCACACAGCTCTCCACAGTGGTTGGACCAGTTTGCACTCCCACCAACAGTGCAGGAGAGTTCCTTTTTCTCTACACTCTCGCCAACATTTGTTGTTGCTAGTTTTTTTAATATGTGCCATTCTCACTGGTGTAAGATGGTATCTCATGGTAGTTTTGATTTGCATTTCCCTGATGACAAGTGATGTTGAACATTTTTTCATATGCCTGCTGGCTATTTGCATTTCCTCTTCAGAGAAGTTTCTTTTTAGCTCTTCTGCCCATGTTTTGACAGGATTATTTTCTTTGTTGTTGAGTCTCATCAGCTCTTTGCAGATTTTTGTGATCAGTCCTTTATCATTAGTGTTGTATGCAAAAATGTTCTCCCAGTTGGTAGGGTTTCTCTTTGTTTTTGTTATTTTCTCTTTTGCTGTGCAGAAGCTCTTTAATTTGATGTAGTCCCAGCTGTTTATTTTTGCCTTCACTATCACTGCTTTGGTTGTTGTGTCTGTAAAGATGTCTCTGATGTGCATATCACATAATGTTTCGCCTATATTTCCTTCTATTTATTTTATGGTTTCAGGTCTTATGTCTAGTTCTTTAATCCATTTTGACTTGATTTTTGTGTATGATGTGAGGTAGTGGTCAAGTGTCATTCTTTTGCAAGTAGCGACCCAGATTTCCCAGCACCATTTATTGAACAAATTTTCTTTGCTGCAATGCATAGTCTTTGCTCCTTTATCAAAGATTAGTTGATCATAAATCTGTGGGTTTATTTCTGGATTTTCTATTCGATTCCATTGGTCTGTATGTCTGTTCTTGTTCCAATACCATGCAGTTTTGGTGATTATGGCTTTGTAGTATAGTTTGAAGTCTGGGAGTGTGATGCCTCCATTCCCGTTTTTTTTTTTTTTTTTTTTTCAGGAGAGCTTTGGCTATTCGGGGTTTTTGCTGATTCCATACGAATTTCATCAATAATTGTTCTATTTCTTTGAAGAATGACACTGAAATTTTGATTGGAATAGCATTGAATCTGTATATTGCTTTTGGTAGGATGGACATTTTAATAATGTTTATTCTTCCAATCCATGAGCAAGGGATGTCTTTCCATTTCTTTGTGTCTTCTTCTATTTCTTTTAACTTTGTTTTATAGTTTTCTTTGTATAAGTCCTTTACCTCTTTTGTTAGATTTATTCCCAAATATTTGATTTTTTTTTTGTTTCGATAATAAAAGGATAGTTTTTTTTTAGTTCTTCTTCAGATTTATTGTTTGTGTATAGGAAGGCTACTGACTTTTGTGTGTTGATTTTGTATCCTGCCACTTTATTGAACTGATTGATGAGTTGAATTAGTTTTTCTGTGGAGTTTTTGGGGTTCTCTATGTATATTATCATATCATCTGCAAATAGTGATAGTTTGACTTCTTCTTTTCCTATTTGGATTCCTTGTATGTCTTTCTCTTGTCTTACTGCTCTGGCTAGGACTTCCAGTATTATATTGAAAAGCAGTGGTGAGAGTGGGCATCCTTTTCTTGTTCCAGATCTTAATGGAATTGCTTTCAGCTTTTCACCATTGAGAATGATACTGGCTGTTGGCTTGTCATATATGGCCTATATGATGTTGAGGTATGTTCCTTGTATCCCAAGAATTTCAAGGGCTTTTATCATGAATGGGTGTTGCTCTTTGTCAAAACCTTTCTCAGCATCTATTGATATTATCATATGGTTTTTATATTTCTTTTTGTTGATGTGTTGGATAATGTTGATTGATTTTCGGATGTTGAACCATCCTTGTGTCCCTGGAATGAACCCTACTTGGTCATGGTGTATTATCTTATGGATACAATGTTGGATTCTGATAGCTAAAATTTTATTGAGGATTTTTGCATCAGTGTTCATTAATGTTTGAAGACTGGAATTCTATGGCAAGAGAAATAAAAGCAAAAATATACAATTTATTTACACAAAGTCAAAAGATTAAAAAGATGTCATACTGAATGGGAGAAAATAGTCACAAATATATAACTGACAAAGGGTGATACCCAATATATTTCAAAAAGGGTGCACAATTCAACACTAGAAAAATAAGCAACTGAATTAATAAATGGATAGAAATTATCAACAATTTGCCAAAAATGATATCCAGAAGAACAATAGATATATGAAAAATGCCCAGAAATACTTTAAATGAGAGATATGCATTTTAAATCCATGAGGTATCACCTCAAAACTGTTATCTGGTACATATTAAAAACAAACAAACAAAAATACAACAACAACAAAATAGCAAGTACTGGAGATAAGACAAAACTTATTATCCTGTTGTGGGAATGTAAACTGATGCAACCATTATGGACAGTGGTCTTAATTTAAGTTAATTTCTGATAATGGAAGTAACATACAACCTAGCAATCCCACACTTGGGCATCTATCCAAAGTACATGAAACCATCAAGTAATCAAAACTAACCAAAATACCATGTGCTCTATAATTTTGAATGTGAACCTTTTTGCATTAGCTAGGATATAGAAATAGTCTAAATGTACATCAATATGATTGGATGAATAAAAAGTGGTATTGTCACTATGGATTATTGTTCAGCCAAAGGAAAGAGGAAATTCAGCCAGGAATTTTTAAAGGATTATATATAGTAAAGCAAGTCAGAATGATAAAATCAAATTCTAGACCTATACATAGCAGATAATTTTATAAGTAAAATATTTAAAAAACTGGTGGACAATAATAAAAACTATGATCTCTCTGAGGTAAAGAGAGGGGGAGAGGCAGAGGGTCAGATAGAAAATAAGGGAAATAAAATAAAATATAAAATGAAAATGAAATAGGATACCCAATTTTTAACATTCAATAAATTTTCTGATGTAAAATTTCCACAATGGTTGATTTCGAGCTATCAACTTGTTATTATTGAATGAGGTATATCTAGAAAATCATATATTTGCTAGTTGATATAAAGAGTGGTAACTATAATCCTGCTTTATCCAAACATAATTGTTTTTAACATTTAAGTCTTGAAGTCTGAGAATATATAATTTATTGCAGAAATTAACTTACTAGATTATTATTATTTCATCACAGTGTCACTAATATGGGGAATATAACATAACTAAATTAGTGGTTTTATAAAGACAAGCTGAAGAACTAACCCTAAATGACTGACTGTAGAACTAAAGAACCAAGAAAAAGAGGAAAAAATACACAATGATGTTTTAGTGGAATATGATTGAGTTGGTGGTAGGTGCACTATGGTGGTAATATCAGATGGGAGCATCCCAATATCACTTCAGTTAAAAATAACTTTCAAAAATGTCCTATAATATATTGTATAAATATTTGCATATCAATACATATTTATGTGTAAGTAATGTATATGTATAAGAATAGTTAATTGCTATTCCATTAAATCATGTAAATTTTATATGAACAGTTTCTATTTTAGATGTATAATTGTCACACAACCATCCCAGGCCAGGTAGGTTCATTGTCAGTGCTTGTAGATGACAATTTGTAGCCTTCAGTGGATTTTACAGTCCTTTAACCCTGAGACAGGGGACCATATACACAGACAGGCAGACAGAGCAAGAGAGACTCCAACACTGAGAGGCAGAGCAACAACTCCCTTGCCTAGTTCTCTTTACACAGTTAAGTGCCAATAGCCTCAAAACCAATAAAATTTTGCAAATTCAAGGCCCATCTGTTGTTTGCTAGATGTCAGAAAGGTAAAAAACAGAATATTTCAATGTATGGGCTCTCTGTTATATGGAAGGCAAAAATTAATCTAATTTACTCATTTTCCTTACACTAATTCATATCCTATAGTTTCTTACATAAACAATACTACAGAATTTATTTTTATAAAAAATGGACACATATCTTCAGTTATTTCCTTATTATTTTGTCCAGAAATGGAAATTCTGGATAAATGCTTAATTTCTTTGTTTATTTACTTTTGTTTTATTAATTTACTAAGGTTGTCATAATAAAATACCATACACTGGGTGACTTATACAACAAAACTTATTCTCTCACAATTCTAATCCCCAAAATTCAAGATCAAAGCATCATTTTCCTTGGGTTATACACTGTTCTATGACTTTTCTCTTTGTGCACAGGAAAAGAGGATTTCTGGTGCTTCTCCCTTTTCTTCTAAGGCTATCAGTCATTTCATGTTAGCCTACCATATTTGTGATTTAACCTTTATTACCTCTATGAAAGCCTTGTTACCAAAAGGAATAAATACGAATATTGAGGGGACACAATTTATTAAATTTATTATATAACAAAAAATATTTCTAAACTGCTTTCCAGATTATCTGAAGTTATATTCATGCTTATAGAGACAACTATAATTAGGTTACATATGCTAACAATATAATTAAGACAACTATATTACATATGCTAACAATTTTCAAAACTGGTTATTAAAAATAACTTTTTTGTGTGTGAGGTAAAATTCACATGGCACTCCACCAACATGGTGGAATGGAGATGTTTGTATCATTCTCTCCCTTGAACACAACTAAGGAAAAACAAAACAAAAACAGCTTGCAAGAAGTTTTGGAAGTTCATTGACAGGGACAGAGAAATTTCCTGAAAGATTTGCAGATATTTGTGGCTTGGTATGGTGAACTTGTGTGAAGGAGATAGTGGCCAGGGCAGTGGGACATTCTAGATACTGGCCGCCAGTTCCACAAGGCTTAATGAATATTAACTGATGAGCATTTTGGAGAAGGAGAGGTATAGCTGCATACACACATGAATGACCATGGGTTTGGTCACAAGGAGTTCGGTGACCTGCAAAGTGGACAAAGGGAACATCCTCCTCTTCCCATTAGAAAAACCAAACAAAGGAAAATTGTATGGCAGAGCTCCACAGAGCTGCTCTGGGCTCAACTGTAGATATTTGGGAAGTGGGTAGAGCATATGGGAGAAACATCTTCCTGCTCATTGAAAACAAAAATCCAAGTGAGTGTATCATAGCACATGGCTAAGTGAGCACATCATGCATCAGTGCTGGACATTACAAGGCAATCCAGTCAACACACCTGATGGTGGCAGCCATTGACAGACAGCACCCTTCAGCCAATGTCAGCTCCTCATGCTCTGCTTATCATACCTGAGTTCCTTGTTGAGACATCCCCTATGCTGTAGAAAAGAGCAAGAAGGAGCAAGGTGGGAATTTAAGTTACCTGAAGTATTGAATAAGTATTGAATAAGGCTTGCTTTTGAAAGAGGGAAAAGGAAGCAGAAGGGATCTATTGACCTTGGGTGGCCCTCATTCCTCACCAGAAGTAGTATTAGAGACTATTATAGCCACAGCATTCCCTTCCTTCCAGCCCCACATACAGTACCATAACTGTAAAAAAGCAAATAAGGTAACACACATACCTAGAAAGCAAGGATCATCTGAACACAGGATATAAAAAAGGAACAGAACAGAACTTTGGTCAGAAAATTAGAAAATTTAACAAATATTTTAGAATAACAATTTATAAAATGCTAAATGAGATACTATAAGGGCAGTGAAATATAGAAAGACAGGTAGAGGATTTTAGAAAGGAGATAGAGGAATAAAAAAAAAAGACTGAAGAAATTGAAGTCATTAAATAATTGTAGAAATTGAAATGACACACACAAAAATGAGATGCTCAATGAAATGGGGGAGTTCTGGAGAGTATTTTAAACAAAATTAAGCTGATATAAGAAAACTTTTCAAAAATATAAGAGACAAACATACAAGCCACCCAAATGGAAAAGAGAGGTAAACAAAATCTAGGAAAAATAAAGAAACTATACAAGGAATATCAGACACAATTAAAAGAGGAAACAAAAATAATGGGTCTTTTCAAAGTGCAGAGAGAAGCAAGAGAACCTATTAAAAATAAAATAGTTGAGAATGTCCCAAAAGTAAAGAAAGGAATAATCATGGATGTCCAGGAAGCAGAAAGAACACCCAAATTTCTAAATGCAAAACAACCCTCACCAAGGCACATCATGGTTAAATTAACAGAAATCAAAGATTAAAAAAAAAAAAAGATTTGTAGCGAAAAAAAAAAAAAAAGAAAACTGCTGTCACCCCAACTACATTCTTGTTGGATTTCTCAGCAGTAATCCATCAAGACAGTTATATTGGGACAAAGTATGAACAATCCTAAAGGACCAAAACTTCCAAAAAGTAATCTATTTTCTAAATTATCATTCCAATAGAAAGGTGAGGTAAAGGCTTCCCAAGTAAAAAAACTCATGGAAATTAATTTCACCATACTTGTACTATAAGAAATGTTGACAGGAGTTTTCAACAAGAAACAAACAAACAAAAACCAAAACTTTGAGAGCAGTGACAATAGAAACACAAAATCTAATTATAAACCAGAGTAATGAGATACAACAACAAAATACTAAAGGGGAAGTAAAACAGGAAGCTGTATAGATGAATGATGATGAGTCAATACCAGATGATAAAAGTCTTTTTTTGACATAAAAATTTTTATATAACCCTTATGGAAACCACGATGCAAAAATCTAGACTAGAGATACACAGAAGAACACATGGAGATACTGAGAAAACTATAAGGGAAAGTCATCTGAAATAAAAATCAGTGAGAAAATAAAGGAAAATAAGGCAACAGAAAGAATAAACAAATAACAAAAGCTAGAAAGACAGTAAATAGTTCTTATATATGAATCATCACATGAAATGTGAATAGTCTGAACTCACCAATTAAAAGGCACAGATTGATAAATGGGTCAAAAATACCAAATCTTGGCAACATGTTAAAAATGCATTAAAACAATTATACATCATTAACTAGAGAGATTATTCAAGGACAGTTTGGTTCAACATCCAAAAATTGATCAATGTAATTGACCACATCAACAAAAGGAAAGCTGTCATATGATTGCATCAATAGATGCAGAAGAATCATATAATAAAATTCAACATTCCTTTATGAAAAAAATGCCTCAGAATACTGGAAAAAGAAGGAACATATATCAACATACTAAATAGCATATATGATAAACCCACGGTCAACAGCATACTCAATGGCGATGGCTGAAAGCAAGAAATATAAAATGGTACAGAAAAATGGAAAGATACACTCTGCTTATGGATTGGAAGAATAACGTTGTTAAAATAGCCATAATCCCCAAAGTAATATATGATTCTTGGTAATTCCTATCAAGAATTCAATGGTATTACTCAAAAAAATTATAAAAAAAGTTATAGAAATAAATATGGAATCACAAAAGACCCCAAATAGCCAAAGGAATCCTGACAAAAAGAAGAAACTATACTACAAACTTACTGTAACTAAAAAAATATGGTACTAGACTAAAATCAGCAGACATATACACAATAGAATATAACTGAGGACCCAGAAATAAAAACTACACCAATATGCACATTCAAATGAAGTCAAAAGAGCCAAAATAATATATTGGAGATAGTCTCTTCAACAAATGGTGTTAAGAAAACTAGACAACCATAAGTAAAATAATGAAACAAGATCACCATCTCATACATTACACAAAGGTAAACTCAAAATGGAGTAATACCTTGGATGTAAGATTTAAAACCATAAAGCACGTTGAAGAAAACATTCAAAACACTCCACAGCAATGGTGTCAGTGATGTCTTAAAAATTCCTCTCCAAGAACATTCTCCAGAAGAGAATATAAAAAAGAGACATCAAACTAAAAAATCTGCACATTAAAACAAAAAGATACCCAACTGAATTGGAGAAAATACTTGCAAATCATATATCTTACAAGGAGCCCAATAGAAGATCTATAAAAAAACTAATACAAATCAACATAAACAATAACCCCAAAAGGAAAACAATAACCCCCTAAATATATGTATATAGAAAACACAATCAAATAAGGGCAGAAACTTAGGCATTTCTCCAAAGAAGACATGTAGTGGGCCTACCTGGTGGTGCAAGGGGTTAAGCACCACAGTAAGAAGCAAAACACAGCCTCTGCAGCACAAATTCAATCCCCGGCAGGCCAAAGAGAAACGTACATGGTGAAGCAGACCTCTCATGTCTTGCCTGCTGCTCCCCTCAGCAGTGTATTTCCATACATCTGCCTGTTCTGCTCCCCACTCTGTCTCTGGTGAATCCTCTCACACCCCCAGATCTCTCGCCTGTACCCCAGCTCTTATATGTATAAATAAATAAATCTTTTTTAAAAAAAGACATATAGTTATCCAAGCAGCACATGAAAAATGTTCCTCATCACTTATCACCAATAATATATAAATCAAACCACAATGAGATCCCACTTCATGGCTGTACAAATGACCCCCACAAAAATTCTAGAAATGAGAAGAGTTGGTGAACATGTAGAAAAGAGGAACGTTTGTACACTATTGGGCAGGAGTATTTAGATTGACACTGTCCCTGTGGAGATATTTCAAAATACTAAAAACAGATCTACCATGTTACTTAGCAATTCCAATCTTACCTACTCAAAGAATGAAAAAATCTCATTCGCAGGGATATATGCATATGATCACTATGTTTATTTCAGTGCTATTTTCAATAGCCAAGTTATGAAAGCAAACTAATTGCCCAACCACAGATTAATGGATTAATGCCTTAATGGATTAAGGATTAATGTTATTGCCTTTTGCAATAACATAGATGGAACTGCAGAGAATTATAAGTGCAATAAGTCAGAAGAGATAGACAATCCCAGATTGTATCACTTATATGTGGAATACAGAGAAACAAAACAAAATTTCATATAAAACCAAATTAGTAGTAACCCCAGAAATCTTCCTGTAGGATTGAAACTATCAGAGAGAAAAAGCAAACTGGGGAGGTGGCAAATGAAGCATGGTGGAGGACTATTTTTTTCTTGGTGGTGGGTTTGGTGTGGTAGCACATACTTTGTACAATACTATATCTCTAAATCACATACAGTATTATAAAGCAATGTTGCCTCAATATTAAGCAATATTTTAAAAAAATAATTGGCATATTTATTTACAAAATGGAAACCACTTAGCAATTAAAAACAAAAAGATGAACTACTGTCATGGATAGAACTGGAGGAGGTAATGCTAAGCAAAACAATTCAGAAGGAAAAAAAAAGATAAATACCAAAGGTTTAACATACATGTAGAATATAAGGAAACAAAACAAAGAGCTAGTCAACACAAAACCAAAACCAAACCATCTAAATCTAACTGTAAAACTGAGGCAGAGAAAGAAAGGTAGAGAGGAAAGTGGGAAGTGTGCCTAATGGACTATTGTGGAGGACTATACACAACATCACAGTATGTGTGGTGTGGTAGCGTACATCTTAAGAGGTAGAATCCTATGTTTCTAAACCATGTATAGTTCTATAAATCAGCATTACTTTAATTAAAATTATGTATATACACACACACATATATATACAATATATATATAGTGATGTACACACTCACACTATCAACCACCTATACTTTGCTTATAAGAAATTCACTTAAACCTAAAGACAGGGCCTCCTCGGTGACACAGTGGTTGAACGCTGAGCTGTGAAGCTGCCCGCAGCCTCTGCAGCACTGGTTTGATCCCCGGCCCCCGGCCGGCAGGGGAGGGTCCCACATGGTGCACAGACTTTTCCTGCCGCGTCCACTGCTACACTCAGCTGTGTATTTTGTCAGTCTGCTCCCCGCTCTGGCTCTGGTGAATTCTCTCACCCTCCCGCGCTTCTGACTGTACCCAGTGCTTGTATAAATAAATAAATAAATCTTTAAAAAAAAACAAAAAAACAAAACTAAAGACAACACAAAGCAAAGTATGTCTTGTAGTGTTTTACCTATATTTTCTTCTATATATTTTATTGTTTCAGGTCTTATGTCCAGTTCTCTTATCCATTTTGAGTTGATTTTTATGCACAGTGAGAGGGAGTGGTCTAGTTTCATTTTTTGCATGCGGTGGTCCAGTTTTCCCAGCACCATTTATTGAACAGACTGTCCATATTCCATTGCATGTTCTTTGCTCGTTAAAGATCAGTTGTCCATGTAAGTGTGGTTTTATTTCTGGGCTCTCTATTTGGTTCCATTGGTCTGTGTGTCTGTTTTTGTTCCAATACTAAACTGTTTTAATTATTAGGCTTTGTAGTATAGCTTGAAGTGTGATACCTTCTTTCTCTATTGTTTTCATCAGTAGGGCTTTGGCTATTCATGTTTTTTTTTTTTTTTTGTAGTTCCATATGAATTTCATCAGTATTTGTTCTATTTCTTTGAAGAATGTCATTGAGACTTTTATTGGAATAGCGTTGAATCTGTATATTGCTTTTGGTACATCTTTAAAGACTCATCACCCAAAGCAAATATAGTCAAGGAAAAGATAAACACCTGGGATTGCATCAAACTGAAAAGTTTCTATACAGCAAAAGAGACATTAACCAAAACAGAAAGGCATCCCACTGATTGGGAAAAAAATCTTTGCACTCCAGTCAACTGATAAGGGACTGATCACAAAGATATACAAAGAATTCACACCACTCAACTAAAACAAAATAAACAATCCAGTCACAAAATGGGCAGAATAACTTAAAAGACATATATTTACAATAGATAAAACCTGGAAACAACTCAAATGCCCAAAAATAGATAACCGGGTCAAGAAGATGTGGTATGTATACACAATGGAATATTATTCAGCAATCAAAAGAGCCAAACTCACGCCATTTGCAGCAACTTGGATGGAGCAAGAAGGAATTATGCTCAGTGAAATAAGCCAAGAAAAATATTGGATGGTTTCACTTAGAGTAGGAATATAGGGGAACCAAATAAGGCATCAGTTAATAAAAATAATAACAGTACAAAACAAAACAAAGCAAAAACAGAGAATTGTAAATCAGAGACATACTGCAGGGGAGGGGGAGGGAGAGAGATCAGAGGGAGGGAGGAAGGAGCACAGGGTACTGAGGTGATGGTGCAAGGGTGCATTGATGAAGGAAACTACTGGGACTACACCTGAGGGGGGTAGGGGGAAGCAATATTGTTTAAAAATGAACAATTATGTAAAAAAATTAAAAATAATAATTAAAAAAAAAGACAACTCAAAGCAATGACTCAGGGAGAGAAAAAGGAAACCATTATTCTCATAATGAATTAGACATTCAACCAAAAAAGGTAATAAGGGACAACAATGTGGATGATATAATGATCAAAGGAACAATCAATCAAGAAGATATAAATGTCATTAATATTTATTCAACCAGTGCAGGAGCATATATTTATATAAAACAAGTATTAACAGACCTAAAGCAATGCATTGACAAAAGCACATTAATAATGTGGGACATTAACATACCACTTGCACAAAAGGATAGATCATTCACACAGAAAACAAAATGGAAATAAAGACTTTAAATTAAGTTGATTCAGATGGGCTTCATAAATATTTACAAAGCATCCCATCCTCAAAGAACTCAATACACATTCTTCTTAAGTGCACATGGAACATTCTCAAGGATAGAGCATATGTTGGGACACAAGCTGTGTCTCAAAGTAGTCATGAAAATAAAAGTGATATTAAATATCTTCCCTGATCACAATGGTACAAAACTGGATATTAAACAAACAGAAAAGGAATCCTGGAACAAATAATAGCGTAGCAACTAAACAAAATGCTGTGAATAATTCTTGGGTAAATGAATAAATCAAAAAAGAAATTAAAAATATCTGGAGACGGGCCTCCCCACTGGCGCAGTGGTTGAGCGCTGGGTTGCGAAGCTGCCTGCAGCCTCTGTGGCGCCGGTTCGATCCCCAGCTGCTCCCCGGCCACCGGAGGAGGGTCCCACGCAGACCTCTCCTGCCACCCGCTGCTCCCCTCAGCAGTGTACTTCGGTCCTTCTGCCTGCTCTGCTCCCCGCTCTGGCTCTGGTGAATTCTCTCACCCTCCCGCACTTCTGACTGTACCCAGTGCTTGTATAAATAAATAAATAAATAAAAATTAATCTTAAAAATATATATAAAAAAACATTAAAAAAATAATATCTGGAGACTAGCGAGAATTTAGAATCAAGTTACCATATTCTATGAGATGCTATAAATGTGACTTACAAGGGAAGTACATAGTAAAACAGGCCACATGAAAAAATAAGAAAAAAATATCAAATAAAAAAAATCTAACTTTCTAAATGATGTCATGCCATTTACAGCCATGTGGATGGAGCTAGAAGGAATTATGCTTAGTGAAATAAGACAGAAGAAAAAAGAAAAATATCAGATGGTTTCACTTATAGCAGGAATGTAAAGGGACCAAATAAGACATCAGTGTAAAAAATAATAACAATGCAAAATACAACAAAGCAAAAACAGACAAAAAAACAAATATAAATCAGAGACATCTTGCAGGGGAGGAGGAGGGAGAGGGATCAGAGGGAGGGAGGGAGGAGCACAGGGGACTGAGGTGATGGTGCACATGTGCATTGGTGAAGGAAACTCTGTGGGGACTACACCTGAGAGGTTGGGGGGAAGCAAATATTGTTTAAAAATGAACAATGATATGAAAATTAAAAAATAAAAAAAATAAAGTGGAAACAAATGAAAGAGAAAACAAAGGGATAGTTCAAAAGATTAGTGAAGCCAAGAGCTGGTTCTTTGAAAGCATAAGCAAAATTGTCAAACACTTAGCTAGACAATAAGAGAAAATAATCCAATTAAAAATAATTTAAAATGAAAGAGTTGAAATGACTTCAGATGCTGCAGTAATACAAAGGATCATAAGAACTCACCATGAATGTCTCTATGCAAAAAAGTAAATAATCTAGAAGTGGGGAAATTACTAGAATTATACAACCATCTAAGATAGAACCAGAACAAAGTAGTCAGCTTAAAGAGAACAATCATAAGTGCAGAATTTGAAAAGTAATTAAAATTCTTCCAAAGAACAAAAACACAGACAAGTTCACTAGCAAATTCTACAAAATCTTCAAAGAAGACCTAATGCTTCTCGCACTGAAGCCTACCACTGGTATTTACCAAAAAAATATGAAAAGATTCATGCACTCCTATGTTCAGAACAATACTATCTGTAATAGTCAAGACATGGAATGAACCTAAGTGCCCCCAAAGACATGATGGGTGAAAGAAATTGTGATATATAAATATTATATATATTATATATATATATAATATATATATATGCAATGGAATTTGAGCTACTTGAAATGATGAAATAGTGTCTCTTGAGACAAATTATATTGACCTTGCTGTGATTATGCTAAGTAAAGTAAGTCAGAAAGTGAAAGATAGATACTGGATGATTTCAGTTAATTATGGAATGTAAATACCCAGAAGGAAAGGGATAGGAAATTGGCATTATACTTTTGGTGGAGGTTAAGTGAAGATTGTGTATTATAGAGGCATAAAATGTACTAACTCCCAGCTATGTTTGTGTGAATGTGTGTGCAAGAACAACCCACAAATTAATAAAAATGAATAAAATATCACATTACATGACATATTGTTTTAATTTTTTAAATTAATTCAGTGACATTTAGTAGAGTTTCCATTTTTGCAATTATTGCTACTATTTAGATTTAGAATATTGCATCACCTCAAAAGGAAACTCTTATCAATTAAGCATCACTCCCCATTCCTCACTACTTTACAGATTCTAGCAATCAGTTAATCTGATTTCTGTCATAATAGATTTTCCCATTCTGAGCTATTAATATAAATGGATTCATAATCTATGTGGACTTTGACTACCTCTTTTGGCCTAGCATGCTTTTAAGGTTTATCTGTGCTCTAGCATGAACCACTACTCTGTGCATTTTTTTTTTGTAATAAATATTTTTTGTAATAAATATTATTTATATTTATTGATATGCATGATATACTATTACATGATATACAATGTTATCTGTGGCTCTGCTAAACTTAAGCAGCCTGTTCAGCTGCCATTATAGTTACCTGCAGTTCTGTATTCCTATAAAAGGTCAGAACTGCCAATCAGAACAGGTCAATCAGCCATAGTAGTCAAACCTTACAAGGTGCCTTTCATATCAATCAAGAGCAGAAAGCTTGATCACTCTGGGAAGGGTATGCATCAAGAGGTATGACTGGGAACACCTGGGGGGTGATAATGGATGCATAAACTTACTCCCAATTCATACTCCCAACTCATCCCAATTCCTGGTCATGAGGTATGACCAGGAATGCCTGGGTGGCAGAGGACCCATATATGACCAGGAATGCCTTGGTGGCAGAAGACCCATATATGATAAGGGGCCCCAGAAGCTGACCAGTGGAATGCCTTGTTGATAAGCTTAGGACCATGGCTGGGGATCTGGGGTCCAGTTTTGATTGCAACACTTGGTTCTCAAGCTGATAACGTGGTCAGCAGACTCATGTCTCCCCAAGCCCTAGATGACATTCCTTAGTTTCACCCATCCTTTTCTCCTTGTCCTCCTAATGCACATACCAGATACTGATGATCATACTATCAATAAAATAGCCAGGATCTTGCTCTCAAGCAGCATCCTGCATTATGCAGACTGCTCTACAACTCCCATCTCTTTGTCAGTGGTGGGGTTGCGCAATGCAACATTTATCCATTCATTCTCTGATTTAGACTGTTTCAAGTTTTAGAAAATGCATTTTTCTGGTAATATAGCATTGATTTATAACAGTATATAATTCAGATTTATAGCTTATACTTCTTCAGATACATGCTACCATATAATACCCACCATCCAGGCACCCAGAGTCTTCTACCAAAATCCACTGGACACCTGCCACAGAGTTTGCTCTCCACTTTCCCTTTTACCCTCTGGTAGCCTTAATTCTACAGTTAAATTTCCAGTGTTTGACTTTGTCTGGTCCTTTGTGTCATTGAAACCATACTGTACTTATTTTTCTCCTTCTGAAGTTTCATCTTGATGTTACAAATGGCAGGATTTCATATTTATTTTAAAAACTAAGTGGTATTCTATATTCTATTGTGTGTATATATGTGTATATCTATATATATCTATATATCTATATACTATATATATGTCTCTATATATGAGCTATATATCTACATATAGATATCTCACATCTTCTCAATGCATTCTTCTGTCATTTGACCCTCAGGTTGTTTCCATAACATGGGCATTGTGATAGTGCTGTACTGAACATATGAGTGCATATATCCCTTTGAATTAGTTTTTGCATTCTTTGGGTAGACACTTAGGAGAGGAATTGTTGGATAATATGCTAGATATATTACAATATTTTGAGATATCCCCTTGCTGTTTACCATAAATCCTGGAGAGTCTGCATTCCTACCAACAGTGTATCAGGCTTCCTATTTCTTAACATCTATGCCAGTGAATATACTTGAGAGAACATGTATTTTCAGCTTCTTGGGATATAAATCTAGGACTTGAATCATAGGATGATATGATTATTCTATGTTCAAATGTTGAACTGCCAACTTTATTCACCCCATTTTATTTACCCCATTTTACATTGCTACTAGCAGTTTATGAGGCTTCCAATTTCCCCACATCATCACCAACACTTGCACATTGACAGTGTGCAACCTTTGTGACTCAGGCTTGGCACTCAAGAGAGCAGGAATATTAACAGTTCACAAACAGGAGCCAACCTCCCTCCCAGCACATTCACATTATGGCTGGACCTTTCCAGCCCCTCTACTACCTCTTTCTTTCTTTCTTTTTTTTAGATTTATTTATTTATTTATACAAGCACTGGGTACAGTAAGAAGCATGGGAGGGTGAGAGAATTCACCAGAGCCAGAGTGGGGTGCAGAACAGGCAGACTAACAAAGTATACTGCTGAGGGGAGCAGCGGGCGCAGCAGGAGAAGTCTGCATGCCATGAGGGACCCTCACCGGTGGCCGGGGATCAAACCAGTGCTGCAGAGGCTGCGGGCAGCTTTGCAGCCCAGCTCTCAACTGCTGTGCCACCGGAGAGGCCCCCCCTCTACTACCTCTTAATTCAGCAGTTCCAAAACCATATCTTTAGACTAACAGAAGGTAAGAAAAGACAGAAATTTTAAATCAATAAAACCTCTATACCACCTGCTGGAATTGCTGTAGAGCAAATCTCCAAGTTATTGTGACACATATTGCAAAATAGGGCAATTCAAAGCAGCAAATTGTCCAGACAAAATAAAAACACAACAAAAGACACCTTGAGACTTCAAAGGAGTATGTCATAACAAGAAGAAAATGACTCTTCAGAATCAAACCATAAACACATGGGAGATTTTATCTTCCTATCCCATATAAGGCTCAAAACTGATATGAAAAAGAAAATTAAACAAATGGAAGAAACCACAGCAAAGTGAGTCAAAGTGATATAAGACAACTTTGAAAAACTATCCAAAAAGATACAACAAAATTCAGAGAAAGTGAAATAATTGCAAATTGAAACTAATAATAGAAAATAAAAATAGAGGGCCTCCCCTGTTGGCGCAGGCGTTTAAACACCACGCTGTGAAGCTGTCTGCAGCATCTGTAGCGCCAATTCCATCCCGGGTGGCCAGCAAGGGTTCCACATGGTGCAGCAGACCTCTCCTGTCTTGCCCGCTGCTCCGCTCAGCAGTGTATTTCATCTGTCTGCCTGTCTGCTCCCCGCTCTGTCTCTGGTTTATCCTCTCACCCTCCCGCGAATCTGGCCTGTACCCAGTTCTTGTATAAATAAATAAATAAATAAATAAAACTTTAAAAAAAGAAAAGAAAAGAAAAATAGCAGTTTTAACAAGAAAATACCAGAGAGGCAAGATGTACAAATATTAAGAGAGGAGAATGAAAATACTGGAGGACATGACAGACTCCATGTATTTCATATATTAGTAGAAAATATGGAAGTGAGGGTCTAGTGACCTAAGTATATTGGATAAGTGAAGTAGAGTCTACAATATGCTGCTCAATATGATATAGCTATCTAATAAGTTATATATCTATCAATAAGTTCTGTAAGGTTTTTTCAGAAAAAAATAAGATAGAATATACTCTCTATGATCTATCTATCTATCTATCAAGTAAAAAGTTATCAGGCTTTCCCCCACACCCACCCTCCACCATGCGTGCACACTCAGCCAAGCAGGGGAGAGTGGAAGAGTGCCGCAGCTTCCCAGAGTGGAACCAGAACCAGCAGAGAAGCAGAGGCCACAAGAGAACACCACAGAGTCCAGTTGTAGGGTAAATGATTGTCAGGCTTTTCTGCCCTCCTGCCATTAATATTTTCTTTTTAAAAAAAGATTTTTATTTATTTATTTATTTATGCAAGAACCGGGGTATAGGCCAGATTTGCGGGAGGGTGAGAGGATTCACCAGAGACAGAGTGGGAAACAGAACAGGAAGACTGGTGAAATGCACTGCTGAGGGGAGCAGCGGGCGTGACAGGAGAGGTCTGCTGCACCATGTGGGACCCTTGTCTACCCCCTGGGATCGAATTGGTGCTGCAGAGGCTGTGGACAGCTTCACATCACTGCGCTCAATTGCCTGTGCCACCAAGGGAGGTTCTGAGATGGGGCTTTTAAGGGTGACATCACAGGAAGAAGGGGGAACAGAATGAAATCAGGAAGGAGAACAAGCAAGGGACCAGAAGAGAATCAGCAGAGAAGCAGAGGCCATGAGAGAATGCTGGAGAGTCCAGAAAGATTGAAGACTTGCTAGGAACTGGGAGTCCTGCCAGTCTTCCAGCCCCCTGGCACCCCTGCCTGCTGTATACCTGGTAAACTCAATAAAAGCCTGAAAAACTACCCAGGGCTCCAGGACTCCTCCTTCACCCATCTGCTCAGGTCATAGAGATCCTGCACTGTGGCCCTTCTGCCAATACACCAGTGAAGAGTGAAGATTCCTCCAGGGCTGGGAGGACTGCCAACCTGGGAGGAACCCCCGCCCACCGCAATCTTGCCTACCATGTACCTGGTTTCTGCAACATGTAAAAGCTCAATAAAAGCCTGAAAAAGCCACTGAGGGCACCAGGACTCTCCTTGACCTGTCTGCTTGGATCAGAGAGAACCAGCTTTGTGCCTTCCTAGCACTACAATTGGCATAAGTTGGCAGGGTGATTTGATGCAGTCAGGTATGGAGCCCTCCGAAGACCTCAGAAGGGACTGATGGGTAGCAGATCATAAGCCTAGATCATGAGCCCGTGACAATGCTGGAGGCGCCATGGCAGCATAGATGGTGACCAAAGTACAGGAGCTGCAGTAGGAGACCTCAAGTGGAGGAGGAGATGGGCCAAGTGGACCAGCCCACAACCCCTGAGGCAGCAGAATCATAGAGGAGGACCATGATTCTGAGCTTGCCCAGTGCTAACACCAAAAAAAGCCAATGGACTTGGACTGACAATTCCGCCAGAAGGAGGAGGAAATTTGGCAGGCTGATGTTGTGTTTTTGGGACTGTGGGGGTGGATGGTATCATTTGTAAATCCCAGGAGATGAAAATCGAGGCATGGCTGGTTGGCTTTGGTGGCCAAAAGCAACCTGTGTACTGCCTGGCATTCTTAGGGCTACAGCCCAAAGAGGCAATGGTCAGAATAGAGGAAGGGGCAGGCATAAGAAGAGACCAAAACTGGCTGAGGGAGGAAGCCCTCACCAAGTTCTCCGCAGCCACACAGAGGAGGTATCAAAAAGTCAACTTAGATAAGGCAAAAGCTGGTGCTGAGATTGGGAAGCCCTAAGTGGCTGTTAAGCAGCTTAAGTGTGTTAAAGAAGGCCAGTGAGTCTCTTAAAATCACCTGTGAATGATGCCCTGTTCATTGTCAAGTGAGGGTGAGGAGCTGAGGAACCCGTCCTTGGGAGATGGGTGGGGAACGTGGCTTATAGTGGGGCCCACAGCTGAAGAGGGGACCCAAGGAAGGCCACATGTGGAGCTTGTATCCACAGATCCCTAACCCATGTGCATGTGCAAAGGGTTGAACTGAGTCTGCGTGTTACATTGGTGGCTATGAAAGCCGAGTGTTGGAGTGACCGCAGACAGAAAACCCTGAGGATTAGGTTATTACCCCCAAAGACAAAATCGCCAATCCGAGAGACAGTGCATCCTGGGGGTAGATGCAGTATGTCGCTTGCAACTGAGACCACAGCCAGAGAAGGCCAGGAAGCCTGATGGCTCCTGCCGTGTGACCACAGATTCCTGACTGGATCCCCCCTTGCATGAGCAGTGCCTTGGGCAGCAGAAGTGGTGGATCACCTGCTGGTGCCAATAATCTTGTCTTTTGCCACTAGGCTGGTGCCTGCCTGGACTCATTTGTGTTCCGTTGTATTTTGTTACATTGTGATATTCAGTTGTATTCAATTTGCTTTTGTGGGCCATGGCTGCAGTATTTATATTTCCCAAGGGAAACTTATAGGTATACTTGTATATAGACTGTATGGTGGAAAACCCTGAAGGGGTGGATTGTAGGGTTAAGTTACAGCCTTTTCTACCCTCCTACCTACCACTCATGCGCACTCAGTCAAGCTGCAGAGAGAGAAGGAGTGTGGCAGCTTTGCAGAGTGGAACTGGAAGGAGAACAGGCATGACCAGAAGAGAACCAGCGGAGAAGAAGAGGCCACCAGAGAACGCTAGAGAGCCCAGGGAAGAGTGAAGATTCTCGCTGGTCTGGGAAGCCTGCCAGCCTCCTGCCCTCCTACCCCCCGCTCCCCTGCCTGCCACGTACCTGGTTGCCACACTACATGTGAAAGTTCAATAAAAGTCTGAAAAGCCATCGAGGGCTAGGACTCTCCTTTACCCATCTGCTCAGATCATAGAGATCCTGCTCCAAGCCTTCCTAGACTTACACTATCTATTATCTGTATTTCTATCTACTCATGCAATTTCAGCTGTCCATAAAATAAGGGAAATATATATTTGAAATGAAACAATGTTTGCAAGGATTAAGGCATAACATGATGTCTTCCTTCCTCACCACAACTTCCTTTAAGGGTTTGAATCTCTAGGCACAGTCAGGACTTAGCCATTTGCAGAACAAAAAGTCTATTTTGCCCACCAAACATATTAATGCTAGATGGCTATTATGCTGACTGTTTCTGCTGCCATGGGTGGCAATATGAAGTTATGCCTGCATTTTATTTATTTTTTCTTTTTTTTTAATAAATTTTATTTTTATATTCCCCATACAATTGCAACACCCTTATTTTAATCCCAATTCCTCCCCTTCCTGCCCCTCATCCTCCATAGAGTGTCTCTGGTTCATAGATTTTTGTTGATTTTGATTTTCACTTTCTGATAGTTACTCATTTTCCTGGTCCCTTATTTAAGTTTTCTAGATTCCTGCTATGAGTGAGACCATCCGGTATTTTTCTTTTTCTTTTTGGCTTATTTCACTGAGCATGATCCCTTCCAGCGCCATCCATGTTGCTGCAAATTGCATGTATTTATCTTTTTTGAATGCTGAGTAATATTCCATGGTGTATATGTACCACATCTTCTTGATCCAGTCATCTATTTTTGGGCATTTGGGTGGTTTCCACAGCTTAGCTATTGTAAACAGTGCTGCTATAAACATAGGGGTATAGATGATCTTTGGAATTGATGTTTCTGTGTCCTTTGGGTAAACACCTAGGAGTGGAATTGCTGGATCTTATGGAAGCTCTATGTTTAGTAGGTCCAGAAGTCTCCACACAGCTCTCCATCGTGGTTGGACCAGTTTGCACTCCCACCAACAGTGAAGGAGAGTTCCTTTTTCTCCACATCCTCACCAACATTTGTTGTTGCTAGTTTTTTTAATATGTGCCATTCTCACTGGTGTAAGATGGTATCTCATGGTAGTTTTGATTTGCATTTCCCTGATTACAAGTGATGTTGAACATTTTTTCATATGCCTGCTGGCCATTTGCATTTCCTCTTCAGAGAAGTTTCTTTTTAGCTCTTCTGCCCATTTTTTGACAGGATTATTTTCCTTGTTGTTGAGTCTCATCAGCTCTTTGCAGATTTTTGTGATCAGTCCTTTATCATTACTGTTGTGTGCAAAAATGTTCTCCCAATCGGTGGGGTTTCTCTTTGTTTTGGTTATTGTCTCTTTTGCTGTGCAGAAGCTCTTTAATTTGATGTAGTCCCAGCTGTTTATCTTTGCCTTCACTACCACTGCTTTGGGTGATGTGTCTGTAAAGATGTCTTTGATGTGCATATCACGTAGTGTTTTGCCTATATGTCCTTCTATGTATTTTATGGTTTCAGGTCTTATATCTAGTTCTTTAATCCATTTTGAGTTGATTTTTGTGTATGGTGTGAGGTAGTGGTCAAGCTTCATTCTTTTGCATGTAGCGACCCAGTTTTCCCAGCACCATTTATTGAACAAACTTTCTTTGCTCCAATGCACAGTCTTTGCTCCTTTGTCAAAGATTAGTTCACCATAAATCTGTGGGTTTATTTCTGGATTTTCTATTCGATTCCATTGGTCTGTGTGTCTGTTCTTGTTCCAATACCATGCAGTTTTGATGATTATTGCTTTGTAATATAGTTTGAAGTCTGGGAGTGTGATGCCTCCATATGCCTGCATTTTTTTAAAGTATTTTTTTTAAAGATGTATTTATTTATTTATACAAGCACTGGGTACAGTCAGAAGCGCGGGAGGGTGAGAGGATTCACCAGAGCCAGAGCGGGGAGCAGAGCAGGCAGAAGGACTGAAGTGCACTGCTGAGGGGAGCAGCGGGCAGCAGGAGAGGCCTGCGTGCCATGTGGGACCCTCCTCTGGTGGCCGGGGAGCAGCCGGGGATCGAACCGGTGCTGCAGAGGCTGGGTGCAGCTTCGCAACCCAGGGCTCAACTGCTGCGCCTTCGGGGAGGCCCCCATATTCCTGCATTTTAACTGATAATTTTGTGGTAGGTAAAGAGTGAATAGACAAATATTTTAAGCAAATATAAACAAAACTAAAAAATTCATTAAACAGAATATAGATATAGTGGATAATTATTAAAAATAACATTCACATTGTATCTTATCCAGACACATTATTTTAAAAATAGTAGTTGTATATTATTTCTAACCTTAAATTTTAATTGATTTATAAAAAAATATTTTGTACCATATTTACATTAATATAATTTTATTTTCTCACTGTTTAAATACTATGTATATATAAATTATTGCTGTCCTTTCATCTTCCCATTCAAATATCATTCATGGTTACATTTATTGATTCTGAAAAATAAGAATTTCAAGACACATAAGAAAATTTCTGGACGATTGAGGATTTAAAATCCTTATTAAACAATTAAAAGTTTTTCATAAAGTTAAGCTTTGAAAGATTCATTTTTTTGGAAACATTAAATTAATGGCACCATGAATGCTGAATTATTTACTTGAAAATGTAAAACTATATGGAAATCTAATAGAAATTTTGCTTTTTTAATTCTTAGATTTTTAGATTTTGTTAATGTAGTACTCTTTTATCATATCATTGTTAATTTTGGGACAATATATGACTTAACCCCTCAGTTGTGGTCACTATAGTTCTCCAAAAACCAAAGCACCCATAGTCCATCACCATATTCCTTGGTTCTTTTTCTCCAACCCAATTTTTACCTCTCCTCACTTTCCAACCCCTCCTGGAATCTTCATATCTATGGTCACTTTTTAAGGTTTGTCTTTGTCTGACACTATATTTGGGTTTTCCATAATTCCACATATAATGAAAACATATTATATTTTCCCTTTTTTTCTAAACTTAATTCACTTAGCATCAACAATTTCAGCTCCATATATATAGTCACAAATAGCATGTGTTTATCTTTTTCTTCACCGAGTAGTATTCCATTATGTATATATACCACATCTTCTTGATCCACTCATAAGTTTTGGGGCACACAGGTTGTTTCCATAACTTGGCTATTATAAATAGTCCTGCAATTAATATAGGGGTACAGATTTCCCTTCAATTTATTCCTTTTTTTGTTCTTTGGATAGATTCCTAGAAATTGAATAGCTGGGTCATATAGTAGATTCATTTATAATGTTGTGAGAAACAGCCACACAACTTTTCATAATGGCTGGAACAGTTTAAATTACTACCAATATAAGAGAGTTTCTTTTTCTCCACATCATTGCCAGGACTTGAATTTTTTTTTTAAAGATTTGCTTATTTATTTATTTATACAAGCACTGGGTACAGTCAGAAGCACGGGAGGGTGAGAGAATTCACCAGAGCCAGAGCGGGGAGCAGAGCAGGCAGAAGGACCAAAGTACACTGCTGAGGGGAGTAGTGGGCGGCATGAGAGGTCCGCACGCCATGTGGGACCCTCCTCTGGTGGCCGGGGAGCAGCCAGGGATTGAACTGGTGCTGCAGAGGCTGGGGGCAGCTTTGCAACCCAGCGCTCAACTGCTGCGCCACAGGGGAGGCCCTTTTTTTTTTTTAAGATTTATTTATTTATACAGGAACCAGGGTACAGGCCAGATGCATGGGAGGGTGAGAGGATTCACCAGAGAGAGCGGGGAACAGAACAGGCAGACTGGCGAAGTACACTGCTGAGGGGAGCAGCGGGCAAGACAGGAGAGGCCTGCCGTGCCATGTGGGATTCTCTCCGGCTGGCCGGGATCGAGCCGGTGCTGCAGAGGCTGTGGACAGCTTCACAGCGTGACACTCAACCACCTGCATTACCAGGGAGGCCGAAATGTTTGTTTTTTTCCTTTTTTACATATGGATCTTTTTTCCAAGTGTGAGGGAATATCTTTGTAGTTTTGATTTGCTTCTCCCTGATAACAGGCATGATGAAAATTTTTTCTTATGCCTTCTGTGTGTTTGCATTTCTTCTTTGAGAAGTGTCAATTTAGCTCTTCTGCCAATTTCTTCATTGGGTCGCTGCTTTGTTTATATTGAGTTGTGTGAACTCCTTGTCAATCTTTGATAACAGTCTTTTATCACTTGTATGGTGTGCAAATACTTTCTCCCATTCAGTGGGATGCATTTTCATTTTGGTTACTGCCGCTTTTGCTGTACAGAAGATTTTTGGTCTGATGTAGTCCCAATATTTATATTCTTTTTTTTCCCCTTGCTTCTGGACACAAATTCTTTCTGAAAGTTTGTCATGGAGTGCTTTGTCTAAGTTTTTATCTAAGTCTTTTATGCATTTGAGTTGATTTTTGTATATAATGTGACATAGCAGTCTAATTTCATTCTTTTCCAAGAAGCAGTCCAATTTTTCCAGCAAGAGACATCGTGTTCTAGTGTATATTCTTTGCTCCTCTGTCATAGATTAGTGGGCTTCTTTGCAGATGAATGAAATAGAGAATTATTGTTATACAGTATTGTTGTATAAATACATATTATATAACAATGCACAATATGCTATGTAACAATATATAATACTGCAATATAATACACAATATAGATTTATATAATATGTTCTACTGGGATACATATTGTATAGAAACAATATTTGGAGGAAAAGAGTTCTAACTCTTTGAGTCTTCTATGTCTCTTAAGAATGTTCTATAATTTTCTGTGTATAGGTCCTTTACCACCTTAGGTTTATTCCCAGGTATTTAATTTTTTGGAACACTGTAAATGAGATTTTTTTTTAATATCTTCTTCAGCCTGATTATTTTCATTATAGGACAACTACTGATTTCTGTGCTTATTTGTGTTCTGTCACTTAACTGAATTGGTTTATTGTTTTAATTAATTTTTGTGAACTTTTGAGTGTTTGCAATATATATGATCATGTCATTTGCATATAATAATAACTTTACTTCTTTCCCAAGTTGGGTTCCTTTTATGGAATCCTTATGCCTAACTGATCTAGCTAGGACTTACAGTACTATGTTGAATAGGCAATACAAATTTTAATATTAATTTTTATTATTGTGAATTAGTTCTGATCTAGAATTTGTCATATATACCATTGATTTTATGTATTTCTTAATAACTTTAAGTGTTTAAAATTTGAATGAGAATAGACCTGCATCTTTGATTCAACAGAAACAATTTTGGAGATTTTATTTTTCCATAGAGTATATTTATAAAATTTTGAATAAAGGTTTATGTTAAAAAACAAAAGAAAACAAAACAAAAGAAGACTGAAAAATATCCCCATGGAGGGAATATATTGCCTTTCCCTATAACATGGGATCATGAAGACAATGCTCAATTCCTATTTTAGGGAAGCAAAATTTGCTACCCTTTAATATCTGTCTTTGGCATGAGAATATTTTTAAGCTAATTATTTTTTTTAAATTTATTTACTTATTTATACAAACATTGGGTACAGTCAGAAGCGCGGGAGGGTGAGAGAATTCACCAGAGCCAGAGCGGGGAGCAGAGCAGGCAGAAGGACTGAAGTACACTGCTGAGGGGAGCAGCAGGCGGCAGGAGAGATCTGCGCGCCATGTAGGACCCTTGCCCGGTGGCCGGGGAGCAGCCAGGGATCGAAAGGGTGCTGCAGAGGCTGCGGGCAGCTTCGCAACCCAGTGCTCAACTGCTGCACCACCGGGGAGGCCCGTAAGCTAATTATTTTTTAAAAAGATAGTAAGGTTGGGAACTTTGTCTTTATCACTACCCGATTACCTAAAATAATTTAGATAAAGCCTTTAGCAGGAAGAGTTACTATCAGAAGTACAAAGAGTATAAACTAAGTGCAATAAGCTGACAGAACTTAATAAGGCCTGTTTGTCCTCTCTATGTCCCTTTGTCTCTCATGATTGGTTAAACATTTGTTTACTAAACATCTATTCTTTCAGTTTCTTGTGAATCTTCCTCCCATTTGAAGTTCCAGACACACCCCACTTCTCCCTAACTTACAATGGCACATAAAACTCAATTGCTTGTCTTTGAATGGAGTATTTTTGGGATACCCCACTAATCCTGTACTTAAATAATCTGGAATGGTAGAAAGAAAACTTATTATTCCTTCCCTATACTGCCAGTGACCAAGGTGGTAAAAAAAAAAATCCTTAGTGTGCATAGTCAGCAGTGCATATGTTCTCCAGCTGGAGTGATCTGTGATCTGCAAATGATAGACCTCAAGGCAGGCTTAATACTTTCAACCACTTGGGTTAGGCAGGGGGTAGGGTCTAGTGGATCTCAAGAATCTGGACTTTAACCTAGGCTGAGGCTGACCAAGTAATTATTAGGTAGAAAGAAGTATTTTCTCTACCAAAGATGAGAGACGGGCCTCCCTGGTGGCACAAGGGGTTGAGCACAGCTCTGTGAAGCGGAAGTTTGATTGCTGGCCAGGCAGCTACCAACATGGCACAGCAGACCTCTCCTGTCTTGCCCATGCTCCTCTCAGCAGTGTATTTCAGTCAGTCTGCCTGTTCTGTTCCCCAGTCTGTCTTGGTGAATCCTCTCACCCCCCTCCCCGCACCTCTGGCCTATACCCCAGATCTTGTAATCATAAATAAATAAATCCTAAAAAAAAAAAAAAAGATGAGAGACAAGGTCACCTACCTTTACTCTGATAGTGACTGTCCCTATCTCTAAGAAGGAATTCTTCTTAAATGTATAATTAGGGGCCTTCCCAGTGGCGCAGCAGTGGAGCGCTGGGGTGCGAAGCTGCCTGCCACCTCTGCAGCGCAGGTTCGATCCCCAGCCACCGGCGAGGGTCCCACATGGTGCAGAGACCTCTTTTGCCATGCCTGCTGCTCCCCTCAGCAGTCTGCTTTGTCAGTCTGCCTGGGGCTCTGGTGAATTCTCTCACCCTCCCGCACTTCTGACTGTACCCAGTGCTTGTGTAAATAAATAAATAAAATCTTAATATATATATAATCTTAAATATATATATAAAATCTTTATATATATATATATATATATATACACTTTAGGCAAAACAAAGATTTTACTACTAACAAATCCTTTAGGCTAACAACTCTCTAAGCTAACGATATAAAATCCATTATGAAGAGGTCATAGGTACCTGATAGCATGAGTTTCAGAAATGGAATTACCTCATGGAAGGGAGAGCAAAGAAAGGACTCCAGTCCTTTAATTATGTTGGATTAAAACTGCTTAAATAGAATCTTCAGCTATTTCTCAGAGAGCAGCATAATGACTCTCTCCCTGATGCAGACCTTATGATGAATTGCACAGATTAATACTTGATACTTGATACTTGCAGGATTTGAATCTTCATTATTTTTTATCTCTCAGAGACTTCAAGAACACAGAGTTCAGTAACATAATGTCTAAGACTCATGTGAACTTTTTAAGTCTTTTAAATCTAGATCTTTATTTTTTTTCATTATACCATACATATAAGAAAATATTTTAAAAATCAAATTTGTACTGTTCAAATATAATTGAAATATATTAAAATCATTAAGAATTCATTTGAACAACAAGAATTTATTTGAACAACAAGATGGTGCAAGGGGTTAAGTCTCAGCATTATGATGCTATAAGCAGTCACTGCAGCTCCCCAGCCAGGGAGCTAGCCCACACGGTGTAGCAAACCTCTCCTGTCTCGCCCGCTGGTCCCCTCAGCAGTGTATTTCAGGGGATCTGCCTGTTCTGCTCCCCACTCTGTCTTTGGTGAATCCTCTCACCAACCCCCACCCCGTACCTCTGGACTACATCCCAGTTCGTATATCCATAAATAAAATAAATCTTTAAAAAATGAATTATAATTGGGTAGCAGCCAAACAAGCAGAAAGAAAGGAGATCCAAGCAGTTGTATAAAATGCAAGTCTTTTATAGAAATAAGGAAAAACCAGAATGTTATACTATGCAAAAAAAAAACAAAAAAAAAAAACGGTAGTTTAGTGATTGTAAGATTATTTTTCTTTAGGGGATAGCAAGGCTCTATCATGTGAATAAACTTAGTACTGGTCTAACCAATCCTAATGGGATGATTTAAGATTCTATTGTTGAGATCCTAACCATAATTTAGTTAAATCTTGGTTTGATGATGTAAGGATAAGCATAGGTGACTTCATTTCAGGCGTGTTGTCTTTCCTTAAATAAAATTTTGCTGTTTAAGCTTTGATATACAACACTGTATACATTTTGGGAACATAGCTTCCCATTTTGATATGTGCATGTACCTCACTGCACACAACATTAACGAAGTAGTGCCTTTCATACTATCAGATTGAACCCCTTTTCCCATACTCCCCCCTCTTTTCCTTCCCTCTGGTGACCACCATAATTTTTTTTTCAGTCAGAGGAGTTATTTTTGTTGTATTTTATTTATTTGTTTGCTTTGGTTATTTATATTTAACATGTAGAGAAACTATATGGTCCTTTTCTCTCTCTTAGTTACTTTGTTCAACAAAATTCCTTCAAATTCCACCCATTTTGTCACAAAAGTCAAGGATTCATTTTTTTAATTGTTGAGTAATATTCAATTGAGTAGACATAGCACACATTATTTACAGGCATTCATGCATGAGCATTTAGATTGTTGCCTGTTGTAGAACAGTGATACTATGAATATAAGGGTTTATATATCTTTTTCATAATCATTTTTATATTTCTTGGATAAATTCCTAGGAGTGACACTGCTAGATAATATGGCATCTCTTTTTTAGTTTTGTATTATTATTATCATTGTTTCACATCCTTGTTAATGCTTTGACAGTAACAAAGTTGGCACTCTCCAACCAACAGAAAGGAGGAAAAACAACAACCACCACAAAAAACAAAACAAAACAAAACAAACAAACAAAAAAAAAACTAAAACAACCAACAAGAACAAACTATTCATCAAGCGGGACTGTGAGTGTGTTACGGAGTAGCCCCAATATAAAATGGGTTGCCTGGCTGTGGGTCCTCACCCACGCACTTAGAAAGGGACTTATTAATACTCCACTATAGGTACACACAAAAGGTTAATAAAAGGTTTATTTACAAGGGAAAAGGAATTGAGGAAATGCACAACTTAGGGAGAAAATAGGGAAATAAAGTCTTTAATGTGTCCTACCTGATCCGCCGACCTGGAAACCCAAAGTCACTCTCAGAGCTGGCCCTGAGCTGCAAGCTGGCAGGGAGCCAAAATGGGGAATCCCCCAAAGCCCACGTGTCTGGTTTTATACCAAACCTGGCTGCTTAACCCCACCCTCAGGTTCCAGCAACCTTCCCTTTGGTGGTGATGGGATTTGTAGTTCCCAGTGTCTTTTGGGGTCTGGAGTGGGGCAGAGTCCACAAAGCCTGTATGGAATTAGCTTTAGAACATCCTTTTCCCCCTAACAAGTGGAAAGGAACTATTTCAGGCACTGCACCCTGTGAACTAGAACTGTGGAGAACCATGCAGGAATAGCAGCAGAGGTAAGCAAATAGCTCCAGAATCATTAGAAGAGAACAAATACTCCAAGAGACCTACACATAGCCCAAGGCCAGCTGGTAAGCTTGTGAGGAAAAGCAGCACTCTCAAAAACCATATGAGGATCGTGGATCATGGCTGCCCAGGTCCCTGTGCCTGCAACCTAGGCTTGTGGGGAGATGCAGGTGAGCCCTCATTAAGGTGAATGTCCCTCACTGAGTAATCAGAAACCAGGCATCCAGACTGAGGAGCAGGGTGCATAAGGCGCCATTTCTGCAGACACTGAACTGGGCTACAGTCCGCTTCCTGGATATGAGGGCTTTGGAATTGAGACCTGGGGCATGAAATTTGGGGCGTGGGATCCCCACGATGGTGGGGCACAGGGCAGACACAGCACCCCCACACCATTGAGATGCTCCATGCCACTCCACTCTGTTCCCCTGGACCCACGGGGGAAAAAAAAATACAGTTCTGGAAGGACACTAGTAAAGATCTCTGGTGCCACCTAGCAACCAGGAAAAATAATCACCAATATCCTTGATAGTTGGAAACCAGGGATCCCCAAAACACCCTCAGCCTCTGAGAGAGGGTGGGCCATGCAAATGGGGGTAAGGAGGGAAATAAGGCGTGGAGCAAGACCCCATCCAGGAACTGAGAGCCAGGCGCAGGATCCGGGCGTGGGATGCACCATAGCAGCAGGCATTGCATAGGGTGACAGGCAGCATTTTGGATCTGATAGCCCTGAAACTGAGACCTAGAGTGCAGAATTCAGGGTGCAGGATCCATATAGCTGCAGTCACAGCACCCGGTGACCACTGGGCAGACACAGCACCCAGCTTGAATAAGAGCTCCTGTGTTGAGTTGCTCCCCTCCACCCCATCTCCCTTACTCAGAGAACCATTGGGAAAAAGCACAGGTCAGCAAGTAGGGGTTTCTGGCGGCACCTTGTGGCCAGAACAAAATCACCAACTAGCTGACTCCCTCTTGGAACTGAGTAAATACAGAGGGCGGGAACTGTAAGGGACAGTGCCCAGCAACACAGCATCAACACTGGTGGAGTTTTGGCCTACTGGTGCTGGTCTCAGTCTGGTAAACAGTTTCCAACACCCCTAAAGCAGCACTCCAAAGAGATGCCTGCCAACTCCAGTGGCACAACATCCCAATTCATAGAACTAATTAGAAAGCAAAAAACAGGGAGAAGAAAAAATATAAATAACCAAGCAAGCCAGTAGGAGGACACACCACAAAAAGAAATACAGGCACCAGAGCTCAACAATGATGGAAGAACTTCTCGGCCTTTCAGATAGAGAATTAATGATCATCATGATTAAAAAGCAGACAGAAATGAAAAAGAAAAAAAAATATTTGAGACAAATAATTGAAGAATGAAATTGAGACCTTAAGAAAAGAGAGGAAAAAAAAAAAACACAGGAGATTAAAAGATTACTAGAGGAGATAAAGAACTCTGGGAAAAGCAACGAAAACAAAATAGATGTACTGGAAGAACAGATCGGTACTGTCAAAGATACAGAAATAAAAAGAGCCAAAAAAGAAAAGGAGAGAGAAGTGCAAATGAAGCAGTATGAGGAAACTCTTAGACAATTATCAGACTCCATGAAGAGAGGAAATGTAAGAGTTATAGGCATTCCAGAAGGTGAGGAGCAAGACAAAGGAACTGAGAAATTATTCAAAGAGATAATCGAAGAAAACTTCCTGAACATGAAAAAGGAGACAAATATAGACATACAAGAAGTGAGAAGAATTCCCAGTTAGCACAATGAAAAGAAAACTACAGCAAGACACATAATAAGAAAGCTTGCAAGAGTCCAAGACAAGGAAAACATAATGAAACTGGCAAGGGGGAAGAAACAGATAACTTATAAGGGAAAACCAATTGGGTTTATTTCAGATGTCTCCAAAGAAACATTATAGGCAAGAAGAGAATGGAGTCACATATGCAACAAGCTTCAACACAGCAAATGACAACAAATAATACTTTACCCTGTGAAGCTCTCCTTCCTCTATGACAAAAAAACATGGGCCTTCTCAGAAAAACAGAAACTCCAGAAATTCATTACAACTAAACCCCCACTCCAAAAAATTCTACAAGAAGTCCTAGAGCCAAAACCAATGGAGGAATGAACAAGAAGAACAGAATAAAGCAAGGAATAAAATCACAAAAAAGACAACAAAATGGTAAGCACAGATGCCAACATACCAATATTAACTCTAAATGTAAATGGATTAAACTCATCAATAAAAGACTCAGAGTAGTACACTGGATTAAAAAACAAAATCCAAGCTTTGCTGTCACTGGGAAACACATTTAACCACAAAAGATAAACATAGATTGAAAGTAAAAGGTTGGAAAACAATCCTACAAGCAAATGGACCAAAAAAGAAGGCAGGAACAGCCATACTTATATGAGATGTAATAGACTTCAAATTAAAAAAGGTAAAAAAAGACATAGATGGACACTACATTATGATCAAGAGGACAATATATCAGGAAGATTTAACACTCATCAACATATACTCATCAGATGAAGGGGCACCAAAATATATTAGACAATTATTACAAGCTCTGAAAACAGACATTAAAGAAAATTCATATATAGTGGGAGACTTCAACACCCCACTCTCACCAATGGACAGATCAATGAGACAAAAAATAAAAAGACACTAGAGCACTAAATAGAGACATAGAACTCATGGACTTAACAGACATCTGAGGACACTGCACCCCAAAAAATCCAAGTACACATTTTTCTCAAGTGTGCATGGATCATTCTTGAGAATTGATCACATACCAGGCCACAAGACAACATCAATTGATACATGAAGAGCAAATCATTCCAACTATCTTCTCTGATTATATAGGCATCAATGTAGAAATAAATCATGAAAAGAAAACAAGGAACAATCCTACTTCATGGAGATTGAAATCCACACTACTGGAAGACCACTGGACTAATGAGGAGATCAAAGATGAAATTAAAAATTACTTTGAGGTAGTGGTCAAGCTTCATTCTTTTGCATGTAGCGACCCAGTTTTCCCAGCACCATTTATTGAACAAACTTTCTTTGCTCCAATGCATAGTCTTTGCTCCTTTGTCAAAGATTAGTTGACCATAAATCTGTGGGTTTATTTCTGGATTTTCTATTCGATTCCATTGGTCTGTATGTCTGTTCTTGTTCCAATACCATGCAGTTTTGATGATTATGGCTTTGTAGTATAGTTTGAAGTCTGGGAGTGTGATGCCTCCATTCCCTTCTTTTTTTTTCAGGAGAGCTTTGGCTATTCGGGGTTTTTTGTGATTCCATATGAATTTCATCAATAATTGTTCTATTTCTTTGAAGAATGACATTGAAATTTTGATTGGAATAGCATTGAATCTGTATATTGCTTTTGGAAGGATGGCCATTTTAATAATGTTTATTCTTCCAATCCATGAGCAGGGGATGTCTTTCCATTTCTTTGTGTCTTCTTCTATTTCTTTTAACAGTGTTTTATAGTTTTCTTTGTATAGGTCCTTTACCTCTTTTGTTAGATTTATTCCCAAATATTTGATTTTTTTTGTTTCAATAAAAAAAGGGATGTTTTTTTTGATTTCTTCTTCAGATTTATTGTTTGTGTATAGGAAGGCTACTGACTTTTGCGTGTTGATTTTGTATCCTGCCACTTTACTGAACTGATTGATGAGTTGAATTAGCAACATGGATGGCGCTGGAAGGGATCATGCTCAGTGAAATAAGCCAAAAAGAAAAAGAAAAATACTGGATGGTCTCACTCATAGCAGGAATCTAGAAAACTTAAATAAGGGACCAGGAAAATGAATAACTATAAGAAAGTGAAAATCAAAATCAACAAAAAACTATGAACCAGAGACACATTTTGCGGGGTGGGGGGCAGGAGGGGAGGGATTGTGGTCAGAATGGGGTGGTTGCAATTGTATGGGGAATATAGAAATAAAATTTATTATTTAAAAAATAAAAATTACTTTGAGGGCCTCGCCAGTGGCGCAGCAGTTGAGCGCTGGGTTGCGAAGCTGCCCGCAGCCTCTGCAGTGCCATTTCGATCCCTGGCTGCTCCCCGGCCACTGGAGGAGTGGACCACATGGCGCACAGACCTCTCCTGCTGCCTGCTGCTCCCCTCAGCAGTGTACTTCGGTCCTTCTGCCTGCTCTGCTCCCAGCTCTGGCTCTGGTGAATTCTCTCACCCTCCTGCGCGCCTGACTATACCCAGTGCTTGTATAATTAAAAAATTAAATAAATCTTAAAAAAAAAAAAGATGTCAAAACTACCACTTTAAAAAAATCTGAAAATAAAAATTACTTCGAGTTGAACGACAAGGAGGACACCACTTTCCAGAATGTATGGGATGCAGCAAAAGCAGTAATAAGAGGAAAATATATAGCAATAGAGGCTCACATCAACAAACAAGAAAGAACTCAAAGAAACAACTTAATCTCACATCTCAAAGAGCTAGAAGAAGAACAACAAAAAAACCCTAAAGCCAGTAGAAGAAAGAAATAATAAAAATAAAAGCAGAAATAAACAAAATGGAAATTTAAAAAAATCCAAAAGATCAATGAAAACAAAAGTTGGTTCTTTGAAAAAATAAACAAAATAGGCAAACCTCTACCCATGCTCACAAAGTAAAAATGGGAGAAAACACATATAAACAGGATCATAAATGAAAGAGGAGAAATCACAACAGTCTCAGTAGAAATCAAAAGAATAATCAGAGATTACTATGAACACTTACATGCAAGCAAATTCAACAATCTAGAAGAGATAGACAAATTCCTAGCATGATATAATCATCCAAAGCTGGTCAAAGAAGAAATAGAACAACTAAACAGACCAATTACAAGTAGCAAAGTTGAGACAGTAATCAAAGCACTCCCCAAAAACAAAAGCCCAGGCCCAGATGGCTTCACAAATGAATCTTACCAAACATTCAGCAGTGAATTAGTGTCTATCCTACACAAACTCTTTCAAAAAATTTAAAAAGAAAATTACAGGGCCTCCCCTAGTGGCGCAGTGGTTGAGTGCTGGGCTGCGAAGCTGTCTGCAGCCTCTGCAGCTCTGGTTCGAGCACTGGTCTCTGGCGAGGGTCCCACATGGCACAACAGACCTCTCCTGTCTCGCCCCGCTGCTCCTCTCAGCAGTGTATTTTGTCAGTCTACCTGTTCTGTTCCCGCTCTGGCTCTGGGGAATTCTCTCAACCTCCTGCACTTCTGATAGTACCCAGTGCTTGTATAAACAAACAAACAAACAAACAAACAAATAAATAAATCTTTGGGGAAAAAAAAAGAAAAGTGCAGGTCAATCTCCCTAGTGAACACTGATGCAAAAATCCCCAATAAAATTTTAGCTATCAGAATCCAACAATGTATCCATAAGATAATTCACCACATCCAAGTAGGATTTATTCCAGGGACACAAGGATGGTTCAACATCCGAAAATCAATCAATGTCATCCAACACATTAACAAAAAGAAATATAAAAACCATATGATAATATCAATAGATGCTGAGAAAGCATTTGACAAAGTGCAACACCCATTCATGATAAAGGCCCTTGAAATTCTTGGAATACAAGAAAAATACCTCAAATCATAAAGGCCATATATGACAAGCCCACAGTCAATATCATTCTCAATGGCAAAAAGCTGAAAGCATTCCCATAAGATCTGGAACAAGAAAAGGATGCCCACTCTCACCACTGCTTTTCAATATAATACTGGAAGCCCTAGCCAGAGCAATAAGACAAGAGAAAGACATACAAGGAATCCAAATAGGAAAAGAAGTAAAACTATCACTATTTGCAGATGATATGATAATATACATAGAGAACCCCAAAAACTCCACAGAAAAACTAATTAAACTAATCAATCAGTTTAGTAAAAGTGCCAGGATACAAAATCAATGCACAAAAATCAGTGGCTTTCCTATACACAAACAATAAATCTGAAGAAGAAATCAAGAAAACCATTCCTTTTATTATTGAAACAAAAAAATATCAAATACTTGGGAATAAACCTAATAAAAGAGGTAAAGGACCTATACAAAGAAAACTATAAAACACTGTTAAAAGAAATAGAAGAAGACACAAAGAAATGGAAAGACATCTCCTGTTTATGGATCGGAAGAATTAACATTATCAAATAGGCCATCCTACTAAAAGCAATAAACAGATTCAATCCTATTCCAATAAAATTTTCAATGTCATTCTTCAAAGAAATAGAAAAAATATTGATGAAATTCGTATGGAGCCACAAAAAACCCCAAATAGCCAAAACCCTCCTGAAAAAAAAAGAAGGGAATGAAGGCAGCACACTCTCAGACTTCAAACTATACTACAAAACCATAATCATCAAAGCTGTATAGTATTGGAACAAGAACAGACACATGGACCAATGGAAACAAATGGAAAACCCAGAAATAAACCCACAGATTTATGGTCAACTAGTCTTTGACAAAAGAGCAAAGAATATGCACTGGAGCAAAGAAAGTTTATTCAATAAATGGTGCGGGGAAAACTGGGTCACTACATGCAAAAGAATGAAGCTTGACTACTACTTCACACCATCCACAAGAATAACTCAAAATGGATTAATGAACTAGATATTATACCTGAAACCATAAAATATATAGAAGGAAATATTAGGTGAAACACTACATGACATGCACCTCAAAGACATCTTTACAGACACATCTCCCAAAGCAGTGATAGTGAAGGCAAAGATCAACAGCTGGGACTACATCAAATTAAAGAGCTTCTGCACAGCAAAAGAGACAATAGCCAAAACAAAGAGAAACCCCACCAACTGGAAGAACATTTTTGCACACAACACTAATGATAAAGGACTGATCACAAAAATCCACAAAGAGCTGATAAGACTCAACAACAACAAGGAAAATAATCCTGTCAAAAAATGGGCAGAAGAGCTAAAAAGAAACTTCTCTGAAGAGGAAATGCAAATGGCCAACAGGCATATGAAAAAATGTTCAACATCACTTGTAATCAGGGAAATGCAAATCAAAACTATCATGAGATACCATCTAACACCAGTGAGAATGGCACATATTAAAAAAACTAGCAACAACAAATGTTGGTGAGGATGTGGAGAAAAAGGAACTCTCCTTCACTATTGGTGGGAGTGCAAACTGGTCCAACCACTATGGAGAGCTGTGTGGAGATTTATTGACCTCCTAAAGATAGAGCTTCCATATGACCTAGCAATTTCACTCCTATTTATTTACCCAGATGACACAGAAACATTAATTCCAAAGGGCACCTTCACCCCTATGCTTATAGCAACACTATTTACAGTAGCTAAGCTTTGGAAACAACCCAAATGCCCAAAAATAGATGGCTGGATCAAGAAGATGTGGTATATATATATATATATATATATATATATATATATATATACACACATACACAATGGAATATTACTCAGCATTCAAAAAAGATAAACTCATGCAATTTGCAGCAACATGGATGGAGCTGCAAGGGATCATGCTCAGCGAAATAAGCCAGAAAGAAAAAGAAAAATACCGGATGGTCTCACTTACAGCAGGAATCTAGAAAACCTAATTAAGGGACCAATAAAAAGAATAACTATAATAAAGGAAAAATCAAAATTTGTCTTTGACCTTTTGGTGTCTCTATAATCCACACATAAATGAGGTTGTCATTTTGTATTTATCTTTCCCCATTTGGCTTACTTCATTTTGTATAAGCCTTCTAGCTCCATCCATTTTATTGCAAATGGCATGAGTTTATTTCATTAGATTGTTGAGGCATATTCCATTATGTATGTATGTGTGTATGTATACATATATACATGCATATATATATATATATATATATATTTAAGATTTATTTATTTATACAAGCACTGGGTAGTCAGAAGCACAGGAGTGTGAGAGAATTCACCAGAGCCAGAGAGGGAAGCAGACCAGGCAGAAGGACCGATGTACACTGCTGAGGGGAGCAGCGGGTGGCAGGAGAGGTCTGCACACCATGTAGGACCCTCCTCTGGTGGCCAGGGAGCAGCCAGGGATCGAACCGGCCCCACGGAGGCTGTGGGCAGCTTAGCAACCCAGCACTCATCCGCTGCACCACCGGGGAGGCCGTATATATTTTTTTCACATTTTTTCTATCCACTGATACATTTTGGGGAACTTAGTTTGTCTCCACATAGTGACTATTGCAAATAGTGTTGTTATAAGCATAGGAATGCAGGCTTTCTTTCAAATTAGTGTTTTATAATTCGGAGCAGATACTTTGCAGAAGTATTACTGGGTCATATAGCAATTCTATGCTCAGACTTTTGAGAATATTCTACACTGATTTCCATAGGGCTTGTTCAGTTTACACTCCCACCAGCGGGGAAAGAGGCTCCTTTTTCTCCACATCCTCATCGGAAATTGTTGTTTCTGGTCATTTTCGTATGAGCCATTGTCAGCAATGTGAGGTAGTGTCTTAATCTGGTTTTGATTTTTACATCACTGATGAGATAAATGATTATAAAATTTTGTATTTGTCTATTGACAAAGTATTTGTCTTCTTTGGAGAAGTGCTTGTTTAGTTGCTGTGCTCATTTTTTGATTGAGCTATTTACTCATTTTATTGATTAGTTTATTTCTCATTTGTGGTATGCTCCCCATCAGGTATAACCCCCATGGAATATCCACCACCAAATCACCCACAGTCCACCACCACAGTCCATTTTGCTCCTTCTTTCTTGGTTCTTACCCTCCCCCACCCCCTTGAATGTTTCAGTTCTTTAGTCAGTTTTCAAGGTCTTGATTTTAAGGTTGTTTTTCTCTGGTTCTTGATTTGGTTTCTCTATATTCCACTGAGTAGTGAAACTGTCCAGTATTTATCTTTCTCCTTCTGACTTGTAGTGCTTTGCATTATCTCTTCCAACCCCATGCATATTGCTGTAAATGGCATGAGTTTATCTTTTTTTTTTTTTTTTTTTTTAATTTCTGAATAGTATTCCATTGTGGGAGAGGGATGGGGGACAAATATTTTGTCCCACTCAGTGTTGGTTTTTTTTTTTTTTTGGTTATAGTTTCTTTTTCTTTGCAGATTTTTTTAGTTTTATGTAGTCCCATTTGTTTATGTTCACTTTGTTTTCCTTGCTACTAGAGATGAATCCCCAAAGATGTACCTGAAGCGAATGTTGTGGAGTGTTTCGCCTATATTTTCCTCTACATATTTTATAGTTTCCTGTCTTATATCTATTCAATATAATATCCACTTACAATTTATTTTTTTGTATGGTGTAAAATAATGATCTAGCTTCATACTGTTGCATATAACTGTTCAGTTTTCCTAGCATCAAATATTCAAGAGGCTTTCCATGATCCAGTGTAAGCTCTTGATTCTTTTATCATAACTGTCCATAGAGATATGGGTTTACCTCTGGATTCTCTAGTGCATTCCATACATCTGTGTGTCTGTTTTCTTCCAATGTATTATTATGGCTTTCTAGTACAGTTTGAAATCTGGAAGTGTGATATCCCCAGTCTTCTTTTTTATGAGAATTGCTTTGGCTATTTGAGGTTTTATGTGGCTCCATAAGAATTTCAGTGGTTTGTTCTATTTCTTTTAAGAATGTCCTTGAAGTTTTGATAAGGATTGCATTGAATTTGTATATTGCTTTGGGTAGAATGTCCATTCTGACAATGTTTATTCTTTCTATTCATGAGCAGGGACTATCTTTCCACTTTTTTGCTTATCTTTTTATTAAGATTACACTACAGCTTTCTCTCTCCCTCTCTCTCTCTGTCTTTTTAATCTCCTTTGTTAGATTTACTCCTAGGTATTTAATCTTTTGAGGTGTAATTGAGAATAGGGTATTGAAAAAAATCTTCTTCTAGCTCATTGTTTGTGTAAATGAAAGCCATTGATTTTTGTGTATTGATTTTATATCATGCCACTTTGCTGAACTGATTTACTGATTCAATTAGTTTTTCAGTGGAATTTTTAAGATTTTTTTATTTTAAAAAAATTATTTATTTTTATATATTTATTTATTTATTTATACAAGCACTGGGTACAGTCAGAAGCACGGGAGGATGAGAGAATTCACCAGAGCCAGAGCAGGGAGCAGAACCGGCAGAAGGACCAAGGTACACTGCTGAGGGGAGCAGCGGGCACGGCAGCAGAGGTCTGCACACCATGTGGGATCCCTGTCAGCGCCAGGGATCGAACCGGTGCCACAGGAGGCTGTGGGCAGCTTCCCAGTCCAGTGCTCAACCACTGCGCCACCAGGGGAGGCCCATTAGGATACTTTATGTATGTTATCTTATTTGCAAATAATGACCTTTACTTCTTTACCATAGAATCCCTTTTATTTTTAATTTTTTAATTTTTTTACATCATTGTTCATTTTTTGTACAGTGATTTGCTTCTCTCTTCAGTTCTAGTCCCCATATTTCTGCAACCACCATATCATGAACTATCACCATATTCCCTTGTGCTCATCTGTCCCCTTTTTTGATCCCCTTGTTCCCCTTCTTTTCCTTCATGCAAGTTTTATCTTTTTTCACCTTTTTAAATAATTTATGTATATTCTGCATATAAGTGAAACCATCACTATTTATCTTTCTCCTTGTGACTTATTTTGGTTAACATAATTTCTTCCAGTTCCATTCATGATGTATATTTCTCTTCTCCAGTTGTTATAGCTTGGACTTCCAATACTATGTTGAATAGTAGTGGTGAGAGTAGACATTCTCATGTTTTGCCAGATCTTAATGGAAATTATTTCATTTTTTCATCACTAAGAATATATTAGCTGAGGTCTCGTCATGTATAGCATTTATTATGTTGAGATATATTCCCTTTATCACCAGTTTTTTTTGGGGGGTTTTTCCATAAATGGATGTACTTTTTTAAATGCTTTCTCAGCATCTATTGATATTATGTTTATTTTTATTCATGTGGTGACTCAATTTGATTTTTTCTTGTATTTTAAACCATCTTGTGTTCTTGGAATAAACCTCACTTTGTCACTTCATATAGTTCTTTTTATGCATTGTTGGATTCCATTTGCTAAAGTTTTCTGGGGGGGAATTTTGTTCAATAAGAGAGATTTTCTGTAGTTTTCCTTTTTACAAGATTTATTTATTCATGCATACAAGAACTGGGATATAGGGCAGATGTGCGGGAGGGTAAGATGATTCACCAGAGACAGAGCTGGGAACAGAACAGGCAGATTGACTGAAATACACTGCTGAGGGGAGCAGCAGGCAAGACAGGAGAGGTCTGCCACACCATGTGGATATCTCACTGGTGGGCTGGGATCGAACCCTCACTGCAGAGGCTGCAGACAGCTTCATAGAGCTGTGCTCAACTGCCTGCACCACCAGGAGAGGCCCTATAGTTTTCTTTTATCATTGTTTTTGGTTTTGGTATTAGAATAAGTTTGAAAGTATTCCTTCCTTCTTAAATTTTTTGAAGGGTGTGAGTAGCATAGGTGTTAGCTTATCTTTCAAGGTTTGGTAGAATTTGCGAAGCCATCTGGTCCACCTGGTTTTTGATTTGGGGAGCGTTTTGATTACTGTTTCAACTTCCTGTTTATGATTGGTCAAGTCAGACATTCTCTTTCATGTATTTTCTCCTTTTTTTTTTTTTAATTAAGCCTGACTAGAAATTTGCCATTTTGTTTATTTAATTAAAAGAATCCAATCACTTGTAATCAGGGAAATGCAAATCAAAACTACCATAAGTTACCATCTTACACCAGTGAGGATGGCACATACTAAAAAAACTAGCAACAACAAAAGTTGGCGAGGGTGTGGAGAAAAAGGAACTCTTCTGCACTGTTGGTGGGAGTGCAAACTGGTCCAACCACTATGGAGAGCTGTGTGGAGATTTCTGGACCTACTAAACATAGAGCTTCTATAGGATCCAGCAATTCCACTCCTAGGTATTTACCCAAAGGATACAGGAACATCAATTCCAAAGAACACCTGCACCCCTATGTTTATAGCAGCACTATTTACAATAGCTAAGCTTTGGAAACAGCCCAAATGCCCAAAAATAGATGACTGGATCAAGAAGATGTGGTACATATATACCATGGAATATTACTCAGCATTCAAAAAAGATAAACACATGCAATTTGCAGCAACATGGATGGCACTGGAAGGGATCATGCTCAGCGAAATAAGCCAAAAAGAAAAAGAAAAATACTGGATGGTCTCACTCATAGCAGGAATCTAGAAAACTTAAATAAGGGGCCAGGAAAATGAATATAAGAAAGTGAAAATCAAAATCAAGAAAAAACTATGAACTAGAGACACTTTTTTGGGGGGTGGGGGGCGGGAGGGGAGGGATTGGGGTCAGAATGGGGGTGTTGCAATTGTATGGGGAATATAAAAATAAAATTTATTATTTAAAAAGAAAATCCAGTGTTTATTTTCATTACTTTTTGGACTGGCCTTTTTAATTTCTAATTCATTAATTTTGGCATTAATTATGACTATTTAATTTCTCCTATTGGGTTTTGGGTTTATTATTCCTTTTCTAATTCATCAAGTTGAGAGAAAAGGATATTTATTTGATTTCTCTCTTGATTCTTTTTTTTTTTTTTAAGAATTATTTATTCATTTACACAAGACCTGGTGTACAGGCCAGATGCGTGGGAGGGTGAGAGGATTCACCAGAGACAGAGCAGGGAACAGAACAGGCAGGCTGAGGAAATACACTGCTGAGGGCAGTAGCGGGTGTGACAGGAGAGGTCTGCTTCACCATGTGGGACCCTTGCCAGCAGGCTGGGATCAAACCGGAGATGCAGAGGCTGTAGACAGCTTCACAGCGCAGCGCTCAACCACCTGCACCACCAGAGGAGGCCCAATCTCTCTTGATTCTTATTGTAGGTTTATTTTTTTTTAAGATTTATTTATTTTTATACAAGAAATGGGGTACAGAGCCTCCCCTGGTGGCGCAGGCGGTTGAGCACAGAGCTGTGAAGCTTTCATCAGCCTCTATAGCACTGGTTTGATGCTGGGTGGCAGGCTGGCCAGCCAGCAAGGGTCCCAGAGGGAGTGGCAGACCTCTCCTGTTGCACCCACTGCTCCCCTCAGCAGTGTATTTCATCAGTCTGCCTGTTCAGCTCCTCACTCTGTCTTTGGTGAATCCTCTCACCCACCCCCCCACACCTGTGGTCTGTACCCCAGTTCTTGTATGCATAAATAAATCTAAATAAATAAAATATTGTCTGGGGGTCTCTCAGGTGGAGCAGTGGTTACACACAGCACTATCAAGCTATTACCAGCCACTGCAGTATGAGTTCAATCCCCAGCAGGCCAGGGAACAACCCACATTGCACAGCAAACCTCTCCTGTTGCACTCACTGCTCCTGTCAGCAGTGTATTTCAATAGATCTGCCTGTTCTGCTCACCACTGTCTCTGGTGAACCCTCTCACCCCCCACAACTGTGACTTACACCCAGGTCTTGTATGTGCAAATAAATCTTAGAAAATGTATTGTTTGAATGTGTAGAAACATGAGATATATTCTCTGATCTCCTCCTTATAGCAGTAACCACATCTCCATCAGATGACAAATTTATTGCAAACTGATCTGGTGGCAGGATCAGAGGCCAAATGACCCAGTCTTTTGATATTAAGAGTTTATGAGGCTTCCAGTCAGTTCCCCAACCTACAGGTCCATACAATCCCAAAGTAATCGCTGGTGCTTAGACATCCAAGGAAAGTGTCAATCTTTCTGGGAGTAGTTGATGCCCATATCTCACTCACAAGGTTCTCCCATGACTAGGGCCTTTGGCCCTGGGAAGTTGCCTACCCTCCACAGCCTGGGCTCTGTAGACTTGCTAATATCCTCACAAACAGTGACAACTGTAGAGTCTGTAGTGGTGGGGAACAGGTAGTTGTCTTGACTTTGGCCAGCTCATATAACCAGCAAAGTGGGCCCCCCAATCCTTTTGTACTTTCCTAAGCCTCAAGGGGGAAATCATTGTGTGCAAAGTCTCCTGAGATAAGAATAGTGTTTTACATAAGGGATCAGTTGAAACAGGAAGCCTATGGAAAAATTATGTTTAGAAAATCAGTAATGAGCTTTTAGTGATTCATATCCTTTCTTCAGTTCAAGAAACTGCAGTACCCAAGGAGATTTATGATCTAAATATTACATAGCAGCAACCCCCTATTACTTCCACCTCTCATTCCCAGCATGTAGACTGAATATTTGCATCATTTGTCCACACTCGCTCTTGTGTTCCAGTTGTCCTTATTATAGTGATGAGTCTTAAGTATATATATGGACAGAAAGCAGAATATTCATGACAAACACCCTATACCTATACATTGCAACCTTCAACTTCAAGATCTTCACAGCAATGTTTGGAAGGCAAGTTATTTGTTTAACCTAATCTATAGAATTAACTAGTTAAAACTAAACAAAACAAGGAAGAAGAGAAATTTACCTCAACCAGTCAATCGAGACAAAACCTGCTTTGCCATTTTATTTTTTAGTGCTGAATAATATTTCATTGTCTGGATATACCAGTTTATCTATTAATCTGCTAGAGGGCATCATGATTACTTTTAAGTTTTGGAAATATGAATAGAGTAACTATTAACATCCTTGTGCAGGGTTTTTTTGTGTGAATATAAGGTTTTTGTTTTTGTTTTTTGTGGGACCCTTGCCGGTGGCAGGGAATGAACCAGCACTGCAGAGGCTGTGGGCAGCCTCGCAGCCCAGCACTCAACTGCTGCACAACCAGGGGAGGCCCTGAATATAAGTTTTCATTTGAGTAAATATTAACTACAGCAATTGCTGGATCATATGGTCAAAATATATTTAATTTTGTAAGAAACTACCAAGGTGTCTTCTAAAATGATTGTACCATTTTTAATTTTGACCAGAAAAGATCATAATTCCTGTTTAACCATTTATTCACAGCATTTGGTGTTTTCAGTGTTCACAGTATTGAACATTTAAAAGGCAATAAGTGTTTCTCCTCATTTTTTTTCATTAAACCTCTCAAAAATCTCAATTTATCATCTGTCTAGCTTTCTAATTCATCCATCTATTATTACCTATCTATCAAGTGCGTTTTATTATAATATTATGTCTCAGTGTGCATCATTAAAAAAATCAACACGTGTATATATTACCTTACATGTGCTACTCAAATTTCAATTTTTTATTTCATCATAAAATTGACCCATTTGTCTTGTAATGTAAATGTTTATGTGTGCTCTTTATTTAATGGATTCATGTCTTTGATTTCTTTACATACCACATATGAGTGAAATAACATGGTGTTTGTATTTTTCTGTTTAATTATTTTATTAAGCATAGCATCCTTTATGTCCACCCTATTGATGCAAATAGCAATATTTCATCTAGTTTTTATAATTCAGAGCCTCTTCCTTTTTGCAATGGATTGTTGCCAAAACATAGGTATCATCAAAGTCACAGTTAAACTAAGTCAAAATGGGAAATAAAAAGACATAAATCAACATCAGCATTACACACACTAATTCAGACATGTTTACCACTACTGGTCATCTTATCTACAAAAGAAATAGTATCAATAAATGGTGTTGAAAAAATTGGAATGACACATGCAAAAAAGTGTAATTAGACTACATTCTCACACCATACATAAAAATCAAGTCAAATGGATAGAAGTACTGACACCATACAATATGTAGATGAAAACATAGGCAAAACACTCTAACACATGAACTTCATAGATACATAGATTCATCCCCAGAAGCAAGGGGAAAAAAAAGAAATATGTACTATTGGTACTGCATCAAATAAAAAGCTTCTGCACAGTGAAGGAGACTGTCACTAAAATGAGGACAGAACCTACACAATGGAAGAAAATATTTGCATACCATACACCTGACAGGTGACTGATATGAAAGGTCTGTAAAGAACTCATACAACTTAACAAAAGGGACATAAGTTACTGAATCAAAAAATGGGCAGAGGAGTTAAATAAGAACTTCTCCAAAGAAGACTTACAGATGACCATCAGGGACATGAAAAAAAAGTTCATTATCACTTGTCATCTGTGAAATGCAGATCCTAACTACAATGAGATACCACCTCATACCAGTGGGAAAGTATTGTATGAAAAAGACCAGAAACAGCAAGGGCTAGCAAAGGGTATGGAGAAAAAGTGAACTTCTTATGTATTGGTGGGAATGTAGACTGACCCAACCTTTATAGAAGTAAGAGTGGATGTTTCTCAAAAAAACTAAAAATGCATCTAACATATAACCCAGCAACCCCACTCCTAGGTATCTACCAAAAAGAATACAAAACACTAATTCGAAGGGAAACCTGCACTCCTGTTTCTAGCAGCACTATTTACAATAGCCAAGATATGGAAACAACCTATCAACCTATATATATGGAAACAACCTATATATATATATATATATATATATATACACACATATAAATATATAAATATATATGTGTGTGTACACATATATGCACACATACATATATATGCACACACAAGCACATATGCATATACATGTATATACATGCGTATACATACACATACATACAATGGAATACTACTCAGCAATCAAAAAGGTAAACCCATGCCATTTTCAGCAACATGGATAGGCCTGGAAAGGCATTTTAAGTGAATTGAGCCAGAAGGAGAAACAAAAATACAGGATGGGGTCACTTAAATATGGAATTTAGGAAAAGTAAAAGGGGTCAGGCAAAACCAACCCTTGAAAAATAGCCATCGATTTTCAGGTTTTGGTAGGTTAGGGGGAGGGAGATAGGTGAAAACAGGGGAAGGCAACCAAACAAAATTTGATCTGTTGGAGGACTATGGGTGCTTTGGTGGTGGGAAGGCTATAGTGAAAACAAATTGGGGACATCCTTATATAATAAGGATATAAAATAATGGTATTTATTTTACCCTAGCAAGGATGTAAAATAATGTTACTTCAATAACAATAATAAAAATTAAAAAAAATAGATTTCTGAAATAAAAAAAAAAGGTTCCTTTAAGTATGTCTGGGTCTTAGCTAAACTGAATGCTGAACATGAGTGTGGTATCACCATTAATATCTCCCTGTGGAAACTGGAGAACCACAAGTATTATGTGACCATCATTGATGACTCAAAATATACTCCATCAGGAACATCTGAGACTGGATGTACTATTCTGATTGTTGTTGTCAATGTTGGTGAATTTGAAGCCAACATATCTAAGAATGGGCAGATACATGAGCATAAGCTTCTGACTTAACTGCTGGGTATAAATGACCAGTTGTTTGGGCTAAAAACTGGATTCTACTGAGTCACCCTATAGCCAGAAGAGATATGTGAGGAAATCTTTAAGGAGGTCTGTTCCTACATCAAGAAAGTTGGCTACAACTCTGCCAATTTCTGGTTGGACTGGTGACAAGATCCTAGAGTCAATAGTTAATACACCTTGGTTCAGGGGATGGGGAGTCACCAATAAAGATGGCAGTACCAATGGAATTACACAGCTTGCAGTTCTGTATTATATCCTGCTCCATCTCATCTCAATGATAACCCTTGCTTCAGCCCCTCCAGGATATCTACAAAATTGGTGATTTGGGGACTATGTATGGGCTGAGTTGAGACTGGCATTCTTAAAGCTGGTGTGGGAGTCAACTTTGCTCCAAGTCAATGTCACAACTGAAGGAAGTTCTATTGAGACACATCATGAAGCTTCAAGTGAAGCCTTTCCTTGGGACAATGTAACTTCAATGTCAAGAACATGTCAGTCAAAGTTGCACTTGGTTTCACAGCTAAGGAGATTAATCTGAACTACTCTGAACAAATCAGTGCTGGATATGTCCCTGTGCTGGAGGTTACGCGGCACAAATAACTTCTTTTGAGAGCTTCTCTGACTCTCCTTTTGGGCTGCTTTGCTGTTTGTGAAATGACAGGTGCTGTGAGTGTCACCACAAAGAAAAACAAGGTCACCAAATCTGCACAGAGGCTCAGAGGCTAAATGAATATTACCCCAAATACCTGCTACCTCAGTCTTGAACAGTGGTGGAAGAATGGTCTAAGAACTTTTTATCTCAATTTGCCATTTAAACTTCATAACAAAAGAAGACTAAATGTAGCAATGTATCATAAAACTTTCAACTTTCAGAAGGAAAATAAAATGATGTGGACATTTTGTGTGAGTGTGTGTGTGTGCATGGCAATTTTAAGCTAATTTTTTAAATCAGTATTTTTAGTGGAAATAAGATAAAAAATCTGTCACAGATTTTGAGATCTATTAATACACAGTTTAATGAGAAAATAAATCGCAATCTCCTAAAGCTTTCCTGAACTGGACACGTATCACATGGCATTGGCATTAATTGCTTCATTTTCCATCTCTTCATTACACTGGTTTTCTCTGAGAGGTGCCTAGGAATTATTAGTGTAGTTTGTTTACCTAGCACAAATTATGAAGTATGACCAAAACTTCTAAACAATTCTTCAATCTATGGATTTATAAAAGCATTTTAAAATTGTTGCATTACAAGTAGTCCCTCCCCCCAAAAAATATATTGCTGAACAATTCAATGCTCAGGGATGTCAATGATAAACCAACTTACTCACTGTGTGCTTGAAAAATTATTTTTGGAATTGAACAAAATCAGCTGATTCAGTCCTCAAGCACTCTCACTCTCCAACAATATAATTATTTAGCCTTTTTCCTAATTAACCCTTTCAAAATTCCAAGCAAACTGACTAAACATTTAGGAAGCATGGGTTATTTTTATGTTTTAATCTACACTGGATGTTTCAGCTGAAAATCAACTAATTCAATCACCCTAGTTTAAATGAATATAGGCTCTGATTTTGGGTGATGTTATGATAAATACCAACTGAATGCAGAATGAGTCATAATATTGCTAAGGTATTTAAGCAATCAAGTGTCAGAGACAGCAGGAAGGAAAGTTAAATGATATAACTCATCCAGGACACAATCATTATTAGAAGTTATATTTCTGCTTTAGCAGTGCATTTTGAGGGACACTAAAAGTATTACAATGAAAAGTTAAGAAAATAATCCTGTCCTCTTAAGTTCATGAATGGAGCAGATTATTTTAAATAAATATAACTGCATAAAACTACTTAACCTTCAACACAGGAAACACATCAAGCCTCTACATACATATTAATGGTACAATGGGTGATTATAATGTGTCCATATTTATGCACATGGTCTGGTTAGAGAGTGAAATGTAGATAAGGAGAGAATGAAGGTTTTTTGGCCATTTAGGAATTCAAAAGTAGGGTGAGTTTCTGAAAGTATTAAACACTGTTTCAGTGTCTTCCAGATATAGTCACTTTAGTGTGAAACTGCCCAGAGATAATCAATCTTTTCTTACTTGAGTATCTTTTGTTAGGTAACCAGTATTTTATTTAGTATTAAATAACATGAAATAAAAATCTACCATTTAAAATCACATGCCCCTGCTTAAGAAAACATAAGTCTCAGTATTTATTTGGACCATAACCCATAGATTATATAATACAGCTTATTCTTATCTAGCAAACTCATGGAAGATGTATTAAAGCAGAGGTGCCGAAGAATCTGGGAGAAGTTTAGAAGATACTGATGCATAAATCAACCCCACCCCCCCAAAAAAAAAAATCTCATTGAATATTCTTGGTGCAGCCTGTATCTCAGGACTTTTCCAGTCTCCTCCCGCAGTTCATTAACATGTGGCCTAAGTGGAGGCCAGTCTATTAAAAGTGTACAGAGGGTTTGAATAGTTTCTTGTGGTGAGAAGATTGTGACTCAGAAAGGAAGTAACTTTTTCACAGACACCTGGGGCTGAGAAAGACAGAATGCTAAATGAAACAAAATCTAATTCCAGAGTCCTCTTATACTGCTTACAATCTTCTGTGTTTCATAAAGAGATGAGTGACTTCTGCCTGTAGATACACCCAGCCTGAAAATGTTAATTTGGATTCCAAAAAAAAAAAACAAAAAAACAAACATTATTTGAAGCACATTTTTCTTTGCTATTAGTCTCAATTTTTTTTTTTCCCTCCATTAGATTCTGACCTGCTGCTAAATTTCCTGGGCTTTTATTCTTATTTGTTCCGGATAAGGATTCAGTTGTTCTATCCTGGCTGTTTTCACTGGGACTGTCTCAACTAAATATTCTTTGAGGAATTGCTTCAGGGGGAGAAAGGAATATGCCTCTACTCTATCTCCTTGTAACTGCTGTGCTAGTGAACAAACTACAGTGTTTACTAGGAAGGTTCTCTTCTGTGGAAATCTTTTAAGCAGTATTTGGTTGTTTAGGCTCGTGAGAAACACACCAGGGATTAAGGATATAATAGGGCTTGATAGTTTGTAACACATCATGTGAATTAGATAGTTACCTATAAATAAATTGAGTATAAGTTGGAGTTGTTTCTGATCCAGATTTTTCTCTTTCTCCTAAGAATGCAGTGACTTAAATTACTTGCATATATTAAATTATGCTAAAATACACCAGATATATCCAATCTGATAAGAGGAGATCTAGAGACCAAGGGCCACATTTGAGACCTCTCTCTGCTTCATTTGCCTCCTGGGTGGTTACTTGTACCTTTGAAAGTATAAATAAATATTGCTGAGAGATATCTACAATTTGTGTGAATCTGGTAAGCCCACATGCATAGTTGTAAAGACTGAGCACTGCACAACACTAGAAGCTGCGTGTAATTCACTCTTTGTAGTACAGCCTGGGAAATCACATGTGGTGAATCTCCTGCAGAATAGCCCTGATGTTAAATATAAGGATTAGGGACTCCCTGGTGATGAAGGCAGTTGAGCACAGTGCTGTGAAGCTGTCCTCAGCCTCTGCAGTACAGGCTCTATTCCGGCCGGCCACAGAGATACCCACATGGCACGGCAGACCTCTCCTGTCTTACCCGCTGCTCCCCTCAGCAGTGTATTTCAATCAGTCTGCCTGTTCTGTTCCCCACTCTGTCTCTGATGAATCCTCTCACCCTCCCGTACATCTGGCCTGTACCCTGGTTCTTGGATAAATAAAAAAATAAATCTTTAAAAATATATAAGTATTAGAACTCTTCATATCACTACACACCATTATCAAACAGATATCTTCATATTACTGCACACATTATCAAGATAAAATGTTTAAAATATGAAAATGCTTTGAATACATATGATATGTTTAACTACAGATTATTGTGATTCTTATGGATAACTTTGAAATTGAACTGTAAAAATATTCTGTATAATATTCTTTATGAAGTATCACCACCTATTAGGGATAACTCCTATTCTGGAGAACTCACCATTCATTGCCTGCCTCAATAAATTTCAGGAAAATCAATTATATGTACTTAACAGGACAATTGATAACAGAGAATCATATAATGCAAGCAAAATTAAACACCATCATCACTATAGTCCCATGTGCTCTGTGCTCTGTGGTGATACTGCACAGGTGAATTGGTGATGGGGAAATCATACATTTTACAAAAATGAAGGATGGTGAAATATATATATATATATATATTTCACCATCCTTCATTTTTTTTTTTTTTTGAGCCTTATAGTCTCTGCAGCTACATTTATCTCTGCCAAGAAATGGGAATGCAACCATGGCTACAGAAACAAGTGGTCATTAATTAAATCTTTATTTACAAAAAATGGCAATGTTCTGTTGTTTGTTGGTTATTGTTCCAGAGGGAAGAAGTTATGTATACTGTCTGTTGAGTGCTTGCTGTAGATGGCTATTCCAGTTTTCTAGAGTGGATATAGAGCTAACCTAAGAAGGTGTGCCTATTAGAGTTATTGGGAATAATTTGTATGTAGAGAAAGAGAAATTTATAAAATCCCACTGCTCCTCTACTGGAGTAGGAGGACTACTCTCAGCAAACTTTAGTCTCTGAGCAGTTTACCAGTTAATGTTGCATTACCTTGGGGGAAATTCCACACATTCTGAATAAGTGTTAAGAAGCTGCATGGGAACATAGTCCATGTTCAACCACTCACCAAACCCTTCCCAAAGACCAGTATTTCATCCACCTTGATAATCTTTGGGGGTATTATAAATCCAGTTCATGAAGATGAAAGCTATCAGAAATCTTGGCAAGCAACGTGTTTGAATGACTTTTCCATTCCCAAGTATTTTAGATTATTTTCTCTAATGTACAACTGTTGAGTAGAATGTTTTAAAAGTGAAAGCATTCTACATAGAACACTAAATCTATTTAAAACAAGACTGACGGGAAGGAAGGACTGGATTAATTGGTGAGGTAGTCTACTGGATGGTGGGGGATGGTAACTAGAACATTGGGTGGCCTTTGTGTGGTATCATGCATTTGGATCTGTAGTTACAAAACTTATGGAGTATTACCTCATTCAGAGTAAGTAAGTAATAGAACAAGCACTGCACACAGTCTTTCTGAATGTCTCTTCCTGTCTTATGGACCACTCTTCATATCTACAGAGTTGATTTCAGGAGGAAATCTAGATATCTTTATCCTCCTCAGAAGTGAACTGTGGTAAGTAACATTTGTGTTTGTGTCACAACGTATAACCCATCTGGCAAAGTATAACCCATCTTTTATATGCACACTGACATAATGACAATAGACATCGAACGTGTATTGGCAGCTTTCAGATATCATAATGCAAATCTTTAAGTTTCATTATATTGATCAAGCACAATAGAGGGATAACTGACTTTTTTTTTTTTGGTATGGCAAAGTTCCATTATGCCATTTTTTTTTAATGTGATAAATATCAATTTGACCCTGTTTCAGTATTTAAGTAGATAAGCATTTGTAAGAACAAAGGAGAAAGCTAATCATTGTGGAGGAGCTTATATCACAGGGAACACAAGTACATAGTCAAATTGTTGCAAATGATGTGCTTTTTACACAAATTCCTTCCCTTAGAATTTGGGTTATGTGGGAGTACAAGTGTCATATAAGGACCCAGCTGTCTTCTTGGGCTGTGCCATTTATAGCAGTCCCATGATCTGGATTCTGGTTCTCAGCTTTGCAGTTTCAGCAATTTACAGTTTTAAAGGCACCCAGTGTTGATCAGATGCAGGAAGAAAAACAGATGTTGATCCAGTACCAAGAGACTGGCTTATACTGAAAGGCCAGTCTGTTAAATGAGAATGGGGAATGTCTTACCCAGGGACAAGGGTAATATGTCTCCTAATTAGATAGAACTCTCTGTCCTACCTAGAAAGCTGAACTGGAGCCACAAAATATATGGATGGTTTACAGCAGATAGTTAGGAAGAAGAGTCCATATGCTTTGTGTGGTATAACATTCATATGTCAGATCTGATTTAAAAATTGTATTTACCTGTAAGTTAGGTTCTATCATTATTCTCCATTTCCAAAGAGAATATTAAAATTTTCTTAGCTAGAAGTGACATAAATAGTGGTGAGGTTGCATTTGGATTGTGTGCTCTGGCTTCAAATGGTCTCTTAAGATTTTACCCACTTACACATCAGTACACATATGCCCTACATACTGCAAGATGCTTAATGATGCTATTCTGTCCTGTATTCATCAGACCAGGTGAGATATGGTGTGCTACTAGGGCTTGTTTTAAGACTTTCTATGGCACAAAGATTTTGAAACCACACATCTTCCATAGATATAATGCCATCACATAATTTCAGTTTATTCAGTTCATTTCAATACAACTTAATTCAGCATATGTTTAATATGTACTGTGTATTCAATACCTGATATATTTTATTCAGTTGAATCCTCGCAATAACTAGACAGTTATCTTGTGTTGTATGATGTTGAAAGAGAAATCTTTGGGACACAGAAGAACCTGGTTCTGATCAAGTTACTGCTATTTATTACCTAACTTATGCTCAGTGTTTAAATACCTTGGAGATAATAACCACACAGAATTGGAATCAGTCACTATGTAGTTCTTGTCAGAAAAATGAATAAAATTGTAGTTACTACATTTGCTGTTTAAACATATTCACAAGCAAGGGTCTCCCCGGTGGCGCAGTGGTTGAGCACTGGGTCGTGAAGCTGCCCGCAGCCTCTGCAGTGCTGGTTCCATCCCCGGCCGCTGGGTGAGGGTCTCACATGGCACACAGACATCTCCTGCTGCCCGCTGCTCCCCTCAGCAGTGTACTTCATCAGTCTGCCTGCTCTGCTCTCAGTCTGCCTGCTCTGCTCTCTGCTTTGACTCTGGTGAATTTTCTCACCCTCCTGCACTTCTGACTATACCCAGTGCTTGTATAAAATAAAATAAATAAATAAATCTTAAAAAAAAAAATTCACAAACAAAAAGAATGAGAATTAGGAATTCAAACTCCATCATCAACAATAGTAGGAATATCTGTAATCCTGAATCATAGTGCATGAAAGAAGTCCAAACAGAATTATGGGGTGTTGAATTCTGAAGCTAAAGATCTGGACAAAAGAGACAAAGTCACAGAGCTCTGTCCTCCTGAGAAACAGAACAGCTTAATACAGAAGAGCTAGACCTTTGTACTTACTGCTGTGGGCTGAGGAGGACAAGGAAAGGCACTGACACCTGATGTATAAGCATTAACTTATAGAGTGGCAACAATTCTGACCAGCCAAATATGCCTTCTTCCCTCTCCTAACAAACTTTCTGCAAATGATGTCTCCTGGAAAACGTCCTGCTCTTATGTGAATAATGATTAAAAAAAAATCAAAAAGTTCATCCATGTAGGAGCATGTTAGTACTTCAAACTTTCTGTTGCTGAATAACAGTTTATTATACAAATATACCACATTTTGTTATTCACTCATTTGTTGATGGGAGTGAGTAGGTATGAGGTCTCTTTTGAGGATGAGGAAAATGCTTTGGAACCAGATGGGATGATAATTGCACCACATTGTGAGTATACTATTGTTACTGAATTTCACACTTCAAATTATTAATTTTATGTCAAATGAATTTTATTTCAAATAAAAAATATGTGAGAGTACAAAATTGATATTATAATAATAAAAAAGTAACAGACAAGATAAAGCAACAAAAAATAGGACAACTTAATGACAGTAAATTCTTTGCCAGGAAAATAACTTGAGAGGAAATATTATGATTAAATGTCTTACCATGATTCAAACATTTCAGTGGATTAATCATATCAAAAACAAATTTTAAAAAGACAAACAAGATGTCAGAGTATAAATAATCTAGCAGGAGAAAAAATGAACTTCCACAAAACCAAATGCCAAAAGTCCAGCAGAAATGTATGCTGATTAAGAAAGTTCAGTTTATTAGAATTTATAGAAATACAATGCAATTCAGGGATTTCAGGTAAATAACTAGGGTTCAAGGCTACAGAAGAATAAAATCTCCAGGCTGACAACATAATTCTACATATTTCATTTAGACACACCATAAATGAGTCTTACACATTGAAGAGTTTCAGATACCAATAATAGAGAGTGATGGATGACATTGTACCTGGAAAATCAATATAGTGAATTAATATATACATCTTTAAATTATTAGAGGTTAGATCTCCAAATATATCCAAAATATATGCATGCACACAACCCCCAAAATATGGAGTCCAAAGATAATTGTCAGAGATTTTTACCTGAAGGTATGAGAAATGCCACAAGACTATAGAATCTAACTCTGACTAAATGGCACCCACCCAAGGGTATCCTAAATATTGTTGCTTGCACACAAAATAAAATGGTATACAGCAATAGCTATAGGTAGTCAGAAAATTGTGGGGGGAAATGAATAAAATCAGTAAATAAGAATTCAAAAATACCTCATTTTGGATAGTGGTATTGGTTGCATAACAATGTGAATATATTAATGCCACTAAATTGTACCATCAAAAATATTAAAAATGGCAAATTTAATTATTTATATATTCCCTCACCACACACACACCAAAATGGAAGCACTGATCAGTGGAAGCACTGATCTGGTTTCTTCACTTGCTTCCCTAGGAGAGGAATCAATCCTGCAATCAGGAAAGAAATTTTAAGTTAGATATTGGCCTAAATCATATGTGGGATTATTAAAAAAATAGGAAAAAGTATTTAAACAAAACATTAGAACCACATTTATCCATCAGCATTAGTATCAGTTAGAAGAAAAAATATTGCTATAAACAGTAACCTTTAGAAAACAAAAATGCTGAAGCATATAAATGAAAGCTTCATGGAATGAAGGGATATAGGACATGGGGCAAAAGTTCTTCTCAGATATCAAGTAATACACACACACACACACACAAAAAAAAAACTAAGGCCCACCTGTGCAGTAACAGAAATAGACTTCAGCCTCCTGAAGAAATCCAGTTATTGGAACTCCCTGGTGGTGCAAGGGGTTAAGATGCAGTCTATGAAGCTATCCACAGCTACTGCAGCATGAGTTCAATCCCCAGCCAGGGAGCTACCCACATGGCACAGCAGACCTCTCCTGTTGTGCCTACTGCTCCCCTTAGCAGTGTGTTTCAGTCTATCTGCCTGTTCTGTTCCCTGCTCTGTCTCTGGTGAATCCTCTAAACCCTCAATACCTCTGGCCTGTGCCCCATTTTTTATGTGCATAAATAAATAAATCTTAAAAAAAAGTTAAACTTTGAAAAAAGAAAGAAAGCCAGTTATCAAGATTGCAATGTCTGCACAAAAAAAAAATAAAGTATTGAAAAAATTCATTAATGACAGGATCAAAGAAATTAGTTAAAGATATGGATGGAGAAAATGAAATGCAATATATAATCAAAATGTAGGTTAAAAAATGAACAAGAACTTAAAAAGAAAAGCATGGTAGTTATGCTAAGAGAAATTATCAAATAAATTAGAAATAAATTTTGGAGGGAAATAAAATTATTGCATTTGGCTTTTTTATTAGACCTATAATTAGCACATCACTCTTAGCATAATAGACAAATGGATGATAGAAGACAAAATCTACTGTTGAAATCATGTGGTTAAATTTGGGGGAAAGTTTAAGCAAGTGCCTAGTGAGAAATGATTCATATAAATTATTTCTTAAACACATCAACAAATAAATATAAAAATTGTGAAAATATTATCTTTCTAGATTAAAATCAGAAACCAAAGAATTTAATGTGGGTGTTGGAATATACCTCAAATAATGAATATGACAAAAAGGAGAAAATACAGTGTCGTAAAAAAGAACAGAAAACTTGGGAGTATTAATGAGACAAGAGGGCCCTAAGACATGTACAGGACAGCAGTCAAGGACAACATTTTGCTGTTCCAGTAGGTGATTACTCTCAGTCAATAAAGTTTAATTCCTTTGTTTCCCAACCCCAGTCTTAAAACCTACATAGAACCCTTCCCCCACCTCAGACACCACAGAGATTTCCCAAGAGACTTTCCCCTTGCTCTTTCACTAATAAGTCAACACTGACCCCTCGCCTGCCCTCACTGGCGTCTGTGGAGTCCTCAGTCTGCTCTGAGGCTATCAAGAGACCTTTCCCACCTTGGACCAGGGATCCTTGATCTGACGCATCCCTCTGTCTCCTGGATGGTGGAACAGCAAATAGTGGTTGGTACATTCTTAGCTCATCCACCTTTGTTGTGGGGGATGTTAGGTAGGGCTGAGGGACCCAGAGCCCACTCTCACGTCAAGGGACACTAAGAGGAAATCTGGATTGCATCCATTTTAGATTTTTCTACTACAAGACTGTAGGGTAAGGTAAAAGGTATCAGGCTTTTCTGCCCTCCCACCATTAGGATAGATGACAGAACCCTGAAGTCCTGAATGCATGCCTGATGGCAGGCACCTGGAGTAGGGTGTGGGCATAGGTAGATGGGATTCGACTATCACAGGGACACCAGCAGAAGCTGAGAGAGAACCCGAAAGAGAAGCCAAAAAGCAGCAGAACGAATGGAAGAGCAGAGATGCAGAGAGAAGGCCGGAGAGCCCAGATAGAGAGAAGACTTGCTGGGGGCTGGGAGGACTGCCAGCCTCCCAGCCCCCCAACACCTCTGCCTGCCATATGCTGGGTAAATAAAACACCCGTAAAAACCACTAAGGACTCTGACTCCTCCTTTACCTGTTCTTCATGGGATCCTAGAAAACCTGCTCAGCAGTCATTCCTGACCCTACAAAGACCTATACGCTTTCTGAGGAAATGGCATAATTATAAGAAATAGTCTCCTCACTTACACTACATAACAAAAGTATTTACATAGTGATTACCGTAGCCACCAGATGGAGGAGATAATCAAGATGACAGCTGTGGATACTAAACACGCAAATTTAATGACAAAAAATTCCCTGGCAAATATATCGACTAGATGCAATATTAGGTTCATCACCTTTTATTCTTCAAAAATTTTATTCATTTTTTGCATAGAAGAATTAGAGTGTAGGTCAGAGGTGCGGGGTTGAGAGGATTCACCAGAGAGAGACTGGGGAGCAGAGTAGGCATATCTACTGAAATACACTGCTAAGAGGAGCAGTGGGTGAGACAGGAGAGTTCTGCTGTGCCATATGTGGGTTAGCTCCATGGTGGGGATCGAACTTAGGCTCTCGCTGTGGGCCTTCCTGGTGGCAGTGCTGAGACTTAAACCCTAGGCCACCAGGGAAGCCCAGGTTCATCAACCCTTGATTTGAGTGATTGGAAAGACCACCAGTTTGTAATCATTTTATATTAGCAAGTTAAACACATATATTATTCTAATAGGCACCATGGCAATATATATTTTGTTTCTTTTTTAAATTTTCTTTTTATAGAGGAAACATTACTTTATAACACTGTATAGGTTTCAGGTGCACAATTTGTTACCTCAACAACTGTATATATTACATATGAAATGCCCACCACCAAACATCCAGTTATCATCCACTGCTGACCAGTCAGTCCCTTCTAGCCAGTATCGCACTCACTTTACTCCTCCAGTAGCCAAGCGGGTTGAGCATAGCATGGTGTGAAGCTGTATGTAACCTCTGTGGTGCAGGTTCGATTCCTGGCCAGCCAGGGAGATACCCATATGGCATGGCAGACCTCTCCTGTCTCGCCCACTGCTCCCCTCAGCAGTGTATTTCAGTCAGTCTGCCTGTTCTGCTCCCCACTCTGTCTCTGGTGAATACTCTCACCCTCCCCCACACCTCTGGCCTGTATCCTAGTTCTTATATGCATAAATAAAAATAAATCTTAAAAAAAATATATTTCAGAATGTAAGGGTTTGGTTTTAATTTTTTGTACTTGTTTAACTTTTTTTATTTATATTCCACAAATGAATGAAATCATACAGTATTTGCTTTTCTCCTGACTAATTGCATTTAGCATAATCCCCATAGCTTAATTCACTGAACATAGATTCATCCTTGTTGATGTAACAGCAAGATTTCATCTTTTTATGGTGGAGTAGCATTCTACTGTGTATATATACCACATGTTCTTTATCAATTTATTGAAAGTTTTCAGGAATTTGTTTTTTTTTCTGTATGTTGGCTATTGTGAATAGTGCTGCAATGATCACAGAAGAACATATAATTTTTAAATTAGTGTTTTCATATCCTTTGGGTCAATACCAAAAAGTAAATTACTAGATCATATGGTAGTTCTATTTTTAATTTGTGGAGGAAACTTCATACTGTTTTTCATGGTAGCCACAACAGTTTACATACTTACCAACAGTACATTAGGGCTCCTTTTTCTCCACATGATCACAAAAGCTTATTTATTGTCTTTTTTTTTTATAATAATCTTTTTTAACATTGTGGTTTTGGCTTGTATTTCCATAAGTTATGTAGAATCGTTTCATCTGTTTTTTGGCTATCTATACATTTCCTTTGTTGAAATGCCTTTTTCACTGATTTTTAATTGTGTTCTATTGTATGTATTGTTGTTGAGTTCTATGCATTTTTTAAAATATTTATTTATTTATGTATACAAGAGCTGGGGTACAGGACTGAGGTTTGAAGGGTGAGAGGATGTACCAGAGACAGAGTGGGGAACAGAACAGGAAATTTGACTGAAATACACTACTGAGGGGAACAATGGATGAGACAGGAGAGGTCTGCTGCTGCACCATGTGGGTAGCTCCCTGGTTGGGGATCTAACTCTTGCTGCAGAGGCTGCAGATTGCTTCATAGTGCTCTGCTTAACCCCTTGCACGATCAGGGAGAATCTGTATGGATTATTTATATGCTTTACCTATGGTTCCCTTGTCTGATGTTAGGTATGCAAATATTTTCTCACATACTGTAGCCTGCCTTTTAATTTTAAAGATCCTTTTTGGCTGTGCAGAAACTTTTTAGTTTGACGTATTTCCATTTGTATTATCTTTTGTCACTCTTAATGTTGGAGAGTACCATGACAATATTATTGTGGGTAATAAGTAAGAAGATGTAACTGTTAAATTTTATTGATGGAACATGTCTATATTGTGGTGTACAGGTATCATTAGCAAATGTTGGTATAAAAGGAACCTCAACCGACAGACATGATCATCTAATCCCACTATTAAAAGATGTATTTTAATGTCTTTGAGATATAAATTTATGCACAAAATGTGTACATTTAAAGTGGACAATTCAATGGTTTTAAGTATATTTATAATATGCAACCCTCTTATAAATTAATTTTAGAATATTTAATCATTCCCAAAATAACCTTATACTTTGTTCACAGTCACTCCCATCCCAGCCACCTCCTGCACCCCCAGCCTTAATAGACACAATACTCTACTGCCTATCTTTATGGATATTTTTAGGTCCAAATGGGTTTACATGGTATGTCATCCTTTGACACAGACATTTTATTTATTTATTTATTTATTTATCTATCTATTTATTTATTTATTTATTTATTTATTTATTTTTGTGGGACCCTCGCCAGCGGCCAGGGAATGAACCGGCGCTGCAGAGTGTGCGGGCAGCCTCACAGCCCAGCGCTCAAACACTGCACCACCAGGGGATGCCCAACACTGACATTTTTTAATTAAAATAATATTTTCAGGGTCTCTTCATGATGTAACATGTACCAGTACCTCATTACTTATCATTGTTGAAAAATATTCTATAGTATTAATATTCCATAATTTGTTAATCCATGCATCATCTTTTAAAATTTATTTTTATTTATTTATGCAAACAAGAACTGTTGTGTAGGTCAGAGGTGCGGCGCGGGGGTGAGGTGTGTGTGTGAAAGGATTCACCAGAGACAGAGTGGGGAGCAGACCAGGCAGATCCACTAAAATACACTGTTGAGGGGAGCAGCAAGCTGGGCTATGTGGGTGAGCTCCCTGGCTCGGGATCGAACTTATGCTGCAGTGACTGGTGATATTTTGATAGCTCTGAAACCCTAACCACTGTGCCACCAGGGAGGCCCTTCATGCATCATTTTAAAATGCATGTTTGAGGTTATACATTTTCCAAAGCTTCGTTAGTAATACCATGTAGTCTTACTCCACTGTCAGGATTTACCATGAAATCATTACATAATGATATGAAAGAGTTTTAAAAACAAGATTTCTAGGTAGGTTATATTATGTGTAAATTGAAAATGCTTTCTGAATCGCATTTTAATATGTCTGTATAAAGTGTTACTTGTTAATATGTTTGCTAGATTCAAAACTGAATTTCCAAAAAAAATGTATAAATTTACTGATTAAAATGTTTTTGGTTTTATTGTTGTTATTAAAAGTGATCATCTTGAAGTTATAGATGATTTGTAGTCAATATACTTTTATTTCTTTTTTTAAAGATTTATTTTTTATTTATGCATACAATAAGTGGGGTATAGGCCAGAGGTGCAGGGGGTGAGAGGATTCACCAGAGACAGGGTGGGGAGCAGAACAGCCTGATCTATTGAAATACACTGCTGAAGGGGGTCTCCCCAGTGGTGCAGTGTTTGAGCGCTGGGTTGCGAAGCTGCCCGTGGCCTTTGCAGTGCCAGTTCGATCCCCGGCTGCTCCGCGGCCACCGGAGGAGGGTCCCACATGGCGCGCAGACCTCTCTTGCCGCCCGCTGCTCCCCTTAGCAGTGTATTTCGTCAGTCTGTCTGTTCTGCTCCCTGCTCTGGCTCTGGTGAATTCTCTCACCCTCCCGCGCTTCTGACTGTCCCCAGTGCTTGTATAAATAAATAAATAAATAAATCTTTAAAAAAAAATCTTCTTTAAAAAAAAAAATAGAAATACACTGCTGAAGGAAGCAGCAGGCAAGACAGGAGAAGTCTGCTGTGCCATCTGGGTTAGTTCCCTGGCTAGGGATCAAGTTTAGGGGCAGCAAGCAATAAAGAGTGCTGAGACTTAACCCCTGCATCACCAGGGAGGCCCCGATATGCTTTCATTTTTATTTTTTTTTAAGATTTATTTATTTATTTATACAAGCACTGGGTACAGTCAGAAGTGCAGGAGTGTGAGAGAACTCATCAGAGACCAAACGGGAAACAGAACAGGCAGACTGACGAAATAGTGCTGAGGGGAGCAGTGGGCATGGCAGGAGAGGTCTGTCGCGCCATGTGGAACCCTCGCCAGCGGCCCTGGGGATGAACTGGCGCTGCAGAGGCTGCCAACAGCTTCTCAGCCCAGTGCTCAACCGCTGTGCCACCAGGGGAGGCCCCCCCAATATGCTTTTAATAGTACAGATAGCTTAGGGGATGCATTGATAAAGAGTTATTTTACTACTAAACAAGTATATATACTCAGTTGTGCAATGAGGTGTACTACTTTGGGTGGAAAGAAGAATATAGCGATGCAGCTATAGACTAATACAATAAAAGCTACATTCAAAGAGTCCAGGGCTGGGCCTCCTCTGGTGGCCAAGGCGGTTGAGCCCTGCACTGTGAAGCTGTCCACAGCCTGCAGTGCGTTGGATCCCAGCCGGAAGGCGAAGGTCCCACATAGTGCAGCAGACCTCTCCTGTGGCGCCCGCTGCTCCACTCAGCAGTGGGACCCTGCTGAAAACAGTCTGCCTGTTCTGTTCCCCGCTGTCTCTGGTAAATTCTCTCACCCTCCATCGCATCTGGCCTGTACCCCGGTTCTTGTATAAAATAAATAAATCTTTAAAAACAAAACAAACAAATAAACAACAAAACAAAGAGTCTAAGGCCCCTTTATTTAGTATATTATCTAACTTTCTTAAGTGTTTGTAACATTGAATCTTTGCACCTCATTATTACTTAGTGTTGTGCTACATATTGAACATAAAGAGGTTCTATTCCCTGTGGGCTTGTGATGACATTGTGAACAGAGGTTACAGAATACATGGTCTTGGAATGATCAGTAGATAAGACATAGGGTGGGCAGGAGAAAGAAGGGGAGGAGAAGGAACAGGAGAAGGGGAAGAAGGGGAGAAAGAGGGAATAGAGAGAACAAGAGCAAGAGGAACAGTTGCCTTCTCAGAGACACTACTTAACTTGCTGAGGAAAACAAATAATACTTCGTTAACTGTTTTTTTTTTTTTTTTTTTTTTGCGGGGGAGGGGGGTGGGCAAAATTCTGTTGGTATTGCCTGTTCATAGATACTTCAAAGAAAAGGAATTGTGTTAATTGACTTTTGGGTAACTAGTAATGAGGGATAGAAAGCATCTGAACTCATTTCTTACTCATGTCATTTTGTTTATATTATAAATGATCAATTATGAGCTATATCCTGTTGAACGATTAATTAATTTTAAACAGCAAATTAAAATTGTAAAAGTGGGCACTAGTATAATGTTTTTTTGATTCGTTTTAACCTGGTTGACAGAGTTTTATTTGTCTTAGACTCTGAGATATCTGGGCTTATATCCCAACTGTATTTAGTCACAGTCAGGCAAGTTTTTCATCACTCCTGACGTCCTGTTTTTCATCTGTGAAATGGAGATTGTGATTCCTACTGTAGCTGCTTATTGTGAGGCATAAGGATAGGATGAACATAGCACAATGTGTGGCACATGAAGCATAATCACTAAACTATGGTTTTCATGTCACTGTTAAATTGAAATATTTAAGTTTCAATTATCAGGAAAAAAGATTAAAGTAAGATCTAAATAGAGAAACTGATTTGTGACAACAAGTGTCATGGAAATGATAAATGGACATTTATAATCAAGGGTAGAAATGCTGCTTAGAGGTCAGCATGAAATAGGAAGATGGGATTTAAAGCTTTTTCCTTTTAGAACTTCTAGGTTTTTTGTTTGTTTGTTTGTTATCTTTATAGCTTCCTGTTCTCTGCCATTATGTGGAACTTATAATCATACACTAAGGCCATTAGTGGAAAAATGAGGAATGCAGTTCTTGGAAATGCAGGAAGGTACACTTTGGATTAATGATTAGTCTTCACCTTGCTAAAAATTGCTGCTAATGGGAGCTCTTAGATGAGCTGAACAATGGAACATTTTCCAGAGTGACTTTGTGAACCTCCAAATAGAGTGATGAATCTCATTGCCACTGGCTAAACTGTACTATCTCTTTGTGAGATAGAGAAATTATCCCAAAGTAAAACTGCACTGGAATTATGAAGGTTCAGTCCAGTGGAAGGGTTGAGGCATGTATAGAACTGAATTAAATAGTCTGTGATTTGAAAGCATCTGAACTCATTCAGGGAATCAATCATGTGTAAAAGCACTCTGATGTAGTCTCAAATAGCATCTGGGTAACAACCCATGATTTTTCCTCTTCTGATTTTCAACATGCTTTATAAAAACACACAAGAATTTAAACACTTAAAATCTGAAATTGACACATGACTCATGATTGACCCATTTCAAGAATATGATAATAATATCTCTTCATTTTAAGCCATGGTAAAACAACTATGGGAGAGAAATCTGTGACTGGATACTCTTGTAGTCACTGAAGAGAACTTAAACTTTCAACCCCTGCCATTCTTGCTATGTTTAGTATTTGAGCTATTTCCTTTTTTAAAAAAAGATTTATTTATTTATTTATACAAGAGCCGGGGTACAGGCCAGGTGCGCAGTAGGGTGACAGGGTTCACCAAAGACAGAGCCAGGAACAGAACAGGCAGACTGACAAAATACACTGCTGAGGGGAGCAGCAAGTAAGACAGGAGAGGTACACCTCACCATGTGGGACTCTCACCGGTTGGCAGGGATCAAACCCACGCTGCAGAGGCAGCAGACAGCTTCACAGCACTGAGCTCAACTGCCTGCACCACCAGGGGAGGCTCTGAGTTATTTCCTTTTACCCCTGTCATGTGACTTGTCTTTTCCTATTTATACGGTTCCCCACAAAGAAACTAAAATTTTCATGAAATATATTAAAATGAAATCTATTACTTTAAACAAAGTTTAAAATACACTTTGTTTAAATATATTAAAATGAGACATATTACTTTAACAAAATTACACTTGTGAAGTGACAGTGTTATTTAAAATGATTAAGTTATTTCTATAAGGTAGATTCATCTGGTCACTTTGAGAATTTTTTTTTTTTTCAGTGCAAGTTACCCAGCTACCTTTTTACTTGAATTCAATATTTGAGGTATATCAAAAGAGGAAATTTAGATACTGGTGTTCTAATTGAGAGAGGGCATTTGGAACTTGATCTTATGTATTCCAATCAATTCGGTATGTATGTATATAGTATGATAAGATGTAATAGAATAAGAGATGGACAGAGAGAGATGGAAACTTCAATTTATTTGTCTTTTCTATGAAAATATACAAAGTACCAGACTAGCTTTGCAGGTATTAGGAGGTTTGATAAAGTGACTCCTCAGATGACAGCAGACAAGGAATAATGAATTAAGCCATTTGATAGAACTTAAAGAAGCAGGGGTTCTGTATTTGTATTTGGATATTATGGTTGCTTCACAGGTCATTATTTCAATTTTGAGAGGAATTGGGGAAACACCAGGAAAGTGAAGTTGCATGGGAAAACCAAGTTGTGTTTAAAATATGAAAAAAAAACAAGAGTAGTGTTTCTTGCCTTTGGCTGTGCTATTAATTTTTTATATATCTTGGCATAAAACTGGGGCAAGGTCTGTATATCATTATGTGGCAACAGAAGTCTGTACTAGAAATTTAAGGACTATGTCCATGGCCACCACTAAGTGAGAAGTGGGGGGTTGCTTGTTAAGCAGATAAGATAGAATGACACCATTTTTTCTTACAGAATTCTAGAAACTCTTTTTTCAAAAGTATATCCCTGGTACTGTAAATCTCTGTTAGATTCCTGAGTTTCAGAAACTGTTACTGACAATCTATATCAGATGAGTATTGGGTTTACTAGAGAAAAAGTTCTATAATTATTGTCCATGCCTTGTAATTTCAAACCAATTTTGAAACTTACTCAAGATCCCTGAATGCTTATAGAACTAGATTTAATCTATTTGCATGATAGCTGACTTTTTACCTTATAATCATGTGTTTTTAGTTTTGATTTTATAGTCAATGAATTATACCCCATAAATGACAGCAAATGAGGATAACTTGATTTTATAATCTGATCATTTGATGACTTCTTTCAAATAGATGTTGGCAATTTAATCTATGAGCTTGTAGATGGATAATATAATTTGTTTTCTTTTTTGTTTGAACGTTTATGTATTTGTGAGATCAAATAAAATAAGAACAAGGTTTAGATAAAAAGGCAGAAGAGTGAAGATGCTGGACTCACTTCCTCCACATATTTACAATCAGATAAGACCAAAGTAAAGATTACAGTCTCTGGAGAATGACCCAACTAACCACTGTATGTATAGAGAGGGATGCCACAGCACAAGGGTAGGAAAAAATGAAATTTAATTGTGTTTTCAGGATTAAAATGTATCCCAAGAGTGGGAGGGGCAGCTGCAATATGGAGCCTCTCTGTTGTTGACTAAAGAGTTGGCTTTCATACCTCAGACTTTAGAATCTGGAAACTACATTTTAGAGGATACACATAGACAGTGTACAGGATGAAGGTTTCTATATGGAGATCTATAAGAGTAGGGGAATATGCACCCATGATAGAATGGCAGAGTATTTGATCAGCAAAAGTATTTGATCAGCAAAAGCATATTCTATACCACTAGATAGCAAATAAACACACAAAATTGGAAAGTGAAACACTCTGCACCCATAAATAGGATCACTGAAAGTCAGTGGACAGTTGTGAGATCTGTGTTAGGGGCCCATTGTTCACTTGAGCTTGGGTCACATAAATCTGTACCTCCGTATAGAGATTTTTCTATACAGCTAGTGGTAGTGATATAAAAAGCACCATTAAGGCCAAAGCTGACATAATAACTACATATGGTGCATGCTGTTGTTAATCAGAGTTCAGAGCACTTGAATTCTAGCAACAGGAGCAAGTACCTCAATACAAGTCTCTGTAACTGACAAAGAGAACAAATCCTGGCTGAAACCATAACATAACACCCAACCATCACTCCTCCTAGTACTTCAACTTTGAAAGAGATCGGAAAGGGTCAGTCTTTTGTGTAAAACATGTCCAAACCTTGAGAAACAGACACACTTCACTCATCTATAATCAGAATCATGATAATAATGTCTGCAATTTGAATGGAACATCTCAGATAATTTTGTTCCTGCACACACACCTGGGTTGGGAGTACCTTACTGGTCACAGAATCCATATACCAGAACTGAACCAGAGCTGAGAGGTTGATGATAGCTTGAGATTATTCAGGATATTTCATTTGAGGACTTGACTTACAGAAAAGGGTCACCTACACTCTTGTGCTTCCATAAAACTTTAGGAGACATGAATATTTGCTTCTTGCTATCAGCAATATCCTGGTATCCTCTTTCAACAGCTCCTATCTTATATCCCCAATCTCAGTCACCTAAACAGGGGCAGAGACATTGGTCTATGAAGCAACAGAAATCCAAGGATGCTTGGTAAACAACCTAAGATAATATCACACATCCTGTAGCTGTAACATAAGGCCAATTTACCAAAATGGAGAATAAAACTCTTATCTCATTCAATGAAAGCTAAAATGTAAGAAACAGAAAACATATCAGAAATAATGAAACAAAAGTCCCAGAGAATTCAAAATCCAGTGGAACTGAATAACCAGTTTGATGAGAAGTTTAAGGTAACAGTTAAAATATGCTTGTTAAAATAAGAAAAACAATACATGGACAAAAGCATGAATAAAACAGTACAGAGAAAATATGAGAATGCTTCAAAAGGAATTAATTCACATAAAATACTATAATTAAATTAAGAAATACAATATAAAATCTCAATAATAGGAAAACACAAATAGTTGATAGATTCAGCAAGCTTGAGTGCACAATGGAAAACAAAGAAATAGCTCTCCTTGGGATAATTTTAAAGTAAACAATATCCATGTCATGAAGACCCTAGAAGGAGACAAGAGAGAGAAAAATCATTGAAAATTTAGGGTCAAAATAAGTGGGGGGGGGCGTGCAATTGTATGGGGAATATAACCAAAATGAAAATGTGTACATTGTGCAAACACGAAAAATGATGTAAAATTATATAAAATATTAAAAAATAATAAAATCAATTTGAATCTTAAAACCTAAAAGAAAATTAAAAAAAAAGAAAATTTATTTAAAAAAATAGCAGCCAACAGCTGATATGGGAATAGAACTAGATATTCTGATCAAAGAGGTCCACAGATTCCTAAACAAAATAAATCCAAATACACAAAATCAGGACACATTAAAATCAAAGTGTTTTTAAAAAATAGACAACTAAAAGACAACAAAATCATAAGAGAATGGAAAGTTACAGAAAAAGACACACCTGTTAGACCATTTTCTGACTTATGATTAGAAATGTAGCAGACAAGAAGGGAATGTCATGGAATATTTAATTCCTCCAAGAAAGGATTTCCAACCAGAATACTTTATCTGGATAGGAAATTTATAATAAAATAGATTACATATAGCATCAATAACAAATTTGCCTTGAAAGAAATCTTAAATGGGCTATTATAAAGTAACAACAAATTTCACCTAAGTCTAGCAGATACCAAAATTATACAATGTGGATCAAGGTAGCTCAACCCCTGTAAGAAAACATCTAGTCCAGAACAGATGAGGGGTTATCCCCAATGTGGAAGCCACCAACACTGCCACTAAAGCAACCAAGAAAGCAGCCAAAGTCCCCAAGAAAGTAAATTAGTCCTGTAAGAACACAGAAAGAACATCCCTCAGTCCAGTAGTTTGGAGGAGCCATGTGACAGCTGGGTGTCCTTGAAAGAAAAATATAAAATAAAATAAATGGAGAGTCAGACAACTATAACAAAAGATTAATTGAGTCCATGGGAAAGACCAAACGAATGCAGGAGAAAAAAAAATCTCCAGAACCCAGTTATGTATACACAAAAGATCTGTTCTTCCTATCAGTAACAATTAAAAAATGCCATGATAAAAAAAAAAAATCAATGAAATATAAAAAAATTCAGAAAATCAAATGAATGTAGTTAGAAATAATTGGCAATCATAAGATCAAAGATGATGTTTTGAATAAGAAGACAACAAAAAAAAAATCAGGATATAAAAAGATCAACATAGGAGAGGTGAATAATTCAGGAGAAAGCTTCTAGAAGTAGAATAGACCAGAGAGAAGAAAAAAAAATGAGTGTCATTGAAGATGTGAATAAGTAAAGAGTCTGAGATGAAAAGAAAGAAACACTGCAATAAGTATCTACCTACAAGAGGAAAGGCAATATAAGAAAAATAGGCATACTAGAAGATTAATAGGCATACTGCGTGGAACATAGAACACACACATATTAATTAAATTTTGTTTTCTTATATTGTTGCTAATTTTTGACAACATAGGATTTCTCCCCTGTTACCATAATTTCCCCACCATCCTAGCACCCATAGTTCATTACCATAGCCCCTTGTGTTCTTTGTATCCCTGTTTTCACCACTCTCTCCCCCTCTTGATGCCTCAGATATATGGTCAACTTTCAAATTTTATCTTCATCTGACTCTGTTTGGTATCTCTGTAGTCCACATATAAGTGAAACCATTCATTATTTACCTTTATCCTTCAGGCTTTTATGGCTTAGCATAATTCCTTCCAGCTCCTCCCATGTTGTCAAAAATTTACTACATGAATTTACTGGACAGCTGTGTATATATTGTGTATATGTACAATGTCTTTTCGATCCATTGGGACATTTAGGGTGACGCCATATCTTGGTTAGTGCGTCAATAAATATAAGAGTGAAGTTGTCCTTTTGAATTGGTGTTTTTGTGTTCTTTGAGTAGATTCCTAGTAGGGAAATAGCTGAGTTATATGGCAGATTCGTTTTTAGTGTTTTGAGGCATCTTCACAGTTTCCATAATGGATAAACTAGTCTACATTCCACCCAAAATTGTAAGAAGGTTTCCTTTTCTCCACACCTTTGCCAGAACTTGTTCTTTGTTTTTTTCTTTAAAAAAAAATACACACACACACACACACACACACATATATATATATATGTTTTTACATCATTGCTCATTTTTGTACAATGTTTGCTTTCTGCTCTCAGGTGTAGTCTCTATAAAATTCCCACCACCAATTCATCTGTGCACCATCACCATAGTCCCTTGTGCCTTTCCCTCCCCTGTTTTGATCCCTCTTCCTCCCCTTTCCCTGCAGATTGCCTCTGATTTATAGTTCTCTGTTAATTTTGTTTTTTATTTATTATTATTTTTTTATCCTGATACTTTATTTGGGCCTCCTATATTCCTCCCTTTAAATGAAATCATCCGATATTTTCCTTTATCCATCAGGCTTATTTTATTGGGCATAATCCCATCCAGCTCCATCTATGTTGCTATGAATGGCATGACTTTATCTGTTTTATGTATATATATATATATATATATATATATATATATATACACACTATATGTGTATATGTTCTTCACATCCCTATCAAAATTTGAAATCTTCTTGATTAAATGATCTTCTAAGAAAGTGTCAAAATTCAGCCAGTAAAATTTTCGGTTAAGAAACCTGTAAAAAGAGGCTTTTTCTCTGAAGCCTTGAGATCTTAGCCCGGTAACTGTTCATTTGCTCTTATTCTCAATTTTTTTTTTTTTAAGCTTATGTATTCATAGATATAAGAAATGGGGTACAGGCCAGAGCTGTGGAGGTGTGTGTGAGAGGATTCAGCAGAGACAGAGTAGGGAAAAGAAAGGGCAGATTGACTGAAATACACTACTGAGGGGAACAGTGGATGAGCCAGGAGAGGTCTGCTGTGCCATGTGGGTAGCTCCCTGGCCGGCTGGGAATCAAACTTGTGCTGCAGTGGCTGGGTAGCTTCATAGTGCTGTGTTAACCCCTTGCACCACCAGGGAGGCCCTTATTCTTCTTTTCTATTGTCAAATGGTTCTTCCTCTTTTCAGAATGAAAATAGGTGCTTTCAAACTATCTCAAATAACTAGTTGGGAAAGAAAGAAAAGAGAGAGTTCTTTGAAAGTCCCTTTGGGGTTATAAATTATTACTTGAGATTCAGGGATTTTAAAACTCTTTGCAAAGTTCATTTTCTTTTTTTAAAATTAATTAATTAATTAATTAATTAATTAATACAAGCACTGGGTACAGTCAGAAGCGCGGGAGGGTGAGAGAATTCACCAGAGCCAGAGCGGGGAGCAGAGCAGGCAGAAGGACCGAAGTACACTGCTGAGGGGAGCAGCGGGCTGCAGGAGAGGTCTGCGTGCCATGTGGTACTCTCCTCAGGTGGCCGGGGAGCAGCCGGGGATCAAACTGGCGCTGCAGAGGCTGCGGGCAGCTTCGCAACACAGCGCTCAACCGCTGCACCACCGGGGAGGCCCCAAACTTCATTTTCATTGAAAAATACTGGAAACATACTTCAACATTTAGATCCATGCTCAAAATCATTTTGAACCAATTGCAAATGAACTTTATTTTTTTTAAAGATTTCTTTATTTATGCATACAAGAACTAGGATACAGGCCAAAGGTGTGGTGGTGAGAGGATTTATCATTGACAGAGTTGGGAACAGAACAGGCAGATTGACTGAAATACACTGCTGAGCGGAGTAGCAAGTGAGTCAGAAGAGGTCTGCTGCACCATGTGGGTAGCTCTCTGGCCAGGGATCAAACTCATGCTGCAGTAGCTGCAAATAGCTTCATAGGTTGTGTCTTAACCCCTTGAACCACCAGGGAGGCCCCACACATGAACTTTATTTCATGCCACTTTTTCTGATGTCCTCAAAGATTTAGCAAAGTGTGTGAATGGATAGAAGACTCCTAGAAAGACTATGTGAAGAGTGGTATTAGATCACTACTAGTGGATGATGGAGATCACTAGTGTATTTTTTTTTAAGATTTATTTATTTATTTATACAAGCACTAGGTACAGTCAGAAGTGCAGGAGGGTGAGAGAACTCATCAGAGCCAGAGCAGGGAACAGAACAGGCAGACTGACAAAATACACTGCTGAGGGGAGCAGCAGGTGGCAGGAGAGATCTGTCGCACCATGTGGGACCCTCGCCAGGGACTGAACCGGTACTGCAGAGGCTGTGGGCAGCTTCACAGCCCTGTGCTCAACCGCTGCACCACCAGGGGAGGCCCTACACTGCAGGGTTTTATTGGAGTAAATGTGTGATGTCCCCTCCACCCAGGGGTCCACCCTGTTTCCTTGACTCTCTTGCTATTATTGATCTGCCCCCTAAGTAGTAGCTGGGCCATCATACATGGAATTTCTAAGCCGTCATGTCACAAAGAATACAAGAAGGGATTTTGAAGAAAAGTCTCCAATTAACTGTTGCTCTACTGTGAAATTTTTGTCTCTATAATAGATCAACAGAGAGTGCAATTCTACCTGTGATATGATTTTCTAGACTCTTTACATGAGTCCTGAAAGTCCTTCAAAGATAGATCATATGTATAGGTCTGTCATGATGGAATAGCTTTGTTCTTCACTAGAGATTTTCTCATGAGAACAGTAACTATCCCTGCAGCTTGAAGTCCAATAAGAAACAGCTTCACAGACAGAGATTCATATGAGTGTGTGTTGCACAGTTAGTCACATTTATGATGGAGAGGTGTGAAGATGATTAAGATCCTGAAATTGCCAATCCTCAAGCAGATTAATGCTCATGCTTTTTATGTATTCATGAAAGGATGTGGCACATCACTGGCGAGCTACTTTATGTATTCCAACAAGCTTTCGCACTCCGATGGATTTGGCCACCAAGAACACAGGAGTCCTTTTGTTTATCTCAGGCCAGCTTCATCACTTAGCTCAAAAGAGACTAGGTTTTCTTCTTGGGTTATTTTCTCTATAGTCACTCAGTATTGACTGGAGAACTGAGCTGGAGGAAAAACTCCTCAGACAATATAAGCAGCATTTCCTGTTAAAGTTTAGAGCAGAATTTTCTCATTTTTCTTTGCTTAATAAGCTGACAGTGGTAATGAAGACAAAAATTTAGAAAATATTTCAGTTCAGTGAAAGTAGAATACAGCCACCTTCCTGAGACAAAGACAAAACAGGAGTATTAAAGGCTACAATAGATGAATCTGTTTTTTGGGGTAAGAAGTTAAGGATAGATGAAATCTGTAGATGCTTCATATTGATAAAAGTGAACTGAAGAAACTAACTACCAACACTAAGTTATATTTTCTTTAGAAAATCAAGTTGAAGTGAACTGGGTATCTTTTAGCTTTCTTTAATATGACAATGGGGATATAAGGTTTAGGTGGGAAAGTTCATCATCATGGCATCTGTTAGAAAGTATTCATGTTGTCAGGATTGTGAAGCAGGGGAGAAAAATGTGGAATGCAATAAGTTCTTTAGTTAATGATATTGGTCAGCTGGGGAAAAAAAGGTAAATTTTAAATCACTGCATGAAAAATGAACAACTTGATGGGCCTTGATGCTAACCACAGACAGGTCTAACTAACTAGTAAAAGATATAACTGGTATAAATGAGAAAACTTTACACAGCAGAGAAACTTCAGACAAGGCATGTAAGATGTCTGTGAATAAATCATTCTCTTGTTTCATCCTTAGCTTATACATTACAAATACCTACCTGAGAAAGTATAATCCTCATCCAATAATGAGGGCTAACATAGGACTGATATTTTGATATTGTAAGAAATTATTTAAACAAATAGAATAGAAACATCTTTTGTTTACTGTGAGAATGGATTAGGGTCAAATGGGGGGGGGTGGAATTGTATGGAGAATATAACCAAAATGAAAATGCATACATTGTGCACAAATGAAAAATTATATAAGAATTATATAAAATAAAACATTAAATAAAAAAGAATGAAAACTATTTAAACCAGAATTTCCCCATGTCTGCACATAGATATTACAGGCACTATAAAACATCAGATGCATTCAAAGAAATATATGCTAATAAAAAATAAACACTTATGTGACAAAAGGTAATGGCGGTTGATTTAACATGACTGAAAATTCATGAATCTCAAGTTTGAAGAAAAACAGTAATTGATGAACATAATCTGATAAAACACAATCTAAGACAAGGAGCATCCGAGAGAGCCAATAGTCCACTACAAATCTTAAAAATGCAAATCTTTTTTTTAAAGATTTATTTATTTTTATACAAGAACAGGGTACAGTCCAGTGGTGTGGGAGAGTGAGAGGATTCACCAGAGACAGAGTGGGGAGCAGAATAGGCAGATGGACTGAAGTACACTGCTAAGGGGAGCAGCAGGAGAGACAGCGAGGTCTGCTCTGCCAGGTGGGTATCTCCCTGGCCATCTAGGAATCGAACCAGCTCTGCAGAGTCTACACAGCTTCACAGCACTGTGCTCAACCCACGGTGCCGCTGGGGAGGTCCCCCAAAAATACAAATCTTAAAAAAATCTGCAACCTTAAAAAAATCCAGTAAACACAAAAACCAACAAAATTATTTGCATTCTTCCCAAAGAAAATAATAACTGAGGATCCTTTAATAATATTTTCAATGTGTTATGGGAAATAATTACCACCCTGAAATCTCTGCTCATCTAAAATATGAATCAGGAGAGACAATGGAGTAAAGAACATGTCAAATTTTGAAGTGTTTATATCTTATTCATACATTAGGCAAAATATCATATATTATCATGCAATTTTCATCCCCCAACCCATAAAATAGATGTATAATAGTATTTAGAAAATCAAAACCTATTTCCCCAAATTCCTCACAGTTATAATTGTGGAAATAAAATAAATTTTGCTGAGATTTACTTTAACTAGAGTTAGCAAAGGAGAAGAGAGATGAGAATGATTTTCTTGTCTGGACTCATCAATTATACAAGGCATAGACTCTTGGAGGGACCAGATTTTATATTTATCCTTAATCGCAAACTTCAAATTATGGGGAATAGTTTTGCGGCAGCAGATACCCAACCTATGAATTGTAATTGTAGTCAATACTTTAGAAAATAAAGAAAGTCTATATTCTAATTTTAACTTTTAAAGATTCTTTTGGCCAATGGTATTCATATCCTATATTATGCTGCTCTAGGATAATAGAGTTTTGTGACACATGGGAAGTGGGTCTTACAGTAATAATAAACATAGCATAAGATTATAATAGTAAGATGAGAAAAAATTACTCTTAACTAAATTAAAATGACATTGGAAAACTTACTTTGGTTCTCTGAATCACTCTTAATCCATCTTAACAATAAACACAACAACAAAACTATGTACTCCATAATATGTAATTAAGTTGGGATATATACCAGGGTGTCTCCCAAAGCTGGTATATAGCAGGTTAGTCTATGTGAACTCAAGGTATCTTCTGCAGTCAAACTCTATGTTTCTAATGCATCATTCTATAGTTTCTTTGACAATTTTCAGTTTTTATTATTCTACTGTTCAAATAATTTGTGTTATTTCATCTGCTGAAACTGATAGTTGGTAGTGTATATATATATATATATATTTGAACTTCTGACATATAACTATAATTCTTCATACACTTGACGCATATGAAAGGTAACATCACCAAATTATAAATTGAGTAGGAATTTCATAAAAATGAAAACAGTTTGCTTTTCACTTCTATACTTATTTCTTCTTTCAGCTATTTCACTCAAAAGAGGACAATGCCCTTTTGAATGAAATGGCAAATTGTACCACTTTTCACAGAAAATTGTTCACTGTTAAATTCTATACTATCATTTCTTCTCAGGATTGTTGTCATTTCTTTTTACTGGAACAATCAGTATTCATAATCTCCTTTTGAGAAAAGATTCATTTCTGGAAAATCACTATCATTGTTCCAGCATTAAGTCATTTAAGATCAGAATCACCTATGAGTTCAATTTTATCCAGACTTATTATTTGCCCTCATCACTGTCCTTTCCCTCAAACTACCTTTCTGCTAACCTAGGAAATATTGGGACCATCATCAAGCAATTTACCACATACTTTTATTTCCAGAGCAGATGAAACAACTTATAGTAGACTGGAGATATTCCAAAAATTGAAGGTTTATTATTTTTTTTTTTAATGTGTATTTTCCTTGTTTCGATTTCCTGACCTGTTTCAAGATCAGGAGTTGGAGATCTGGATCTGATCCTTACTTGGAAGACAATGTCAGAAATGGAGAACTTACAGTTGAGGATAAAGGAGGGGTCTAAACAGAAGTTTATTGAGATATTTGCTATGTCAGAGTTTTCATAGGTAATGTATAAATGGCATTTGAATAAGCTTCACCATTATAATTCATAATTTGAAGTGGACATTATCCAACTTTTATATTTGAAAAAATTGTGAAGAAGCTTATTAACTTGACAAGGTAAATTGTAGGCATGGAATTTTATTTAGCCTTGTGATCATGTTTGATAGTAGCTAGAAATGAATTATTAGCTGTAGACCAAGTATTTGCCAAATTCTATGAACAATGGGCCTTACAGATTATCTCTGGCAGTAATTTCATACTCAGAAATCAAGAAATAACATGAGGGCGTCCCCTGGTGGCGCAGGCGTTGAGCTCAGCACTAAGGGGCTGTCTGCAGCATCTGCAGTGCTGATTGGATCCCAGCTGGCTGGTGAGGGTCCCACATGGTGCGGGAGACCTCTCCTGTCTCACCCGCTGCTCCCCTCAGCAGTGTACTTCATCAGTCTGCCTGTTGTGTTCCCCGCTCTGTCTCTGGTGAATCCTCTCACCCTCCAGCACATCTGACCTGTAGCTTGGTTCTTTTTTTTTTTTTTTTTTTAAGAAAGGAGTTTTCTGTTACTCAGGATTGCACACATACACTCTATTAAAGATATATATATATTTATTTATTTATACAAGCACTGGGTACAGTCAGAAGCACGGGAGGGTGAGAGAATTCATCAGAGCCAGAGCGGGGAGCAGAGCAGGCAGAAGGACCGAAGTACACTGCTGAGGGGAGCAGTTGGCGGCAGGAGAGGTCTGTGAGCCATGTGGGACCCTCCTCTGGTGGCCGGGGAAGCAGCCCGGGATCGAACCAGCGCTGCAGAGGCTGCGGGCAGCTTCGCAACCCAGCGCTCAACCGCTGCGCCACCGGGGAGGCCCTGTACCCCGGTTCTTATATAAATAAATAAATCTTAAAAAAAAAAAAACTTGAGAAATTTAACCCATGAAGTAAACAGAACAAAAACATCATCTAACACAATACAATTGAGCTAGAATATACATCATGGCTGTGCCTGTGGGTTTTTTTTTATTATTTTTTATTATTTTTATTTTTTTATTATTTTTTATTAAAAAAAAAAACAAAAACAGCTTTATCCAAATAAAGTTCCAAACCCTCAGTTACCTGGAGGTAGGCTCCAGACCATAAAAAAATCCCACCTGGTTGCAGTGTCTAAGTTTCCCTGGGACTTTGATCCCCAGAAAGTCTAACAATGGCATTCATTATGACAATTAAAAAAAAAATCCATATCAATTCTAGCTTCTGAAGAAAGTTGAGACTAAAAATGCCTATGCAACCCCAGCCTCCAGGAGGAGCAGTAGACTGAAGGTGAGTAACACTGGTGTTATATGACTAAGCTCCCATAAAATCTCTGAAGACCAAAATGGGGGTAAGATTTCCTGGTGGGCAGTATCTTATATGTATTCTGACTTACTATAAAAGGAGGTAAGGCCTTCTGGGACTGCCTGAGAGGGGATGATTGGAAGCTTCATATTTGACCTTCCCAGACTTTGCCCTGGATATCTTGTCCTTTGCTAGTTCCAATTTGTTTCCTTTACCTAGATGAAACTACAATTATAAGTATCAAGATTTCCTGAATTGTGAGAGGTTTTTCAGCAAATATAAAATTTGAAGTTGATCATGAGGCACCTCTGAATATTTAACTTGTTGGTTTCAAGTGAGAGTAGACTTCAGGACCTGCAAACTTGCAATAAGTCTCTCAAATGAGGCAGTTTTGCGGGGACTGACCGTTCAGACTATATAGTGGGTCTAACTGCACTTCCCAAAAACTTTCGTAATTTTATAAATATTTCACTGCTGCTGAAGCTCCTTGTGGTCTTTTGGTGAGCTCCTTATTCAAAGTATGTTAATTCAGTGGTTCTGAGGTTAAATGCGATCACTAACAAGTAGATTGAGCCTATGTCTTTGTCTTTCATTGCTCTCAACTCTTCAAATTCTGAAAAGGAAAGTGGGAAAAGTGAATGAAAATAAACAGAGTGAGATATTCTTGATCAATTAACACATGGAAATGAATTCAGACACACCAAAATTTGAACAATTATCATCACATGCTTTTTTTTAAGTAGAATTTCTTATTTTTTTTTTTAAGATTTATTTATTCATTTTACACAAGAACCAGGATACAGGCCAGATGCACGGGAGGGTAAGAGGATTCACCAGAGACAAAGTGGGGAACAGAACAGGCAGACTGATGAAATACACTGCTGAGGGGAGCAGCTGGCACGACAGGAGAGTTCTGCTGCACCATGTGGGACCCTCGCTGGACAGCCGGAATCCACTCCACACTGCAGAAGCTGTGGACAGCTTCACAATGCGGCGCTCAACCTCCTGCGCCACCAGGGGAGGCGGTATCATCAAGTGCTTTTCACTCTTCCTAGTTTGGTAGGTTGACAGTTGAACTATGTATTCTACATTGTTGTGTACAGGGTCGAATTTGAAGACAAAAACTTTTTAGTATATTTTAGGGATAAAAAAAATGACAATTTTACTCCATAACTCTATTGCTAGGAATTCTCTCCTAAAGAAGCAATAAAACTAAAAATGCAGATTTATCCACAAAAATTACATCATGGTATTACCTATGATATTTATTAAGTAACTATATTATAAAAGAATAATAAATGAAAACTATTAGTAATTGATTGAATAGTACAAATCCAACAACAAAGGAAAACAAAACATATAAATGATGCTTAAAAAGAGAAGTAAATGCTATGGAAAAAAACACCAGCTAAGTGTAAGTTTGAAATAAATCCAAGATATGTATAAAGTGTTTTATTTGCTGCATAAAAACTCATGTTTTTGAAGACTGATTGGAAACACAGCAACATTTCCTCTGTGTTTTAGTCTTTGGGTGGGGGATTGTCAAAATGTTTATAGCATTTGTTTATGTGTGTTTTCCCTAAAATGAGTGCATACCAACTTTATAAATTGTTTGCTTTGTTATTTTTATTTTTAAAAATCTTTTTTTTAAATTTTTTAAATTTTTTTTTAAGATTTATTTATTTATTTATACAAGCACTGGGTACAGTCAGAAGCGCAGGAGGGTGAGAGAATTCACCAGAGCCATAGCAGGGAGCAGAGCAGGCAGAAGGACTGAAGTACACTGCTGAGGGGAGCAGCGGGCGGCAGAAGAGGTCTGCATGCCATGTGGGTCCCTCCTCCAGTGGCCGGGGAGCAGCCGGGGATCGAACCTGTGCTGCAGAGGCTGTGGGCAGCTTCCCAACCCAGCGCTCAACCGCTGCGCCACCGGGGAAGCCCTATTTTTAAAAATCTTTTCAAAGATTTATTTATTTGTGCATACAAGAGCTGGGGTACAGGCCAGAGTTGTGGGGGGGGTGAGAAGATTCACCAGAGATGGAGTGGGGAACAGAACAGGCAGACTGACTGAAACACACTGCTGAGGGGATCAGCGGGCGAGTCAGGAGAGGTCTGCTGCACCATGTGGGTTGCTCCCTGGCCAACGGGGGATGGAACTCCTGCTGCAGAGGCTGCAGACAGCTTCATAAGTTGCTTCGTAACTGCCACCAGACAGGTATCATTTTTTTTTTAAGATTTATTTATTTATACAAGAACCAGGGTAGAGGCCGGATGTGCGGGAGGGTGAGAGGATTCACCAGAGACAGAGTGGGGAACAAAACAGGTAAACTGACTGAAATACACTCCTGAGGGGAGCAGCGAGTGAGACAGGAGAAGTGTGCCAAGCTATGTGGCTATCTCCCTGGCTGACCAGGATCGAACCCACACCAGAGACTGTAGACATCTTCACAGCATGGCGCTCAACTGCCTGTGTCACCAGGGACACCCTACTTTGTTATTTTTTTAAGATTTATTTTTATTTATGCATGTAAGAACTGGGGTGTAGGCCAGAGTTGCAGGGGATGAGAGGATTCACCACAGATAGAGTGGGGTGCAGAACAGGTGGTTCCACTGAAATATACTATTGAGGGGAACAGTAGGTGACAAGAGAGGTCTGCTGCACCATGTGGGTTAGAACCCTAGCCAGGATTGAACAAATGCAGCACTGCTTGCCAATAGCTTGATAGTGCTGAATTTAAACCCTGTGCCACTAGGGAGGCCCCTAAATTGTTTGCTTTGTGATTAAGATATAATCAACACATTAAAATCCTTTACCATCTAGTCATAAAGACATTTTGACTCATTACACACTGATATGAAACAAGACAATCCAACCCCAATAGAGTCAGATATCCAGGTCCATGTGGGACCAGTAGTTTCTAGAATAAACACATCTGTACATATTACTGAAATGGAGAAAACTGGAGGGAAATGGAGAAATACATTCTTTGGGTCCTCAACCTTAAGATTAAAAATGCAAGATGCACAAAGAGAAACAACAATGACAAGATTTATTTATACAGGAAGTGAGAAAATAGAGAACTATGAGAGATAAAGAGAGAAGAAAAGATGAGAGAGAGAGAGGAAGAGGGCTTGGAGAGAGGGAGAGAGAGAAGAGGGATTTTTAGATGTTCTAGCACATGATTGAATGCCAGCCTGTCCTAACCCAGATAGTGTCCATGAGGCAGAGAAAAGAGTCCAAGCAGGAGTCAGCCATGGGAAAATGCTTGGCCTGCTCAGAAGAGGAATCGGGTGCTGAAAACGTGGAGCACAGCTGTCTGCTGAAGCCAGAGGAGGGTGCACATAAGGGAAAGTCAGGGTAGCCAACTGCAAAGAGAGAGCCAAATACTTTGCAAAAAGGGAGAAGTGGAAAGGTGTGTGGATGACCTTATTTGAAATCCTCAAGGAGTCTGTCTTTTTGTTCCAATTTCCAATTTTGCTGAGGATGTCAGGAGTAGGACCAAAATAACTAAATCAGGATCCAGTGGGTACTTAGTAGTGTAAACTGACATAAGAGAGAAGAGAAATACACTGAAGTATCAACCCACCAGCTCTGTGATCACTTTCTTTCTCCACTCAACTATAGTGCCTCTTGATCACCGTGCTGAGGTGGACATGGTAAGGCACACCGGGCCCAGTGTGAGCAACCCCAAATGTTTAAAGGGTGCTATGAACCCCTCTCACCTGCACAAGGTTATTGCTGGAACTAATTAAATTTTGAACAATTAAGTCAAAATTTCTTAATAGGATCTCTGATCCTTTATTTTATATATGTATAGGTATGGTACTGGAACAAAAACAGACACACAGACCAATGGAATCAAACTGAAAACCCAGAAATGAAGCCACAAATATATGGACAGCTAATCTATGACAAAGAAGCAAGGAATATGTAATTGAATAAGGCCAGTCTGTTCATAAAATGGTGTTGGAAAAATTGGACCATCACATGCAAAAACAAAACTAGACTACTACCTCACACCATACACAAAACCAACTCAAAAATGAATGAAATACTTAAACATGAGACCTGAAATCATGAAATAATAGAAAAAAAAAACATAGGCAAAACTGTTCATAACATACACCTCAGAAACATCTTTGAGGATTCATATCCAGAAACAAAGACAATGAAGGAAAAAATAGCTGGGACTACATCAAACTAAAAATGTTTCTGTATAGCAAAAGAGACAATAACCAAAACAAAGAGATGCCTACCTGATTGGGAGAAAATAATTGCACTCCATACAACTGATAAGGGGCTGATTTCAAAGATCTACAAAAAGACTCTCAATTTTTAAAAAAGCTTTTCAGAATGTTTTATTGCGAAGTGGGGTTGAAACTAGTAGGCAAGACCAAAAGTATCAATTTCCAATTAAAGGGAATTGGAAATATTAAAAAATAAAGGTCAGACAAGGTAAACATCCAGAAAAAGTACGTAGATTTTCAAAGAACCAAACAAAAGTGTCTGAAAGGTGATAGGGCTTTAGATGCCTAAATTAAAGTTACATTATAAAGTTGTTTTATTATATGCATTTCTGGGCAGTGAAAATCTAAGAGTTTGGCAAAAATGAGATTATACTGATCTTTTTAGAAGCATGCAAATAAAGTATTTGGTAGATAGTTAAAATAACATATCTTCAATCTTAAAGAATTAGTGATAATACTCACCAGCATATTAACAATCCTTGGAAACTGATTTAGTCTAATCGAGTTCCTATTCTCCTTTCATACTAAATGCTTTTTCTTAATAATGTCTTATGCAGTATCATGACTTAAGTCAAACAGTGTAAGCTTCCATTTTTTTTAAGATTTATTTATTTTTATACAAGAGCTGGGGTATAGACCAGAGGCATGGGAGGGTGAGAGGATTCACCAGAGACAGAGTGGAGAGCAGAACAAGCAGACAGTCGAAATACACTGCTGAGGGGAGCAGCAGGTGAGAAAGGAGAGGTCCGCCACACCATGTGGGAATCTCCCTGGCCAATTGGGAATCGAACACACGCTGCACAGGCTGTGGACAGATTCACAGCACTGCGCTCAACCCACTGCACCACTGGGGAGGCCCCAGCTTCCATTTTTTACTGGGACAGGAACTGCTCATGTTACAGCTCACACTGCTACATGATCCCTATATATGGAAGAGTGAGCGATGGATTACTTGCTGTCACAGATAGGACTCCCAAAGTATCTATATATATTGTAGTTCTGGAGATTGAAGAAAGCCTAATATAATCATGGGGCCAAAATAAGGAAAGAATGCCACTATCGGGCCTCTCCTGGTGGCATAGCAATTGAGTGCTGGGCTGCAAAGCTGCCCACAGCCTCTGCAGCACCAGTTCAATCCCCAGCCCCTGGCAAGGGTCAAATATGGCACAAAGACCTCTCCTGCCACCCCTCTGCTCCCCTCGGCAGTGTGTTTCCTTAGTCTGCCTGTTCTGTTCCCCTCTCTGGCTCTGGTGAATTCTCTCACCCTCCCCCACTTCTGACTGTACCCAGTGCTTGTTTAAATAAATAAATTAATTTAAAAAAAAAGAATGCCACTATCAATGATGGTGCATGGGTGAATTGGTGAAGGAAATTCTACGGAAATTCTATGGGGACTACATCTGAGGTGGCAGGGGGGAGGAAGCAAACATTGTTTAAAAATGAACAATGATGGAGACCAAGGGTGCTCGGAAGTGCCCAACCAACTCCCCATCTTAGATCAGGGACCTTTTGTGTGTCTACAACACACCTAGACTGTGTGGAGCTGGGAAAGGGCTGTGTTCACAGCCAGAGGTGAGCTGAAGAGCCCCCACAAGCCCGGCCCCGTCTGGCCACCAGCCTGAGCCCAGAGGGGGATCCAGCAATTTGGAGCCCATCAGGCAATCCTGCCACCACAGGGTAGACTCTGGGACCATGAGAGCCTCCTTGGAATTAAATAAATATGGAAGGAAGAGATTCTCTGTGACAGCACCAGTTAACATATTCATAGTACTGCTGCTCTACTGGAATTCAGACATAACAGATATTGACTCAACAGGACCACTAGTTTCCAACATCCCATAAAGAGCACACCAAAAAATGCTGGCCAGTACCAGTGACACAGTGTCCCAAAGCATAGGAAAAATTAGAAAACAAGCAACAGAGAGAGAAAAAAATAAACAAAAAAAAAAACTACATGCAGCCAAGCAAGTCCTCAGGAAAAAGACACACCACAAAAAGAAAACCACCCACCAGATTGCAACAAGAGTGACTTGGAAGAATTTCTGAGCTTTCCAGAAAGAGAATTTAAAACTGCCACGATAAAAAAACAAACAAACAAACAAAAAAAAAAATGACAGAAGTCATTAAGGTAAACAAAGATCAGAAGAATGAAATTGAGACCCTAAAGAGGGAAGTGAAGGAAATGCAGGAGATCAAAGGATTAATGGAAGAGCTAAAAAACTCTGGGAAAAGCAGTGATAACAGAATAGATGAAATGGAACAATGAATAAGTACTCTCGAAGACACAGGAATAAAAAGAAACAAAACAGAAAATGAAAGAAAGTCCAAATGAAAAAGACTAAAGAAAGACTTTGGGAACTATCTGACTCCATGAGGAAAGGAAATAGAAGAGTTATAGGAATCCCATAAAGAGAGGAAAGACATAGGAATAGAGAAAATATTCAAGGAAATACTTGAATAATTATTGGGAAGCCAAATGTGAAGAAGGAGCTGAAAACAGACAACCAAGAAGCAAGAAGAACACCAAACTTCCATGATGAAGGGAAAAATACAGAAAGACACATAATAGTAAAGCCCCCAAGAATCCAAGACAAGGAAAAAATAATGAAGCTGACAAGAGGAAAGAAACAGATAACATACAAAGGAAAACCAATCATACTGACATCAGACTTCTCCAAAGAAACACTACGGGTAAGGAGAGAGTGGAGGGACATAGTCAACAGACTCCAAGACAACAAATGCCAACCAAGAATACTCTATCCTGCAAAGCTTTCCTTCCTCTATGAAGAAAGAATAAGGACCTTCCCAGACAAACAGAAACCCCAGAATTTCATTAAGAATAAATCCCCACTCCAAAAAATTACTACAAGGAGGCCTAAAGCCAGAGCCAACAGAAGGATGAATAATAATGAAACAAGGCCAAAAAAGTTATTAAAAAAGTAAATAAATAAAATCAGAGGAAAGACAGACAAAATGGTGAATATAGACACTAACGTATCAATATTAACTATAAATGTAATTGGACTAAGCTCTTCAATAAAAAGACACAGTCACAGGCTGGATTAAGAAACAAAACCCAACCTTTTACTGTTTCCAGGAACACATTTAAGTCAAAAGATAAAAATAGACTAAACGGAAAAGGATGGAAAACAATCCTACAAGCAAATGGGCCAAAAAAAAAAAAAAAAAAAAAGCCAGGAACAGCTATACTAATATCAGATAAAACAGATTTCAAACTCAAAAAGGTAAAAAGAGACCCCAATGGGTCACTACATAATGATCAAAGGGACAATACTTTAAGAAGAAGTAACACTCATTAACATATACTCACCAAATGAAGGAGCACCAAAATATATCAGACAACAATTATCATCTCTGAAAACAGACATCAGAGAAAACGCATATGTAGTAGGAGACATCAACACGCCACTATCAACAATGGATAGATCAACGAGACAAAAAATAAGTAAGGACACTAAAGCTCTAATAAGGATCTAGAGCGCTTGGGCTTAACAGACATCTATAGAACATTAAACCCAAAAAATTCTGAGTACACATTTTTCTCAAGCGCACACGGATCATTCTCCTGGATCGATCACATACTGGGACACAAGACAAACATCAACAGATACACCAAGATTGAAATCATACCAACCATCTTCTCTGACAATGATGGCATCAAACTAGAAATAAACCATAAAAAGAAGGCCAGGAACTCTCCTACCTCATGGAGATTGAAACCCACACTAATGGAAGACCACTGGACTAATGAGGAAATCAAAGAAGAAATTAAAATATACTTTGAGTTGAATGACAAGGAGCACACCAATTTCCTAAATATATGGGATGCAGCAAAAACAGTAATAAGAGGAATATATATAGCTATAGAGGCTCACATCAAGAAACAAGAAAGTACTCAAAGAAACAGCCAAATCTCAAAGCTAAAAGAACTAGAAAAAGAACAACAACAACAACAAAAAAAAAAAAAAACAGTAGAAGAAAAGAAATAATAAAAATCAAAGCAGAAATAAATGAAATCGAAACTAAATAAACAATCTAAAAGATCAATGAAACCAAAAGCTGGTTCTTCAAAAAAATAAAAATAATAGACAGGATCACAAAGGAAAAACAGGAGAAAGCACAAATAAATAGGATCACAAATGAAAGAGGAGAAATCACAACAGACACAGCAGAAATCAAAGAATAATCAGAAACTACTATGAACAGTTACATGCAAACAAGTTCAACAATCTAGAAGAGATGGACAAATTCCTACAACTCTACAATCACCCAAAGCTAAAGAAGAAATATAACACCTAAACAGACCAATTACAAACAGAAAATTGAAATGGTAATCAAAACCCTTCCCAAAAACAAAAGTCCAGGACCAGACGGATTTACAAATGAATTCTACCAAACATTCAGAAACAAATTAGTGCCTATCCTTCACAAACTCTTTCAAAAAACTGAGAAGGATTAAAAAAACTAGCAACAACAAATGTTGGTGAGGCTGTGGAGAGAAAGGAACTCTCCTGCACTGCTGGTGGAAGTGCAAACTGGTCCAACCACTATGGAAATCTGTGTGGAGATTCCTCAATCTACTAAAGATAGAGCTTCCATATGATCCAGCAATTCCACTCCTAGGTATTTGCCCAAAGGACACAGAAACATAAATTCCAAAGAGCACCTGCACCTCTATGTTTATTACAGCACAATTTACATTAGCTAAGCTTTGGAAACAACCCAAATGCCCAAAAATAGATGACTGGATCAAGAAGATGTGGTATATATACACCATGGAATATTACTCAGCATTCAAAAAAGATAAACACATGCAATTTTGCAGCAACATCGATGGAGCTAGATGGAATCATGCTCAGCGAAATAAGTCAGAAAGAAAAATAAAAATACCAGATGGTCTCACTCATAGCAGGAATTTAGAAAACCTAAATAAGGTGCCAGGAAAAGACTAATTAACACAACATAAAAATCAAAATCAACAAGCAACTATAAACCAGAGACACACTATAGGGGTGGGGAAGGCAAGGATTAGGGTCAAAATAAGGGGAGGGGGTGCAAGTGTATGGGAAATATAACCAAAATGAAAATGCATACATTGTGCAAAAATGAAAAATGATGTAAGAATTATATAAAATAAAATATTAAAAAGTTCATAAAAATGAACAATGATGTTAAATATATATAAAGAAAAAAACTCCCCATTGTGAATATTTAGGCATTCTGAAATAATTCCTATATATTACTTTTTTAAATTTTTTTTTAAGTTTTATATATACAAGAACCGGGGTACAGGCCAGATGCACAGGAGTGTGAGAGGATTCACCAGAGACAGAGTGGGGAACAGAACAGGCAGACTGACAAAATACACTGCTGAGGGGAGCAGCGGGAGAGACAGGAGAGGTCTGCCCTGCCATGTGGGACCCTCGCTGGCTGGCCGCGATCAAACCGGTGATGCAGAGGCTGCAGACAGCTCTACAGCGTGGTGCTCAACTGACTGTGCCACCAGGGGAGTCCTGATTCCTATATATTCCTGTCAAACCTCTTTCTTTTTCTTTTTTTTTTTTCTCAAGATTCATTTATTTATTTATGCACGCAAGAACTGGGGTACAGGCCAGAGGTGCTGGGAGGTGAGAGGATTCACCTGAGACAGAGTGGGGAGCAGAACAGGTAGACTGACTGAAATATACTGCTGAGGGGAGCAGCGGGTAAGTTAAGAGTGGGTACCTCCCTGGCCTTAACTGGTGCTGCAGAAGTTGTGGATAGCTTCACAGTGCTGTGCTTAACTCTTTGTGCCACTAGAGAGGCCCTATTTTGTCAAATCTCTAAATCTCTCCTCACTTTAGGGGAATAGGGAAGACCTCCCAGCTCTCTTAACAATATATTAAGAAACATGTTTCCAGATCTCTGTAAGTGGTTACACATAAAAGTAATCTATACTATTTACATTCAAAGATAATTGAGAGCAAAGATGATTGTTTTCACATGAACTTTGTTGCAGAAAATATAGAACTATATGTTGAGTGACATATAGTGACATCTATTGTAAAACACTGTATTTATAATTAACAATACAATATTGAATGCTTCCAGTTATTTTGAGAGAGAGAAATACCACGTTGTTTTTACTACACATGCACAAAAAAATATGTAAAAACAAAGGGACATAGGAAAATGTTGGAGGATTTAAGCATGTCTGTTAACTTTAGGGTGGTGATGGTATCATGGGTGTTTGCATATGTCCAAACTCGTTAAATTGCATATAAAAATATGTGAAGTTCACTGTATATCAATTATATTCAAGAAAACATGTTTATAAAAATATTGAATACTGGACCCCCGGTGGTGCAGCGGTTGAGCACTGGGTTGTGGAGCTGCCCACAGCCTCTGCACCGCCGGTTCGATCCCTGGCCTCCGGCGAGGATCCCACATGGGCAGACCTCTCCTGCCACCCGCTGCTCCTCTCAGCAGTGTATTTTGTCAGTCTGCCTGCTCTGCTCTCCCCTCTGGCTCTGGTGAATTCTCTCACCCTCCCGCGCTTCTGACTGTACCCAGTGCTTGTATGAATAAATAAATAAATCTTATAAATAAATAAATAAATAAATAAATAAATGAAATATTGAATACTTCCTGAGCCCCAGTCCCTGAGTCACATAGGAGAATAACAAATTAGGCAGACATGTGCTGTACATAAACCTCATACAAGAAACAAAAGTTTGGTACGGTTTCACAAATATTTTGGGATTAATTTGCAACATAATTTCTTGCTCTCTTAAAGGATATTTTATTAGCTTAACATAATTTCATGCTGTCTTAAACAAAGTATATTTTATTAGCTTAAACATATATTGGTAGAGTCTACAATCTCTGTGTTGTTTTTATAACTGATAGTTTTCTTTAGATTTTAGATCTATATACACACACACAGAACACCTTAAAGGGAATGATAGTTATGTATCAATTGACTAATCTAATTATAGAAATTGACCTAGCCCTTGTCAAATGTGATTGGTGTATATTCAGTGTTACTCAATAATATAAAAAAGGTATTGGCTATGACACACTGTCATAAAATTAGCTGATGAGAATAAAATATGCCAAATGAATCATTCTTTCCAATAAGGAACACACATTTTTTTCTTCTATATTCAAATGTAATTGAGGAATTCAGGAAGCAATGATTATGAATGGTTAATCACAGTGTTCAAGAAATGGTCAATTAGCTAGAAAAGGAAATTGCATCATATATTTTTAAAGTAGGCCAATACATGAAATCCCAAAAGTAAATGGGATCCTAAAAAGTATAGAGAGAACAATATGTATATCAGATAAATTCCAATATAAAAGTTAGCAAGATATAAGGATGGTCCTTATATAATAATAAATATAATACTGTATCAGATAGATAAAACAGTTAATGACACATATGCACAAAATGAATGGAAATTAAATATATTTAAGGAAGTATTAAGAAATCTGAAAACAGACATTGACAATAACAAAGTGCTTGTAGGAGACTTCAACACCCTCCTTTTCATCAACAGGCAGAGTAAGCATACAAAAAAAACAAAAGGAAAAAAATGTTTTATGAGGACATAGATCACATGCATCAAATGTATAAAGGAAAATGCATCAAATAAATAAAATAACCTAAGCATATATTCTCCTCAAGTGCAAATGAAATATTCATCAGTATAGACCGCATGTTGGGTCACAAAAAAATTGCCAATAACTTCCTAAATGGGGCCTCCCTGGTGGCAAATGCTGTTGAGTGCAGCACTGTGAAGCTGTCCGCAGCCTCTGCAGAACGGGTTCTATCCCAGACAGCAGCAAGAATCCCACATGGCGCAGCAGACCTCTCCTGTCTCACCCGCTGCTCTCCTCAGCAGTATTTCTTCAGTCTGCCTGTTCTGATCCCTGTTCTGTCTCTGGTGAATCCTCTCACCTTCCCGCACATCTGGCCTATACCCCAGTTCTTGTATAAATAAATAAATCTAAAAAAAAAAAAAAAACTTCCTAAATATCTAAAGATTGAAATCTTACAAAGTATCACAGTGGTTTCAAAGTAGCAATCAATCACAGAGAACTCCCTGGTGGCACAAGGGGTTAAGTAGCAGCATTGCGAAACAATAGGCAGCCACTGTAGCAGGAGTTTGATCCCTGGCCAGGGAGGTGACCCACATGGAGCAGCAGACCACTCCTGTCTCACCCGCTGCTCCCCTTAACAGCGTATTTCAGTCCATCTGCCTGCTCTGTTCTCTACTCTGTCTCTGGTGAATCCTTTCACCCCCCACACCTCTGGCCTGTGTCCTAGTTCTTCTATGCATAAATAAATAAGTCTTTAAAAAAAAACAATCACAAAAAAGTACAAAGAAAACTTTAATATAGGAAGACTCAGCAAAATATTCTTGAATGACTAGGGTTAGTGAGGAAATCAAAGTAAAAATTTAAAAAATACCTGGAGATGAATCAAAGACACAGGCTACATGGACCTATGGGATGGGGGCAAACAGTATGCTAATGGGAAAGATTAGCAGTAAAGGCCCACATCAAGAAACAAGAATGATCTCAAACAAATAACCTAACCTTACACCATAAGGAAATAAACAAAAATTAAAACAGTAGAAATGAGGAAACCATATTTTAAAAAAGAGCATAAATAAATGATATAGAAATTAAGAAGATAGTATTAAAAATGAATGAATCTGAAAGATGATTCTTTGGGGAAAAAAATCAACAAAAAGAAAATCCTCTAGCTGGATCAAAAAGAAAGAGGTAGAAAACTCTAGAATAAAAGAGAAGAGAACCAACAAACATCTCAGAACTAGAGTCATGAGAGATTACAATGAGCAACTGCATGCTAATATTGAATAACTGAGAAGAATTACATAATTTCTCGGAGGCATGCAACCTTCTGAGATGAAATAACAAAGGACAGAAAAAAAAAGAACAGAATAATTACAAGCAAGGGAATTGAAACAGTAATTAAAAGTCTCCCCAAAAGCCCAAGTCCAGTACCAGATGTTTTCATTATTGCTTTCAAACAAATGTTCAAAGACCAATACCTACCCATATCAAACTCTTTCCCAAAAATTGAGAAAGAAGGAATGCTTCCAAATATACTTTATAAGGCCAACATTAATACTCAAAACAAACAAGAAAATCAAAGAAAAAATATAGACCTACATCACTGATGACCTTAGTTGTAAAAAATAAAAACTTCACCAAAATATTAGCAAACAAAATGCAACAATGCATTACAATGTTATACATCATGACCAAGTGGGATTTTTTTCCACAGATACAAGGACGGTTTGACATCTGATAATATATCAACCTATGGCCAGCCACTGCAGCATGAGTATGATCCTGGCCAGGGAACTAACCCACATGGTGCAGCAGACCTCTTCTGTCTTGCCCGCTGCTCCCCTCAGCAGTGTATTTCAGTGGATCCACCTGTTCTGCTCCCGCTGTCTCTGGTGAATCCTCTCATCCCCACACTTCTGGCCTACACCCCAGTTATTATATGCATAACTAAATAGAATAAATCTTTTAAAAAAGAAGTGGGATTTAATTCATTAATGCAAGATTGGTTCAATGTCGGTAAATCATCAATATCATTCACCACATCAGTGAAAAGGTAGATTAAAAAAATGGTCATTTCAACACACACTGAAACAGGATTTGACAAGATTAAACACTCATTTCTAAAAATTCTCAGTAAAATGGGCGTAAATAAAACATATGTCGATATAATACAGGTCATATTTTACAAACCTACAGCAAACATCATACTCAATGTTGACAATCAGTGGCATTTTCCCTAAGATATGGGGTATGACAAGGATGTCCACTTTCAGAACTACTGTTCTACATAGTTAAAAGTCCTAACCAGGGCCTCCTGGTGGAACAAGGGGTTAATACACAGCACTATGAAGCTATGCACAGCCGCTATGGTACAAGTTCCATCTCAGCCAGGGAGGTGATCCACATGGTGCAGGAGACCTCTCCTATCTTGCCCTCTGCTTCCCTCAGTAATATATTTTAGTAGATCTTCTTGTCCTGCTCCCCACTTTGTCTCTGGTAAATCCTCTGACCCCTGCATCTCTGGCCTGCACCCCAGCTCTTGTATGCATAAATAAATAAATAAATCTTTAAAAAAAAAAAGTCCTAACCAGAGTAATTAGGAAAGTAAAGGATATAATAGTCTGAAAGTTTTTGAATGAATGTCTAAGGTTAGAATGATCCTCTTTTAAAACCATTATTGCAGTTTGGCCCTGTAGTTTTAACCCTAGCTGAATGTATTTTCCTTTAAGATAAAAATTAAAATTCCCATAGTTAATATAGCAATTATATTCTAAGAGCTCTTGATTGTTAAGCACCTTCATTTTATGCCCTTTCTAACATTCATAGGAGGTTAAGCAGAGGACTGCCTAACACATTCCAAACAATTACTACTTTCTGTCTCCCAAAGTCTGCACTCAGCACACATTAGAAAATTGGTATCCAAATTTGAATCACTCAAGGGATAAAGAAACTCACACTGCATTTTATAAAATAGTGCCATGCTTCATAGGTAATTTTATAAACATTAGACTCAAGGAAATGCAAAACAAATTGAAATTCACACCATTAGAGCTGATTCCACTTTCAATTTCCACAGTGACTAGATCCTTTTTGAACCTGGCTTTCTGATGTCCCTCAAGGTAACCAAGGATTTCCAGGGAGCACAGAATCACCAAATTGTAGCAAGGGAATTCATTACAAGAATCCTAACAGCCCATTGTGGCATGCTGCTTTTCCAGTTCTTAGGGCGTTGTAATCACAGTAGCATGTGGGGTGTCCTGGCTTTTACAGTGAACAATGCAAATCTGAGATTTTCACACCCAGTTTAATGATTGCCTGCTAACATCACACTTACTTATATTTTACCCAAATTTTCAGTTTTCCTTATATTAATAATTTTAGTATTTGGATGACTTGGGAATACATGACATACTGAAGGTGATGAATATGTTTTACTGTTAAACCTTGCTTAAATGTCCTTTGGAGATAGGAATTTTCATGAGTGGTAGAGGAACGTAAAGACAAAATCTCATCATTTTGACCATTGATTATACAAATCAGTACATTTAAGTGTGGAAAAGATACTATTTAAATTAAGGTAGGATCTGAAGACCTGGGAGTTGGTGACATCTTGTTTAACATCATTGATTCAAAATTAAATTCTTTCTTTTGTTTGAGCAATGGAAAACTTTAATACTGTCGATGAATAATAAAGCCCTGTTTTATAAAATAAGAGAAATTAAACATTCACTACTATGTGAGGGGACATGTATGAGGCAATGTGTGGAAGTAGGGCCATGGATGATTCCAATCATTGCCATGTAACAACTCCTCACACAGTGTAGGATTACAGATTATTCAAACAACTTTAGAAAGTTTTGTAAGGTAGAACACTTCAAAAAAATTTAGGTACATTTTGTGCAACTGATTTGGACTTTTACTGGGAAATATGCTAAAGAATTTCTTTATATAAAGCTGTGCATTTTCAAGAAACTATAGTAGTCTGAGTCTTTTATTCATAACATAAGTCTGATTTATTGGGTGAAAATTTTTTTCATTAGCAATTGTTCATTGCCAAAATGTTACATATGGATTGATAAGTATCAGATATTGCTTTGAATCATTCAAGAATATTAAACATCAAACTTGTACTTTTTAAGAAGTGATGTGTGAGGAACAGTATTAAATTTATCTCTAGGGTGGAATAAAATGGTTGACATGGGAACACATATGTTTATATGATAGGGAAATAAATCAGTATTTTTATTTTTATGAAAAAATATAACTCTGATCTGATATAACTCAGAACTAATTCCTTTGTCAATAACATCAAATTTTGGTAATTACGTTTGATGACAGATTTTTCCATGCTTGAAATGAGCTGGATCTGACTCCCACATTTTTGTCAAGAGAGGAAAGCATTCCTTGACACCCAGGAGCAGACCTGAGGGTTGCCTCCTGACTTTCTTCTTAGGCTGACTTACAGAAGTCACAGACAACACCACCCATGGCCATTCGGTTCAAGATGAATACACGAACTCCTGTTGTCAGTTCTGCATGCACAGAAACATAAACATTGTTCAAAAACACACACAAAATTCATCCACTGGGCCTCCCTGGTGGCGCAGCGGTTGAGCGCTGGGTTGTGAAGCTGCCCGCAGCCTCTGCAGTGCCGGTTCTATCCCTGGCTGCTCCCTGGCCACCGGAGGAGGGTCCCACATGGCGCACAGACCTCTCCTGCCACCTGCTGCTCCCCTCAGCAGTGTACCTCGGTCCTTCTGCCTGTTCTGCTCCCTGCTCTGGCTCTGGTGAATTCTCTCATCCTCCCCATGCTTCTGACTGTACCCAGAGCTTGCATAAATAAATAAATAAATAAATAAATCTTAAAAAAAGAAGAAAATCATCCACTTTCCTGGCTAATATGAGAAACTGCTACCTGCTAACTGATCTCATCTTTCTTGTCTATGTCCCTATTGCTAGATTTAGTAAGAAGCCCAGCCACAGAATCATCTGTGTCCTGCTCCTGTTGCGTTTCTGCATATACAGTGTATTGAGCACTGTTTGTAAGGGAGAACAGTATCAGGTCTGCCAGATGTGTCACCCACAGGTTCAGACTAGTGTCCTTGAATAAACTTTGCATCAGGTCACCATTCTATAAGGAAGTCTCCCTCAGCCTTGTTTGTATGTCTGAGTCCTGCAATGTGAAGCTTCCTTTGTTTGGAATTAGGGCTTATTCCTGGCCCTTGGTATCTGATGATAGGCTTTTGGTCAAGTTGCAGCAACATAAATTCAACATAAGAACCAGCTTTATAGGCCTTTCAGTTTCCATAATTCTCTTCCAAACTAAATATCTACTTTCATATTTGGTTAATACAATGGTGGTACATATATTCTAACTTGCTGGCATGGTTTCACCAGCAACAATCTCTAATTCCAGAATCTTCGATGAATTTTAGGCGAAACTATATTGCTCATTTGAGAGATATCTTTTAACAAAAATTGAGGAACTTCATGAGGAGTTTGTCTTGTTTGTCTAAAAGTTATATCATAGTGTTGAACACAGAAGACATTCTTATAAAAGAGGCCCTGAGAGCTCTCTCATGCCTCCCCCTAGTGAGAACCCCTTGTGAAGCTAGTCATCTGCGATCCCCATCTGATTAGGCTGGTGCACTGCTCTCAGAATTCCATCCTCCATAACTGTGAGGAGTAAATCGTTGCTGCTTACAAGTACCCCATTTGTGGTATTTTGTAGCAGCAGCCCCAGTGGACTAGTATATTAACCTCTGGATCTTTTTTAAAAGACTTGATGAAGAGTAGAAGCCCTCCCATACTCAAGGGCAGACATTATCTAGGAGTACAATCCAGGCTACCTGGAATCATGGAGTAATTCTGCAAATTCTTCTATGACCAATGCAGACTGGAATAGTAACTATCACAAAACTTGTGTCTAGATTTCCAAATACATATACTCTTTCTGTAAAAGTTCTCAACAGACACTGACTAATGATTTGGATATTATCAGAGACCTATTGTTTTCTTAGTATCCCTAACAAATCCATCTTGTATAAGAGCAATAGAAGCAAAAACAAGTTAGTAAAACTTTAGTTGATCTTCACTGAACTTAATGATTTGCTTTGCTGGCTAGACAGAAAGGTGTCAGTATTTTTGAGCTGTTGCCTAGCTTTTGCTCAAGTTGTTTATTATTATTTTCTTAATTTATGCAACCACTGATCTAATACTTTAACTTAGTCATTCTTGCTTCATTACCTGAAAAAGTACAATCTCACATCAGCTTACCCTCTGTCAGTGAACAATGCAGGCACAGTTGAAATCTTCCAGAGAATGATTATTTAGGATAATCCTGATTTGTATGTGTTGATAGTTCACACTTAAAAAGGATTTTTTTTTGCATTCCATAAGAGACTATGCTGGGCCTCCCCGGTGGCTCAACGGTTGAGCGCTGGGTTGCGAAGCTGCCTGCAGCCTCTGCAGCGCCGGTTCGATCCCAGCTGCTCCCCGGCCACCAGAGGAGTGTCCCACATTGCCTGCAGACCTCTCCTGCTGTGCCTGCTGCTCCCCTCAGCAGTGTACTTTGGTCCTTCTGCCTGCTTTGCTTCCCGCTCTGGCTCTGGTGAATTCTCTCACCCTCCTGCGCTTCTGACTGTACCCAGTACTTGTATAAATAAATAAAAAAATAAATCTTAAAAAAAAAAAAAGAGACTATGCTGCCACAGACATGTTTACCTTTGAAATACAAACTTTTCATAAAAAGTAAATCAGTTTAGGTCCTCCCTAGTGGCTTAAGAGTTAAGTCTCGGCACTATTACCTCTACGGCCTGAGTTTGATCCCTGGCCAGGGCAGTAACGCACACTCACATATGTTGCAGCACACCTCTCCTGTCTGGCCTTTTTCTCCCCTCAGCAGTGTATTTTAGTAAATCCACCTGTTCTGTGCCCCACACTATCTCTGGTGAATTCTTTCACACAAATCCCCCTAGTCTACACCCCAGTTTGTCTATGCAAAAAGTGTTATAAAAAAAGTAAATATGGCCAACAGGCATATGAAAAAATGTTCAACATCACTTGTCATCAGGGAAATGCAAATCAAAACTACCATGAGATTCCATCTTACACCAGTGAGAATGGCACATATTAAAAAAACTAGCAACAACAAATGTTGGCGAGGGTGTGGAGAAAAAGGAACTCTTCTGCACTGTTGGTGGGAGTGCAAACTGGTCCAACCACTGTGGAAAGCTGTGTGGAGATTTCTGGACCTACTAAACATAGAGCTTCCATATGACCCAGCAATCCCACTCCTAGGTATGTACCCAAAGGACACAGAAACATCAATTCCAAAGAACACCTGCACCCCTATGTTTATAGCAGCACTGTTTACAATAGCTAAGCTTTGGAAACAACCCAAATGCCCAAAAATAGATGACTGGATCAAGAAGATGTGGTACATATATACCATGGAATATTACTCAGCATTCAAAAAAGATAAACACATGCAATTTGCTGCAACATGGATGGCGCTGGAAGGGATCATGCTCAGCGAAATAAGCCAAAAAGAAAAAGAAAAATACCGGATGGTCTCACTCATAGCAGGAATCTAGAAAACTTAAATAATGGACCAGGAAAATGAATAACTATAAGAAAGTGAAAATCAAAATCAACAAAAAACTATGAACCAGAGACACTTTTAGGGGGGCGGGGGCGGGAGGGGAGGGATTGGGGTCAGAATGGGGGGCTGCAATTGTATGGGGAATATAACAATAAAATTTATAAAAAAAAAAAAAATAAAAAAAATAAAGTAAATGGGAGAAAAAGAAAAAAAAAAAAAAAAAAAAAAAAGTAAATAAGTTCAGATGATTAAATTGTCTTTGCCCAGAAGTTCTGACTGACAAGACATAAAACAGCAAAATTTAACTGGCCAGAGGTGTATGATCTTTTATTATTCAGTGATTTTGAATTTCTTTAGAAGCAAAGATATTCTGATAACTCCTAGAACCCATATGAAATGCACTGTAAATTACAACAATTTTGCAGGTGATTTTGCTCTTACCTAAGGTAATAGGCATAATAAAGGAAAAGTTTAGCAAAAGTGTTTCATGACATTACCCGCAGTAACAGAAAAAAAAAAAAACAACTGGAGATGACATTAAAACAACTTTGATAGGGCAATTTAAGAGATATTGCTGAGGCAGTTTCCAATGCATATATATCTGCTAATAACAATCTGGTGAGAAAGTAAACATGACACAGACACAGGAATTGAAATGGGACATAACTCATTATTTAAGTAGACTTTTTTCCTTTTGGAAAACAATTGCTATAATAACATAAACATTAAAGAAATAATAAATGCCATATTTTATTTTGCTATCTTGGTGTATCCTAAATTTCCTCTCCTGTGGCATATTTTGCTGGTACTGTCTCAAACTCCCCTGATGAGTTCTCCATTTACTCTATGAGTTCTACTCTTTTTACAATCCACAAACCACAGGAATTAAAGGAGAATAACTAGAGGTATTTTAAAAATAAAATATTCAAAGCCTAAAATCTTCAACATTTCCAAGGCCAATTTGTTTTTTTTTGTTCTTTTTAAAGATTTATTTATACAAGCACTGGGTACAGTCAGAAGTGCAGGAGGGTGAGAGAACTCACCAGAGCCAGAGCAGAAAGCAGAATAGGCAGTGACTGAAGTATACTGCTGAGGGGAGCAGTAGGCTGCAGGAGAGGTCTGCGCACCATGTGGGACTCTTGCCTGGTGGCTGGGAATAGAATCAGTGCTGCAGAGGCTGTGGGCAACTTCGCAGCCTAGCACTCAACCTCTGCACCACTGGGAAGGCCCCCGATTTGTTTTCTTTGGTTATTTATACTTTGCAAGTGAGTGGAACCATCTGCTAACTGTGTTTCACTTACTGACTTATTTCACTTAGCATCATCACCTCACAATCGATCCATTCTGTTCCAAAAGGCAATATTACGTGCATTTTAATATCTGAGTAGTATTCCATTCTGCATATTTTCCATAATTTCTTTATCCAGTTGTCTGTCAATTGGTGTTCAGGTTGGTTTCATGACCAGATGTATAGTGCTGCTATTTACATAGTCATGGATAAATCTTTTCATATTAGTGTTTCCAAAGTCTTTGAGTAAATGCCTAAAAGTATTATGTTGGTTGACTGAAAAAATATAGTGCTTGCCAGAAGGAATGGGTAGGGGTTGAGATGAGGTTGTAGAGGAGGGAAGGTGGTAGGGTATTATCACTGGACTTATGGTGAAAGGTGATTGAGATATATATACATATAAAGTGTGAAATTTAATCCCAAAATTACATAGTATGCAAACAATGGGAAATTAATTAAAAATCCCTTCAAAATTAAAAAAATAATAAAGTCTTCTAGTACATAATCCTAGATTCTATACTGCAGCAAGCTTGAGCTGATATATTCCTGCTCTATTAGAAATTGGTACAAATTAATTTCCATATTAGCCAATCAAGTAGACGCCCCAACTACCAAAGTATGAATTTTGGTTTACTAAAAAGTAGCTTATGAGAAACCTGATCTTGGACTCAGTGGAATGGCTTCAATCTACTATTAATAACTAACAAAATAGTAAACTGTCAGGTGTTTATTATATTTATTTTTTTTATAACACAGGCCTTTGCTTTTTTAAAAAAAAAATTATTTATTTATACACGTACTGGGTACAGTCAGAGCGCAGGAGGGTGAGAGAATTCACTAGAGCCAGAGCGGGGAACAGAACAGGTAGACCAATGAAATACACTGCTGAGGGGAGCAGCGGGCGAGGCAGGAGAGGTCTGCACACCATGTGGAACCCTCACTCGGCGGCCAGGGATCAAACTGGAGCTGCAGAGGCTGCTGGCAGCTTCCCAACCTAGCGCTCAACAGCTGTACCACGGGGGAGGCCCTGTCAGGTGTTTATATTGGAACTCATATTTCTTAAAGGGTCAGCACCAATATCTCTTGACCATCCCACATTCTATGCTGAGGTCAGAATAATAGTGTTGGCCGTAAAAGTTTACAGTTGCTATCAAATGACCATAAATGATAGTGGAAGATTATTTTTTTTTCTCATTATTCAACTTTGTATGACCCCTGTTCTGCTGCTAATCCCACCTGTTATTACAATTTGACTATTCTCATCTAGGGACAACTTAGTGTACATTTGACAATTTCTGGAGATATTTGTGATTGTTGTAACTGAAGTAGCATGGAGGGTGCTACTAATATTCAGCAGGGAGAGATTATAGAAACTGCTAAACATTCTACAATGCACAGGCCAACCCACATACCAAAAAACGTCTGGGTTAAAACACCAGTAGTGCTGAGGTTGAAAAACCCTGCTCTAAAATATTAACATGGTTTCCCTGTCTTCCGCTTGTTATATTTAACAGCTTTTAATTGCTTTTATTAATGATGGATCATTATTTTACATTGTTGTTTGCTTTTTCATAATATAAGATTTCTCCCTTCATGTGTTCAACATAGATCTCCCACCAAGAGAGTACTCAAAGTCCTCACCTTTATACTCTCCTCCCCCACCTCCTGTTTTCTCTCCTTTCCTTCTCCTTCCTCCTCCCCTCCTGACACTGCACATCTATGGTTTGCTTTCAGGGATCAGTTTTAAAGTTTGTCTTTCGATGATTCTTTGTTGGTGTTCTCTATATTCCACCTATAAATGAGGCCATCCAGTATTTATCTTTCTCCTTCTGATTCACTTCACTTAGGATAATTCCTGCTAGTACCATCCATACTGCCACAAATGGCAAGTGATTATAATTTTTGTTCACTGAATAGTATTCCATTGAGTGTGTGTGTGTACCACATTTTCTTGATCTTATCTGTTCTGGGAATTAAGGTTGTTTCCATATCTTGGTTATTGTAAATAGTGCTGCTATAAATATAGGAGTTTATGAATCTCTTCAAATTAGGGTTTTTGTGTTCTTTGGGTAGCTACCTAAAAATGGAAATTCTGGGTCATATGGTACTTCCATTTTTAGTATTTTGAGGACTCTTCATGCTTTTTTCCAAAGGGACTAGAGCATGCTAGACTCCTATCAACAGTGTAAGAGCATTCCTTTTTCTCTGAGCAGCAAGAAAAACAAAGGGAAAAATAAACAAGTGGGGCTACATCGAACTAAAAAGATTCTGTACTGCTAAAAAGATAATATGCAACATAAAGGGAGTCCCTACAGATATATGTACACCATATATCTGACAAGGGACTTATCTTGAAGATTTACAAAGTGTTCAAAAAAAACCAACAACACAATCAATAAACAGGCAGATGAACTAAATAGGCATTTCTTCAAAGAAGACATGCCAATGACCAACAGTCACATGAAAATTATTCATCAGTTATTATCAGGGACATGCAAATTTAAATCTTAATGAAATACCAACTCACACCTGTGAAAATGGTCCATAACAAATAACCCAGAAACAACATGTGCTGTAGAGAGTATGGAGAAGATTTGTTTTTCAACTGAAGAAACATAATAGTAAAATATTGTGCAAGTTTCAAGTGTACATTATTGTTGATCAACACATATGTATTAATTGAGGACAACACAGAAATAATTTCCTTTTCTCAGTGCATGATATTTAGAGTACAAGATTTTGAAATACATTACTGGTAATATTTACCTTTATCACTGAACCATACTGCCTTATTTATAAATTAAATAGATCAGTTTAAGTCAGTGTAGACAAATAGAAATTTGTATTATTTCTTTTTTATTCTTTTCCTTAAAAAAAAGATTTATTTATTTATGCATACAAGAACTGGGGCACAGGCCAAAAGTGCAGGGGGGTGGGGATAAGAGGACTCACCAGAGACAGAGTAGGGAACAGAACAGCAGACTAACCAAAATACACAGCTGAGGGGAGCAATGGGCAAGTCAGGAGAGGTCTGCTGCGTCATGTGGGCAGCTCCCTGGCAGGCCGGGTATCAAACCTGTGCTGCAATAGTTGCAGATTGCCTCATAGGCTATGTCCCAACCCCTTGCACCAGCAGGGAGGCCCTATTTTATGACAGTAAAATACGTATGTATTTTGTTGTTCAAGTAATATTAACTTCGGTCAAGGGGAATTTTTAAGAATGCTTGTTCAATATTTCTCTGTTATTGATTTTGTTGTTATTGCAGGTTGTTTCTCTCTGGCACCAGAACATATTCTATATTCATTTTGTCCCTATCCCAACTCTGGAATTAATTTTCCAATAAGTTCTCATTTTTCAATTTGAGAATGGCAATTAGAAACCACTAGATGAGTTCATAACTTCTGTGGTGTCATTAGCTCTTGGCGGATGGAAATAGGAAATGTATATAAATATGCAATTGCTGTTCACATATCAATAATTATGAATATGTATTTTTTAATTTTTATTAAAGTAACATTGCACATAGCATCATATAGATTTCATCGTTATAAATCAATATCTCTATATGTTTACCATTAAAAGTCTACTCCATTTTAATAATATAATTGATAATATTTCCCCATTTTTTCGCCCTCATTTCCCCTTCCTTTCTTTCTTGTAACCACTAATTTGGCTTATACACTAAATCTGCAATTTTGTTTTCTTTAATTCAGTGTATGTATGTTTTGTTTCTTTGTTTATAACATGTAAGTGAAACCAGATGCCATGTGCTTGATTTATGTTTTTATATTTTTATTTTTCCCACCATCCTTAGGCCCTTTTTATGTGTTCTCCCCTCCTTAGAAACCTTAGAAACCTCACTTCATTTGTTAGTGTCTACTAGCTTTTATGAGTTAATTTGTGGAGAGAGTCATCTGCTTCTTGCTTTACTACACATAATTCAATTGAACTCCTTTCATTTTTGATGTAAATGGCAGCATTCCATCTTTCCTTACGGCTAAATAGTATTCCATTGTGTGGATATGCTACATATTCTTGATACAATCCTCAATCAATTGGCTCATAGGTTGTTTCCATATCCTAAATATTGTAAATAATGCTACAATCAACATTGTAGCTTACATCATTTTCAGGATGATGGTTTCAGTTTCTTAGAATAGTTGTCAAAAGTGGGAGTGCTAGAGCATATGGTATTTTCATTTTAGTTTTCTTTAAGGTAAATTCAGAAATGACAACACAATTTACATTCCCATAAAGAGCTTAATAAAGATATTCTTTTTCCATTTACCCCCTAGTACTTCTTGTTAGGAATCTATCTATCTATCTATCTATCTATCTATCTATCTATCTATCTATCTATCTATCATTTCCTACCACCGTCCCTTGTTTCCCAAGTGCCTTTCTCTCCCTGTCCAATTTAAAGTCAAAATCCTCAGGATATTTATTAATTTCCACTAGTTTTAAAAAGTGTTCTGTGTTATGAAATTGTCTGATTTATAAATACCCAGTATTTGTTTTGCCCTGACTTATTTTTCTCAAATTCCTTCCATTTTGTTGAACATTACTGAATTTCATCTTTATTTTGGCTATATTATAGCCTGTGGTGTTTATATATAGCACGGCTTCTTGATCCAATTGTCCATTGATGGACATTTGCACTACTTTCATATCCTAGCTATTGTAAATGGTGATGATTTCACATTCTGTGGACATATGCCTAAGAGTATATTTGGTGGGTTATGCAGTATTTATATATATTTCGTAGTTTTTTAAGGTAAATTCAGATTTACTGTCAAATATTAATTGGGTTATTTTTTTTAATTGCTGAATTGTATGAGTTTGTAACATCTTGGATATTAATCCCCTCTCAGTTGTAGTATGTGACTATTTTCACCCATTCAGTAGGGTATCTATTTAATCACCTTTTATTATCTTTCACTGTATAGGAGGCTTTTCAATGTAAGGTAATCTCAGTTGTTTATTTTTAATTACCTTTCTATTGAGTTTGAGCCTTGAAAATTATCTTTACTGTTGATATAATGGAATGTATCACCAATGTTTTCTTTGATGCATTTTATTGTTGCAGGTCTTACATCAAATCATTAATCCATTTGGAATTTATTTTTGTGTATGGTATTAGAGATCAAACCAATCTGATCACAGTGTGTGTGTGTGTGTGTGTGTGTATTTGTAAAACTATTCTTTTATGTGTAGCTTTCTAATTTTCCCCACACCATTTATTAAAGGGGTGCTTTTATGATATGTGGTGCTTTACCATAGATCAGGTGTTGGTATATAAGTGGATTTATTTTTGGAATTTTGATTCTGTTTGATTAGTTCATATATCTATACCATGTTTTTTTTTTAATGGTTCTTCTTTATAATAAAGTTTGAATTCAGGCAACATGACAGCTCCATTTTCCTCTTCCTCTTGCCATTTCTTTAGCAATTCAAGACATTTTATAGATCTATATGAATTTCAATATTCTTTGCTCAGTTTCTTTGAAAAATATTGCTGGCATTTTGATGGAGATTATGTTTATTCTGTATCATTTTAGGCAGAATACTTGTTTTGATTATTTTGATTCCTCCCTTCAACAAGCACTGGATATTCTATCATTTTATCATCTCCTATGCTGCTATGTAAGCCCTTTAATAACAACTTGTAATTTTTTGGTTGTATAGCTCTTTTTTTTGTTGTTGTTGTATAGTTCTTTTACCTCTTTTGTTAGGTCAATTCTGAGGTATATAATAATTTTTGAAGTAAATATAAATGAAATTATTTTTGTAATTTCTATTACTTTTGTTTGTTTATAAAGAACTACGGACATCAACCTACCACTTTGCATTATTCATTTATTGTGTCTAAAATCTTTTTGATGGGGTTGCCAGTTTCTTGTGTACATATATAAGCATATATGTATGCACATAATATATGTGCATGTATAATATATATGCATAGTATAATAATAGTATAATATGCATATATATAATCATTTGTGACTAATGACAGTTTCACTGCTTCTTTTCCTATTTAGATTCCCTTTATTTCCTATGTCTGATAGCAGAAGTGATGACAATGGTCATCTTTTACTTTTTTTTTTAACGATGTATTTATTTTTATACAAGAGCTGGTGTACAGGCCAGATGTATGGGAGGGTGAGAGGATTCACCAGAGACAGAGTGAGAAGCAGAACAGGCAGATGACCGAAATACTCTGCTGAGGGGCACAGCGGGTGCAACAGAAGAGGTCTGCAATGCCATGTGGGAATCTCCCTGGCCGACAGGGAATCAACCCCGCACTGCAGAGACTGCAGACAGCTTCACAGTGCTGTGCTCAACCTGCTGCACCACCAGGGAGGCCCTGGTCATCTTTTTCTTATGCCAGATTTAATGGGGAAAATTTTCCATCTTTACTATTGAATATTATGTTGACAGTTGTTTTGATCATGACCTATAACCCTGTGGTATACTGTTGAATTTGATTTACTAGTATATTGCTGAGCACTGTTGTATTGAATTTTATTAGGGACATCGGCCTATAATTTTATTTTCTTGTACTATCTTTATGTGGTGTTGGTATTAAGGTAACATCAGCATCATAATATGGATATTCTTGTATTTTCAGAAGCAATTTGGGCAAGGTGGGCATTAGTTCTTCATTGAAAGTTTGATAAAATTCATTGTAAAGACATCTGGCCCTGGGTTTTTATTTTCTAGATGATTTTTGATTACTGCTTTAATTTCCATTTTTGTGATTTGTCTGTACAATACAATTGTTTCCTCCTGGATTAGTCTCAGTAGACTATGTTGATATAGAAATGCATCCCTTTTTTTTTAAGATTATCAAACTTGTTCACAAAGAGGTGTTCATAAAAATCTATGATCTTTTGTATTTCTGTGCTACATGTAGTATTTCTTCTTTTTTATTGTTCATTTTTAAAGGTTTATTTAAGCATGCAAGAGCTGGAGTACAGGCCAAGGTGTGGGGGTAAGAGAGGATTCACCGGAGACAGAGTGGGGAACAGAACAGGCAGATCTACTGAAATACACTGCTGAGGGTGCAGAGGGTGAGTCAGGAGAGGTCTGCTCTGCCATGTGGGTAGCACCCTGGCCAGGAATTGAGCTCATGCTGCAGTGGCTACAGCTTCATAGATTATTTCTTAACCTCTTGTGCCACCGGGGTGGTCCTTTTTCTGTTTATTAATATTTTATATCCTCATTTTTAACTTACTAGAAATTTGTCTATTTTGTTTATTTTCTCAAAGAAACCAGTCTTAATTCTGTTGATGTTTTGAATAGGCTTTTTGACCTCAACTTCATTTCTTTCTGTCCTTTTTTTTTAAAGATTTATTTATTTATTTATTTATACAAGCACTGGGTACAGTCAGAAGCGTGGGAGGGTGCGAGAATTCACCAGAGCCAGAGCGGGGAGCAGAGCAGGCAGAAGGACCAAAGTACACTGCTGAGGGGAGCAGGGCGGCAGGAGAGGTCTGCACACCATGTGGGACCCTCCTCTGGTGGCCAGGTATTGAACCGGCACTGCAGAGGCTGCGGGCAGCTTCACAACCCAGCGCTCAAAAGCTGCGCCACCAGGGAGGCCCTCTGTCCTTATTTTTATCATTTCTTTCTTTCTGCTAACTTTGGGTCTTGCTTTTTCCCTTTTGTGAAATTGTTTTAAGTGTGATATTTGATTGTTTATTTGACATTTTTCTTGCTTTTTAATATGGGCCTGCATTGCAATTATCTTCCCCTGAAGACTGCTTTAGCTGCATCCAGTAAATTCTGGTGGCATCTATAGTGCTTTTCATTCTTCTCTATATATTTTCTTTATTTTTAAAGATTTATTTATTTATGCATACAAGAACTAGGGTACAGGCCAGAGATGCTGGGGGTGAGAAGATTCGCCAGAGACAGAGTGGGGAGCAGAACAGGTGGACTGACCGAAATACACTGCTGAGAGCAGCAGTGGGCGAGTCAGGAGATGTCTGCTGTGCCATGTGGATTTTCTCCCTGGCCGGGGTCTGAACTCATGCTGCAGTGGATGTGGATTGCTTCATAATGCTGTGTCTTAATCACTTGTGCCACCAGGGAGGCCCCTCTCTACATATTTTCATTTTTTTGCTGATTTCCTTTTATCCACATGCTATTAAGCTGGGTATTGTTTAATATCCACGTATTTCATATTTCATACATTTTCCATGTAATTTCATATTTTTTCTTATAGTTGATTTCTAATTTCATTATATTATAATCAGAGGAGGTAATGGCTTATATAATTTTGATCTTTGTGGTTTTATGGACAATTGGCTTGTGTCCTAACGTATGGCCTATTCTTGAAAATGTCCCATGTGTGGGGCCTCCCTGATGGCAAAAAGGGGTTAAGACACAACCTATGGAGCTCACTGCAGCCACTGTATCACAAGTTCAATCCCTGGCCTGGGAGCTACCCACATGGCACAGCAGACCTCTCCTGACTCACCTGCTGCTCCCCTTAGTAGTGTATTTAAATTGATCTGCCTGTTCTGTTCCCCACTCTGTCTCTGGTGAATCTGCTCACCCCCCACAACTCTGGCCTGTATCCCAGTTCTTGTATGTCTAAATAAATAATCTTACAAAAAAAAAAAAGAGAAAACATCCCATGTGCATTTGAAAAAAAAGGTATGTGTAGCAGTTTTTGAGTAAAGTGCTCTATAGACATCTGGTAGACCTATTTGGTATGACTTCATTTAAAGTTGCTATTTCTTTATTATTTTTTTTTATAAATTTTATTGTTATATTCCCCATACAATTGCAGCCCCCCCATTCTGACTCCAATCCCTCCCCTCCCGCCCCCGCCCCCCTAAAAGTGTCTCTGGTTCATAGTTTTTTGTTGATTTTGATTTTCACTTTCTTATAGTTAATCATATTCCTGGTCCCTTATTTAAGTTTTCTAGATTCCTGCTATGAGTGAGACCATCCGGTATTTTTCTTTTTCTTTTTGGCTTATTTCGCTGAGCATGATCCCTTCCAGCACCATCCATGTTGCTGCAAATTGCATGTGTTTATCTTTTTTGAATGCTGAGTAATATTCCATGGTATATATGTACCACATCTTCTTGATCCAGTCATCTATTTTTGGGCATTTGGGTTGTTTCCAAAGCTTAGCTATTGTAAACAGTGCGGCTATAAACATAGGGGTGCAGGTGTTCTTTGGAATTGATGTTTCTGTGTCCTTTGGGTAAATACCTAGGAGTGGAATTGCTGGATCATATGGAAGCTCTATGTTTAGTAGGTCCAGAAATCTCCACACAGCTCTCCACAGTGGTTGGACCAGTTTGCACTCCCACCAACAGTGCAGAAGAGTTCCTTTTTCTCCACACCCTCGCCAGCATTTGTTGTTGCTAGTTTTTTTAATATGTGCCATTCTCACTGGTGTAAGATGGTATCTCATGGTAGTTTTGATTTGCATTTCCCTGATGGCAAGTGATGTTGAACATTTTTTCATATGCCTGTTGGCCATTTGCATTTCCTCTTCAGAGAAGTTTCTTTTTAGCTCTTCTGCCCATTTTTTGACTGGATTATTTTCTTTGTTGTTGTTGAGTCTCATCAGCTCTTTGCAGATTTTTGTGATCAGTCCTTTATCATTAGTGTTGGGTGCAAAAATGTTCTCCCAGTTGGTGGGGTTTCTCTTTGTTTTTGTTATTGTCTCTTTTGCTGTGCAGAAGCTCTTTAATTTGATGTAGTCCCAGCTGTTTATCTTTGCCTTCACTATCACTGCTTTGGGTGATGTGTCTGTAAAGATGTCTTTGATGTGCAGATCACGTAGTGTTTCGCCTATATTTCCTTCTATATATTTTATGGTTTCAGGTCTTATGTCTAGTTCTTTAATCCATTTTGAGTTGACTTTTGTGTATGGTGTGAGGTAGTGGTCAAGCTTCATTCTTTTGCATGTAGCGACCCAGTTTTCCCAGCACCATTTATTGAACAAACTTTCTTTGCTCCAATGCATAGTCTTTGCTCCTTTGTCAAAGATTAGTTGACCATAAATCTGTGGGTTTATTTCTGGATTTTCTATTCAATTCCATTGGTCTGTATGTCTGTTCTTGTTCCAATACCATGCAGTTTTGATGATTATGGCTTTGTAGTATAGTTTGAAGTCTGGGAGTGTAATGCCTCCATTCCCTTCTTTTTTTTTCAGGAGAGCTTTGGCTATTCGGGTTTTTTTGTGATTCCATATGAATTTCATCAATAATTGTTCTATTTCTTTGAAGAATGACATTGAAATTTTGATTGGAATAGCATTGAATCTGTATATTGCTTTTGGAAGGATGGCCATTTTAATAATGTTTATTCTTCCAATCCACGAGCAGGGGATGTCTCTCCATTTCTTTGTGTCTTCTTCTATTTCTTTTAACAATGTTTTATAGTTTTCTTTGTATAGGTCCTTTACCTCTTTTGTTAGATTTATTCCCAAATATTTGATTTTTTTTGTTTCAATAAAAAAAGGGATGTTTTTTTTGATTTCTTCTTCTTCAGATTTATTGTTTGTGTATAGGAAGGCTACTGACTTTTGCATGTTGATTTTGTATCCTGCCACTTTATATCTGTTTGATCTGTTCATTGCTGTATGTGGGTATTTTGTTGCACTCATAATATAGTATTGTCAATATCATTCATAAATTCAGTTATTAATTCATATATATTTCTGTACCCCAAGACTTGGTGCATATATATTTATGGGTGTCTTTTTTTCTTGTTTCATTAGTCCCTTAATATAATATAATGTCCTTCTCATTGTATTACTTTTCCTAATTGGAAGTCCATTTTAACCTCTGTAAGTAAAATTCCTGTTTTTTATGTTGTTATTTGCTTTTACAACTAACTTCCACCTTTAAGTCTACAGTTGTGTTTGTTGTCAAGGTTAATCTTTGTAAGTTTTTAAGCGGCAGAGGTTGAAATTTGTTTTGAAATTCATTAAGTCAATCTAAATCTTTTTGATTAATAAGTTAAGATCACTTATGGTAAAGGTGATTATTGAGACATAAATGCTCATTGGAATTTTGCTATTTTTATTTATTTTTTTAAGAGTCTTTTTTTTTTTTTAAGATTTATCCATTTATGCACACGAGATCTGGGGCATAGGCCAGAGGTGTGGGGGGTGAGAGGATTCACCAGAGACAGAGTAGGGAGCAGAACAGACAGATTGACAGAAATACACTGCTGAGGGGAGCATTGGGTGAGAAGGAGAGGTCTGCTGTGCCATGTGGGTAGCTCCCTGGCCGCAGATAGCTTCATAGACTGTGTCTTAACCCTTTGTGCCACCAGGGAGACCCATTTTACTATGTTTTTCTTTTGTCTTGTCTTTTTATTTTTGTGCTTCCTAGTTTATTTTGTTTAACTTGCATTTTCATTGTCTTATGTGTTATTTCTTTTATTTTATTGGTATTACTGTTTGAGTTTAGCATACAATAAGCTATTTATGTGACCTGTTGGGCACTGTGGTCTCTGTCTGGTTCTGGTAAGCCAGACTGGCATTTTCCTCCTCCTCTATGTTAAGTAATTCAGCATTGATAGTTTGTTGTCTCAATATTCATTGTTTTATGGCTTTGTAATAAGGATTTATTTCATTTGTGCTTGGTGTTGATAAATTCCTTTAGTTTTGTTTCTCAGTGATGCTGCTCTTCTATCTTGATTGTTAATCTTGCTGGGTAAAGGATCATGTGCTGAAAGTCTTTTTTATGTCCTTTTAATATCTGGTCCCAGTCCCTTTTTGCTTGTAATTTTCCGCTGACAGTCTGATTGTGTTCCTCTGTAGACTTTTCCTCTGTATTAATATTTTTAGTATTCTGTTCTTGTCATGGGTGCTCAGCATGTTTGTTATGTGTCTTGGTGTATGTATGGCTGTATTATTTTGTTTGAAACTCTGGAATTCTTGGGTCATAACTTCTGGTTCATTTGCCAGATTTCAATGACTTTCAGGATTACTTCTTAAATATATGATATTTTCCATGTCTTTCTTCTCTTCATCGGGAATTAGGTATTATTTTTCTTTAAGTTGACCAAGAAGTTTCTTATCCCTTTTTGATTTTCAGTTCTTTTGTTCTCTACATTGCTCTCTTTTTGTGTTCTCCAACTCTTTAATTCTTATCATTGCTCCTTTTTATCTTCTATTTCTTTAGCACCATAAGCATTTTTTTTTCAATCAGCTATGATATTTCTTGGATCCATCATTTCGGTGTTTAGCTGCTCTATATTCCATAATTGTTGTTGTTTTATATCCTCCACTGCTTTGCTTTATTTTTGATTTCTATCAGGATTTCCAAAACTGTTACCCTGAGTTCTGCTCTCTCATTTACCACACACCTACTGAGTCAGGTTTTCATAGGGATAGATTTTTAGCTCTTGTCTTTGCATCTCTTAAGGTAATCAGAGGAATGTTAACAATGGGAGTAATAGTTATAAAAGGGACTTGGGGAAATGGATATAAAAGGATGTGTTCCAATAGAATCAGGAACTTGACTATACTGTTGTCCTGTGGGTGCAAATTGTGTGCTGTGGATTTACAGTGATCCCCTCCTCAGGCCAGCACCTTGGTTTCATTGTCTCCAGGTCAGGAGTTCTCTTTTCCTGCACAACACATTCTTATCCTGGCATGTCCTCCAACTGTTTGTAGGTGCTTGAATGTTTCATTTTTTAAAAAAAAAATTATTTATGCATACAAGAACTGGGGTACAGACCAGAGGTGTGGGGGGGTGAGAGGATTCACCAGAGACAGAGTTGGGAGCAGAACAGGCAAACTGGACTGAGAGAAATACCCTGCTGAGGGGAGCAGCAGGTGAGATAGGAGAGGTCTGCTGTGCCACGTGGGTTGCTCCCTAGCTGGCCAGGGATCGAACTTTTGCTGCAGTGGCTGTGGATAGCTTCATAGGTTGCGTCTTAATCCCTTGCACTGCCAGGGAGACCCCCTTCATTTTTTTTTAAGATTTATTTATTTATGTATACAAGAACTGGGGTTCAGGCCAGAGAGAAGCGGGGGCGGAGAGAGGATTCACCAGAGAGGAGTGGGGAACAGAAAGAGGGGAGCAGTGAGTAAGACATGTTATGCCATGTGGGTCACCTCCCTGGCCAGGGATTGAACTGCTACAACCCCTTGCACCACCAGGGAGGCCCGCTTGAATGTTTCTTTTTTTTTTTTTTTATAAATTTTATTGTTATATTCCCCATACTTTATTGGAGATGATGATCTTTCAAATATTTCAACCTGGGGTAAGGTGTAACAGTTGTTTTGAATATCCCAGCTTTTGGTTGGGAAATGCAGGTGTTTTATATCTATCTGGCTGCTCTGACCCAATACAGGCTACAATTGTTCTGTGTTATGAGTGTCACACTCAAGTGAGACCTGTGCTCCCACTTCTTTGGTTTTCCAGCAAATGAGACCTCTGTCCTGGATGCCTGCTTGTGTACCCCCCATCCAGTGCTTGGTCTCAGGATTCCCTGTGATGGGATGTATGCCCTAGAGCCTGTCTGAAAAGAAGCCACTCCTCCCCCTGGGTTTGTTCTGACCCACACAAGGTTTACTTAAAGTTTTCCTACATGTTTCTAGTGTACATATTCTTCTAATGTATGTTGTGGTCTTTGTTCTTTTCCACAGGAATTTTTTTTTTCTTCTAAAGATTTATTTATTTATTTATACAAGCACTGGGTACAGTCAGAGGCATGGGAGGGTGAGAGAATTCACCAGAGCCAGAGCTGGGAGCAGAACAGGCAGAGTGACAAAGTACACTGCTGAGGGGAGCAGCGGGCAGCAGGAGAGGTCTGCACACCATGTGGGACCCTCACCCGGTGGCCGGGGATTGAACCTACGCTGCAGAGGCTGCGGACAGCTATGCAACCCAGCACTCAACCGCTGCACCACCAGGGAGGCCCAGGAAATTTTTCTATTTTTTTTTTTTAACGGCATTTTTGTTGTTAGTATCTGGAAGAAAGGAGCTGGTGTCTTCACAGTGCTGCTGTATTCCTGGACTCCCTATATTTATTTCCAAACCTTTATCAATATCTTAATGTTTGTGTAAGTGTATTGTTAACATTTGTTTTTTGTATATTTTGCTTTTGTTTTTTGTATATGGTAGTACAATTATTTTTACACCAATTTGGTGAAAAGTGTCAGTCTTTTCTTCTTTGAAATGCTTTTTCATTTTTTAAGAATTCAGTGTCATGTATTTATTTCTAGGCTCTATACTTTTTTATAATAAAAATTTATTTATTTGTATATACAAGAACTGAGGTACAGGCCAGAGTTGTGGGAGTTGAGAGGAGTCACTAGAGACAGAATGAGGAGCAGAACAGGAGGACTGACCAAAATACACTGCTGAGGGGAGCAGCAGGGAAGACAGGAAGTGTCTGCTATGCCATGTGGGTCACCTCCCTGGCTGGGGATTGAACTCGTGCTGCAGTAGCTGTGGATTGCTTCATAGTGCTGATGCTTAAGCCCTTGCACTACAGGGAGGCCATCATTTTATAATATTATTAGCATAGAGAAATTAAGTTGTGTGAGTTCTCCAACTTTGTTCTTTTCCAAAATTATTTTGGTTATTTTAGTCCATTTGCTTTTCCATATACAATCTATAATCAGCTTATCATTATCTGAAAAAAACCTGCTTAGATTAAAAAAAAGTTTATATATTTACTTACATCATTGTTCATTTTTGTACAATGTTTGATTTCTCCTTTCAGGTATAATCCCCATAAAATTACCACCACCAGGACACCTTGCTTGGATTTTGATTGGAATTGCATTAAATCTTTGTAATAAATTGAAAGGAGGACTTGTCATCCACAAATATTGAGAATCCATAAATATTTTATCTGAATAAAATATTTTCAAATTTTCAGTTTATTAAATTACACATAATTTGTTAAATTTATTGATAAGTCATTTTTAGTTTTATGGTTTATTTTGTTTGCTTCATTTTGAATTACAATTTTTTTTTAACAATTCTTTTTTTTTTTTTTAATAGAGGCATGTTTTATTTATTTATTTATTTATTTATTTTTTTGTTTGTTTGTTTATACATGCACTGGGTACAGTCAGAAGCGCGGGAGGGTGAGAGAATTCACCAGAGCCAGAGCGGGAAGCAGAACAGGCAAAAGGACCGAAGCACACTGCTGAGGGGAGCAGCGGGCGGCAGGAGAGGTCTGCGCGCCATGCGGGACCCTCCTCTGGTGGCCGGGGAGCAGCCGGGGATCGAACCGGCGCCGCAGAGGCCGCGGGCAGCTTCGCAACCCAGCGCTCAACCGCTGCGCCACCGGGGAGGCCCTGAATTACAATTTTTTTTTAAGAGAATTTTTTTTTTAAAGATTTATCTTATTTATTTATACAAGCACTGGGTATAGTCAGAAGTGCAGGAGGGTGAGAGAATTCACCAGAGCCAAAGCGGGGAACAGAACAGGCAGACTGATGAGGTACACTGCTGAGGGGAGCAGGAGGCACGGCAGGAGAGGTCTGTCACACCATGTGGGACCCTTGCCGGGGGGATCGAACCATTGCACAGGTGCTGCAGAGGTTGGGGGCAGCTCCACAGCCCAGTGCTCAACAGCTGAGCCACCAGGGAGGCCCTGAATTACAAATATTTTTGATAGTATATAGGAGTGTAATTTATTGTAAGCTGGTTTTATATTCTGTAACACTTACTAGATAAAACATTATGACACACACCTTTATTGTGATATCCACAGACAACATAGTGTGGTATCTTCCTGGCTGCTATGAACAAAAAACATAACTGGTGTGAAGATATATATTTAGTGATGGTCTATGACTGAAGAACATTGGTAATATATGAGACACATAAGGTAAATGTGCTTTAATTAAAAAATTTGTTTTTAGAAATTTGCATTTGAATTAATATTTTGATTGGTTAGTTTTTCATGTTAAATTAGTCTGCCTCTAAATGGAAGAATGGCAGAATGTTAATTAAAATCACTTTGAAATTCTTAGGAATGTCTCTTTGATAATGCTCAGAGACAAAACAAGCAAACAAACAATGAGAATAATGTAGTCCTTGAACCTGACCATTTAGCTTTCATTTAGCATGAACTAATTAACTTGAAATAGAGTCATCATTTTTGAGGAAAATATTTCTTTTTTATATGACTTTTATTTATTCATGCATGCAAGAGCTGGGGTGTAGGCCGGAGGAGGAGGGGGTGGGGTGAGAGAATTCACCAAGGAAAGAGTGGGGAACAGAACAGGTGAACTGACTGAGACACACTACTGAGGTAAGTTACAGGTGAGACAGAAGAAGTCTGCTGTGCCATGTGGGTTAGCTCCTTGGCTGGGATCAAATTTGTACTTCAGTGGCTGTCAATAGCTTCATAGTGCTAAGACAACACCTTGCACCATCAGGACTGTCAGAGGAATATATTTCAAATGTAAATTTTCACTTATGATTTAAGTACCTTTTATGATCTTGCAAATATTTGTATTGTTTAGCTCAATTGTGAGACAACAGTACTGGACATGTAACTTGATAAAGTAGAATTTATTTTATCATTTAAAACTTTGTTATCTTGGGCCTCCGCTGGTGGCACAGCAGTTGAGCATTGGCCTGCGAAGGTGCCCGCAACCTCTGCACCTCCGGTTCGATCCCCGGCCACTGGCGAGGGTCCCACATGGTGCGACAGACCTCTCCTGCCACGCCTGCTGCTCCCCTCAGCAGTGTATTTCGTCCGTCTGCCTGTTCTGCTCCCCGCTCTGGCTCTGGTGAATTCTCTCACCCTCCTGTGCTTCTGACTGTACCCAGTGCTTGTATAAATAAATAAATAAATCTTTAAAAAAAAAACCTTTGTTATCTTTAAAATTTATATTTCTACTTACTAATATATCTTGCAGGTAAAAGAATGATAACATGAAGCTATAAAAAAGTTTCAAGCCTAAAACATATTATATTAAATATGCTTTCTTTGAAAGGGGTTAAAATGATTTTTAGAATAAAGTAAAATATTTTAAATTATTGCCTGTGAAAATATCTTCTTCCAATACAATTGAAAAGGATGATGGTAATGATGGGATCTACTATAGTAATTCCATTTATTATATTTAAAAGATCTACATTATAATTTTCTTCTTAAATTTTCATGTGTAATGCCCTTACACTTAGCATTACTGTTTGTCATTTAATTTTCTACACTAATTTCTAATTTATGTATATCAGAATCTCCTGGGAAATAAAATAAAAAATTAGACAGATTTCTCAGATTCACATTAAACCTAATTATGGAAATATTTTGGGAGAAGAATTTCCAGAGATAGAATGAGTTCCAGGATATATAGTTTTCTTACTTTATTCTATTAAAAGGATTGGCTCTTTAGTTGGAAACTGTTCCACTGAAATTCTCATTGTGATTGTCTGTAGTTTCTTCCATTCATTGGTTTGTTCTTCTTTCCTTTCTTTTAAACCACCAAGTTTAATGAGATCTTTTGAATATAAAAGAAAATTAAGAGGTTAAAAATATTAAGTTTACAAGTTCCTAAAACTAGATAGGTATGACTAATTCCTACCTTTTTTTTTTTTTAATTAAGCTAACACTAGTATACAGCCTGTGTATGACTCAAAGGTATAGGATCCCACCATTTCAGATGTATGCAGTCACATCCTACTTACCACTGAGGCATCCATTGTTTTACAAAATAGTCCACTGGACCCCTCTACACTTTGCTCTTCACTCTCCCATACCCTTCTTTCACCCACAGTTATAAACAAATTATTAGAGTTTGATTTAGCTTAGTTTTTGTCTGACCCTTTGTTTGTATCTCTATATTCCACACATAAATGAAATCATCCATTATTTGTCTTTCTCATTCTCATTTATTTCACATGGCATAATATCCTCCAGTTCCATGCATGCCATTGTAAGTGACACAAGATTATCCAAGATTATGTTTTTTTTTTTTTGGAGCTGAAAAGTATTCTATTAAGATATATATATATATATATATATATATATATTTGATATATACCACAATTTCTGAATCCACTCATCTGTTCTTGGGCACATAGGTGGCTTTCATAACTTGCTGCTGCAGATATATAAGTACAAATATTTCTTCAAATTAGTTATTTTTTTTACATCCTTAAGATAGATGGAATTGAGGGATCATATTGCAGACATAATTTTAATATTTTGAGACATACATTATATTTTACATGGGGGTGAATCAGTGTGTATTTCCACCAAGAGTGTATGAGAGTTACTTTTCCACATCTTAGCCAACACTTGTTGTTTCTTGTCCTTTTTTAAAAATTTATTTATTTATTTATACAAGCACTGGATACAGTCAGACGTGCAGGAGGGTGAGAGAATTCACCAGAGCCAGAGTGGGGAGCAGAACAGGTAGACTGACTAAATACAATGCTGAGGGGAGCAGCGGGTGCGGCAGGAGAGGTCTGCACGCCATGTGGGACTCTCACCAGAGGCTGGGGATTGAACCCGCACTGCCGAGGCTGCAGGCAGCTTCACAGCCCAGCGCTCAGCCGCTGTGCCATCTGGGAGGCTCTGTTCCTTGTCTTTTTGACATGGATAATTTTTTTAAAGATTTATTTATTCATGCATACAAGAACTGGGGTATAGGCCAGAGGTGTGGGGGGTGAGAGGATTCACTAGAGACGGAGTGGGGAACAGAACAGGCAGATTGACTGAAATACACTGCTGAAGAGAGCAGCAGGTGAGGCAGGAAAGATCTGCTGTGTCATGTGGGTTGCTCTCTGGCCAACTGGGGATTGAAATTGTGCTGCAGAGGCTGCAGATTGCTTCACAGTGTGGTGCTTAACCCACTGAGCCAACAGGGAGGCCCCCTATGGATAATTTTTATGGTGTGAAACGGTAACTCATTGTTTTTGATTTTCATTTCCATGAATATAAGTACTGATGAGCATTTTTTCATGTGCCTGTTGTCCATCCATGTGTATTCTTTGTAGAATAGTCTGTTTAGCTAGTTTGACTATGTTTTGATTGGGAATTTTTTTTCCCTTTCTGTTAAGTTGTATTGTAGATGGCTGTTATTAGGTCTTTGCCAGAAGTATGATGTGCAAATCTTATCTTCCATTAGAGTCTTTTTTTTTTAAGATTTATTTATTTATTTATACAAGAACCGGGGTACAGGCCAAATGCGCGGGAGGGAGAGATAATTCACCAGAGGCAGAAAGGGGACCAGAACAGGCAGACTGACAAAATACACTGCTAAATAGAGCAGCAGGCAAGACAGGAGAGGTCTGCTTCGCCATGTGGGACCCTCACTGGCCGGCCGGCCGGGATCAAACTGTCACTGCAGAGGCTGCGGACAGCTTTACAGTGTAGTGCTCAACTGCCTGCGCCACCAGGGGAGGCCCTAGAGTATCTTTTCAATGATAATTTCTTTCACTGTGTAGATGTTTATGATATTGTTCTGTTTATTTTTGCCTTTTTTTCTCATACCTTAGGAGATAAATCTGAAAAGATGTCTCTGCATTCAATGTTGTAGATTTTTTTATTATGTTTTCTTGTATGCATTGTATGTTTTCATACTTTACATCCAATATTAAATTCATTTTGAGCTAATTTTTGTTTATGGTGTGAGAAAATGGTATAGTTTCTTTCCTTTGCATGTAATTGTCCAACTTTATTAAAGAAATTTTCCTTTCATCATTGCATATCTTGATTCATTTTGAAATATAAAATACCAGGTAATTGTGGGCATATTTATGTATTCTCATTTATATTTCATTAGTCTTTGTGCTTACATTTATCCCAATACCATATTGCTTTGATTACTGTAACTTTGTAATACAATTTGAGGTATTGGAGTGTGATGCCTCCGCTTCCATCTTTTTTGTCAAGATTACTTTGGTTATTCAGGTGTTTTTTGTGTTCACATATATATTTCAAAAATTTTTATTCTATTCCTTTGAAGAATGTCATTGTAACTTTAATAGAGATTTGACTGAATCTATACATTGCTTTGATAACATGGATATTTTAAGTTAATTACTATAATACATGAGTAGTGAATATATTTCCATTTCCTGTTTCCACTTGTACTTTTTTTGAAAGTTTCTTGTTTTCACTTCACTGGTTTCTTACCTCCTTTGTTAAAATTACTTCTAGGTTTTTAATTATTTTTGATGTAATTGTAAATTAAATGTTGTCATTATTTCTCTTCTAGTTTGTTGTTTGCATATGAGAGCACACTGCATTTTATGAGTTTATTTTTGACCTTACAATTCACTGTACTGATTTATTATTTATAATAGCTTTTTAATCAATCCTTAAGGTGTTCTGTAAATATTATAATGTAATCGGCAAATAGTGATAGTTTTACTTCTTCATTTCTAATTTGGTTTCTTCTTAGAAATTTCTTCAGAGCCCACTTGTTCTGGCTAGGACTTCCAATGTAATCATGAATAGCAATGGCAAAAGTTGACATCTTTGTTGAGTACTAGATCCCAAAGGAAAAGCTTTCATTTTTTTCATAACTGAGTATGAAGCTATGTATGTGTTTGTCATGTATGATCTTTTTCATGTTGAGGTATGTACTTCCTATGACCATTTTTGAGTGTTTTCATAATAGGTAAATTCTGAATTTATTATTTCTCTTCTAGTTTTATTTAAATAACCCTGATTTATAATTTTATTTGGTTTCAGTATATGAACTTACAAATCAATATTTTCATGTACTACATTATATTCACCACCAGCAATCTAGAAAGAATACTATGACGAGAAAGATAAATCAGACTGAGAAAGTCAAACAAGACCTGATTTCACTCATGTAGTAGATAAAGAAATAAAACAAGTATCAAACAAAATAGAGTTGCTGTGGTAATAAAATATTTATATATTCATTGTGGTAATAAAATATTTATATATTCATTGTGACTATTTTGTAGAATTCATAGATGTGGATTTTGAAACAGATTCAATGGCCATGAGCTACAGTCATTTTCCCTTCATATATTAAGATTTAATTTGTTCTCATTGAAATTTTATCTTTGTAACCATAAGAAAAGGTAAAAATAAAAGTTGTTTTTGTAATAAAGTACACACATTTGTGTTTATTACAGATGTAAAATTTGGGAGCATAAGGAATTTAATTTCAATGTCAGGAGCTACAATCAGTTCTCTTTTTTTAGTAGCTTTTAATCTGTGGGTGAAAATTTTTTGTATTGCCTCAAATGTTCACCTTACTCAGGGAAGATGTAGAGATGCAAACTAGTGGGAAGAGAAAAAGACACTGCTGTCAACATTTAGGTATTAATATTCTCTGCCTTGTTCTGTATTAAAACTCTTTTTATAGAATGAATTAATCTGTTCAATCTTCCTGTCTTCAATATGTCTCAAAAATATAGCTGTTGTTTTACCTGTTATAGTATGTCTGGGGTAGTAGGTAACTCAATTGGCAGAACAGACAGGGATCAACATCCTAAACCAATATGTGGCAACCCAAGTATTCTAAAATTCCTTTGAGGAATTTCAGTTACATACAGCTGAGTGCAGACCTAAACTGGGGAAGAAGGAATTCTGCTAGTACAGACCTGGGATATTTGCAATGCCCCAGTTGATGTGGGCACTAAAAATTCCCTCACAATTTCTCTACCAGAATTGATCAGAGATGCCAGGCTGAGCCAGGCTCAATTCCATAAAAGTCCAATAGCAGAGAGAAGGACTTGTAAGATAAATCACAAATCCTCTGAGAAAATAGCCCAATGCACACAGGTATTGCAACCCCACAGAAACGGTAGCAAAGGTTGTGGTATAACTGTGACAACCATTATGGGGACATTGCATTATGGGGACATTGCATATGGGGACAACCATTATGGGGACAATAAGGCAGCACAAACATGACTACCACACTTGAATACAGTGCAGCCTTATTCTCAAGTACAACTTAATCCCAGAGCCTTAGCCTGATAGATTTCCTTACTAGTAGATTCAATCTTGATAGATAAGAACCCATGGCAGAAAGGAGAAGCAGGGAGGTGGGTTGGTGAGTTAGGCAACCTAAGCACGGTATACAGCTTGCTATGGAATGAAAGAAAAGGAGGTTGTGACCAACTTCATTCCCCTCACTGAGATCCAGCATTAAAACACTAGATTTCCCCCCCTGCCACCTTCTCATGACAGATCATCTAAGAAGTGAAACAAACAAAATATACATCCAGAGAAAATAAATAGAAAACAAGGCAACACACATGTGTAGGAAGCAAGGAACCTCCAACACAAGACAGAAAAGCAAAATAAGAAGGAAAGATACTTGTGACAAATATAATGGAGACAGGATTAGACTTTAAAATAATATAAAAATGTTACATGAGATTCTGGAAGGTCAATCAAAGGCAGATAGACAAAAACAGATCCAAGAAGAAAAATATTTCCTCACCAAAGAGATAATGAATGATCACAAAAAAGAGACTGAATTAAATTCAGGAAAATTTCAGAAAACACTTTAAATAGAATTAAACTGACAGAAGGACGGATTTCAGATATAGAAGACTAGGTGAACAAATCACCCATTTAGAAAAAGAGGGAAAATTAAGACAGAGGAAAAATGAGGAAACTCTAAAATATCAGACTGAATTAGAATAGGAAATTTAAGAACATCTTGAATTTCTGTAGGTGAGGATAGAGAAATGGGATAAAACCTTATTCAAAGAAGTAATTGATAATTTCCCAAACTTAAAAAAAAAATGAATTAAATGTGAATGACCAGGAAGCAGAGAGAACACTAATACTTTAAAAAAAATAAAGATTTATTTATTTATGCATACAAGAACTGGGGTATAAGCTAGAGGTGTGGGGGGTGAGAGGATTCACCAGAGATAGAGTGGGGAACAGATCGACTAAAATACACTGCTGAGGGGAGCAATGGGTGAGTCAGGAGAGGTCTGCTGCGCCATGTGGGATGCTCCCCAACTGGCCCTGGATCGAAACCATGCTGCAGTGGCTGTGGATAGCCCCATAGGTTGCATCTTAATCCCTTACACCACCAGGGAGGCCCCAAAACTAACACTTTTAAATGTAAATATATCTATATCCAAACATATCACTGTCAAACTATCAAAAATCAAAGATGACAAACTTTTGCATGAAGCAAGGAAAAAATATAACTTACAAAGGCTTCCAATTAACTCTTCCCCCGAAACAGAGTCCTAAAAGACAAGAACTTTCAGTCAAGAATACTTTATCCTGAAAAATTATCATAAAAGTATGCAAGAGAAATATTAAACAATTATTTCTGTTCCCAGACAAACAGAAACTACCAGAGTTTATCACCACCAGATCTTCCCTTCAAGAAATGTTGAAAGGAACTTTTCTTAAAGAAAAGAAACACAAATTCCTGAACAAATGACAATAACAATAGAAAACCAGAAACATGAACAAGAATATTATGAATGAACAAAAAACAATGAATGCCTTCTTGATGGTTTAAAGGTTAAGTCTCAGGGCTATTACCATTGTGGCATAAGTTTGATCTCCAGGTAGGAAGCTAACCCACAGCAGACCTCTCCTGTCTCCCCTGCTGCCCTCCATTAGCAGTGTATTTTACCTGTCTTGTTCCCCACTCTGTCTCTGATGAATCCTCTCAGCCCCCCACATCTGGCCTACCCCCCAGTTCTTCTACATAAATAAAATAAAAATAAATCTTTTTTTTAAAGAAAAGAGACACTAAGCGGGAGGAAGAAATTGACAGCAACTGTATAATTAAATGTCAGAAGGAAGATACCAGTTCAAAAAGACTTAAGATGTTGGAATTTAAGTAAAACCCCATCGAAACCACTAATCAAAAATCCAGAGTTGGGCCTCCCTTGGTGACGCAGAGGTTGAGCACTGGGCTGAGAATCTGCTCGCAGCCTCTGTAGCACCAGTTTGATCCCCGGCCACTGGTAAAGATCCCAAATGGCACAGCAGACCTCTCTCCTGACACGCGCACTGCTCCCCGCAGCAGTGTATTTCGTCAGTCTGCCTGTTCTGTTCCCCGCTCTTGCTCTGGTGAATTCTCTCACCCTCCCACGCTTCTGACTGTACCCAGTGCTTGTATAAATAAATAAGTAAGTCTTAAAAAAAAGTTTGAATAAATAAAAAAAAAATCCAGAAGAGACCCACAGAAGATGAAACAAGCAAGGAGAAACAAATGAAAAAGACAAAAAAGAAAAATAAATAAATTAAAATAAAAAACAAAGTGACTCATAATAAAAAGTTCATATAATCACCCAAAATAAAAATATCTGAGTTCACCAATAAAATGACATAGACTAATAATGTGAGTGAAAAACTTCAGCTATCTCTTCTCTGATTACAAGAAAACTCTTTAAAATCAAAAGACAAAACAATCTAAAAATAATAGGTTGGGATTTCACAAATGCTATTCTTATATCAGAAAAACTATACTTTTAACTAGAAAAGTAATCAGGGATAAGATGGACCCTATATAACAGACAAGGGAAAATCACCAAGAATATTGGTTATTAATATTTGTTTCCAGTATAGGAAAACCTAGTTATTTAAGGCTACTATTACCAGTTCTAAAAAGGCATATTGATGGGCTTCCCTGGTTGTACAAGGGGTTAAGCGCTGCACAATGAAGCAATCTACAGCCTCTGCAGAATGAATTAGATCCCCAGCTGGCCAGGGAGATTCCCACATGGCGAGGTAGACTTCTCCTGTCTCACCCACTGCTCCCCTCAGCAGTGTGCTTCAGTCAATCTTTCTGTTCTGTTCCCCACTCTGTCTCTGGTGAATCCTCTCACCCTCCACATCTTTGGCCTGTACCCCAGCTCTTGTATGCATTAAATAAATAAATCTTAAAAAAATAAAAAAGCATATTGACAAAAATACAGTCATTGTCAGAGACCTCAACAGACCATTAGCATTAATGGATAGATCATCCACACAGAAAATTAAAGGGGGGGGGAACCTTAAATGAATTATTAGAAGAGAGGGACTTATCATATATTTATTAAACTTTCCATATCAAAAGATATTAATATATTTTCTTCTTTAATGCACCTGGAACATTCTCAAGAATATATCATATACTAGGGAACAAAACATGTCTCCAATAATATAAATTACATCAAAAATCTTCACAGACCACAATGCTATAAAGCTGGAAATTTACACACACAAAAAAAAAATAATGGAACAATCTAAAACATGAAAAGACTAAGTAAAATATTTCTGAACAACACTTGGGTCAATGGAGAAATCTAAGAAAAGTACAAAATGTATCTAGAGACTATTGAAAATGGAGATACAAGCTACCAGATTCTATGGAATTTTCTAAAAGTAGCATTATATAGAAAGTAGGCTCACACAAAATAAAATATCAAATACATAATTTAACTCTGCAGCTGAAGGAATTATAGAAAGAACAAAAGCATACAAAACCAGTGGGAAAAATAATAAAAATTTGAGCAAAAATAAATAAAATAGGAACCAAAAAGTCAATGCAAATGATGGGTAAAACCAAGATTTGGTTCTTTGAAAAATAAACTAGTTGAAAAGTCACTAGCTAAGTCTATGAAGGAAAGAAGAGAGAATGTACAAATCAATAGACTAAACAATGAAAGAAGTGAAACTACAACAGGTATTGAAGAAATACATAGGATCATAAGAATATATTACAAAAATTGAATGGAAACAAGCTGGAAAACCTAGATGAAAATAACACAGTTTTAGACTTATCCAACTTCCCGAGACTGATTCAGGATGAAATAGATAGTTTAAACAGTTCAATCACAACTGGCAAAATTTAAAAACAAATAAATGTCTCCCCAAGAACAAATGCCCAGAACCAGAAGGCTACCCCGGTGAATAATATCAGCCTTCAAATACCTAATATCTATCTTACTCAAACTCTTCCAATTCAGAACTCCCAATCATATTCTGTGAGTCCAACACCATCTTAATCACAAAATTGAACAAAGAAAGTAAAAAGAAAAAGAAAAAATAAAATTATTGGCTAATATCTGTGATGGACACAAATGCAAAAAAAAAAAAGAAAAGAAAAAGAAACCTCAAAAAATACTCACAAACCAAGTACAGCAACAAATCAAAAGAATCATCAACATAATCAAGTAAGCTTCATTCCAGGTATGCAGAGTTGGTTCAACATATGCAAATAACTCAATCTCATTCACAAAATCAACAATAAAGAAAACAATAGAGTGGGAATAAATGGAACTCATCTAAATATAAAAACCATATATGACAAACACAAAAATATTGTACTCATTGGTAAAAAGTTGAAATCACTCCCACTAAGATAAGGAACAAGACAAGGATGCCCTATCACCAGTATTATTTAACATAATGTTGGGAGTCCTAGCTGAAGCAATTAAGCAATAGAATATATAAAAGGTGAGCCTTCCCTGGTGGTACAGGCAGTTGAGCAACACGCTGTGAAGTTGTCTGCAGCCTCTGCATCACCAGTTCAATCCCAGCGGCCAGTGAGGGTACCTCAGGACGTGGCAGACCTCTCCTACCTTGCCCGCTGCTCCCCTCAGTAGTGTATTTCATCAGTCTGCCTGTTCTGCTCCCTGCTCTGTCTCTGGTAATCCTCTCACCCTCCTGTGCATCTGGCCTGTACCCCAGTTCTTGTATAAAATAAATAAATAAATAAATCTTTAACATATATATATACATATATAAGGTATACAAAATTATAAAAAAACAAATGAAAATGTCATATTTTGAAGGTGATATGTTAGTAAAATTAGAAAAACCTAAAGAATCTACCAAAAATCTTGTAGAATTAATAAATGAATACAGTGAAATTGCAAGATACAAAATCAATATCCAAAAATTATTTGTCTTTTTATATGCAAACAATATATCCAAGGAAAGGGAAATAAGAAATACAACCCCAAATATAACAATGTCAAAAAAAAATGTTGGGGGTAAACTTAATGAAGGATGTGAATGGCCTATCTTTTGAAAATTATAAAACTGTATTGAAGGAAATGAGATAAAGGGGAATGGAAAGTTATACCATGCTCTTGGATTTAAATGATTAATATAATTAAAGTGGCCTATATCCTAAAGTATTTTGCAGATTCAATGCAAACTTATCAAAATATCAGTGACCTCTTTCAAAGAAATAGAACATTTTTAAGATTTATATGGAACTGCAAAATGATTCCAAATAGATAAAGCAATCCTGAGAGAAATGAAGAAAAAATGGATTTATCCTATTTCCTGACTTCAAATTATATTATATGCCAACAGTAATCAAAACATTATTTCTGAAACAAAAACAGAAATTCAGGCCAATAGAACAGAATTGAAAGCTCAGATATCAGCCCAGACAAATGCACAGTTTTAATCTTTGACAAAGAAACTAAGGCCATACAATGGAGAAAAGATAGCCTCTTTAATAAACAGTGCTGGATAACCATATGTATAAAAATTAAATTAGATTCATACTTAGCTCCTGAGATACAACTTTATTGAAAATGGATTAATGATGAGTGAAATATACATAACAATAAAAATGCACCAGCAAAATACAGTAGAAATAAATCTTGAAATCAATAAAAGTATATATGAATACCTGAGAGAACAGAGGAAAGGGAATAAGAGAAGAAGGTAGATGAATTATTGCTATTTGTTTTTTGGTAGAGGGTGAGTGAAACATGCAGATATAAGGAAGAATAAAAATGTAACCCCAACTTTAAATAAGGATTTCCCGGTAAGCACACCAGCTGCATGCCAACTGAAAGATCACCCTGAGGAACTGCTGGAGAGATCTCAGCACCACCCCTTACCCTACAAGTCCCCAGATATTGAAACCACCAAAAATAAATTCCTAGAATAGTGGAAAAGAAGGATCAACACAACAAAAATCCCCAAGTTCAGCAGAACAAACCCAAAGCAAACGGGGGAAAAGATAAATATAAATGGCCAAGTAAGTCCTCCTGGGAACAATACACCACAGAAAAACAACAAAACTCCATAATCAAACCATAAAGACATGATAAAAACGTTTTTTTTTCCACCTATCAGGCACAGATTCAAATTTGTCATGATTAAGAAAAATAAAGAGTGGTGACAATACAAGAAAAGATAGAAAAACTGTTGAGGGATTTGAAAGAAAACCCAGAGAAGGAAAATTCAATGGAGGAGATGAAATATTATGGGGAAAGTCTAAGAAGTAGAATAAAACAAATTAAAGAGCAAATCGATGATTTAAAAAAGAAAATGAAGTAAGACCCATAACAGAGAGACATACAAAGGGGAAAATTGAAGCAACACTTTGAGAATTATATTACACCATGAGGAAAGGAAATATAAAAATCACAGGCATCTCAGAAAAAGAGAGTGAAAGGGGAACTGCAGAAACTTACTGAAATAAATAATGGAAGAAAACTCCCCAACCATGAGGAAAGAACTGAATATAGAAATACAGAAATCCTATATTATGAACAAATAAGTAGGATGTTTAAAAAAGAAATGCAGTAAACTAAAAGAACACTAAGCTATCTAACAATAGGAAGACATATAGTAGTATAACTTCCAACTATCCAAGACAAGGAAGAAATAATAAAATTGATCAGGACAAGGAAACACATAGCATAAAAAGGAGCTCAAATAGATTGAAGAACCACTCTGGGCAAAAGAATGGAGCAACATATTAAAAAATACTCCCCCAAAAAACTTCAGCCCAGAATACTCTAACCTGTGAAGCTCTCCTTCAGATACAATAATGAAATAAATATCTTTTCAGAGAAACAAAATATTAGCTAGTGTGCAATTGCTAACCCCCTCCTTCAAGAAATATCAAAAGGACCTTTAGTATTTAGAACAAAAAGGGGGATAAACACAAAGAATTAAATAATTAAATAGAACCAGAAAACAAAGGGGAAAACAGCAGTACCAGATTTTCATATATCAATAAAATCTCTAAACATCAATAGACTAAAATCACTAATGAAAAGATAAAGAGTGCCACATTTGTTTAGGAAACATAATCCAACCTACTGCTGTCTCCAGAAAAGATACCTAAAGTCCAAGGATAAATATAGACTGAAAGTAAAGGGATGGAATACAATTTACAAGCAAATGGCACTGCAAAGAAGGCAGGGGTAGATATATTTAAATCAGATAAAATAAACTTCCATTTTAAAAAGTTAAGAAGAGACAGGGATGTACATAATAACATAACGATTAAGGGGAAAAAAAAAAAACCTGGAAGACATAACACAATTCAACATATACTCATCAAACAAAGGAGCACCAAAAGAAATCAGCTAATTGCTAACAAATCTGAAAACAGACATTGGAGAAAATACATATATGGTTGAAGATGTCAACAATCCACACTCACAATGGCCTGATCAATGATATAGAAAAGAAATGACACAATGATCCTTTAAAAAGTACCAGACCACATGGATTTAATAGTTATTTATGGGTCACTGCACCTCAACAAGGAAAACAGAGATATATATTTTTTCAAGTGCATATGGGTAATTCTCCAGGACTGACCACATACTGAGTTACAAGACAAGTATCAACAAATTGATGGATTAAGATTGAAATTATGCTGAGTGACATTGACCATAAAGGCACCAACCTAGAAATTAATTACAAAATGAAAATAAAGAAATACCCTAATATATGGAGACTGAACAACAAAGTACTGAACAACCACTGGGTTAATGAGGAAATCAATGATGAAATAAAATTCCTTGAGACAAAATAATGAGAACATAACCTTTCAGAGTGTATGGGACAGGGCAAAAATAGTACTAAGAAGGATGTATATAGCAATGCAGGCCTACTTTTTTTTTTTAAATATTTATTTATTTATACAAGCACTGGGTACAGTCAGAAGCACAGGAGGGTGAGAGAATTCACCAGAGGCAGAGCAGGGAGCAGAACAGGCAGAAGGACCAAAGTACACTGCCGAGGAGAGCAGTGGGCTTGGCAAGAGAGGTCTGCAAGCCATGTGGGACCCTCACCGGTGGCCAGGGATCAAACTGGCGCTGCATAGGCTGCAGGCAGCTTTGCAGCCCAGCGCTCAACTGCTGCACCACCAGGGAGGCCCAATGCAGGCCTACATTAAACAAAAATCCTAGAAAGAACCCAAGTAAATAACCTTGTCTCTCATCTCAAGGAACTAGAAAAATTAAAAAAAAAAAAAAAGTACAAAAGTCTGCCAGAAGAAAGAATTAATAAAAAAATTAGACCAGAAATAAGTGGACAAATATCAGAAATACAGTACAAAAGACCACTGAAACCAAAAGTTGATTCTTTAAAAGATAAGCAAATTAGACGAATCTCTAGATAGGCTCACTAAGAAATAAAGGGATAAAACTCAAACAAATATGCTTAGAAATGAGAGAGGAGGTCATGTAAGAAACTGCAAAAGTTCAGAGGATAATAAGAATGTCATATAACAGTTATATTTGAACAAATTTCAACAACCTACACAAGATGGACAGATTCTTAGAATTGTATAATTATCCAACATTGAATTGGGAAGAATAGAAAACCTGAACAAACCAATCACAAAGAAGTTCATCTGTGGACATCCCAGCCCTCTTTGTTCTAGGGAAGCAGTTTTGGAGCCAGAGTTGATTCTGGTCAAGCTAAAGTGTAGAGTCAGGCAGGGGACCTCTCACCAGGACAAATATCTTGGTATGAGGATATCTGCTGAAAACAGCAGGCAGACATTATAGCCAGATTAGCACAACCAGCTAGACCACCTTGATGGAAGGGATTAGAGATTGGATGTTTTGATCAGCATTAACAATGGATCTGACCCAGGCAACAGACACTATTCAACCCCCCTAGCTAGTGCCACACTATTAGGCATCCCCAATATATATCCCCACCACATATATTCCTCCACACATTCCTCTAAGGACTTGCCCACCATCCCTGAAACTGATGCACAATGAATATGAGACTGGCTGGGGCTGGGGGGAAACAGGCTGCATCTTCATAGGTGTAAGCTCCTCTAGGTCTCTCTCTCTCTCTCTACTTGAACTTTGAGTTGTCTTTCCTCTGTCCCACACTGCTCCCAACACTGCCACCTAGTAAGGTGACAGTGATCAAAACAGTAATCAAAACTACCCCCTCCGGACCTCCCTGGTGGCGCAGTGGTTGAGCACTGGGTTGCGAAGCTGCCCGCAGCCTCTACTGCGCTGGTTCGATCCCCGGCTGCTTCCCCAGCCACCAGAGGAGGGTCCCACGCGTGCAGACCTCTCCTGCCGCCTGCTGCTCCCCTCAGCAGTGTACTTCGGTCCTTCTGCCTGCTCTGCTCCCAGCTCTGGCTCTGGTGAATTCTCTCACCCTCCCGCGCTTCTGACTGTACCCAGTGCTTGTATAAATAAATAAATAAATAAATAAATCTTTAAAAAAAAAAACTACCCCTCCCAAAAAATAACAAAAATGAAAGTCCAGTTCACAATGGCTTCATAAGTTAGAGCTACCAAACTTTCAAAGAGAAATTATTACTCATCCTTCTCAAACTCTTCAAAAAAATGAGAAAGAAGAAATACTTGCAAAAACATTTGATGTGGCCAACATTATAATACCAAAACCAAAAAAAGACACCATAAAGAAAGAAAATTATAGACAACTATCCCTAATAAACACAGATGCAAAATGTTTATTTATTTATTTATTTCTTGAAATGGTGTACAGGCCAGAGTTGGGGGGGGGGTGAGAAGATCCACCAGAGAGGGTGGGGAGCAGAACAGGCAGATGTACCGAAACACACCACCGAGGGGAGCAGAAGGGGAGACAGGAGAGGCTGCTGCACCATGTCAGCCAGCTGGGGATCCAATGAACTCGCACCACAAAAGCTGTGGACAGCCTCACAGCACTGCACTCAACCCCCTGCACCAACAGGGAGGTCCCAATGCAAAAATTCTAAATAACTGAACTCTAAATTGAATCCAACAATGCATTAAAAATATTAAACACTACAGCCAATAATATTTGTGCCAGGAACACAAGGTTGGTCAAACATCTAAAAATCAATTAATGTGATATACCATATCAACACAAAGGAAAATAAAAATCATATGATTATATCAATTTATGCCAAGAAAACAATTGATATAATCAGCATCCATTTATGGAAAAAAACAGTTGAAAAACTGGGTGATCACAATGGGCTATGATGGAGGTGGTGGGAAAAATATGTGATCATACCTGAGATGACACTTACTTATTGGAAAAAATGTACAAGGATATAAAATAAAGGTAGTTTAATAAAAAATACAATAGAAGATTTATTAGTAACTGGAAATGTTTTCATAAAATACAGGCTTATTATTCCACAAAACATATTAATTCATTTTGATCAAAAATAAATTATATTACATTTTTAATTTACCATTATGTTGTCCTCATTTTATATAGTGCTGACTTTATTTTTAATAAAATTTTACTTGTAACAATCTCACCTCCTAATCATTTATATTAGATGTAGGGGCAGGATGGGCACAGAGCAGGTTTCTTATGTTCGGAGCAGACAGGTAAAGGAGAGTCTTGGAGCTCTCCGCAACTTTCTCAGGCTTTTATTGAGCTTTACATGTAGTGCTGCAACCAGGTACATGGGAGGCAGGGGGCCGGCAGGGGCAGGGAGGGCGAAGGATGCCAGGAGGCCAGTAGACCTCCAAGCACCCAGCTAGTCTTCACTCTGGGCTTCTCTCTAATGCTTTCTACCCTTCTTTTTCCTTTTATTTCTTCTGCCTCTGCTTCTCTTGGGCAATGTATCAATACTATAGTCATGGCCCACAGAACTAAACAACACAACTTATAGCAATGTAATAACTGCAGGTGCCCCTTCAGGCAGGTCAATCCTAATGGCAGGAGGGCAGAAAAGCCTGAAAATCAGTTACCCTACATAGAGTAATATAACATTGATTTTGTTATCAAATTTAACTTATGGTATATGGTATTATATAAATCTTTTTTTAATATTCTTTTTTAAAAGATTTATTTATTTATTTATTTTAAAAGATCGATCTATCTATCTATTTATTTATTTATTTATGTAAGCACTGGGTACAGTCAGAAGTGCAGGAGGGTGAGAGAATTCACCAGAGCCAGAGCGGGGAGCAGAGCAGGCAGAGTGACAAAATACACTGCTGAGGGGAGCAGCAGGCGGCAGGAGAGGTCTGCGCGCCATGTGGGACCCTTGCCTGGTGGCCAGGGATCAAACCAGCACTGTAGAGGCCGCAGGCAGCTTCTCAGCCCAGTGCTCAACCGCTGGGCCACCAGGGGAGGCTCCATCTTTTTTTTTTTTTAATATTTATTTATTTATTTATACATGCACTGGGTATAGTCAGAAATGCGGGAGGGTGAGAGAATTCACCAGAGCCAGAGCGAGGAACAGAACAGGTAAACCGATAAAGTACACTGCTGAGGGGAGCAGCGGGTGCAGCAGGAGAGGTCTGTCCCACCATGGAGGACCCTCGCTGGTGCCAGGGATTGAACAGGTGCTACAGAGGCTGCAGGCAGTTTTGCAGCCCAGCGCTCAACCACTGTGCCACCAGGGAAGCCCTATATACATCTTTTATAAAATAAATACCTATCTGCAAATATTTTACAAATTTCTACATTAAATGTAAAAACAAAATTAATTTGTTACTGCCATTTCAACTGGATTAATGCTGCTTTTTGAAGTGAATATTTTCTTTTCATACGGAATCATTTATAATTAGGAAAATAAGTTAAATAAATCATATTTTTTTAATTCAGAAAGGATTGGTCACAAATAACATTTTATATACTCATGATGTTTTGATGTGCAAATAAATTTAAACATCTTTGTAACTACAGTTTTTTTTTTAATTTATTTTTATTTATACAAGAACCGGGGTACAGGCCAGATACCCGGGAGGATGAGAGGATTCATCAGAGACAGAGCAGGGAACAGAACAGGCAGAATGACGAAATACACTGCTGAGGGGAGCAGCGGGAGAGACAGGAGAGGTTTCCTCGCCGTGTGGGTTGCTCTGAGGTCGGCGCGGATCGAACAGGCACTGTAGAGGCTGCAGACAGCTTCACAGAGCTGTGCTCAACCACCTGTGCCACCAGGGAGTTCCTATAACAACAGTTTAAATGCATTTCTTACATATCCTCACAACACTTGTTTTTGTGTGTGTGTGGTTTTTTTTTTTTGGTTTTGTTATTTAATATGGACATTCTCACAGGTGAGATGTGAAATCTCATTGTGCTTTTGATCTGCATTTCCCTGATAAATAATGAACATTTTGTTATATGTCTATGGGCCATTTAATGTCTTTTCTAGAGAGGTGTTTAGCTCTCTACCCATTTTTTTTTTTTTTGGTTGGGTTATTTGTTTCGGTTCTTATGAGCTGCACAAACTATTTGTAGATCTTTAATATCATACCCTTGTCAGATGTATGATGTTCACATATTTTCTTCCATTCAATTGGGTGACTTCATTTTGCTTAATGTCTCTTTTTCTGTACAGAAGCTTTTTAGTTTGACATAGTCCCCATTTTTTTATATATATTTTCCTTGATTCTTGCTTCTTGAAATGAATCTTCAAACACATTTATGTTATGTTTATGTTATTGGGTGTTTTTCCTACATTTTATTACATATTAAATGGTTCAGCACTTACATCTAAGTATTTTATCCATTTTGGGTCAATTTCCATGTATGGTAAGAGATAGTGGCTTAGTGTCATTCTCTAGCATGCAGCTGTCCAGTTTTCCCAACATCGTTTTTTGGAGAGACTTTCCTTGGGAAAGTGTATGTATGTACCTCACTCCTTTATCATAAATTATTTGTCCATGAGTGTGTGTTTTTTTCCTGGGTTCTCAGTTTTATCCCATTTGTCTGTATATTTGCTTTTGTCTCAGTACCATGCTGTTTTATTATGGTTTTATAGTATCATTTAAAGTTTGGAAGTGTAAAATTTCCAGTCTTCCATTTTGTTTGACAGGTGAACTTTGGCTATTCTGGGTCTTTTGTGGCTCCATAAAAATTTCAGTTATATTCATTCCTGTGTGGAACTTCCTCAGAACACTAAAAATGGACCTGCTATATGATCAAGCAATTCCACTCCTATCTACTCAAAGAACACACTATTTCAAAAGGAAACTTGTACTCCTATACTTACTGCAGTGTTATTAAGCTATAGCCAAGATGTGGAAACAAAGCAGTTTCCCCCAAACAGGTGAATGGATCAAGAAGATATGGTATGATACACAATGGAAGACTTCTCAGTGTTCCAGAAAGATAAATTCATGTCATTACGGGTACATGGGTGGAGTTGGTAGGTGTTTTACTAAGTGAAATAAGTCAGAAGGAGAAAGATAAATACTGGGTGGATTCACTTGTTTATGGAATACAGAGAAAACAAAAGCAAAATCAAAGACAAACCTTGAAAGCTGACCACATATCTGAGGGATACAGGAGTGGAGGGGAAAGGAGTGTGGTAGCAGGAGGGATACAAAGAAGAGGAAGAAGAGCACATTGGACTAGGACTAAGGCTTCCAGAAGGGGGTAAGTGTGGTGCAGTTAGAGCAAAGGGGAGGTAAGTGTCTAAAGGAATATTAATGGAGCTTTGATGGTAGTGTGGTAAAATAACATACAATTGTAGAGGAGTAAACCTATACCCTTAAGACACATACTATGATGTAAATCAGCATTGCATTAATAAAAGTAATTGAAAAATTCAATGTTTACTTGCTAATATTTTTTGTTTTTTAATATTTATTTATTTATGCATATAGGAGCTGGGGTACTGGCCAGAGGTGTGGGGGGTGAGATGACTCACCAGAGACAGAGTGGGGAACAGAACAGGCAGATCTACTGAAATACACTGCTGAGGGGAGCAGCGGGTGAGACAGGAGAGGTCTGCTGCACCATGTGGGATGCTTCCTGGCTGCCGGGGATCAAACTCATGCTGCAGAGGCTGTGGATTGCTTCATAGCCCTACTTGCTAATTAAATTTTACTTATGCATTTTAAATTAAATAATAATTAAACTATACATTTTGTATTAGCTAAAAGAATGCATTTTATATTTTTAAGCAGAAAGCATAGTTAAATATACAAAAGTATACAACATATAAAGTATAAGGCTATAAATTAGATGTTTTGAATTTAAAATGTATTTATGTTTTAGATATAAATTGTGTTTTTGCTATAAAATTAAAATATCCATAATGTAAATTAATCATACTTAATACAAATTTGCATGCATGAATACATAAATGAATTTTAAAGGATTAAAATTTAACAAACTTTGATAGTGGAACCAAATATGATTCAAAGACTGATTTAAAGTAATTGCTAAAATTTACAATATTTAGAAAGATAATAAGAATGAAATGTATTGGGCCTCCCCTGTGGCGCAGCAGTTGAGCACTGGGTTGCGAAGCTGCCCGCGGCCTCTGCGGTGCCGGCTCGATCCCCAGCTGCTCCCGGCCACCGGAGGAGGGTCCTACATGGTGCAGACCTCTCCTGATGCCCACTGCTCCCCTCAGCAGTGTACTTCGGTCCTTCTGCCTGCTCTGCTCCCCGCTCTGGCTCTGGTGAATTCTCTCACCCTCCTGCGCTTCTGACTGTACCCAGTACATGTATAAACAAAACAAAACAAACAAACAAATAAATAAATAAATAAAACATGCCTCTATTAAAAAAATAAAAAAATAAGAATGAAGTGTATTAATAATGTTCTTTTGTAGCTCTAGTAGCTGGGATACTAATTGCTTATAGTAAATATAAACCCCCAATTAGACTTTTATATATATAATCTATCTATAAAATAAATTCTCAAGCTATCAAAGACCATGCAACATGAGAGAAGGAATAAATGGTCTATGATGAAGAGCACTGAGTGATTGGCTACTGGGAGTTCATCTGAGGGGGGAATCCTGAACTGTCAAAACATTAATACGACTGTATTGTAAAGCAATGCTGTTTCATTAAAGATTAAAACAATTACAAAAAGACAGACATCCAAATATATCAATAACCACAATGAATAATAATGAACTAAGTAAAAGAAAAAAGGAAAGGAATAAAGATCCCAAATTCTCAGATTGAGGAGGGGGATGGGAGGAAGGGGTAGCTGGCAGATCAGATATTTTCACCATTTGGAAATGGTCTAATTCATTATATAAAATCACTTTATTTTAGAACAGTTATTGACATTAATGATTGACTTAGTAAAATCATAATGAAACATATGTAGTAAATATTATGCTAGACACATTTGAAAGCATGCATCTATTTATGCGCTCAAAACTTCACAACACATTTAAGGGTGTGACTATTATTTTCATTCCCATTTTATTGATGACAAAGAGAAGTCTTATGAGGTTAAATCAATTCTCTCGAAAACACATGGCTAGTTCTAAATAAGTCCCCTTGCAAACACTATACCTGAGTAACCTCCTGTTCTTGTAATGATGCCCAACACCTCACACCGTTCTCGCAAGAACATGGAGATTTTACTTAGCAATGTCAAGGAGACCAAGGTCTTTCTTTACTTGGACACCATAGAACCTGAATATCCCATTGATGGACCACCAGCTAGCACACTCATTGCTGAACAATAAAACATATACCAGCATCTGATGAGACAGGATGTTCTAATAGGTAATTTTGTGATCTTGTCACTTCCTTGCTTAAAATCTTTTTTTTTTTTTTTTTTGAGATTTATCTATTTATACAAGAACTGGGTTATAGGCCAGAGGCACAGGAGGGAGAGAGAATTCACCAGAGACAGAGCAGGGAGCAGAACAGGCAGAACTACCGAAAACACTGCTGAGGGGAGTAGCGGGTGAGAGAGGAGAGGTCTGCTGCACCATGTGGGTAACTCCCTGGCCAGCCGGGAATCAAACCTGTGCTCCAGAGGCTGCGGGCAGCTTCACAGAGATACACTCAAACTGCTGTGCCACTGGGGAGGCCCTATTTAAAATCTCTTACTACTCACAATAGAGATGGCCAGTGGTGACTTCTCAGAAAGAATGAGTCCAAGTTCAGGAAAGGGAAAATCTTTAAATTGGCTGCAAGTGTGTATGTAGTCGGGAATTTTTCTGAGGTGTGGTTACTGCCCTTGGAACTGTTCTTTCCTCAAGATCTTCTCAGAGTTGACTGTAATAAAGTCCTCTTCCCCAAGGGGTTTATATTTACTGTAGAAGGGATACCTCCACTTGCAACCAACCAGGTCCTATGCCAAGAGCAAGATCTTCCACTGATAAGGACATGTGTGGGTATGTTTCATGAGCCCCTAATTGTAAGAGAACATGATCCCCTCGGTTCCACTCCTACTGAACAGAGCACCTGTCACAGATGATTTGAATAATAAATAGATGTGTAAGCCTTCTGGGGAAGATATTTGTTCTTCTAGCCTTCTCCCACTAAGGAGGAAGAAATGAATTTGTTTCCATTTTACTCAGCTACATTCTGTTCACTCTTCCATAGATCAGGGAACTAATCATTGGGGACACCTGGGCATTTGAACTGTTTTTGTAATTGCAATATGGGTTTGTTCAATTTCTTTCCCATTTCCACCGCACCTTTCTTTTATTACAATCCCATTGAGGATAGAGTCTGTACACATGAAGAGACTCAGAAGTCATTCTGAAACGAAGATATATCACCAGATATTGTGAGAACAACACTTTTGTCATATCTATCCTGTACTAATAAAGATTGGTGTGATATTAGGTGAAACAAATGGGCAAGGATACTAGGTGTCCACATCATGGCGTGGGTGCTAGAGGTGTCTTTCCCTATGGGGTAATCTCCTTTCATAGTGAGGAGGGGTTCACACAGATTGGCAACTCAAATGATTGGCAAATCATTTCAAGAAATGATAGTGTGTCGTACATTTTGCAACATCTATTACAGATGCTAAATCCCACAGTGGGTTTATATCCAATTAGACATAAAATAATATGACAACTGAAAAGATTTATAACTTTTTTATTTTGCTTATGGAAATGACATCGTTTTCAAATATCAACCTTCTCATGTGCAAAATATATCAACAATAGGTTTAACGAGGTTTGATTACTGAGTTATTCTTTTCTTTCTTCCATATGTATTTATCATCGACTTTTAAGGATGTGATTTTTTTTTAATTTTTTTTTTTTATAGAGGCATGCTTTATTTATTTGTTTGCTGGTTTGTTTGTTTGTTTTGTTTATACATGCACTGGGTACAGTCAGAAGCGCGGGAGGGTGAGAGAATTCACCAGAGCCAGAGCGGGGAGCAGAGCAGGCAGAAGGACCGAAGTACACTGCTGAAGGGAGCAGCGGGCGGCAGGAGAGGTCTGCACGCCATACGGGACCCTCCTCCGGTGGCCGGGGAGCAGCCGGGGATCGAACCGGCTGCGGGCAGCTTCGCAACCCAGCGTTCAACCGCTGCGCCACCGGGGAGGCCCAAGGATGTGATTTTTTTTTAATCTATAAAACAGACACTTTCTGCCTGATACCACCATTGAACTGTGCCATTTCACGGTGTTTATTCAAGTTCTAGTGTGTTATGCATTGAAAACTGTTATCTTTACCAACACTCAATTTTTAAAATATTTTTTAAAATCTATTTTTGCATAGAAGAACTGGGATGTACGCCAGAGGTGCAGGGGGTGAGAGGATTCACCAGATACAGAGTCAAGAACAGAATATAGGACAATCTCCTGAACTATCTCTGATACATTTTCATTTGATATTTTAGATTTCCCTTGTCTGTATATTAGTCACACAAAACATTCTAAACCAAGAGGAAACTTGAGCAGGGACAGATTTTCTCTAATCAAAATCAGAAATGATTCCAATGTAATACCTTTTGATATATCAAAGTGACATTCACACTTTCTTTTAAAAAAAACAAAAAAAATGCTTTGGAGAAGGAAAAAATGTCATCTTATTTATGAAAACATTTATTTTTTAAGCTTAGACCATCTTCTTACTCCTCGTGTACAGAAATCATGTTTTTAAGAACTTTAAGGGACCCAAAAGACCACTTTGAATAAGTTTCCTGATGAAATTCTCCCTTACAATATCCACTGGAGGTTACAATTTTTCTTCACTTTTACACTGAAAATAAAGAGCTCAGATTTTAGAAAATGGCATATTCTACTCCTGGACAATGCTTATTATTTGGAGACTGGTTTTATTTATAGCAGGAACAAATGATTTCTTTGGAACTTCTACAACTAGCACCAATTTTAGCACAACACGGCAGAATCATTTTCCAAATAAGTGCCTCATAAATTTGAAAACATGCATCATAAGCTACTCAGTTATCTCTATGCAAACTCTAAATATGTTCTTTCTTTCAACATTTACTTAGTGACTCTTATATTTCAAGGTCTCATGCTGGATGTTAAACATGAAGGAATAAAATGTATGGCTTTTGCATTCACAGTCCACTGGGGAAGATGTTTAAAGAAAAGTGATTATATGTATAATATATATATACACATATATTATATATATAGCACACATGTGTGTGATTATATGAGGGAAACAAAGAAAATAGTACGTAACAATTTATCTTGTATGGTGAATAAGATCAGGAACAAGCAAAAATATATTCTTCAAAATGAATCTGATGGATAATGTGTAAGAGCTTTCCAAACATATAGGGGAAGGATTACCTTCTGAGAGCGCAAGCAAGAGCAAAAGATGATGATGAGAGATATCACTGTGTTCAAAAGCATCGAGGTGTTTTTAGTAAAGCAGTGACTTCACGTTTATTAAGGAGAGAGGCAGGTATAAAGCTGGAACAGCACGTAGGGGTTGAGATCACACAACATCTTGACTTGAAATCATGCAGACCTGGAGTAAGTTGTCATTGTTTGCAGATCCTCACTCATGCTCGTACAATTGTAAGAGACCCAAGTGGTCAGGCCATCAGGCCACTATACCAGAAGTCAGGTAGCAGTAATCATGATTGGAAGTGGAAAAATCAGAATATTGAAGTCAGGAACCAAATTTTTCAAATGTCTGAAGCAGAGGTCTTCCAAGGAAAGAGTATTTCAATTAGTATTGTTCTGAATGTCTGGTGCCCCTACTTTAATACAGGGTGCCCAGATTTCAAAGCTGATTGTGCCACTTACAAAACTGTGCTGGTTTCAAATCTCGCTCCCCACTGGCACATCAAACCCACCCTTCACTAGTTTGGCCATCAAACTTGGTGAGCTGGGTGGGCTCAGGGGGATCTGCAGCAGAACCACTCATACCCCAATGCACCACAATAACAGAAACCATTATGGTTCCTCTTACATACTCACCCTGCTTTAATTTATTATAAGGGCAACTGAAGAGTTTAGAAAGCTAGATATGTGATCAGGTTTATAAACATAAAGCATCATGAGCAAGAAGGAATAAGGACCAGCAAAAGTAATCCAGTACATAAATGTACTTACTAGATAACAGATAGGAAAGATCAAGTAACCATGTTAACATTATTTGAATATATAAAAGTTTAATATGTCTGAATGAAATATAGTTATAAAGATCACCTACCAGATTCTTAAAGAAATAAAAAGAGCAGAAATCCCAAAATTACCAGGTAGAATTTGGAGTTTTTCCAAAAATATATTGTATTTCTGCTTAGGAAATAAGAGAAAAAAATAGGGACAGAGAAAAAACATCCTACCTCACTTACCATTATATGACAGTAATAAATGAAATTAGAGTAGCCTTCTCCATTTGGCAAAAAAGACAAATTAATTAGAGAAATAGTAATTATTTAATAAATGCTAAACCTGGAAACAATGCTAAAAAAATTTAACAGAAATTCAATTTAGGTAAAACATTTGTAGTTATATTGAAATAATTCAAGGAATAGCATGTCAATAAGATTCTTGGAATTACTGGAAAGTTGGATCAATCATACTCATTTTGACTTTAGTGACATAGTTGAAGATATTGAATAACAGGAGCCATGATAGCACTATTAATAATAATACACAGGGGGTAAAGTTCATTTTTTTAACCTTGTCCCTTACTCTCCTTTTTCCCTTTTAAACTCAGAGCCCTCAATGAACCTCAGAGTAGTTACACCAGCAATATAGCAGGATTCCCTTTTGTCCACATAGTCACCAGCAGTTGTTGTTTCTGGTCTTTTTTATGTGAACCATTCTCATCGTTGTGAGATAGTATTTTATTTTGGTCTTTATTTGCATTTCCCTAATGATAAATGATGATTTTTTTTTAATGTGCCTGTTTACATTCTATATGTCATCTTTGGAGAAATACCTGTTTTGTTCCTCTACCCATTTTTTATTGTTTTTGTTTGTTTTATTGAGTTGTATGGTTTCTTTGTATATCTTCAATATCAGCTCATTGTCAGATGTATTATTCAAAGTAACAATGAACATTTTTCATATGTATATTAAACTTTTGAAGATCCTCTTTGATGCATTTTTATTTCATGTCTGCTATTCATTTATTAACTTGGTTGTGTTTTTGTTGAATTGTTTTTTTTTGTTTGTTTGTTTGTTTTAAAGATTTATTTATTTATTTGTTTGTTTATACAAGCACTGGGTACAGTCAGAAGCGCGGGAGGGTGAGAGAATTCACCAGAGCCAGAGCTGGCAGCAGAGCAGGCAGAAGGACCGACCAAAGCACACTGCTGGGGGAACAGCAGGCGGCAGAAGAGGTCTGCGCGCCATGCGGGACCCTCCTCCAGTGGCCCGGGAGCAGCTGGGGATCGAACCGGCGCTGCAGAGGCTGCAGGCAGCTTCGTAACCCAGCGCTCAACCGCTGCGCCACTGGGGAGGCCCTGTTGAATTGTTTTAACATATCTTAGATATTAATCCCTTGTTAGTTATACAGTGTTTGAATACCTTCTTCCAGTTAGTAGGGTATCTTTGTAATTGTCTTATATTTTCTTTCACCGTGCAAACACATTTTAACTTGTGGTAATACCAATTGTCTATTTTTATTTTATTTAGTTTGCCTTAGGGGTAAACTCACCAAAAACCTCTTTATCCTTGATGCCATGTAATTATTTCTTTGATATAATTTATTGTTGTAGGACTTTAATTTATCTCTGTGTATGAACATAGAGAATGATCCAACTTCATTCTTTAATTTTTACCTTTCAATTTTCCCAGGTTCATTCATTAAAGAAACTGTCCTTTCCTCACTGGATAGTCTTAGCTGCTTGATCAGGAATAAGCACTGATAGTATGTAATTATTTTTGGTGTTTTGATTCTGTTTCACTGATTCATGTAGCAATTTTTCTGCTGCTATATATTGTTTTTATAACTATTATTCTATAATAAACTTTAATGTCTGGTAATATGTTATCTCAATTTGTCTTCTATTTTTCAGGGTTGCTTTTACACTTGGTTGGTTGCCTTTTATAGTCTCATATAAATTTCAATAATTTTGTATAACTTCTTCAAAAATATTTTATAGAGCTTGTGTTATATTTATGTTATATTCAGGGTAGTCATCATTTTTATTATATTGAGAATTTCCATCCATTAGCATTGGATGTCCTTTCATCTCATGTGTCAATATCTTGCAATTCATTTTGTATATGCCCTTTCCCTCCCTAGTTAGGTTAATTCTGAGGTATTTGATTTTTGGGGAGCAGTTGTAAATGGAAATTCTTGCACTATTATCATTATTTAATTATTTTTCTCTATGTTGTGGTATTTGTGTATTCTCTGATCTTGTAGTCTCATGATCACCAATTCTCCCCAATGCTCACATTTTTCTGCTGTTTAGTAATTCCACTGTATTTTTAATTCAGCAATGGCATCTTCTAACTTTGTTACTTCTAGTGGTTACTGCCTCATATTTTCTATTGTTATTCCTTTGTTGTTGTACATCATTCACCTTTATTAAGTTTTATACACATTACTATAATTGTTACCTTTAACTCTGTTTTAATCATGTTCTGCTGAATTGAGACTTACCTCAGTGATGTTTAGTTTCTGCTGTTGTATTTCTGGTATATACTTCTGTCTTTTCATATTTAGTTATTAAGTCTTTGTTATGCAACCATACCAGATCAGGTAGGTTCATTTTCAATTCTCTCAGACAAAAAGAGAATTTGGAGTTTTGGTGGATTTTTCAGGCCTTTAATGCTGAGACACAGAACTGTATACACATGCAGGCAGTCGGAGCAAGAGAGACTCCAACACTGAGAGAGGCAGAGCAGCCTAGCCCATTGCCTAGCCCACTTTAGACTGTTAAGTGCTCATAGATGCACAACTGATACATCATTGCAAACACAAGGCCCATATGTTGTCTGAATGGTGGAAAACATAGCCTATCAATGTATGGACTTTATGTTGTGTGGAAGGTGAAAAATTGCCTGATTTTAATTCAATTTCCTTAGTCTTATAATAGGATAGACTTTCAAACTGTTGTCTTTGTACCCATTGAAGTAATGGAAAACTTTTACAGGCAAGGGGTAATGGGTTAAATAAGACTAGGACAACAGGGCACCAAAGGTGTGTACCTCTAATGTACATTAGGGATTCAGGCTTCTTACTGTGCTATGGGTACCAGTGCTGTGAGCTGAAAATCTACAGTGATCTACTCCTCTAGGATAACTCCTCAGTCTAAGTGTCTTATATAATGTTCTTTCAGCTACCACATCTAGACTATAGACTATTGTTAAGCACCACAGCTTTGTGAATGGACTGTGGTTGATATTGGGTTTCCATCTGGGAGTTGTACTCTCCAGTGCAAAACTTTTTCCGGCGGTGTTTATTTTTTGTTATTAACAGGTCTTTAAATCTGGTTTATACAAGTGATCATTTGTTGTTTTCTTTTAGCCCTGAAGTGGATAATGACAACTGTTTTGAACATCCCAGACTCAATTTCAAGTCTTACTCTCTTTATAAGGAGACATACACAACTTAATCTGTTTCTCTCCCCACCAAATCCCTCTATGTTCAAGATCCAACTGTTCTCTATGGAGAGTCTTAGGCACCAGCTAGTAATCCTAGTGTGTAGACTCTCCCTTTCCTGTTAGTCGCCAAGAGGCTACCCTCTATCGTTGGTGTCAAATATGCACACCCCATACTTCAGTGATAATTCTTAAGAGTTCCCAATGTGGAGTGTGTCCCTTCTTCACCAGCAGTAGGGTATTTCACATAGCAGCCACCACTCCTGTCATGTATTATACTGCCTGGGTATCACTATAAGCAGAGTACAATTGAGTTTTCTTACCACTTTCTTCTGAACTATTTTTCTTAGTACATTCTGTGGTAGTACATTTTTCCTTCACAGTTCTTTTTTTCTTCACATTTCTTGCTTTATTCTACTACAATCTAGCTGTGAGTATATGGAGGAGGTGAGACTGATATCCACTGTCAGATTTCTGGTAAAATTAAATTTTAAACCATAAGAATACAATGATGAGCCACATAGAGGTTGATTATAATGTGACTAGTAAGTTTATGTTAAGATTTCTCAATCCTACCTTGTAATGGCAGAGAATATGATTATTTGAATGTGCTTAAATGTGATAGAAGAGTTTTACCTTCAAATTGATTCTTTGCTTGAAATCCTGTTTTGTTTTTTTCTTAAAGTGAAATGATGTATATGTTTTTTTTTAGCAAAATAGCTGAATAAGTGTTTTCCAACCAAAGTTATTAAATTCGCAAGCATGCTTATCCTAGGATTGATAAGTATACCAATACTGATAAATGCTCATGTCTCACCCATCAAACTTTTCTGAAGAAACACTATGGAAGGGCCTCCCTGGTAGCACAAAGCTGTTGAGCGCAGGGTTGTGAAGCTGTCTGCAGCCTCTGCAGTGCAGGTTCAAACCTGGGCAGCCAAAAAGATACCCACATGGTGCAACAGACCTCTCTTGTCTTGCCTGCTGCTCCCCTCAGCAGTTTATTTCAGTCAGTCTGCCTGTTCTGTTCCCCGCTCTGTCTCTGGTGAATCCTCTCACCCTCCCGCACCCTACCCTTGTTCTTGTATGTATGAATAAATAAATCTTAAAAAAAAGAAACACTATAGAAGAGAATGGAGTGGCAAATTAAAAAATACTCCAAGAACAAAAAAAAAAAAAAAACAAGTATATTTTATCCTACAAAACTCTCCTTCTATATGAGGGGAAAATAAATACCTTCTCAGACAAACAAAATCTTCAGAATTTCACTACTACCAAAACTCCACTTCAAGAAATATTACAAGAAGGCTTAAAATCTAAACCAACAATGGAATGAACAGGAAGAATTGAAAAAGGTAATGAATGGAACCACAAAATGATGAGCAAAGTGGTAATTACAGTCTCCTATGTATAAATAATCTCCCAAAACATAAATGGACTAAACTAACCAATAAAAAGACACATGCTGTATTAGGAAACAGAACCCAAACTCCTGCTGTCTCCAGAAAACACACCTAAGTGCAGAAGATAAACATGTATTAAAAGTAAAGGAATAGATAACAATGCTACAAGCAAATGGCTCTTTAAAAAAAGGCAGGCACAACCATAATGATATTAGACAAAATAGACTTCAAATTGAAAAGATGACAGGGGACACTAATGAACACTATGCACATAAATTAATTCAAAAATTATAAATGTAAGATCTGAAATTATAAATGTAAGACCTGAAACCATAAAATGTGTAGAAGAAAACATAGGCGAAACAGCCAATGGCATACACTTCAGAAACGACTTTGAGAACTCATCTCAAAAAGAAAAGCAAAAGAAAAGATAAACAACTTGGACTACATCAAACTAAAAAGTTCCCATACAGCAAAAGAGAGAGTAACAAAAATGAAGAGACACTCTGCTGAATGGGAGGAAATATATAAATACCATACAACTAATAATGGACTGATATCAAAGATCTACAAAGAACTTACATAACTCAAAAAAAAAAAAAAGAGAAAGAAAGGAAGAAAACCCCATCAAAAATGGGCAGAAGAGCTAAAAATGCACTTTTCAATAAAAAAAAATCAAATGGCCAAAAGGTTTATAAAAAGATGTTCATCTTCACTTATAATCAGTCAAGTGCAAATCAAAACAACAATGAGATACCACCTCACACAGGTAAAAATGACCCATCTTAAAACAACTGGCTGTCATCAACAAATGTTGGTGAGGATGTGGAGTAGAAGAAACTCTCTGCAAATCCAGCTGATCTAACCACAATGGAAAACTGTATGGAGGATCCTTAGAACACTAAAAATGGATCTATCATACGGTCCTGTGATTTTACTCCTAGGAATATACCCAAAGGACCCAAAAACATTAAGTTGAAAGGACACCTGCACTCTACGTTTATTGCAGCACTATTTACAGTAGCTAAGATATTGAAACAACATAAATGCCCCCAAACAGATGAATGGATTAAGAAGATATGGTTTATATACAGAATGGAGTAGTGCTCAGCAATCAAAAAAGATAAACTCATGGTATTTAGGGCAACATGGATGGAGCTTGATGGGATTATGCTAAGCAAAATAAGGCAGAAGGGAAAAGAAAAATTTGGGGTGGTTTCACTTTTAGGGAGAAGATAGTAAACACAAACAAAAGATCAGAAAAAAGGACAAAATATGCAGGCAAAACATAGATTTGAGGCATACAGCATGTTAGGTGAAAAGGGGGGTTAAAACATGGGAGGAAGGAGCACAAAATTCTCTGCTGATGATCACAGGTGCTGTGGTAGTGGGAGAATTATGGAGACTATATATGAGGGGAGAAATCAAATATTGTACAATAGTCAACAATGATGTGAGAAAATAAAATAATTAATTAAACAATTTAATCATAGTAGTAAATTTTAATATAAACTCAATTATTGATAGTAGAAGAAGAAAAATTTACTAAAGTTTTAGTACAATTAAAGAATATAACTAACATGCATATATTCAAACAATAAAATTTATACAGTAGTCATAAAGAAACAACTGTAACTATATGTAATAAAATATAATCTCTAAATATATTAAAATAGAAACAGTTTGAGTATAAAAGTAAATTGTTTTATTTTTATATTGTTAGAAACAGGCAATTATATTCATTATTTCATATATAGGAGATATTATGTTAAAGAAAACATAAGGGTTATTTTTATTTTTTTTGTAATGACGAATATGATTAGCTAAAGTTTGAGAGGAAATGGTTGAGGAAGGCATGTAGGAGATTTCCAGTGTGTTGGAAATACAACATAATTTTTTTTTTCCTGACCAGTGGCTAAATGATTATTTTATAATTTCAGAGACTATATTTATAGGTTTAGGCATGTTTACATTTATAATATACACACATATCATAAAAATACATAAAAATAAAATATATGTATAGATATGAGTAAAATAAAAGCAAAATTTCTGACTTCATGTTTAGGATAACTCTAGTTAAATGATTATATAAGAAGAAAGTATATTTGATCATTCCCTCTTATACATGTTAAATTTAAAGTGCTTGTACAATGGACACTTGCCATTTCTTTTACTTTCCCATATACTGTTTCTAATTTTATTACACTTATCATAGGAAGTAAACTTTTGTTTGACTCACAATTTTGTCCTTCAACTTTAACAAAGTGTATTAAATATTAAATATGACTTAATCAGCTAAAACTAAGCTGTGGTACAGGAGAGTTCCTTTATCTCCACATCCTCGCCAACATTTGTTGTTGCTAGTTTTTTTTTTTTTTAATATGTGCCAATCTCACTGGTGTGAGATGGTATCTCATTGTAGTTTTGATTTGCATTTCCCTGATTGCAAGTGATGTTGAACATTTTTTCATATGCCTGTTGGCCATTTGCATTTCCTCTTTGGAGAAGTTTCTTTTTAGCTCTTCTGCTCATTTTTGACTGGATTATTTTCTTTGTTTTTGTTGAGTCTCATCAGCTCTTTGTAGATTGAACCAGGGACACACTACGGGGGAGGGGGGAGGAGAGAAGGGATGAGGGGGGTGGGAATTGTATGAGGAATATAACCAAAATGAAAAATGAAAAATGATTATATATAATCATTTAGTTATATATATATAACTAAGCTATGGAGAGCCTTCTAATGCATTTAACCCAGATTATAAACCATTAAACAAAGTTCAGATAGAAGTGACTTGGTTCAAGTTTGCTTTGAAATAGTTCAGAAACCAAGACTGAAATTTGATTGTGGAATTTAATTTTCACAACGGTGTAAAAGTGTCAAGTCTTCATAGCATAGTGCACTGAAGGGATATTGCAGAAGGAAGCATGCATCTCCTCTAGTTAGACCATTCTCAATTCTGCTTCTTTTTGTTCCTGTTGCATCCCTTGGTCATAAATTGTATATGCCATAGAAGAATCTAATGGTTCTGTGCCCCAAGCATGCATGCAGAATACATAGTCCCTTGGCACTAATTTGCACATCTTGATTGACCAAGTGCCCAATACTCCCAATGCCCACCTTTCACACTTCATATCTGGTACCCAGAACAGAACCTGCTATCCTCTGCTTTTCTGCCTGTGGGACTATTTTTTAGTTAACTCTCTGCTGATAATCCCATCTCTGGATTTTACAAAGCTAAGACTTGAAGAAAATGATCAACAGGAAATCAGATGGTATAACAAATATATACAAATTCTCCAAAATGCAATAATGAAACTAGTGTCCAGTGTTGACATAGTTACTCAAAAGAACACTGTGTACAAATATAGACTAATTTAACATCTTTTCATCCATTTTGCAAAACAAGTCATATTTACATAATTTCCTACTGTTATTATTGTGATTCCCTGTCTCTGATGTTCAATTTCAGCAGAGGCTAGCCTGAAGAAGCTTGGGTATGAACTGAATATAAACATAATTGGCAAGTATTTGAAAGCCTCCTTGATGTTTAGATTTTATTCATGGGTGAAATTGATCAACTGTTGCTCTAAAGTTTAATGTATAATGCAATTTATCACATATATAATATAAGCAATAGTCACTTCAAGCATATTAGTTCAATTTTCAATATTTTGAATTTTAGAAAGGCAAGTTCTTTTACAAGAAATATGGAAAAAAACAGGAACTCTAAATTTCTTTTCGAAACATCTGTGAGTTATGCAATGTATGTACCCAAGGTATGACTAGTCAATATTGACAACAAAGTCTCTCTCTATATATATGCATATATACATATACATACATGCATGCATACATATATATACACACACACATATACATATATATACACACACACATATACATATATATATATATACACACATACATCAGTTTAAGAAGAAACATCTCATTTGGCCAAACATCTCATTTTCCTGATTCATTGAAATGAAGGACAAATTTACTCACAATAGCCAATTCATAATTTGATATAAAAAACTACATTAAGGGCCTCCCCGGTGGTGCAGCGGTTGAGCGCTGGGTTGCAAAGCTGCCTGCAGTCTCTGTAGCACCGGTTCGATCCCCGGATGCTCCCCGGCCACCGGAGGATGGTCCCACATGACGCGCAGACCTCTCCTGCCACCCGCTGCTCCCCTCAGCAGTGTACTTAAGTCCTTCTGCCTGCTCTGCTCCCTACTCTGGTTCTGGTGAATTCTCTCACCCTCCCGAGCTTTTGACTGTACCCAGTGCTTGTATAAATAAATAAATAAATCTTTAAAAAAAAAAAAACAAAACTACATTAATAAGCAATAGACACAAACTAGTGTGATCACAGACCCTGTGCTGGGGAGGGTGCCAGAGTGTACATAGGCAGCTAACGTTCTGCAAGATACTTCCAGTGCATGTCTGGAATTGCAGAGGCCACACAACTTTCTGTGAGTCCCCACCAGTGTCTCTCCAGAACAATGAGACCTTGGGACCACATTGGGGACAGTGCCAGGGAATCCAAAGTCCTTGTGACCTCCCACGAGACCATGCCAGAACCTGACTAGATCTACACAGAGCTTGTGACCTCCCAAGATATTCCTCCCAACACACCTACTAACTGTTAAGACCCCTGAATGGCATCAGGTAGTCAGATAGTGGCCAGAGCATAACAACCTCCTGTGAGATGACACCAGCTGCTTACCTAGATAGCATGTACCACCACTGCCCTACAGACTCAGACCTGAATTGGAGGTGGGGCCCTGCTGGAAATCACAACCCCCAGCCACAGCTGCTCAGCAAGGACCACCACCATACCACATGCCTGTACTCCCATCAGGGAGAGCCCCTCTGGGGATCCTGTCCTTCAGGTCCAGTCATCCAGGCCAGGTTAACCACTCTATTACAACCTGTACCTGTATCAGGGGAGGCCCACCTGAAGTTCTGACCTCCCATCCCAGCAGCCCCAGTCAATACTGAAAGCACTGCATGCCCATATCTACTTCAAGGTATGTTCCAGCTATTATATCCACCACCTGGTAAACACTCAAAACAGGAGAGGAAGACACACACCCTGTGAAAGCCAAAGCTACACAGAGCAAACCCAAAAACAACAATGGGGAGAATGAAAAACACAAAGGACCAAACAAGTCCTCAGGGGAACAATAAACCACAGAAAGTAAACCAATCTCCAGAACCCAGCAACAAAGATATGGAAACTGGTGATCAGGAGCATGCCAGCATGCTTCCGGGGACACATTTGAGAGACGAGTTGTAGAGCAGGTTTGCAAGGCAAGACTCTGCTGCTCTGTGAACAGCTTTCTTGCTATTTATTAATAGTGAACGAGCATGATCAATTGTGTGACAAGGCAGGAAAAAGAGGGTTTTGGGGAAACAAAGGATATTCATCTTTACTGGGAGCAGAATTTCAAAGGGATCAAAGGGTAATCAATTTTATGGGAACAGGGGAGGCCATGTGTACAGGGAGAACTTCCTGTGCAGATGCTTATTGTAATTTTTGAGCTACTCCCAGTCTCAGACCCTGACCAAACAATCAGTCAAAGTTTACCTAGGTGTCCTGGCCACCTCATGATGTGGGCCATTGTCTAAAGGCAGTCATGCGGGAGTGCCTTATCCAAATCTTCCACATACATAGGCGCATAGAGTGGCCATGCACACACAGTTGCAGAGGCCCTAGGTGGGAAAGAGACCATAATGGAAGAGCTTTACTTGATATTAGATAAAGAATTCAAAACTGCCATGGTCAAGAAAATCAAAGAATTGGAAAAATATAAAGAACACTTAGAAAAATATCAGAGAAAAAGGAAGCTATAAGAAACTCCACAGTGCTCATCAGTACATATCTTCAGGGAAATGCAAATCAAAACCACATTGAGATACCACTTTATACCAGTAAGAATGGCACCTCTCTGGTGTAGTCCCCATGGAATTTTCTTCACCTACGCACCCATACACCATCACTCCAGTCCCTGTGCTCCTCTCTCCATCCCACTGATTCCTCTCTCTCCTCCCCTTCAGTATGTCTCTGATTTATAATTGTCTGTTATATTTGTAGATGGTTGTTATTAGGTCTTTGCCAGAAGTATGATGTACAAATATTATCTTCCATCAAAGTGTCTTTTCAATGATAATTTCTTTCACCAGAGCATGCATTTCCCTAACTACAAGTGATGCAGATCATTTTTTCATATGCCTGTTGGCCATTTGCATTTCCTCTTTGGAGAAGTTTTTTTTTAGCTTTTCTGCCCATTTTTTGACTGGATTATTTTCTTTGTTTTTGTTGAGTATCATCAGATCTTTGTAGATTCTTGTGATAAGTCCTTTACCATTAGTGTTGTGTGCAAAAATTTTCTCCCAATTGGTGGGGTGTCTCTTTGTTTTGGTTACTGTCTCTTTTGCTGTACAGATGCTCTTTAATTTGATGTAGTCCCAGCTTTTTATCTTTGCCTTCACTATCACTGCTTTGGGTGATGTGTCTGAAGATATCTTTGAGGTGCATGTCATGTAGTGTTTCACCTATATTTCCTTCTATATATTTTATGGTTTCAGATCTTATGTCTAGTTCTTTAATCCATTTTGAGTTGTTTTTTGTGCATGGTGTTAGGTAGTAGTCAAGCTTCATTCTCTTGCATGTAGTGACCCAGTTTTGCCAGCACCATTTATTGAACAAACTTTCTTTGCTCCATTGCATATTCTTTTCTCCTTTGTCAAAGATTAGTTGACTGTAAATCTGTAGGTTTATTTCTGAATTTTCTATTCAGTTCCATTGGTCCATGTGTCTGTTCTTGTTCCAATACCATGGAGTTTTGATGATTATGACTTTGCAGTATAGTTTGAAGTCTGGGAGTGTGATACCTCCATTCCCTTCTCTCTCTTTTTTTTTTTTTCAGGATAGCTTTGGCTATTCGGGGTTTCTGGTGACTCCATATGAATTTCATCAATATTTGTTCTATTCTTTGAAGAATGTCATTGAAATTTTTATTGGAATAGTATTGAGTCTGTAAATTGCTTTTGGTAGGATGGACATTTTGATAATGTTAATTCTTCCAACCCATGAGCAAGGGATGACTTTTCATTTCTTTGTGTCTTCTTCTATTTCTTTTTTTTTTTAAGATTTATTTATTTATTTATACAAGAACCGGGGTACAGACCATATATGCAGGAGGGCGAGAGGATTCCCTAGAGACAGAGCGGGAAATATAACAGGCAGACTGACCAGATACACTGCTGAGGGGAGCAGCGGGCAAGACAGGAGAGGTCTAACTCACCATGTGGGACCCTCGCTGGCCAGCTGGGATCGAACCAGCACTGCAAAGGCTGCAGACAGCTTCACAGTGCAGCACTCAACTGCCTGCGCCACCAGGGGAGGCCCTTCTTCTATTTTTTTTTAACAGTGTTTTAAAATTTTCTTTGTATAGTTCCTTTACCTCTTTTGTTAGGTTCATTCCCAAGTATTTGAATTTTTTGTTTCAATAATAAAAGGGATGGTTTTCTTGATTTCTTCTTTTTCAGATTTATTGTTTGTGTATAGGAAGGCTATTGATTTTTTTGTGTTGGTTTTGTATCCTGCTACTTTACTAAACTGATTGATGAGTTTGATTAATTTTTCTGTGGAGTTTTTTTGGGTTCTCTATGTATATTATCAAATCACGTGTAAATAGTGATAGTTTAACTTCTTTCTTCCCTATTTGGATTCCTTGTATGTCTTTCTCTTGTTTTATTGCTCTGGCTAGGACTTCCAGTATTATATTAAAGAGCAGTGGTGAGAGTGGACATCCTTGTCTTGTTCCAGATCTTAATGGAAATGCTTTTAACTTTTTGCCATTGAGAATGATATCGGCTATGAGTTTGTCATATATAGCCTTTATGATGTTAAGGTATGCTACTTGTATCCTGAAAATTTCAAGGGCCTTTACCATAAATGGTTGTGCACTTTGTTGATCTCTTTCTCAGCATCTATGGATATTATCATATGTGTTTATATTTTTTTGTTGATGTATTGGATTACAGTGATTGATTTTTGGATGTTGAACCACCCTTGTGTCCCTGGAATAAATCTTATTTAGTTGTGGTGAATTATCTTATAGATACATTTTTGGATTCTATTAGCTAAAATTTTATTGAGGATTTTTGCATCAGTGTTCATTAGAGAGATTGGCCTGTAGTTTTCCTTTTTTGTGTTGTTCTTGTTCACTTTTCCTATTAGTGTATGTTGGCTTCACAGAACAGGTTTGTTATTATCCTTTCCTTCTCAATTTTTTGAAAGAGTTTATGAAGGAAGGCGCTAGTTCATTTCTGAACATTTGGTTGAATTCATTTGTAAATCCTTCTGGTCCTGGACTTTTGTTTTTGGGAAGGGTTTTGTTTACCATTTCAATTTCACTGCTTGTAATTTTTCTGTTTACGTGTTCTGTTTCTTCTTTATCTAGCTTTGGGTGAATGTAGAGTTGTAGGAATTTGTCCCTCTCCTCTAGATTGTTGAACTTGTTTCCATATAACTGTTCATAGTAGTTACTGATTATTCTTTTGATTTCTGCTGTGTCTGTTGTGATTTCTCCTCTTTCATTTGTGATCCTATTTATTTGTATGTTCTCCTGTTTTTCCTTTGTGAAGCTGGCTAAGGGTTTGCCTATTTATTTTTTTGAAGAACAAACTTCAGGTTTCATTGATCTTTTGGATTTTTTTTTAGTTTCTATTTCATTTATTTTTTCTTTGAGTTTTATTATTTCCTTTCTTTTACTGGCTTTAGGGTGTTTTGTTGTTGTTGTTGTTGTTCTGTATCTAGTTCTTTGAGATGTGTCTTTCGGTTATTTCTTTGAGTTCGTTCTTGTTTCTTGATGTGAGCCTGTATTGCTATATATTTCCTCTTATTACTGCTTTTGCTGCATCCCATACATTTAGGAAATTGGTGTCCTCCTTGTTGTTCAACTCAAAGAATTTTTTAATTTCTTCTTTGATTTCCTCATTAGTCCAGTGGTCTTCCATTAGTGTGGGTTTCAATCTCCATGAGGTAGGTGGGTTTCTTGCCTACTTTTTATGGTTTATTTCTAGTTTGATGCCCTCATGATCAGAGAAGATGGTTGGTATGATTTCAATCTTGGTGTATCTGTTGTTGTTTGTTTTGTGTCTCAGTATGTGATCGATCCTGGAGAACGATCTGTGTGTGCTTGAGAAAAATGTGTACTCAGATTTTTTTGGGCTTAGTGTTCTAAAGATGTCAGTCAAGCCCATGAGCTCTAGATCCTTATTTAGAGCTTTAGTGTCCCTATTTATATTTTTTCTTGCTGATCTATCCATTGTTGATAGTGGTGTGTTGAAGTCTCCTACTACATATATGTTTTCTCTGATGTCTGTTTTCAGAAATGATAATAGTAGTCTGATATATTTTAGTGCTCCTTCATTTGGTGAGTGTATATTAATGAATGTTATGTCTTCTTGAAGTACTGTCCCCTTGATCATAATGTAGTGATTGTATGGGTCTTTTTTTACTTTTTTGATTTTGAAATCTGTTTTATCTGATATAAGTATGGCTGTTCCTGCCTTCTTTTTTGGTCCATTTGCTTGTAGGATTGTTTTCCATCCTTTTACTTCAGTCTATTTTTATCTTTTGAAGTCAAATGAGTTTCCTGGAGACATCAAAATGTTGGGTTTTGTTTCTTAATCCATCCTGTGACTCTGTGCTTTTTTTTTTATTGTAGAGTTTAGTCCATTTACATTTAGAGTTAATATTTATATGTTAGCATCTGTATTTGCCATTTTGTTTGTCTTTTCTCTGGTTTTCTTTATTTTCCCTTTTTTTTTAAAGGAAGCTTTTTTTTTTTTTAAGATTTATTTATACAAGCAATGGGTACAGTCAGAAGTTGGGAGGTGAGAGAATTCACCAGAGCCAGAGCAGAGAGCAATACAGGCAGACAGGTAAAGTACCCTGCTGAGGAGAGCAGCGGGTGGCAGGAGAGGTCTGCGCACCATGTGGGACCCTCCTTCAGTGGCCAGGGAGCAGCTGGGGATTGAATTGGCGATGCAGAGGCTACAGGCAGCTTCGCAATCCAGTGCTCAACCACTACGCCACCTGGGAGTCCCTGGTTTTCTTTTTTTTTAATACTTGTTTTTTTTTGTCTTGTTTTGTTCTTATTCATTCCTCTGATTCTGGTTTTAGGACTCCTTGCAGTATTTTTTGGAGTGGGGGTTTAGTTGTAATGAAATTCCAGGGTATCTGTTTGTCTGGGAAGGTTCTAATTCTTTATAGAGGAAGGAAAGCTTTCCAGGATAAAGTATTCTTGGTTGGCATTTGTTGTCTTGGAGTTTGTTAACTGTGTCCCTACACTCTCTCCTTGCCTATAGTACCCTAGTAGCGGCACAGAACAATTTAGTAGTATAAGTAACATGTTTTTAGTTGTTTTTTTTTTTTTTTCAGGATTGGATAAAATCTGCCTTCCTAAAAGATATTTGTTAAATTGTCCTTTTTGTGTGAAGGGTGGAAGTTGATGGAGGTGAAACAATAATGGTGTAATATTGATCACTAGAAAGTTAAAATCTATCCCAAACTTCAGAGCACTATGCTAAGTGAGATAATCCAGTCACAAAACAATGAACATCCAAAATAGTCAGTCATAGAGACAGAAAGTAGAATGACAGGTGTCAGGGACTATGTGGAAAGGAGGAGTGTCATTTTGGGAAGATAAAAATGTTCTGGAAATAGATGTTGATGATAGTTACACAATCACAATAATTTGAATGTACTTAATGCCATAGAATTATACACTTAAAGATGCTAAAAATGGTAATTTTTTTTCCACATCTTCTTTTTTTTATATATAAATTTTATTGTTATATTCCCCATACAATTGCAGCCCCCGCATTCTGACCCCAATCCCTCCCCTCCCGCCCCCGCCCCCCTAAAAGTGTCTCTGGTTCATAGTTTTTTGTTGATTTTGATTTTCACTTTCTTATAGTTATTCATTTTCCTGGTCCCTTATTTAAGTTTTCTAGATTCCTGCTATGAGTGAGACCATCCGGTATTTTTCTTTTTCTTTTTGGCTTATTTCGCTGAGCATGATCCCTTCCAGCGCCATCCATGGTGCTGCAAATTGCATGTGTTTATCTTTTTTGAATGCTGAGTAATATTCCATGGTATATATGTACCACATCTTCTTGATCCAGTCATCTATTTTTGGGCATTTGGGTTGTTTCCAAAGCTTAGCTATTGTAAACAGTGCTGCTATAAACATAGGGGTGCAGGTGCTCTTTGGAATTGATGTTTCTGTGTCCTTTGGGTAAATACCTAGGAGTGGAATTGCTGGATCATATGGAAGCTCTATGTTTAGTAGGTCCAGAAATCTCCACACAGCTTTCCACAGTGGTTGGACCAGTTTGCACTCCCACCAACAGTGCAGAAGAGTTCCTTTTTCTCCACACCCTCGCCAACATTAAAAATGGTAAATTTTATGTTATGTTATGCATATTATTTCCTTCATCATCACCACTACAGAAAGAAAAAAAATGATGACCTAGATCCCTGACAAAACTTATATACATATATATAAAAATATATATATCTACCCTTAATTTGAACCTGAATAGAAAATTAAATTAAAACTTTCCACACCACTTAATAAGCTAATTTCTACTTAAGGTAGCTAAACATGACATGTTTCTTTTTTTTTTTTTCTAGTGATAGAAATTAACTTGTCAGAGAAAAGCATATTAAGGTCTTTATATTGTTTAATTTCCTTCTTCACAAATCTGTGATTGCTAATACTCTTGCTGTTGTGTGCTCATTATCAGTTTAATACTCAGTTACTGTGAGAGAAGTAGGTAAAAAAACTTATTACATGGATGTTCAGGAAAGAGGATTTGCATAAAATAATTGAAATTGAGGAAAACTCAAAATGTTTTCTAGATTTGGAACCATATCATTAGGGGAAGTAATTGGAACAAAAACCTTCAGAGTAGCAATTACCATGCTACCTATTTTCAAATGATTATTGGGAATTTAAGAAAGTAGGATGCCAAACTGGATGATAACTCCCAGAAGTAATATGGAGAAATATAGTTGTATTTCCTCTTATGTTGTTTCACTTCTATTTATTTTACAAATAGTGAATATATTTTAAATATTATATAAAATGTTGCAAACAGGGTAATTTGTCATCTACATAATGCTTTATAATTTACAAAAAGGAAACTGCAAATGATACTTTCTGTTCTCAGAAATCAATTTAAACTCTTCTCTTTTGCTTCCTCCAAGTCTGTAGTACATATTCACTCTAAAAGGATAAGCATGATTTTTAAGCTAACCAAGAAATGAAAAATGACATGACTAATGTCTCAGAAATCTCTTTATCTTTTAATTTTATTTCAGTCTTGGAGAGGGTTTTCTATATTATTCAGGAGAGGAGTAATCAGGCAGTAATTAGTACTAAATAAAAATGGTGGGCATGGAAATGTTCCTAAGCCCCTGTAGTTCCACAGCTGACTGAGCTGTGGATTTGAAAGCACAAGACCCCCAGGAGTGATGAACTTGTCTATTACATTCTGAAAGAGAACTTGTCTAGCTTATTTTGTTCATATCATAACTGATCCTCCCCCCCCCCCATTTTGTCCTACTTGATGTATAGCTAAGCATAACACTATCTGACTTCATGAATCTCTCAGGTAAAACTAGCAACAACAAATGTTGGCTAGGATGTGGAGAAAAAGGAACTCTCCTGCACTGCTGGTAGGAGTGCAAACTGGTCCGACCACTATGGAAAGCTGTGTGGAGATTCCTTAACCTACTAAAGGTAGAGCTCCCATATGATCCATCAATTCCACTCCTAGGTATTTGCCCAAAGGACACAGAAACATTAATTCCAAAGAGCACCTGCACCCCTATGATTATAGCAGCACTATTTACAGTAGCTAAGCTGTGGAAACCACCCAAATGCCCAAAAATAGATGACTGGATCAAGAAGATGTGGTACATATACACCATGGAATATTACTCAACATTCAAAAAAGATTAACACATGCAATTTGCAGCAACATGGATGGAGCTGGAAGGATCATGCTCAGCTAAATAAGCCAGAAAGAAAAAGAAAAATACCGGATGGTCTCACTCATAGCAGGAATCTAGAAAACCTAAATAAGGGACCAGGAAAAAGAATGAGTATAAGAAAGAAAAAAATCAAAAAATCAACAAACAACTATAAACTAGAGACACACTCTGGGGGGTGAGGGGAGGGGAAAGGAGGGATTGGGGTCAAAATAAGGGGGTTGCAATTGTATGGGGAATATAAAAATAAAATTTAAAAAAAAGAAGAATGCCAATGTCAGAGAATAGAAAGCTGAAAACATGGAGTTCCACTGAAATAAACTTGAATAATCTGAATACATTTAGAATTTTTATACAGAAGCAATGCATAGTCTAATTATCATGTATTTATTTTGTCAAGCTCATGTAAGGCATTTAATTATTATTCCATCTATGTGATATACAACAATGAGTGGTATGTAGATGATTCACTTTTACATGTTTTAGTTGCCCAAATAAATTTCTCAACGGATTAAAAACAAACAAACAAACAAATAAAAAAAAAAAAAGAATGACTAGGGACACTGGTAATAAAGAAGTAGATGCATTGAACTGTATATACACCCCACCACATATATGACAAGTTATCACAGTGTCTTCTGATGATTGTATTGGGATAATCTCCAGTTCTCTAGTTTCTCCTTTCATAGCAGTAATACCATTATATAATATTTAGTGAACTTCCTCTCCACAATTCACAGTGGGCAAAGAAAACATTGTCTAAGAAAATAAAATAAAATAAAATAAAATAAAATAAAATAAAATAAAATAAAATAAAATAAAATAAAATAAAATAAAATTCCAACACTATATGGTTAATGAGGGGGGAAAAAAGAACTCCTATAACTCTGTAATAAAAAATACAATAAAATGTACAAATAATTTTAACAAACAAACAAACACTGATACTTATTATTCAGATCCAAAATAGGATGCAGATGCATCACATAAATAAGAAAAACTTCCATATAAACAAGTGACAGTCAAAGGCTTCCTAACATCAGTGAAATTGAGTTGGATAAGAATGATGTACATAGGAAAGAATTTAGGCTGGACCAACACAGACAGGCTTACTCTAATTCTGCTGCCCTGTGGTCTTTATTAGTCCTATAAAAGCAGTTAAATAGTGAGGCTAATGGGATCTTATTGGAAGCTAGGCAAAAAGGACAAGACCTTGTACTACCAGTTACAGAGTTAACTCAAGTTACTTTTCAGTTGTGGCCCATAATTTCATGTTAGAAGGATATTTTACCATAAATTTTTTGATGTGTGGCCAATGAGTCAATGAAGCACTTAGTGGAGAAAGTGAAATGTTTATTCTCTGTGAATGTGAATTAAAACATATAATATAATGCAATTAATACAATATATAATATAACACAACAATATAATACAAAATATGCATTGTAAATGTAACCTGTCTACCCCATAACTACTTCTCTCTGTTGTGTGTAGAATATAAAGAAACACATGAACAAAAGAAACAAAACAAAAATACCTAGGCTCTGAAAACAGAATGGATATTACTGCAGGGAAAGGGTTGAGGGATGGGAGGAATGAGGAGAGAGTATCAATTGCATAGTGGCAGATTATACTTAAATATTTGGTGGTAGGTGTGGCCTGGTGTATACACTTACTGGTGTGTAAAGCTGTGTTTTTGAAATTTATATAGTACTGTAACCAAAGTTAGCTCAATAAAATATCTTTTGGAAAAAATGAGTAATAAGTACTTCATCAAAGATGGTTTGAGCGGGCCTCCCCCGTGGCACAGCGGTTGAGCACTGGGCTGCGAAGCTGCATGCAGCCTCTGTAGCGCCGGTTCGATACATGGCCAACTGTGAGGGTCCCACATGTCGCACAGATATTCACAGTATTATTAGTCATTAGAATAATACAAATTAAAACCAAAGAGAGATACTTCTACACAACCATAACAACCACTACCATAACAATGGCTAAAATTAAAAAAAACAAACAACAACAACAAATCCCCTATCATCCAAGTGTTGATGAAGGAACTCCAACTCTCAAATATTGTTGATAGGAAGATTAAATCAAACAACTACCTTGGAAAATATATTGCTAACTTAAAAAATTTGTGGTGAAGGGCTATAAAGATTTGGGGTTCTGATCAAGATGATATCAAAGGAGTTTCCTTGCATCACTTCCTAGAATATTCTGAAAGCTAACCAGATGGATGCTTCAGTACAGCATTGATTGTACCAAAGGGGAAACTGAGGTGATGCATTCTTCGTTATAAAAGAGATGGGTGGAGGAAAATGCCAGGAGACTTTAGCCTGAGGTAGGGAGTCTGATACATAAACTGTAGTACTACCACACTACAGTGGAGAGAAAACAACTGAGAAATTTGGAGGCACACACTCTTAACTGAGGAGGAATACATATGGAAGAGCTGGGATATTCCCATCAATCTGGATCCCCAGTGCAAGGAACAAGGACAGTGTGCTGGACTGTGTTTCCTTTCCTCACCTCTCAGGACAAGTACTCCATGAAGTGCACTGACAGCATGCAGAGAGCAGATACGTGGGTCTGGAGTATTAGAGAGAAGGGGGATATTAGCAGTATCACAAACATGAACAAGCTTCCTTAAAAAACAACATTCACCAGAGACTGACACATTCAGGCACTTCATTCACCCTGATTCAGCATCTGCAAGATCAAGTCTCTAGACCTAATCAATTAAAACCACTGTGCCACCTGATGGGAAAGTACCAATAGAGCAAATCTCTGTAGACTCTTTAAAAAGAATAAAGAACTTTTACTACAGCAAAATGGGCTGATTAAAAAAAAAACTTAAAAATTCTAAATATAAAATCACAAGGAGAGAAGAACTCTCCAGAATACAACCACAAAGACATTGAAAATTGTATCTTCTTTTCAGGTAGAGAGTTCAAAATTAATATGATAAAGAAATACAAAGAGATTGAAGTAAATGCAGTAAAACACACATACACATACACACACACAACTGACATAGGAGAACTCTGAAAAAATAATGAAGGAAATACAACAAAATTCAGAAAACAAATGAATGTCAAAAGAAATAAAAAAAAAAACGAAACATAGCTTTGACACTCTTAGGAGTGTCAGGTTACAAAATTACTACACAAAATTTAGTTGTATTCTACATGCAAACAATGAACTAAAGGAGAGATAATCAAGAAACACATGGCTTTTATTATAACATAAAAACAAATTGAATAGCTAAGAGTAAACTTATTAAAGGAGGTGAGGGACCTGTATAATGAAAAGTGTAAAAGAAATAGAAAACACAAAGAATTGCAAAGATATGCAATTAACCTTGATACAGTGATTATGATATCCAAAACAATATACAGATATAATATATTCCTTTTCAAAGTTACAATAATATTCTTCAAATAGAGCAAACTTTAATAAATTTAAGTGATAGTACAAAAGATTTTGAATAGCCAAGGCAATCCTGACAAGAAAAAAAAAAAAAAAACAATGCAGGCATCATACTGGCAGACTTCAAACTATACTGAAATTTGTCATAATGAAAGTAGTATGGTATTTAAACAAACAAACAAAAAAAAATCACAAAAATAATGGAATAGAATTGACAACCCAGGGCCTCCCCTGGTGGCAGCCTCTGCAGCGCCAGTTCGATTCCCGGCAGCGGGCGAGGGTCCCACATGATGCGCAGACCTCTCCTGCCTGATCTGCTCCCTGCTCTGGCTCTGGTGAATTCTCTCACCCTCCCGCGCTTCTGACCGTACCCAGTGTTTGTATAAATAAATAAATCAATCTTTAAAAAAAAGCCATTAAAAAAATTGACAACCCAGAAATAAATTCACACTTGATATGCAGTTAATCAACTATAAAGGAGTCAAAAGTAATCATTGACAAAAGGAAATATTTTCAACAAATGGTGATAGGAAAATTGGACACCCACATGCAATAGAATGAAACTAGACTACTACATAACAGCATAAAGAAAAAAAAATAAGTCTACATGGAAAAATGTTGTATGCAGTACCTGAAATCATAAAATGCATAAAAGAAAATATAAGCTAAATACAGCTTTGGTTTCAATGATGTATTGATATTTGGAAATCCAATTACAATAAAAAGGAAGCAAAAACTTGAACAAATAGAACTACATCAAACTAAAAAAAAACAGATAAAACTTTTGCTTGGTAGGATTCTATAATAAAAATATAATGATACCCTACTTAATGGAAGAAAATAGTTGCATATTGTAAATTTTACAAGGCCTAATATCCAAATCCACAAAGAACTCTTACAATTCAATGAAAAGAAAACAAATAAACATAAAAAAATAATTAAAAGATGGGCAGAAAATCTAGATATTTCTCCAAAGGAGACATACAGATAACCAACAGGCACACGAAAAAAAATGCTAATCATAACTTATCATCAGAGAAATGAAAATCAAAACCACAATGAGATACCATTTCTCACCTGTGAGAAGAGTCTATATCAAAAACTCCAGAGATGGATAGGGCGGAGCAACATGGCGGCGAAGAGACGCTGCGAGTAAGATCTCCCATTAAAAAAAGTTAATAGGGAGGAAAAGCGGCAGGTCCCAGTGAGAACTGGGACACGGAAGATAAACGGACAACTCCAGCAAACTGCCCGAAGAAGAAAGTTGCCATAAAAGAGGACAAGAAGGGAGGGAAGCGCAGAACCCTGTTCCCCTCCCCCGCCCACAGAGGCGGCACTCTCCGACTGGCAGAGACGAGGGAAACAACAAACCAAAACGCCCAACAAGAAAAACGGACGCAGCAAGTGGGACTGTGAGTGGAAAGGAACTATTTCAGCCACCACACCCCGTGAACGGGAGCTGAGGCGAACCCTGCAGGATCCACCGCGGAGGTGAGCTCCAGGCGCCATTAAAGAGAGCCCAACCCCTCAGGAGGAGACCAGCACCAGCACACAGCCCTGGCCGCCCGGTAAGCTTGCGCGAAAGCGGCGCTCGGATTGCAGCTGCCCAGGTCCCTGCACCTGCGACCTAGGCTTGCGGGGAGACGGCGGAGGCCCTCCCTGAGTGAGCAGGAACAAGGTGCCCAGGCAGGGGAGCGGGATTCAAAAGGCGCCATTCCCGCGCCACTGATCTGGGCTACAGCCCGCGTCCTGGAACTGAGGGCTTTGGAACTGAGACCCGGGGCACGAAATTAGGGGCGTGGGTTCCCCACGACGGTGGGGCACAAGGCAGACACAGCACCCCAAAGCCGTTGAGGTGTACCCTACCATCCCCGCTCTGCTCCCTGTCCCACGGGGTGGAAAATCAGCTCCCCAAGGGCTCTAGGAGAGATCTCTGGTGCCACCTAGCGACTTGACCCCAGCACAGGCTACTGAAGGAGCTAGTGGCCAGCTGGGGAGTTAGCCCACACCGGGCCCCTTCTGAACAAGTAGTCTGAGCCCACAGGGAGAGCGAGCACCCACAGCCGGGGCAGACCAGGCGCGCAGAAGAGTGTGCCTGAGACCAGAAGCGCAGGGAGTGTGTCCCACATCACCATTTTAGAACAGGGACATTTCTTCAGTAAAGACTACCTGCAGAAGGCTTCCTCAGGAGCCAGAGGTGAGCGGGGGAAGTTCGCCCACGCCAGACCCCCTCTGGCCTGCAGTCCAAGCCCAGAGGGGAGCAGGAACCCACCGCCGGGGCAGACCAGGCGCACAGGGGAGTGTGTCCCCACATCGGCATTTTAGAACAGGGACCTTTCTCCAGTAAAGGCTGCTTGAAACTGACAGATGACTCCTGGAAGAACCAGAGGGGAACAGAGAAGCCCACCCAAGATGCCGGCAAGTCCCAACAACACAGTGTCCCAACGCATACGGCAAATTAGAAAACAGACAGTAGGGAGGAGAAGAACCACACGCAACCTAGCAACTCTCCAGAGAAAAAGCACACCACAAAAAGAAAGCCAGCCCCCAGATTGCAACGACAATAACTTGGAAGAATTTCTGAGCCTTCCAGAAAGAGAATTTAAAATTGCCGTGATTAAAAAACTGACAGAAGTCATAAAGGAAAACAATGATAAGGGAAAAATAATCAACGATGAGAAGAATGCAATTGAGTCCCTAGAGAGGGAAAACAATGGTCAGAAGAAAGAAATTGAGTCCCTAAAGAGGGAAGTAAAAGAAATGCAGGAGATCAAAGAATTAATGGAAGAACTAAAGAATTCTGGGAAAAGCAATGAAAGCAGAATAGATGAAATGGAAGAACGAATAAGTAATCTTGAAGACACAGAAATAAAAAGAACCAAAACAGAAAAGGAAAGAGAAGTACGAAGGAAAAAGAACGAAGAAAGACTTCGGGAACTATCTGACTCCATGAGGAAAGGAAATATAAGAGTTATAGGAATACCAGAAGGAGAGGAGAGAGATGTAGGAACAGAGAAAATATTCAAAGAGATAATTGAAGAGAACTTCCCAAATGTGAAGAAGGAGCTGAAAATTGATATACAAGAAGCAAGAAGAACACCAAACTTCCATGACGAAAGGAAAAATACAGCAAGACACATAATAGTAAAGCTCCCAAGAATCCAGGACAAGGAAAAAATAATGAAGCTGGCAAGAGGGAAGAAACAGATAACATTCAAAGGAAAACCAATCAGGCTGACATCAGACTTCTCCGAAGAAACACTACGGGCAAGGAGAGAGTGGAGGGACATAGTCAACAGACTCCAAGAAAACAGATGCCAACCAAGAATACTCTATCCCGCAAAGCTCTCCTTCCTCTTTGAAGAAAGAATATGGACCATCCCAGACAAACAGAAACTCCGGAATTTCATTGCAACTAAACCCCCACTCCAAAAAATACTACAAGGAGTCCTAAAGCCAGAACCTCAGAGCGACGAATAACAATGAAAGAAGGCCAAAAAAAAAAAAAAGTTATTAAAAGAATAAATAAATAAAATCAAAGGAAAGACAAACATAATGGCAAATACAGATGTTAACATATCAATATTAACTCTAAATGTAAATGGACTAAACTCTTCAATAAAAAGACACAGAGTTGCAGCCTGGATTAAGAAACAAAACCCAACCTTTTGCTGTCTCCAGGAAACACATTTAGCTACAAAAGATAAAAATAGGCTCAAAGTTAAAGGATGGAAAACAATCCTACAAGCAAATGGACCAAAAAAGAAAGCAGGAACAGCTATACTTATATCAGATAAAACAGATTTCAAACTCAAAAAGATAAAAAGAGACCCCAATGGTCACTACATTATGATCAAGGGGACAATACTTCAAGAAGAAATAACACTCATTAACATATACTCACCAAACGAAGGAGCACCAAAATATATCAGACAACTCTTGTCCTCTCTGAAAACAGACATCAGAGAAAACACATACGTAGTGGGAGACTTCAACACACCACTATCAACAATGGATAGATCAACAAGACAAAAAATAAGTAAAGAAACCAAAGCTCTAAATAAAGACCTAGAGCAATTGGGCTTAACAGACATCTATAGAACACTAAACCCCAAAAAAATGGAGTACACATTTTTCTCAAGCGCACACGGATCATTCTCCAGGATCGATCACATACTGGGGCACAAGACAAACATCAACAGATACACCAAGATTGAAATCATATCAACCATCTTTTCTGACCATGAAGGCATCAAACTAGAAATAAACCATAAAAAGAAGGCAAGGAACTTTCCTACCTCATGGAGATTAAAAACCACACTACTGGAAGACCATTGGACTAATGAGGAGATCAAAGAAGAAATTAAAAAATTTTTTGAATTGAACGACAAGGAGGACACCAATATCCTAAATGTATGGGATGCAGCAAAAGCAGTAATAAGAGGAAAATATATAGCAATAGAAGCTCACATCAAGAAACAAGAAAGAACGCAAAGAAACAACCTAATCTCGAAGCTCAAAGATCTAGAAAAAGAACAACAAAAAAACCCCAAAACCAGTAGAAGAAAAGAAATAATAAAAACCAAAGCAGAAATAAATGAAATTGAAACTAAAAAAACAATCCAAAAGATCAATGAAACCAAGAGCTGGTTCTTTGAAAAAATCAATAAAATAGACAAACCCCTAGCCAGGCTCACAAAGGAAAAAAGGGAGAAAGCACAAATAAACAGGATCATCAATGAAAGAGGAGAAATCACAACGGACACAGCAGAAATCAAAAGAATAATCAGTAACTACTATGAACAGTTATATGGAAACAAGTTTAACAATCTAGAGGAGATGGACAAATTCCTACATCTCTACAATCACCCAAAGCTAGATAAAGAAGAAATAGAACACCTAAACAGACCAATTACAATTAGCGAAATTGAAATGGTAATCAAAAACCTCCCCAAAAACAAAAGCCCAGGACCTGATGGATTTACAAATGAATTCTACCAAACATTCAGAGACGAATTGGTGCCTATCCTTCACAAACTCTTCCAAAAAATTGAGAAGGAAGGGACAATACCAAACACGTTCTATGAAGCCAACATTACACTAATACCAAAACCGAACAAGGACAACACAAAAAAGGAAAACTACAGGCCAATCTCCCTAATGAACAATGATGCAAAAATCCTCAATAAAATTTTAGCTATCAGAATCCAACAATGTATCCATAAGATAATTCACCACGACCAAGTTGGATTCATTCCAGGGGCACAAGGATGGTTTAACATCCGAAAATCAATCAACGTTATCCAACACATCAAAAAAAAGAAATATAAAAACCACATGATAATATCAATAGATGCTGAGAAAGCCTTCGACAAAGTGCAACACCCATTCATGATAAAAGCCCTTGAAATTCTTGGGATACAAGGAACATACCTCAACATCATAAAGGCCATCTATGACAAGCCAACAGCCAGTATCATTCTCAATGGTGAAAAGCTGAAAGCAATTCCATTAAGATCTGGAACAAGACAAGGATGTCCACTCTCACCATTGCTTTTCAATATAATACTGGAAGTCCTAGCCAGGGCAATAAGACAAGAGAAAGACATCCAAGGAATCCAAATAGGAAAAGAAGAAGTCAAACTATCACTATTTGCAGACGATATGATATTATACATAGAGAACCCCAAAAACTCCACAGAAAAGCTAATTCAACTCATCAATCAGTTCAGTAAAGTGGCAGGATACAAAATCAACACGCAAAAGTCAGTAGCCTTCCTATACACAAACAATAAATCTGAAGAAGAAGAAATCAAAAAGACCATCCCTTTTGTTATTGAAACAAAAAAAATCAAATATTTGGGAATAAATCTAACAAAAGAGGTAAAGGACCTATACAAAGAAAACTATAAAACACTGTTAAAAGAAATAGAAGAAGACACAAAGAAATGGAGAGACATCCCCTGCTCATGGATTGGAAGAATAAACATTATTAAAATGGCCATCCTTCCAAAAGCAATATACAGATTCAATGCTATTCCAATCAAAATTTCAATGTCATTCTTCAAAGAAATAGAACAATTATTGATGAAATTCATATGGAATCACAAAAAACCCCGAATAGCCAAAGCTCTCCTGAAAAAAAAAGAAGGGAATGGAGGCATCAGACTCCCAGACTTCAAACTATACTACAAAGCCATAATCATCAAAACTGCATGGTATTGGAACAAGAACAGACATACAGACCAATGGAATCGAATAGAAAATCCAGAAATAAACCCACAGATTTATGGTCAACCAATCTTTGACAAAGGAGCAAAGACTATGCATTGGAGCAAAGAAAGTTTGTTCAATAAATGGTGCTGGGAAAACTGGGTCGCTACATGCAAAAGAATGAAGCTTGACCACCACCTCACACCATACACAAAAATCAACTCAAAATGGATTAAAGAACTAGACATAAGACCTGAAACCATAAAATATATAGAAGGAAATATAGGCGAAACACTACGTGATTTGCACATCAAAGACATCTTTACAGACACATCACCCAAAGCAGTGATAGTGAAGGCAAAGATAAACAGCTGGGACTATATCAAATTAAAGAGCTTTTGCACAGCAAAAGAGACAATAACAAAAACAAAGAGAAACCCCACCAACTGGGAGAACATTTTTGCACCCAACACTAATGATAAAGGACTGATCACAAAAATCTGCAAAGAGCTGATGAGACTCAACAACAACAAAGAAAATAATCCAGTCAAAAAATGGGCAGAAGAGCTTAAAAGAAACTTCTCTGAAGAGGAAATGCAAATGGCCAACAGGCATATGAAAAAATGTTCAACATCACTTGTCATCAGGGAAATGCAAATCAAAACTACCATGAGATACCATCTTACACCAGTGAGAATGGCACATATTAAAAAAACTAGCAACAACAAATGTTGGCGAGGGTGTGGAGAAAAAGGAACTCTTCTGCACTGTTGGTGGGAGTGCAAACTGGTCCAACCACTGTGGAAAGCTGTGTGGAGATATCTGGACCTACTAAACATAGAGCTTCCATATGACCCAGCAATTCCACTCCTAGGTATTTACCCAAAGGACACAGAAACATCAATTCCAAAGAACACCTGCACCCCTATGTTTATAGCAGCACTGTTTACAATAGCTAAGCTTTGGAAACAACCCAAATGCCCCAAAATAGATGACTGGATCAAGAAGATGTGGTACATATATACCATGGAATATTACTCAGCATTCAAAAAAGATAAACACATGCAATTTGCTGCAACATGGATGGCGCTGGAAGGGATCATGCTCAGCGAAATAAGCCAAAAAGAAAAAGAAAAATACCGGATGGTCTCACTCATAGCAGGAATCTAGAAAACTTAAATAAGGGACCAGGAAAATGAATAACTATAAGAAAGTGAAAATCAAAATCAACAAAAAACTATGAACCAGAGACACTTTTAGGTGGGCGGGGGCGGGAGGGGAGGGATTGGGGTCAGAATGGGGGGCTGCAATTGTATGGGGAATATAACAATAAAATTTATAAAAAAAAAAAAAAAAAACTCCAGAGATGACAAGTGTTAATGAGGATATGGAGAAAAAGGAAAATTTGCATACTGATGGTGGTATGTATCCTGAGCCTATGGAAAATAGTATGGAGATTTTCCAAATATTAAAAATAGATCTACCATATTATCTAACAATATCACTCATTTATCTACCTGAAAATTGCAAAACTATAATTTAACATATACACTCTTTTGCTCACTAAGCTCATTGCAGCACTATTTATAATAGCCAAGTTATGAAAGCAACTTCAATGACCAAAGACAATGAGTTATTAAAGATGTTATATTTATGTAATGGAATACTCTTCAGCAATTGAAAATGATAAGCTCTTAAAATTTGCAGCAATATGGATGGAATTGGAGGGGTTTATGTTAAGCAAAATAAATCAGGAGAGCAATAAATATTGGATGGTTTCACACTATGTGAAATAAAGAAAAACAAATTAGAGTCAAACAAAACCAACCAACCAACCAACAAACAAACAAACAAAAAAGCTAGAAATTTGACTGTAAAATTGAGGCTGCCAGTGGAGGAGAGGGAGTTTTGAGAGCAAAGGTGGGCAGGTCACAACAGAATGAGGTGGAGAGCTACGCATGATTTGGTGGTTGGTGTGGTTTAGCAAAATCTGAAAAGTTGTGATCTTATACCTCTGAATGTATACAAGATTGTAAACCAATATTATATCAATACAATATTTTGTAGTGAAGAATTATTGGTGCTTTCACAGGGGGCTGGTATGGTAACATCCAAATGAAGATGTGTGAATATATGCTTCAATATCATATACAGTGTTTTTCACAAACATTAGCTCAATAAAAAAAAATGCAATTTAAAAATTTAACCACAGGGCCTCCCCGGTGGCGCAGCGGTTGAGTGCTGGGTTGCGAAGCTGCCTGCAGCCTCTGCGGCGCCGGTTTGATCCCCGGCTGCTCCCCGGCCACCAGAGGAGGGTCCCACATGGTGTGCAGACCTCTCCTGCCGAGCCCGCTGCTCCCCTCAGCAGTGTACTTCGTCGGTCTGCCTGTTCTGCTCCCCGCTCTGGCTCTGGTGAATTCTCTCACCCTCCCGCACTTCTGACTGTACCCAGTGCATGTATAAACAAGCAAACAAACAAATAAAATAAATAAATAAAAACATGCCTTTATTAAAAAAAAAAAAATTAACCACACACCTATTATATGATTTGTCACCCTTACCATATGACTCAACCATTCTTCTCTTAGGTATTTATTAAAGGCAAATGAAAACATAGATTCACATAAAGATTTTACATCAATATTTTTATCATCTTTATTTGTAACATCCAGATGCTCGTCAACAATTGCATATATAAACAAATTGTGGTGTTTTCATAAAACAGAGTACTACCGTGCAGAAAATAAATGAACTATTGATACATGAAACAACACAGATGAATCACAAATAATTATGAGTAAAATAAGACAAACAAATAATATACCTAATAATACAGAATGTATAATTCTAGAAAATCCAACATTATCTATAATGGCAGAGGCATCTCAGTAGTTGCAGAATGAGGGGGTGAGAATTAGAGAAATGTTATAGAGAATAAGGGGCACAAAGAAACTTTAGTTGATGATACATTCCTGTTATTGATTGAAATGATGGTTCATTGAGTATATGCTTATATCAAAACATATTAAATTAAATTGTATACTTTAAGTAGGTGTAACATACTGAAATTCAATCATATCTCAATATACTTAAGGCTAATGCAACAAATAGTCTTTTGAAGTCTGTTTGAAAAATCCTTAATGGAAATGTACATATTTAATGTATACTCAAATGAATATTTATATCCTCACTCATATTAGAATGAAGGTAAATGACTTGTAAAATATTCCATCATAGTTACCATGGTTAAAATATGTGAATCAATCCAAAAATCTATTTTTAAGTGAAATGCTTAATGATTATGGAATATCCACACAACGATTAAAGGAATAAGTCTATTAATGTCTATATAGCTTGCATAAAGAGCAAGGTGCAATATAGCAGTTATTAGGGGGAATGTGCAGTTATTAGGGGGAATACATGTATTCATGTGTGTGACTATATGCATACATGTATACACTACTCATGGAAGAGCACACACAAAACTATGTCACAAGTTGTCTTTAAGGAAGGAAACAGAAATGACTGGGATTAAGACTTACATTACCTTTTCATTAAAAAAAAATAACCACTTTATCCCTTGAGAATTCTCTGCATTGTACATAAGTTTCATATTCAGTAATAACAGTATAAACAAGAAGAACAAGAAGGGCAAGAGGAATAGCAACAGAAGTTGTAAGAAAAGAATATCAGAATGCTATTCATTGTTAAAGTAAATTAGAAAAACATGGGATGGAAAAGTATGTTCTTTTGGAAAATTTTTGTTTCATTTTTCTTTTAATACTTATATGTATGTGTGTGCATACACACATATTCACATCACTGTTCATTTTTGCACAATGTGTGCTTTCTCCTGTCAGGTGTAATCCCCGTAAAATTCCCACCACCAATTCACCCTTGAACCATCACTATAGTCCCTTGTGCTCTTCCCTCCCATTTCTCAAGCCTAATTTTACAATTTATCAGTAGAGCAAAGATGAGCAGAGCTAATGTGTGGTGATTATATCCACCTATATTTACATCTATGTAGTTATGTACATACATACATATATATGAATTCATTGACTCTTCATTCAAGTGAAAATACACCAGTAAAGAAATATATGAAAGCAATTGCAATGTGGGGAGGGAATTCAGGTGTTTTTAAAGATACACAGAAATGTACATGCAGATTGTTCTTATTAAGGATAGAAAGCTAGTAAGATTGGAGTTAGTCTGTGAGTTTGTGCAAGACCGGTTAGAACAACTCTCCCTATTCATTGCTTAGGAAGGAATCTCTACTTAGATCAAGAAAATATCTAGGGTGACAACCAAACTACTGGCAGACCACTGGACTAATGAAGAGATCAAAGAAGAAATTAAAAAATTCTTTGAATTGAATGACAAGGAGGACACCAATATCCTAAATGTATGGGATGCAGCAAAAGCAGTAATAAGAGGAAAATATATAGCAATAGAAGCTCACATCAAAAAACAAGAAAGAACTCAAAGAAACAACCTAATCTCGAAGCTCAGAGATCTAGAAAAAGAACAACAAAAAAACCCCAAAACCAGTAGAAGAAAAGAAATAATAAAAACCAAAGCAGAAATAAATGAAATTGAAACTAAAAAAACAATCCAAAAGATCAATGAAACCAAGAGCTGGTTCTTTGAAAAAATCAATAAAATAGACAAACCCCTAGCCAGGCTCACAAAGGAAAAAAGGGAGAAAGCACAAATAAACAGGATCATAAATGAAAGAGGAGAAATCACAACGGACACAGCAGAAATCAAAAGAATAATCAGTAACTACTATGAACAGTTATATGGAAACAAGTTCAACAATCTAGAGGAGATGTACAAATTCCTACAACTCTACAATCACCCAAAGCTAGATAAAGAAGAAATAGAACACCTAAACAGACCAATTACAAGCAGCGAAATTGAAATGGTAATCAAAAACCTCCCCAAAAACAAAAGCCCAGGACATGATGGATTTACAAATGAATTCTACCAAACATTCAGAGACGAATTAGTGTCTATCCTTCACAAACTCTTTCAAAAAATTGAGAAGAAAGGGACAATACCAAACACGTTCTATGAAGGCAACATTACACTAATACCAAAACCAAATAAGGACAACACAAAAAAGGAAAACTACAGGCCAATCTCCCTAATGAACACTGATGCAAATATCCTCAATAAAATTTTAGCTATCAGAATCCAACAATGTATCCATAAGATAATTCTCCACGACCAAGTTGGATTCATTCCAGGGACACAAGGATGGTTTAACATCAGAAAATCAATCAATGTTATCCAACACATCAACAAAAAGAAATATAAAAACCATATGATAATATCAATAGATGCTGAGAAAGCTTTCGGCAAAGTGCAACACCCATTCATGATAAAAGCCCTTGAAATTCTTTGGATACAAGGAACATACCTCAACATCATAAAGGCCATCTATGACAAGCCAACAACCAGTATCATCCTCAATGGTGAAAAGCTGAAAGCAATTCCATTAAGATCTGGAACAAGACAAGGATGTCCACTCTCACCACTGCTTTTCAATATAATACTGGAAGTCCTAGCCAGAGCAATAAGACAAGAGAAAGACATACAAGGAATCCAAATAGGAAAAGAAGAAGTCAAATTATCACTATTTGCAGATGATATGATAATATACTTAGAGAACCCCAAAAACTCCACAGAAAAACTAATCCAACTTATCAATCAGTTCAGTAAAGTGGCAGGATACAAAATCAACACGCAAAAGTCAGTAGCCTTCCTATACACAAACAATAAATCTGAAGAAGAAGAAATAAAAAAAACATCCCTTTTATTATCGAAACAAAAAAAATCAAATATTTGGGAATAAATCTAACAAAAGAGGTAAAGGACCTATACAAAGAAAATTATAAAACACTGTTAAAAGAAATAGAAGACACAAAGAAATGGAAAGACATCCCCTGCTCATGGATTGGAAGAATAAACATTATTAAAATGGCCATCCTACCAAAAGCAATATACCGATTCAATGCTATTCCAATCAAAATTTCAATGTCATTCTTCAAAGAAATAGAACAATTATTGATGAAATTCATATGGAATCACAAAAAACCCCGAATAGCCAAAGCTCTCCTGAAAAAAAAAAAGAAGGAAATGGAGGCATCACACTCCCAGACTTCAAACTATACTACAAAGCCATAATCATCAAAACTGCATCGTATTGGAACAAGAACAGACATACAGACCAATGGAATCGAATAGAAAAACCAGAAATAAACCCACAGATTTATGGTCAACCAATCTTTGACAAAGGAGCAAAGACTATGCATTGGAGCAAAGAAAGTTTGTTCAATAAATGGTGCTGGGAAAACTGGGTCGCTACATGCAAAAGAATGAAGCTTGACCACTACCTCACACCATACACAAAAATCAACTCAAAATGGATTAAAGAACTAGACATAAGACCTGAAACCATAAAATACATAGAAGGAAATATAGGCGAAACACTACGTGATTTGCATATCAAAGACATCTTTACAGACACATCACCCAAAGCAGTGATAGTGAAGGCAAAGATAAACAGCTGGGACTACATCAAATTAAAGAGCTTCTGCACAGCAAAAGAGACAATAACAAAAACAAAGAGAAACCCCACCAACTGGGAGAACATTTTTGCACCCAACACTAATGATAAAGGACTGATCACAAAAATCTGCAAAGAGCTGATGAGACTCAACAACAACAAAGAAAATAACCCAGTCAAAAAATGGGCAGAAGAGCTAAAAAGAAACTTCTCTGAAGAGGAAATGCAAATGGCCAACAGACATATGAAAAAATGGTCAACATCACTTGTCATCAGGGAAATGCAAATCAAAACTACCATGAGATACCATCTTACACCAGTGAGAATGGCACATATTAAAAAAACTAGCAACAACAAATGTTGGCGAGGGTGTGGAGAAAAAGGAACTCTCCAGCACTGTTGGTGGGAATGCAAACTGGTCCAACCACTATGGAGAGCTATGTGGAGATTTCTGGAGCTACTAAACATAGAGCTTCCATATGATCCAGCAATTCCACTCCTAGGTATTTACCCAAAGGACACAGAAACATCAATTCCAAAGAACACCTGCACCCCTATGTTTATAGCAGCACTATTTACAATAGCTAAGCTTTGGAAACAGCCCAAATGCCCAAAAATAGATGTCTGGATCAAGAAGATGTGCTACATATATACCATGGAATATTACTCAGCATTCAAAAAAGATAAACACATGCAATTTGCAGCACCATGGATGGCGCTGGAAGGGATCATGCTCAGCGAAATAAGCCAAAAAGAAAAAGAAAAATACCGGATGGTCTCACTCATAGCAGGAATCTAGAAAACTTAAATAAGGGATCAGGAAAAAGAATAACTATAAGAAAGTGAAAATCAAAATCATGGGCCTCCCCGGTGGCGCAGCGGTTGAGCGCTGGGTTGCGAAGCTGCCCGCGGCCTCTGCTGCGCCGGTTCGATCCCCGGCTGCTCCCCGGCCACCGGAGGAGGATCCCACATGGTGCGCAGACCTCTCCTGCCACCCGCTGCTCCCGTCAGCAGTGTACTTCAGTCCTTCTGCCTGCTCTGCTCCCCACTCTGGCTCTGGTGAATTCTCTCACCCTCCCGCGCTTCTGACTGTACCCAGTGCATGTATAAACAAAACAAACAAACAAATATAATAAATAAATAAATAAACATGCCTCTAAAAAAAAAAAAAAAAAAAGAAAATCAAAATCAACAAAAACTATGAACCAGAGACACTTTTTTGGGGGTGGGGGCCCGGAGGGGAGGGATTGGGGTCAGAATGGGGCATGTGCAGTTGTGTGGGGGAATATAAAAATAAAATTTATTATTTAATAAAAAAAAAAACAAAAAAGAAAATATCTAGGGTGCTAAAGTGACCTAAAGTTAATAGCATAAACTTTAGAAATGAAACCAGAATTATGAGAATATCACTAAATTTCACTTTTTGTTTCCTGTCACCAAGTTAAATTATGGTGTCAGTTTACATATACTTTTAACAAAACCCCCTCACCTTCAAATTAAAAATAAATAAAACCACAAATAACATGTATACAACCATGTATAATGGCATTTTAAGGAAAGAGGAGAATGAATAATTCTCTTTTGAAGGGCAAAGAGGCTACACTAGACAAGTGAATGTTGGAATAGACAGCATGGTACTTGATAAGAAAGGGAATGGAAATGTAGCCTGAAATTACACCTTAGAAAGGCTTTTTGGAGGGACCACTGATAACATCTGGTCATGGAGAGACTGAATTTCCTGTTGGGTGGCATGCCACAGATACAGGCATCTTCCCATGTGTTTTTCAAATAATTTTGAATCAAGAGCAAACATAGCTGGCAGATCTAGTATGTGAGGATTCTCTTGTATTTTATCTCCTATCACTCAATCAGTCAGTCAATAAATATGTATGAAGCTACCAAAAAGTACATTACCTGATTGAGGTGTTAAGATTTTCAGAGGATTTCAAAACACTGTTCTACTTCTTAAGAATATTAAAGTCCATGAAAAATAAAAGTGTTATAAATAAACATATCTGCATTTTTAGCAACAATCACTTGCAATCTTAGATTTAGAAGTCACCTTCATGGTCATAAAATCGCAGCACTTTCTAAAATGTGAAACACTCATCTCAGAGGGTGTGAAAAGAAATCATTTGCTGTGAGAAAAGATTGGACTATCTAATTCTGGTGATTTTTTAAAATGTAGTCCTTTAGATGTATATTTGTATTTTATAATCATAATAATATTTTATGGGGACACACATATTTGATAGATGTTCAAATTTGTGAAAATTGTGCATAATGTAAAAAGTTTGAATGTCATAGATATAAACCCCCTTCATTAACATTTCCAATATTGTATACTACAATTTTAAATCATCACCCTGCAGACTATAATGAAAGAGTTTCTGATGACAGACACATCATTGTTTCTGACATTTAAAAAGCCTTGTCATAAAGATAACACTCATGAAAACTCTCCATGATATTTACCAGTTTCCAAGAAGATTTTCATTTTCTACACATTTTCTATCTTCGATTATGTCTCCTCTTCATGGGAAAAATTACTATAATCTGATAGACTTCTTAGTGAACTCAAACCACATTGGATGATTATTTGTTTTATGCTAAATGTATCATGCAGTGTTTTATTAATGATCTGCGTGATTGTCTTTATAATAAAACCACAGTCCTATCGATCAGTTACTGGCATTACTGCTTTAATATAAAGCGGTTAGTACAGCATCTCATGTACACTTAAGCATTCATCAAATGGAATCTTTTGTTACTATATTTGAATTTTCGTTCCTAAGCATTTGAGCCAATACTAAGTTTTTTGTTAAAGCTAACCACTTGTTTTATTTTTCCTAGAAATTTTACAATGTTTAGTTTATTTGTGATTTTCAAGCATCCTCATGGTTTATTTTTTTTAATTTTTATTTACTTTTTACTTCCAGGTGTGTGTGTGTGTGTTTGTGTATGTATTACATCATTATTTGTTTTTGTACAATATATGCTTGTATGCTTTCTCCTTTAAGGTGTAGTCCCCATAAGATTCCCACATCCAATTTTGTGCATTTGATAAAATGCACACCAGTGAACAATTATCATGTGCTCTTCTCTCCCCTGTTTTTATTCCACTACCTCCCCCTTCCTTGCAGAATGTCTCTGATTTATAGTTTCCTGCTAAATTTTTTGTTTATTATTATTGTTATTGTTTTCCTGATCCCATATTTGTTTCCCCTATATTCCTCCTATAACTGAAACCATCCCATATTTTTCTTTCTCCTCCTGGTTTTTTCACTGAGCAGAATCCCTTCCAACTACATCCGTGTTGCTGGGAATAGCATGAGTTTATATTTTTGGATTTCTGAATAGTATTATATGCCATTTTGTATATGCACTACATCTTCTTAATCCGGTCTTCTATTTTTGGGCTTTTGGGTTGTTTCCATAGCTCACCTATTGGAAATAGTGCTGCAATAAACATAGGGGTGCAGGTATCCTTTTGAATCAATGTTTTTGTGTCCTTTGGGTAGAGTCGTAGGAGTAGATTGGCTGGGTCATATGGTAGCTCCATTTTCAGTAGTTTGAAGAAACACCACACAGCTTTCCATAGTGGTTGGACTAGTTTTATCCTCATGGTTTATTAACAATTATTTTATTTCAGCTGAATTTTTTTTAAGTAGATAATATTTTTCAAGTTTTATCTAATGTTTTTCTTAAGTATGCAACATATTTTTTGAGGGACCACTGATGTCTCCTCAACATTATAATTTTTTGCCTCATTGTATTTGCAAATTTGGGTGCTTCTTATCTCTTTAAGATTCTTTTTCCTTTCACAGTTTCTGTTCTGTAATAAAGTCTATACAGTTAGAGAGATTTTTCTTTGTTTTGTTTTGTTTTGTTTTGTTTTTTTCACACACTTTGTCCTAAAATTTAGGTGCATTCTTTTTTTTTTTTTAATAGAGGCATGCTTTATTTATTTATTTATTTGTTTGTTTGTTTGTTTTGTTTATACATACACTGGGTATAGTCAGAAGTGCCGGAGGGTGAGAGAATTCACCAGAGCCAGAGGGGGGGCAGAGCAGGCAGAAGGACCAAAGTACACTGCTGAGGGGAGCAGCGGGCTGCAGGAGAGATCTGCACGCCATGTGGTACCCTCCTCTGGTGGCCGGGGAGCAGCTGGGGATCAAACCGGCGCCTCAGAGGCTGCGGGCAGCTTCGCAACCCAGTGCTCAACCGCTGCGCCACCTGGGAGGCCCCTAAAATTTAGGTGCATTCTTGATGAAAATTTAAAAAGGTTCTGGCCTGAACCTGTCTGATATTAAAGTAAATCCTAAGCCTTACTGATACTACACAACAATGGTTTACTTTATTGGAAAAGTTACAATGGATGAGATTGCATTAATATTTTTCTCATGTATCTAAGGAATTAGAACAAACTCATTTGCCATACGAGACTGAGCTTTACCCTGTGTCTGTCACAGTGCCCTTTCACAGGAGAGTAGGCATTGGTTCCCTTAAGATCAGGTTTATCTTTCACATGTTCTCTATGGTTGGTTTTCACTGGCTACTGAAGGGCAGTCAGTGTTCTTCCCATAAAAGGAAGCACTCACACAAACTTTATTCTCTGCTGGCTCTGCTACTCACTCTGAGCTCAGTGGAATTACTTGGTTTCTTCATGTAAACTTGTGAAAATAAAGATTAAGTTTAAATCCATTAAATCCCTGGTATATAATTAACAATTACTATTACATTTGTTTCCAGTCTATCTACGTAAGGTCTAAGTTAAACACCCTTTGTTTGCAACCCTACAGCTAGAGGCGTCAGCAACTGGCAAATTTTCTAAATTGTCCAGGACTAAAGTGCACTTCAGCAGTGACAGTTAATAGTTCCAATTGTACACAGAGGAATTGTTCATTTAAAGCTCAATAGTAAAAGGCAAGGATTGCAGCCATTGCTTTGGAATAAATTTGTAGCATCAAGTAACTCCAGAAACTAAAGTTGCCATTTTTATATTTTTCTTATTGATTAAATTAGACCATTACAGTGCATAGTGTGCTTTGAATATTCTCTTCCTCGATATTGATGCAAGGAACATATGTAGCGGAACTGAGGGACAATATAAATTGAATTTCTCATATTCACTCTGTCTGGATATTATGTGCCATTTTGACATCAGGAGTATTTTATGGAGGAATTGGTTTGAAATGTGCTGTATCTGCTCCTGCTTTTAGCTGAATTTCTATAACCTCTCATCTAAGTATAATTTCCTTGTGCCAATTATCAGCAAATTTACAATTGCTAAATTATTCATTGTTTTAGAGGTAGTCAGTTAATTTTATCATCTATATTGTAAATAGATAGCTTTCTTCAACACAACTATTAATGATTTTCTATTTCTGTTTTGTAAAGTTCAGGAAGTCAGAAGTAACTGAAGTCTTCAATCTGACCACATTTTCTTTTTCTAGTAACAATGTTACCATCTACTTTTTTTTTTAAAGATTTATTTATTTATTTATACAAGCACTGGTACAGTCAGAAGCGCGGGAGGGTGAGAGAATTCACCAGAGACAGAGCAGGCAGAGTGATGAAATACACTGCTGAGGGGAGCAACACAAGTCAGGAGAGGTCTGCGCACCATGTGGGACCCTTGCTGGCAGCCAGAGATAGAACCGGCTCTGCAGAGTCTGCGGGCAGCTTTGCAACCCAGCGCTCAACCGCTGCACCACCAGGGGAGGCTATGTGCCAAAGACACACTGAATTAACACTATATTTGTAGCAGATTATTATTTTATTATTATTTATTTATTTATTTATACATACAAGCACTGGGTACAGTCAGAAGCGTGGGAGGATGAGAGAATTCACCAGAGCCAAAGCGGGAAGCAGAGCAGGCAGAAGGACCGAAGTACACTGCTGAGGGGAACAGAGCAGCGGGCGGCAGGAGAGGTCTGAGTGCCATGCGGGACCCTCCTCCAGTGGCCGGGGAACAGCCGGGGATCGAACCGGCGCTGCAGAGGCTGCAGACAGCTTCGCTCAGTTGCGGCACCACTGGGGAGGCCCTGTAGCAGATTATTTAACCCTAATGAAAATCTTTTCAATTAGCCATTATTTTCATATATTATCCATTAGGATAGTAAATATCAGTAACTTTAAATTACCTTCCAAATATTACAAGAGTACTGATTTTTCTTTTTTTTTTTTTTTTTAAGATTTACTTATTTATGCATTCAAGAACTTGGTGTAGACCAGAGGTGCAGGGCGGGGTGGGGGGGTGGTAATAGGATTCACCAGAGACAGAGTGCGGAACAGAACAGGCAGACTGACTGAAATACACTGCTGAGGGGAGCAGCGGGTGAGATAGGAGAGGTTTGCTGTTCTGTGCATGTAGTTCCCTGGCCAAGGATGGAACTCATACTGCAGTGGCTGCTGCAGTGGCATTAATAAGCTAATGCTGTGTCTTTAATCCCTGCACCTGCAGGGAGGCCCTGATTTTTCTTTTGTATCTGTTGGATCATCTTAAATTTAATTATTTCCACATGAGATTACATAGGTCAAAAAGCCAAAATGGTGGTCTGAGGCTATAGATGAATCTGTTCATCCAAAACATCAATGAAAACACCATCAAAAACATCAAAATCAGCTTTGCCCAGCACTCTTGGAATTTGAAACAAATTGAGAAGGTTTGAAACAAACTGAGAAGTGTTTACTCAAGAAAAAATCTTGCACTTGATTGAGAAGAGTAAAATTGGTGACTCTGTAACTTGAACTTCTCCTGCCTACCTTTCCTAATTTCATGGTTGTCTTGAAACAACCTGACAACCACTAGAAATGAATGGATTAGAGCACCTTGTAAAACCCATCATCAGAGAAATTTTGATACTATAACTTTATGTATTAAAGTCATATTCACTGGGCATTACCATTATTTAACCCCATTAACCTGTCATAACTGTTACAAACAGGACTGATTAAAAATTTAAAAGAAATATCTGGGAAATATATATATTCCTACAAGACTGTGCAAAGCTCTGACATACTGTGGAGAGCTACTGATATACAGCAGTTTGCAGTATGCAAACCTAATACTGAACTGATCCTGATGTCTACCCTGTGACTGACCTTAGGGTCTGTTCAATGAGAAATGAAGGGTAAGGAGGTATTATAAATGGAATATTTGAGGCACATACTAATGCCTGCATACACCTAAGGAATGGAAATTTAATGATTCAAAATATTTAAGGACATCAAATCTTTGACAAATCACGCATTGACTATCAAGTTACCAGACATTCAGTGGCTACCCACAACATAGGCCATAAATTCAGTCCAATGAAGTTACTAAATAAACAGCAGTGAAAAACAACAACAAAATAAATGCATCAATAATATTAAATCATATGGGACTAGAAAATTTGATTTCCAAAGCTGTTACATGATTGTAGTGCCAGCAAAGCACTGAGCAGTTTCTCTAGGGATCCCGGCAGACAGGAAAAGGAGGAGTCCTGGAGCCTCCAGGCTTTTAATGTTCTTTCTACACCATTTGTGGTGAGACAACCAGGTTCAGGGCAGGCAGGGGTGTTTGGCGGCTGGGAGGCCTCCTAGCCCCAGAAAATCTTTACTCTTTCTGGGCTCTCTGGCGTTGTCTTGTGGTCTCTTCACTGGTCTCCACTGCAGCCCACCTCACAGTCCTCTGCTTCCACTCTCTGTTCTCTGCTCCCTCTGCATCAATGCCCTTACATGCTCAGCCTCCAGGCTCAGGTATGTCCAGTTACACATGCCCACCCCACACTCCGGGGGCTGCCATCGCTCTTATAAGACCACATGTGTCTATAATTGATACTAATGGCAGGAAGGCAGAAAAATACTGATCTCTTCAATTGTCCTGGTAATTATATAACACATAAAGTTCATTTGTGAAGAATAATGAATTCAAGGCCTGAAAAATACCAGCAATCAAAATAAAACTGTCCCTGCAGGAGCCATTAATTGGACTGACAAAATGACAATAAATCAAAATTATAAATATGTCCTAAGAAATAAATGAAACCATATTGTAGTGCCAGGAAAGCACAGAGCAGGATCTCTATGATCTAAGTAGATGGGTAAAGGAGAGTTCTGGGGCCCTTGGTGGATTTTCAAACTTTCGATGAGCTTTTTATAAGGTGGGGGTTCCCAGGGGCCAGGAGTCTGACAGGTGTTGTGCCCAAGGTTAGCAGACTCGCGAGCATAGCCTCCAAGAACCGAAAGACAGCTGATGCAAACGCAAAAGGGAATTTTTTTCAGACTCGAGTCCAGGCTCAGAGCACCTACCAACGCAGTGGCAGATAACAGATAACGAGAGCCCTGAACAAAGGAAGCAGGGGTCTTTTAATAAGGTTAAATTATGCTGGCAGTTACTCATTGGCTACAAGGATGCATTCTCCAACTTTGTCCCACTATCATTCTAAGCTGACTGTCCCAGCCAAGATGCAGCTCCAGCCTGCAGCTCCAATTACAGCAAGTTCGCCCTCATTGGTGGCTTAGGGCGAGGGTGGAGTGAGGGTCAAAACTGGAGAAACTATCTCTGGAATGCAGTCTTTCCAGGAACAGCAAAACCTAAAATTCTAAAATGGCAGTTACACACAAAATGATAAAGCAATGGCTAAGAATACTTACGCTTGGTTCCACAGCAGGCCTCCCAGCCCCAGGAGACTCTTCACTTCTTGGCTCTCTGGCATTCTCTTGTGGTCTCTGCTTCTCCTCAGCTGCTCTGCTTGTTCTCCTCTATTCTTTTTCTCTATGCTCTTCTGCTGGCAACCCCCCATGACGCCACCCTTATAAGTCCACTCTCAGCCCAGGTGTGCCCACCTATGCATGCCTACACCCTACTTCAGGTATCTGTGATCAGGCATGCTGTGTAGCATCACAGGGATCCATCATTAATGCTAATGGAGGGAGGGTGGAAAAACCTGATAATTTTTCACTTACCTTCCACAAATCTAAAAAAAAAATATATATAGTAAGGAAAAGGGATCAACATGGCAGTGAGGAAACTCTGTGAGTAAGACCTCCCATAAAAAAAAAGTTAATAGGGAGAAAAGCGGCAGGTCCCTCTGAGAACTGGGACATGGAAGATAAACAGGCGACTCTGGCAAACTGCCTGAAGAAGAAAGTTGCCTTAAAAGAGGACTAGATGGGGGCCTCCATGGCGTGCAAACCTCTCCTGCTACCCGCTGCTCCCCTCAGCGGTGTACTTTGGTCCTTCTGCCTGCTCTGCTCCCCGCTCTGGCTCTGGTGAATTCTCTCACCTTTCCGCGCTTCTGACTGTACCCAGTGCTTTATTTATTTATAAATAAATAAATAAATAAATAAATCTTAAAAAAAAAAAGGACTAGAAGGGAGGAAACTCAGAACCCTGCCACCCTCCCCCACCCACAAAGACTGCACTCTCGGACCAACAGAAAGGAGGAAAAAAAAAAAAATAAATAAAATAACCAACAAGAACAAACTACGCAACAAGCTGGACTGTGAGTGGAAAGGAATTATTTCAGACACCGCACCCTGTGAACTGAAACTGTGGAGAACTATGCAGGAATTGCAACAGGGTGGTCCCCAGGAAAGGGGGAGGTTCCCTGCCCCACCCAAGGGAGGGTGGAGCTGAGCAGGAAGAGGAGAAGCTGAAGAAGAGACTAAGGAAGGAAGCAGGATGGAGCAAGGAGACCTGGAGGAGGCACATGGAGCCTAGAGACACGTGAAGAAACTGCGCTTGTCTTTTGGTCATGGACTAGGTGACACAAATGTGGGTGAGACCCGTGGGGAGGTGACAATGGCAGCTTTTATCTTGATGTTGATTTTGCTCTTTTCCTTCCGGGCTTGTCTGGTTGTTTGTGACCCTTTTCTGTGGGTCCCCACTGGAAGATGTTTTAGACTTGTGGCAGGCTTTGGGGCCTTGCTCTGGGCCGACCCCATATGGATGGAGTTTTACCCACGAGGGGATGGGTAACTTTGGGTGCTTCATTTAGAAACTAGACTCTTTGCCTTACCTGTATTGTTTTCTAGTTTTTATTAAAGTTCCTTCCCATTAAAGTGTCATATGTTTTGTGTTGATGCAGCGGATGGCAGAACCCATTTAGAATAGGCAGGTTTGTGGGGGTCTGGGGTGCCCCTCTCCCTGTCCTATAACAGATTCACTGTGGAGGTGAGGGAATGGCTCCAGGTGCCATTAGAGAAAACAAAGACTCCTAGGAGACTTACAAATAGCCCAAGGCCAGCTGGTAAGCTTGAGCAGAAAAGTGGCACACTTGAAAATCATAAGCGGATTGCAGCTGCCCAGGTCCCCGTGCCTGTGACCTAGGCTTGCAGGGAGAGTGTGTGAGCCCTCACCTTGAGCTGAATGTCCCTCACTGAGTAATCAGAAACCAGGCACCCGGACACAGGAGTGGGGTGCAACAGACACCATTTCTGCGACCACTGAACTGAGCTACAGCCCGCATCCTCAACCTGAGGGCTTTGGAATTGAGACCCGGGGCACAAAAATCGGGGCGTGGGATCCCTAAGACGGTGGGGCATAGGGCAGACACAGCACCCCCACACCGTTGAGGCACTCCACACCACTCCCACTCTGTTCCCCCAGACCAACCCCCCCCCCCCCAAAAAAAAACAGTTCTGGAAGGACCCTAATAAAGATTTCTGGCGCCACCGAGTGACCAGGATAAAAAAATCACCAAATCCTGATAGTTGGAAACCCGGGATCCCAAAAATAGCCTCAGGCACTGAGGGTGGGCCACACAAACAGGGGTAAGGAGGGAAATAAGGCATGGAGCAAGACCCCATCCTGGAACGGAGAGCTAGGCACAGGATCTGTGGCGTGGGACGCACCATAGCAGCAGGCACTGCACAGGGTGAAAGCCAGTGTTTTGGATCTGATAGCCCCGGAACTGAGACCTAGAGTGCAGAATTCAGGGCGCAGGATCCATACAGCTGAGGCCACAACACCAGGTGAACACGGGGCAGACACAGCAACCAGCCTGAATAAGAGCCCCTGTGTTGAGGTGTTCCCCTCCCCCCCCACACTGCTACTCAGATAACCACTGGGAAAAAACACAAGTCAGAAAGTACGGGTCTCTGGCGCCACCTCGTGACCAGAACTAAATCACCAACTAGCCGATTTGCCTGTTGGAACTGAGTAAATACAGAGGAAGGGATCTGTAAGGGACAGAGCCCAACAACAGAGCATCGACACTCTGGTGGAGTTTTGTCCTACATACTAGTGCTGGTCTCAGTCTGGTAAACAGTTTATACCACCCCTAAAGGAGCACTCAAAAGAGATGCCCGCCAACACCAGTTGCACAATGTCCCAAGGCATTGAACTAATTAGAAAGGAAATAACAGGGAGAAGAAAAAATATAAATAACCAAGCAAGCCAGCAGGAGGACACACCACAAAAAGAAATACAGTCACCAGAGCTCAACACTGGCATGGAAGAACTTCTCGGCCTATCAGATAGAGAATTAATAATCATCCTGATTAAAAAGCAGAAAGAAAATGAAAAGAAAAAAAAATGATTTGAGACAATCACTGAACTGAAGAATGAAATTGAGACCTTAAGAAAGGAAAGAAAAGAAGCACAGGGGATAAAAAGATTACTAGAAGACATAAAGAACTCTGGGAAAAGCAATGAAAACAGAATCAATGAAATGGAAAAATGGATCAATACTATCGAAGATACAGAAATAAAAAGAGACAAAAGACAAAAGGAGAGAGAAGTGAAAATGAAGCAGTATGAGCATACTCATAGACAATTATCAGACTCCATGAAGAGAGGAAATGAAGTTATAGGCATTCCAGAAGGTGAGGAGAGAGACAACGGAACTGAGAAATTTTTCAAGGAGATAATTGAAGAAAACTTCCCAAGAATGAAAAAGGAGATGAATATAGACATACAAGAAGCAAGAAGAACTCCCAATTACCATAATGAAAAGAAAACTACAGCAAGACACATAATAGTAAAGCTTGCAAGAGTCCAAGACAAGGAAAAACTAATGAAGCTGGCAATGGGGAAGAAACAGACAACTTACAAGGGAAAACCAGTCAGGTTAACTTCTGACTTCTCTGAAGAAACATTATGGGCGAGAAGAGAATGGAGTAACATATTCAGCAAACTTCACAACAGCAAATGCCAACCAAGAATACTTCACCCTGCAAAGCTCTCCTTCCTCTACAAAGAAAAAATACGGACCTTCTCAGACAAACAGAAACTCCACAAATTCATTACAATTAAATCCCCACTCCAAAAAATTTTACAAGAAGTCCTAAAGCCAAAACTAACAGAGGAATGAACAAGAAGAACAGAATAAAGCAAGAAATAAAATCACAAAAAGACAAACAAAATGGCAAACACAGATGCCAACATATCAATATTCACTCTAAATGTAAATGGATTAAACTCATCGATAAAAAGACACAGACACAAAGTAGCAGGCTGGATTAAAAAACAAAATCCAACTTTCTGCTGTCTCCAGGAAACACATTTAACCGCAAAAGATAAACACAGACTGAAAGTAAAAGGTTGGAAAACAATCCTGCAAGTAAATGGACCAAAGAAGAAGGCAGGAACAGCCATACTTATATCAGATGAAATAGACTTCAAATTAAAAAAAAAAAGTTATGATCAAGGGGATAATACATCAGGAAGATATAACACTCATCAACATATACTCACCAAATGAAGGGGCACCAAAAAATATTAGACAATTATTATCAGCTCTGAAAACAGATATTAAAGAAAATACATATAGAGTGGGAGAGTTCAACACCCCACTCTCACCAATGGACAGATCAATGAGACAAAAAATGAACAAAGACACTAGAGCCCTAAATAAAGACATAGAACTCATGGTCTTACAGACCTCTATAGGGCACTGCACCCAAAAACATCCGTGTACACATTATTCTCAAGTATGCATGGATCATTCTCCAGAATCGATCACATACTGGGCCACAAAACAAACATCAACAGATACATGAAAATCAAAATCATTCCAAGTATCTTCTCTGATCGTAAAGGCATCAAGCTAGAAATAAATCATGAAAAGAAAACAGGAACCCTCCCACTTCATGGAGATTGAAATCCACACTACTGGAAGACCACTGGACTAATGAGGAGATCAAAGAAGAAATTAAAAAAAAAATTACTTTGAGTTGAATGACAAGGAGGACACCACTTTCCAGAATGTATGGGATGCAGCAAAAGCAGTAATAAGAGGAAAATATATAGCAATACAGGCTCACATCAACAAACAAGAAAGAACTCAAATAAACAACCTAATGTCACATATACAAGAACTAGAAAAAGAACAACAAAAAAACCCTAAAGCCAGTATCAGAAAGGAAATAATAAAAATCAAAGCAGAAATAAATGAATTAGAAATTAAAAACAATCCAAAAGATCAATGAGACCAACAGTTGGTTCTTTGAAAAAATAAACAAAATAGACAATCCTCTAGCAAGGCTCACAAAGAAAAAATGGGAGAGAACACATATAAATAGGATTATAAATGAAACAGGAGAAATCACAACAGACTCAGTAGATAATCAGAGATTACAATGAACACTTATACGTAAACAGATTCAACAACCTAGAAGAGATGGAAAAATTCCTAGAACAATATAATAATCCAAGGCTGGACAAAGAAGAAATAGAACAACTAAACAGACAAATTACAAACAGCAAAATTGGAGCAGTAATCAAAGCACTCCCCAAAATCAAAAGCCCAGGCCCAGATGGCTTCGCAAATGAATTCTGCCAAATAATCAGCAGTGAATTAGTGCCTATCCTACACAAACTCTTTCAAAAATTTGAAAAAGAAAGAATACTACCAAATAAATTCTACAAAGCCAATATTACACTAATACCAAAATGCAACAAAGACAGCACAAAAACAAAAAAAAAAAGAAAAGAAAGAAATTATAGGCCAATCTCCCTAATAAACACTGACGCAAAAATCCTCAACAAAATCCTTGCCAACAGAATCCACCAATGAAACCATAAGATTATTCACCATGACCAAGTAGGATTTATTCCAGGGACACAAGGATGGTTCAACATCTGAAAATCAATCAATGTAATCCAAAACATCAACAAAGAGAAATATAAAAAAAATATGATAATACATAAAGGCCATCTATGACAAGCCCACAGACAATATCATTCTCAACAGTTGATAAGCTGAGAGCATTCCCCTTAAGATCTGGAACAAGACAAGGATGTCCACTCACCACTGCTTTTCAACATAATATTGGAAGTCCTAGCCAGAGCAATAAGACAAGAGAAATACATACAAGGAATCCAAATAGGCAAGGAAGAAATCAAAATATCACTATTTGCAGAAGATATGATAATATACATAGAGAACCCCAAAAACTCCACAGAAAAAAATAATTAAACTAATCAATCAGTTTAGTAAAGTGGCAGGATACAAAATCAATGCACAAAAATCAGTAAATTTCCTATATACAAACAATAAATCTGAAAAAGAAATCAAGAAAACCATTCCTTTTATTATTGAAACAAAAAAAAAATCAAATACTTGGGAATAAACCTAACAAAAGAAGCAAAGGACCTATACAAAGAAAACTATAAAACACCTTTAAAAGAACTAGAAGTAAACACAAAGAAATGGAAAGACATCCCCTGCTCATGGATTGGAAGAATTAACATCAAAATGGCCATACTACCAAAAGCAATCTACAGATTCAATGCTATTCCAATTAAAATTTCAATGTTGGGCCTCCCCGTTGGCACAGCGGTTGAGCGCTGGGTTGCGAAGCTGACTGCAGCCTATGTGGCAAAGATCAACAGCTGGGACTACATCAAATGAAAGAGCTTCTGCACAGTAAAAGAGACAATAGCCAAAACAAAGAGAAATCCCAGCGACTTGGAGAAAATTTTTGCACACAACACTAATGATAAAGGACTGATCACAAAAATTTACAAAGAGCTGATGATACTCAACAAAACAAAGAAAATAATCCAGTCAAAAAATGGGCAGAAGAGCTATAAAGAAACTTCTCCAAAGAGGAAATAAAAATGGCCAATAGGCATATGAAAAAATGTTCAACATCAGTTGCAATCAGGGAAATGCAAATCAAAACTACAATGAGATACCATCTCACACCAGTGAGAATGGCACATGTGGGTCTGCTACTCCTAGGCAGCCTATTCTGCTGCCATTTTATCACCTAAAGAAGGTCAAAGTGGTCCAGCCAGTTAGGAACAGGAGCCCAAACCCTTAAACCCTTCAGATCAAACAAGAGCACAAAGCTGGATCACACTGGGAAAGTTATGCATCACAAGGTATGCCCAGAATGCCCAGGGGCTGAGGACTGATGCATAACACATAGTCAGGACTTATACATCACAAGGTATGACCGGGAATGCCCGAGGGGCTGAGGACCAATGTATGACAAGAGACCCCAGAAGCTGATCAGTGGAGAGCCTTGTTGATAAGATTAGAACCATGGCTGGGAATTAGGGTATAGCATCAAGTAGATTAGAAGTGCCTGGAGGGCAGACTCACAATCCCTAATCTTCTACACCCTTCCCCTTTCTTTAATCTCCCTAATCGCCTGACAACCAATTATGTATGTCAATAAAAGGGCCAGGATCTTGCTCTTCAGCAGCATCCTGCATTATGTAGCCTGCTCCACGACTCCCGTTTGTCAGTGTGGTGTTGTCTGATGCAACAACACATATTAAAAAAACTAGCAACAACGAATGTTGGCGAGGATGTGGAGAAAAAGGAATTCTGCACTGCTGGTGGGAGTGCAAACTGGTGCAATCACTATGGAAAGCTATGTGGAGATTCCTCAACCTACTAAAGACAGAGCATCCATATGATCCAGCAATTCCACTCTTAGGTATTTTACCCAAAGGACACAGAAACATCAAGTCCAAAGAGCACCTGCACCCCTATGTTTATAGCAGCACTATTTACAATAGCTAAGCTTCGGAAACCACCCAAATGCCTAAAAATAGATGACTGGATCAAGAATATGTGATACATATACACAATGGAATATTACTCAGCAATCAAAACAGATAAACACATGCAATTTGCAGCAACATGGATGGAGCTGGAAGGGATCATGCTCAGCGAAATAAGCCGGAAAGAAAAAGAAAAATATGGATTGGTCTCACTCATAGCAGGAATCTAGAAAATCTAAATAAGGGACCAGGAAAAAGAATAACTATAAGAAAGAAAAAAATCACAATCAACAAACAACTATGAACCAGAGACACACTATGGGCGGGGGAGCGGAGGGGGGAAGGAGGGATTGGGGTCAAAATAAGGTGGTTGCAATTGTGTGGGGAATATAAAAATAAAATTAAAAATATATATAGTAAGCCATCACAATGTTGTGTCATCAAGTTGAGAATCATATTAAGGGGATCAGAAGTTGAAAGAAGAATCAACTCAATTTTGTTTTGAAAGGAACCTTAAAGGAAATGAAAAGCTCACTAAAGCATGCAACAGCAACTTGAGACGGTAGAAGAATCAGAAAACAAAGGTAATGAAGAAATATTAACAGAGCTTCACAAACTTTTGGGATTCTGTAGAGACAGGAACATGGCCATGGAGCAGGTTTGCTATGATCCAGCAGACCGGGTAAAGGAGGAGAGAGTCCTGGAGCCCTCAGTGGCTTTTGCAGGCTTTTATTGGGATTTACCTGGCACACGGCAGGCAGGAGTGCTGGGGGGGCCGGAGGCTGGCAGGCCTCCCAACCTCCAGCAAGTCTTCACTCTATCTGGGCTCTCTGGTGTTCTCTCTGCTTCTCTGCTTCTTTCTCAGCTTCTCCTTGTTCTACTTCTGTCTCGGCTTCTGCTCCTGTCTCCGCACCACCGCCCATAAAAGCCCAGTCTCAGCCCAGGTGAATCCCATCTACCTACGCCCACACCCTATTCCAGGTGCCCACCATCAGGCATGCATACGTGACCACAGGGTTCCTTCATCTATCCTAATGGTGGGAGGGCAGAAAAGCCTGATACTTTTTACGTTACACTACAGACTCTATCAGAAATGCCAACAGACACATAATGGAAACCTGTAGGGGCAGGAATGGACACAGTGCAGGTTTTCTGATCCAGCAGACTGGGCAAAGGAGGAGTCAGAGTCCTCAGTGGTTTTGCAGGCTTTTATTGGGATTACTGGGTACACTGCAGGCAGGGGCCCTGGGGGGCTGGTAGGCTGGCAGGCCTCCTAGCCCCCGGCAAGTCTTAACTCTATCTGGGCTATCCGGCCTTCTCTCTCTCTCTCTCTCTCTCTCTCTCTCTCTCTCTCTCTCTCTCTCTCGGCTTCTCCTTTGGCTTCTGCTGGCATCCCCGTGACGCTGCCCTTAAAAGCCCAGCCTTAGCCCAGGTGAATCCCATCTACCTATGCCCAAACCCTGTTCCAGGTGCCCATCATCAGGCATGCATTCAGGACCACAGGGTTCTGTCATCTATCCTAATGGCAGGAGGGCAGAAAAGCCTAACATTTTCTTTACGCTACAGTCTACCCCCTCCGGGTTTTCTGCCATATAGTCTTCAAAACCCCACAAAAAGACAGAATGAAATAGAAAGTATATTTCAAGAAATAAAGTTTTTGATGAAAAATATTGATCTACACACCCAAGAAGCTCAGCAAACTCCAAGTAGGACAAACTCAAAGAGTTTACACTTAAACATAATACAGCAAGTTTTTTTTTTTTTTTAAGGAAAATACAAAGGAATAACCTTGTAAGCAATAAATGAAAAGTAATTCATTGTAAACAATAGATCTAAATACTATTAAACATTAACTTTTCAGAAACCAGGAAGGCCAGAAGTCAGTGGGGTAACATATACAAAGTGCAAACACAAGGCAACCAAGAATTTTACAATGCAACTCCATTATTTAAAAATGTAGGGTAAATTAAAAAATTTTTCAGCAAAAATAAATAAATAAAATAGTTTTCTCTTAGTAAACTTGTCCTATAATAAACATTATGGAGATTCCTTAAGACTAAAAAAAAAAAGATAATAGATGTTAATTCATATCCACGAAGGGAAATAAGCAGGGCCAGCAAAGATAATTTTATGTCATTATAAAAACTAGTAAGGACATTTATTTATGTATTTGTTTATTTTTTGTTTGTTTCAAGACAGAACACAAATTTTATTGATTTTAAAACTCTAATTACAACAGAGCTCCTAACAATGTGTCCTTAGAACATGGTAATTATCTGAACAGTCTTATCAACTATGAACTGTATTACATTTGGACCCACTTAAAAAATTATCCACTAGAAGACATTCCCATTTTATTCTACCCCTTATTAAAGAGAACTTCATGAACAAGTTAGTCTCCACATGTTCACCTGCCACTATCACACATTATTCCCTCTACTTGCAAAAGTTCTTAGCAAGGTCACCAGTGACCAAGCTACTGAATACCAAGTCCTAAGATCAATTTTCAGTCACAACCTTCCTTGACCTCTCAGCAATATCTGACACAGTTGGTGATACTTTCTTCCTTGAAATCCTTTCTTTCTACCTTACTGGCTTGCTCAGTTTCTCAGTTTCATTTGCTAACTCAATGGTGTGCAACCATCCCAGGTTGGGCAGATTCACTGTTGATTCTCTCAAATGTAAAGAGGATTTTTTTTTGGCACCTATTATCATTTTATAGGCCTTTAATAATGAAGCAGGGAACCAGACACAGACAAACTAACAGGGAGCAACTGGGCCCCCAGCCTCAGAGTGATGCAGCTGAGGAGCCCTTTTTTAATCCCTCTCTTCTCAGCCCAGGTGTAGGGGCAGGAATGGACATGGTGCAGTTTTTCTAGGATCCAGCAGACCGGGTAAAGGAGGAGTCAGAGTCCTCAGTGGTTTTGCAGGTTTTTATTGGGATTACCAGGTACATGGCAGGCAGGGGTACTGGGAGGCTGGGAGGCTGGCAGGCTTCCCAGCCCCAGCAGGTCTTCACTCTGGGCTCTCCGGCTTTCTCTTGGTTTCTGCTTCTCTTGCTTCTCTCTCGGCTTCTGTTCATACTTGGCTGATTTTTTGGCTTCTCTTTTGGCTTCTGCTGGCATCCCCGTGATGCCTCCCTTAAAAGCGCAGTCTTAGCCCAGGTGAATCCCATCTACCTCTGCCCACACCTTATTCCAGGTGCCCGCCATCAGGCATGCATTCAGGACCACAAGGATCCATCATCTATCCTGATGGCGGGAGGGCAGAAAAGCCTGACATTTTCTTTACCTACACCAGGTATTCATATTTACACATGAACATACCTGCTCTCCGGTCCAGGTATCCATAATTACACATGCTTGTACTCACACCCATGCCTCCTGACTCCCAGCATACTAGAAGAACCGCAAGACCACAGGTGGTGGTTGTAGAGGCTAGTGGTTCAAGGGCAAAGAAAAGCCTGATTAACTCCTGTAGGGTAAGGTAAAAGATATCAGGCTTTTCTGCCCTCCCGCCATTAGGATTGATGATGGATCCCTGTGGTCCTGAATACATGCCTGATGGTGGGCACCTGGAGTGGGGTGTGGGCATACATAAGTGGATACACCTGCGTGGAGAGACTGGGCTCATAAGGGCAGCTTCAAAGGCACGCCAGAAGAACCACGAGAAGAACTACGAGAAGAGCAGAGAGCAGAGAAACAGAGAGAACGCCAGAGGCCAGAGAGCCCAGATAGAGTGAAGACTTGCTGGGGGCTGGAAGGCCTGCCAGCCTCCTGGACCCCTAGCCCCCCTGACTGCTGTGTACCTGGTTGTAAGGTAAAGAAAATGTCAGGCTTTTCTGCCCTTCCGCCATCAGGATAGATGATGGATCCTTGTCCTGAATGCATGCCTGATGGCGGGCACCTGGAATAGGGTGTGGGCATAGGTAGATGGTATTCAGCTGAGCTAAGACTGTGCTTTTAAGGGCGGCATCACGGGGACACCAGTAGCAGCAGTGGAAGCCGAAGCAGAAGCCGAAAGAGAAGCCGAGAAGCAGCAGAACGAATGCTAGAGAGCCCAGATAGAGTGAAGACTTGCTGGGGGCTGGGAGGCTGGCAGCCTCCCAGCACCCCCAGCCAGCACCCCTGCCTGCCATATGCCTGGTGAACCCTAATAAAAAACCTGCAAAACTACTGAGGACTCTGACTCCTCGTTTACCCGGTCTGTATGGGATCAGAAAACCTGCACTGTGTCTATTCCTGACTTTACACTGTTAAATCCCAATAAAAGCCTGAAAAGCCACTGAGGGATCTGAGGACTCCCTCCTTTACCCCGACTAGTCAGATCATAGAGATCCTGCCCTGTGTCCTCCTGCCCCCTACAACTCCATTTTCCCTACACTCAATACTCATAAGCAGTAAGCTACAGCTCTCACCACTCAGCTTCCGGCCAGGCCACAGACACGTCTCTGGCAGAAGACACCTAGTACCTGGATTTCAACCTAATTCTCTGACCCAAAGACAAACCCACCACCCACATCTTGGGCTTAAGCCTCTCTGCCTCGCCCTCTTGCTGCAGCCAGCAAGGAGCGTTGTCCCCGCACCACCCCCTCCTTCCCTCACTCTGGGGTCCAGTTTCCCAACACCAGTAGACATGCTGAGGTACCCCTTGGTGGGCATGGGGCAGGGGTGGTGTGGGAGGCCGAGCATAGGCAGGGTTGCCTCGGGGCGTCAGACTGGCCCAGGCCTCACCTGTACCAGGAGGGAAGGACAGTCACACCTGAGGACCCTCACTGCTACTGTCCCCTTGGACAACAGCTCCAGAGGGAAAGTCCAACTCAGGGCGAATACAATAAAGACACTGTAGTATTAGGAAGGCACAGAGCAGGTTCTCTATGGATCCAAGCAGATGAGTAAAGGACAATCTGGTGTCCTCAGTGGCTTTTTAAGGCTTTTAATGATCTTACTACACCATTTGTGGTGAGGTAACTAGGTGCAGGGCATCAGGGAAGGGGGTAGGCAGGAGGCTGGGAGGTCTCCTCATCCTTGCTGGGGAAATCTTTACTCTTTGGGCTCTCTATGGTATAGTCTCATGATCGCTCCCTCTCATAGTCATATATAAGGGCAGGACACAGTGCAGGTTTTCTATGATCCAGCAGACCAGGTAAAGGAGGAGTCAGAGTCCTCAGCGGTTTTTTTTGCAGGTTTTTTATTGTGATTACCTGGTACACAGCAGGCAAGGGTGCTGGGGGGCCGGGAGGCTGGCAGGTCTCCCAGCCCCCAGCAAGTCTTCACTCTTTCTGGGCTTTCCATCCTTCTCTTGGCTTCTGCTTCTCTTGCTTCTCTCTCGGCTTCTGCTGCTGCTTCTCAGCTTCTCTTTAGCTTTTACTTGGTGTCCCTGTGATGCCACCCTTAAAAGCACAGTCTCAGCCCAGGTGAATCCCATCTACCTCTGCCCACACCCTACTCCAGGTGCCCGCCATCAGGCATGCATTCAGGACCGCAAGGATCCATCATCTATCCTGATGGTGGGAGGGCAGAAAAGCCTGACTTTTTTCATGGCTCCACCATCTTTCCAGTCTTTCCATCCCTCTCTGCTAACCCCGCCACACTGTCCTCTACTGCCCCCATCCTCTGTGACAATGCCCTTATATCCCAGCCTCCAGGCTCAGGTATGCACACTTATTCATGCCCATACCATCCTTCAGGTGTCCACCATCAGGCATGCATACCCCAAGTCCATGCTCCCAAGTGCCTCTTGCATTTAAGGCTGCAGGGTATAGCCAGAGGCCAAATGATGCAAAAAGCCTGAACAATCTTCATTTATCCTACAGATACCTACTTAAAATAAGAACATGAATAACAAATAAAAAGAGTAAGACAGATTTAGAAAGAGAAATATCAAAGTGGCATATGTACAGACTAAGTTTTGTTTATTTTTTTAAAGATTTATTCATGCATACAAGAGCTGGGGTATAGGCCAGAGATGCTGAGGATAAGAGTATTCACCAGAGTGGGGAACAGAACAGGCAGATTGACTGAAGTACAATGCTGAGAGGAGCAGCAGGTGAGTCAGGAGAGGTCTGCTGCACCATGTGGGTTGCTCCCTGGCCGGCTGGGGATCAAATTTGTGCTGCAGATTGCTTCATAGCATGGTATTTAACCCCTCACACCACCAGGGAGGCCCTGTACATCCTAAATTTTTACAAATTACTTCAAATCTAAAAGAATAAATGCTACAAGGAATGGATAAAATAAACAAAAGAAGTCATATTTTACGTATAAGCTTTCTTAAAATGCACAATTAAATTTTAAAGAATGTATAACCCCCTGGTGGCTCAAGGGGTTAAGATGCAGCACTATGAAGCTACCTGCAGCCACTACAGCATGAGTTCAATCCCCGGTCAGGGAGGTGAACTACATGGTGCAGCAGACCTCTCATGCCTCACCTGCTGCTCCCCTCAGCAGCATATTTCAATGGATTTGCCTGTTCTACTCCCCATTTTGTCTCTGGTGAAACCTCTTACACCCCACACCTCTTGCGTATACCCCAATTCTTGTATGCATAGATAAATAAATCTTAAAAAAAAGGGAATAATTGGTTGAAAGTAAAGGGATAACAAAGACATACACTATGCATACAGTCATCAAAATAGAGTTGGGTATCTGTCACTGAAAATATTATTAAAAGCAAAGACTGTGGGGCCTCCCAGGGTGGCGCAGCAGTTGAGCGCTGGGCTGCGAAGCTGCTCACAGCCTCTGCAGTGCCGGTTCAATCCCTGGCTGCCGGCGAGGGTCCCACATGGCACGACAGACCTCTCCTGCCGCCCGATGCTCCCCTCAGCAGTGTACTTCGGTCCTGCTGCCTATTCTACTCCCTGCTCTGGCTCTGGTGAATCCTCTCACCCTCCTGCACTTCTGACTGTACCCAGTGCTTTTATAAATAAATAAATAAATCTTTAAAATAAGGAAAAAAAAAGCAAAGACTGTAACAAAAATCATTTATAAATGATAGCAGGGACAGTTTAACATGACAATAAGTTCAATAGGTAAAGAAGTTCAAAAAAGCATAAACCTATATGTTTGTAAAGGAAAGACCTAAATTATATGAAGCAAAAAGTAATAATTAACACGAGAAATATTTTAATAATTATAGTAAGACACCTCAATATCCCAGTTTCAATAATGAGTACAATTACTAAACAAAAGAGCAATAATGAAATAGAAGAATTGCAGAAATCTTTAAACCAACTGAACTTAAAGATTATAAAACACATTACTCCAAACAGCACAAATCACAAACCATTCATCATGATATAAAACAAAAACCTTAGAAATGATTAAAACCATTCAAAAATGTCATTTGACAAAAATAATTTACTTAGATTAGTATTTTTAAAATTAGTAAATACATGGCAGTAAAAAGGAGAAAAAAATAAATCTGTACTACAAGAAATAATAAAATGAGTTCTTTGGATTGAAATAATAGGATACTAAAGATTAATATAGAACCACAGAGAGGCGGAGCAACATGGCGGCGAGGAGACGCTGCGAGTAAGATATCCCATTTAAAAAAAAGTTAATAGGGAGGAAAAGTGGCAGGTCCCAGTGAGAACTGGGACACGGAAGATAAACGGATGACTCCAGCAAACTACCCGAAGAAGAAAGTTGCCAGAACCCTGTACCCCTCCCCCACCCACAAAGTTGGCACTCTTGGACCAACAGAAAGGAGGAAATAAAAAACAAACTAAAACGACCAGCAAGAACAAACTATGCATCAAGCATCAAGCGGGACTGTGAGTGGAAAGGAACTATTTCAGCCACCACACCCCGTGAACGGGAGCTGTGGAGAACTCTGCAGGATTCGCCACGGCGGTGAGTGAACGGCTCCTGGTGCCATTAGAGAACAACAGAGACCCCCAGAGATCTGCACACAGTCCCAGGCCGGCTGGTAAGCTTGTGCAGAAAAGCAGCGCGTTTAAAAAAGCAAACGCTAATCGCGGCTGCCCAGGTCCCCACGCCTGCGACCTAGGTTTGCAGGGAGACACACGGGGGGGCCCTCACTGGGGTGAACGTCCCTCACTGAGTAATCAGAAACCAGGCACCCAGACACGGGAGTGGGGTGCAAAAGGCGCCACTGAACTGGGCTACAGCCTGCATCCTGGACCTGAGGGCTTTGGAACTGAGACCTGGGGCACAAAATTCGGGGTGTGGGTCCTCCATGTCAGTGGGGCACAAGGCAGACACAGCACCCCAAAGCTGTTGAGGTTTTCCCTACCATTCCCACTCTGTTCCCTGACCCACGGGGTGAAAAAAAATAAACAGCTCCCCAAGAACAATAGGAGAGATCTCTGGCGCCACCTAGCTTGAAACCGGCAGAAGGCTCCTGGAGGAGCCCGTAGACAGCCGGGAAGTTAGCCCACCCCAGACCCCTTCAGACCAGCAGTCTGAGCCCACAGGGGGAGCAGGCACCTATGGCTGGGGCAGACGGGGCACGCAGAAGAATGTGCCTGAGAGCAGATGCACAGGGAGGGCATCCCGCATCACCATTTTAGAACAGGGACATTTCTTCAGTAAAGACTGCCTGCAGTAGGCTCCCTCAGGAGCCAGAGGTGAGCAGGGAAGCTCGCGCACGCCAGGCCTCTTCTGGCCTGCAGTCCAAACCCAGAGGGGGAGCAGGAACCCACCGCCGGGCAGACCAAGCACATAGGGGAGTGTGTCCCCACATCGGCATTTTAGAACAGGGACTTTTCTTCAGTAAAGACTGCTTGAAACAGACAGATGGCTCCTAGAGGAGCCAGAGGGGAGCGAAGAAGCTCACCCAAGATGCCGGCCAGTCCGAGCAACACAGTATCCCAATGCATACGACAAATTAGAAAACAGACAGTAAGGAGTAGAAGAACCACACGCAACCTAGTAACTCCTCAGGAAAAAAGCACACCACACAAAAAAAAAAAAAAAAAACACCCCCCAGATTGCAACGACAGTAACTTGGAAGAACTTCTGAGCCTTCCAGAACATAATTTAAAATTTCCATGATTAAAACAATGACAGAACTCATAAAGGAAAACAATGATCAGAAGAAGGAAATTGAGTCCCTAAAGAGGGAAAACAATGGTCAGAAGAATGAAATTGAGTCCCTAAAGAGGGAAGCAAAAGAAACGCAGGAGATCAAAGAATTAATGGAGGAACTAAAGAACTCTGGGAAAAGCAATGAAAGCAGAATAGATCAAATGGAAGAACGAATAAGTACTCTTGAAGACACAGAAATAAAAAGAACCAAAACAGAAAAGGAAAGAGAAATACGAAGGAAAAAGAACGAAGAAAGACTTTGGGAAATATATGACTCCATGAGGAAAGGAAATATAAGAGTTACAGGAATACCAGAAGGAGAGGAGAGAGATGTAGGAACAGAGAAAATATTCAAAGAGATAATTGAAGAGAACTTCCCAAATGTGAAGAAGGAGATGAAAATTGATATACAAGAAACAAGAAGAACACCGAACGTCCACGACGAAAGGAAAAATACAGCAAGACACTTAATAGTAAAGCTCCCAAGAATCCAGGACAAGGAAAAAATAATGAAGCTTACAAGAGGGAAGAAACAGATAATATTCAAAGGAAAACCAATCAGACTGACATCAGACTTCTCTGAAGAAACACTATGGGCAAGGAGAGAGTGGAGGGACATAGTCAACAGACTCCAAGAAAACAGATGCCAACCAAGAATACTCTATCCCGCAAAGCTCTCCTTCCTCTATGAAGAAAGAATAAGGACCTTCCCAGACAAACAGAAACTCTGGAATTTCATTAAGACTAAACCCCCACTCCAAAAAATACTACAAGGAATCCTAAAGCCAGAACCTCAGAGGGACGAATAACAATGAAAGAAGGCCCCCAAAAAAAGTTATTAAAAGGATAAATAAATAAAATCAAAGGAAAGACAAACACAATGGCAAATACAGATGCTAACATATCAATATTAACTCTAAATGTAAATGGACTAAACTCTTCAATAATAAGACACAGAGTTGCAGCCTGGATTAAGAAACAAAATCCAACCTTTTGCTGTCTCCAGGAAACACATTTAGCTACAAAAGATAAAAATAGACTCAAAGTTAAAGGATGGAAAGCAAACCTACAAGCAAATGGACCAAAGAAGAAAGCAGGAACAGCTATACTTATATCAGATATAACAGATTTCAAACTCAAAAAAAATAAAAAGAGACCCCAATGGTCACTACATTATGATCAATGGGACAATACTTCAAGAAGAAATAACACTCATTAACATACACTCACCAAATGAAGGAGCACCAAAATATATCAGACCACTGTTGTCATCTCTGAAAACAGACATCAGAGAAAACACATACGTAGTGGGAGACTTCAACACACCACTATCAACAATGGAAAGATAAACAAGACAAAAATTAAGCAAAGAAACTAAAGCTCTAAATAAGGACCTAGAGCATTGGGGCTTAACAGATATCTATAGAACACTAAACCCCCAAAAAAATGGAGTACACATTTTTCTCAAGCGCAAACGTATCATTCTCCATGATCAATCACATACTGGGGCACAAGACAAACATAAACAGATATACCAAGATTGAAACATACCAACCATCTTTTCTGACCATGAAGGCATCAAACCAGAAATAAACAATTAAAAGAAGGCAAGGAACTTACCTACCTCATGGAGATTAAAAACCACACTACTGGAAGACCACTGGACTAATGAGATCAAAGAAGAAATTAAAAAATTCTTTGAATTGAATGACAAGGAGGACACCAATTTCCTAAATGTATGGGATGCAGCAAAAGCAGTAATAAGAGGAAAATATATAGCAATAGAAGCTCACAACAAGAAACAAGAAAGAACTCAAAGAAACAACCTAATCTCGAAGCTCAAAGAGCAAGAAAAAGAACAACAAAAAAACCCAAAACCAGTAGAAGAAAAGAAATAATAATAACCAAAGCAGAAATAAATGAAATTGAAACTAAAAAAACAATCCAAAAGATCAATGAAACCAAGAGCTGGTTCTTCGAAAAAAATCAATAAAGTAGACAAACCCCTAGCCAGGCTCACAAGGAAAAAAGGGAGAAAGCACAAATAAACAGGATCATCAATGAAAGAGGAGAAATCACAACGGACACAGCAGAAATCAAAAGAATAATCAGTAACTACTATGAACAGTTATATGGAAACAAGTTCAACAATCTAGAGGAGATCGACAAATTCCTACAACTCTACAATCACCCAAAGCTAGAAAATGAAGAAATAGAACACCTAAACAGACCAATTACAAGCAGCGAAATTGAAATGGTAATCAAAAACCTCCCCAAAAACAAAAGCCCAGGACCTGATGGATTTACAAATGAATTCTACCAAACATTCAGAATTAGTGCCTATCCTTCACAAACTCTTTCAAAAAACTGAGAAGGAAGGGACAATACCAAATACATTCTATGAAGCCAACATTACACTAATACCAAAACCAAACAAGGATAACACAAAAAAGGAAAACTACAGGCCAATCTCCCTAATGAACACTGATGCAAACATCCTCAATAAAATTTTAGCTATCAGAATCCAACAATGTATCCATAAGATAATTCCCCATGACCAAGTAGGATTCATTCCAGGGACACAAGGGTGGTTTAACATCTGAAAATCAATCAACGTTATCCAACACATCAACAAAAAGAAATATAAAAAACATATGATAATATCAATAGATGCTGAGAAATCTTCCGACAAAGTGCAACACCCATTCATGATAAAAGCCCTTGGAATTTTTGGGATACAAGGAACATACCTCAACATCATAAAGGCCATCTATGACAAGCCAACAGCCAGTATCATTCTCAATGGTGAAAAGCTGAAAGCAATTCCATTAAGATCTGGAACAAGACAAGGATGTCCACTCTCACCACTGCTTTTCAATATTATAATGGAAGTCCTAGCCAGAGCAATAAGACAAGAGAAAGACATACAAGGAATCCAAATAGGAAAAGAAGAAGTCAAACTATCACTATTTGCAGATGATATGATAATATACATAGAGAACCCCCAAAACTCCACAGAAAAACTAATTCAACTCATCAATCATTTCAGTAAAGTGGCAGGATACAAAATCAACATGCAATAGTCAGTATCCTTCCTATACACAAACAATAAATCTGAAGAAGAAGAAATAAAAAAAAAAGTCCCTTTTATTATCAAAACAAAACAAAATCAAATATTTGGGAATAAATCTAACAAAAGAGGTAAATGACCTATACAAAGAAAACTATAAAAAATACTGTTAAAAGAAATAGAAGAAGACACAAAGAAATGGAAAGACATCCCCTACTCATGGATTGGGAGTAAAAACATTATTAAAATGGCCATCCTACCAAAAGCAATATACAGATTCAATGCTATTCCAATCAATATTTCAATGTCATTCTTCAAAGAAATAGAACAATTATTGATGAAATTCATATGGAATCACCAACAACCCCGAATAGCCAAAGCTCTCCTGAAAAAAAAAGAAGGGAATGGAGGCATCACACTCCCAGACTTCAAACTATACTACAAAGCCACAATCATCAAAACTGCATGGTATTGGAACAAGAACTGACATACAGACCAATGGAATCAAATAGAAAATCCAGAAATAAACCCACAGATTTATGGTCAACTAATCTTTGACAAAGGGCCAAAGACTATGCATTGGAGCAAAGAAAATTTGTTCAATAAATGGTGCTGGGAAAACTGGGTCGCTACATGCAAAAGAATGAAGCTTGACCACTACCTCTCACCATACACAAAAATCAACTCAAAATGTATTAAAGAACTAGACATAAGACCTGAAACCATAAAATACATAGAAGGAAATAAAGGTGAAACACTACGTGATATTCACATCAAAGACATCTTTACAGACACATCACCCAAAGCAGTGATAGTGAAGGCAAAGATCAACAGCTGGGACTACATCAAATTAAAGAGCTTCTGCACAGCAAAAGAGACAATAACAAAAACAAAGAGAAACCCCACCGACTGGGAGAACATTTTTTCACACAACACCAATGATAAAGGACTGATCACAAAAATCTGCAAAGAGCTGATGAGACTCAACAACAACAAAGAAAATAATCCAGTCAAAAAAATGGGCAGAAGAGCTAAAAAGAAACTTCTCTGAAGAGGAAATGCAAATGGCCAACAGGCATATGAAAAAATGTTCAACATCACTTGTCAGCAGGGAAATGCAAATCAAAACTACCACGAGATACCATCTTACACCAGTGAGAATGGCACTTATTAAAAAAACTAGCAACAACAAATGTTGGCAAGGGTGTGGAGAAAAAGGAACTCTTCTGCACTGTTGGTGGGAGTGCAAACTGGTCCAACCACTATGGAGAGCTATGTGGAGATTTCTGGACCTACTAAATATAGAGCTTCCATATGATCCAGCAATTCCACTCCTAGGCATTTACCCAAAGGACACAGAAACATCAATTCCAAAGAAAACCTACACCCCTATGTTTATAGCAGCACCATTTACAATAGCTAAGCTTTGGAAACAGCCCAAATGCCCAAAAATAGATGACTGGATCAAGAAGATGGGGTACATATATACCATTGGATATTACTCAGCATTCAAAAAAGATAAACACATGCAATTTGCAGCAACATGGATGGCGCTGGAAGGGATCATGCTCAGCGAAATAAGCCAGAAAGAAAAAGAAAAATACCGGATGTTCTCACTCATAGCAGGAATCTAGAAAACTTAAATAAGGGACCAGGAAAATGAATAACTATAAGAAAGTGAAAATCAAAATCAACAAAAAACTATGAACCAGAGACACATTTTGCGGGGTGGGGGGCAGGAGGGGAGGGATTGTGGTCAGAATGGGGTGGTTGCAATTGTATGGGGAATATAAAAAAAATATAGAACCACAAAAGTAAATGTAATGTACCAACCAGGATAAATTTACAGATATATATACAAAATATTTTTTTTACAGATTTATTTATTTATTTATACAAGAACTGGGTATAATCAGAAGCGCAGGAGGGTGAGAGCATTCACCAGAGCCAGAGCAGGGAGTAGAACATGCAGAAGGACCTAAGTACACTGCTGAGGGGAGCAGCGGGTGTGGCAGGAGAGATCTGGGCGCCATGCGGTCACTGACAGCCTGGGATCCAAATGGTGCTGCAGAGGCTGTGGGCAGCTTCACAGCCCAGCGCTCAACCGCTGCGCCTTAGGGGAGGCTCTATACACAAAATATTTTAGAAAATAGCAAACATGTGTTCAGGTGAATGATAATGAAAACAAATACTGGCAAATATATGAAATGTAACTAAAAAAGTGCTTGAAGGAAATGCATGCATCATAAGCACATATGTAATAATATTTAAATGCCAGAAACATAAACTTTTACTTTAATAAAGTTTAAAAAATGAAACTTACACAAAACATTCAAAAAGAAGTAAATGACTAAAATCAGAGTGCAAACAAATGAAATAAAAAATAAAAATATCAATTTTTTGATATCAACAATATCAACAGAATATCAACAAAGCCAAAAGTTGGTCCTTCGCATAAGATCACAAAATCTACAAAATCTACAAGCCTTTAGCTAGACACAATAAGAAGAGAAAAACCTCAAATTATTAACATAATCTATGAAAGGGCAAGTATCATTACCAACATAGGAGAAATAAAAATAATTTTAAAAAAATTGAACAACTGAATGAAAAAATTTGAAAAAATTGTGAAATTTACAAATCTTAGATACATAAAGTACAAGTGACTACAGAAAAATAGAAAAATCTGTACAATGTAGACATAGAAAAATCTGAATATACAGGAAAAATTAGGTAGCTGAACTGATAATTTAATCCACCAGGAAAAGTCAAGGTACAGTTAAATCACTGATGAATTCTACTGAACACTTGAAAAAGAACTGATACTAATTATTATAGCTTGAATATGTGTTTGTCTGCTTTCCCATACCTTAGTCTATATACAAAAATTAAACTAAAATGGATTGAAAATGTAAATATGTGAACTAAAATTTTTAAACTCTTTAAAGAGTTAGATGTGGCAATAGAGTCTTAGCTGTGACACCAAAATCACAGACAACCAAGGGAGAAAAAAATAAAAACAGATTTCAGGCTTCCCTGGTGATACAAGCGGTTAAGTCTCAGCATTATGAAGCTATCACTATCCACTGCAGCAGGAGTTCCATCCCTGTTGGGCCAGGGATTAAACCTATATGGTGCAGAAGACCTCTCCTGTCTAGCCTGCTGCTTCCCTCAGCAGTGTATTTCAGTCAATTTGCTTGTTCTGCTCACAACTCTTTCTCTGGTGAATCCTCTCATCTCCCCTGGCACCTCTGGCCTATGCCCCAACTCTTGTAGGCACAAAGAAATAAAATAAAATTAAAAAAAAAACATTCATCATGGCCTCCCTGGTGGTGCAAGGGGTTAAGACACAACCTATGAAGCTACCAGCAGCCACTGCAGCATGAGTTCAATCCCCGGCCAGGAAGCTACCCACATGGTGCAGCAGACCTCTTCTGACTCACATGCTGCTCACCTCAGCAGTGTATCTCAGTCAATCTGCCAGTTCTGTTCCCCACTCAGTCTCTGGTGAATTCTCTTACCCCCCATATCTCTGGCATGGACCCCAGTTCTTGTATGCATAAAGAAATAAATCTTTAAAAGAAATCATCAAAGCTAAAAAATATTGTGCTACAAATAATGCCATCAATAAAATGGCAAGATAGTCCACAGAAAGGGTAAAGAAGTTTATGTCTCATATTGAGAATACATTGATTTATTATCACTTAACAATGAAAAGACATACAGCCCAATTTTAAAGAGTGAACAAGGATCTGAATATTTGTTTTTAAAATATATACAAATTACCATTAATACATGAAAAGATAATTAATATCATTAGCCATTAGAGGAATACAAATCAAAACCACAATGAGATACAATTTCACACCGTCTAGGATGACTATAATCAAAAAGACAGATAAGAACAGGTGTTGGTGAGAATATGGAGAAATTGGAAACTTATAAACAACTGTTTGGAATGTAAAATAGAACAGAGCTTGGCAGTTTATCAGGATGAGGAACTAAGGATATAGTTACCATATAACTCAACTCCTAAGTATCTATTTACATTTCCAGTTATCTAAGAGTAATGAAAAAAATACATCCACTTGTATAACTTGTATAAATTTTCAAAGACTTATTCACTGACTAAAAAGTGGAAACAGACAATTGTTCACCAGTTGATAAACAAATAAACAAAAATGGTATGTTCTTACCATGGAATATTATCTATCCATAAATAGGTATTGGATAATGATACATACTGCAATATGAACTTATAAAGCATCAAGTTATGTGAAAGAAGCTAGATACAAAAAGTACTTATTTTGAATGACTCCATACCTGAAAGTGTCCACAATAAAAGAGTACATAGTGTTAAGGGATGGAAGGTAAAAATCTCCAATCTAGTGTGTGACTGTCTGAATTCTATCTCCTGACATTTTGATCTTGGATTGGTGGCAGATGGCAGATGGTATCAGGAAAGAGCAGCGTCACCATTGGGATTTTAAAAAGACTGAGCATGGGCTGGCAACACTCTTCTTCCATGCTTGTCCTCAGTATTGACTCAAACAGCTGTCCTCTTTGCAATACGGCTCCAGCTTGGAGTCTGCCCTTGGATGTCACTGTCTTGCCACTTGCAACTTCAGCTTGAACTTCATTCTCTATTCAGTGGGAAAACATTGTGCAACTTTGTCTTGTGGATGCTCTGTGGGGTAGGACAGATGGCAGTTGGCCATGTGCTGGCCAATAATTTTTCATTCCTTTATTTCACTCTATTTTCCCTTTTCCTTTCCCTCCATGTAAATAAAGACTTTTGTTTCACCTTGTATCTGCTTTTGAATTGTATCTTTTATTCTTCAGCTTATCAGTAAGAACCCACAAACTGGGTTCCTCTTTCCTCTGTGTTTATCCCATTTCAGCTCAGTGCTTGCCCAGTGATTGCATTTGGGAGGGATGAAGAGTGGATGTTGAAGTATTTTGATTTTTTATTGGCTAATAAATGTGTTCTAAAAATAGGTTTCATTGATTTTTGGGTAATTAGTAAATAAACTTCATAATTTTATGGGTAAATTCAATGTGTGAATTTAATTTTAATAAATCTTTTCATGCACACACCCAAAGACCATTCGGAGGCACTCACATTTTGAAGGCAGCAGTAAATTGCCAATGGTCAGTAATTCCCATTAAATTCCTGAGTTTGAGGACTTCAATCACCAACACTCTCTTAGACACTGTTCTTAATGAAAGAGAGGGATCAGTTCTGGGCCCAGCAAGAGAGTGCACGTTTTCTGTCAGCCTGACAGAGTCAACCTACCAGGGTTCCGATCTGTATTTTCACTTATGTTTGGAAGCTAGTATTGCAGGTATCCCTGGAAACCATTAGTTTGGAAACAACTGGATAAGTAGTGCAGTTCTGTTGAAGTCATGTCTGCTTCTGTGTGATACAAATCACTTAGCAATTCTGCATTTATATGATGTGAGCTAAAACCAGGGAGAGAAGGACATAATTTGGCTATGAGGGATTTTTATACCTTTGTTGTTGTTAGAATTAGAAGGCTTAATGTTTTAGTCATAGTTGAAAAAATATTTATCTACTTACTTCTTTGATTTTTCAAAGAGAAAATTGAAATCTGAAATCTGAAATCTAAATAAGCAACTCTTAAATCTGATCCCTGAGATTATTTTATTTCTAGATTGTATAAGTATACAGATTATGCTGTGCTGTATGATTCAAAAAATAATATTCTCTGAATGTCCTTTATTTATCTTCATTTTGCCCAGCTTCCTGTTTTTACAACTCTATTTTTAATTTCTGGGATTGTTGTAAAGTGACCTTTATGGATAGCTGATTTTTTTGGAAACATCATTAGCAGAAGTATCACAAATAGTCATGTTGTAGGGTGTCTATGTTTGCCATACCTTCACTGGTCAGATCTCATGGGATATCTCTGGAATCTGTGCTAAGTTGGAATGCTGGCTTTAAGAATTTAACAAGTTTTTTCACCACATCCTCACCAACATGTGCTGTTTCTTGTTTTTTTTGATATATGTCATTCTTAGTAAGGTGGTATCTCAATGTGGTTTTGATTTGCATTTCCCTGATTATAAGGGATGTTGAACATTTTTTCATATGCCTGTTGGCCATTTGCATTTCCTCTTTGGAGAAATGTCTTTTAAGTTCTTATGCCCATTTCTTTTCTTTTCTTTTTTTTAAAGATTTATTTGCATTAAACAAGAGCTGGGGTACAGGCCAGAGTTGCGGGAGGGTGAGAGGATTCACCAGAGATAGAGCAGGAAGCAGAACAGGCAGAAGGACCGAAAGCATTGCTGAGGGGAGCAGCGGGCTAGACAGGAGAGGTCTGCCTCGCCATGTGGATTCTCCCTGGTCAGCCGGGAATCAAACCGGCACTGCAGAGGCTGCAGACAGCTTCACAGCGCTGTGATCAACCCACTGCGCCATCAAGGAAGCCCTCTTCTGCCCATTTCTTGACTGGATTATTTTGTTTTTGTTGAGTCGAAGGAATTATGCTGAGTGAAATAAGCCAGAAAGAAAAATTAACAATGATGTAAATAATAAAAAAAAATAAAAAATGAGAAAAATAATTTAACAAGTTTTTCCTTAGAGGTCAAGAAGAAATACTGTGTAAAACACAGATCTTCTTGAATATTCATCCAAAATGTGGTCTCAATAGCTGAAATCAGAGCAGCATTAAGGGGAGATGATCCTGTTACCCTGCTAGGATATTCTGTAACCAGATTTGTTACTCCCTAGTACTGAAGTCTTGGTGATGAAAATGCTCTTCATTAGAATGCATTAGTATCTGAAAAACTATAACTGTTGCACTAATCTCTGATATAGGACTGAGTCCTGAATAAGAGAACTTCCATGGATTAGGATTGTGAGTGTGACTAGAAGTCCTTTGCTCAGGGTTTAGATTTCAACTTAAAAAAAAAGGAAAAATAGATAACCTTTGCACATAAAAACTAATGTAGGGAAAATTGACTCAGATAAAAATCTTAGAAATCTACTCTATTGGCTTTATATAATATTCATTATTTTAATTTTCTTGTTCGTTTCTATTTCTGTGGAAAAATGGATCTGTGTGAATGTGCTCTCTCCAGTGGTGGATAATTGCAGCGTATATGTTCCATCCTATAACCAGGCTGAGGGAAAAATAGTCCAAGGAAAAGCGTAAATAGTGGTCTTGTGCACACAAAAAGGTAGTGGGAGCATTTATGAGATCTTCCACAAAAAGGAGAGGAGTGAAGAACTAACCTGGCATGAAACATCACCTGATTGTTCCTCAAGAGAATTGAATGTTGCGATAGAAGTAGGAAACAGTTAACTTCAAAGTCCTCATTTGACAACAGAGAGAAAAAAAAGAGTAATATTGCATGAGATAACATAAGTTACTAATATTTGCAGTTCACACACAATTTTAGAACAACTAGTTTTATATGCTGCTTATTTATTTATATGATGTCTAATTCAAGAGCATGCCACATGAATTACAGCTTTTTTTTTTTTTAAAGATTTATTTATTTATTTATGTAAGCACTGGGTACAGTCAGAAGCACTGGAGGTTAAGAGAATTCACCAGAGCCAGAGCAGGGAATAGAACAGGCAGACCGACAAAATACATTGCTGAGGGGAGCAGAGGGCAAGACAGGAGTGATCTGCGCCCACCATGTGGGACCCTCACCTGGCGGCCAGGGATCAAACTGGCGCTGCAGAGGCTCCCGGCAGCTTCACAGCCCAGCACTCAACCACTGCACCACCAGGGCAGGCCCAAATTATAGCTTTTAAATGCCCCCTCTTGTCCATGTGTGTCTATGATTGGGCTCAGAGGATGTCATCTCAGGTCAGAGACTGTGCCAAGACTCTTGAATGTGGATTTTCCTACACTCACTTTATGTCCATTAGGGAAGAAACTTGCATCCCTTTTATCTAAAATAGGATGCCACAACCACAAAATCTCCTTTTTTCAGACCCCTATTCTAAGGTAGAGAACTCTAGTTTCTCCACTATGCAACTACACACTAAGATATTTGTAAGTACATATCCAAAACAAACACACATAAAAACACAACACACTCATCTTACCACTTTGTACATGGCTGTAGTTTCTTTAAAAAAATATTTATTTATGCATACAAGAACTGGGGAAAAGACTAGAGGTGCAGGGGTGAGATTATTCACCAGAGATAGTGTGGGGAACAGACAAGGCAGATTGACTGAAATACACTGCTGAGGGGAGCCGCAGGAGAGACAGAAGAGGTCTGCTGTGCCATGCAGGTAGCTTCCTGGCCAGCCGGAGATCAAACTCATGCTACAGAAGCTTCAGACAGTCACAGTGCTGTGCTTAAACTAGGGAGGCCCCATGGCTATAGTTTCTGAACAGTTAAAGAAAGAGGAGACTATTAGAGACATTATAGGTAACTCAAAAAAAAAAAAAAAAGTCAGCCTTGCACAGGGTGAGAGAATGCATTTATCAAATAAAGGCAGTAAAGGAAAGGTAAAAGAGATACCAATGTATCTTTTACTAGGACATGTCATGGCAGGTCTGCAGATTATGTTTTGCAAGTCAAGATTTTCAACCCTGTGGTTAATGAGAATTCTCAGAAATGTTCACCGGTAAGTCCTAATTTTCAATATCACTGAATACTTTTGTCTTTCTGTTCCTATACTGCTATCTTAACAACCTGGAAGAGTTTGTGTCAGAACTGCTAGTCAGATGTCATTTAAAACAGAGGATCAAGATGTATTGTTCTAAAGAAGGAACACACAACTTGCATTTCAATGAGCTATACTTTGACTTCTACAAAATAAGGGCACTGGTTAATTTCAAGCAGATGATAATGATCGTGACCAAAAAAAAAAAAAAATCTGATTCTTTAAAATCACTACTGAGGGAAAATTATATTAAAGGACCTGACATCACCTTTGCTAGTGTCTTATCTGTTACTATGGAAACATTAAAAGAGCAAGAGCTTTCTGTAAGTTTCAGTGAATAAAATGGCCTTTATCTTCTTTTCTAAGTGTATTTTTTTAATTCAAGTATGTAGCAAACAGACAATGAAATCCTATAGTTTAATATTTTAACAATGATTCCTATGATACGTTTTTCCTTAATGAATTATCATAACTTGGATATTCTCTTTTCTTCCATATAGCAAAAAATAATTACAGGACTATGTGGGAGAAAAGTAGCAGCTATAGAACCTGGTGGCAATCTAACTGGGCTGATGTCCAAGGAGTAAGTGCAATCAGATGTCAAATAATCAAAGTCATTTAAGCTCACATGTGCTACAGAGTTCATGATAACTCAAAATGGATGTGGGAGAAGGGACAAAAGGAAGGAAAATGTATGAAATGAGGCAAGTAGTACTTGCTTATATCATTACAGATTGAAGAAGTAGAAGATTAAGATGCAACCTGTTTGTGCAAGGGATACTCATCAAGATGACTTACACAGGATATTGGGTCATAATCAAGAGAGCTGTGAAGCTGGGCAAAAGTCTTTTAAGTAAGAATTGTGTTGAGAATTCAACTGAATTGCAGGAGTAAAATATAAGGACTTATCTTTATATTTACTTCCTTTTTTTGGACATTGTCCATTAAAACCTATTATTGGGGCCTACCTGGTGGTGCAAGGGGTTGTGATGCAGCCTATAAGGCTACCAGCAGCCGCTGCAGCATGAGTTTGATTCCCAGCCAGGGAAGTGACCCACATGGCCCAGTAGACTTCTGACTCGTCACCTGCTCCCCTCAGCAGTATATTTCAGAAGATCTGCCTGTTCTGTTCCTCACTCTATTTCTGGTGAATCCTCTCACCTCCCCGTACCTCTGGCCTATACCCCAGTTCTTATATGCATAAATAGATAAATCTTAAAAAAATCCCTATTATTTACATGTTTTTATATTTTAATTGTGTTACACAATTTACTGAGATATAATTACATATACATAATCTATTTAAAAATAATAAGTGTGCATACAGTTCATTGAGTTAAAATAATAGAGGAGTTGCTACCATCATTGAGATATAGACAGAATATGCAGTCATTGCACAACCCACCAAGCTCAATCAATATTCTGTTCTCTGGTTCTCTGGAATAGATTATCATTTCTTAACTTTCACAAAAGAAGAATCAAAGTGTTTAGATTCTATTCTTTTGTTTGGCTTCTTTGTCTCAGCATAGTTTATAAGATCCACCTGCGTATTCCAATATTTTGTTTAGTTTAGGTTGTCCAGAGATTTCAGTTGAGTAATATTCAAATTTATATAAGATGTAGACATAGTGCTGAATACATATGTATAGATAGTAAACAATTCTATCACATATATATCAAATTCTGTTTATTAAGTTACCTGTTTGGCCTATTGTGAATAAAGTATGGTATTTAATATAATTTATTTCTTTTAAGTATAAACTGAGGAGTGGAATGACTTGGTCACATGTTAAGATTTGTTAATTTTAGGCCCTCCCTGGTGGCACAAGGGATGAAGCACAGCACTGTGAAGATATCCACAGACACTGCATCACCAGTTCGATCCCCAGCCAGGGAGGTGACTCACATGGCACAGCAGACCTCTCCTGCCTCGCTTGCTGCTCCCCTCAGCAGTGTATTTCAGTCAGTCTACTTGTTCTGTCCCCCACTCTCTCTCTGGTGAATCCTCTCACCCCCGGCACCTCTGACCGGTACCCCAGTTCTTGTATGCATAAGTAAATAAATCTTTAAAATCTTTATTTTTTTTATTTTTTACATCATTGTTCATTTTTAAACAATATTTGCTTCCTCCCACACCTTCAGGTGTAGTCCCCATAGAATTTCCTTCACTAATGCGCCCATGCACCATCACCTCAGTCCCCAGTGCTCCTCCCTCTCTCCCTCTGATCACTTTCCCTCCTCCCCTGAAGTATGTCCCTGATTTATAATTGTCTGTTTTTGTTTTGTTGTATTTTGTACCCTATTGATTGGAAAAAAAATAAATTTGCACTCCATACCACTGATAAAGTACTGATCTCAAAGATATACAAAGAACTTACGTGATGCAACAAAAACAAAGTAAACAATCCAGTCAAGAAATGGGCAGAAGAACTTAAAAGACATTTCTTCAAAGAGGAAATGCAAGTGGCAACAGACATATGAAAAAATGTTCAACATCCCTTATAATCAGGGAACAGGGAAATGCAAATCAAAAACACATTGAGATAATACCACCTTATACCAGTAAGAATGGCACATAGCAAAACAAACATACAAACAAATAAACAAACAAACAAAAAAAAACTAGCAACAGCAAACTTTGATGAGCATGTGGTGAAAAAGGAGCTCTCCTACATTGCTGGTGGGAGTGCAAACTGGTCCAACCACTATGGAACGCTCTCTGAAGGTTCCTCAGTCTACTAAAAATGGAGCTACCATAGGACCCAGCAATTCCACTTCTGGGGATCTACCCAAAGAACACAAAAACATTGATTCAAAAGATCACCTGTACCCCTGTGTTTATTTACAATAGGTAAAACCTGGAAACAACCAAAATGTCCCAAAATAGATGACTGGATCAAGAAGATGTGGCATATATATACAATGGAATATTATTCAGCAATGAAAAATATAAACTCATGTCATTTGCAACAATGTGGATGGAGATAGTGGGAATTATGTTCAGTGAAATAAGCCAGAAAGAAAACGATCAGATGGTTTTACTTATAGCAGGAATATAGGGAAACCAAATAAGACATCAGTGTAAAAAAAATAACAGTACAAAACACAACAAAGCATAAACAGACAACTATAAATCAGAGACATAATGCAGGGGAGGAGGAGGGAGGAGGATCAGAGGAGGGAGGGAGGAGCACAGGGGACTGGATCAAGAAGATGTGGTATATATACACAATGGAAAACTATTCAGCAATCAAATAAGATAAACTCATGTCATTTGCAGTGACGTGGATGGAGCTAGAAGGAATTATGCTCAATGCAATAAGTCAGAAGGAAAAAGAAAAATTGTTAATTTTTTTTTTGAAATTTTCTAACAATTTTCCAAATTGGCCATGCCAGTATATATGCTCATTAGAAATAAGAGTTCTGATGTTTTTCATGTCCTCACCAACACCAATTTATATTTTAATTTATATTTTTATTGATGTTACATTGCATTATAACCTTATATTAATTTCTAGTGTTGACTGTTCAACATGTGTGTATACTAAAGTAAATTCACCAACAAAAGTCCAAATCTATCTTTCACCGTAAAGATAGTCCAAATCTATCTTTCATTGTCTCTCTTCCCCCAACTTATACCCATACCTTTCCCCTTCCATTCTGGTAACCATTAATTGATAATATAATACTAAAGTTCACCTTTGTTTCATTTAATCCATCTGTTTGTTCATTTTCTCTACATACCGTATGAGGAAATCATATATTGGTTGCATTTTTCTGTCTAGCTTATTTCACTAAGCATAGATCCAGCTAGGTCCATGTATATTTTTGCAAATGGCAGGATCTCATTTTTCCTGCAGGCAAATAGTATCCCATTGAGTGTATATACCACATCTTCTTTATCCACTCATCTATTGATGAATCCTTAGATATTTTTCCAACTCTTTGTTATTGTATTGTATTTTAGATCATGAGGTTGCATATATTGCTTCAAATTAGCACTTTTGCATTGTATGAGGTTTAAATAACTAGAAGTGAGATAAATATAGAAGATGGAATATCTATTTTTAATGTTTTAAGGAATCTCCATACTGGTTTCCATAATGGCTATACCAAAACTTGCATCCTTACAGTGTACCAAATTTACCTTCTCTCCCATCTTCTCCAATACTTGTTTTTCTTATACTAGGGAGTAAAACAAGCCATTCTCATAGGTTTGAGGCTGTGAGATGCTATCTCATTGTTTTGATTTGTTTTTCTCTAATAATAAGAGAAGATGAACATCCTTTTATATACCTATTGGCTATCTGTATGTCTTATTTGGGAAAGTATATATCTAGATCTTCTGCCCTTTTTAAAAAAATGGTTGTTGATATTTTTGTTGTTGAGTTTTAGAAGTTAGTTGAATATTTTGGAAATTAATACCTTTGCAACATTTGTTGTGCACATATTATCTTCCATCACTAGTATGCCTTTGAATTTTGATGATAGTATCTTTCTCTAAGCAGAAGCTTTTTAATTTGATACAGTCTCACATTCTTAAATCGGAATTTTTTTAGGTGAGGTAATATTGCTATACAACACTATGTATGATTCAGAGAGGAAAGTTCATATCTCTTCAAATATATGTACTATTTATTTATTTATTTATTATTTTTTGTTTCTTTGCTTTTCGATTTGAGTGCCCAAGCACACTTTTAAGGCTGATAAGGACTGTATTGACCATATTTTCTTCTATGTTTGTTATAATTTCAGGTTTTACAACAACATATTTAATCCATTTTTAATTAATTTTTGTGTATGTTATTATATAATGGTGTACTAAGTGACTGAAAATTTAAGACAGTGAAAAGTTTTTTGCAATATATATTACCAATCACTTTCTAAATATTATACAACTTGACTTCCCCCAAGATTAAGCTCTATAAGTAGCTATTACCAAGTCAAAAGTATTTGGTGACTCTAGATTAGGCAAAGTTTGCTCATATAGGACACAAAAAACATAAAACATAAAGTAAAATAGAGACTCGAATTTTATCAACATTAAAAAAGCTTCACTCTTGGGCCTCCCTGGTGGCAAAAGGGGTTAAAATGCAACCTATGAAGCTGTCTGCAGCCACGGTAGCACAAGTTGAGCCCTGGCCAGGGAGCTACCCACATAGGGCCGCAGACCCCTCCTGACTCACCAGCTGCTCCCCTCAGCAGTGTATTTCAGTCAATCTGCCTGCTCTGTTCCCCACTCTATCTCTGGTGAATCCTTTCAGCCCCTGCACCTCTGGCCTGTACCCCAGTTCTTGTATGCATAAATAAATAAATCTTTAAAAAACAAGCATCACTCCTGAATACACTACTGAAAAAGAAAGATAAGCTACAAACAAGAGGAAAGTATTTACAAAGTATATAACTGAAACAGGTAGTTTATCTTTCTTTTTTCTTTAGTCTCTCTCTCTCTCTACACCCACACACGCACACACACACATACACACACTCACATTCTTTCTTTCTTCTTTAATTTATTTGTTGACCCCCATGGATTGTTCAAAAGCATTCTATTTAGTCTCCACGAGTTTAAGTTTTGGTTTATTTCAGGATTCTTTTATGTTTAATTTCTAGCTTTATAGCAAGAAATTGTGGTCTTTGAAGGTGCTTGATATAACTCCAATTTCTGAGTTTTTCTAAGATTTATTTTATATCCTAGTATGTGATCTATTCTTGAAAATGTTCCATGTGTAGTAGAGAAGAAAGTGTACTAATCACTTTCGGAATCAAAAACTCTATTCATGTTCATCTGATCTAACATGTCATTTAAGATTTTTAGTGTTTTGTTAATTTTCTGTCTGTATGACCTACTCCTTTTTGTCAGTGTTGTGTTGAAATATCCAACAAAAATTGTATTTTTGTTGATATATTGTTTTAGATCTGTTAATAGTACCTTTATATTGCTAGGTGCTCCTATATTTGGAGCAAATATTAAAAAGAGTTATATCTTCTTGGTGAGTTGTTCCCTTGATCATTACACAGTGTCTGTTTTTGCCCTGGATTATTTTTTAGTTGAAAATCTAGCTTATTACACATGAAAAATAGCAGTTCCTGATTAACTGTGAATTATTAACATTTATATACTTATTCCAGCCTATTTTTAGTTTATTTATTTATTTATTGGAGCTTGAAGTCGTTGAGGGATTTTTTTTTTAATTTTATTTTATATATATTTTTTACATCATTTACTGGATGGTGTCACTCATAGCAGGAATTTAGAAAACCTAAATAAAGGACCAGGAAAAAGATTAATTATAATAAAGTAAAAATCAAAATCAACAAGCAACTATAAACCAGAGACACACTGTGGGGCAGGGGGTGGGGAGTGAGGGAGGGGCGGGAAAGGAAGGACTAGAGTTAAAATAAGGGGGGGTGGAATTGTATGGGGAATATAACCAAGATGAAAATGCATACATCGTGCAAAAATGAAAAATGGTGTAAAAATATTTTTAGTTCATTTTTATCTTTTGATTTTAAATGGTTCTCTTGTAAACAAAATATTGATAGCTGGGATTTTTTTTTTTTTCACCCTCATTGCTAGGCTATGTATTTTTATTGGTGAATTCAGACTGTTCACATTTAGGGTGATTGTTGATACAAACTACTTATTATGTTATTTTGTTTTGGGTTGTTTCATTTTTCTGTTCTTTCTTTTTCCCTATAATTTCTTCAATTTCCTTTCATCTTCACCTAGGGTGGCTACTCTGGATTTTAGGTTGGTGGATACCATAGAGGTTTTAATTGAATTACTATATTTTAGGATGTTTATGGCCTGGTGTCTGCTTTCTGACATTTTACTATATTTGCGCCCTTTTCTTCCCTCCCCCTTCATATTTGGTGTTGTTAGCTCATTGTTGTCATGATCTTGACATTGATATAAAATCACTCTTGTTGTTTTGTTGTTTATACTAGGTATTATTTTCCTGTGAAAAACTCCTTATAGTATTGTTTGAAGAGCAGATTTGTTGGTGACAACTAAATTAGATTCTCCTTGTCCAAGAAAACCTTTATTACCTGTTTATATTTAATTGCCAATTTTTTCAGGATAAATTCTTGGTTGACAGTTACTGTCTTTTAAGATTGTGAATATTGTCTTCCTCACTATTCTTGCTTGTAGAGTATTTGGACTGAAATCCTAATTCAGAAACCCTTACCAGATATTATTTTTTTCCTTGCTTCCTGTGAAATTTTTCTTTAACTTTTGAGAGTTTGTCACTTATGTATCTGGGTGTAGATCTTTTTGCATCTAGGAATTTAGGTGTTCTCTCTGCTTGCTATGTTTCTATATTTAATTCATTTAATCATTCCATAGACTTGGGACATTCTTATTTATTATTTTCTTGAATAGGTTTCCTAGACCTATTTCTTTTTCTTCCCCTCCTAGGAGTGGGGTCATTCATTGGTTTCCTCTTCTAATTGAATTTGGTATTTCTCATAATGTTTTCTCATTTTTCCTTTGCCTTGATACTTTTTTTTTCTTTTATTCATTTATTTTTTTTTTCTTTTATATATTTTCACATCATTTTCATTTTTGTACAATGTATGCACTTTCATTTTGGTTATAGTCCCCATAAAATTCCCACCACCCTTGTTTTGATTCTACTCTCTTCCGCCCTCCCCACCCACAGTAGTGTGTCTCTCATTTATAGTTGTCTGTTGATTTTGATTTTTATATTATTATAATTAGTTTTTTTCCCTTATCCCTTATTTGGGTCTTCCACATTCCTGCTATAAGTGAGACCATCCGGAATTTTTCTTTTTCTTTCTGGCTTGACACTTTTTCTTAATGTGCAATTTGTTTCTTTGAATCTCCTACAGTTGAAACTCTATCTTTTGCCATAGTTATTGTACTTATAGCACTGTTTGTCTGCATTTTATTCAGAATATCTTTATGTAAACTTTTTACATATTCGGTTTCTTTAGTGAAAAAAATCTCTTTGCTCTAGTGTCTCCTTAATGACATCCTGCATCTGCTTGTCTACCTTTGACTGGCCTTCTAGTATCTCATTTAAAAGTCTTGATTTTTTTTTTTTTTAATTTTTGCATAGCAGAACTGGGGCATAGGCCAGAGTTACAGGGGATGAGAGGATTTACCAAAGATTGAGTGCAGAGTAGAATGAGTGGAATACTGAAATACACTGCTAAGGGGAGCAGCAGGTAAGACTGGAGAGGTCTACTGCACCATGTGGTTTAGCTCTCTGGTCAGGGAACAAATTTAGGCTGTGGTAGTGGTGACACTGCTGAGACTTAACCCCTAGGCCACCAACCACTTTAATATTTTTAAAATCATTGTAAGACATTTTCTCTATTTCTGTCTCCTTTAAACTTGTTCAGGGACTTGTGTCCTTCTTATTTTGTTTCTTCTATCTGTATTAAGACATTCCTTGTTTCCTAGGAATGCATATTGCCTTATTTATTGCTATTTTTGTGTTTGAAAGTAATGGGGTGCTGGAAATTTATATTTATTAGTTTACCTCAGTTGTGAGGTGGAGGAAGGAGGAGTTCTAAGTCTTTAATACTTGATCTTGGTTTGAGGAGTTACCTTAGTCACCTCTACCTCTTGTTTTGTTTGCAGTAAGCTATATTTTGTGCTTAGGTTGTATTCATTTCCTTTCCACATCCCTGTTGTTCCTTTCTGCCAGGGATCATGCATGATCTATGAAGCTTGGGCCTCTCAGTGGGAAGGGTAATACCCAAATTCCCAGGCTCACCCTCTGGTGATAATTTGCACTTGGCTCAGAGGAAGAACTCTGTGTGTAATGGGCATTGGTGTGCCCATTTATCTGTCAGCCCACAATGGCCTTCATTACTCCACCCTTGCCTTAGATGCAGCTTCTGCATGGCTACCACATATATGGGCTCTTGTTTTGCCTTCCTGGGTGATTTGTAAGTTTACTCTAAAGTTCTTTTTTCTGGTGTAAAACCTTGTACAGAATCCTTCCTTGCTCCACTTGGTTATTCTTTGATCTCTTCTGAGAAGATAAAGGGACCGTTCAGTGGGCATGCTGCCCCAATTGCTGGGTTCTCAATTTCCTGCATCAGGGATTGCCAAGTTCCTGCTGCCCTGGGTTCTACCCAGGCCCACATGCTTAACAGGAACCCTCTTCCAAGGAATTTTGCAATGTCCTGTTCTATTGGTGTGACCTGGGATGTTGACCTCCACTGCTGGCAAGCTCCCCCTTGCCTCCTTCTATCCTTTGCCCTCAGTGCCCACTGACTTTACTTCTTGAACTCCCTAAGGATGTCCTGGAGCTGTATATAGCTGGTTTGAAGCATCTGGATTTTTCTGGGAGCACATATCAGTGTTTTTTCTAATGGTTTTCAAGAGAGAAGGTGATTGCAGCCTTTTTAGTCCATGTTGTGTTGTGTGTGAGTATTCCATTGTTATGTTTTAAGTAATATACTTTGTTTTGCTAATTGCTTTCACATTTTTCTTTTGCTTTTCTCTTTAATAATGAGTGACATGAATAATTTTACTGTATCAGTAGTCAACACTCAGCCTGACACTCTCCTGATAGGGACTTGTAAATTCTCCAGGTCCTGTTCTCTTAATGTCTGTAGTATGTCATTGATGTCTTGATTAATTGCCACTCCTTCCACCAGAATTTAACCTCTATTGAAAGAAGAAACTCTATAAACATCATATTATCTATCCAAGAATGAACAGTGGCAAGAATTTGGTAAAGGTAAGAAATAATTAAAGCAAGTATTATAAACAAACAAAAATTTATTCAAGATAGAAATGAAGCTGACTCAAAAACTGTTTAGACCTGTGAGTTTCTGTCAGTAGACCATCACCACCAGACACTGTTATCTCTAATGGTATAACAGGCAGAGGGATTCCTCAAGGCATCAAAGTACATTTTCTGGAACTTTCAGAAGAAGAAACTATGCCATGTTCCGTACAATTATGGAAAAATGCCTCTCATCCCTCCTTCTTCCTCCATCTCATTCCACTTGATGTTAGATCATATTGTGGTGGCCCTGAAACATGTGGTCCCAATACCATCTCTACCAGGAAATTTGAAGGAAAGATTTCTTTTGCTTTTCTTCTGTAGCTCTGCTCTCAGGCAGCATGACTGTGCTCTTAACCTGCTGGATCAAAGAAAAATATCCATAATAAATTTCTGAATGCGTACCTAGTATTTCCTCTGTTAATGGTCAAATTTTGCATACCTGAGCATTAAAAAAATAAAAACTAAGGCAGTATAGATTGTAAACTTGATTTTTAAGACTCAGTAACTCCCTTAGTAACTCTTGCTTCTCCATTTCTTACCCTTGTTTTCATTTATTTCTTGCTTTCTAAAGCATAACAAACCTGATATTCAAATGAGTTAGTTCCTCTCCTCTCCTCATACAGATATAAACATGTACACATTTTAGCATTAGCAATAACTATAGTTAGTGCTCCACTAAAATACAAATGTTGGCTTTTTTGGTACATTATTGGTTTTTTAGTTAATTAATTTATATATATTTTACATCATTGTTCTTTTTTTTTAATATTTAAAGAGCAGGTTTATTAGGGAAAGGGAAAGGGACAAGTTTTGCTGAGAGAGGCCTGCATGGTTGCTGGCAGGCGGCCTTGACAGGTCAAGGGCAGGCAGGAAGCTGCTGCCCTGCAGAGGGAGAGAGTTGGTGAAAAGAGGCACATGCATAGTCACAGGTGGGCAGTGGGAGTGCTGTCCTGAGCCTGTGCAGAGATGGCATTGATATAGTCCTTTTCTCTTTGGGAGGGGTCACTCCTCCGTTGAGTGGCCTGCTTGTTGCTGATGTCAGGTAACAGGCAAAACTAGAAAGGGATTAGAGATTCCAATGTTTGCTATTTTTCCTCCCTCAGGTGTAGTCCCCATAGATTTTCCTCTACCAATTCACCTGTGCACCATCACCACAGTCCCTTGTGCTCTTCACTCCCTTCCTCTAATTCCTCTCCCTCCCCTGCAGGATGTCTGTCTTTGGTTTATAATTATTTGTTTGTTTTTGTTCATTTTGTTTTGTTTTGTATTGTTATTATTTTTCCCTGATGTCTAATTTGGATCCCCTATATTTCTCCTGTAAGTGAAACCATCTGATATTTTTCTTTTTCCTTCTGGCTTATTTCACTGAGCATAATTCCATTTAGTTCATCCATGTTGCTATTAATGGCATGGATTTGTCTTTTTTGATTGCTGAATAATATTCCATTGTGTATATATACCACATCTTCTTGATCAAGTCATCTATTATTGAACATTTTGGTTGTTTCCAGGTTTTACCTATAATAAATAGAGCTGCAATAAACATAGGGGTATGAATCAATGTTTTTGTGTCCTTTGGGTAGATCCCTAGGAGTGAAATTGCTAGGTCATATGGTAGCTCCATTTTTGGTACACTGAGGAAGCTCCAGACAGCTTTCCATAGTGGTTGGCCAGTTTGCACTCCCACTAGCACTGTAGGAGAGTTCCTTTTTCACCACATCCTCACCAACATTTGCTGTTGGGAGGTTTTTTGTTTTATTGTTTTTATATATATGTGCCATTCTTACCGGAGTAAAATTCATTATTGTTTTGATTTGCAATTCCCTGATTAAAAGGGATGTTGAACATTTTCATTTCCTCTTTAGAAAAGTCTTTTAAATTCTTCTGTCCATTTCTTCACTTGATTGTTTAATTTGTTCTTGTTGAGTCCTATGAGTTCTTTGAATATCTTTATGATCAGTCCCCTGTCAGTTGTATGGAGTGCAAAGATATTTTTCCCACTCAGTGGGGTGTCTCTCTGTTTGGTTAATGTCTCTTTTGGTGTGCAGAAGTTTTTCAGTTTGCTGTAGTTCCAGGTGTTCCTCTTTCCTTCACATTTTTTACTTTGTCTTCAAAGATGTTAATGAGATAGATGTGTGTATTTTTGTGTCTTACCTATATTTTCTTCTATATATTTTATGGTTTCAGGTCTCATGTCCAGGTCTTTTATCCATTTTGAGTTGATTTTTGTACATGTTGGGAGGTAGTGGTCTAGTTTCATTCTTTTATATGTGGTGGTTCAATTTTCCCAGCACCATTTATTGAACAAACTGTCCTTGTCCCATTGCATATTCTTTGTTCCTTTTTCAAAGATTAGTTGTCCATATATGTGCAGCTTTATTTCTGGGCTTTCTATTCTGTTCCACTGGTCTATGTGTCTGTTTTTGTTCCAGTACTCCACTGTTTTAATTATTATGGAATCGTAACATAGTTTGAAGATTGGAAGTGTGATATCTCCATTCTCCTTTGTTTTCATCAGTAAGAGCTTTGGCTATTCATGGTTTTTTTTTTTTTTTTTTGTGGTTCCATATGAATTTAATCAGTATTTGTTCTATTTCTTGAAGAATGTCATTGAGATTTTTTTTTTTATAAATTTTATTGTTATATTCCCCATACAATTGCAGCCCCCCATTCTGACCCCAATCCCTCCCCTCCCGCCCCCGCCCCCCTAAAAGTGTCTCTGGTTCATAGTTTTTTGTTGATTTTGATTTTCACTTTCTTATAGTTATTCATTTTCCTGGTCCCTTATTTAAGTTTTCTAGATTCCTGCTATGAGTGAGACCATCCGGTATTTTTCTTTTTCTTTTTGGCTTATTTCGCTGAGCATGATCCCTTCCAGCGCCATCCATGTTGCAGCAAATTGCATGTGTTTATCTTTTTTGAATGCTGAGTAATATTCCATGGTATATATGTACCACATCTTCTTGATCCAGTCATCTATTTTTGGGCATTTGGGTTGTTTCCAAAGCTTAGCTATTGTAAACAGTGCTGCTATAAACATAGGGGTGCAGGTGTTCTTTGGAATTGATGTTTCTGTGTCCTTTGGGTAAATACCTAGGAGTGGAATTGCTGGATCATATGGAAGCTCTATGTTTAGTAGGTCCAGAAATCTCCACACAGCTTTCCACAGTGGTTGGACCAGTTTGCACTCCCACCAACAGTGCAGAAGAGTTCCTTTTTCTCCACACCCTCGCCAACATTTGTTGTTGCTAGTTTTTTTAATATGTGCCATTCTCACTGGTGTAAGATGGTATCTCATGGTAGTTTTGATTTGCATTTCCCTGATGACAAGTGATGTTGAACATTTTTTCATATGCCTGTTGGCCATTTGCATTTCCTCTTCAGAGAAGTTTCTTTTAAGCTCTTCTGCCCATTTTTTGACTGGATTATTTTCTTTGTTGTTGTTGAGTCTCATCAGCTCTTTGCAGATTTTTGTGATCAGTCCTTTATCATTAGTGTTGGGTGCAAAAATGTTCTCCCAGTTGGTGGGGTTTCTCTTTGATTTTGTTATTGTCTCTTTTGCTGTGCAAAAGCTCTTTAATTTGATGTAGTCCCAGCTGTTTATCTTTGCCTTCACTATCACTGCTTTGGGTGATGTGTATGTAAAGATGTCTTTGATGTGCAAATCACGTAGTGTTTCGCCTATATTTCCTTCTATATATTTTATGGTTTCAGGTCTTATGTCTAGTTCTTTAATCCATTTTGAGTTGATTTTTGTGTATGGTGTGAGGTGGTGGTCAAGCTTCATTCTTTTGCATGTAGCGACCCAGTTTTCCCAGCACCATTTATTGAACAAACTTTCTTTGCTCCAATGCATATTCTTTGCTCCTTTGTCAAAGATTAGTTGACCATAAATCTGTGGGTTTATTTCTGGATTTTCTATTCGATTCCATTGGTCTGTATGTCTGTTCTTGTTCCAATACCATGCAGTTTTGATGATTATGGCTTTGTAGTATAGTTTGAAGTCTGGGAGTCTGATGCCTCCATTCCCTTCTTTTTTTTTCAGGAGAGCTTTGGCTATTCGGGGTTTTTTGTGATTCCATATGAATTTCATCAATAATTGCTCTATTTCTTTGAAGAATGACATTGAAATTTTGATTGGAATAGCATTGAATCTGTATATTGCTTTTGGAAGGATGGCCATTTTAATAATGTTTATTCTTCCAATCCATGAGCAGGGGATGTCTCTCCATTTCTTTGTGTCTTCTTCTATTTCTTTTAACAGTGTTTTATAGTTTTCTTTGTATAGGTCCTTTACCTCTTTTGTTAGATTTATTCCCAAATATTTGATTTTTTTTTGTTTCAATAACAAAAGGGATGGTCTTTTTGATTTCTTCTTCTTCAGATTTATTGTTTGTGTATAGGAAGGCTACTGACTTTTGCGTGTTGATTTTGTATCCTGCCACTTTACTGAACTGATTGATGAGTTGAATTAGCTTTTCTGTGGAGTTTTTGGGGTTCTCTATGTATAATATCATATCGTCTGCAAATAGTGATAGTTTGACTTCTTCTTTTCCTATTTGGATTCCTTGGATGTCTTTCTCTTGTCTTATTGCCCTGGCTAGGACTTCCAGTATTATATTGAAAAGCAATGGTGAGAGTGGACATCCTTGTCTTGTTCCAGATCTTAATGGAATTGCTTTCAGCTTTTCACCATTGAGAATGATACTGGCTGTTGGCTTGTCATAGATGGCCTTTATGATGTTGAGGTATGTTCCTTGTATCCCAAGAATTTCAAGGGCTTTTATCATGAATGGGTGTTGCACTTTGTCAAAAGCTTTCTCAGCATCTATTGATATTATCATATGGTTTTTATATTTCTTTTTGTTGATGTGTTGGATAACGTTGATTGATTTTCGGATGTTAAACCATCCTTGTGCCCCTGGAATGAATCAAACTTGGTCGTGGTGAATTATCTTATGGATACATTGTTGGATTCTGATAGCTAAAATTTTATTGAGGATTTTTGCATCAGTGTTCATTAGGGAGATTGGCCTGTAGTTTTCCTTTTTTGTGTTGTCCTTGTTCGGTTTTGGTATTAGTGTAATGTTGGCTTCATAGAACGTGTTTGGTATTGTCCCTTCCTTCTCAATTTTTTGGAAGAGTTTGTGAAGGATAGGCACTAATTCGTCTCTGAATGTTTGGTAGAATTCATTTGTAAATCCATCAGGTCCTGGGCTTTTGTTTTTGGGGAGGTTTTTGATTACCATTTCAATTTCGCTAATTGTAATTGGTCTGTTTAGGTGTTCTATTTCTTCTTTATCTAGCTTTGGGTGATTGTAGAGTTGTAGGAATTTGTCCATCTCCTCTAGATTGTTAAACTTGTTTCCATATAACTGTTCATAGTAGTTACTGATTATTCTTTTGATTTCTGCTGTGTCCGTTGTGATTTCTCCTCTTTCATTGATGATCCTGTTTATTTGTGCTTTCTCCCTTTTTTCCTTTGTGAGCCTGGCTAGGGGTTTGTCTATTTTATTGATTTTTTCAAAGAACCAGCTCTTGGTTTCATTGATCTTTTGGATTGTTTTTTTAGTTTCAATTTCATTTATTTCTGCTTTGGTTTTTATTATTTCTTTTCTTCTACTGGTTTTGGGGTTTTTTTGTTGTTCTTTTTCTAGATCTTTGAGCTTCGAGATTAGGTTGTTTCTTTGCGTTCTTTCTTGTTTCTTGATGTGAGCTTCTATTGCTATATATTTTCCTCTTATTACTGCTTTTGCTGCATCCCATACATTTAGGATATTGGTGTCCTCCTTGTCGTTCAATTCAAAAAATTTTTTAATTTCTTCTTTGATCTCCTCATTAGTCCAATGGTCTTCCAGTAGTGTGGTTTTTAATCTCCATGAGGTAGGAAAGTTCCTTGCCTTCTTTTTATGGTTTATTTCTAGTTTGATGCCTTCATGGTCAGAAAAGATGGTTGATATGATTTCAATCTTGGTGTATCTGTTGATGTTTGTCTTGTGCCCCAGTATGTGATCGATCCTGGAGAATGATCCGTGTGCGCTTGAGAAAAATGTGTACTCCGTTTTTTTGGGGTTTAGTGTTCTATAGATGTCTGTTAAGCCCAATTGCTCTAGGTCTTTATTTAGAGCTTTGGTTTCTTTACTTATTTTTTGTCTTGTTGATCTATCCATTGTTGAGAGTGGTGTGTTGAAGTCTCCCACTACGTATGTGTTTTCTCTGATGTCTGTTTTCAGAGAGGACAACAGTTGTCTGATATATTTTGGTGCTCCTTCGTTTGGTGAGTATATGTTAATGAGTGTTATTTATTCTTGAAGTATTGTCCCCTTGATCATAATGTAGTGACCATTGGGGTCTCTTTTTATCTTTTTGAGTTTGAAATCTGTTTTATCTGATATAAGTATAGCTGTTCCTGCTTTCTTTTTTGGTCCATTTGCTTGTAGGATTGTTTTCCATCCTTTAACTTTGAGCTTATTTTTATCTTTTGTAGCTAAATGTGTTTCCTGGAGACAGCAAAAGGTTGGGTTTTGTTTCTTAATCCAGGCTGCAACTCTGTGTCTTTTTATTGAAGAGTTTAGTCCATTTACATTTAGAGTTAATATTGATATGTTAGTATCTGTATTTGCCATTGTGTTTGTCTTTCCTTTGATTTTATTTATTTATTCTTTTAATAACTTTTTTTTTTTTTTGGCCTTCTTTCATTGTTATTCGTCGCTCTGAGGTTCTGGCTTTAGGACTCCTTGTAGTATTTTTTGGAGTGGGGGTTTAGTTGCAATGAAATTCCGGAGTTTCTGTTTGTCTGGGAATGTCCATATTCTTTCTTCAAAGAGGAAGGAGAGCTTTGCGGGATAGAGTATTCTTGGTTGGCATCTGTTTTCTTGGAGTCTGTTGACTATGTCCCTCCACTCTCTCCTTGCCCGTAGTGTTTCTTCGGAGAAGTCTGATGTCAGCCTGATTGGTTTTCCTTTGAATGTTATCTGTTTCTTCCCTCTTGCCAGCTTCATTATTTTTTCCTTGTCCTGGATTCTTGGGAGCTTTACTATTATGTGTCTTGCTGTATTTTTCCTTTCGTCGTGGAAGTTTGGTGTTCTTCTTGCTTCTTGTATATCAATTTTCAGCTCCTTCTTCACATTTGGGAAGTTCTCTTCAATTATCTCTTTGAATATTTTCTCTGTTCCTACATCTCTCTCCTCTCCTTCTGGTATTCCTATAACTCTTATATTTCCTTTCCTCATGGAGTCAGATAGTTCCCGAAGTCTTTCTTCGTTCTTTTTCCTTCGTACTTCTCTTTCCTTTTCTGTTTTGGTTCTTTTTATTTCTGTGTCTTCAAGATTACTTATTCGTTCTTCCATTTCATCTATTCTGCTTTCATTGCTTTTCCCAGAATTCTTTAGTTCTTCCATTAATTCTTTGATCTCCTGCATTTCTTTTACTTCCCTCTTTAGGGACTCAATTTCTTTCTTCTGACCATTGTTTTCCCTCTCTAGGGACTCAATTGCATTCTTCTGATCGTTGATTATTTTTCCCTTATCATTGTTTTCCTTTATGACTTCTGTCAGTTTTTTAATCACGGCAATTTTAAATTCTCTTTCTGGAAGGCTCAGAAATTCTTCCAAGTTATTGTCTTTGCAATCTGGGAGCTGGCTTTCTTTTTGTGGTGTGCTTTTTCTCTGGAGAGTTGCTAGGTTGCGTGTGGTTCTTCTCCTCCCTACTGTCTGTTTTCTAATTTGCCGTATGCGTTGGGACACTGTGTTGTTGGGACTGGCCGGCATCTTGGGTGGGCTTCTCTGTTCCCCTCTGGTTCCTCCAGGAGTCATCTGTCAGTTTCAAGCAGCCTTTACTGGAGAAAAGTCCCTGTTCTAAAATGCCGATGTGGGGACACACTCCCCTGTGCGCCTGGTCTGCCCCGGCGGTGGGTTCCTGCTCCCCTCTGGGCTTGGACTGCAGGCCAGAGGTGGTCTGGCGTGGGTGAACTTCCCCCGCTCACCTCTGGCTCCTGAGGAAGCCTTCTGCAGGTAGTCTTTACTGAAGAAATGTCCCTGTTCTAAAATGGTGATGTGGGACACACTCCCTGCGCTTCTGGTCTCAGGCACACTCTTCTGCGCGCCTGGTCTGCCCCGGCTGTGGGTGCTCGCTCTCCCTGTGGGCTCAGACTACTTGTTCGGAAGGGGCCTGGTGTGGGCTAACTCCCCAGCTGGCCACTAGCTCCTTCAGTAGCCTGTGCTGGGGTCAAGTCGCTAGGTGGCGCCAGAGATCTCTCCTAGAGCCCTTGGGGAGCTGATTTTCCACCCCGTGGGACAGGGAGCAGAGCGGGGATGGTAGGGTACACCTCAACGGCTTTGGGGTGCTGTGTCTGCCTTGTGCCCCACCGTCGTGGGGAACCCACGCCCCTAATTTCGTGCCCTGGGTCTCAGTTCCAAAGCCCTCAGTTCCAGGGCGCGGGCTGTAGCCCAGATCAGTGGCGCGGGAATGGCGCCTTTTGAATCCCGCTCCCCTGCCTGGGCGCCTTGTTCCTGCTCACTCAGGGAGGGCCTCCGCTGTCTCCCCGCAAGCCTAGGTAGCAGGCGTGGGGACCTGGGCAGCTGCAATCCGAGCGCTGCTTTCGGGCAAGCTTACCGGGTGGCCGGGGCTGTGTGCTGGTGCTGGTCTCCTCCTGGGGGGCGGGGCTCTCTTTAATGGCGCCTGGAGCTCACCTCCGCGGCGGATCCTGCAGGGTTCGCCTCAGCTCCCGTTCACGGGGTGTGGTGGCTGAAATAGTTCCTTTCCACTCACAGTCCCACTTGCTGCGTCCGTTTTTCTTGTTGGGCGTTTTGGTTTGTTGTTTTCCTCCTCTCTGCCGGTCGGAGAGTGCCGCCTCTGTGGGCGGGGGAGGGGAGCAGGGTTCTGCGCTTCCCTCCCTTCTCGTCCTCTTTTATGGCAACTTTCTTCTTCGGGCAGTTTGCTGGAGTGGTCCGTTTATCTTCCGTGTCCCAGTTCTCACTTGGACCTGCCGCTTTTCCTCCCTATTAACTTTTTTTAATGGGAGATCTTACTCGCAGCGTCTCCTCGCCGCCATGTTGCTCCGCCCCCTTGTGTCATTGAGATTTTTATTGGAATATCATTGAATCTGATTGCTTTTGGTAAGATGGCCATGTTCATAATGGCAATTCTTTCAACCCATGAGCAGTATGTCTTTCCATTTTTTTGTGTTTTCTTTTACTTCCTTTAATAGTGTTTTATAATTTTCTTTGCATAAATCCTTTACCTCTTTTGTTATTATTCCCAAGTATTTGATTCTTTTCTTTTTCAATTATAAAAGGGATGGTTTTTCTGATTTCTTATTCTTCAGATTGATTGTGTATAGGAAGGCTACTGATTTTTGCATGTTGATTTTGTATTCTGTTACTTTACTAAACTGGTTAATTATTTTGAATAGTTTTGCTGTGGAGTTTTTAGGGTTCTCTGTATATATTATCATGTTGTCTGCAAACAGTGATAATTTTACTTCTTTCCCTGCGTGGACTACTTGTACGTCTTTCTCTTGTCTTATTGCTCTGGCTAGGATCTCCAGTATTATAATGAAGAGTGGTAGTGAAAGGGTTTTTTCTTGAGGATTTTTGCATCAGTATTCATTAGGGAGATTGGCCTGTAATTTTCTTTTTTGTGTGTTGTCTTTGGTTTTGGTATTAGTGTAATGTTGGCTCTGTAGAATGTATTAGTAGCATTCTTTCTTTTTCATTTTTTTTAAGATTTATTTATTTACTTATACAAGCACTGGGTACAGTCAGAAGTGTGGGAGGGTGAGAGAATTCACCAGAGCCAGAGCGGGGAACAGAACAGGCAGACTGATGAGGAGAGGTATGTTGCGCCATGTGGGATGCTCACCAGTGGCCAGGGATTGAACCAGCACTGCAGAGGCTGCGGGTAGCTTCACAGCCCAGTGCTCAACCACTACACCACCAGGGGAGGCCCTCTTCTTCATTTTTTTGAAAGAGTTTGTATAGGATAGGACTAATTCATTTCTGAATGTTTGGTAGAATTTATTTGTAAAGCCATCTGGTATAAGGATTTTGTTTTGGGGGAGTGTTTTGATTACTGCTTCAATTTTGCTGCTTGTAATTGGTCTGTTTAGGTGTTCTATTTCTTCTTTATCTAGCTTTGGATGATTATATCATTCTAGGAATTTGTCCATCTTTTCTACATTATTAATTTTTTTTACATATAAGTGCTCATATTAATCTTTGATTATTCTTTTGATTTCAATGGAGTCTGTTCTTATTTCTCCTCTTTCATTTATGATCCTATTTATCTGTGTTTTCTCCTATATTGTCTTTGTGAGCCTGGCTAGAGGTTTATCTATTTTGCTTATTTTTTCAAAGAAACAACTTGTGGTTTCATTGATCTTTTTGATTTTTTTTTAATTTCTATTTTGTTTATTTCTTTTTTGATTTTTATTATTTCCTTTTTTTTGTTGTTGTTCTTTTTCTAGTTTTCTTGAGAGGGGAGATTATGTTGTTTCTTTGAGTTCTTTCTTGTTTTTTGATGTTAGCCTGTATTGCTATATATTTTCCTCTTATTACTAATTTTGCTGTGTCCCATATGTTCTTGAAATTGGTGTTTCCATGTTGTTCAACTCAAAGTATTTTTTCATATCTTCTTTGATCTCCTCTTTAGTCCGGTGGTCTTCCAATAGTGTCGATTTCAATCTCCATGAAGTGGAAGGGTTCCCTGTTTTGTTTTTTTTTTTTTTTCATGATTTATTTCTAGTTCTATGCCTTTATTATCAGAAACAATAGTGGAATGATTTTGATCATAATGTTTCTCTTGATGTATGTCATGTGGCCCAGCATGTGATTGATTCTGGAGAATGATCCATGCATGCTTGAGAAAAATGTGTACTCGGAATTTTTGGGGTGCACTATCCTATAGATATCTGTTAAGACTGTGATTTCTATGGCTTTATTTAGGGCTCTAGTGTCTCTGTTGATTTTTTGTCTCATTGATTTGTCCATTGGTGAGAGTAGAGTTTTGAAGTCTCCTACTTTATATGTATTTTCTTTAATGTCTGTTTTCAGAGCTGATAGTAATTATCTAATATATTTTGGTGCTCCTTCATTTGGTGAATATATGTTGATGAGTGTTATAGCTTCCTGATCATAATGTAGTGTCCATCTATGTCTCTTTTTACCTTTTTTAATTTGAAGTCTATTTTAGCTAATATAAACATAGCTGTCCCTGCCTTCTTTTTGGTCCGTTTGCTTGTAGGATTATTTTCCAGCCTTTTACTTTCAGTCTATGATTATATTTTGTAGATAAATGTATTTCCTGGAGACAGAAGAAGTTTGGATTTTGTTTTTTTAATCCAACCTGCTACTCTGTGTCATTTTATTGATGTGTTTACTCCATTTACATTTAGAGTTAATATAGATATGTCGGTGTCTGTATTTGCCATTTTTTTGTCTTTTTGTGATTTTATTCCTTGTTTTATTCTGTTCTTCTTATTCATTTCTCAGTTGGTTTTGGCTGTAGGACTTCTTGTAGATTATTTTGGAGTGAGGGTTTAGTCGTAATGGATTTCTGGAGTTTCTGTTTGTCTGGGAAGGTACTTATTTTTCATTCATAGAGGAAGGAGAGCTTTGGAGGGTTAAGTATTCTTGGTTGGCATTTTCTGTCTTGAAATTTTGTCTTTTTTTATTGTGGGTAATATACTCAGTCTAACCAACATAGCATTACCTCTTTCTGCTGTCACCTGAAATTTGTTAGTAACCCTAACAAAATAATTTTTGGCTTATGAGACTGAGCTACATTTTGCAGTGAAGCATTTTGAATGTGGCAATAAGAATATATATATATATATATACACATATAGCTAGATATTTATATATATAAATATCTATCTATATAGAGAGATCTACATATATATAGTCATAATTTTATATTTTACCCATTTACTTAATTTGTTAGTAACTGTCATATTTCCTTTATTTGATACCATATTTGGCTCCAAATTACATTATTCGAAGAGTAGGTATCTGAGCAGTGATGCTCATGGTGTGACTAAACCTGGAAGCAACATCAATTGGAGCTTGTGGTAAATGCAGATTTTTAGGCTTCACATAGTCTTTCTGAATGAAGACCTCTGGAATTGAAGCTTATGAATATGTGTTTTTAAGAAGGCTTCTGGTAATTGTAATTCAGGGAAGATTAAGGATGATTTCTCTAGAGAGGTGAACAATTATTGATGCTATCTGTATTATCTGAGTATCAGGTTAGAATAACCAAAACTTATGCGACTTTTTCTCCTTGGTCTCACAAAGTAATACAAAACAAATTGCCAAAGCTCTTGTTTAAACCAAGTGACAAAAACTCTAGTGAATTCCTATGGTAAGTTCTATGCATTTGGTACTCTCAAGCCTTGTAGCAAAGAGGAAATCTTTTTCCACTCTGGCTACCTTCCGGCTCCAGGGCTGCAAAAGTTTTGATGAATCTCAATTTCTACATTGATAGGATGTTGATATCACTTCCTATGACATATTAAATGAACAAACATTTCATGTTCTGTTCATGAAATGAACAGAAAATATTTCTGTGAAACATTGACACATGCTAACTCACAAACTGGTGGCCAAAGGGCAAATAGAAGGTGATGAGAGCAAATTATGATGGTCAAACTAACAGTTTTTAGATATTTACTTTGAGTGTATAGCAATTGCATAATGTTAAATTAATGACTGGTAATCACCATAGTTGTCTATGGAAAGCAGAGTTAATTAGATTTATTTATTTATTCTGCTGCAGACCAAGGCTAGGAAAGACTTCTTTTTTTCCTAGAACAAAACAAATCATCCTTCATATAACCCACTTACTTATTTTTTTTCTTTATTTTATTCAATTTCCAGCTCTTAACTCTTTAAATATGTCAGTCTGAACATGGCCATCTTGGCAAAAGTTTTCTCCTTGAAATGTCAAAGGTATTGTGGCAAAAAATACATTTCTAGAGAGCTGATGATCTCCTAATAAACATTTCTTTAGCTCAGCAGAGAATACATTTTTCTTAGTAGTGTCTTCTTTTCACAGTGTGAAGATTATCCTGCTTGGCAGAAAATATAGAAATAGGATATTGAACAGTTTGGTTTTTCCCATAGTTTCAGAAAGACACTCTTTTAGTAACAGACAGGTATCAGAAGCTCTAGGAACACTCTCTGTAGCTCAGAAAATCAGTGGTCAAAGTAAAAATAATCAAGAATTTCTTGTTGCTCTCTGTTCTACACAAATTTGTTACTTATTTTTAAAAGCTATATAAATGGACTCTTTTGATCATTTGCTAGATTCCATATTCATAATTTTATCTCCAAGTGCATGCAATTAAATTTTTCCTTTCCTTCTATTACCATGCCTTATGTCGATTTAACTACTGTAAGTACCCAGATTGGTAGAGGAAGATTTGGTCCCTCTTCCATACAAAACTAGGATGACAGTAATATTGTTTGCTATAAAGAGTTAAAAATAAAGCTTATAAACAACTCAGATATTATAAAGCATTCAGATAAAAGATTAGTTACATGTAATATCAAATATGTTACAATCAATATTCACACAATAATTTTACTTGGCCTTCTATGGATTTTGAAAATGTGTCAGTTTATATAACGCATGTTAGCAAGTTATTATGCTAGCATGATGGTTAAGTCATATTTAGTATAATGAAAATTATAATTTGTCATATGTCATATGTATTCTTAACGCCAACTGAATGGCTAGCAGTTAGTTATGTTAATAATCCCTCCACTTCATGGGCCTCCCCGGTGGCGCAGCGGTTGAGCGCTGGGTTGCGAAGCTGCCCGCGATCTCTGCGGTGCTGGTTCGATCTCCGGCTGCTCCCCAGCCACCGGAGGAGGGTCCCACATGGCGCGCAGACCTCTCCTGCCACCCGCTGCTCCCCTCAGCAGTGTACTTCGGTCCTTCTGCCTGCTCTGCACCCTGCTCTGGCTCTGGTGAATTCTCTCACGCTCCCGTGCTTCTGACTGTACCCAGTGCATGTATAAACAAACAAACAAATAAATAAATAAATAACATGCCTCTATAAAAAAAAATTAAAAAAAAAATCCCTCCACTTCATTGCTTCATAAATGAAAGTAAGAATAGTAATAAAACTACTAAAAATAGTGCCAAAGAGAGTGTCAAATTGGGGAACAGGTTACTGTCTATGAATTTTCACTTAAGCACTGAAAATTTCAAGACCATTCAGGCTCAAAGTGCAACTACAATAAGGTTATTTAACAAACAGGAGATTAGGAAAACAAAAGATTTCGTAAGGTCACAAGTGGCCAGCTTTATCACCCTAGATAGTTTCTGTAGTATCTAGTAGTCAAAAACAAGAGTCTCTTATGTAAAATAGTGTCTTTCCTTTGATGAGGACCTGGAACTGGTCTGCACCAGTAAGCAGTAGACCAGCATTCAATTTGTGGTGCCAACTGGAGGTGATCACCAGGGGTGTTGGTGAGGTGACACCACAGAAGCATACAGCAACTGTCTGAGGGCTGGGCTGCACAACACTGGATGTCCGACTATACAGTGCTGGACTTGATAGCATCCGGAGGCAGTACTGGGCAATGACAATGGATTGCTCTCAAACGTGACAAGACACAGAGTTCCAGTCAATGTAAGCAGTGCTAGTTAATGTAGGTCAATAATGCTTGTCACCACCTATCACCAGGAAGCAGTGTCAGAAACAGCAGGTTTTTAGGTCTCTGTTAGTATTGGTGTGAACCAATAGCCAACAACTCTTTGAGACACCAGGCCAAGGCTTACAGTGTTCCTCACATGTAATGTCAGAGGTACAGCAGCCAGTCTCTGCAAAGGCCTATAGATGTCCAGGGATCTATGGAATTCTGGAGGTCTTGGAAATTTTCAAGTTTGCAGTGGTCTGGAGGTCTTGGAGCCTAAGGGGTTTTCAAAGTCCCACAGATGCTGTTTGCTTGAATCCCCTCTCTCTTGGACACATGTGCTAAGTCCTCACTCTTTGGAGGCCATCTGCTGAATGAATAAAACTGAGTTCTTCATTACCTTATATCCTCTTCAAGGGCCCCCAACTTACAAGACTGATTGGACCACTGTTCAATCCTAAATGTGTGATTGGTGCTAGTTAAACACCAATCACACTTGCTCTATTTTCAATCTGCATTATGAACTCAAGTCCTTGCCTGACAGAGAGTTTTAACCTGATTGGTCCATTTATTATCCTGGTACCCAATACAAAATGGGAAATCCCAGTGCCTTCCCAGACTCTACCTGCACTGAGGCTAAGATAAACTCTTGAGCTGGTGGGCCTCCCTTGTGGCGCAGCAGTTGAGCGCTGGGTTGCAAAGCTGCCCACAACCTCTGCAGTGCTGGTTTGATCCCCGGCCACTGGGCGAGGGTCCCACGTGGAGTGCAGACCTCTCCTGCTGCCTGCTGCTCCCCTCAGCAGTGTACTTCATCTGTCTGCCTGCTCTGCTCCCTGCTCTGGCTCTGGTGAATTCTCTCACCCTCCCACTCTTCTGACTTTACCCATAAATAAAAAAATAATAAATAAATAAATAAATAAATAAATAAATAAATAAATCTTAAAAAAAAAAAAAAAAAACTCATGAGCTGGGGCAAACCTCAGTGGAACTGGAAGCATATTGCACTCAGCTCCACAATTCATGGGGCCCTGTTAGATTACTGGGTCACAGGACCCAGTGACTGCAAGGTGGATTGCATTTAGGAGTCCCTCATGTTGGCCTAGTTCACTGTGGGCCTATCTGCCTACAGCCTCAGGGAGTCACAGCATTAGAGCTGCTACAGTAGGGACTGACACTCCTCCCAGCAGGCCCAAAGCAGGGGTTGTGGGTCTTGGGAGTTTGCTTCTACTATGGCAGCCCCAGGGACACTTGCACTTAGCTGTGGCAGGTGGGGAAATGTCTGCTGTTGCAGCTTTCGAAGAAACTTGGACACTTCCCACAGGCAACATGTTTGTCCACAAGACGACATGTTTGTCCACCCTGGGAAGCTCCCACTGAGCAGTCCAAGCAGATGGTGCCAGAACCCCAGGGATTCCAGTGTGCCAAACTGGTGGGAACCGGGGGAGAAGCTGTCCACAGGTGGCAAGATAAGATGGTAAGTTCCAAGCTAAGTTCCAAGAAAGCTACCATGCCCCACAGCCTCTAGGCACCACCGGGATCCAGTTTCAGTAAGAATATTACTACCCAACTGACAGAGATTTTCAAAGACTTAATGTAATAATGCATGAAATATCACATTGTCTGTCCTATATATACAAAATATAGATGTTGCAAACCACCTGCCTAAAAAAAAAATTAAATAAATTATACATAATTTTTTGTCATCTTTAGATTCTTAGAACTTTTTAATTCTTTCCTCCCTAGAAATCAAGTAATGTTTGCATAGAAATTCAAATTGATACAAATAAGGATATTAGACACATATTTTTGCAAATTTAATGGGTATCAAGATGAATTACATAGACTTTTATAGGCTAATTTTTCAATAAAAGAGATTGCTTCTTTCTGAATATTTATGAAAAACTAACTCAAGCTTTTTTATGTTTCTTCTTATTAAACTATACATTAAATTTTATCATGAAAGCTCACTAAGTCATATAATAGATGCTTCGCAGTTCAGAAACTTATTTAAGCAGCAAAAAACATGAAAAGTTATAAAATATAAAAGAAGCAAGACATTCATTCAATATTAACATTATAAAATATAACAAGATTGAGAAGATATTAATAACAAGTCTCACAATATCATGTTTTATGTTTCACAATAACATCATTGTGAAAGAGTTGGAAGTAGAATGAAAACAGGTTATCCCTTCATTCATATGTTCACAATTGTTTTGAAGTAAATAGAACTGCATGAAAAGTATATGTATATTTATGAGACAGGCATTTAAAGTTATTAGAAAAGCATTTGAAAGAGATTTTCATGTTGAAACATGTAGAGAAACATAGATTGAATGAATACACAAACCACAAGCTAAAGATACACCTGGGAATATCTCAGTTTTTTGCTCTAGTATGATAACTCTTTTGATGAACTGTTCCTTTGGAGTAAGTACACTACTGCAGGTAAAGTTTAACCTTGAAAGTCATGCATCTTTGTAAATTATTAAGATCATTTATATGTTTCAAGTACCAACATCTCTTTCTTGAATTGCTTGTACACAATGAAATGACTGCTGGGCTCATGGCCTTGTGACTTGATAAATTAAGTCTAGAGTAGATTAAAAGGGACATTATTTGGAAACATAGTAGATGAGAGAAATGAATGACAACAGTTAACCTTTATTAAAGTTAACTGTATGCTAATCACCATAATGGAATATGTGTCTGTCTCATATATTGTCACTGTGAAATATACTCAATTAAAGATGAGTTGCTGATTCTGGAAAAAGCATTTCATGACCTATGTCACCTAGCTAGAATGAATGATCCAGTAAAAATCTACATAAAAACTGTCCCTTTATCCAAAATGTGCTAGTGGTTGGGGACAAAAAATTCCCATCCATTGTCAGGCCTTTTGTTCTTCCAAGTAATTTTATGAATGTACATATGTATGTATGTATGTATGTATGTATTGTTGAAGAACTGGGCTGTAGGAAAGAGGTACAGAGGGTGAGAGGATTCACCATAGACATACTGGAGAGAAGAAAGGTGGAATTGGGCCTCCCCTGGTGGCGCAAGTGGTTGAGCGCCACTCTGTGAAGCTGTCCGCAGCCTCTGCAGTGCTGGTTTGATCCCGGCCAGCAGGCGAGGATCCCACATGGCATGGCAGACCTCTCCTGTCTCGCTCGCTGTTCCCCTCAGCAGTGTATTTCATCAGTCTGCCTGTTCTGTTCCCTGCTCTCTCTTTGGTAATCCTTTCACCCTCCTGTGCATCTGGCCTGGACCCTGGCTCTTGTATAAATAAATAAATAAATAAATAAATAAATAAATAAATAAATAAATCTTAAAAAAAAAAAAAAAGAAAGGCGGAATTACTGAAAAACACTGTTAAGGAGAGCGGCGAGTCAGACAGGAGAGGTCTGCGATACCATGTGTGTGTTAGCTTCCTGGCTGGGAATCAAATTCTGGCTTTAGCAGGGACAGCACTGAGACTTAACCCCTAGGCCACTAGGGAAGCCCTATTCTGAATAATTTTAAATTTGGATTATTGGGTCCTTGTAATTGCATTGACTGTATGGATCAATTTGAGAATAAAAACATTTTCTTTAAACATTCCAGCTTCATGGACTTGCCTCAGCAGCCTGGACACCTGCCCAGATGAACTACATCAGGATGGGATGTAGGATATGGGATGTGGGATATCTGTCATCAACCCCAGCAACCTAGACACTGGCCTGGGCAACCCATGCTCAGTTAAGTGTCTGGAGATCATGCTCCTGGATCCCAATTTTCCAGCCAGACAATCCAAACCTGGAAGGGAGCTTCAGGAGTCACCCACTTACCCCAGGAGCCTGGACACCTACCCTCATAACACACCTCTGGTACAAAAGTTAAAGTAAATAATAGGGAGAAAGAAAATACAAATAGCCAAAGCAAACCCTCTGGGGAACATCACGCAACAACAACAAAAAAATCAATCTCCTAGAATCCAACAACACTGATATGAAAAAAATTTGTCTTCTTATCTGATGACAAATTCAAAATTGGCATAAATAAGGAAGTTAAAGAATTTGAACAGCATAAACAAAATTCAGAAAAAAACACATGAGAAGATGCAGAAGCAGAAAAGAATGCTGAGAGGCACATAACAAACAGAAGATCAAGACTGAAAATTTAAATAAGAAAATGAAGAAACTGCAGGTAGTAAAAAGTTCAGTGAAGGAGACAAATCATTAGGGAAATAGAAAACAATATGGAAGAATAAATCAGTAATATAGAAGACACAGATATATAAACAAAAAGAAAAAGAGACAAAGTAAAATGTGAAAGAAACACTTTGAGAATTATCTGATACCACAAGGAAAGGAAATATAAGAGGCCTAGGAACCCCAGAGGAAAAAAGAGAGAAAGGAGTGGGAAAACTCAAGAAAATAATTGAATAAAATTTCTCAAACTTGAAGGAGGAAATGAAAATATGCATACAGGATGCTAAAAAGACACCATTTCCTTTAATGAAAGGACATCTATAGCAAGCCACATAGTAGTAAAACTTAAAAAATAATAAAATTGATGAGAGGGATGAAATGGAAAACCTATAATGGAAAAACTGATTAGGCAAATATTAGACTTCTCTGAAGAAACACTACAGGCAAGTAGAGAATGGAGTGATATAGTAAAAAAAACAAAAACCAAACAAACAAAAACAAAAACAAAAACAAAAACTCCAACACAAGAAATACCACCCAGGAATATTTTACCCTGAAAAGTCTCCATCTCATAAGAGGGAAAAATAAAGACATTTTCAAACAAAACCTTTGGAAATTTGCTACAACCAAACCCTTGCTACAAGTAATATTCTCAGGAGCTTTAGCATCTAGTCCAAAACAGAAATGAATACGAATAACTTAAAAAGGAATTAAATAGAACCACAAATCAATGAACAAAACAGCAGTAACAGACTTCCATATATCAATAATCACTATCAATGTTAATGGACTATAGTCACCAATAAAAAGACACAGAGTAACAGATTAGGGAACACAGTCCGACCTTCTGTTGTCTCAAGGAAACACACCTAATTTCCAGAGTTAAACATAGATTGAAATAAAGGGTTGGAAAACAATTCCGCACACAAACAACTTGGAAAAAGAAGGAAGGGATAGACATAATTATATCAGATAAAATAGATTTCCAACTAAAAAATGTGAGGAGAGGCCTCCCTGGTGTTACAGGGGTTATAGACAGAGCTATCAATCTACAACCAGCCACTGCAGCAGGAGTTCGATCCCCAGCCCAGGGAGCTGACCCACATGGCACAGCAGACCTCTCCTGCCTCTCCCACTGCTCCCCTCAGCAATGTATTATAGTCAATCTGCCTGTTCTGCTCCCTATTCTGTCTCTGGTGAATCCTTTCACCCCACCTCTGTACCTCTGGCTTACACCCCAGTTCTTGTATGCATAAATACATAAATAAATCTTAAAAAAAAAAACTTTTAAAATAAAAAAAGTGCTGAGTCATAGATAGACATTATGTAATGGTCAAGGGGACTATACACCTGAATGAAGTTAAATTCATCCAATGTAGGGACTCCAAAAACACATTTGATTTCATGTCTGAAAACAGACATTATTAGAGAAAATGCATTTGTGGTAGTTGACTCCAACAACCCACTTTCACCAATGGTCAGATCAATGAGACAGAAAATAAATAAGGACACAAAAGTCCTAAACAAATATGTAGACCACCTGGGCCTAACAGGTATTTATTGGACACTACAGCCCCCCCCCAAAATAATTAAACATTTTTCTCAAGTGCACATGGTTTATTCTCCAGGATCGTCCACATACTTGTCCCCAAGACAAACATTGACAAGTACATGAAGACGGAAATCATACAAAGTATCTTCTCTGATCATAAAGGGATAAAATTAAAACTCAACTGCAAAAAGAAGGAAAGGAGATCCTCTGATATATTAAGACTGAATAACACAGTGCTGAAGGACCACTGTGTTAATGAAGAAATCAAAGAAGAGGAAAAAAGTACCTTCAGATGAGTGCTAATGGAAACACAATATTCTAGAATATGCAGGACAAATATGCTAGATGAAAATATATAGCAGATCCCATCAAGAAACAATAAAGAAGCCAAAAAAACAACCTAGTCCCCATCTCCAGAAACTAGAAAAAAAAAGAACAAAATAACCCAAAGGCCAGTAAAAGAAATGAAGTAATAAATAATAAAGTAAAAATCAAAATCAACAAACAACTATAAACCAGAGACACACTACAGGGGTGGGGGGAGAGGGGAGATTAGGGTAAAAATAAGGGGGGTGCAATTGCTTGGGGAATATAACCAAAATGAAAATGCATACATTGTGCAAAAATGAAAAATGATGTAAGAATTATATAAAATAAAATATTTAAAAAATAAAAAACAGAAATAAATGAAATAAAAATAAGACAATGGAAAGGTCAATGAAACTAAATATTGGTTCTTTGGAAAAGTAAATAAAATAGACAAACTTCTAGCTATGTTCACAAAGAAAAATAGGGGAATAAAATCAAATAAATACATTCATAAATCAAAGAGAAGTAATTACAACAGAAAAACCCAAAGGATAATTAGAGGTCACTATGAACATCTGTATGCAAACAAGTTAATAATCTAGATGAGATGTCCACATTCTTAGAATTATACAATGACATAAGGAGGTACAAAGAAGAATGAGAAAACATGAACAAACCTATTGCAAGCAAGGAGATTGAAGCAGTCATCAAAACCCTCCCAAAACACAAAAGCCCAGGACCAGGGTTTTTCACAATTGAATTCTACCATTCAAAGATGAACACCTGTCCTTCAAAAACTCTTTCAAAAATTTTAGAAAGAAGGGATATTATCAAATACATTTATGAGGCCAACATCACACTAATAGCAAAACCAAAGCAACACAAAAAAGAGAAAATACATACCGGTCTCCATTATGAACATGGATGATAAAATTCTGAATAAAATCTTAACAAATTGAATCAAACAATGCACCATTATATGCCATGACCAAGCGGGATTAATTCCAGGAACACAAGGATGGTTCAACATTTGAAAATCAATGTATTTCACCACACCAACAATATGAAAATAATATATATATATATATATATGATCATAACAATAGGTGCCAAGAAAGCATTTGATAAAGGTCAATGTCCATTTATGATGAATGTCCTCAAAATACTTGGGATAAAATGAACATATCTTAACATAGCCTTATATGACAAACCCAAAGCTAACATCATTATCAATGCTGAAATATTGAAAGTGTTTTTATTAAGATCTTGAAGAAAACAAGGATGTCACTCTTACCACTGCTTTCCAATACAGCTAGAGTAATTAGGCAAGAGAAGGACGTAAAAAGATTGCACATTGGGAAGGAAGAAGTAAAGCTATCAATACTTGTGGATGATATGATAATATATAGAGAGAACCCTAAAAATTCATTGGAAAAATTAAGAGAATAAACCGATTAAGTAAAATAGCAAGTGAGAAAAGCAATACACAAAAAATAAGCAGTCTTCCTATAGGCAAATCATCAATCTGTAGAAGAAGAAACTTAAGAAAACCATACCATTTAGAACTATAAATAAATATACTGGGTATAACCCTAATAGAGGATATGAAAGATCTACACAATTAAAATTATAAAACACTGTTAATGGAAATAGTAGGCACAAAGAACTGGAAAGACATTTTCTGCCCATGTTTTTGAAGAATCAACATTATACAAACGGCCATCTTACCAAAAGCAATTTACAGATTCAATGCAATTCCAAGAAAAATCTCACCGGCATTGTTCAAAGAAATGGAATAAATATTATTAGAATTCATATGAAATCACAAATAAAAAACCCTAATAGTCAAAGATTCCTTGGCTGAAAAGGGGAAGTCAAGATATTGCACTCCCAGACTTTACACTATAATACAAAACCATAATTTTAATAGCATGACTCTGGAACAAAAAATGACACACAGATCAATGAAACTGAACTGAAAACAGAAATAAAACCACACATATTGGTCAAATAATCTATGACAAAGGAACAAAAATATATACTGGAACAAGGAAAGCTACATCAATAAATGGTGTTGGGAAAACTGAACTGCCACATGCAAAAATTAAAACTAACTGCTGTCATATAATATATACGAAAATCAACTCAGAGTGTATAAAAGACTTGATGTAAGACCCTAGAACATAAAATATATAGAAAAAAACATAGGCAAACACTCCATGACAGAAACTTCAGACATCTTTGAGAACTTTTTTCCAAATGCAAGGAAAATAAACAAACAAACAAAAATATATATATAGCTGACACTATATCAAACTGAAAAATCTTCTGTACAGTAAAAGTGACACCAAACAAAATGAAGAGTCCCCCCCCCACTAAAAGGAAGAACATATTGTCACACCATACATCTTATAAAGAACTAATATCAAAGATCTATGAAGAGCTTATACAACTCAACATAACAACAAAAGCAAATAACCCAATCAAAAATGGCAAGAAAAGCTAAATAGCATCCTCCCTAATGATACAAGTGTTTAAGCACAGCACTTTTAAGCTATCTGCAGCCTCTGCAGCACATGTTTAATCCCTGGCCAGCCAGGGAGCTACCCACATGGCACAGCAGAACCCTCCTGTCTTGCCCACTGCTCCCCTCAGCAGTGTATTTCAGTCAGTCTGCCTGTTCTGCTCCCCACTCTGTCTCTGGTGAATCCTCTCACCCCCCACATCTCTGGCCTGTACCCCAGTTCTGGTATGCATAAATAAATATTTAAAAAAAAAGAAAAAAGAAAAGCTAAATAGACATTTCTCCAAAGAAGAATTGCATGTAGCTGAAATGCATATGACAAAAATTCTCTGTGAATCAAAAATGATTCTGTTAATTTTTTTCATTTAAAATGTTTTCTAGTATATCATTTTTAAATTACCTTGGCTGCCTTATTCCAAACAAGGGCAGGATTGATGTCTCCCGTCTTTCAGTAGTAAATGTGTTCAAAATACAGTTGGAAAGTGGATTCTGACTATAGAATTGAGGCTGCCATATGTCAAGGGGGGAAGGGAAGCAAAGAGGGGAAGAGGAACCAATGCCTATGGTGGACGACTATGGAAGCCATTGTGGTGGGTGAGGTGTGATAACATACATCTGAAGGGTGTGATCCTATACTTCTCAACCGTATACAATGTTGTAAATCAATATTTGCTGTAGTAAAAAAATATTTTCAAGATCATAAAATATTACAAAGGATAGTATATTAAACATGTCTACACATGTCATTTCATATAGCTTGTATATGTATTTCAGTTTAAGGTTTAATATATTAATTATACATTTTATTCTACAAATTTTTGTGCAGCTTGTTATGCTCTTCTAAGATGCAAATAGCTCACCCACAAAACTATTATAGCTTAATGTCTAATTTGGAATAGTTATATATTTGTTTAAATACTATTCTTGAATTCTTATTATTGACCCAATAGGCTTTCCACATCTTTGTGAACATGTTAGTAGATTATATTTTACCGGACAGATGTTACCTTTATTTACAAAATGTTTTAAAATTAGTATCTGAAAATTCTTTAACTGTTTTATCTACCATTATTGTCAAGCATGTATATATAATCAATCTGACCAATATAACTATATATTCTGAAACAGAATTCTATTTTATGGTCATGAATCATCCTTCCATCTTTCTTATTCGATGTGAATTGAGTTTGACAGTCACCCCTCCTCTGAAGTTAAAGGATGTGATTCAACCAAGGACATGAGATTGGCCTCAATGTTAATTTAGGCTTGGGTTCTTGCCTCAATTAACACTAATATGTCAATGTGGAAAATCACTATATTTAATTGGAATAGAAATCGCTGTATTTGATATTAACTTTCCCCACCTTGCTTAAAATTAATTTACTTGTTCCAAATAATAGCATTACTGTTGCTAAGGAAGGTAAAGACAGACCTATGACATTTGTTTTCTAAGGATAAGATTCCAATGAATGGTTTAAAATTCCATTGTAACTCAAAGGAATGAGAGGGAAATAGACCTTTTGAGTGTGTGTGTGTGTGATGTTCTTATATAGTGATATTTCCACAACTTATAGAGTGGCAGTTTAATTTGCTCAGAAAATTTGGAGACTGGAAGGATATTTTCTCTAGGAGAATGTGGACCCTCAGGTTGTTTAATGTTTGCTTCTCTGGATGATTTCCACATGCCTATCTATCTCCTATTTGGTCCCTTAACCCTGGCTATAGTTCTTTAATGACCATTTCCTCACTTCTGTATATTGAACGAAGATAAGGTAACTAAGATATACTGAAAATGATGTGCTACCTCCTCCCTTTTCCTGATACTACATAAGCTATTATTTTGTGACCTTAGGGAGTAGGGAAAATTCCAACAGCATTTGGAATGGAATATGTCTCCAAACTACCAAGAGCAGTGTGTATTGTTAGTTTTCAAATGAGTTGAAGGATACAATTTGTGTTTGTATAAATAAATATGTAATTTTAAATCAATATTCATTCCATATAAAAGCATATGTATAGCATTCCATTTTTATGATCATTAAGCAAACAAGAATATATTCATAATGTCTAATATAACACCTGAAACATTTTATTTGCTAAATAAATGCCAGATATTTTATTTTATTTTAAAGATTTATTTACTTATGCATCAAAAGTAGGGGTGTAGGCTAGAGGTGGGGGAGTGAGAGGATTCATCAGAGACAGAACAGGGAACAGAACAGGCAAATTGACTGAACTGCACACTGAGGGGAGCAGCAGGTGATTCAGGAGAGGTCTACTGTGCCACGTGCATCACCTCCCTGGCTGGGGATTAAACTCATGCTGTAGTGGCTGTGGACTGCTTCATAGCCTTATGCCACCAAGGAGGCCCAGCTCTTATTTAAAAAAAAAAAAAATTATTTATTTATGCATACAAGAATTGGGGTACAGGCCAGAGGTGGGGAGGTGAGAGGATTCACCAGAGACAGAGTAGGGAATAGAATAGGCAGACTGACTGAAATACACTGCTGAGGGAGCAGCTGGAGCAACAGGAGAGCTCTGTTGCACCATGTGGGTTGCTCTCTGGCCGGCCGGGAATTGAACTCGTGCTGCAGTAGCTGTGGATAGCTTCACAGGTTGCATCTTAACCCCTTGTGCCACCAGGGATGCCCCTCTTTTTATTTATTTTTTTGTAAGATTTATTTATTCATGCACACAAGAGCTAGGGTATAGGCCAGAGGTGCGGGGGGTGAGAGGATTCATCAGAGACAGAGCGGGGAACAGAACAGGCAGATTGACTGAGATACACTGCTGAGGGGAGCAGCCAGCAAGACAGGAGTGGTCTGCTGCACCATGTGGGTTGCTCCCTGGACGGCTGGGGATGGAACTTGTGCTGCAGAGGCTGCGGATTGCTCCACAGTGCGGTGCTCAATCCACTGGGCCACCAGGGAGGCCCCACCCCTCTCTTTTTATTTTTTATCTTACATAGTTATATGTAATGATATACATAGCTTATTGTCCATTTGATAATGGGTTACAAAACCATGACTGGAATAAAGTTACAAGAAAACTGTCGCAATATATTGGATGTAGTCTGATTCCTCCACACATGGACTTCGTCCCTCACTGTTTATGCTGGAGTAAGATAGTGCCAGAAAATCAGTCTAAAACAGTTGTATTAGACATCACTTGGATGTTTATGGTTTTGATAATTTTAATTATGTATCGTTAGAATTGATTGATGTTATAATTCTCAAAGCTATTTAGAATAGTTTCCATGGTATTGCATTGACATATTTTTGTATACTTATTCATGTATAATATTGAACACATCTCTACTAATAAGAACACAATTTGTGCTGTGAAATTGCAAGTAACTATAGAATTAGGGATATTTTCCTAGATATAAGGAAGATGACCACATGACATACAGTGACTAAAAGAATCCTACATTTAACTCTATAATGATGAGAAAGCTGATTCATCTCTCCAGATTCCCTAGCCTGTAACAACATGAAAACGATACATTTGACAGAATAAATTCTGAAAAAGCTCACTTCTTCTCCATTAGGTCTTGAGTTCTACATGCTTTCAAAAAATGAGAACTGTCAGTGGTAAAATCACTACTTGTGTCCAAAACACCCCATTTCCCTAATACTGTAGTTCTTGAACAATAAGTTACTGAGAAATCATATAGTATTGTAATAATAATTTAATTCAGTAAATGTAAAAATCTTCAGCCACAGGATAAATTTTTCTATTGAACAAGGTTTTCAAGGAACTACCTGATGAGAAACTCAAGCATTTACCGGGCAATCATATCTCCAATCAACCTCAGGATGTCACATTGCTTTCTGCTTTAATGCTGAGCTTGTGAAAAGATGATAATAACTCATCAGACCAGGAAGTATTTGTTAGGAAGTCACTTTTCTATTAAACGGAGTGATAACTTCACGTATTAAAGTTCAGTCTTATAACAGAAAAATTGTATGTGTTCTTTATGAAATCTGAAAAGAGAAGCACAGAGAGAGCTACATGGGATGAGGGGCTTCCCTGGTGGTGAAAGGTGTCTGAAGCTGTCCCTGGCCTACAGCACTCTGAAGCTGTCCCTGGCCTACAGCACAATTTCAATCCCCAGCCAGGGAGCTAACCCACATGGCACAGCAGACCACTCCTGATTTGCCCACTGCTCCCCTCAGCAGTGCATTTCAGTACATCTACCTGTTCTGCTCCCCACTTAGTCTCCGGCAAATCCTCTCATGAGCCCTGTACCTCTGGCCTAAAGTCCAGCTCTTGTATGCGTAAATAAATTTAAAAATATCTAAAAAAAATATTGTATGGGTCACAATATAAGGGATAATGGATATCCTCAACTCAGAATCATTAAACTGAAATGGCATAAACATTCCTTGTATTTTCTGTAGAAAATAAAAATATCAGATGGTTTCACTTATAGGAGGAATATAGGGGAACTGAATAAGACATCAGGAGAAAAATAATAGCAATATAAAACATGACAAAACAAAACAAAAAGAAACAATCAATTACAAATCAGAGACATCCTGTAGGGGAGGAGGAGGGAGAGATCAGAGGGAGGGAGGGAGGAGCACAGAGGACTGTGGTGATGGTGCACCAGTGAATTAGTGAAGGAAATTCTATGGAGACTACACTTGAGCGGGGGTGGGGGGGTGGGTGTGGAAATCAAACATTGTTTAAAAATGAACAATGATGTAAAATATACGTGAATTTAAAAAAAATAAAAATAAAAATAAGACAAAATTACTGAAGTGGCCAGAAGGCATTGTGTGCAGGGTCCAACATTTATAAGTGAGTGATTCTGTAATAAAAGAGCTACCTAAATGTAATATGAATCTAATACATTCTTTAATTTAAAGTTAAATTAAACTCATTAGGGTCTCCCTGGTGGTGCAGGGATTAAAGACACAACACTATCAAGCTATCACCACTCACTGCAGCGTGAGTTCGATCCCAGGCCTTCCCTGCTTGGCCAGGGAGCTCACCCACATGGCACAGCAGACCTCTCCTGTCTTGCTGGCTGCTCCCCTCAGCAGTGTATTTCAGTCAGTCTGTCTATTGTTTTCCCCACTCTGTCTCTGGTGAAGCCTCTCACCCATCCCCCACACCTCTGGCCTACAACCCAGTTCTTGTATGTATAAATAAATAAATCTTTATTTTTTTAAAGATAATGGATGTCTTTTTTAAATGGAAGTGGATAATGGAAATGGATAATGGATAATAGAAATTGATATTTTAAAAGGATAATGGAAATCTTTTAAAAAATATATTCATATATACAAGAACTGGGATACAGGTCAGAAGTGCAGGAGGGTGAGAGACTTCACCAGAGCCAGAGCAGGTGAACAGAAAAGGAAGACTGAGTGAAATACACTGCTGAGGGGAGCAGTGGGCGAGACAGGAGAGGTCTACCACGCCATGTGGGATTCTACCCGCCCAGGCGGGATCGAACCCACACTGCAGCGGCTGTGGACAGCTTCACAGTGCCGCACTCAACTGCCTGTGCCACCAGGGGAGGCCCAAATAAATAAATCTTGAAAATATAAATTAACTCGTTATATTAAAATAAGTTTTGGGTTAAAAAGTAAAACAGAAAATAATGTATAATATATCATACTCAGAGATGTTGTGAAGAGAAAATGCCAAAGTCATTGGCAACATTGAAGGCAATGATGACTTATACTAACATGAATAAGTCTCTTCAATAAATTTTAGATGTCTAAACACTCAAGATGGCTGCATAAATGAGATGAAAAACTTACGATTATTTCTTAGGAAAAATAATACAATATTGGGCCTCCCCGGTGGCGCAGCGGTTGAGCGCTGGGTTGCAAAGCAGCCTGCAGCCTCTGCAGAGCCAGTTCAATCCCTGACCAGCCGCTGAGGGTCCCACATGGCACGCAGACCTCTCCTGCCACCCGGGGCTCCCCTCAGCAGTGTACTTCGACCCTTCTGCCTGCTCTGCTCCCCGCTCTGGTGAATTCTCTCACCCTCCCACACTTCTGACTGTACCCAGTGCTTGTATAAATAAATAAATAAATCTTTAAAAAAAAAAAAAACTATACTGATGAAAGAGTATCAAGAGAGCTAGCAGAGCTAAAATTGACTTGCATTTATGCACCAATGTCAGGAACTTGAACAGTCATCAGCTAACATAGAATCCATAATCTGATTATAAAGGAAGAAGATGGAGAGGCCCAAGGACAGTAGATGGCTAATCACAGAATGATTTTCAATTAGTATAAAATTAGTTTCAGTGAATATTGTAGAAATTTCCCTGCTGTCTATTAGGGAATTCAAGATGAAAAATCTGAGTGAAATCTGTCAGGGAATTGACTTACAGATAATTTGATAAAAGTAGGTAATATGCAACAAGAACATGCTGGATTAATTTTATGAAACGGAAAGAATAATATTTGTTTTGTGTTGAAATTTTTTCAGATGGTGGAATTTATTAATAAACATACTGCACATACACACAAATCATTTTAATACATAAGTCTTTGTCAACATTGAAAGCAGTGATGATATATACTAAGATGAATCATTAGTCTCAATAAATTTTAATGTCTGAAAAACTCCAGATGGTGACATGATTGTTATGTGATAATAATCGTGTGCTCCAAAGATGAAAAACAGGTTTGTCATCTAGGGACAAGTATATTTACTCTAAATATCAACAGAGAAAGCTATAAAATACAGATTATGAAGACACACCAAAAGTCTTTATTGTTGGAATGCTGAAAATTAAGATTGAATACTTCAAAGAAATACTGGAAAATCAAAAAAAAAAATAGGTATAAGAACCTACTTGTTTGGTGCAATGCATGAAAAATATCTGCACTTTTTATTAATAATTATTGACAGTTTGTAAAACTTTCACCTTCATTGGTTTCAAAGTACTTTCTCAAAGTTAGGAGGAAAATATTTCCATCATATAGTCAATTAAATTATTTGCCAAGTCATGTGGTTAGAATTTTAACTTCAAGATCTTTCAAATGCAAAAATTTATCTTTGTTACTTTGTACTTCTTGGGTATTTCAATAAGTGCCCAAAATATCTGTTTCTATCAGCTCTCTTTAATCTTTCTTCTCCATGGTTCCCTGATTAATTGTGGCCATTATACAGGCTACTCTTTCCAGTGATAAATTTATTTTGTACAATGAAACAAAAAATACTCAAACTCAAGAGCCAATATAAACTTTTCAGAAACATTTATTGTTCTCTATAATTAATTTCCCTTAAGTTAGATCCCCTCTTCAGGCATACTGGTCTCCTGATCAGGAAGATGATAATTTTTAGGTATTGAATTCTCGTGTTTTTCATTGATGATCCTTCTTCTCAAAATCCTGATCAATAAGAAGGGCCAGATAGTCTTTTCTCCCCTGGAGAAATGTTAACCAACAGGTCTAAAAGTTTGTTCATAGGCATGGGATTTATCCCCATTGTACCCTTTGGCATAGACATGTCCAGACATGGGAGATTTTGAGAACTGTAAAAGAAAATTTTGTTTTTGTTAAGATTGACAAAAAGACATTAAAACTTTTTAAACAAGGTAGTGCATGTTGGGTTATGCTGAGTCATGAAGAATTAAAAGGAGTAGAAGAGCTTATTCATTGTCCACAAGAGAAATTAAATATTATGAAAGTAAATACAATCCCATTTATTTCAATAGTCTATCACCTGGTTTGTTCCCCATGTAAATTTTGTTTTCACAACCACTAGCAATCAGAACACCATGGTGAGACATTTTGCCCAAGTAGCTTCAATTCTATTTGGGGCCTCCATGGTGGTGCAGTGGTTAAAATCTCAGTGTTATCAAGCTATTGCCAGCCACTGCAGCATGAGTTCAATCCCCTGCCAGGGAGTAACCCACATATAGCACAGCAAACCTCTCCTGTCTCACCTGCTTCTCTCCTCAGCAGTGTATTTCAGTAGATCTACCTTTTCTGTCTATGGTGAATCATTTCACCCCCCACAACTCTGTTCTATACCCCAGTTCTTGTATGCATCAATAACTAAAAATAAATCTTATTTTAGAAAATATTTATTTATGCTTACAAGAGCTGGGGCACAGGCCAGAGATGCAGGGGGTGAGAGAATTCACCAGAGACGGAGTGGGGAACAGAACAGGCAGACTGACTGAAATACACTGCTGAGGGGAGCAGCAGGCACCACAGGAGAGGTCTGCTGTACCATGGGGGTTTCTCGCTGGCCAGCAGGTATCGAATCTGCAGAGGCTGCAGATTGCCTCATAGGTTAGTGCCTAACCTCTTGCACCACCAGGGAGGCCCTAAAAATAAATCTTCAAAAAAAAATTCTAAAGCTTATCTTTTTTGATTGCGGAGTAATATTCCAGTGTGTATATACGACATCTTCTTGATCCAGTCATCTATTTTTGGGCATTTGGGTTGTTTTCATAGCTTAGCTATTGGAAATAGTGCTGCTATAAACATAGGGGTGCAGGTGCCCTTTTGAATTAATGTTTTTGTGTCCTTTGGGTAAATACCAAAGAGTGGGCTTGCTGGATCATAGGGAAGCTCTATCTTTAGTAGATCAAGAAATCTCCACACAACTTTCCATAGTGGTTGGACCATTTTGCACTCCCACCAACAGTGCAGGAGAGTTCCTTTTTCTCCACATCCTCGCCAACATTTGTTGTTGCTAGTTTTTAAATTCATGCAATTTGCAGAGGAATGGATGGATTTGGAAGGGATCATGCTCAGCTAAATAAGCCAGAAAGAAAAAGAAAAATATTGGATGGTCTCACTCATAGCAGGAATTTAGAAAAACTAAATAAGGGACCAGGAAAAAGACTAATTGCAATAAAGCAAAAATCAAAATCAACAAGCAACTATAAACCAGAGACACACTACTCTGAGGGTGGGAGGGAGGAGAAGAGGGATTAGGGTCAGAAAAAGGGGGTGGGAATTGTATGGGGAATATAACCAAAATGAAAATACATAATTATGCAAAAATGAAAAATGATGTAATAATTATATAAAATAAAATAATTCGTTAAAAAATTCTAAAGCTTTTGTGCTCCTTCTCCAAGTCAGTAAGACCTGCAAGACTGAAATTACACCTTCATTTACCATCAAATAAATTCTTTAGTTGTTGATTTCCCATTTCATAGGTGGGACCTCTATTAAATATGATCTACAACCTACCCCCCATCATTTTCTTTCTCTCATACACAAACACACCTACTCAATACAATGAACCTATTCTGACTACCCAGTTTACCTAGCATCTCAGTGATTTGCCTCAGCTGACCGTATTTATTTCTTCCAGAAATTCCTAACACTGTTCTCTCCACAGAATCAACAGAGCTCCCAGTAGCTTGGGAATTTTTCTGAGATCCTGACCAAGTTCTGGCAAATAAGTTGACCCTCAGTTCACTGCTATTTGGTGACTGCAAGTCTACCATATTATTGCCGGGAAAGTTTCTTTGCTCTATTTAAAGACAATTTTTCTCTCCTGTTTTATTTTTTCTTTTCAAATAAATATCAGAAACTTAAACAGAAACTTCTATTTACCTCTGTGCTGTATTTTCCCCTAGGGAAGCAATGCCATCAAGTTGTTTTTCACATACATCACTATCTGAAACATAAAGTCAGTAGGGGGAAAGAAGAAAAACTAGCAAGCAGCATGAACTTTGAATTTATATGTGGAGAAAAAATATCAGTAAGAAAAAAATGGAACTAGTCAGTGTTTTTCCTTAAGAAGATAACCACTGTAGACTGGTATCAACACAACCCATGTTTAGATATTTGGATGATCTTTACTATCTTTATTGTGTTTATTGTTTGTTATTCACACCATCTCTATAACTTCTAGGACTCCCAAAACTAAATAGAACTTTTAACATTAACCCTAATTTGAAGATGATACAATAAATATAATAAGCCAGCAATAGATATGGGTGTTTTGAAAGCAAATTCTGAGATTGTTCTGTAACACAAACTAGACTATCTTTGTAAATTTTATTCTTTTGACCTCTTTGAACTGTACATCACTGATCACAGAGCTCATGTTAGGCTGAAAATTTAACACCGTATGTCACAGTCAATTTCTGTCCCTGGGAAGGCTGTGGTGCCCTGGGAAAGTGAAATTTCCACTAGGCTCTGAATAGTGGGAAGAGAAATATTAGAAACCAGAATTACAATATATCTAGCCCCTTGATAAATCATTTTATTAAAATGAAATATTTAGTTGTTACCATTTAACTCAGAATTAGACAGTTTTACATATTATTGACTAAAGTTATTTTATGTCTTCCTATAGGATAGGACTTTGACAATTCTATTTCAAACTATCATCATTGATCCTTAACTTGCCCTCCAGTTTTCAGTCTCTTCTCAGACCTGACTTTTATAGTGTGTTCTATAGAAAGGGAATCATGCCAATTTCCTTGTTAAAAAAAAAATAGAGGGGTCCACACTGTTTTCAGACTAAGCAAATTTAGCTAAGCATAACCAAATGAAGACTTCCATAATACAGTTTTTTTTTTTCCTCAAGTACTTTTTCCTTAATAAGATATATTCCCTCCATTGAAGCCACACTGTCTCTGTTCCCACCTTCAAGTCTGCATCCTCTCCTTATAATGTTGTCATTTTCACTGCTCCACTCTTTCCTATTGGCTTTGAAGATATAATTCAGACCCCATCTACTCAAAAAAATCCTGGATGGTTTGGGTGCTTTGTGTTTTCCTTAGAGCCTGCTTGCCTGTCTAGAAATGATTGAATCCATATGGCTTGTACATATTCTGTCCCCAGCCCCTTACTGTGAGATATTCTTCATGAAAAGAGTATTTTTTACTTATTAAAATAGTTTTATTATCAAACTACATGCTTAGCGCTCTGTAATGCTTAGTAAGGTTTGTGAAATTTATTTCTAAATATATAACATTTATTTAGCTTAAATCATAGATGATACAATTGAGTCCATCTTCCAAGAGATAACCAAAAAAAAAAAAAGCTATAAATATCTAGAGGCAAAGTAAACAAAATGTGGTGGTACAAGTTCAAATCTGAGGAAATTCTTAGATTTCAATAATGAGTCATTACCAAATGAATGTGAGTGCACAGGAATTAGATCAGTCAGTGAATTCAAATGTCTCAACTTTCTGAAATCTGATATTGAAATGTGTTGATATTAAAAAGAGGCAAGTGCAGGCACCAAATTAACCAGGCATATGGTTAGATTCCTATAAGGGAAACAAAGAAGGAAATCGTTCTTGCTTGTTATGAATATTTGTTGTGATATTGGCCTCTACTGAATGTACATAGGCAAGCCAACTAATTACTCCAAGAAAATAAATCAGTTTTTAAACTATTGGGTTTGGCTTTGATGATTCTTAATTTCTCAAACAAGCTGATCTTTGCTGAGTTGTTTATTTATTTATTTTTGTTTGTTTGTTTATTTATTTATTTGTTTGTTTGTTTATACAAGCACTGGGTACAGTCAGAAGCGTGGGAGGGTGAGAGAATTCACCAGAGCCAGAGCGGGGAGCAGAGCAGGCCGAAGGACCCAAGTACACTGCTGAGGGGAGCAGTGGGCGGCAGGAGAGGTCTGAGCGCCATGTGGGACCCTCCTCTGGTGGCCGGGGAGCAGCCGGGGATCGAACTGGCGCTGCAGAGGCTGTGGGCAGCTTTGCAGCCCGGTGCTCAACTGTTGCGCCACCAGGGGAGGCCCGTTTGCTGAGTTTTTAATTCTAATTATGACAAAATTCTATCAACCCTTACCCTAATTAGAAAGGTACTTGTTTAATTTTAAACTTCATAATGCAGGAAGTTCTTCTTTAGGGCACAATGTCATGCTCTATACGAATGACCCAGTATAAACATGAACAACCCCACAAAAGGACTATTATTTTCCTGATTTTACAGGTAGCTAGGACCTAGCATGTTGACATGAATTACCAAATTTTTGGAGTCATTTAATAATAAAGCTAGTTGAATTTCTCTCTGGATAAAATTTATATAAGTCTCAGAAATACAGTAAGTTTATGTTAAAAGATATTTGTTTTCAAACTTATAATAATGCTAATAACAATTATCATGACTGCAGTGGTAATTGCTCCATTGGACAGGTTTCTGTAGGACTCTCTAGGATGGATGGAGCCACCTAATTCCCCACTTGGATGTTTGGATGAGTATTTATGGAGCAAATGACACAGGTGCTGCTCTAAGCTTGCCATAGACATGGGCCTATACAGTTTCTCATTCTGAACAATCTGTATGTGATATGTACTATCACAATTTGTCAGTTAAATGTCACTAAATCACACAGTCTCAGATTTCTCATCCATGCAATGAAATGGTTCGATGAGACTGATCTTAAAGATTTCTTTCAGCTATTATAATAGCCAAAATATTTGCATTTTAATACAGTTCAAACCCCCAGGCTGGGCCTCCCTTGTGGTGCAGGCAGTTGAGCATAGCACTGGGTAGCTGTCCGCAACCTCTGCAGTGCTGGTTCGATCCCTGCTGGCCGTGGAGATATCCACATGGTGAGCAGACCTCTCCTATCTTGTCTGCTGCTCGCCCAGCAGTGTATTTCACTCAGTCTGCCTCTTCTGTTCCCCACTTTGTCTTTGGTGAATCCTCTCACCCTCCCGCATCTCTGGCCTGTACCCCAGCTCTTGTACAAATAAATAAATCTTAAAAAGAAATAAACCCAAGCTGAAAATTCATAAACCTGTTCTGATTTTTGGAATTAACATCTACTCATTTGCAAAATAACAAAGAAAAATGGTGCTGGTACTTACTTTCATAAAGTTATAAATAAACGTTTAATAAAGTTTCACATCCGGGGGGTGGGGGGACAGGGAAAGGAGGGCTTGGGGTAAAAACAAGGGGGTTGTAATTGTATGGGGAATACAAAAATGAAATTTTAATTAAAAAAAATAAAGTTTCACATCCATCCTATTTCCTATGAATCCTGGAGTTAGAAACCATATTAAAAATTACCCCACTAAGTTGTTAGATACAATGAAAGTTAAATAACTCCCCTTATATATAAGCTAGCTAACAAAATAATATTAAATTAAATATAAAATTATGTTAAATTAAATTTAATTATATTAAAACAAGCACATCAGGTATGTCATAAAAATAATCTGAAAACTGGGCCTCCCCTGGTGGTGGAGGTGATAGAGCACAGTGCTGTGAAGCTGTCCACAGTCTCTGCAGTGCAGGTTCAGTCCTGGCCAGCTGGCAAAATGCCCAAATGACATGCTGACCTCTCCTGTCTCACCCACTGCTTCCCTCAGCAGTGTCATTCAGTCAGTCTGCCTGTTCTGCTCCTCACTCTGTCTCTGGTGAATTCTCTCACCCCCTGCTCCTCTGGCCTGTACCCCAGTTCTTGTATGCATAAATAAATAAATCTTAAAGAAAAAAGGTTCCAGTTTAAAGAAAATAATAATAATCTGAAAATAAAATGAATAACAAAACTACCGTATAAATATTTTTATTTTATTAAGTGAGAATCCCCTATAGTCTTATTTTAGTTCTTGCTTTTTACAACTGCTGGTTTTTACACTGGGAGGATCATGTTTTACTTAAGAAATATTTCTTAATGCCAAAGACTGGTTTTAGAGCATGGTGCAGTGATATGCAAAGACAGCCTCCATTTGCATCTTTATCTTCTTTTCAGAGGTACTCAGCACATCTTCCTCTATCACCCCTTCTGAATATAGACTAAGCTACCCAAGTGATTTCCCTTTATCCATATTGCCCTATTTGAAGAATTCACCATAAATGTTAACTATTGCTTCAGCATTTATGACACTTTTACTGTGATAAAAGTGTGCACATGTGTCCATGCACACACATAGAGCCCTCCAGTGTTCTCTGTGGAATAAAGAATTATGTCCACCTTCCTGAGATTGGTATTCAAAGTCTTCAACTGGCCATATTTATGTTCTGTCCTAGGACCCTCTTCCTCTATTTTTTAAAAATTTATTCAACATTAATGTCTCCAAAACACTCAACACGACACATACCAATTGCTATGCTGAAGTTGGCTTGCATGAATTCATGAAAATGATGCTGAATATTTCAAAATTTTGACATCCAGCTGTAAGCAAGCTTCTTTAAAATTATTTTTTTTTAATTTTTTATTAGAATAATATTTATTTATAATATTATCTAGGCTTCTGGTGTGCAGGGTTTTTTTTATTTAAATAATAAATTTTATTTTTATATTCCCCCATACAATTGCAAACGCCCCATTCTGACCCCAATCCTTCCCCTCCTGCCCCCCACCCCCCAAAAAGTGTCTTTGGTTCATAGTTTTCTGTTGATTTTGATTTTCACTTTCTTATATTCATTTTCCTGGTCCCTTATTTAAGTTCTCTAGATTCCTGCTATGAGTGAGACCATCCGGTATTTTTCTTTTTCTTTTTGGCTTATTTCGCTGAGCATGATCCCTTCCAGCGCCATCCATGGTGCTGCAAATTGCATGTGTTTATCTTTTTTGAATGCTGAGTAATATTCCATGGTATATATGTACCACATCTTCTTGATCCAGTCATCTATTTTTGGGCATTTGGGTTGTTTCCAAAGCTTAGCTATTGTAAACAGTGCTGCTATAAACATAGGGGTGCAGGTGCTCTTTGGAATTGATGTTTCTGTGTCCTTTGGGTGTCCTAGGAGTGGAATTGCTGGATCATATGGAAGCTCTATGTTTAGTAGGTCCAGAAATCTCCACACAGCTCTCCATAGTGGTTGGACCAGTTTGCACTCCCACCAACAGTGCAGAAGAGTTCCTTTTTCTCCACACCCTTGCCAACATTTGTTGTTGCTAGTTTTTTTAATATGTGCCATTCTCACTGGTGTGAGATGGTATCTCATGGTAGTTTTGATTTGCATTTCCCTGATTACAAGTGATGTTGAACATTTTTTCAAATTACATTTAAAATTCAATCAATTAAGGACCTCCCCCGGTGGTGCAGGTGGTTGAACGCTGCACTGTGAAGTTGTCCGCAACCTCTGCAGCACTGGTTTGATCCCGGCCAGCCAACGAGTGTCCCACATGGCGTGGCAGACCTCTCCTGTCTCGCCCGCTGCTCCCCTCAGCAGTGTATTTTATCAGTCTTCCTGTTCTGTTCCCTGCTTTGTCTCTGGTGAATACCCTCGCCCTCCCTTGCATCTGGCCTGTACCTGGGTTCTGTATAAATATATAAATAAATCTTTAAAAACATAAATAAAATGCAATAAATTAAAAACAATAGTAATAAATGTTCCATGTACATTGCCTCCAAATTATTTACAGAATTATTCTGTATACACATGTTCTCTATGTTTTATTCTGTAGTTTACAGAATGTTTATTTATGCTTTTGGTATTTATATGATGGAAACACTGTATAAATGTGTGTCATATTTTCCCCATGATGGGATATTTACACAGTGGAAACTAACAAATGCTGTAAGTTGGGATTACTTTTTTTTCTTAACCATACAGATAAATATCTTGCTGCATGTCATTGCCCATAGCTTCCTCCAATTGTTATTAAATACTCTTTTATTTTCAAATCCTTTCTCTTTTCTAGTTCTTACTTTCATTGAAATTCTTATTTATGATAAATTTTCCAACTATACAATATAAATAATTTTATGTTTATTACATGCTTTTTATCTTGGGGGGATCTGTCCCATATGCTTGGTTTGTGGGAATGAAGCTGCTTAAACCCTTGAGAAACTGTAAAACTAAGGTTAAAAGAGATATGGAGATAAAAATGGGAGGAGTGAAGAAATGCCAAATGAAGTCATTATTTTCTTCAGAGTTTGTTCTTAGAGGGGAAGTACAATTTGAAATTATATGTATTCTGGGAGACTATATGACCTTTTAGGAGAGAAATAAGTCATCTTAAAATCTGCCAGAAATTTTATTGACAATATTGATTATTAATAAAGTTTGGTTCTGAGGCTGTATTTCAACTTGGTAAAAGAGGAAAAAATATTTTCAAATTTTTTCATTACAAAATAGTACATGATAATTGGTGATAAATCAAGAAAGTATAAATAGGGAAACAATCATCACTTGACATTTAACATGCCAAAAAAAGAAAACTAGGCTAAAATAATAAACATTTCCTTGTTTTCATTTTTATGTATCTAGAATAATTTATAATGTAATGTACAACAAAGATCATAACCATTTTGGAGCATAAGCATTTTCATTTGCCATAAATATTTGATGTTACATGCACTTTAATGGATATATTATTGCATCATAAAGATTAGATACAAATTATTCAATGTTCTTACTTTTACAGGCTATTTCATGATTTTTTTCTTATAAATAATACTTCAATGAACATCATTCAATATAAAGTAATGTGAGCATACCGGAACTGTTGATCAGTCATTTAAAAATATAATTAATTGGGTAAATGATGCACATTTTACATTTATATTTTCATATTTATTTCCAATACTTTTGGCCCAATTCTTACAGCAATTTTAAGGCAGTTTTGATGCTTTTAAGATAAGATAGTACCATATTTTGTCAATGCCTTTGCCTCAGGTATGTATAATTCAAAGTATTATATGTTGTATGCACCCATGCTTCCAGTGTTACTCAATCAAATTTATCATTGTTTTCTTTTGTGATTCCCTTCACTGATTTTTTAAATAAATACAATTCTAATAGTTATAAGTTTACAAAGAAGTTGTGGAAATAACAAGAACTTGTGACTTATATAACTTATATGTAGTACCTTTCATTATTAGCATCTTACCTTATTATTACACATGGGTAACAATTAATTAACCAATTGATATTATTTACTAAACTAAGTCAACACTTTACTCAGGTGTCCTTAGTTGTTTTTTTTTTTTTGTTTGTTTGTTTGTTTGTTTGTCTTTCAGATATCCTTTTTCTGTCCCAAGATCATTATATGTATGGCCCATTCTTGCTCCACCATTGTTTATCTTCAACTACAACTCCAACAGTGAGAAATATGACCTCAATCATCTTCCACTGATTTTCTTATTCAATTATATTATGCACTGATAGCAGTACCTGAATTGTTAACTCATGTAACTGTGAGAAACAATTGTACCAGTCTGAGTACAATGCTTTTGTGCAGTTCCTTTTTGTCTTTGGTATTATAGACTCCACTTATTTTCATATTACTTAGGTCAACCCTTGTTGTATGAACATAATCACACAGTATATGACCTTTTCAAACTGGTTTCTTACACTTAGTAATATATTTGCAATATTCATCCATGCTTTTGTGTAGAATAATAGTTCTTTGCTGTCTGCAGTTCAATAATATTGAATTTTAGGATAATCACTTGTGTTTATACATATTTGTGTTGAAAGACATTTTCATTACTTATGCTTTGAGTCAATTATGAATAAATTTCAAGTTATTGGATAGATATCTAGGAATGTTATTCTTAGATTGCTTGGTAAAACTATGTTTAGCTTACAAGAAATGGACAAACTGTCTTGTAAGTGATTTTCCACTTTGTAATCTCACTAGCAATGAACAGGCATTACTGTTTCTCTACATCCTTACCAGAAATTGATATTATCAGTTTTATGGATTTTAGTCATGATAGTAGGTTTATAGTGTTATCTTACTAACATGATAATTTCTTATTCTTTAATAATAAATAATTGTGAGGAAGCATTTATATCCTTATTTGCCCACTATATAACATTTTTCTAATGTTTATTTTTATCCATTAAAATAAAGTTGTTTATTTCCTTTATGCAAATCTTAGTTGTTTTTATATTTTAAAATACTTTATCAGATGTATGTTTTACATTTTCTCCTAGTCTCTAACTTTACTCTTAGTCTCTCAATAGTACTTTCACACAAGAAAATATTTTAGCTTCCCTGAAGTTAAATTTTCAATGTTTTCATGTATTTATAATTTTTCATACAATATCTAGAAACTCATTTTCAAACCCTAGTCCATATAAACCTTCGACCATGTTTTCCACTACAAATGTTAAAAGTTTTGCATTTATATTTAGGTCTATGATCCAAAGTTAGTATTTGTGTAAGGAAAAAAATCTGTGTCTAAGTTCAATGACTTACATATGGATATTCAAATTTTCCACCACCATTTATAGCATGGACTATATATTTTATTGCTGAATTTATTTACCCTTTTCTTAAAGAACAAACAAAAATTGTTTGACTATATGATGGGTCAATTTTTGTATTCTCTTCTATTTTACTTATTTGTTTATCATTTCCCAAATATCACACTTTCTAGATTACTATAGCTTATACTCATCTTTCAAAAGGTGAGGTAAGGGGGCCTCCTTGGTGGCACAGCACTATGAAACTATCTGCAGCCACTGCAGCATGAGTTTGATCCCCAGCCAGAGAGCTAACCCCCATGGCACAGCAGACCTCTCCTTTCTTGCCCACTGTTCCCCTCAGCAATGTATTTTGGTCAGTCAGCCTGTTCTGCTTCCCACTCTGTCTCTGGTGAATCCTCTCACCCCCTGCACCTCTGACCTGCACCTGGGCTCTTGTGTGCATAAATAAATACATCTTAAAAACATAGGTGACATGAGTCCTTCAATATTGTCATTCTCATTTACTATAGTGAAAGTGAGTCTTGGTGCTTTTCTTTGTTGATTTGAAGTCAGTTTGATGACATCTTTAAAATAAATTGCTGTGATTTTTTTAATATTTAATATTTATTTTATTTATGCATACAAGAACTGGGGTACAGGCCAGAGGTGTGGGGTGGGGGTTGGTGAGATCATTCAACAGAAACAAACTGGGGAACAGAACAGGCAGACTGACTGAAATACACTGCTGAGGGGAACAGTGAGCAAGACAGGAAGTCTTGCACCATGTGGGTAGATCCTTGGCTGGCCTGGGATTTGAACTCATGCTGCAGAGGCTGAGGATAGCTTCACAGAGCTGTGCTTTACCCCTTGCACCACTAGGGAGGCCCCAATTGCTGGGATTTTGAGTGTTGTTTCATTGAAAGTATAAAACAAGTAGTGAAGAATTTACATTTTATTTTTGAGTCTTCTAATTCATTCACATTAAATATTAAATACAATAATCAAAATATCTAAATGCCATTGTTCAGATCTTCTTCAAGAACACGTTGGATTAGAGAGGTTTAAATCACTGTCTCTCCTAAACACAACTAAAAATAAAATAAAACTAGAATAAAATTAGTTCAAAAGAAACTGAAGGCATTCATCATTTTACATATAGGATTTTCCTGTAAGTTTAATACCAAGATTGGTGACTTGCTGTGGAGAATGTGACTGAAGAGGCAAAGGAAGGAAGTTATAGTCAGGGAAATTGAACAGGCTGAGGGCCAAAGACCAGTTCTTTTCTATTTGCAGTGAATATTACCAGAGGAACCATTTGCAAAGAGTGGTACAGATGGGCACATACACAATTCCACAAGCAGTTGTGTGTTCAATCAAGATGGTATGATTGCTGATAGCTGGAGCAAGGGACACCCCTCTCCACCTATAGGGAAGACCAGAAAAAAGGGAAGATTGTAGTGACACAGTGTAACTGCACATGGAGCTAACCCAGACTCAGGCACAGAGAGCTGGGCAGTGGTGGAGTGGTTATGAAATTTCTCATAGTCTTAGCTTCCCCTTAGCTCCTCACCTTCTGCAAATGGTACAAGTAAGTGAGACAAAACTAAACCCACAATGCTACATACCCCTAAAATCAAATAAGGCAATACATATGCTTAAGAAGCAAAAAACATCTGAACAAATGCGGAAAAAGTAGGAGAATAGAAGTCCAGAGATGTAAAAGACAGAGAAAAATGGGACCTAACTGGTAAAAAATTCAGAAAAACAATTTTTAAAATGGTCAATGTGGTATTGGAAATAAAAAACTGAAAGACAGGTACAGAATCTTAGAAAAAAGATCACAAAACAATTTTTCATGAAAGAAATTGAAGATACTATAAGAACACACAAAGAAATTGTGAATGAAAGGAGGACAAATATGTAGTGTTTTTAAGTAAAATGAACTGGTAGAAAAGAGAATTTCAGAAATAGAAGTTGCAAGTTTACAATTGCCCAGTTGGAAGATGAGAAATACCATCTCAGAAAAATTAAGAAACCCTACATGAAATAGTACACTCAATTAGAAGAGGAAACAGTATATTGTTTATTCCAGAAGGATAAGGGAACAGGGACCCTATTAATTGGAATAATAGCTGAAAATTCCAACTTTCTCAAGATCGAACATCAATGTCCAGGAAAGCAGAATGAACACCAATATTCTAAATATAAACAACCTTCACCAAGGCACTTTAAAATTAAATTATCAAAAGTGAAAGATAGGACTGTAACATGATGGAAGCAAAGGTAAAATGCAGGCTCTCCTCCTTCTTTTGACATGAGCTGTCTAGAATAAAGGCAATGACTCCTGAAGGTGATACAAAAGACTCTAGTGTGCACTGGGAGTGATATCCTAAGGATGGGGAGAGGGGACAGTCCAGTTGCTTATTAAGTCTGGCTACCAGCCTGGCAACTCTCAGTCTTAAGACAACAACTAAATGAACCTGGCCTCCATCTGCCAGTTGAGAAGCTCAGCTCTCCCCAGTCACCAGTCACTTTCCATAGGAACCCAGCTTCCACACACTAGCTTTAAGAGCCTAGCTGACTAACAGCCACCAAATTCCATCTAAAAAAGCACAGACACTCTTGGCTCCCAACTCCAAACCATGGGCAGGGACCTGGCCTCCAACTACTAGCCGTTTGAGTATGGCTGGCCCTAGTCTCCAGCCACTAGCATAGGAAGTCAACATCAAAGTATGGTCCCCACTGGCAGCAAATAATTGGGCCACAGGCTTGAGGCATAGTCCTACAGGTATGAGTAGGATTGATTATCTTGGACAGACAAAAACAATAACTCCTTAAAGAAAGTCAACAATGAGGAGATCCATGCTACATTGAACAGGATGTGGGTGTAGAGAGTTTTGATCTGGAGTAGAAAACACTGCTGTTAGGAGTGTCAGCACAGCCAGATTAATAAAGAGAGATGCACAGAGGTAATGTGGATACACACTCCCTTGCTGGAAATTACATAATCATTAAAATGGATGCCAAGAATCAACATCTATTTATGTTAAAAATTTTCAATAAATTGTGATAAAAGGGCCTCCCTGATGGCACAAGGGGTTGGGATGCAACCTATGAAGCTATTCACAGCCACTACACCACAAGTTCGATCCCTGGCCAGGGAGCTGCCCACATGGTGGAGCAGACCTCTCCTGACTCGCCCTTTGATCCCCTCAGCAATGTATTTCAGTCAATCCACCCATTCTGTTCCCTGCTCTGTCTCTGGTGAGTCCTCTAACCTCCCACACCTCTGGCCTGTGTCCCAGTTCTTATTATGCAAAATAAATAAATAAATAATCTTTTTAAAAAAATAAAACGTGAAAAAAACCCAGAACGTATCTTAACATAATAATGTCCACATACAACAAGCCCACAGTTAACTTCATACTCAATGGTTAAAAATTAAAAGCTTTTCGGGGGCCTCCCCTGGTGGCACAGGAGGTAGAATGCAGCACTATGAAGGTGTCCGCAGCCTCTGCAGTGTTGGGTCAATGCGGGCCAGGAGGTGAGGGTCCCACGTGGCGCAGCAGACCTCTCCTGTCATGCCCGCTGCTTCCCTCCTCAGTGTATTTCATCAGTCTGCCTGTACTGTTTCCTGTGCTGTCTCTGGTAAATCCACCCACCCTCCCACACATCTGGTCTGTACTCCGGTTCCTGTATAAATAAAAAAATAAATCTTTAAAAAAAAATTAAAAAGCTTTTTAAATCAGGAATGAGACAAAGAAGTCTACTATCACCAGTACTATTCAACCTAATAATGGAAGTTCTAGATGGAACAATAAGGCAATTAAAAGTTATAAAATGATTCCAAATAAAAAGAAAAAAGAAATTATCAATAATAGCAAATGGCATACCTTTAAAATCCAAAAGCTCTTACTAAATGCTACTAAAATATTAAATGATAATGAAAGTGGCACGATACAAAATCAATACGCAAAAAGTAGCTATATTTCTATAAGCATACATTAAATTAGAAGAAAGAGAAATTAAGAAGCAATACTATTTACATTGTACCAAAAATAATGAAATACCTGGGAATAAACTTGATGAAGGAGGTAAGATACATGTACATCAAAAACTATAAGACACTGTTAAATAAAATAAAAGAAGACACAGGGCCTGCCCTGGTGGCGCAGAGATTCAGTGGTGGGCTGCAAGGCTGCCTGCAGCCTCTGCAGCACCAGTTCGATCCCCAGCTGCTGGTGAGGGTCCCACATGGTGCGCAGACCTCTCCTGCCATGTCCGCTGCTCCCCTCAGCAGCGTGCTTCGTCAGTCTGTTTGTTCTGCTCTCCACTTTGGCTCTGGTGAATTCTCTCACCCTCCAGAGCTCTTGACTGTACCCAGTGCCTGTATAAATAAATAAATAAATCTTTAAAAATAAGTAAATAAAGGAAGACACAAAGAATTGGAAAGATATATTCACGGACTGAAAGAATAAATATCGTTAAAACTATCATATTATATAACACATCTTACTGATTCAATATATCTATCAAAATCCATATACCTTTCTTCATATTTAAAACAGTTGTGTTGAGAAATATGGACAGATATAGGCAAAAAAAAATGAAGCTATATCCTTAACTGTGAACACGAAAATTAAATTCAAATGGATTAAAGACTGAAACCACAAAATAGTTAAAAAATAGGTGTGACACTATTGGACATCTGCTGCATAGAGGTATTAGGGGATACATCACCAATGGCAAGAAAAACAAACAGAAAACAAACAGCTAAATCAACAGGTGAGGATACATCAAACTAAAAAATGATTTTGTATATCATGTAAGATCTTCACAAAAGTAAAAAGGAAACTTATAGCCTGGGAGAAGATATTTGCCCATCACATGCCTGACAAGAATTCATTTCCAAAACATATAAAGGGCTTACACTACAACAAAATTGCAAACAATCCAATGAAAACATAATCAAAATATCTACAGAGGCAGTTTTCCAAAAAGGACATTCAGACAGCCTACAAACATATGAAAAAATAGTCAACATCACTTATTTATTTATTTTTTTAGAAATGAGTTTCCATTTATTTTATTTTTTTAAGGAGTCTTATTTATACAAGAACCAGGGTACAGGCCAGATGCACGGGAGGGTGAGAGGATTCATCAGAAACAGAGCTGGGAACAGAACAGGCAGATTAACTGCAATACACTGCTGAGGGGAGCAGAGGGTGAGGCAGGAGAGGTCGGCTGTGAAATCTCATCCGTGTGAGAATGGTTTATATCAACAAAGGAAACAACAAATGTTGGTGAGTATGTGGAGAAAAAGGAGCAATCATTCACTGTTGATGGGAATGTGATTTGGTGTAATCTCTACAGAAAACAGTGAGGAAATAACTAAGAAACAAACATGGAAATGTAATATGATCCAAAAATAACATTGTTATGCATTTAGCCAAAAGAATTTGAAAATTATTATATGAAAAGATTTATGCATTTGTTTTTCCTAGCAGCACTATCCTCAACAGTCAAGTCATGGAACCAATATAAGTGTCCAAAAACACACAACTGGATAAAGAGAAATTTAAATATAAATTCAATGGAACACTACTAAAATATTTAAGAATGATGAAGTAGGAGCTTTTGGGACAAAATGGATGTATTATGGGGTTAAAATGCTAAACAACCAAAGAGCAGCTGGCAAAATGTATAAATGGCAACATAGGGTAAAAATAAATTTTATATTCTACAAAATTTAAACTGGTTACCAGAGGGAATCAATGGGGAGGAAGAAGGGATATGAGGGATAGGAGAATGAAGGCCAATGTGCCACTTCCATTGGCACAGAAGTGTTGCTGGAGAGTAAGTTAATCTTGTGCAGATATGGAAGTGTGAAAATTATCCCCAATGTTATAAGGATGTGAAGCGAGTCTACAAATTAATAATACAATTTGAAAACATTAAATATTATTACTAATTAATTAAATTTGTGCTCTTTAATTTTCCTTTACCAGTTTTATGCAAACAGACCTTACATAAGCACATTATGCATAGTATATATGTGCTTAAGTATTTAATCTTTGCAACTATTTTTAATTATTTTGTGTTTGGCTTAATTTTTAATTCTAAGTGTTCATTTCTGATATGTAGGAAAACAATTAACTTTTGTATATTAACCTTCTAGCCTATGCTCTAAAATCGTTTATTAGTTCCATTAATTTATTTTCTTTTCCCAAAGATTTATTTTATTTATTCAAGAGCCGGGATACAGTCCAGATGCACGGGAGGGTGAGAGGACTCACCAGAGACTGAGCCGGGAACAAAACAGGCAGACTGACTGAAGTACACTGCTGAGGAGATCAGCGGGCGAGTCAGGAGAGGTCTGCTCACAATGTGACTTGCTCCGAGACCGGCAGGGATAGAACCGGCACTGCAGAGGCTGCAAACAGCATCACAGTGCTGCGCTCAACCACCTGCGCCACCAGGGAGGCCCAGTGCCATTAATTTCTACTGCAATTTTTATTATTAAATTTCTTTTCTTTTAAGCTTAATTTAATCTCCTTTATCTTCCCAGGTTAAACTATACTTTTAGATGTTTCTTATCTAATGTATGCATTTAATGTTATTTCTTTCATGCAAAACTTTTACTGCATCCACAAAATTTGTAAGTTATATTTTAATTTCATGCAGTTGAAATTATGTTGTATTTCTCTAGGGACTTCTCTTGAAGCCATTACTTATTTTACAAGTGAGTTATTAATTGCCAATTATTTTGGGATTTTTAACTATTATTAATTTTTACTTTAGTTACATTGTGGTCTGAAAAAATAAAATGTTTCTTCTATATTTCAGAATATGTTAAAATGTATTTTGTGAACCAGAGTGTGGTCTATCTTCATGAATGGTACATGCAGATTTAGAAAGTATGTGCATTCTGCTACTCATGAATCATTTTATAAATAATTGGATCACTATGTGTGATAATGCTGTTCACATCATCCATAAACTTATAGATTTTCTATCTGCTTAATGTATCCATTTTTGAAATAGGACTGTAAATGACTCCAAATATAATGTTAAATATGTCTATTTCTCTTTTCAGTTTTGCCTCATGCGTTATTAAGTTCTTTCATTAAAATTGTCATGTCTTTTCGCAGATTGACATTTTTCATGTACTCCTTTATTCAAGATTACTTTCTTATTCTAAACAATAAACACATAAAACTCAACCACAGCAATCAAAAATGAGCAGAGTGCAAAATAGACATTTCTCCTAAGAAGATATGCAGACAGTCAACAGGCACATAAAAATGCAAAACAAAACCACAATTTAATAGATAGATAGCTGGGTAGGGTAGATAGACAGACAGACAGATTTATAAATGTATAATATATATAATGTCGAGAAATAACTAATGTTGGCAAGAATGTTGGGTGTAAAGAATCCTTGTATACTCTTGGTAAATATGTAGACTGATCCAATTATCATTCCTTATGATAACAAATATAGTAGTTCCTACAAAATATTTTTGAAATACATATACCACATGGTTCAGCAATCCACTCCTTAGTATTTATCCAAAGAATGCAAAGCTACTAATGTGAAAGGACATACACACATCCATATTATTAGCTTTATTTAAAATAGGCAAGCTGTGGAAATCATAGCCTAAGTGGTCAACAAAGATGGAAGGATAAAGAGGATGTGATAATATTTGTATCTGTTTTCTATCTCTTGTGAAATTTCTTTCTTTTCCTTTTTCTTTCTATTTATTGTGGTACCATTTGAGCATTTATATGCTCCACTTTGTATATTTATTGTGGTACCATTTGAGCATTTATATGCTCCACTTTGTATATTTTCTATTAAGGTATCCATTATACTTCTTTGTAAAACTTTCTAGTGTTTGCTCTGGAGTTTCCAATACATATCATTAAACTAATACATGATATCCTTGAATAATTGATTCATGTCTACATTTGAATGGTTGAATAACAGATTCAGGTATAGTACAGGAACTAGTTGCAAGTCACAATTGATTCCCAATTTCTGTCACATTATCTCTGACACTGCTGTCATTGATTTCAGTTATTTGCTTGCTATAATCACAAAATACAATATATTGACCCCAATCCTTCCTCCCCCGCCCCCCTTCCCTCATAAAGTGTCTCTGGTTCATAGTTGTTTGTTGATTTTGATTTTCACTTTCTTATAGATATTCATTTTCCTGGTCCCTTATTTAAGTTTTCTAGATTCCTGCTATGAGTGAGACCATCTGATATTTTTCTTTTTCTTGGCTTATTTGGCTTATTTTGCTGAGCATGATCCCTTCCAGAGCCATCATGTTGCTGCAAATTGCATGCGTTTATCTTTTTTGAATGCTGAATAATATTCCATGGTGTATATGTACCACATCTTCTTGATCCAGTCATCTATTTTTGGGCATTTGTGTTGATTCCAAAGCTTAGCTATTGTAAACAGTGCTGCTATAAACATAGGGGTGCAGGTGCTCTTTGGAGTTGATGTTTCTGTGTCCTTTGGGTAAATACCTAGGAGTGGAATTGCTGGATCATATGGAAGCTCTATGTTTAGTAGGTCAAGAAATCTCCACACCGCTCTCCATAGTGGTTGGACCAGTTTGCACTCCCACCAACAGTGCAGGAGAGTTCCTTTTTCTACACAACCTCGCCAACATTTGTTGTTGCTAGTTTTTTTTTAATATGTGCCATTCTCAAAATAAAGGGGTTGCAATTGCTTAGGGAATATAAAAATAAAAAAATTAAAAAAAAAGATTTTGTAAAATAAAAAAAAAAGACAAAAACAAAAACAAACAAAAAAAATACAATATATTGTATTGTTACCATTGTTATTGTTATTTACTTACTATTTTAAACTAATGTTTCTCTTTTATTTTTTTGTTTTTTTAAAGATTTATTTATTCATTTATACAAGCGATGGGTACAGTGAGAAACACGGGAGGGTGAAAGGATTCACCAGAGCCAGAGCAGGCAACAGAACAGGGAGATGACCGAAATACATTGCTGAGGGGAGCACCGGGCGTGACAGGAGCAGTCTATTGGGCCATGTGGGACCCTCGCCTGGTGGCTGGGGATCGAACCAGCGCTGCAGAGGCTGCGGACAGCTTCACAGCCCAGCGCTCAACTGCTGTGCCACCAAGGGAGGCCCTATTTCTCTTTTAGATCAAATAACAACAATAGATGTTTTCATTTTACCTTTCATATATTCCATCTTTATGTACTTAGTTTCCAACCTGAGTTATTTTCCTTATGCATAAAGAAATCTCTTAGCATTTTTTTTTAATTTTTTTTTTTAAGATTTTTATTTTATTTACACAAGAACCTGGGTACAGGCCAGATGAGCGGGAGGGTGAGAGGATTCACTAGAGACGGAGTGGGGAACAGAACAAGAGGATCTACCGAAGTACACTGCTGAGGGGAGCAGCTGGTGAGACAGGAGAGGTCTGCCCTGCCACGTGGGTTGCTCAGTGGCTGGTGGGACTGATCAGACACTGCAGAAGCTGTGGACAGCCACACAGCTCTGCGCTCAACTGCCTGCTCCACCAGGGAGGCCCACTCTCTTAGCATTCTGTAAAGGAAAATTTATTTCAGTTTTTGTTGGTTTGAAATTATTATTTCTTCTCTGTTTTTTTTTTGTTTGTTTGTTTGTTTGCTTGTTTGTTTGTTTGTTTTTTTTGTGAATATTGAGTCCTCGTTCCTCTGTAGGAGCTATGAACTGGAGCAGGCACCAGATTCTATTTTTATAATTGTCTATTTTTGTATAATTATTTTTCTAAGATAACATTGGTTAGAACACCATATGTGAGTCAGAAATACAGGTTTCCACTTCTTCAGATGTGAGTTAATCACACTTGCATCCACAACAAATTCATCCATAGTTTTTTTTTATTTTTCAATTTATACAAGCACTTGGTACAGTCAGAAGCACAGGAAGGTGAGAGAATCCACCAGAACCAGACGGGAGAGCAGAGCAGGCAGACTGACAAAGTACACTGGTGAGGGGAGCAGCGGGCAGCAGGAGAGGTCTGTGCACCATGTAGCACCCTCGCCTGTGGCTGGGGATCCAACTGGCGCTGCAGAGACTGCGGGCACCTTCGCAGGCCAGCGCTCAACCACTGCACCACTGGGAAGGCCCTCATCCATAGTTCTTGACCCATAATCCATTGTGCCCCTATACCATTTTCTCTTTTGTCTCTACCACCATCTCTTACTTTGGTTGCCTTACATTTATAGTCAGATTTCTAGGGTTTGTTTTTGGTTTAGTGTCTAATTTTTTGTTCTTTTCTCTATTACACATATGATACCATCTAGTATTTGTCTTTCTCCTTCTCACTTATTTACATGTTGTTTCAAATAGCAAGTGTTCATATATATGTGTGTGTGTGTGTATGAGTAGTGTGCCATTGCACACTTCTTAATACACTAATTTTCTTTTTTTAAGATCTATTTATTTATTCATATAAGAACTGGGGTGTAAGCCAGAGGTGGGGGTTTACAGGATTTGCCAGAGAGAATGGGGAGCAGAATAGTTAGGTGAAATGAAATAAACTGCTGAGGAGAGTGGCAGGAGAGATCTACACGATGTGGGTTAGCTCCCTAGCCACCGGGGATTGAACTCATGCTGCAATGGCTGGTAATAGCTTGATTGAGCTGTTTTTAACCCCTGCTCCACCAGGAAGCTCTCCCACTAATCTTTTTTTTTTTAAGATTATTTATTTATTAATACAAGCACTGCATACAGTCAGAATCTCGGGAGGGTGAGAGAATTCACCAGAGCCAGAGCGGGGAACAGAACAAGCTGCAGGACCGAAGTACACTGCTGAGGGGAGCAGCGGGTGGCAGGAGAGGTCTGGATGCCATGTGGGACCCTCACCTGGTGGCCGGGGATCGAACCAGCGCTGCAGAGGCTGCAGGCAGCTTCATAACCCAGTGCTCAACAGCTGCGCCACGGGGGAGGCCCGTCCCACTAATCTTCTAAATTCACTCATCTCACGAGTCCTTGGACACTAATGTTGCTTCCATAACTTAGCATTTATAAGAGTCCTGAAGGGCCTCCCTGGTTGTTCAAGGGGTTAACACGCAATTTAGAAAGCAGTCCACAGCCACTGCAGCACGAGTTCAATCCCTGGCCAGGTAGGTGATCCACATGGCACAGCAGACCTCTCCTGACTTGTCCACTGCTCCCCTCAGCAGTGTATTTCAGTCAGTCTGTCTATTGTTTTCCCCACTCTGTCTCTGGTGAATCCTCTCACCCTACACTGCTGGCCTGTTCCCCAGTTCTTGCATGCATGCATAAATCTTAAAAAAAAAAAAAAAATCCTGCAATGAACATAGGAGTGCATATATACATTCAAATTAATCTTCATGCATTCTATGGAAAAATACCTGCAAATATAATTGATGGATTATATGGTAAATCTATTTTTAATAGTTGATAAACAACCGTACTGTTTTCTATGCAGGCTGCAACAGTTTACATTCCATCAGCAGTGAGCATGGTTTATTTACATATCTCACCAACATGTTTCTGTATTTTTTAACATGTGCCACTATCACAAGTGTGAGATAGTATTTCATTGTGATTTTTATTTACATTTCCCTGATGATAAAGAATGATGAGCAACTTTTATGTTCCTGTTGGCCACCTGTATGTCTTCTTTGGAGAAGTAGCTAACTTTTTTTTTTTTTTTAAGATTTATTTATTTATTCATTTATTTATGCAAGCACTGGGTACAGTCAGAAGCGTGGGAAGGTGAGAGAATTCACCAGAGCCAGAGCGGGGAGCAGAGCAGGCAGAAGGACCAAGGTACACTGCTGAGGGGAGCAGCGGGCGGCAGGAGAGGTCTGCGCGCCATGTGGGACCCTCCTCCGGTGGCCAGGGAGCAGCCGGGGATCGAACCGGTGCCGCAGAGGCTGCGGGCAGCTTCGCAACCCAGCTCTCAACCGCTGCGCCACTGGGGAAGCCCGCTAACTTTTTTTTTTTTTTAAGATTTATTTTTATTTATACAAGAACTGGGGTATAGGCCAGAGGCGTGGGAGGGTGAAAGAATTCACCAGAGACAGAGCAGGGAGCAGAATAGGCAGACTGACCAAAATACACTGCTGAGGGGAGCAGCAGGTAACACAGGAGAGGTTTGCCACACCATGTGGGTATTTCCCTGGCCAGCCGGGAATCGAGCCTGCACTGCAGAGGCTGTGGACAGCTTCACAGCGCTGTGTTCAACCCACTGCACCACCCAGGAGACCCAGTAGTAGCTAATTCTTTTACCCATTTTTAATTTTTTTGTTTCCTTTTCATTGAGTTGCATGATTTTTTTTTTTTTTTAATAGCTGCTGGGGGATCTCCCTGGTGGCACAAGGTGTTAAGACACAACCTATTAAGTTGTCCACAGCCACTGCAGCATGGGTTCAATCTCTGGCCAGGGAGGTGACCCACATGGCCCAGCAGACCTCTCCTGTCTCACTCCCTGCTCCCCTCAGCAGTGTATTTCAGTAGATCTGCCTGTTCTGTTCCCTACTTTGTCTCTGGTGAATCATCTCAACCCCCCACACCTCTAGTCTGTACCCCAGTTCTTGTATGCATAAATAAATAAATCTTTAAAAATTAGATCTTGGATATTAGCACATTGTCAAATGTATGAGGTACAAATATTTTCCCAAAATTCAATAGAGCTTTTTTCATTTATGTATTTATGTATTTATTTATTTATGTATTTATTTTTGCAGAGAACAACTGGGGTGTAGGGCAGAGGTTACAGGTTGTGGTAGGGTGAGAGGATTCACCAGAAACAGAATGGGGAGCAAAAAAGGCAAATTTACTAAATACACTGCTGATGCGAGCAGCAGGTGAGATAGGAGAGGTCTACTGTGCCACATAAGCATTAGCTCCCTGGCCAGGGATTGAACTTAGGCCATAGTGGTGACAGCACTAAGACTTAACCCCTAGGCCACCAGGGAGTCCACATTTATTTTATTTTATTAAAGATTTGTTTATGCATATAAGAACTGGGGTACAGGCCAGAGGTGTGGGGTATGAGAGGACTCACCAGAGACAGAATGGGGAACAGAACAGGCAGATCTACTGAAATACACTGCTGAGGAAAGCAATGGGCAAGTCAGCAGAGGTCTGTGCACCATATGGGTATCTCCCTGGTGAGGGATCAATCTAGTGCTGCAGTGGCTGCAGATAGCTTCATATGTTGCATTTTAACCCCTTGGGCAATCAGGGAGGACCATTTTTTTTTTCATTTTAATAGTAATTTCCTTCATTGCACAGAAGCTTTTTAGTTTGACAGAGGATCATTTATTACCTTTTAATTTTATTTCCCTTGCTATAGTAGTTAAATGTCCAAGTACAACACTGAGCAATGTTGTCAATGGTTTGCCTATTTTTTCCTATGTATTCCATTGTTTTGGGTCCTACATATGAATACTTAAATCATTTTGAGGTGATTTATTTTGTGTGTGTGTGTGTGTGTGTGTGGCTGTACAGTTTTCCCTATACCAGTTGTTGAAGAATATTTCCTACACAACTCTTGGTCTTTCACTTTTAGTTCATTGCTTACATATAGGAATGCAACTGATTTTTGGAAATTAATTTTGTAACCTGCTAATTTACTATACTGATTTATGTTTCCACAGTTCATTTTTATTTGTTTGTTTATTTATTTATTTTAATTAATCTGTTTATTTATACAAGCACTGGGTACAGTCAGAAGTGCAGGAGGGTGAGAGACTTCACCAGAGCCAGAGTGGGGGAACAGAACAGGCAGACAGATGAAATACACTGCTGAGGGGAGCAGCGGGCAAGGCAGGAGAGGTCTGTCGTGCCATGTGGGACCCTTACCAGTGGCCGGGGATCAAACTGGCTCTGCAGAGGCTGCGGGCATCTCCGCAGCCCAGCGCTCAATCGCTGCGCCACCAGGAGAGACCCCAGTTCATTTTTAGCAGCATCTGTAGTGTTTTCTATGTATATTATAATATAATTGGCATAATTGTACTTTTACATCATCCCCGATATGGATTCATTTAATACATCTTTCTTACTTGATTGTTTTAGCTTATAATTCCAATACTATGCTGATAGTAGTGATGAAAATGGGCATCCTTGTCTTATACCTTATCTTAGAAGTAAAGCTTTCAGTTTTTCACCATTTAGTATGACATTTGCCTTAAGTTCATCATTTATTGAAAACTAGGAATGTTAGATGGGATAATAAGATTTTCTGGTGAACAGTTGTGATAAACTGTCTAGGAACTGGTCTGTATTCAATGTCTATTGGAGTTCTAGCTGTCAGAGTTTTCTCCCTCACATAGTGCTCCCATTTGTGTCTCTTTTCTCTTTGGTCTTACTTAGGCATTCCTCTTCAGAGAGTCAGAGTTTCTCAACTACGTTAAAAATCATCCACTCTTACCGGGCCTCCCCAGTGGCGCAGCGGTTGAGCGCTGGGCTGCGAAGCTGCACGCAGCCTCTGCAGCGCAGGCTTTATCTCCAGCTGCAGGGCGACGGTCCCACATGGCTCGCAGACGTCTCCTGACGTGCCCACTGCTCCCCTCAGCAGTGTACCTCGGTCCTTCAGCCAGTTCCGCTCCCCTCTCTGGCTCTGGTGAATTCTCTCACCCTCCCACGCTTCTGACTGTACCCAGTGTTTATATAAATAAATAAATAAAATCTTAAAAAAAATAAAAGTCATCCACTCTTTTTATGTTGCTTCACAGGTGTGGTGTGGGAGTAAACTATAGGAAAAGGAACATTCCTTAGTCTTTATTTAAGCATCAGTCCTATAATAGGGTTTTGTTATTTACAAGTATTTCTCAGTGAAAAAGCTTTCCAGCTACCTGCCCCTTACTGCCATCTCTCCTGCACATTTCTTTTCTTTTTCCTTTAATCCCTGAATCCTGTGGTATCGAATTCCCTCTTTCAAATAAGACAAAACTCTGGCAAAATTCTTTCCCTTGGATAATCATTATTTACTATGTACAGAAAAACTAAGAAAATATGACCCTACCCAATTATGTGGCACCCTGAGTCTATCATTTTGACATTAGTCCATATAGTCAGTATACACAATTTTGCCACACTTACATTCGTTTTTGCCAAATTTTGGCACATTGTTTTCTAATCTAGATAACAAGATTTTTTTTTTTTTTCCCTCCTTTAGTTATAGTCTGACATCAGATTTTGGGACTGAAGTCCCACAACTTCTTCTTTTTTTTTTTTTCTTTATGTATCTAAGGTAATTGATTTTCAGTTTCTTTATCTTTTTTTTTTTCTTTAAGATTTATTTATTTATTTATACAAGCTCTGGGTACAGTCAGAAGAGCAGGAGGGTAAGAGAATTCACCAGAGCCAGAGTGGGGGACAGAACAAGCAGACTGGTGAAATACACTGCTGAGGGGAGCAGTGGGCATGGCAGGAGAGGTCTGCACACCATGTGGGACCCTCACAGGCAGCTGGGGATTCAACCTGTGCTGCAGAGGCTGCGGGCCCAGCGCTTAACCACTGCACCACTAGGGGAGGCCCTCATGTGTACTTTCTTAGCTTATTAATTTAATCAACTATACAAAAATCTAAGCACATACCATGAAATTATATATCTAAGTATAGAATTCAATATTCTTAGTAAATTTACAGTTTTATGAGCATCATTATGCAGTTCAATAATATTCCATCACACACAAAATATTCCTTGTTCCTGTTTCAATTTCCATTCCTGTCTTGACACCTAAAAACTACTAATCTGATCAGTCTTCATAGATTTGTCTTTTCTCTTCATTACCTTTTGTATGTATAGACTACTTTTTCTTTCTTTCTTTTTTAAGATTATTTGTTTATACAAGCACCGGGTACAGTCAGAAGCGAGGGAGAGTGAGAGAATTCACCAGAGGCAGAACAGGCAGACAGACCAAAAGCACTGCTGAGGGAAGCAGCGGGTATCTCCCTAGCCTGCGGGAAATTGAACCCATCTTGCAGAGACTGCAGACAGCTTCACAGTGCTGCGCTCAACCCTCTGCACCACCGGGGAAGCCCTAGACTACTTTTTCATCTAAAATTTGAAGATATATTTTTTTCTTCAAAATGTTTACCTTTTATATTTTGTTATATATAATGAAAAAAACTTGTAAAATTATTTCAAGCTAGATTTAATAAGAACTAATTTTTGTATTTATGATATAGTCTTCATTATGCATGCAAACAGACTTTAAATACTATTTTTCAGTACTTTTTAAATAAAATAAATATGAATACATTATATGTATGTAAATATTTTTCTAAATAAGCAATTTTCCATCACCATTTTGGATAAAACAGAAATATTACAATTTTTGTACCAAGATTCACATGACACGATCATAAAAATATAGTGCTCTCACTTCCAAAAATGTGTTGAGTAGTGAAGTTATTATCTAACAATTTCCCACAAAAATTATGAATTGAGGGGGAGCTCCATAGTGGTATAGAGGTTTAAAATATCAGTGCTATCAAGCTATCTCCAGCCTCTGTGATATGAATTCCATCCCAACCAGGGAGCTAACCCACATGGTTCAGCAGATCTCTCCTGTCTCACCCACTGCTCCCCTTAGCAGTGTATTTCAGTAGACCCACCTGTTCTGCTCCCAACTCTGTCTCTGGTGATTTTTATCACCCCCACATCTGTGGCTTACACCCCAGTTCTTGTATGCATAAATAAATAATATATTTTTAAATGTATGAATTAGAATGATTTTTCTTAAATAAGATATGACAGTTTGTATTTTTATTAATTTCTTAACCATATATTAACTCATCCTTTTATTGCTTAGTAAGAAGTATGAAATAAATAGCAAAATCTATATAACCCATAAAATGTGTAACTTATTTATGAGTCCCCAGCTTTCATGTTCTAGTAGAAAGCTGAAATTTGAGCCCAAAGTGATATTTTTTCTTCAAAATGTTTTAGTGCAAAGAAGTGAGATCTAATTTGGAGTTCAGACATCTTGGACATGGTGGAAGTACAAGGTAGAGACTGACCTATGGGGAAAAATATAAAGTGCAATAACTAATATTCGGAAAATATTTGTAACAAATAGTGGCTCTAAAAAACAAGGGAAGGACTGAGAATATATTCAGGTAATGAGAAATATGACAACAGGTGAAGCATGATCATGGAGGTAGATAGACCTCAAGATGGAGAATAAAATAATGTATGGAGGGTAGACAGTTTCCTTATAAACTGTATCTTTGATTGCCCAGACATTTTTTTCTATACTTGAACAGTAAAACAAACATATTGCTTTATTTTTGCTAATACTATAATTTTCAAGCTAAAAAGTTGCTACTGCAGTTCTTCTGGAGTCACTTCCTGTCTTTACCTTACAAATATTTTTGTTTGTCCACAAAAATAGTAAATACACAGTAAGCCAAAAATTTCAAACCTTGCAGAAAGTAAATAAAAAAGGAAAGTTTCCTAGTTCATTCCTAGCTCTACTATTCAGAAGTATATATTTTAAACTATATTTTCAGCTGTCTATGTTGATAATACCACAATTGGAAATTCAAATTATATTTATAATATCCAAACGTAAGAGGCATAGATTTATGTTTTCTAGTTTTCTAGTGAAAAAAATATTTACTAATATTTTCTCATCTGTCTGAGCTGTTTCATAAACAAATGCAAGATTTTTTTTTTTCATTATGAACTGGAACCCACATATAGAAAAGTGTATAAAGCCTGCAAATAGAATATAATAAAAGCCTGTAAGCAGTGTACAAATATATAGTAAGTGGCCATGTAATGCATATAAAGAAATGGAGTGCTGCTAGCACCCTAGAACTCACAGCTTTCCATGTACTCCTTTGTGCTCGTGTCCCTTGATCACTACATTTGCTACAACACCTCTCCTGAATTTAATCACAATTATTAATTCAATATTCTATATTAAAAATTAGCAACAGGTACGCATACATACATGTAGGCATATGTAAATTATATGTAAGTTAATATAATATGTAAATTATATTTAAATTTTATTTCCTTACTTTAATGGTGATCCGAGATACTATATCTTATCTTTATAAACTGTCACTTCCTACATAACCTATTACTATTGGTGTCATTACGCTAGAAATTCAAGTGTCACTGATTGCCTAAAAATTGGCTTTCAGTTTGTTGGTTGGTTGTTTAGAAGAATAAAATATAGTCTTATGTTATTTGGGATTAGAATATTCTGATATGTCAATGAGTTTATTTTTTAACAACATAGTCTCTCCATTGAAAATGTTTCCATTCAATCTAATATTGGCATCCGTTACTGATGATTGCCTAAATCAATTGTTACCTTAGAGATTACACAATTTTCTTTTTTTTTTTTAATATTTATTTATTTATTTATACAAGAACCAGGGTACAGGCCAGATATGCGGGAGAGTGAGAGGATTCACCAGAGACAGAGCGAGGAACAGAACAGGCAGACTGACAAAATACACTGCTGAGGGGAGCAGCGGGTGAGATAGGAGAGTTCTGCCGCGCCATGTGGGACCTTCACCAGCTGGCCGGTATAGAACCGGTGCTGCAGAGGCTGCAGGCAGCTTCACAGCGCGGTGTTCAACCACCTGTGCCACCAGGGGAGGCCTGAGATTACACAATTTTCTAATTTGAGTGCTTCTATAAAAAAAGAGTTTATCCCATCAACTAAGTAAGTCTTTGTGTTGAGAGTAAAACTCAGGCTTTATCTTTCTTTTTCTGCGATGAAACTAAATTTGGGATAATTTAGTTATTATTGCCTTAGATGCTTCCAATTATATTTGCTTTTGTTATCTATTTATGTATAACAAATTACTCTTATAGTATAGCATATTAAAATAAAAAAAATGTATTACCTAATATAACTTTTGAGTGTTAATATGGGAGCAGCTGCACTGAAAATGTTGGCTCGGGATTGCTCATGTGTTTGCAGTCAAGTTGTAGACCTGAGAGGAAGTCATTGTTAGACCTCACTGAATCTTTTTCTATGAAATTTCACTCACATTGCTATTGGCAGGAGGTTTTCTCTGTAGGAGTTCTTATAACATGGCAGCTTACTTCTTCATAGAAAAGAATCCAAATGAGAAAGAAACAAGGAGGTAAGTACTGTGCCTTTTATAATCTTACTCTCCTAAATCACATACCTCCACTTCTACTTTAAATTGCTAAACTCTGCCAATATACTCAACAATAATATTCAGAATCTTATTTAAAAAAGGTAGGGAGATTAGAGAGTTCAGCATATACGCAGTTCAGCAAACCCCAGATACCTTGCACACTCACACTGTTTCTTTTTCTTGCAGAATAGTGAGGGTGATATATCAGAGGAGATGTAGATGAGGGGCCCAAGGAAAGTTAGAGGTGTAAGGGCCTATCTCTATATAGGTCCCGCCCATTTCTCCTGTTCATTGTTTTTCTGAATCAAATGTCTTCATGGTTTCATTAGCTGTCTGTTTGAGGTCAACAAATCTCTATAGGAAGGGAATTAATCCCTAACTCGGTAGAGAGTACTGTAGAATTACGGACACATTTTAAAGTCACCATATTAGCCAGTGATTTCAAATTAGTCTTCTTTCTTTCCCTCCTTCCTTTCTACCTTATGCTTTTTATTTGATATAATTTTGTATTTATAGGTTACACATGCATACAATATTATAAAAACATCCATTATTGTTTATATTTTCAGGCTCAAATTTCCTCTTTTTTGTCTATAAGGGACCTTTTTTATTGAATCCTGGGTCCTTTCTGCGTGACCTTATTAGTTCTTAATAGCTTGCTTACTTTTTGACATAAAACTATAAATCTCGACTGATCTTATCTAATTCTATGGCTGGCAGTAATCAACCAATATTTAAGACACTTTGTTCATTTTCTTAAATTGAGTAATGGTAATTAGAGGTCATTAATTTGATGCTAGGTATGATTTTTTTTGTGAAGCATTTCTAAGACATCATACTTATTTAGCAGAGAGAGCTAAAATATATATAATTTAAAATAGCGTAAGTTTTTATTCTTTTTTAAAAGATTTATTTATTTATACATACAAGAACTGGGGTACTGGCCAGAGGTGGAGGGGGTGAGAGCATTCACCAGAGACAGAGTGGGGAACAGAACAAGATTGACTGAAATACACTGCTGAGGGGAGCAATGGATAAGTCAGGAGAGGTCTGCTGTGCCATGTGGGTAGCTCACTGGCCGGGGATCAAAGTCGAGCTTCAGTGGTTGTGGGTAGCTTCATAGGTTGAGTCTTAACCACTTGTACCACAGGGAGGCCCAAGTTTTCATTCTTTTTAAATTAAAAAAAAAATAAAAACATATAGAGGGCCTCCCTGGTGTCACAGTGGGTTGGGTGCAGTGCTATGAAGCTGTTCAGAGGTGCGGGAGGGTGAGAGAATTCACCAGAGACAGAACAGGGAACAGAACAGGCAGACAGATGGAAGACACTGCTGAGGGGAACAGCGGGCGACAGTTATATACAGACAATTATATATTTTACTCAATTTTATTTTATATTTTCTCTTACACTGAAAATATCGGTTCCTGACAATAATAACATATTAATGATCTGTATTTTCTATCATATAAACAAAATAGTTATAAAATAAGACTATTATTACTACCATAAGTTAATTAATTGGGGCATGGGCTTTCTTTCCCAGCAATTCCATTCCTAGGGATCTACCCAAAGGACACAAAAATATTGATTCAAAAAAACACCTTTACTCCTATGTTTATTGCAACATTATTTATAATAGGTAAAACCTGGAAACAACCCAAATGCCCAAAAATAGATGATTGGATTGAGATGTGGTATATATACACAATGGTATACTATTCAGCAATCCAGAAAGATAAACTCATGCCATTTGTGGCAACATGGATAGAGAGAAAAAGAATTATGCTCAGTGAAATAAGTCAGGAGGAAAACAAAAAATATTGGATGGTTTCACTTATAGGAGGAATATAGGGGAACCAGATAAGACATCAGGGAAAAATAATAACAATACAAAACAAACAAAACAAAAACAAACAGACAATTATAAACCAGAGACATCCTGCAGGGGAGGAGGAGGGAGAGGGATTGGAGGGAGGGAGGAACACAGGGCACTGTGGTGATGGTGCACTGGTGTACTGATGAAGGAAATTCTAGGAGGAATACACCTGGGCAGGTGTGGGGGAAGCAAACATTGTTTAAAAATGAACAATGATGTAAAAACTACATGAAAATGAATGAATGAATGAATGCATAAATAAATAAATAAATAAACTATATTCTATTTATAATAAACAAACACTGTTTATGGGAATGTCAGTTATCTTTGTGACACTCGTTATAATATAATAAGTTTTTTAATCATACCATGCATTTAATTTCTTCTCAAATTTTACTCTTCAAATATGTAAAAAGGAATGAAAAGAGTTTTAATTCAATACTATTTAGCAAAATATTTTCAGAATGTTCTGACTTTCATCTTTGTTCTTTCTTTTTCTTTATCCAACTTAATTTTTTGATTTATCACTTATATATAAATCCAGACTTTCTTTTTGAAAATATATACTCTCCTCTATCCTTTCTCCTTATTTCCTGATCTTTTCTACCCTCTAGAATTACAAACATGATGTGCTTTACACATATTTCTGCCCCTTTTACATGCCATAGAATCTTCTTGTAACTACTTCAAGTCAGAGATATTTTATGTCCTTCTTAGAGATGCATAATATACCAAAATGTACATCTAGTTATACAACAATTTTCATGTTTATTAAGATTTGATGTACTTTCATTTTTTTTCATAAATTGAAGTTTACCAATAAACTTTACAATATATTGCAAATATATTTGTGATGGAAACTATTCTTTTTGGACAAATGTATTGTTATAGTTACTAAGAGCAGGATTTATAAACTAAGAAGGAAATTTACATGACATATTTTAAAGACATTAATTTAACTTTCAGTTTTTAAGATTACTTTAGATTTACAGATAAAATGCAAAGAGTATAAAGCCCTAAAATATGCCTATCATCCAGCCTCTTTCATATTAACATCTTATATAATCATGGCTGATTTGTCAAAACTAAGGTAGTGTTTTGTAATACTGTTAAATAAACAGGAATTTAGAAAACCTAAATAAGGGACCAGGTAAAAGACTAATTATAATAAAACAAGCAACTTTAATCCAGAGACATACTACAGGGGTGGTAGAGGAGGGAGTAGGATTAAAACAAGGGGGATGGGAATTGTATAGGGACTATAACCAAGATGAAAATGCATACATTATGCAAAAATTAAAAAATGACATAAAAATATATTAAAAAAATAAAAAAGCAAAAACAAAAACAGGGGCCTCCCTGATGGCACAAAGGATTAGGATTAAACATATGAAGCTGTCCATAGTCACTGCAGCATGAGTTCAATCTCTGGGCAGGGAGCTACCCACATGGCACAGCAGACCTCTTCTGACTCTCCAGCTGTTCCCCTCAGCAGTGTATTTCAATCTGCCTATTCTGTTCCCCATTCTGTCTCTGGTGCCTCCTCTCACCCCCCGCATTTCTGGCCTGTACACCAGTTCTTCTATGCGTGAATAAATCTTTTTTTTTCCCTTAAGATTTTGCTTATTTATTTATTTATCTATTTATTTATTTATTTATTTATACAAGCACTGGGTACAGTCAGAAGCACGGGAAGGTGAGAGAATTTGCCAGAGCCATAGCAGGGAGCAGAACAGACAGACTGATGAAGTACACTGCTGAGGGGAGCAGCGGGCATGGCAGAGAGGTCTGAGAGCCATGTGGGACCCTCACCGAGAGGCCTGGGATCAAACTGGCACTGCGGAGGCTGTGGGCAGCTACGCAGCCCAGCACTCAACAGCTAAGGCACCAGGGAGGCCCATAAATAAATCTTAAAAGATAAATGAATAAACAACAAGCTATTAATATTTCAACATTTTTCCATGAAATCCCTTTTTTCTGCTTCTTGATCTTATCAGGAGTCCACATTTATTTAATCTTGATGTCTGCTCAGTTTCATCTAATTGGAGATAGTTTTGCAATTTCTTCTAATTTTTCATTATTTTGACACTTTTGCAGAATATTAGTAGTTAAGTATTTTGCCAAATGCCCCCAATATGCATTTTTCTGAGGTTATCACATTATCATACTGCTGATTTGATGAAGTGCTTTCCTTATTAAAGTATATATGAAATCAACATGACGACTTGGTTAAGGTGATATCTCCCAGATTTCTCTACAACAAAGCTCCTATTTTTATCCATTTCTACTTTATTCATTAAAAGCGAACTGCTAGGGGGCCTCCCTGGTGGTGCAGGCGGTTGAGCGCCGCGCTGTGAAGCTGTCCGCAGCCTCTGCAGCGCTGGTTCAATAGCGGCTAGCCTGCGAGAATTCCACATGGCTTGGCAGACCTCTACTGCCACATCTGTTGCTCCCCTCAGCAGTGTATTTCATCAGTCTGTCTGTTCTGTTCCCTACTCTGGCTCTGGTGAATTCTCTCACCCTCCCATGCTTCTGACTGTACCCAGTGCTTAAATAAATAAATAAATAAATAAATAAATAAATAAATAAATCTTTAAAAAAAATCATATTCTATCCAAAAATTAACAAACGTGAAAGAAAATAAATAAATGATTTGAAAAAAAAAAAAAAGCATTCATTCTATATGCCCCTTACAAATATATTCACTTTACCTATAAGGACCCTAAGTGATTGAATTAAAAAAAAGAAAAAGAAAAAGAAAAAGAAATATACCATGCAAATAATAACCAAATGAAAACTATATGGTTATCTTTATTAATGGCAGGCAGAATATACTTTTTTTTTTTAGATTTATTTATTTATTTTTACAAGCACTGGGTACAGTCAGAGGCATGGGAGGGTGAGAGAATTCACCAGAGCCAGAGCAGAGAGTAGAACAGGCAGAGTGACGAAGTACACTGCAGAGGGGAGCAGTGGGCAGCAGGAGAGGTCTGCGCCCAAGTGGGACCTTCCCTCGGTGGCCAGGGATCGAACCAGCGCTGCAGAGACTGTGGGCAGCTTCGCAACCCAGCGCTCAACCTCTGCCCCACCGGGGAGGCCCTACTTCATTTTTTTAAAGATTTATTTATTCATGCATACAAGAGCTGGGGTACAGGCCAGAAATGCAGGGAGTGACAGGATCCACCAGAGACAGAGTGGGGAACAGAACAGGCAGACTGAAATAAACTGCTGAGGGGAGCAGCTGGTGAGACAGGAGAGGTCTGCCTTGCCATGTGGGTTTCTCCCTGGCGGGCTGGGGTATCAAACTCTTGATGCAGAGGCTGTGGATTGTCTCACAGTGCTGTGCTTAACCGCTTGCACAAACAGGGAGGCCCCAGAATAGACTTTAAATAAAAATTTGCAATAGCAAATGATTGATGTATATTTGACAAAAAGTCATTATAGCAAGATATTCTAATTATAAACAAAGAATTGGGACTCCCCTGGTGGCACAGGTGGTTGAGCGCAGTGCTGTGAAGCTGTCCCCAGACTCTGCATTGCTTGTTAGATCCCCGCTGGCCTCGGAGCAACCCACATGGTGAGCAGATCTCTCGCCCACTGTTCCCCTCAGCAGTGTATTTCGTCATTCTGCCTGTTCTATTCCCCACTCTGTCTCTGGTGAATCCTCTCACTCTCCCACATATCTGGCCTATACCCCAGTTCTTGTATAAACAAACAAACAAATAAATAAATAAACAAACAAATAAATAAATAAATCTTAAATAAAAAACAAAGAATTACAAAAAGTATGAATCTAAAATTGACAGAATTAAAGGGAAAATAAACAGAAACATAATAATAATGATTTCAATATACTGCATTCAGGAATGGCTAAACATCCAGACAAAAGATCACAGAAGAAATAAGGGACTTGAACAAAACTACAATACCTAACAGACATATAAGGCATTTCACACAACAGCAGAATTCATACTCCTCATATATGCTTATGTAAAATTCTGCACAATATACACTGTTGTAAGTCAACAAACAAGTTTTTATACATTTAAAGAGATAAAAATAATTTTTTAAATATTTATTTATTTATTTATGCATACAACAGCTTGGGTGTAGGCCAGAAGTATGGGGGGTGAGAGGATTCACCAGAGACAGAGTGGGGAGCAGAACAGGTGGATCCATTGAAATACACTGCTGAGGGGAGATCTGCTGGGCCATGTGAGTCAGCCCCCTATGCCACCAAGGAGGCCCAGATGAAAATACTTTTATAAAGTATTTTTACCAAATACAGATAATTACAAATCAATAGCACAAGGAAAACTGAAGAAAAAATTAAATGTAGAAATTAACCCATCCTTAAATACTTATTAGATTAAAGGGGAAATCAAAGGCAGATACATTTTTAATGTTTTGAGACACCTTCATACTGTTTTCCTTAAGGGCTGGATCAGTCTGCATTTCCATCAGCAGCATGGGAGGTTTACCTTTTCTCCACATCTTCACCAGCACATATTGTTTCTGGCGTTTTTAATATGGGCCATTCTCATCTCATTTTTGTCTTGACTTGAATTTCTTTAATAACAAGCAATGGTGAAAACTTTTGTTATGTGCCTATCAGCAGTCTGAATGTCTTCTGTGGTGAAATATCTGTTTAGTTCTTCTGTCCTTTATTTGATTGAGTTATTTGTTCTGTTTTTGTAGAGTTGGATGAATTCTTTGCATATCTTTGATATTAGTTCCTCTGTCAGAAGTACAGTGTGCAAATATTTTCTCCTGTTCAATAGGGTGTTTCTTTTTTTTTTTTTTTTTTCATTTTAACTATCCCCTTCCTAGGAATCTATCCAGAAAATTCAAAAACACTAATTTGGAAGGAAACTTGTACTTCTATGTTTACTGCAACATATTTACTATAGCCAAATTATTAAAACAACCCAAATGCCACAGATTAGGTAAATGGATCAAAAAGTTGTGGTATATATACACAATGGACTATTACTCACTGATCAAGTACCCAGTTAGGCAAATTCTGCACACAGAAAATGAAGAGAAATGTAATGGGAAGTCAATGTTCAGTGATTACAGAGTTTTTATTATGAGTGTTGAAATGTTCTGGAAAATGTTGGTGATAAGTACACAACATTGTGAATGTAATTAATACTAATGAATGCACACTGAAAAATGGTTAAATTGGCAAATTTGGGTTATATGCATTTTATCTCATTAAAAATTAATAACATAATTTGTGAGTCATTAAATTATACACTTAAAGTGAGTGAATTGCATTGTATATGAATTATATCTCAATGAAGTTGCTTAAAAATAAGTCAATTTTCTGACTAGAAGCTTACGTCAAAAAGAAAAACTAGGGCTTCCTTGGTGGCACAGGGGTTAAAGTCTTATTACAATCAAGCTGTCACCAGCCACTGTGTCATGAGTTAGATCCCTGGCCAGGGAGCCAACCCACATGGCATAGCCTATCTCTCCTATCTCTCCTGCTGCTCCCTTCAGCAGTGTATTTCAGCAGATCCGCCTGTTCTGTGATGAATCCTCTCCACCCCTACACCTCTGGTCTACACCCCAGTTCTTATATGCATAAATAAAATAAATATTTTAAAAAAGATAAAGAAAAATTAACAGCCAAAATGCAGATAAAAAGATAATCAGTATTGGTAGTCATTAAGGATATTCACATCAATACTGCATCTCCCACTTACTAGAATGGCTATACTCGTAAGAGAGATACTAATAAATGTTGGATATGATACAAAAATAGAATTGTGTTTGAGCTTTAAAGAAATATAGCTACATAGAAGAGTAATTTGCAGATACTTAAAAATTAAAAATATGTATCCAAATAATACTGTGCATACCTTTATAGCAGCATTATTCCCAAAGTGGAAACTACCAAATTGTTTATCATCTGATAAACAATGTATAACTATACATGAAAAATATTAGTCTCCAATGAAAAGGAATATAATACTAATAAAAGATGCCACAACATGAAAGAAACTTGAAAACATTAAGTGTAATAAGCCAGTCACAAAAGACCTCATGTTCTAATATGTATTCTCTTTACATAATTATCTCAAATAAACAAATCTACAGAGAAAGAAAGCAAATGTGTGCCTAAGAGATATGGAGGGTAGACAGTGTGTACTAATGAGTATAGAATATGTTTTTGTAATACAAAGCTGATCTTAATGAAATCACTGTGGTAACTAAACAATTTCGTGGATACACTAAAAATCAGTGAATTGTTAAGTGACAAATTTTATAATGTAAATTATATGTCATTAAACTTCTTAAAAAACTCTTGCCCATTTACAAATTATGATATTTAAACATTAAATAGAGTTGCTTATAGTCACTGTGTTTAAAATATTTGAACATTAACATCAGCAAAATTTAGTCTAATTCAAACCAATATATGATAATGATGTCCAGGAAATATTTTATATTACCCTACTCTATACATATCTTCATCTTAGAAGATCAAGTTACATGTTTACTTGTTTTGATGGTTTTTATAGGACTGTCAAAGTCAACCCAGGGCCTTCTCGGTGGCGCAGCGGTTGAATGCTGAGCTGCAAAGCTGCCCACAGCCTCTGTAGCACCTGTTTGATCCCCGGCCACTGGAGAGGGTCCCACATGGTGCGCAGACCTCTCCTGCCACACTTGCTGCTCCCCTCAGCAGTTTATTTCATCAGTCTACCTGTTCTGTTCCCCTTTCTGGCTCTGGTGAATTCTCTCACCGTCCTGAGCTTCTGACTTTACCCAGTACTTGTATAAATGAATAAATAAATAAATCTTAAAAAAAAAAGTCAACCCAACATCCAAATAATCAATAGCTTTTGCAGATGCCAAAATTGTTGCAAAATAACAAGCTGTGCTTTTATTTTATTTATTTTTTTATAAATAATAAATTTTATTTTTATATTCCCCATACAATTGCAGCCCCCCCCCATTCTGACCCCAATCCCTCCCCTCCCGCCCCCGCCCCCCTAAAAGTGTCTCTGGTTCATAGTTTTTTGTTGATTTTGATTTTCACTTTCTTATAGTTAATCATTTTCCTGGTCCCTTATTTAAGTTTTCTAGATTCCTGCTATGAGTGAGACCATCCGGTATTTTTCTTTTTCTTTTTGGCTTATTTCGCTGAGCATGATCCCTTCCAGCGCCATCCATGTTGCTGCAAATTGCATGTGTTTATCTTTTTTGAATGCTGAGTAATATTCCATGGTATATATGTACCACATCTTCTTGATCCAGTCATCTATTTTTGGGCATTTGGGTTGTTTCCAAAGCTTAGCTATTGTAAACAGTGCTGCTATAAACATAGGGGTGCAGGTGTTCTTTGGAATTGATGTTTCTGTGTCCTTTGGGTAAATACCTAGGAGTGGAATTGCTGGATCATATGGAAGCTCTATGTTTAGTAGGTCCAGAAATCTCCACACACAAGCTGTGCTTTTAGAAAAAAGATTTATTTATTTATGCACTCAAGAACCGGGTACAGGCCAGAGGTGGGGGGGTGAGAGGATTCACCAGAGACAGAGTAGGGAGCAGAACAGGTGGATTGACTGAAATACACTGCTGATGGGAGCAGTAGGCATGGCAGGAGAGGTCTGCAGTGCCATGTGGGCTACCTCCCTGGTTGGAGATCAAACTCATGCTGCAGTGGCTGTAGATAGCTTCATAGTGCTGCGTCTTAACCCCTTGTGCCACCAGGAAGGCCCCTTGTGTTGTGCATTTAAATTCTTTTTACCTCTCTCTCATGCATACACACTATAAAATTTTTATTATATCATTTAAAGGATATTTTATTTCAGCCTATTTCAATTAAAAAACATAGGTATAGGTGCAAATCTTTGAGTATGGGACTCTCTATCATTGAAATATTGCCAAGGGCTTGGCATGTTGTTTGCCACATCAACACATCTGTCAGGGCCTCCCTAGTAGTGCAGGCTATTGAGTCCTGCACTGTGAAGCTGTCTGCAGCCTCTGCAGCATGGGTTACATCCCGGCCAGCCGGCCGGCAAGAACCCCACATGGCACAGCAGACCTCTTCTGTTTAGCCCGCTGCTCCCCTCAGCAGTGTATTTCAGTCATTCTGCCTGTTCTGTTCTGTTTCCCGCTCTGTTTCTGGTGAATCATCTCACCCTCCCATGTATCTGGCCCATACCCTAGTTTGTATATAAATAAATAAATCCTGAAAAAAAAATCACAACTGTCAGTAACTAAAAGAATATGAAAGTAATTAAATAAATTAGTCGACTAGATTTGACAGCTGATAACGATGTTAATTTTAAAGGGCTTTCACTTCAGGTGACAAAACAATTATAATTTGATGTCATTTTATTTTATGTGTGTTGTGCAACAATCCCTGGCCATGTAGGTTCACCAATGGTTCTCATAGCCACCAATAAACTAGCACAGCGATGAGAAGGATGAGGCTCATGATGGTCAAGGCTGATATCACAACCAGAAGGATGATCCATTTCATCCTGCCTGGAGCAGGGTGGCTTATCACTCCAGAGGTATTCTTTCCTGTTGAGCAGCTCCTTCCTCCCTTTCAGGCCCAGGATTCTTCCCTTGTTTCCAGAGTGATGTCACCCTTCTATCTATCCCTCCCTTCTCAGTCCATGTGTGCACACTTAGAAATGTGTAAGCCTGTGCTTTTTGTCCCCAGGTATCCATAATAATAGGCAAGTGCCTGCCGTGGAAGCTAGTGGTGGGAAGACATAAAAAAAACCCAATAATATATCAGAGAACTATTATCATCTCCGAAAACAGACATCAGAGAAAACACATATGTAGTAGACACATATGTAGTAGGAGACTTCAACACACCACTATCAACAATGGATAGATCAACAAGACAAAAAATAAGTAAGGACGCCAAAGCTCTAAATAAGGATCTAGAACTCATGGGCTTAACAGACATCTATAGAACAGTAAACCCAAAAAATTGTGAGTACACATTTTTCTCAAGCACACACAGATCATTCTCCAGAATCGTTCACATACTGGGACACAAGACAAACATCAACAGATACACCAAGATTGAAATCATACCAACCATCTTCTCTGACAATGATGGCATCAAACTAGAAATAAACCATAAAAAGAAGGCAAGGAACTCTCCTACCTCATGGAGATTGAAACCCACACTACTGAAAGACCACTGGACTAATGAGGAGATCAAAAAATAAATTTAAAAATACTTTGAGTTGAATGACAAGGAGGACACCAATTCCTAAACATATGGGATGTAGCAAAAGCAGTAATAAGAGGAAATATATATAGCAATAGAAGCTCATATCAAGAAACAAGAAAGAACTCAAAGAAAAAACTTAATCTCAAAGCTCAAAGAACTTGAAAAACAACAACAACAACAACAACAACAAAACTAGTAGAAGAAAGGAAATAATAAAGATCAGAGCAGAAAGAAAGGAAATCAAAACTAAAAAAAAAAAAAATCCAAAATATTAATGAAACCAAAATCTTGTTCTTCAAAAAAATAAATAAAATAGACAACCCCTTAGCCAGGCTCGCAAAGGAAAAATGGGAGAAAGCACAGATAAATATTATCACAAATGAAAGAGGAGAAATCACAATAGACACAACAGAAATCCAAAGATTAATCAGAAACCACTATGAACAGTTATATGCAAACTAGTTCAACAATCTAGAAGGGATGGACAAATTCCTACAACTCTATAGTCACCCAAAGCTAGATAAAGAAGAAATAGATCACTTAAACAGACCAATTACAAGCAGTGAAATTGAAATGGTAATCAAAAACCTCTCCAAGGGCCTCCCTGTTGGTGCAGCAGTTGAGCGCTGGGTTGCGAAGCTGCCCGCAGCCTCTGCAGGCTGGTTTGATCCCTGGCCACTGGGTGAGAGTCCCACATGGCACACAGACCTCTTCTGCTGCCTGCTGCTCTCCTCAGCAGTGTACTTCATCAGTCTGCCTGCTCTGTTCTCCTCTCTGACTCTGGTGAATTCTCTCACCCTCCTGCGCTTCTGATTGTAACCAGTGCTTGTATAAATAAATAAATCTTAAAAAAAAAGCTCAGGACCTGATGGATTTACAAATGAATTCCACCAAACATTCAGAAATGAATTAGTGCCTATCCTTCACAAACTCTTTCAAAAAATTGAGAAGGAAGGGATAATACCAAACACATTCTATGAAGCCAACATTACACTAATACCAAAACTGGACAAGGACAACACAAGAAAAGAAAATTACAGCCCAATCTCTCTAATGAACCCTCATGCAAAAATCCTCAATAAAATTTTAGCAATCAGAATCCAACAATGTATCCTTAAGATAATTCACCATGACCAAGTGGGATTCATTCCAGGAACACAAGGATGGTTCAACATCCGAAAATCAATCAACGGTATCCAACACATCAACAAAAAGAAATATAAAAACCATATGATAATATCAATAGATGCCGAGAAAGCTTTCGACAAAGTTCAACACCCATTCATGATAAAAGTCCTTGAAATTCTTGGGATATAAGGAGTACAGGCTAGATGCGCGGTAGTCTGAGAGGATTCACCAGAGACACAGTGGGGAATAGAACAGGCAGACTGATGAAATACACTGCTGAGGCGAGCAGCGGGCAAGACAGGAGAGGTCTGCTGTGCCATGTGGGTTTCTCCCCTGCTGGCCTGGATTGAACCTATGCTGCAGAGGCTGTGGACAGCTTCACTGTGCAACACTTAATGACCTGTACCACCAGGAAGACCCTATTTCTTGTTTCTTAACATGAGCCTGTATTGCTAGATATTTTTCTCTTATTAATGCTTTTCCTGCATCTCATACATTCTGGAAAGTGGTATCCTCCTTGTTGTTCAACTCAAAATATTTTTTCATTTCTTCTGTGATCTCCTCATTAGTACAGTGGTCTTCCAGTAGTGTGGATTTCAATCTCCATGAAGTGGGAGGGTTCTTTTTTTCCTTTTCATGATTTATTTTCAGTTTGATGACTTTATGATCATTTGGATGATATTGATCTTCATGTATCAGTTGATGTTTGTCTTGTGGCCCAGTATGTGACAGATTCTGTAGACTATCGTTATGTGCTTGAGAAAAATGTGTACTCGGATTTTTGGGGGCACAGTGTCCTATACATGCCTGTTAAGTCCATGAGTTCTAGTCTTTATTTAGGGCTCTAGTGTCTTTAATTTTTTTTGTCTCATTGGCAAAAGTGGAGTGTTGAAGTATCCCCCTACATATGTATTTTCTTTAATGTCTGTTTTCAGAGCTGATAATAAATGTCTAATGTATTTTGGTGCTTCTTCATTTGGTGAGTAAATGTTGATGAGTATTATATCTTCCTCATGTACTGTCCCATTGATCATAATGCAGTGTCCATCTATGTCTCTTTTTTACTTTTTTTTTTAATTTGAAGTCTATTTCATCTGATATAAGTGTAGCTGTTCTTGCCTCCTTTTTTTTTTTTTTTTTTTTTTTTTTTTTGGTCCATTTGCTTGTAGGATTGTTTTCCAGCCTCTTTCTTTCAGTCTGTGTTTATCTTTTGTGGTTAAATGTGTTTCCTGGAGACAGCAGAAGGATGGATTTTGTATTTTAATCCATTGTTCCTTTTTATTGATGAGTTTAATCCATTTACATTTAGAGTTAATATTGATATGTTGGCATCTGTATTTGCCATTTTGTCTTTTTTTGTGATTTTATTCCTTGCTTTATTCTATTCTTCTTGTTCATTGCTCTGATGGTTTTGGCTTTAGGACTTCTTATAGAATTTTCTGGAGTGGGTCTTTCATGGTAATGAATTTCTGGAGTTCCTGTTTGTCTGAGGTCCATATTTTTTCTTCACAGAGGAAGGAGATCTTTGCAGGATAAAGTATTCTAGGTTGGCATTTGCTGTCTTCAAGTTTGTTGAATATGTTGCTCCATTCTCTTCTTGCCTGTAGTGTTTCTTCGGAGAATTCTGAGGTTAACTTGATTGATTTTCCCTTATAAGTTATCTGTTTCTTCCCCCTTGCCAGTTTCATTATTTTTTTCTTTGTCTTGGACCCTTGCAAGTTTTACTATTACGTGTCTTGCTGTAGTTTTCTTTCCATTGTGGCAATTGGGTGTTCTTCTTGCTTCTTGTATGTCTATATTCATCTTTTTCATACTTGGGAAATTTTCCTCAATTATCTCCTTGAATAAATTCTCAGATTCTTTGTCTCTCTCCTCACCTTCTGGAATGCCTATAACTCCTATATTTCCTCTCTTCATGGAGTCTCATAATTGTCTAAGGGTATTCTCATTCTTCTTCCTTTGCACTTCTCTTTTTCTCTTTTGGTTCTTTCTATTTCTGTATCTTCAAGAGTACTGATCCATTCTTCCATTTCCTCAGTTTTGTTTTCAATGATTTTCCAAGAGCTCTTTGTCTACACCAGTAATATTTAGTCTCCTCCTTTTCTTCTGTTTCCTTTCTTAAAGTCTCTTTTTTGTTCTTCAGTTCATTGATTATTTGTGTCATCATTATACTTTTTTAATTTAAATTTTATTTTTATATTCCCATACAATTACAACCCCCTTATTTTGATCCCAATCCCTCCTTTTCCGGCCCCCCAAACCCTGTAGAGTGCCTCTGGTTCATATTTGTTTGTTGATTTTGATATTTTCTTTCTTATAGTTATTCTTTTTCCTGGTCCTTTATTTAAGTTTTCTAGATTTCTGCTATGAGTGAGACCATCCGGTATTTTTCTTTTTCTTTCTGGCTTATTTCGTTGAGCATGATCCCTTCCAGCTCCATCCATGTTGCTGCAAATTACATGTGTTAATCTTTTTTGAATGCTGAGTAATATCCCATGGTGTATGAGATTTCTTGACCTACTAAACATAGAGCTTCCATATGATCCAGCAATTCCACTCCTAGGTATTTACCCAAAGGACACAGAAACATCAGTTCCAAAGAGCACCTGCACCCCTATATTTATAACAGCACTATTTACAATAGCTAAGCTTTGTAAACAACCCAAATACCCAAAAATAGATGACTGGATCAAGAAGATGTGATACATATACACCATCATTATACTTTTTAATCACAATTATTATTAATTCTCTGTCTGATAGGCAGAGAATTTCTTCCATAGCATTGTTGAGCTCTGGTGACTGGTTTCCTATCTGTGGTGTGTCCTTCTCCTGTGGGCTTGCTTGGTTATTTGTATTTTTCCTTCTCCCTGCTGTTTGCTTTCTCACTTGTTCTATGTTTTGGGACGTGTGCCACTGGTGTTGGTGGGCATCTCTTTGGATTGTTCCTTCAGGGGTGTCAACAACTTTTTTTTATTTTTATTATAATTTTTTATTTTTTTAATTTTTACATCATTGTTCATTTTTTTAATAATAAATTTTATTTTTTATATTCCCCATACAATTTCAACCCCCCCATTTTGACCCCAATCCCTCCCCTCCCACCACCCACCCCCCAAAAGTGTCTCTGGTTCATAGATTTTTGTTGATTTTGATTTTCACTTTCTTATAGTTATTCATTTTCCTGGTCCCTTATTTAAGTTTTCTAGATTCCTGCTATGAGTGAGACCATCCGGTATTTTTCTTTTTCTTTCTGGCTTATTTCGCTGAGCATGATCCCTTCCAGCGCCATCCATGGTGCTGCAAATTGCATGTGTTTATCTTCTTTGAATGCTGAGTAATATTCCATGGTGTATATGTACCACATCTTCTTGATCCAGACATCTATTTTTGGGCATTTGGGCTGTTTCCAAAGCTTAGCTATTGTAAATAGTGCTGCTATAAACATAGGGGTGCAGGTGATCTTTGGAATTGATGTTTCTGTGTCCTTTGGGTAAATACCTAGGAGTGGAATTGCTGGATCCTATGGAAGCTCTATGTTTAGTAGGTCCAGAAATCTCCACACAGCTCTCCATAGTGGTTGGACGAGTTTGCACTCCCACCAACAGTGCGCAGAAGAGTTCCTTTTTCTCCACACCCTCGCCAACATTTGTTGTTGCTAGTTTTTTTAATATGTGCCATTCTCACTGGTGTAAGATGGTATCTCATGGTAGTTTTGATTTGCATTTTCCAGACTGAGACCAACACTAGTAAGCCAAACTCCACCACAGCTGTGGCTATGTTGCTGGGCACTGTCTCTTACAGTTCCCTCCCTCTGTATTTATTAAGTTCCAGCACGGAATCACTTAGGTGGTGATTTTGCTCTGTTCACTAGGCGGCGCTAGATACATGTACTTACTGACCTGTGCTTTTCCCCTATAGTTTTCTGAGAAAGGGAGGGGGGAAGGGAGCACCTGGACACAGTGGCTATTGCTCAGGCTGGTTGCTGTGTCTGCCCTGTGTTCACCCATTGCTGTTACCACGGCTGTGTGGATACCATGCCCTGAATTCTGCACTCTAGTTCTCAATCTCAGGATTTCACATCCAAAACAATGGCCATCACCTTGTGCAGTGCCCACTGTTACGGCAAGTCCCATGCCCTGAATCCTGTGCCTAGGTCACAGTTCCAGAAAGGGGTCTTACTCCATGCTTTGTTTCCCTTTTTACCCCTATTTTTGTGACCCACCCCCTCTCAGAGCCTGAGGGTGGCTTTAGAAACCCTGGCTTCCAACTATTAAGAAGCTGGTGATTTTGTTCTGATCACTAGGTGGCACCAGAGATCTTCCCTAGTATCCTTCCAGAGCAGTGCTTTTTCCAAGTGGGTCTCTGAGGAACTGAGTGGGGTTGGCGTGGAATGGCTCAAAGGCATGGGGTGCTGTGTCTGCCCTGTGCTGCACGTCCTGGGGCTCCCAGGCCCTGAATTTCATGCCCCGGGTCTCAGTTCTGAAGCCCTCAGATCTGGGACATGGGAAGTAGCCCACTTCAGTGTCCACAAAAATGGTACATTTTGCACCCCACCTCCATGCCTAAGCACCCGTTGTTTTTTAAATTTTATATTTTTTAAATCATTTTTTATTTTTGCACAATGTAAGCATTTTCATCTTGGTTATAGTCCTCATACAATTCCCATCCCCCCATTGTTTTGATCCTAACCCTTCCTCCACTCCCCCTCCAGTAGCATGTATCTGGTTTATAGTTGCTTGTTGCTTGTTGATTTTGATTTTATTATAATTAGTCTTTTTCCTGGTCCCATATTTAGGTTTTCTAAATTCCTGCTATGAGTGAGGCCAGTATTTTTCTTTTTCTTTCTGGTTTGTTTCACTGAGAATGATCCCTTCCAGCTCCATCAATGTTGCTTCAAATTGCATGAGTTTATCATTTTTGATTGCTGAGTAATATTCCATTGTGTATATGTATCACATCTTCTTGATCCAGTCATCTATTTTTGGGCATTTGGGTGGTTTCCGTAGCTTAGCTATTGTAAATAGTGCTGCTATAAACATAGGGGTGCAGGTGCTCTTTGGAATTATTGTTTGTGTCCTTTGGGTAAATACCTAGGAGTGGAATTGCTATCATATAGACACTCCATCTTTAGTAGGTTGAGGAATCTCCACACAGCTTTCCATAGTAGTTGGACCATTTTTCACTCCCATCAGCAGTGCAGGAGAGTTCCTATTTCTCCACATCCTCGCCAATATTTGTTGTTGCTAGTTTTTTTTTTTTTTTTTTTTTAATACGTGCCATTCTCACTGGTGTAAGATGGTATCTCATTGTAGTTTTGATTTTTTTTAAAGATTTATTTATTTATTTATTTATTTATTTATTTATACAAGCACTGGGTATAGTCAGAAGCATGGGAGGGTGAGAGAACTCACCAGAGCCAGAGCAGGGAGCAGAGCAGGCAGAAGGACCCAAGTACACTGCTGAGGGGAGCAGCGGGCAGCAGGAGAGTTCTGCGCGCCATGTGGGATGCTCCTCCGGTGGCCGGGGAGCAGCCGGGGATTGAACCGGCACCGCAGAGGCCGCGGGCAGCTTCGCAACCCAGCGCTCAACCGCTGTGCCACCGGGGGGAGGCCCTGTAGTTTTGATTTTTGATTTGCATTTCCCTGGTTACAAGTGATGGTATATTTTTTACTTATGCCTGTTGGCCATTTGCATTTCCCATTTGAAAAGTTTCTTTTTAGCTCTTCTGCCCAATTTTTGACTGGGTTATTTAATTTGTTTTTGTTGAGTCTCATCAGCACTTTGTAGATTTTTGTGATCAGTCCTTTATCATTAGTGTTGTGTGCAAAACTTTTCTCCCAGTCAGTGGGGGTGTCTGCTTGTTTTGGTTACTGTCTCTTTTGCTACACACCTCTTTATTTTGATATAGTCCCAGCTGTTTATCTTTGCCTTCACTAGCGCCTGATTTTTTATTTTTTTAAGATTTATTTATTTATTTATACAAGCACTGGGTACAGTCAGAAGCATGGGAGGGTGAGAGAATTCACCAGAGTCAGAGCAGAGAGCAGAGCAGGCAGACTGACAAAGTACACTGCTGAGGGGAGCAGCGGGCAGCAAGAGAGGTCTGTGCACCATGTGGGACCCTCACCCGGTGCCCGGGGATCAAACCTGAGCTGCAGAGGCTATGGGCAGCTTCACAACCCAGCGCTCAACCCTGTGCCACTGGGAAGGCCCCACTAGTGCCTGGTTTTTGATTACTCAGTGAGGGTCATTCACCTCAGTGATGGTTCCCAGGTGTCTTCCCACAAACCTAGGTCACGGAAGCTGGGACCTGAGCAGCCTTGATCTGCATATGCTTTTCCAGTGCGTGCACTTTTCTGCACAAGCTTACCGCCTGGCCTTGGACTATTTGTAGGTCTCTCCTTGGAGTCCTTATCTTCTTCTAATGGTGCACAGAGCAGGTCGCTCACCTCCATGGCAACTCCCGCATGGTTTTCCACAGTTCCGTTTTGGGGCCTTCGTAATTCCTTTCCACTCACAGTCCTGCTTGAGCTGTAGTTTGTTCTCATTGTTCTTGTTGTTGTTGCTTTCTTTCTGTTGGTCAGAGTATACTGGCTTTGTGGGTGTGGGAGGGTAGAAGGGTTCTGAGTTTTCCTCTCTTTTTGTCCTCTTTTATGGCAACTTTCCTCTTTGGGCAGTTTGCCAAAGCTGCCCCTTTATCTTCCATGTTCTTATTTTCACAGGACCTGCTGCTTTTCCTCCCTAGTAACTTTCTTTCTTTCTTTCTTTCTTTCTTTCTTTCTTTCTTTCTTTCTTTCTTTCTTTCTTTCTTTCTTTCTTTCTTTCTTTCTTTCTTTCTTTCTTTCTTTCTTTCTTTCTTTCTTTCTTTCTTTCTTTCTTTCTCTCTTTCTCTCTTTCTCTCTTTCTCTCTTTCTCTCTTTCTCTCTTTCTCTCTTTCTCTCTTTCTCTCTCTCTCTTTCTCTCTTTCTCTCTTTCTCTCTTTCTCTCTTTCTCTCTTCCTCTCTTCCTCTCTTCCTCTCTTCCTCTCTTCCTTTCTTTCTTTCTTTTTTTTTTTTTTTTTTTATGGGAGGGCTTACCTGGCAGTGTTTCCCCACTGCCATGTTGATACCTAGGGCTCTGCTTTTTTCCTTTGTGTTTTCCTTACCTTTCTGGTATACCCATTATTGTCACATTATGTTTCCTCATGGAGATGAATAATTCACAAAAGGTTTCCTCATTTTTTTTAACTCTTTCTCATTTACTTCTATCTTGCTTCTCTGTAAATCCGCATCTTCAAGTTCACTGATTCATTTTTCAATTTGGCTCATTAGACTTCTATAGCTTTCCATATTATTATTCATCTCCTCTTTTAATTATTTTTTATCCTGAAACACTGCTATTTCCTTATTTACTTGGATTGTCATTTTTTATCTGTTTGGTCATTTTGCTTCTCAGGACTTTCATTTTTTCCCCTCAGTTTTCTTTAAGATTTATTTATTTATTTATTTATTTATTTATTTATTTATTTATTTATTTGTTTATTTATACAAGCACTGAGTACAGTCAGAGGTGCGGGAGGGGTGAGAGAATTCACCAGAGCCAGAGCAGGGAACAGAACAGACAGATTGACTGAAATACACTGCTGAGGGAGCAGCGGATGAGTCAGGAGAGGTCTTCTGCACCATGGGGGCAGCTCCCTGGCTGGGGATTGAAATTGTGCTGCAGTAGCTGTGGATAGTTTCATAGGTTGCATCTTTTTTTTTTTTTTTTAATAGAGGGATTCTTTATTTATTTGTTTGCTGGTTGGTTTGTTTGTTTTTTGTTTATACATGCACTGGGTACAGTCAGAAGCGCAGGAGGGTGAGAGAATTCACCAGAGCCAGAGCGGGGAGCAGAGCAGGCAGAAGGACCGAAGTACACTGCTGAGGGGAGCAGCGGGCTGCAGGAGAGGTCTGCGCGCCATGTGGGACCCTCCTCCAGTGGCCGGGGAGCAGCTGGGGATCGAACCGGCGCCGCAGAGGCCGCAGGCAGCTTCGCAACCCAGCGCTCAACCGCTGCGCCACCGGGGAGGCCCCATAGGTTGCATCTTACTTAACTCCTTGTGCCACCAGTGAGGCCCTCTCTCTGTCATATTTTTGAAGTTCAATCTCTGTGAAGATTTTTTCTTTTTGTCTTCTGAATATCTTTTCTGAGGTCCTGCACCTGCTTTTCTCTTTTTTCTTGCCTTGCCAGGACTTCATTTTTTTCTGTAATTGTTATTTTAAAATCTTTGTATATTTGTTTCTTGAATTATGGAATTCCATGTTTGATTTTACTTTTTGTACTCAGATGCTCCTTATGTTCAAGGTGTGTGTGTTTTATTATTTTTTTTCCAGTTGGGGTTTTTATTTTTGTTTATCTTCTTTTTTAACTTGGGGGCAGATGAGGTAGATAGGATATTCTGGCATCATTTATCAGGAATACAAGTTTAGTCAAATCAACTTGCATTGACATTTCATCTCTTATTTTGCAAAGCAAATGCTGTCCACTGGTTCATGGAACCCAAATTCCAGGATCCACCTCCTTCCTGCTCCTGTCCATGATATGGAGTACATGTGACATTTGATGCTTCACACAGGCCTTGGTGCAAGGTACATGGGATTTGATGCAGGGAATATGGAGCCACAGCATGAGGCCTGGGTTTCTAATAGTGTAAAACAAAAAATTTAAATTTCTCAGAAGGTTGAGAACAGGAACTCGAGCCCACATTATCAGCAGCCATATTTTTGTAATCGAACCCAAAAATTCTAGTACCTTATGCAAATACCTTCCCCACACTTAATAAAATCCCCACACATGGTTTGTGTGCCTTTAAAATCTGCCACGTTCTTGACTTATTTGACTGATATGGCCACCTTGGCCATAATTTATTTACTATCTCCCTGATCTGCTCCAAAAACAAATCAACAAAAATCAGACCAAGATATGCATATTGTACTTTCTTGCCACTTGCAATGAAGAGGTAAAAATTTTCTGAGAACAAAATTTAGCTTATCTATAGCTATGTTTATGGGAGATGTTCACCAAAACCTCCTTATTCTGCTGCATTGTGGTAACAGTCTTAATAAAATTTTCTACACTTTAAGGTCTATATTATTCCACAGTTGAGGGAAAATTGCAAAATTAACATTTCTGCCATTCTTTACACAGTGAGCTTGAAGTGAAAACTTCTGTGACTCTGAGTTTGTGAACTGAGGACTTCATCCTCTCTATGTATCACCAATTTCCTCCGAGATTTTGAATTTTAAATAAAAATTTCACTCTTGGTCAAAACTTAAACTGGCATTCATATTCTACCCAAATTTGCACACAATAGTAATTATAAACACAGATAGAATGATTATTTTTTGTACCTTTGAGACTCAATATACCCAGAAACTCATTATTTTGAATAAAAACCTCATTAATTCAAAACTCTAACCTTACATATGAGTTTACAATAAATGTAGGTGGAAGAAGAACTTACTAACACTGGATCATATGAAATCATACAGCTTAGATTGTATAGTATTCTACAAGAAAATTAACTGTTTTTTTTTCATTAAATCAATTTAAGAACAATTAAAGAAGGATCAGAACTCATAGATGAAAACTATAACCTTACATATATCTATTAAATATAGTATGTGAGCCCTAGTTGGATTCTAATACAAGGGACGAACTACTTTTAAAACATAAAACAATGGGGGAAATGTAAATATTGATTGGATATTTAAAGGTAATTTTGCAACCATCCCAGGCTGTGTAGGTTCATTGACAAATTCTGTACACATAAAGAGAATTTTGGAGCCGTTGGTGGAGTCTGCAGGCCTTTATTGCTGAAACAGGAGACCTTATACACAAGCAGGCAGACAGAACAAGAGAGATTCTCCAACACTGAGAGAGGCAGAAAAGCAACTTCATTGCCTAACCCCCTTTATGCTTTTAAGTGCTCATAGCCATGCGCCTGGTATATTGCTGCAAATGCAAGACCCATCTGTTGTTTGCTAGATGTCCAACTGAAAAAGGTAGCATTTCAGAGTGTGGACTATGTATTGAGTGGAAGGCAACAAATAGGATAATTTTAACTCTTTTCCTTACAATAATACAGAACTATGTTTTGATGTTGTGATGGCATATGTTTCATTAAAAATACATATCTTTAAGAGAAATATTTTGTTGCATTCATTAATTGAAAACCTGATAGATCCTCTAAGATTTGCTTCAAGAGAGAGGAGGAGGAGAGTCAAAATTAAGCAAGATTGATCAAGGAGAGTTCCTTTTTCTCCACATCCTCACCAACATTTGTTGATGCTAGTTTTTTTTAATATGTGCCATTCTCACTGGTGTAAGATGGTATCTCATTGTAGTTTTGATTTGCATTTCCCTGATTGTAAGTGATGTTGAACATTTTTTCATATGCCTGTTGGCCATCTGCACTGCTGGTGGGAGTGCAAACTGGCCCAACCACTATGGAAAGCTGTGTGGAGATTTGTCAACCTACTAAAGATAGAGCTTCCATATGATCCAACAATTCCACTCCTAGATATTTACCCAAAGGACACAGAAACATCAATTCCAAAGAGCACCTGCACCCCTATGTTTATAGCAGCACTATTTACAATAGCTAAGCTTTGGAAACAACCCAAATACCCAAAAATAGATGACTGGATCAAGAATATGTGGTACATATACACCATAGAATATTACTCAGCATTCAAAAAAGATTAACACATGCAATTTGCAGCAACATGGATAGAGCTGGAAGGGATCATGCTCAGCGAAATAAGCCAGAAAGAAAAGAAAAATATCGGATGGTCTCACTCATAGCAGGAATTTAGAAAACCTAAATAAGGGACCAGGAAAAAGAATAAGTATAAGAAAGAAAAAATCAAAATCAACAAACAACTATGAACCAGAGACACACTATGGGGGTTGGGGGTGGGGAAAGGAGGTATTGGGGTCAAACTAAGGGGGTTGCAATTGTATGGGGAATATAAAAATAAAATTAAAAAAATATGGATCAAGGAGGGATCTATTTCACTATTCTCTATATTTTTATATTATTGAAATTTTATATATTAAGAAATTTTGGGGCCTCCCCTGGTGCTGCAGTGGTTGAGAGCTGGGCTGAGAAGCTGCCTGCAAGCCTCTGCAGCACCAGTTCGATCCCCAGCTGCCGGTGAGGGTCCCACATGGCGCAGAGACCTCTCGTGCCATGCCCGCTGCTCCCCTCAGCAGTATATTTCCTCAGTCTGCCTGTTCTGTTCCCCACTCTGTCTCTGGTGAATTCTCTCATCCTCCCACGCTTCTGACTGTACCCAGTGCTTTTATAAATAAATAACTAAATCTTTAAAAAAAGAAATTTTAAAATATGTGTGAAATATGGAGTTTTAAAATTGTCCTATATTGCTAGATTGTAATATTAGTTTGCCAACTGTGTCCTTCAATACTACAAACTGTAACCTCTTGAATTCGAACTCAAACAAGTCATCCTTTTCCCCGGTGAGCCCAGATCTGAGAATCATTTTGTCTAATTTGCATGTCAGTAAAGTCACAAGAACTTTGCTTTAATCCTTCATACATTGAATGATTTAGAAAACAGGAAACTTATATTTACTGCATTGGAATTATATTTAGATATTTTTGTCTTGTATTTTTTTTTTGGGGGGGGACCCTCGCCAGTGGCCAGGGATCGAACTGGTGCTGCAGAGGCTGCAGGAAGCCTCTCAACCCAGTGCTCAACTGCTGCGCCACAGGGAGGCCCCTGTCTTGCAAATATTTAAAGATTATTTTCTTTAGCTTTTACCTACACACACACACACACACACACACACACATAAGAATAGTTCCCCTTATGTGTACTCAAAAATTTAAGCTGTCCAGTTAAAAGAGTTTTTCTAGGGCCTCCCTGGTGGTGCAGGTGGTTGAGCACAGGGCTCTAAAGATGTTCGCAGCCTCTGCAGTGCTGGTTCAATCCCCACCAGCCTCTGAGCAACGCATATGGCGAGCAGACCTCTTCTGTCTCGTCTGCTGCTCCCCTCAGCAGTGTATTTTGTCAGTCTGCCTGTTCTGTTCCCCACTCTGGCTCTGGTGAATCTCCTCACCCTCCCACACATCTGACCTGTACCCTGGCTCTTGTATATTTAAAATAAATCTTTAAAAAAAAAAGATTTTTTTTCTAGAGAAGGTCTGAATACTTTTAAGCAAAAATAAGTTTTTCTGAACAAGACATAAAAAATTATCCGCTGACAATTATTGAGACTTTTTTCATTTCAGTTATGAGCGCTGACAATTATTGAGACTTTTTTCATTTCAGTTATGAGCACCCATAAAAGATGTAAAGTATACACACACACACACACTCACACACACAGAGTACACTCACAGGTTCAAAGATTCAGGGACAAATCTAATTATATATATTTGATCCATTTTTCCCTTCTATATATCTTGTTTTTTTATACCTGTAGATATTTAGTAAGTGAACCCTATCTGTCCCCTGTGAAATGGTGATAACAAAATCACTTAAATTTTTAATTGCTTTTAAATAAAACTTGAAAAGTATGATAGAATTATATCCTAAGATAAATAATGTGATAATACATAGGTAAAAATGGGTTGAATGAGTCGATAAATTGGTACATTGCAACTTTTTATTAGGACATTATCTTTAATTTTATTCTTAGGGTCTAATTTACTATGTACTGTGAGTTCAAAATTCTCAGGGGACTGACAAGTGTAGCTGAAGGACTACTCAAAACAGTTTCACCTGGTTAGAACATTTTTTTGAAAATAATATTCAGTTTTGATCTCTTCCTTGCAGGTACTGGAAATAGAAAAGCTTTCATTTTGCAATTTGCACTTCTTTATCCTATCTTATATTGAGATGACAAGGTGCCACACAAAGGATAAAAGGATAAGTAATTTATTAGGTTTTCAGATCTTCATAATCATCTTCATTTTCAGATGTTATTCACATACTATTTTATATGTTAGTTTTGCAACAGTAATGATGGGGCTTAATGATGACAAACAGCAAACTTGCTGCTTGGACCTTATTAATGCTGACAATAACAAGTAGAAAGAAGGATACAGCTTCATACTCATATGGGTGGAATGACACAAGAAATCTGCTGTGTGAAGTCATGACAGTAATTTTCAAATCTCAAGAGGCTTGAAAATTTGCTTTGTTCAACTTCATACAAAGAGCAGGCTAACTAGTTTTTTTTTTTTTTTTAAAGATTTATTTATTTATACAAGCACTGGGTACAGTCAGAAGCGTGGGAGGGTAAGAGAATTCACCAGAGCCAGAGCTGGGAACAGAACAGGCAGACTGATGAAATACACTGCTGAGGGGAGCAGTGGGCGCAGCAGGAGAGGTCTGCGCGCCATGTGGGACCCTTGTAGGTGGCCAGGGATCGAACCAGTGCAGCAGAGGCTGCGGGAAGCTTCGCAACCCAGCGCTCAACCGCTGCACCACCAGGGGAGGCCCAGCAGGCTAACTAGTTTTACTTAGAGAGGTCTTTAGCTCTCCTAAGGAAATTAACCAAATTCAATAGGTAATGTTAATCCACAAATATGCCAAATGTTTCCTGTAATAAAGGATTGAAAGTATGGATTGAAAGAATGTTTGTCAATACAATTACAGAGATGGGATAAGATTCCTTTTTGAACTACCTTCAATTTCATTTTTTTTTAAAGATTTTTTTTTTCTGTATGCACACAAAAACTGTAGGACAGAGGTACAGGGGTTTAGAGGATTCACTAGAGACAGAATGGGGAGCAGAACTGGTGGATCTATTGAAATGCACTGCTGAGGGAAGCAGCTGTGAGACAGGAGAGGTCTGCTGGGCAATGTGGGTCAGCCCCCTGGCAGGGGATCTATCAAAATCATGCTACAGTGACTGGTGATAGCTTCATAGCATTGAGACATTAACCCCTGTGTCACCAAGGTTGAATTCAAAATTGTCAGGTGACTGACATGCGTAGCTGAAGGACTACTCAAAACAGTTTTATATGGTTCTAATTGTTTTTCTTCCTCATTTTATGGTTCTAATTGACAAGGAGATGTTATATGTGCAAACCTATATATTTCAGAGACTCCAGGACAAAAGAAGGATCCATTACAAAACAATGGAAACCAGAACTTCTTATGCTTCCTGTAAAACCTGCATTTCAATAGACCCATCAATGAGATAACTATTTGATCATTGAGGTACCACCAGGAATGTAGAAGCAAGGCCACTCAAGGTTTTCAAAACATTTTTAGATAGCAGAGCAATTTTTCTCTCACCAAAAAAATGCATTTTACATTGACATAAATTTACATAAATATCATAAACTTGTAGAAGCACAACCTGAATAGTTTTACTAAATTTTAAGATAACATATCAAAATTAAGATGTTATTAGACTATATATGTATAAAATATAAAGTTAGTAGAGAAGAATGTAGCTTAACTGATATTGGAACATTCTCTTGATAAATCAGTTGAGTCCAAGAATGTCACTCATCATTATCTGTAACGGTATAATCAACAAGATTTTACATTATATAACTATACAAAACAAACAAAAATCATTTTATAGTTAAAATATTTTGTCACATTTAGAGGAATTATGGTAATAACTATTCTTAGAAGATGAAATTATTACAATATCAGACATATAGATTAATATTTACATATAAATTTTATAATCATGACTAGTAGTGTATTCAGCAGTGCACTCTACTAGAAGGAACACTACCCAGTGGATGAAATGTGACAACTATTCTAAATACTGTATTGCTTTCCTGAATATGGCAGATTATTTGAGCATACAGTAATAATGAAATAAAATTATGTATTTTAACGGTTAAAATTAGAAATGTAAATCAATCACTAGATCACATTTCCTGTTGAAGAATTATGTTTAAAATTTGTTTTCATTAAGTCATTTATTTATAAGTTAATTGATACATTCTGTCAAGTAGTTGCTCATGTTTAATGCCAATTTATACTGGTGAATGCTGCTGTCATGATTTTATTTGTCCTGCTACCAATAATAAAGGTTATTTTTTGTTCTTTCACTTCCACCTAAAGCGAGGGCTCAGAAGAATGTCCGATTGGAAAGTACCAAGTGATATTTATCTCTAGGGATAGTGGGAAGGAAGGAGAAGGAGGAAGAGTGAGAGAGACAGTTGTTTTAAAACATTGTTTTATGCTGCTACTTAGTTTGTGAAGCTGATAGAGAGCACAGGAGCCATCAGCTGTCATCACAAGCCCTAGAGAGAAGGGTCGTTAGGAGAACTGCCAGATAAAATCTAACTGATCTTCACCAACTTTTTGAACTCTCCATGCCCTTCTCCACCCTGATGAAAATTAAAGAAAGAAGGAAGGAAGGAAGGAAGGAAGAAGGAGGGAGGGAGGGAGGGAGGGAAAGGAGTGTGTAAAGAAGCCAGCAAAGGTACAAATAAGCTAGTATGTAAATAAATAAAATCAAGCAAACCACAACACCACCTACGGGAACATATAAATAGTTCAGCCCCCTAGCTTTCTGCTAAAGATGTTAGTAACAAGAATACAATGGGAGGGCATGAAGGAACACCATGGCCATAATAAAAATGCAGTTCATGGAACTAAGAAACCACAAGAGAGTATGCCATTACAAGGTGAGAACTAATTTGGAGAATCCAAACATGAAAAGATGGGGGATCATAGTTCCCTATCATATAGAGAGTTCAGAAACGCTAAAATAAAGTTACACTAGGAGAGAGAAAAAAAAAAATGCAAGTCAATGTAACATGGACTGAGAAAGGCAAGTCAAATAAATTCAAGAGAACTCAAAAATGCTAATTGAAGATATGCAAAAAAAATTTCAGGAAAACAAGTTAATTCGATCAGATATAAAAATCTATGAGGGCCTCCCAGGTGGCGCAGCGGTTGAGCACTGGGTTGCGAAGCTGCCCAAAGCCTCCACAGCGCTGGTTCAATTCCCGGCTGCTCCCCGACATCGGAGGAGGGTCCCGCATGGTGCGCAGACTTCTCCTGCCGCCCGCTGCTCCCCTCAGCAGTGTACTTCGGTCCTTCTGCCTGCTCTGCTCCCCGCTCTGGCTCTGGTGAATTCTCTCACCCTCCCGCGCTTCTGACTGTACCCAGTGCTTGTATGTATAAATAAATAAATAAATCTTAAAAAAAAGGTATTATAAAAAAAAAAATCAATGAACCAAAGATTTAAAAAAAAAAATGAAGTTTAAAGAAGAAAATAACAGAAATTCAGGAGATAAAGAGCTCAATATGAGATCAAGAACTCTAGAGAAAGCTGTGGAAAAAGAAGGGATCAATCAGTGACCCCAGAGATAATAATATAGGAAGAACCCAGTTGGAACAAGAGAGGAATTAAATATATATAAAAAATGCAATGCAATTTGAGAAATATATGACACCATTAAGAAATCCTACATATGAATAATTATTATCCACAAAGAGAAAAGAGAGGAACAGAAAGTCTATTCAAGGAATAATAATGGAAAATTTCTCAAAAGTGGCAAAGAGATTACATCTACCAGTCCATGAAGCTAAAAGAACATCTGGTTACCTAAATGCAATGTGACAAACAATAAGACACACTGTAGTGAAATTAGCAGGAGTTTAAGACAAAGAAAAAAATAATGAAGGTGATACAGGGGTAAAAGCAGGTAACAGATAAATATACTTCCGTAAGGCTTGCATCAGTCTTCTAAGAAGAATCTCTATGGGCAAGGCAAAAAAGGAATGATGTATTTAAATTACTCAAAGTAAAAACTGACAGCCAAGAACACTCTATTTTGTAATCTCTTTCAGATTAAAGGGAAAAATAAAGGCCTTGAAAGGCAAAGCAAAGTGAAAGACTATAAATGCTAAACCATCCCTGCAGAAAATGTTGAAAGGAGCATTCAATTCCAAATTAAAGTGAAGAAAGTCCACAAAAAATAAATAAGGAAATAAATGAAATCATAAAACTGAAGATAAAATTTCAGTAGAAAATAGCCATACATTAATTATCACTCTAAATATAAATGGACTGAATTTACCAAACAAAAGGCACAGAGTGGCTGCTTGGATACAAAAACAAAACCCAACTTTCTATTATCTCAAGGAGACCCATCTGAGATAGAAAGATAAATGTAGGTTCAAAGTAAACGGCTGGGAAGTAATCCTGCAAACAATTGGTACGTAATAAAATGCATGAACATCCATACTTATATAAAATATACTTCCAGGTAAAAATTGCTAACAGCCAGAGAAAGGGTCAGGAAAAAGACAAAATAGGCAAATTAATCATAGATCAGAGGCATACAGCAGGGGAAGGGAGGGCTCAAAACAGGAGCAAGGAGAAAACAAGGAATTGTGGAGGTAAATCAAAGGTGATATGGTATGAGAGAATTATGTGGACTACACCAGAGGAAAGAAACCAAATGCTGTCCAAAAATTAATAATTATGTAAGAAAATTAATAAATAAATTTAATTTAAAAATAAGAACAGGGCCTCCCTGGTGGTCTAGGGGTTAAGTCTCAATGCTATTGTTAAAGGGCAGCCCCGATATAAAACAGGTTGCCTGACTGTGGGTCCTCACCTGCACACTTAAAAGGGACTTAATACTCCACTGCAGGCACACATAAAAGGTTAATAAAATATTTATTCAAAAGGGAAGGGGAAATGAGGAAATGTACAACTCAGGGAGAAAAGTGGGAGATAAAGTCATGTGTCCTACCCGTTCTGCCTATCTGGAATCCCAAATGGCACTCTGAGAGCTGGCGGTGAGCCAAGAGGCAAGAGCAAGGGGCCCCCAAGGCCCACATGTCTGGTTTTTATACCAAACCTGGCTGCTTAACTCCACCCTCAGGTCCCAGCAAACTTTCCTTTGGTGGCGATGGAATTTATCTTTTCCAATGTTTTGATGGATTTTGGTCTGGAGTGGCGGTGGAGTCCACAAAGCCTGTATGAACTTAGCTCAGGGGGGAATTGTTAGGGGGAAAGGATGTCCTGAGCTAATTCCAAACAGGCTTTGTGCACTCCACCCCCAATCTGTTGATCTGCATATACATGTACGGTATGCTAAATAAAGTATGTATGTAAAATGTTGGAAAATAATCCTACAAGTGGATGACATTCAAATGAAGGCAGGAAAGGCCATATACACATCAGAAAAAATATATTTCCAGTTAAAAAGGTAACAAGAGGGGCCTCCCTTGTGGTGCAAGGGGTTAAGCTTCAGCACTCTGAAGCAATGTTCAACTACTGCAGCACAAGTTTGATTCCCTGCCAGGGAGGTGACCCACATGGTGTAGCAGACCTCTCCTGTGTCACCTGCTGCTCCCCTCCCAGTGTATTTCAATCAGTCTGCCTGTTCTGCTTCCCACTCTGTCTCTGGTGAATCCTCTCACCCTGCCCCCTGCTCTTCTATGCATAAATAAATACAATCTTTTTATATATTTTTTTAAAGATTTGTTTATTTATTTATACAAGAACCAAGGTATAGGCCAGAAGCGTGGGAGGGTGAGAGGATTCACCAGAGACAGAGCTGGGAACAGAACAGGCAGACTGACGAAATACACTGCCGAGGGGAGCAGCGGGTGAGACAGGAGAAGTCTGCTGCATCATATAGGACCCTCACTGGCCAGGTGGGTTTGAACCGGCACTGCAGAGGCTGCAGACAGCTTCATAGCGCTGTGTTCAACATCCAGTGCTACTAGGGGAGGCCCTAAATAAAATATTTTTAAACAAAAGGTAACAAGGGACAGGGAAGGACACATCTTTTATTTATTTATTTATTTTTTAAGATTTGTTTTTTTCATATTTTTTGGTGCATAGAAGAACTGTGGTATAGGCCAGAGGTGTGTGTGGGGGGGAGGAGGGTGAGAGGATACACCAGAAACAGAGCAGCAGACCTGGGAGCAGAACAGGTGGGTTTTACTGAAATGCGCTACTAAGGGGAGCAGTGGTTGAGACAGGAGAGGTCTGATGGATGCACCATATGTGGGTTAGCTCCCTGGCTGGGGATGGAACCCAGGCTGTAGTGGTGATAGGGCTGAGACTTAACCCCTAGGCCACCAGGGAGGCCCTGGGAAGGACACTTTATAGTGATTAAGGAAATGATACATGAAGGAGAAATAACACTTGTAAATGCATATACAGCAAATGAAGGAACACCAAAATACAATAGACAATTGCTATCAACTCTAAAAACAAACATTGGGGATAAAGTACACACATTTGTTTTAGGAGGCTTTGACAACTCACTCTCACCAATGGACAGTTCAACTAAACATAAAATAAGCAGGGATACAATAGCCTTAAACAGAGAATTAGACTTTATGAACCTCATAGACATCTATGGAGCACTACACCTTCAAAAAGAAGAATGTGCATTTTCCCCTAGTGCACACGGAACATTCTCCAGAATAGACCACATTGTAGCCCCCCCACACACACACACAATCAAAAAATACATAAAGATTCAAATTGTACTTAGTATCTTCTCAGACCATAAAGGTATAAAACTAGAATGAACTGTTAAAAGAAAAGAAGGAAATCCTTTAATACACGGTCACTGAACAACACACTACTGAAAGATTGTTGGGTTAATGAAGATACTTAGAAAATGCATTGAGACAAATGGTAATGAGCACACAATTATCCAAAACATACGGAATGCAGCAAAAGCAATATTAACAGGAATGTATAGTAATGTAAACCCACATCAAGAAACAAGAAAGAGTTCAATAAATAATGCTTTCTTTCAACTCAAGGAATTGTAAAAGAACAAACAAATACAAAAGCTATTAGAGGGCCTCCCCTGATGGCACAGCAGTTGAGTGCTGGGCTGCAAAGCTGGCCACAGCCTCTGCAGTGCAGGTTCGATCCCTGGCGGCCAGCGAGGGTCCCACATGGCATGCAGTCCTCTCCTGCTGCCTGCTGCTCCCCTCAGCAGTGTACTTCGTCAGTCTGCCTGTTCTGCTCCCTGCTCTGGCTCTGGTGAATTCTCTCACCCTCCTGCGCTTCTGATTGTACCCAGTGCTTGTATAAATAAATAAATAAATCTTTAAAAAAAAATAAAAACCAAAAGAGAAGAAATCACAACAAATGCTGCAGAAATTCAGACATAATTAGAGACTACCATAATCATCTATATGCAAAGAAAATCAGTAACCTAGAAGAGGTATAAAAATATTTTTTCCCTTGAAGTTTTTTTTTTCCTTTTATTTTCTTTTATATATTTTTACATCATTTTTCATTTGTGCACAATGTATGCATTTTCATCTTGGTTATATTCACCATACAACTCCCACTCCCACTTATTTTGACCCTAATCCCACCTCCCCATCCCACCCCCTCCTTTGTGTCTCTGGTTTATAGTTGCTTGTTGATTTTGATTTTTACTTTACTGTAATTAGTCTTTTTCCTGGTCCCTTATTTAGGTTTTCTAAATTCCGGCTATGAGTGAGACCATCCGGTATTTTTCTTTTTCTTTCTGGCTTATTTTGCTGAACATAATCCCTTACAATTTTAAACTCATCTGAGACTGAATAGGGAAGAAATAGAAATCTTAAGCAAAATTATCACAAGCAAGGAAATTGAAAGTTATCAAAACTCTCCCAAAAAACAAGAATCCATGATCCATGATATTAGATGAACTAATATCTATTTTATTCAGACTCTTCCCAAAAAATGGCAAAAGAAAGACTAACACAAAACCAAAAAAAAAAAAAGCACACACACAATTTATAGTCTAATAGCCTTATTGAACACAAATATAAAATTCCTGAATAAAATCCTAGCAAACTGAACCCAACAATACATTAAAAGGATCAGACAACATCAGCGAGTTTGTTTAACACCAGGGAAACAAGGGTTATTCAGCATCTGGATAGCAATCTACATAATTCACCCCATAAACTACAACAACAAAAAAGATAAAAACCAAACAATCATGTCAGTAGTTGCTGGGAAAGCATTTTATACAATTTCCACCATCCATTTATGATGAAAACCCTAAAAAAACGGGGATAAAAAGAAAATATCTTGAAATAATGAAAGTCATCTACTAGAAAACCCACATCTCAGATCATTCTCAATGTTGAAAAATTGAAAGCTTTTCTAGTATGATGTCCACACTTACCACTACTGTTGGACATAGCATCGGAACTTCTAGCAAGAGCAATTAGATAATGGAAAGGCGTGAAAGGAATACAAATTGGGAAAGAAGTAAAGTTATCATTATTGCAGATGATATAATAATATACAAAAATACCCTCAAGATACCATGGGAAAAAGGGGCCTTTCTGGTGGAGCAAGGGTTAAACAAAACACTATCATGAGTATGGTTTCCCTGGTCACCAGGGAGTTAACCCACTTGGCACAGCAGACCTCTACTGTCTCACCTGCTGCTCCCCTCAGCACTGTATTTCAGTAGAGCCACCTTTTCTGCAACCCCACTCTCTCTGGTGAATCCTCTCTTACCTCGCACCTCTGCTTTACACCCCAGTTCTTGAATGTATAAATAACATCTTTAAAAAAAAAAGATACCATGGAATAAATAATTGAAACAGCTTAATCACTTTAGCAGATTGGCAGAATATAAAATCAAAATACATACCTCAGTAGTCTTCCTATATACAATGATATAGAGGAGGAAGAAATTAAGAAATTAATCCCAAAAAAATTTCACCCAAGAAAAATTAACTATAAGTAAAACAAACAAAGGAGGTAAATAAGTCTGTAATAATAATAATAATAATAATAATAATAATAAAGACTATTGAAAGAACTAGATAAGATATAAAGAAATGGAAAAATATTCCCTGCTTGTGGATTAGAAGAATCCGAATTGACAGATGTCCATCCTACCGAAAGCAATATGAAGATTCAATACAATACACATAAAAATGTCAATAGCATGTTTCAAAGAAATTCATATGGAATCACAAAATATTCCAAATAGCCAAGTGAATCTTGACCAAAAAAAGAAAGAGAATGAAGGTATCACACTTCCAAACCTAAAATTATAAAGTCCTAATAATTAAAACAGTCTTTGGATGAAGTAAAAACAGATACACAGACCAATGGAATAAATGAGAAACTAGAAATAAGCATACATATATATGGATAGTTAATCTATGACAAAAGAGCTAAAAACATACACCAGGACAAGGATAAACTCTCAATAAATGGTTTTATGACAAAACTGGACTGCTGCATGCAAAAGAAAGAAACAAGACCTCTATCTCATACCACAAAAAAAAAAATAATAATTTCAAAGTGGTTAAAAGATTTAGAATAAAACCTGAAACCTTAAAATACATGAAGAAAATATAAGAAAATATAAGCAAAACATTTTACAACGTAAGCTTTAGTGATGTCTTTAGGGGTTTGTCCCTAACAACATGGAAAACAAAAGAGAGCATAAACAACTTGGACTACATCAAACCAAAGCACTTTTTTTCCCAGTGAAAAAATCATAAGTAAAACAAAAAGACATCCTTTTGAATGTGAGAAAATATTTGCACTTCATACATCTGTAAAGGACTGATTATCAAAGATAGACAAAGAAATCATAAACATATATTACAGCAAAACAAAACAATCAGAAAAAGGGCACAATTAACTAAACAGATCCTTCTGCAAAGAAGACATACAGACAGCAAATGGGCACTTGAAAAAATGTTCACAACAGTTATCATTAGGGAAATGCAATCAAGACCAAAAGGAGAGACCATTGAGAGACCCCATGTGAGAATGACCCATACTGAAACATATTGAAAAGACCAGAAATAACAAGTGCTGTTGAATGTGGAGAAAAGGAAACCCTCCTACATTGCTGGTTGGAATACAAATTGGTCTAGCCTTTATGGAAAACAGTATGGAAGTGTCTCAAACCATTAAAAATGGATCAGCTATTTGACCCAGAAACTCCACTCCTCAGCATCTTACCAAAAAATCTCAAAAAACACTTGAAAGTTGCACTTTAATGTTTATTGCAGTACTGTTTACTAGAGCTAAATTATGAAACCAGTCTAAACGCTCCCAAAAGGATCAAGAAGATGTTGCTATTACTCAGATATCAAAAAAGATAAACACACATGCCATTTGCTGCAAGGTTGATGGAGAGAAAGATAAATACCAAAAGTCACCAATATGTGGAATATAAAGTAATAGATAAAAACAAACTTAAAAACTATTAAAAACTGACTATAAATATATATAAAAAAAGAAAACTATGTACACAGTTGAACCACCTAGAGGACAAGGAGTTTGAGAATGAGAGGGAAGGAAACACAGTGAGAGGGAAGGAAACACAATGAACTATATTGTGGACTATGGTTATTTATCGCTGGACTGTGATGGTAATAACTGATAGTATTATCCAAATATTACCTCAACTAACAATAAATTGATTATTTTTAAATTAAAAATAAAATGAAAAAGTCCCATAACACAAATGTGAAGAATAACACAAATGTGAAGTAGAAAAATTTAGAAGACTGACACTACACAATTGAAAAATTGATTATGAACTATAGCTTCTAAAGTATCATGATTTGGGGGCCTCCCTGGTGACGTAGGGGTTAAGTCTCAGCACTATCATGCTATCACCACTGTGGTTGGAGTTTAATCCCTGGTCAGGGAGCTAAACTTTTTTTTTTTTAAAGATTTGTTTATTTATGCATACAAGAACTGGGGCACAGGCCTGAGATTTGGAGGGTGAGAGGATTCACCAGAGACAGAGCGGGGAACAGAACAGGCAGGATGGCTGAAATACACTGCTGAGGGGAGAAGCAGGTGAGTCAGAAGAGGTGTGCTGTGCATGTGGGTAGCTCCCTGTACTGGGATCGAACTTGTGCTGCAGTGGCTGTGATTGACTTCATAGGTTGCATCTTAACCCCTTGCACCACTAGGTTGGCCCAGGAAGCTAACCTTCATATGGCAGAGCAGACCTCTCCTGTCTTGCCCTCTGCTCCCCTCAGCAGTGTATCTGAGTATTTCAGTAAATCTGCCTGTTCTGTTCCCCACTCTGTCTCTGGTGAATCCTCTAACCCTTCCATCTTCTGACCTATACCCCATTCTTCTATGCAAAAATAAAATAAACAAAATTAAAAAAAAAAAATCTCAGGACATTGTCCCTGAGGAAATGCAGGCATGAGACTACTAGGCACATTCTAGGTCAAATGGACCACAGACTGGCTATCATTCATATGGCCAAGGACACTGGATCGTTTTCCTCTGTGGAAATGTCCCTTAATTAGTTATGTGCATGTTTTAGATACCAGTCCTTTGTCAGTTAGCTAGTTTCCAAATATTTTGTCTTATTCTGGAGCTTGTTTTTTCCATTCCCGTAAGTGGGTGCCTCACAAAGTAATTTTTTAATTTTGATTAAATATTATTCATTAACTTTCCTTTTATGGGTTTTTCTTTTGGTGTCAAACCTATGTTTCTAGATCCCAAAGATGTCATTCTATTTTTATCTAATAGTTTTTATATATGTCACTCTGTTTCTTTCTGTGACAAAATTTTAGTTAAATGTTCTGTTATTATTTATAGGTGTACATTCCCTTGTGTTAATCATATGTAGTGTTTACACAGCTCCTTGAAAATGCAGGTATATATTTCTTTCCAAATTTGGAGAGTTTTCAGCTGTTATTTATTTGGTAGTTGTAAAAATATCATTTTTAATTGATGTAACATCACTTTACAACACTGTATAGGTTTTAGGGGTAGAAGTTCACACCTACTTGCATGTGTGTTATTGTACCACACCCACCACCAAGGCACCGCAAATCCTCCCTCTACTTCAGTGACTCCTTTGACATAAGTGTCAGATTTGTAGTTTTAGTTTCGCTAGTCTTTGAGGTTCTTTTCATTCTTTTTAGTTTGTTTATTTTGTTCAGGTTGGGAAATTTACATTTATCTGTTCACTGATTTTTTTCCTATTTGCCTTTATTAAGCAGTTGAAGTCATTCACTACACATTCATTTTTTGTATTTTTAGAATTAAAATTTAAATTTCATTCTTTATGTCTTCTATTTCTTTTCTGCTATGTTCCATTTCTTTACTAAATCTGACTCTTTTTCACTTGTCTCAAGATTGTTTATAACCGTTCATTGCAGAATTTTTATCATGATTGTTCTAAAATCATTGTCAGATAATTTTAATAGTTTGTCATCTCAGTGTTGGCAACAAATGTCTTTTTTATTTTTCTATTTTTATTTTTTTAAAGATTTATTTATTTATTTATACAAGCACTGGGTAAAGTCAGGAGCACGGGAGGGTGAGAGAATTCACCAGAGCCAGAACAGGCAACAGAACAGGCAGACTGATGAAATACACTGCTGAGGGGAGCAGCGGGCATGGCAGGAGAGGTCTGTCGCACCATGTGGGATCCTTGCCAATGGCTGGGATCAAACCGGTGCTGCAGAGGCTGCAGGCAGCTTCACAGCCCAGTGCTCAACTGCTGTGCCACCAGGGGAGGCCCAACAAATGTCTTTTTTAAATTGATTTTAGTATACCCTAGCTCTCCTAGAGATTGTCTATTGAAATAATCTGTTTCTATTAAAGAATCTACTGAAATCTGGAAAGTATCATATTCCATTCTGAGACTCTGGGTTGTACTGAAACCTTCACTTTTAGGTAGTTTCACTGACACCTTTCTGCCAGGGTTAGGAGGGTGTTGTCTCACTGCTCTCAGATGATGGCCGAAGTTCATATTCCCTATTTTGTCCTGTTTGACACTCAAGTGAGGGGTACTTCTCATTACTTCTGGGCAAGAGTGATCATTCCAGTTCCTAATATTGTATTTGCATGTCGGTTTGTAATAGTGGCTGTTTCCATGGTGAAATTAGAAACTGACCTTTCTACACTGAGGGCAGAAAGATAATAAAGAAAGAAGCAGATCATTGCAGGTTGGCAAGTGCAGGTTTAATAAGCATGGAAACTTATGAGATTTGTCTTAGACATCTGCCAAGAAGAGTAGGTCTGTGCACCATCCCATTAAATCTTAAGGATTTATACAAAGGCTTAATGAAGTTCAATCATATACACAGTTCAAATGGTTTCAACAACACATTACTCTGTCAAGACTGCATCCTTGAAGTGACTCCTCATGCAAGAATAGTGGGGCAGAAAGCACATTCTAAGAACAGGGGCAAAGTGTAAGGAGCCTCCTATTGTTTGTGTTCAGTTTGTTGGTCATGTTCAATCTATGATCTCCTCAACACCATACACACAGCAACGTAGGGGGACTTCTCAAGAAATGAAAGAATGGGCTGTGAATCCTTTCTGACACACTCCAGGAGTGAGAGGGTTTCTTGTTAATGTTGCCTCAAGGCAGGCCTCCAGTTACACTGCAGGGTAAGAAAGATCTCATTACTCATTGTCAGGAATGAAAGTATCACCTTTCTACTTGCTTTCTTTGATACTACCTGTGTCCGTCTTCATTTTTTTCTTTTTCCTTATAAAGTAAAAGCCTAGGAATAGTGCAGCTTTGTAAGGTTGTAACTTAGCAGATTGTGCAAGAAAGTTTGAGTGCATTCTTAAATATGTTACAATTTATGTTAAACCTATAAAAGCTTGCTGAAATATTTAGCAATCTAAGTCAAAATATTTAACAAAAAGTAAAAGTTCATAAATGTTAAAGTTATGCTTTAAAAGTAAGGTAGCTATAATTATCACTTTGTTACCAATGCTGCTATACAAATGAAGATAAAATTATTTAAATGGAACCAACAAAATGTTGAAATGGCAATTTGTAGAAATTTGTGGGCTGAAATAGGAAAGGATTAAGTATGTAGTGCATTATTGTCTAACATGTCAGAAAATAAAGGAGGTTTCACAACACTAACCATGACTTTTAGGGAAAACAAAGGTTTCAAATTACTATTTTGAAGAAAAAAATATTTTTGCAACACAGTTTCACTTCCATGTCACATAAGAAATGATTCATTATATATAACCCTCAAATTATATAGTTTTGTAAGCAACTGACACAAAAACAAATTGAAGAAAAAATAGATAGAATTAGACTAAAAATGTTGAGTCATTATAAAATATTTTAAGTTTGTATTAATGAATTATATTCAATACATGTGATGATAAGTTATATAGAGGTTTATAGGTTGTGGATTCATTGAGACTGAGACTTACTTGAGGGTCTCTGCTGACTAGGTCATGACTCTCATTGAATCAGACAACCTATCCTGAATCAGGAATTTCATGACAACGTCTGTATTATACCATGGCAAGTTATTTCTCATATATTTACTTTGATCATGTGTAATTTTTTTGTTCAATTCATGTTTTTCCAAGTCACATTCCTCAAAAGTGTATTCATCAGGGTAGCCCAAAATTGCACTAAAATAGAAAGAGTTTTTATTGTAAGTTCTATAGAAACTTTCTTATGTGTTAATTTAGTGTCGTTATTTCTCAAGATTACTTTTCTGTATATCAATATAATGAAAATAGCAGTAGATAAAACCAATATGATTTATAAAGAGCATGAACTATATTAGCATCAGTTTAACTTACATTTCTGTAGCTATGAAGCTTCTGGATATGTCATTTTACTCTTTCTTGAGGAACTTCAGCAGCATGGATGGCTTCATAGATATTAATGATTCAATGTACATTAGCCCCACAGTTCAGTAATGTGGTTTAACCTCAAAAATCAACAAATTGTCAAAAAATTTCTGTCTTTCCTCTCCTGCACTTTTTCTTTCCATAAGCTATCCAGAAAGCTTTCCATAATCTTTCTACCTCTAAAGTCAACTCTTTGATAGATTTTTTTTTAACTTCTTATAGGACTCACAAAGAAGTGTGAGTTTATGACAGTAATTGCATACATCAAATGTGTCTGGTTATTTGTTTTCCTTCCTAAAAGAGGACTGGCATTTTTGAAAGCAAGAACTGGATCTTCTGAATTATATTTATTTCTGAAAGTCTGTGCCCAATACATGTCATACATTTATTGTGTGCAAAATAGAGGTTGGTTTTATAAAGTTCCACAGGCAGTTAGTTCCACTGCTATTCATGAAACATTGTTGGAGATAAATTAAGGAAATTGATGTGAGTGGAAGTGCATTTTTAAAAAAAAATTTTGGATACTGTATATTTCCCAGTAAATAAAAAAAAAAAGAATGAAAAAATAATAACAAAAGCAACTATATATTAGCTAAATTTTCTATTGAGTTTTCCAAGTTGAAATCATCATTTCTGTGTTTTTTATATCTAACCTAATTTTATATCTAATCTAAATATATTTATAGTGATGATTGGGCAGTTAAATACACATGAGAGTAGGGTGGCTGTGGTGCAGAGTCTACAACTGTTGATGACCTAGGCATACTCCAATGTAGAGGATACTGAGATCCAACACTATACTAGATAAGTGGGCTAAGAGTTAGCACTAAAGATAGAGGGTACATTGTTAGCTGAAGGTGTAAGGATGAAGGGTGAGGATTACTGTCTTGAAAATGCATCTCTCCATATAGAAGAATCTAAGCCTGAAGTATCAGGGAGAAGCAGGTCAAGTTACATAAGACTCATCATAGAATAATCTACTAACCAAGCAAAGGTTGATATATTCAAAATACCTGTCACCATACCCCCAATCCAGGATTAAAGCCATAACAAATTAATACTTGAACAAACTAGAGCTCAAGTATCTTTCAATAATGAGAGCAAAATGTCCAGGAAAGGCTCTATGCTGGACAGAAAATGACAATAACCACTGGCCTGTGACCTCACATCAACTAAAATCCATGCCCAGTGCTGAATCTAGTGGTTAATAATAATCTAAAATGATGTAGAAATACAATTTAATAAGGTTAAAACCTAAGCCCCCACTCCTTGTCCAGCAGGCAGTTCTGAGAGGCTTGGATAGATAAAGGAATTTATAAGGTTGTCTTGGGGACAAAGCTTAAGATCCACCACTATGACCGAAAAAACAGCCCAGTTCCAGGAATGAAGAACCAGAGGCCAGAGTGTGTTTCTGTATCAAAGGCCAGAGCCTGAGAAGAGATAATCCTGCAAATAACTGGTGTAAACTGTTGCCCAAACTTAGAAGGCCTGAGAATACAGACTATAGAAGACAGCCTTAATTTTTTTTCTCATGCATGTACTTCTAGCTTTCCTGCTGCTGCTTCTCAGTAGTGCATTTCAATAAATCCACCTATTTGTTATCATTCTGCCTCTGGTTAATTCTTTCACACCTAGGCTTCTAGACCACCAGATATTTCCCCCTACTACAATGGGAGTGGAATTGAGACTATAAAAGATATTACGGCCCTCTCTGCTGGCGCAAGGGTCAAGGTGCAAATGCAGCACAAGTTCTATTCCTGGCCAGTCAGGGGGCAACCCACATGGTGCAGCAGACCTCTCCTGACTTGCCCCGCTGCTCCCCTCAGCAGTGTACTTTGGTTAATCTGCTTGTTCTGTTCTCTACTCTGTCTCTGGTGAATCCTCTCACCCACCCATCCCTGCGTCTCTGGCCTATACCCCAGCTCTTGTATGCATAATAAATAAATCTTTAAAAAAAAGAGAGAGAGAGATACTAATACTGCAGAACTGACCACTATGAGTTCCCATCACAGTGTAGTAGAAAGTTTGAACTCCTTGAGTTAACTGGAGATGATCCTTTAGTGCCTTACTATCCAGACCTCTTTCTTATCTCATACCCCTCACCAGTATGAGTCCTCAGATTATTTGAACAGGTATAAAGAAGACAACAGTCTGAAAATCCATCCCTGTTACAACTCATTAAAAAAAAAAAAAAAAAAAAAAGGCCTCCCCAGTGGTGCAGTGTGTTGCGCGCAGCTCTATTAAGTTGTGCACTACCTCTGCAGCACTGGTTCAATTCCTGACCAGCCAGGGAGATTGCCACATGGCATGGCAGAACTCTCCTGTCTCCACCACTGCTCCCTTCAGCAGTTCTTTGGGTTCATCTGCCTGTTCTGCTCCCTGCTCTGTCTCTGGTGAAACCTCTCACCCTCCCCATGCCTCTGGCCTGTACTCCAGTGCTTGTATAAATGGATAAATGTTAAAATAAATAAATAAATAAAATGAGGAGACAGAAGAATGTATCACAAATGCTGGAGCAACAAAATTCTTAGAGGAGTTCCAACTTAGCACAAATGCAAAACCTGACAGAAGAGAATTTCTAACTAATAGTTACAATGATGCTTATAAATTCTAAAACAAAAACAAAATTTGAGGATGTAAAACAACAATAAGATAAAGAAAATATGAGACAACTACAATTGAAATGATGGAGCTAAGAAAAGCTACAGCAAAATAAAAACAAAATTATATTGGTGACCTGAACATCAGAAAATGGAAGAAATGTATATAATTAATAAGCTTGAAAACACAGTCTTGAATAACACATAAATATAACAACATAGGAGCCCTTCCTGGTGGTGCAAGGGGTTAAGACCCAGCCTATGAAGCTATCTGCAGCCACTGCAGCACGAGTTCGACCCCTGGCCAGGGAGCTACCCACATTGTGCAGCAGACCTCTCCTGATGTGCCTGCTGTTCCCCTCAGCAGTGAATTTCAGCTGATCTGCATGTTCTGCTCCCCACTCTATCTCTGGTGAATCCTCTCACTCCCCACACCTCTGTCCTGTACCCCAGTTCTTGTGTGCATAAATAAATAAATCTTAAAAAATAGAACAACATAGACAAAATTTTTAAAGCAAACTCAAAGTAGTTTAAGAGACTTTTAGGACAATGTAAAGAGTAATAACACTTATATCATGGGTGTCCCATAAGGAGAAATGAGAACAAAAGGTACAGAAAATTTACTTAAACATTTCCTGAAACTATCTCATTTGAAAAATGAAGCAGACACGGGTCAAAAAGGCCCAAGGTATTCCAAACAAATAATGCCGGATACAACCCAAGAAACATAATAAAGCCACTGAAAATCAGTGACAGTGACAAGGACAGAATATTAAAAACTGGGCCTCCCTGGTGTCACAGCAGGTTAAGCACAGCACTGTGAAGCTGTCCACATGCTCTGCAGCGTGGGTTTGATTCCAGCCGGCCAAGGAGAAACCCACATGGCATAGCAGACCTCTCCTGTCTCGCCCGCTGCATCCCTCAGCAGTGTCTTTGGTCCTTCTGCCTGTTCTTCTCCCCACTCTGTCTCTGGTGAATTCTCTCACCCTCACACTCCTTTGGCCTATACCCCAGTTCTCGTATAAATTAATAAATCTTAAAAAATAATCAGAATGTCAGTGGAATTTTTTTTTAATTTGTTTATTTATGCATACAATAGCTAGGGTAGAGGCCAGAGATGTGGGGGGTGAGAGGATTCACCAGAGACAGAGTGGGGAGCAGAATAGGTGGACCGACTGAAATACACTGCTGAGGGGAGCAGCGGGTGAGACAGGAGAGGTCTGCTTCGCCATGTGGGTTTCTCTCTGGCCAGGCCTGGGATCGAACTCGTGCTGCAGAGGCTGAGGACCACTTCACAGTGCAGTGCTTAACCCCTTGAGCCACCAGGGATGCCCCAGTGGAGTTTTTAATGGAGAATTTATAGACAAGAAATGACTGGAAGGAGATATTTACCACACTTAAGATAAAAGACTTTCAGCTCAGAAGCCTTTAATCAGCAAGTTTCACATTCAATACAGAAGGAAGAATAAGTAAGTTATTTCAATGAAATTCAAAATCTAAGTTTATCAACACATATGAACACACAAAAATATCTAAAAGTATTATTATAAAACAACAGAGCAATGAATATTGAGGCAACGGACATGTAAATCATTTCACATGGAGGAGGAGAAAAGTAACAATGTGGCCCATCAAAATAAGTCAGTCAGAGAGGACTACCCTATGGGTCACAAAAATAACATATCATATAATAACTTGTAGAAACCTCAAAAAGAAATAGATGCAAAAAGAAAGAGATGTAACATAAGCAAGACATAACAGGTCGCTATCAACACATATATATATATATAGTATATAGTAAACCACAAAAAATAACAAAAACATAATAAAATGACAATGAAAACTTATTTTATCCAGGGCCTGGTAGTGTGGCCTGCAGGGCAAGACAGGTGTATTTCCCACTGCTGCTAAACCAGTGGGAACCACTGAAAATGTGGTGGGTTTGAAACAGGGCAGTAGGGACAGGAGGAAGGGATAACAGGCCACCCATCTGCATGGGCTCTAAGACAAGAGAGCCACCAAAAAGGCCCAAAGGCCAAAAACCAAAACCAAGGGCTATAGTAAGACAATGCCCATGTATAGGAACTTATGGGCTACAGCCAAAAAAGACACAGTGCTGGATGAGAGAACAGGTTACTTTCTGTGGGTTCTTACCTATGCACACAATTGTAAAAGACTTCATGAGACTGGGAACAGCAACTACCGGGTTTATTTTACAAACAGGGAAAACAAAGAGCTTACTATTGCCTCAAGCAGCTGGCTATCTCACCCAGATAGAATCCACCAGAAGTACAAACAGAGTACCAGTCACCTGTCACCAGGAGTGCCAGACAGAACTGGCCAGTACTGATGGTGACCTCTCTCCCCTCATCAGAGGTTGTTTGCTAGATGTGGGGTTCTGGTCCTTCATTTTTCCTCTTTCGTCAGGGGCCAGGAACAGAGTTTGGAGGCTGGACCAGTCTGGAGGCTGGAACAGAGAGTCCCACACCCTTCCCTCTGACCCTGGCTTATACGCTCATTCAGGATGCCACACCCACACATCTGTTTGGACATTTTTCAATTTTGTGGCTGATTGGATCATTTAGCACCAATCATCACATAGCTCACACCTAACTGGTCTCTTCCACAATCTAGGAATTATCTATGAAATAGTGGTTGTGTAAAGGGACGGTTGCTGGCTTGAGGAGCAGCCGCCATCACTGAAATAAAAGAGTGTTTTCTGGGCTCTGAGGAGCAATTGCCACAACTAACTTGCGGTGGAGCAGCAGGATGAGAGAACTCCACTACTGCTGCTGTGTCCTGCTGCTGAGGTGGCTCCCACTGCTAGGGCAGCTCGGTTCTGGTAACAGGTTTATTCATCCACACCAAAAGTTGCTGCCTGTGAGCAGTCCCTCCCTCAGGCACCAGCCAGATTAAATGGTCCAATCAGGAGGTATCAAGTAGGGTGGGGGACTGTGAAACGTAATATGAGGCACCACAAGAGATGTTGTGGAATCTGCCCAGACTCCCATAGTTGTTATATACTGTGTTAGGCCTCAAAAAAAGAAGAAGGAAACTTCCTGCAGCTGACCTCTGAAGAGAGAGAAGCTGAAGAGTTTTGTAGTGACCAGAAGTTTGCTTCAAGTCTTGTCACTGCCATTGCCTGGAAGAAGCTCTGAAGTCCCCAGTCCTAGTGTCGGACTGAGCTGTCTGTTGGTGTGGGCTAATATCTCACAAAGAGTTGTTCATCAGATCAGTTGGCATCACCTTGGTGCTGCTCTGTTATTGATCCAGCATCTGGTGCTTTTCTGTGGTCTGCTGCCACACCATTACAGTTACCCCACCTGTGAGTGTCTCCAGCTGCCACTGTGAGTTGGATCTTGGCCTGCTGCTTGCCAGCTGCTTCAAGCTCCAGGCCTTCGTTGGCTGGATGGTGCTATCTTGGATGAGTGATATTTGGTTTGGGACTTCTGAACATGTTGGGCAATAGCAGACCACTTGTGACCTTGTAATTCTATGTTTCCTGTCTGCTAAATAAACCCCATTATTGTTGTTTCCTGAACCTAAGTCATCATGCAATTGGGCACACAGGTGAAGAACCCACAGGCAATGCCCTGTTCTCTGTTGGGCACTGTCCTGGGTTGGCTATAGCCCCAATTGTTTATGACACAAAAAACACCTTTAAATAAATATAGCCTGAATTCACTAGTCAGAAGAGGTAAAGTGACTTAATTTTTTCAAAGCAAACTTTAACATTCTGGTGTTTACAAGAAATCCATCTTGCCAACAGAGACAAGTATAGACTTAGCTATAATCATATAATTTGTTTGTATAATCATCAAACAAATAACAAAAAATAACAAAAAAACAAATTTTACAAGCAAATAACAAAAAAAAAATTCAGAAATAGCTTTAAATATATCTGATAGAATAGACATTTGTTTAAAAAGGCCATAAGTGATAAAAATGGACACTACAAAATGATTGTCCATTGAAACAAGAAATAGCATACATAAATAACTGTGTGCCAAATGATGAAACACAAAGATACATAAGACTATTAATAATAAACTTCAGAGAGAGAATAATATTTTCAGAGTGATATTTAATAGCAACATAATAATATTAGTTTTACCTGAACCCAGCTGCCTCAGCTGTCAAAGACTGCAGGAGCAGTTGTGTTCTTTTACCCTGCTGCACCACCACAAGTCAGTTGTGGCAGTTGCTCCTGAGAGAGATTTTATATAACAGTGTACTTCCTTGATCATGGAATGGACCAATCAGGTGCTATGGGCTGATTGGTAAATGGTCCAATCAACCACAGGATTGAAAAATGGTCCAATCAGACTTGTTGGTGGGGAAGCCTGAAAGAGGATATTAGCCAGGGTCAGAGGGAACTGAGAGTGCCGCCAACACCAACCCCTGGGGAAATAAACAGCAGAGACAACCCCAACCCCTAAAGAAAAGAAGATGGTTCCAGCCTCCAAAGAAGAAGAAAGAAAGGGAAGACTCCATTTCTGGCCTCTAAAGAAAGAGGGAAAGAAGCATCCAGCAGCCAACCTCAAAGAGGGAAGAGAGGCCAAAGACCTCTGTCAGAGACAGGGCCTCCCGTCCTATCTCTGACATTGCCTGAAAGGAGCACCAAAGGTCTTGGTGCCTCAAAGAGCTGTTGCTGTTGGGATAGCCCAACTAACTCAGAAAGAGCTGTTAACACTGAGTGTCTCTGACACCATCTCTGAGGGACCATCACTGCTGGCCAGTATTGCCCAGCACTCCTGTTGACAGGTGACAACTATCACTGACGTTATCTGGGTGAGATAGCCAGGCATTTGTGGATACAGTATGCTCTTTTTTGCCCTTATTTGTAAACTAAACCCCATGGAAGTTGTTTCTGGAGCCTGAGATCTCTTACCATTGTGTGCATGGGTGGGAACTCACAGACAGTGACCTGTCCTCTTACTGGGCACTGTCCTTTTCAGGCTATAGCCTTGGTTTTGGTTATTGGTCTTTTGACCTTTTGGGGCTTTTTGGTGTCTCTCTGGTCTCAGAGCCCAGACAGGTGTGTGGCCATTCCATCCTTTCATCCTTCCATATGGCCTCCTGCCTTGTTGCTGTTTTGCCTTGTCCACCCATGTTTACTAGAAGAAATTAAGACCCTACTAAAGACAATGAATAGGGCCTCCCCTGGCGGTGCAGCGGTAGTACGCTGGGCTGCGAAGCTGCTCGCAGCCTCTGCAGCACCGGTTCAATTCCCAGCCACCGGCGAGGGTCCCACATGATGCAACAGGCCTCTCCTGCTATGCCCGCTGCTCCCCTCAGCAGTGTATTTCATCACTCTTCCTGTTCTGTTCCCCACTCTGGCTCTGATGAATTCTCTCACCCTCCTGTGCTTCTGACTGTACCCAGTGCTTGTATAAATAAATCTTAAAAATAAATAAATAAATAAAGGCAATGAATAGATCAACAAGATAAAGAATAAATAAGGAACAATTGCCTTAAATGAGGAACTAGAGAAAATAGGTCTAACAGTCATCTACAGAACTCTTCATCCAAAACCCTCTGCATATATATTTATTTTCCAAATGCATATGGACAATAGTGAAGAATAGACCATATGATGGGACACAAATCAATTGTCACTAAAACAACAAAGATCAAATCTATACCTGAAACAGGGGTGTGCAGGGCAGAGGGCAACAAGGCAGGAGGCCAGATTGAAGGATGGAACAGCCTCCCGCCTGCCCAGGCTCTGAGACAAGAGAGCCACCAAAAAAAGCCCCAAAAGGCCAAAAACTAAAGCCAAGTGCTATAGCAATGCAATAACCACACAACAGGGACATATGGGCTATAGCCTAACAAAGGACAGTACCTGATAAGAGGACAGGTCATTAACAGTGTATTCTCACCAATGCACACAATTGCAAGAGACCTTAGGCTTCAGGAACAACATCCATGGGGTTTATTTTACAAATAAGGGCAACAAAGAGCGTACTGTATCCACAAATGGCTGGCTATCTCACCCAGATTATGTCAGTGATGGTTGTCACCAGTCACTAGGAGTAGCTGGATAGCACTGGCCAGCAGTGATGGTCACTACTGGTCCCTCAGAGATGGTGTCAGAGACACCCAGTGTTAACAGCTCTTTCTGAGTTAGTTGGGCTATCCCAACAGCAACAGCTCTTTGAGGCACCAGGCCCAGGATCTTTAGTGCTCCTTTCAGACAACGTCAGAGACAGGATGGGAAGCCCAGTCTCTGACAGAGGTCTTTGGTTTTTCTTCCTTCCTTGAAAGTAGGCTGCTGGATGCTTCTTTTCCTCTTTCTTTATAGGCCAGGAATGGAGCCTTCCCCTTCTTTCTTCTTCTTCTAGAGGCTGGAACCATCTTCTTTTCTTCAGGGGCTGGTGTTGTCTCTCCTCTTTGGGTTGGCATCATCTCTTCTGTTCTCCTTGGGGCTGGCATCGGCTCCGATCTTCACCTCCCTCTGACTCTGGCTAATATATTCTTTCAGGCTGCCCCACCCACAAATCTGATTGGACATTTTTCAATCCTGTGGCTGACTGGATCATTTAGCACCAATCAGGCCATAGCTCACACCTGATTGGCCCATTCCTGAATCCAGGAAGTACACTGTTACATTAAAGGTCTCTGAGGAACAACTGCCACAACAGACTTGTGGTGGAGCAGCAAGGTAAGAGAACACCATTGCTCCTTCCTGCTCCCAATACTGAGGCAGCTGAGTTCTGGTAACATTCTTAGTATTCTCTCTGACCATAATGCCATAAAAATAGAAATTTACCATAAAAACACAAGAAATACAATGCATACATGGAGATTAAATAACATGATGCTTAATAGCTATTGGTAAAAGAGGACATCAAAGCAGTATTTGACAATATATTGAAATGCATAAAAATGATAATATAAGCTACAAGAATCAATGGGATGCTGCAAAAGTAATGTTGAGTGAAAATAGTTGCATCACTTGCCCACATTAAGGCACAAAAATTGTTCCAAATAAGAAATTTAATTACAAGCAGCTTTAGAAAAAGGAAGAAAAAGACCCAAAGTTAGTCGAAAGAAGAAAAAGTAAAAGTAATAGGAGAAAAAAATGAATTAGAGATCAAAATGCTATCCAAAAAATGGTAAAACCAAGAGCTTCTTCTCCTAGAAGATGAATGTAATAGTTAATCTCTAGCTAGGCTAATAATAAAAAGATGAGAGAAAATATTAATAAGTAGAATAACAAATGAAAGAGAACAAATTATTGCAGAAAACACAGAAATACAAAAGATAATATGAAATTACTATAAACAGATATGTCAGTAAATTTGCTAAACCCAAAGAAAGAGAAAAAATTCTAGATCAATATCACCTATCAAGTCTAATCTAAGAAACAGATGAATTGAAGAAACTGATCATATCCGTGGAAGTAGAAGAAATAATAAATCTTGCAAAAAATAAACCCCAAGGCTAGGTGGCTTTGCAAATAGATTGCTTCAAACATTTAAAAAACTTTAAAGAACTGAGACCTCTGTTGCTCAAATTGTTTTTAAAAATATGAGGGACTGCTCCCTAATATATTTTATGATGCCAACATTATATGATGCCTAATACCCAAATCAGAAGTCAGCACAAGAAAAGAAAATTATACACCAATATTCCTGATAAATATCAATGAAAAAATCTTCAATAAAATACTAGTAAATTAAGAAACATATACCATAATAACGTGAGAATTATCCCAGGATGTAAGAATGATTTAATATACATAAATTGATCAATGAAATAAATCATGTCAATGTAGGTAAAGATAAAAATTATATGATGCTATCAATAGATGAAGAGCAAGCATTTTATAAGATTGATCACTCATTTACAATAAAAAATAATAAAAAGATGGGGCTAGAAGGAAGTGTTTCAATATAATAAAGACTATATTACAAAACCAATAGTCAATACAATAATGATGTAACTTGAAAATTTCCCCTTAAGATCAGGAACACCACTTCTGTTTAAGAATATAGGAAATGGATAGAGGTACATGTTAAATAATATCATGAAAATTTGAAGTTTGGGCCAGAATTAAAAGAAGAACATAGGAAACAAAAGGAACTCAAGTCAGAAAAGAAGTAAAACTGTTGCTAATCACTGAAAATATATTACATAGTGAAATTCCAAGTGGTATATCAAAATGTAATTAGAGACAATAAATGAACACAGCTAAGAGGCAGATAACAAAATCAACATACAAAAATCCATACCCATTTATATACAAACAATGAGTAAGAAGCAAAAGAAATTAAGATAATGATTTCAATTATAATTGCTTCAAAAATAATTAAATGCCTTGGAATTAACCTAAATAAGTGTATAAAACACAAGAACTACAATATATGACTAAAAGCCTTTAGTCAAACACAAGGAATTATAAGAGTATCCCATATTCATTATGGGGAGAATCATAATAAAAATTATTTTCTTCCTAAAATTATATATAAGCTGAACAAATTCCCAATCAAAATACCAGCTTTTTTTCCATATAAATTGTACAAAAATATTGACATTGTTGAGGAGGGAAAAAGAGAAAAATGGAGGCAATCATGTTAGTAAATTTATTATAAAGCAATTTTATTAAGAACAACATGGGAGGCCCTATAGATTTTTATTTCTCATCAATAGAGATGCCTATTTTTTAGACTTGTTTTACAAATTAAATTAATCTAAATGTGATTAATCCTAGGAATGTACAGTAGATTTAATATTTTTAAAACACTCTATGTGGGCCTCCCCTGATGGCACAGTGGTTGAGCACTGGGCTGCGAAGCTGCCCGCAGCATCTACAGCGCCAGTTCAATCCCCAGCCGCCCGTGAGAGTCCCACAGGCGGGCAGACCTCTCCTGCCACTCCCACTGCTCCCCTCAGCAGTGTATTTTGTCAGTATCCCTGTTCTGTTTCCCGCTCTGGCTCTGGTGAATTCTCTCACCCTCCCATGCTTCTGATTGTACCCAGTGCTTGTATAAATAAATAAATAAATCTTAAAAAAAAATCTTATCAATCAATCAATCAATCAATAAATAAAACACTGTGTTTTACCATGCAAATAATTTAAAAAGGAAAAATAAGTGATTATCTCAAGACTTAGAGAAATAGTTTGGAAAAAAAAAAAAAAAAACCTAAACATTCATTCCTGATTGTTGGGGAAAAAAAGCCAATAATATAGAAACATATACATATTTCTTAACCATGACAGAGCACATTCATGAAATAACTGCATCTAACATTGTACCTAAGAATATAATATGTAACACCTCCCTATATGATCACAAAGTTGGCAAGGATATCTTCTCTCGAAACTTTTATTCAACACTGTACTGTAGGCTGTAGAGTAAATAAGAAAAAATAATAAAATTATTTGAATAAAAAATAAAATTGATTTACTAAAGACATAACTACGGAGAAAATACTACTGGATTTACAAAAACGCTTATAGAAAAAACAAAACATTTAAACAAAGTGTTGGGTTACATTACTGAATTGAATATTGCAAATTATTATTGAGGATAATTAAAGACCTAAATCAATGGAGAGAGATACTGTGGTCAGTGTTCAGAGAACTCATTATTGTATCAGTGTCAGTTCTCTCAAAATTGATCTGTAAATTTAATCAAAGCCCTCAGCAGTCTTCTTTGTAGAAACTGGCTGGATTATTTAAAAATTCACATGGAAATTAAAAATTAATTTGAAAAGAAAACCAAAGTTGGTGGAGAACTATGGTGGTAAGAATGATGTGACAACGTATACCTGAAGAAGTGGGATTCAATATTTCTGAGTCATATACAGCATTGCAAGCCAATGTTATCTTAATAAAAGTGGAAATAAATGAAAATGTTCCTTATGTTCTTAATATAAAGCTAAACTAACCCAGAGAATGTGGAATTGACATAGAAACAATAGTGCTGTGGAAAACAGAACAGAAACAAATCACAATTTGATTTTCAAGAAAGGTAACCTGAGAAACAAAATAGGTATAAAGGATATTATGTTCAACAAATGGTACAGGGATAATTGGATAGATGTGGTTTAAATTATCTTTGACCTTGTAGGGTAAATGGTTTTTCAGGCTTTTCTGCCCTCCCACGTTAGAATTGCCCTGCTTGATGGGGCACCTGCAGTTGTTATATTGTTGCAAACTGTCTTGTTTACTTCTATGGGCCATGGGAGGGGTATTGAGAGATAGTCACCGAGAGAAGCAGAAGCAGGAGAGAGGCATGAGAGAGAAGGAAGAGAAGAGGCCAGAGAAGCCCAGAGTGAAGACTTGTTGGGGGTGGGTTGTCCTGTCCCCCCCTCCGGCACCCCTGCCTGCCACTACAATTTGTGTAAGTAGGCAGGATGATTCGAAGCAGATGGGTATGGAGCCCTCCGAAGACCTCAGGAGGGACTGAGGAGGAGTAGACTGTTTGCCTGTGACAGCGGTGTGTGTGCCATGACAACACAGGTGGTGACCAAAGTCCAAGAACTGTGGAAAGAGCTGAAGATGCTACAGGAGGAGGACAAGGTCTGGGAGCTGAAGGACAAGACCTCACCTGGAGGAGGAGATGGATCAGCCTCCAGGCTGCCTGAGAGGACCAGCCCACAACTCCTGAGGCAGTAGAATCGTCGGGGAAGAAAGGACCACAATTCGGGAGCTCACCCAGTGCTGATGCAGGAAAAGACTGATGGACTTGGACTGACAATCCCGCCAGAACGCAGAGTAACTTTGGCAGGGTAATGTTCTGTTTTGGGGACCCTGGGGGAGGATGGTATTGTTTGTACACCCCGGGAGATGGGAATCTGGGGGTGGCCAGTGGGCCTTGATGGCCAAAAGCAGCCTGTGTACTGTCCAGCACCTTGGCAGAGGGAAAAGGCCAACTTAGAAAGGCAAAAGCTGGTGCTGAGATTGGGAAGCCTTGAGCGGCTGCTAAGCAGCCTATGCATGCTAAGGAAGGCCAATGAGTCTCTTAAAATCACATGTGGGTGATGCCCTGCTCACTGTTGAGTAAGGGGGAGGAGATGAGGACCCCGTCTTTGGGGCTAGGTGGGGAACGTGGCTTGTGGTGGAGCCCACAGTCAAAGAGGGGACCCAAGAGAGGCCGCACGTGGAGCTTGTATCTAAGGATACCCAACTGTAGGGGCAGGATGGGCACTGAGCAGGTCATCTACGATCCGGAAGACGGGGAAAGGAGGAGTTCTGGAGCCTTCAGTGGCTTTCTCAGGCTTTTATTGAGCTTTACATGTAGTGTGGCAACCAGGCAGATGGCAGGCAGGAGTGTGGGGGTTGGGGGGGGCAAGGAGACCAGCAGGCCTCGAGGCCCCCAGGCAAGTCTTCGCTCTGGGCTTCTTGGGTTTCTTTCTCCACTTCTCTGTCCTGCCTCTCTCTTGCTTCTGCTTCTCTAGGTGACTACCTCAATACTCCTCCCATGGCCCACTGAAGTAAATAAGATATTTTGCAACAATGTAACAACTGCAGGTGCCCCATCAGGCAGGGCGATCCCAATGGTGGGTGGGCAGAAAAGCCTGAAAAACCATTTGCACTACAGGGACAAATGGGTGTTTGTGCAATGGGTTGGCCTGAGTGCAGGGGTCTGCATGCCTCATTGGTAGCTGCGAAAGCCCAGTGTTGGAGTGACGGAAGACAGAAACCCTGAGGGTTGGCAATTACCCCCAAAGTAAAGAATCATCAATCCAAGAGTGAGTGCATCCTGGGGGTGGATGTAGTTTGGCCTTGTGGCAGAGACCACAGCCAGAGAAGGCCAGGAAGCCTGATAGCTCCTGGCGTGTGATGGCAGATTCCTGAGTGGTTTCCCTCCCTCCAATGAGCAGGGCCTTCGGCAGAAGTGGTGGATCGTCTGCTGGTGCCAATAATCATCTTTTGGCACTACGTTGGTGCCCTGCCTGGACTTACTTGTGTTCTGTTGTATTGTTTATTTTCTTTTGTGGGCCACAGCTGCATTGTTTATATTTAAGGGAAAATTGTATATATAGAGATATAAATAGATTGTATGGCAGAAAACCCTGAGGGGGTGGATTGTAGGGTAAATGGTTTTTCAGGCTTTTCTGCCCTCCCACCATTAGGATTGCCCTGCCCCATTGGGGCACCTGCAGTTGTTACATTGTTACAAACTGTCTTGTTTATTTCTATGGGCCATGGGAGGGGTATTGAGAGATAGTCACCAAGAGAAGCAGAAGCAGGAGAGAGGCATGAAAGAGAAGGAGAGAAAGAGGCCAGAGAAGCTCAGTGTGAAGACTTGCCTGCCGCCTGGAGTCCTGCCGGCCTCCTGGCCCCCTGGCACACCTGCCTGCCGTGTACCTGTTTGTCACACTACATGTAAAGCTCAATAAAAGCCAGAGAAAGCCACCGAGGGCTCCAGGACTCCTCTTTTACCTGTCTGCTTGGATCCTACAGACCATCCTGTGACCATCCTGCCCCTATAGACCTTTAGTACACAGCATATATACAAATTAATTTGCAAGGTATTGCAGACATAAATGTAGGCATCAAAACTACTAATTTCTATGAGAAAATTTTAAAAGGAAATCTTAATGACATTGAATTATGAGAATATTTTATATATATATTCAAAGCATAATCCATAAAAGAAAAATACATAGTAAATGTATAATATAAGACTGTCCCTCTGTATTTATCTTACAGGATTCCTGTAAATCCTTAATATAAGATTAGGGATTTAGCTTACAGGTTTAGCATAGAGACCTTTTTATAGATTATAGTTGACTATCAAAAGATTTCCTGTTTCACCAACTAATACCTACTATCTGCTTGCCAGGAGCCCTCAGAAGAAAGCAGAAGTCAAAAAAAAAAAAAAATCATTATTTGGCAACCACCTCTTTGTAGAACCCAATATCTTTCCTAACAGGAGCAAAGTGGGAATTTTCTCAATTCTCAGAACTTCACACCACTATGCGAGGGAACACTGAAAATAAATTTGCCACACCCCTTATTTCATACCTTAACAGTAAACAAAATGTTCCCAGGATGCCTTCATCATGCTTCATTTATTGGCTCTCCTCTCCTCTCCACTAGACTCTATATACCTTTTTTTTTTTTTTTTTGATACTTCTCCAGTCCCACCATTTCTAAAACTTGTCAACTGGACATACTGGAACTAGAGATAAATAGTCAAAGAGATGCCTTGAGACCTCAAATATCGCTTTAAACATCACTCTCAACTTTTAGCTCCAAGTGAAACATATCCCTGCATTATATATTTATTTTTCTTATCATTAAAAAAAGACTTTTCCTTGATCCCATTCTTTTTTTTTTTTAAGATTTATTTATTTATACAAGCACTGGGTATAGTCAGAAGTGCGGGAGGGTGAGAGAATTCACCAGAGCCAGAGCGGGGAGCAAAGCAGGCAGAAGGACCGAAGTATACTGCTGAGGGGAGCAGCGGGCGGCAGGAGAGGCCTGCGCGCCATGTGGGACCCTCCTCCGGTGGCCGGGGAGCAGCCGGGGATCGAACTGGCGCTGTAGAGGCTGCTGGTAGCTTTGCAACCCAGCGCTCAACCGCTGTGCCACCGGGGAGGCCCTCCTTGATCCCATTCTTTTTCCCCTTCTGTTTTCTAGTAAAATGTGTAAACAAAATTGCCTCTATAATATGTCTTCAATTTTTTTCCTCCATTTTTTTTTCTTGAACCCCCTATGTCAGGTTTCTACCTCCATCATTCCACACATTGTGTATTTATCAATTCATGTAATATTCATAATGTTGCACACATTGTCAATTTCTGATCATCAGCAGTAGAATTTATCACTCTTTTCTTCTGGAAACATTTATTTTAATCTTCTTTCCCCAACTTTTTGTGGGGTTTCAACTTAGATTCTCTTTCCTTTGCTGTTTTTAATCCCTAGACATTAAAAATGTCAATATAAGGATTGGTCCTTGAATTCTCCTTTGATTCATTAAGTTATTCCTGATGATGGCAAAGCATTCTTTATTGTTACTCTATAAAACCCTGACTTGTTCTTTTCTTATATCACATCTAGATCATCAGGAAACCGAGTTGGTTCTAATTTCAAAGATAGAGAGAACTTAGTCATTTAAGATCACTTCTACAGATATCTGATCCAAACCACCTAATATATCCTCATTAATTTACTCTCTCTTAACTCTAGCTATGCCACCTATCTTTCCTGTCCCAGCCAAATTTGGGTACACAGTACATACTAATATCTAGGTGCAAAGCTCTAGGTAAATCTCTGTTATTCTCAAAGATTAGGAAATCTCAGTGTTATAAAAATACTATATATTTGAGTTCTGACTAATTAAACCCAAACACCAAAGAGAATTGAAATGATCCTATGATAATAGGTAATAAAATCTTCTTTGAATTATATTTGTCCTGGATTCACTGTGTGTACTTAAGCACTTGTAGAAGCTGGAATATTTTTACACTGAATTATATATAAACATGCCTACTTTATCAGAGAACATGTCCATTTGAGCAAAATGACTACATTTTTAAACTACCCTATTGTGTAGCAAAATAACTAATAGATAAAACACATGCAACAATTATTTGTTAAATAGTTTTTAATAACTGACACCAATCATGCAGAAAGGAAATATTTTACCAAGAAACTGTTGTGATTATTTGAAATTTCCAATATGAAGGTTTCTTAAAGCTTTGCAAAATTAACTTTGCTAATCCAATTATTTTTGGAGATATTTTTCAATATTTCTACAGAATATAAAGTATCCCCTCTAACACTTAACAAAAGCAAAAATGTCTTTTTGCTTTAAAAGGGGTCAGTTCAATTATATAAAATACAATTCAAAGTTTAACTTTCAGCCCTTGCCAAAAAAAAAAAAAAAAAATGTGTCAATGCTAATCCCCCAAAGAAAAAGAAGGTAAGGCAATTGCACAGCTTTTGAAGGTAAAGGGGATTTTTTTTTCTAAGAGATATGCAAATTGACAGGCATATTTAAATGTCTAAAATAGACTTCAAAGATACAAGATCATCATTCACATATGAAATTCCAATAGAAAAATAATACCTGGTGATTATAAAGCAGAAGAAAAGAAATGTGATATCTGGAAACATTATTTTAAAATTTAAACTGTAAAATAAGAAAACTTATTGTACAACATATCAAAAAGGAGCAACATTTTTAATACGAAAATTTATTTTAATTTCTAAAATCTTATGGATCATGCCTTAAAATCTTTGCAAATGCTTAAAACCTTTGAAAAACAGGGCCTCCCCTGGTGGCACAGCAGTTGAGCGCTGGGCTGTGAGGCTGCCTGCAGCCTCTGCAGCACCGGTCGTTCCCCAGCCCCAGGCGAGGGTCCCAAACACACACACACACACACAAAACAACTTTGTGGAAAAACAGCCTATCTCATTATTTTCAGTTGTTCATCTAAGACATAACTTCAGATCCAGTTTCAAAAATATACCAGAGAATGATGTCAGCAAAATAGCAGAGTAAAAACTTGAATAGATTACTTCTCCATAAAAGTAATGGAATTTTGGAAAAACTGTCAGTTAAAATTTTCACAAATCTATAAGCTAATGAAAAGTGTATAGTGTAGGGTAAATAAAAAGTATCAGGTTTTTTGCCCTCCCACCATTAGATTAGATGCATACCTGATGGCAGACACCTGGAATAAGGTGTGGGCATGCATAGGAGGGTGCACCTGAGCCAAGAGACAGGGATATAAGGCCAGGGTGGTAGAGGATAGCCTAGTGTGGAGTACGGCAGAACACAGTAAAGTACAGTGGAGAACATGAAAACAGGTAAAACACCAACAGGGCTGCTTGAACCGGTGTTGAACCTACCGTGTTTGGGAATATTTAATAACAAGGGGAATAATTAACTTTAAACTAGTTAAATCTCAATAAGAACAGAAAATTAATGTCATTTTACCTAACCATGGTTAGGTTCCCTTCTCCCCTGCCCACCACCCCCGGCCTATAGAGCTCTTAAAAAAAAAAAAAATTATTTCTTTGTTTATGAATACAAGATCTGTGGTGCAGGCCAGAGGTGCACAGAGTAAGAGGATTCACCAGAACAGAGTTGGGAACAGAATAGGTGGATCTACTGATACAAACTGCTGAGGGGGCGGTGGGTGAGACAGGAGAGGTCTGCTGTGCCATGTGGGTAGCTCCCTGGCTGGACTTCAAACTCAAGCTGCAATGGCTACAGATAGCTTGACAGTGCTGAGACCTAACCTCTGTGCCACCAGGAAGGCCTTGCCTATAGAGTTCTTAAAGATAATATACTACATTTATGGTATAGATATCTATTATCAATATCTATCACTATCAATATCTATCAATATTGATGCCAGAAGTAACAAAGTGAACCTCATTTACAGAAACTCCATGGCATTGTGCCCTCCATCTACCTGCCTCAAGACTCTAGAAAACCAGCTCAAAGCCTTGATTTTAATCTAATTTTTCTCAATATGATCTCAGTCAGAGCCAATCACCTAAAGAGTATTTATTTAAAAAAAAAATCTATAGGCAAATACATCAGTATTTGATTCTACTACCCATATATAACTGTTGAGTCAAATAGTAGACAAACCAAAAAGCCTGGGATGAAAATTTAGAGAATGAGATGCTTTGGGGAATAATATTGACTGTTTCTAATTTTTCTTTTTACTTAAAGGGGTTTGAATTTCAATTGTCTTTTCTCATAAGACTGCTTTTTTGCACCTCAGAAGTTCTGATAGTTTATATCCTCATTTTAATTAGTGTCTGGTTTCTATCTCTTTATTAAAATACACATTTTGTTTTTGAGTTGTTTTCCTGCTTTCAGCTGGTTATGTATCTGATTTTTTTTAACAAGCAATTTGTAGACCCTCCCCCCCAGTCCCTTATAGTCAATTACTGGAGATTTATTGGATTTATTGGATTACTTTGGTGGGGTCATGTCTGCTTGATTCTTCATAATCCACGTAACTTGAATTTCTGTGTCTATACTTCTGAAAGACCAATCCTTCCACCAATCTTTACAGATTGCTTTTAACAATTAAAATGCTTTGCTTTACATACTTGGCTACTTTTGGATCCTCAGTGTAGTTCACAGTTGTCAGACCTGTTACCAGTGGCATAAACATGGTCTAAGACTGTCTTTAGGACTGTGAACAATAGAACTGGTACTGGGACAAATGTATGCATTTGGAACCACAAATGATTGACCTGTTGCCAAGTGTGGAGAAAAGTGTGGATCCCATAAAGTTCCTAAGAGGAATCCTGTAAGGTCCCTCAAAAGGTCTCTGTAGTCAGAACCACATCGGACCATGTCTTTGAGGAGCTAGAGTTACGTTACAGTGCTGCTTTAAGATCTGCAGTTAGAGATAAGTTAGAAGAAAAAAGAAAAAAAAATGGATGGTTTCACTTACAGGAATAATACAGGAAAACTGAACAGAGGGTCAGAGGGAAAAAATAAGACAAAACTAGCAGGCAAATTATAGCTCTAAGACATACAGCAGGGGACAGGGAGGGAGGAAGTCAATTAAGGAGAAGAAAGAGCACAAGAGACTATGGTGATGGTTCACAGGTGAGGTGGTGATGGGATATTTAGGGGGGTTACACCTGAGGGGAGAAGTCAAATATTGTACAAAAATGAACAATAATGTAAGGAAATGAAACAAAATTTTTTTTTCTTTTCAAGATACAATTTGGAAAAAAAAAAAAAACATCATTTAGATAAAGGTCTGCTGGCTTTACATTTGGAATCAGATGAGTGTGTCTCCTGTTGGGTCTTTAAGCAGGCTGGATCACTCTCAGATCATGACTTAGAGGGGCAGGAGACAAGTCACAGAGATGCTTTAGGATCTGTTATTAGGTCAAGTTAGCAAGTCTATTTCTATGGACATGGGCATAAATCTTGGTAGGTACTTGTTCTGTGACTAGATTCTAAACCTAAAGTAATGGTACTATTTTCCATGGATTGTTGCCAAATTATTTTCATGAAAGTGAGATACAAAGCAGGGAACTATTGGTCTGCTATTTTATTAAAATCACCTTGAAATACCTAAAAAATAAAAGATTTTTTTTGTAGTCTTTATTTTTGAAAGTAGAGATATATACTATCCACAATAAACCATAAAGATCAAATAGAATGAAAAAAACAACCTGACAGAGCAGCAATAAATAATGGGAAAATTTCAAATAGTTATATGTAATCAAATTTCTTCAAAGGAGGTGGTCTTAAACAATGAAAACCATACGACTCTATCTATAGCATAGATCATGGATAAAATAAGATGAAAAGTTGGTTCATGCTCATGAATGGAGAGAATTAAAATAGACAAAATTACTATTCTGCTGCAAGTTGTCTATAGATTTAATACAGTCCCCATGAAAATATAAACTATTCTTCGAAGCAATTGAACCAAGATGTTACTTACCTTGAATATCTAAGGGAAACCCAAGGGAAAAAGAATAAAAGAAGTATCATGTTGTCTGACTTTAAAATATACTACAAAGCAATAGCAATAATACAATATGATACTGGAGTAAAAATTGACACGTGTATCAATTGTGCAGAATCAAAAGCTCAAAAATAATCCACATATATATCAATGCTTAAATCATGACAAAGGGGCCACAGTCATAATAGAGAAATAAGAGTCTCTATAACAAATGATACTATGAAACAAATGATGGCCACATGTAAAAGAATGGAATTGAATCAATGTCTAAAGCCATACACAAAAATAATTAAATAATTAGACATAAGGCAAAATAATAAAATATAAATAACAAAACTTTGGTGATGCATTTCACAACATCAGCGATATAGCTGTTTTATGAGACTTGTATGGCAGTGAATTATTAGCAAAAAATAGACAATTGGGATTACTTCAATTTACAAACATTTTTAAACATGGAAAGAAAATATAGGCAGATTAAATAGACATGCTATTGTCTGCGGTGAAATATTCACTCATTACATAAATGAAAAGGGGTTAATATATAAGAGATACAAAAAAAATCTATTTAATTAAACTATAATTTAACAACACAATTAATAACTGGAAAATAGATATGAAAAGAGAATTCACAAGAGTATATTTAGTGGACCAAGAGATATTTGGAAAATGTTCATCATTAATTTTAATAAGGGACATGCTGCTCAAAAACTCAATAAGATATTTTATCAAATCTATGAGAATATCACATATTAAAAAGAACCCCCAAAAACAAGTAGAAAGAGAATGTGGAAAAAGAGGAATTCTATTTCGTTGTGAGTGTGAATGCAAACTGATTCAAGCATTTTGGAAAATGATGTGAATTTATCTTAGACTTTAAAAATGAAAATGCTATGTGACCCAACAACTCCATTCTTGGGCATCTATTTAAAGAACATAAAATCATTAACACAAAAGTTATAGTTTTTACAATATTTATTGATGTGTTATTTAAATAGTTAGAACTTGTAAATAAGTGAAATGTCCATTGATAAAGTATTGGATTAAGACAATGTGGTATATCCAGATAATGGAATATTATTCAGCCATAAGGAAAGAATAAATGTACCACTTATAGTAAAATGGTAGACATTTAAGGGAATTATCTATGAGCAGTTCAGAATGATAGAGACAAATATTGAACATTTGAAAAAAAGTGAAAGACTATAAAAACTTACAGGTATAAACAAACTGAGGTATATGAGTTCTAGAGAAATAAAACAGAAAAAGGGCCAAAGACTATAAGAGTGATGGGGGAAAAGTAAGATAATATGTTTATTACTATAAAAATAAAAAAATAAACCTAAAGGAAAGATGCAGATATTTTGTGGTTCAAAAAGAGGATAAGAGACCTGTGGGACGCCATGAATACATTACCATACTAAGTACCTTTTGGACCACCTTAGAGTAAAAATGATAATCTCTAGAAGAGACTGGTGAGAGTGAAATGGACTGTATTACGTTAGTGAGGATGCTACAACAAATTACCATAAAACATATTACTATGATAACAGAAATATATTCACCACAAGTCCTGGAGTCTAGGAATTTGAAATAAAGGGACCAACAGCATCTTGTTCCCTCTAAAGTCTCCAGGATATAATAAATTTTTTACTTTACCTGGATTTAGCAACTCAGCTTTATTTGGCTTATAAATACATAATTCATAACTATGTCTTGGTTGTTAGGTAATCTATCTTGTGTATTCTCTGGTTCTAAACCTCTCTTTCCATACAAGAATACTTGTCATTAGAATTAGGGTCCACTAATTTATATAGATATAAATTAAAGACCCTAATTCAAAATTTAGGTACCAGGTTTAAGGACTTCAGCACATTTTTAGAGGAACCCAAACCCACAATATCCTGCACTCTTATGCTGAAAAATTACTATGCTTACCAACATCCTGCAAAGTCAGTCATTCTAGCATAAAATACAAAATGTCATGTAAAAATAATCAACAAAATCAGTCCTAAATATCACCACTGCATCTACTGTACCTCTAATCATATGCAACATTATAAACCAATGTTGCCTAAGTAAACAAATAAATGTTAAAAAAAATTGACACAAAAAATTTAAGGAAATCACACATGAAGGAGACTGACTATATTCCATATACAGCAAATTCTTCACCAGCTGTATATCTGCAAAACTAGAAAACTTATAATTTTCTTCCAAAATAGAATAGTAGGACTATGTTATAAAGTACATTCCTATTCAAAAAATAATAAAATGAAACATTTAAGAAATTACTGGTCTGAAGCAAGTTCACAATCCAACAAGGAAAATTCCATTCAGACTTATAATTACCTGTAGCTCCATGTTCTGTCTTCTGCAATTTTGGGGGTAATTCCAAATCTGGGAACATAGTCCTACCATTTATGCTCCATTTATAATCCTGCCCTACTTTGGACATGGTGACAGTTTCATTTTTGTTACCCATATTCTGCTTGTAGGATGGTGGGAATGCTATAGTTTTCCTTTTTTTCATCCCATCTCTGACCACTTCATTAAAAACAGTAGTTTTCCTATCAGAAACATTATCAGACACTTGTTTTCTATTAATATCACAGGGATCTGTTACGTTATAGAAGAGATTTCTCATAAGATACTTCTTGGAATATTCTAGCTCTATTCTTGACTCATGATGAGATTATTATTTGCATCTATTGATAGGCCATATTCCATCACTATACTAGCATGATTAACAAACTGTTGTCCATTCTTAACTTTTTTAAAGATTTATTTATTTATTTATACAAGAACCGGGGTACAGACCAGATGTGCGGGAGGGTGAGTGGATTCATCAGAGACAGACTGGGGAGCAGAACAGGCAGATGGACCGAAATACACTGTGAGGGGAGCAGTGGGTGTGGCAGGAGAGGTCTGCCGTGCCATGTGGGACCTTCGCTGGCTGGGATATAACTGGCACTGCAGAGGCTGCAGACAGCCTCACAGCATGGCACTCAACTGCCTGCTGTTGAGGAGGCCCCATTCTTAACTTTTTTTACAGTACATTTGTTGGCATCTTTTGAAGTATGAATAAGCTCAGAATTTCCTAGATCATCAAAATAATTAATTTTAAGAAAAATCTGTCTCCAATAAATCTCTTATTTTTTTTAATATTACTGAAAACAGTGAGAAGGAAATAAAGGCTGAAACATGAACATGTTACTTGTAAATACCTTGAATTAAAAATCTGAGATAATTGACTATAAATTCTACTTTCCACCCAACACCAGAATGTGAGTCAACAAAAATTATTACCAAAACAAAAAGTATATTTTGCCTAATAACACAGTGTTCAGTTCCTTTTGAAATCTCACCAGACATTATATAAATGATATGTAAGTAGTTTTAAAACAATATAAACTTTCTCTATCACAGTTTCATTTTCCTTTGAGCCTTCAACAGAATTCCCTTTAGCTTTTATAGCTCTACCAAAGACCTATTTATAAAAATATAGGGCCTCCCCGGTGGCGCAGCAGTTGAGCGCGGGGTGGCAAAGCTGCCCGCAGCCTCTGCAGCACTGGTTCGATCCCGGGCTGCTCCCCAGCCACCAGAGGAGGGTCCCACATAGCACGTAGACCTCTCCTGCCGCCCACTGCTCCCCTCAGCAGTGTACTTCGGTCCTTCTGCCTGTTCTGCTCCCCGCTCTGGCTCTGGTGAGTTCTCTCACCCTCCCGCGCTTCTGATTGTACCCAGTGCTTGTATAAATAAATAAATAAATCTTAAAAAAAAGTTAAAAAAAATCTATTTATAGAAATATAGATGTTTTCTATCATGTGCCTCAAAATTTGTCCCTCCCTATGCATTAACAATTTCAAAGCTACTCAAACATTCTTGGATATTGGTGCCTTCTTGGTGGCCTAGGGGTTCAGTCTCAGTGCTACTACCTCGAAGGCCCACTGTGAGGGACTGAGTTTAATAACTGGCCAGGGAACTAACCCACATATGGTGCAGCAGACCTCTTCTGCCTTGGCCACTGTTCTCCTCAACAGTGTATTTCAGTAGCTCCACCTGTTCTACTCCCAACTCTATCTCTGGTGAATCGTCTCACCACCACCGCCACACACATCTGGCCTGTATCCCAGTTCTTCATACAAATATAAATAAAGAAATCTTTAATAAATATATATTTCTTGGGTATTTGTTGCAATAGCACCCAATTTCCTAGACCAATTTCTTCATTAATTTCCTAGAGTTTCTAAAACAAAGTGCCACAAATTTAGTGACTTAAAAATGTAAATTTATTTGCACACAGTTTTATAATGTACAACCCCAAGACAAAGTATCAGTAGGGAAATGGAATCGTGATTGCTTTAAACAATAATCCTTCCTTGCCCTTCCTAGCTTCTGGTGGTTGCCAATCATCCTTAATGTCATAGCTGTATTACCCTAATCTCCTTTTCTCTGTCATCCCATAGTCTTCTTCTTTCTTTATGTGTCCACCAGTCATTGAAGTTAAGGAACACCCCACTTTCACCACATTTTGATATGACTATATGTGCAAAGATCCTGCTTCCAAATAAGATAATATTCATAGATGATAGGGCTTATTACTTCAACATATCTTTCTGGGGGAAACAATTAAACCCCATGACAGAAGTGTAAAGAACTTTGAATAAGCATAACTTAAAACATTGCAAATATGATGACAACTGTTAAATATTGTGGAAGCTCAACAAATTCCAAGAGGGTAAACACAAAAAAATCTAGAAGATACATCATAATCATATTGTCAAAAACTATATGAAACAGAAGTTTTTAGAATAATAAGCCAGAAGTCTCTTAAAATGTACAAAAGGCGCCTTCCGGGTGGTGCAAGGATTTAAGATGCAACTTATGAAGCTATCCACAGCAACTGCAGCACAAGTTCGATCCCCAACCATGGAGCTACCCACATGGCCCAGTAGACCTCTCCTGACTCACCCACTGCTCCCCTCAGCAGTGTATTTAGTCAATCTACCTGTTCTGCTCTCCACTCTGTCTCTGGTGAATCCTCTCACCCTCTACACCTCTGACCTGTACCTCAAGTCTTGTATGCATAAATACATCTTTTAAAAAATATACAAAAGATCCTCCATAATTTTAGTAGTTAATTTCTCTAAAGAAATATTTGGAAACCAAAAAGAAGTAGAAACTAGCGAGAAAAGATATTATCTAAAAATTCTATTTCTAACAAAACTATCTTTCAAGAATGAAGGGTATATTAGTTAGTACTTTCCCAATTAAATAGTCTTTTTTTATTATTATTACCAGTCCTATCTTGTAAGAACTGTTGAAGGAAATGATTTGAACTAAAATGAAAGGCAAAAATAGGGTAACTCAAATCCATATAAAATGAAAAACCAGTAAAGATAAATACATATTTTGATATAAAAATAGAATTATATACTTTATTATAACTTTTCCTTTTCTATATTATTTAAAAGACAACTGTATACAAGTTATGGATCTATACTTATGGACATATAATGTATAGAGATATAATTCATAACAATATAGCATAAAGGGAGGAACCCATATTTATAGTAACAAATTTTGTATATTATTCAATTTAAGTTGATATTAATCTGAAAAATATCATTATAAATTGAGAGGAACACTTTAATCCCATATGCTGATTAAGAAACTAATAAAAAATATAATAAAAATGACAGGTATTATATTGGCATGGCAGAAAAAAAATCTATCTCAAAAGTAAGCAGTAATGGAGGAGTACATTTTTAAAAACTATATAAAGCATCTGGGAAGCAAAGAGAAATCTCATACATGAAATGCAAATGGATTAAACACTCTGAGGAACAGATGATACTGGAAAATTACACAAATCCATGCTGTCTACGAGATACTCACTTGAAAGCCAAATCTAACATTAGGTTTAAAGCGAGTGGATAGAAGCAGATAAATCTTTTTATATAAGAGTTTTTTTTTTTTTAAGATTTTATTTATTTTATACAAGAACTAGGGTACAGGTCAGAGGCGTGGGAGGGTGAGAGAATTTACCAGAGCCAGAGCGGGGAACAGAACAGGCAGACGGACCAAAGACACTGCTGAGGGGAGCAGCGGGTGAGGCAGGAGAGGTCTGCTAGCCATGTGGGCCTTGCCTTGGCCGTCGGGGAATTGAACCGGCGCTGCAGAGGGTGAAACAGCTTCGCAGCACGGTGCTCAACCACTGCACCACAGTGGTTGTTATATATATAGGCAAGTATTGTATGTATAAATCTTGAACACATTGAAGGTATATAATGGTTACGATGGAGAACAGAGAGCGGAAAGAGGGGACATGGGTAGGAGACAAATGGGGCATTTGTACTGGTGGTTTAGTGGAATGTATGCACATACATAAGTACAAAAATGCACACCAAAAATTAAAATAGAAAAATGAAATTTAAAGTAAAAAATAAAATAAATGTTAGAAAAAGGTGTTACATACAAAAAATAACCAAAAGTATGTTTGAATGACCATACTAATATCAGGCCAAATAAACATATATGAGAGACAAAAAGAGTTAGTTGTGACAAAAATATATAACTTATAAATGTTCCTGATGATAGAGTTCCAAATTTATATGAAGTAAATGATAGAACAGGATGAGGCATAGTTCAAAATTAATGGTTGATCACTTCAATACTCCACTTTTAATAATGCACTGAATGATTAGTTTGGAAGAACATCAAGAAAACAAAGGACTTGAACAGCACTATAAATTTCATGTCACTAACAGACATCTATAGAACACTCCAATTGTCATATATAGAATAATAGAATTTCTTTTTTTTAAGATTTATTTATTTATTTTTCTTTTTTTTAATAATAAATTTTATTTTTATATTCCCCATACAGTTGAAACCCCCCCTTTCTGATCCCAATCCCTCCCATCCCGCCCCCCACCCCCCCCAAAAGTGTCTCTGTTTCATAGTTTTTTGTTGATTCTGATTTTCACTTTCTTATAGTTATTCATGTTCCTGGTCCCTTATTTAAGTATTCTAGATTCCTGCTATGAGTGAGACCATCCGGTATTTTTCTTTTTCTTTCTGGCTTATTTCACTGAGCATGATCCCTTCCAGCGCCATCCATGGTGCTGCAAATTGCATGTGCTTATCTTTTTTGAATGCTGAGTAATATTCCATGGTATATATGTACCACATCTTCTTGATGCAGTCATCTATTTTTGGGCATTTGGGTTGTTTCCAAAGCTTAGCTATTGTAAACAGTGCTGCTATAAACATAGGGGTGCAGGTGTTCTTTGGAATTGATGTTTCTGTGTCCTTTGGGTAGATACCTAGGAGTGGAATTGCTGGATCATATGGAAGCTCTATGTTTAGTAGGTCCAGAAATCTCCACACAGCTCTCCATAGTGGTTGGACCAGTTTGCACTCCCACCAACAGTGCAGAAGAGTTCCTTTTTCTCCACACCCTCTCCAACATTTGTTGTTGCTAGTTTTTTTAATATGTGCCATTCTCACTGGTGTAAGATGGTATCTTATGGTAGTTTTGATTTGCATTTCCCTGATTACAAGTGATGTTGAACATTTTTTCATATGCCTGTTGGCCATTTGCATTTCCTCTTCAGAGAAGTTTCTTTTTTTTTTTTAAATAATTTTTTTTAATAGAGGCATGTTTTTATTTATTTATTTATGTTTGTTTGTTTGTTTATACATGCACTGGGTACAGTCAGAAGCACGGGAGGGTGAGAGAATTCACCAGAGCCAGAGCGGGGAGCAGAGCAGGCAGAAGGACCGAAGTACACTGCTGAGGGGAGCAGCGGGCGGCAGGAGAGGGCTGCGCGCCATGTGGGACCCTCCTCCGGTGGCCGGGGAGCAGCCGGGGATCAAACCGGCCACGCAGAGGCCGCGGGCAGCTTCGCAACCCAGCGCTCAACCGCTGCGCCACCGGGGAGGCCCTCAGAGAAGTTTCTTTTTAGCTCTTCTGCCCATTTTTTAACTGGATTATTTTCTTTGCTGTTGTTGAGTCTCATCAGCTCTTTGCAGATTTTTGTGATCATTCCTTTATCAATAGTGTTGGGTTCAAAAATGTTCTCCCAGTTGGTGGGGTTTCTCTTTGTTTTTGTTATTGTCTCTTTTGCTGTGCAGAAGCTCTTTAATTTGATGTAGTCCCAGCTGTTTATATTTGCCTTCACTATCACTGCTTTGGGTGATGTGTCTGTAAAGATGTCTTTGATGTGCAAATCACGTAGTGTTTCACCTATATTTCCTTCTATATATTTTGTGATTTCAGGTCTTATGTCTAGTTCTTTAATCCATTTTGAGTTGATTTTCGTGTATGGTGTGAGGTAGTGGTCAAGCTTCATTCTTTTGCATGTATCGACCCAGTTTTCCCAACACCATTTATTGAACAAACTTTCTTTGCTCTAATGCATAGTCTTTGCTCCTTTGTCAAAGATTAGTTGACCATAGATCTGTGGGTTTATTTCTGTATTTTCTATTTGATTCCATTGGTCTGTATGTCTGTCCTTGTTCCAATACCATGCAGTTTTGATTATTATGGCTTTGTAGTATAGTTTGAAGTCTGGGAGTGTGATGCCTCCATTCCCTTCTTTTTTTTTCAGGAGAGCTTTGGATATTCGGGGTTTTTTGTGATTCCATATGAATTTCATCAATAATTGCTCTATTTCTTTGAAGAATGACATTGAAATTTTGATTGGAATAGCATTGAATCTGTATATATTGCTTTTGGGAGGATGGCCATTTTAATAATGTTTATTCTTCCAATCCATGAGCAGGGGATGTCTTTCTATTTCTTTGTGTCTTCTTCTATTTCTTTTAACAGTGTTTTATAGTTTTCTTTGTATAGGTCCTTTACCTCTTTTGTTAGATTTATTCCCAAATATTTGATTTTTTTTTGTTTCAGTAATAAAAGGGATGGTTTTTTTGATTTCTTCTTCTTCAGATTTATTGTTTGTGTATAGGAAGGCTACTGACTTTTGCGTGTTGATTTTGTATCCTGCCACTTTACTAAATGGATTGATTAGTTGAATTAGTTTTTCTGTGGAGTTTTTGGGGTTCTCTACGTATATTATCATATCATCTGCAAATAGTGATAGTTTGACTTCTTCTTTTCCTATTTGGATTACTTGGATGTCTTTCTCTTGTCTTATTGCTCTGGCTAGGACTTCCAGTATTATATTGAAAAGCAGTGGTTAGAGTGGACATCCTTGTCTTGTTCCAGATCTTAATGGAATTGCTTTCAGCTTTTCACCATTGAGAATGATACTGGCTGTTGGCTTGTCATAGATGGCCTTTATGATGTTGAGGTATGTTCCTTGTATCCCAAGAATTTCAAGGGCTTTTATCATGAATGGGTGTTGCACTTTGTCGAAAGCTTTCTCAGCATCTATTGATATTATCATATGGTTTTTATATTTTTTTTGTTGATGTGTTGGATAACGTTGATTGATTTTCAGATGTTAAACCATCCTTGTGTCCCTGGAATGAATCCTACTTGGTTGTGGTGAATTATCTTATGGATACATTGTTGGATTCTGATAGCTAAAATTTTATTGAGGATTTTTGCATCAGTGTTCATTAGGGAGATTGGCCTGTAGTTTTCCTTTTTTGTGTTGTCCTTGTTCGGTTTTGGTATTAGTGTAATGTTGGCTTCATAGAATGTGTTTGGTATTTTCCCTTCCTTCTCAATTTTTTGGAAGAGTTTGTGAAGGAAAGGCACTAATTCGTCTCTGAATGTTTGGTAGAATTCATTTGTAAATCCATCAGGTCCTGGGCTTTTGTTTTTGGGGAGGTTTTTGGTTACCATTTCAATTTTGCTAATTGTAATTGGTCTGTTTAGGTGTTCTATTTCTTCTTTATCTAGCTTTGGGTGATTGTAGAGTTGTAGGAATTTGTCCATCTCCTCTAGATTGTTGAACTTGTTTCCATATAACTGTTCATAGTAGTTACTGATTATTCTTTTGATTTCTGCTGTGTCCGTTGTGATTTCTCCTCTTTCATTTGTGATCCTGTTTATTTGTGCTTTCTCCCTTTTTTCCTTTGTGAGCCTGGCCTGGGGTTTGTCTATTTTATTGATTTTTTCAAAGAACCAGATCTTGGTTTCATTGATCTTTTGGATTGTATTTTTAGTTTCAATTTCATTTATTTCTGCTTTGGTTTTTATTATTTCTTTTCTTCTACTGGTTTTGGGGTTTTTTTGTTGTTCTTTTTCTAGATCTTTGAGCTTCGAGATTAGGTTGTTTCTTTGAGTTCTTTCTTGTTTCTTGATGTGAGCTTCTATTGCTATATATTTTCCTCTTATTACTGCTTTTGCTGCATACCATACATTTAGCCTATTGGTGTCCTCCTTGTTATTCAAATCAAAGAATTTTTTAATTTCTTCTTTGATCTCCTCATTAGTCCAGTGGTCTTCCAGTAGTGTGGTTTTTAATCTCCATGAGGTAGGAAAATTCCTTGCCTTCCTTTTATGGTTTATTTCTAGTGTGATGCCTTTATGGTCAGAAAAGATGGTTGGTATGATTTCAATCTTTGTGTATCTGTTGATGTTTGTCTTCTGCCCCACTAAGTGATCGATCCTGGAGAATGATCCCTGTGCACTTGAGAAAAATGTGTACTCCGTTTTTTTGGGGTTTAGTGTTCTATAGATGTCTGTTAAGCCCAAATGCTCTAGGTCCTTATTTAGAGCTTTAGTTTCTTTACTTATTTTTTGTCTTGTTGATCTATCCATTGTTGATAGTGGTGTGTTGAAGTCTCCCACTATGTCTGTGTTTTCTCTGATGTCTGTTTTCAGAGAGGACAACAGTTGTCTGATATATTTTGGTGCTCCTTCGTTTGGTGAGTATATGTTAATGAGTGTCATTTCTTCTTGAAATATTGTCCCCTTGATCATAATGTAATGACCACTGGGGTCTCTTTTTATTTTTTTGAGTTTGAAGTCTGTTTTATCTGATATAAGTATATCTGTTCCTGCTTTCTTTTTTGGTCCATTTGCTTGTAGGATTGTTTTCCATCCTTTAACTTTGAGCCTATTTTTATCTTTTGTAGCTAAATGTGTTTCCTGGAGACAGCAAAAGGTTGCGTTTTGTTTCTTAATCCAGGCTGCCACTCTGTGTCTTTTTATTGAAGAGTTTAGTCCATTTATATTTAGAGTTAATATTGATATGTTAGCATCTGTATTTGCCATTGTGTTTGTCTTTCCTTTGATTTTATTTATTTATTCTTTTTATAACTTTTTTTTTTGGCCTTCTTTCGTTGTTATTCGTCCCTCTGAGGTTCTGGATTTAGGATTCCTTGTAGTATTTTTTGGAGTGGGGGTTTAGTCTTAATGAAATTCCAGAGTTTCTGTTTGTCTGGGAAGGTCCTTATTCTTTCTTCATAGAGGAAGGAGAGCTTTGCGGGATAGATTATTCTTGGTTGGCATCTGTTTTCTTGGAGTCTGTTGACTATGTCCCTCACTCTCTCCTTGCCCGTAGTGTTTCTTCAGAGAAGTCCGATGTCAGCCTGATTGGTTTTCCTTTGAATGTTATCTTTTTCTTCCCTCTTGCCAGCTTCATTATTTTTTCCTTGTCCTGGATTCTTGGGAGCTTTACTATTATGTGTCTTGCTGTATTTTTCCTTTCGTCGTGGAAGTTTGGTGTTCTTCTTGCTTCTTGTATATCTATTTTCAGCTCCTTCTTCACATTTGGGAAGTTCTCTTCAATTATCTCCTGGAATATTTTCTCTGTTCCTACATCTCTCTCCTCTCCTTCTGGAATTCCTATAACTCTTATATTCCCTTTCCTCATGGAGTCAGATAGTTCCCGAAGTCTTTCTTCATTCTTTTTCCTTCGTACTTCTCTTTCTTTTCTGTTTTGGTTCTTTTTATTTCTGTGTCTTCAAGAGTACTTATTCGTTCTTCCATTTCATCTATTCTGCTTTCATTGCTTTTCCCAGAGTTCTTCAGTTCCTCCATTAATTCTTTGATCTCCCGTGTTTCTTTTGCTTCCCTCTTTACAGACTCAATTTCATTCTTCTGATCGTTGATTATTTTTCTCATATCATTGTTTTCCTTTATGATTTCTGTCAGTTTTTTAATCACAGCAATTTTAAATTCTCTTTCTGGAAGTCTCAGAAGTTCTTCCAAGTTACTGTCGTTGTAATCTGGAGGGTGGTTTTCTTTCTGTGGTGTGCTCTTTTCCTGAGGAGTTGTTAGGTTGCGTGTGGTTCTTCTACTCCCTTCCGTCTGTTTTCTAATTTGTCGTATGTATTGGGACACTGTGTTGCTCGGACTGGCCGGCATCTTGGGTGAACTTCTCCACTCCCCTCTGGCTCCTCCAGGAGCCATCTCTGGCTTCTGAGGGAGCTTTCTGCTGGTTTCAGGCAGTCTTTACTGAAGAAATGTCCCTGTTCTAAAATGGCGACGCGGGACTCAGTCCCTGCGCTTCCGGTCTCAGGCACACTCTTCTGCGCACCTGGTCTGCACCGGCCGTGGGTGCCTGTTCCCTCTGTGGGCTCAGACTGCTCTTCGGAAGGGGCCTGGCGTGGGCTAACTTCCCAGCTGGCCACTGTCTCCTCCGGGAGACTTCTGCCCTTTTCAAGCAGTCTTAAGAAATTTCCTGTTCTATGGGGTGTTAGTGACTTTTTTTTCCTGGTCGCTAGGTGGCGCCAGAGATCTCTCCTATTGTCCTTGGGGGGGCTGTTTTTCTCCTCCCCCCACCCCGTGGGACAGGGAACAGCGCGGGAATGGTATGGTAAACCTCAATGGCTTTGGGGTGCTGTGTCTGCCTGTGCCCCACCTTCGTGGAGAACCCACGCCCCGAATTTCATGCCCCAGGTCTCAGTTCCAAAGCCCTCAGGTCCAGGACGCGGGCTGTAGCCCAGTTCAGTGGTGCGGGAATGGCGCCTTTTGCACCCCGCTCCCGTGCCTGCGCGCCTGGTTCCTGCTTACTCAGTGAGGGACTTTCACCCCAGTGAGGGCTTCCGCGCGTCTCCCCCAAAGCCTAGGTCGCAGGCGCGGGGACCTGGGCAGCCGCGATCCCAATTTGCGATTGCTTTTCAAGTGCGCCAAGCACGCAGCTTTTCCCCCTGCAAGCTTACCGGCCGGCCTGGGGCTGTGTGCACGTCTCCAGAGTCTCTATGTTCTTCTCTAATGGCGCCCGGAGCCATTCGCTCACTGATTTGGCAAATCCTGCAGGGTTCTCCACAGCTCCCGTTCACGGGGTGTGGTGGCTGCAATAGTTCCTTTCCACTCACAGTCCCGCTTGCTGTGTAGTTTGTTCTTGTTGGTCGTTTTAGTTTGTTGTTTTCCTCCTCTCTGCGGGTTGGAGAGTGCGGACTCTGTGGGCGGGGGAGGGGAGCAGGGTTCTGCGCTTTCCTCCCTTCTAGTCCTCTTTTATGGTGACTTTCTTCTTCGGGTAGTTTGCTGGAGTCGTCTGTTTATCTTCCCTGTCCCAGTTCTCACTGGGACCTGCCGCTTTTCCTCCATATTTTTTTGAGCCATAGTGGGGAACAGAACAGGCAGACTGATGAAATACACTGCTGAGGGGAGCAGCGGGCATGGCAGAAGAGGTCTGCGTGCCATGTGGGACCCTCACCGGGGGTCAGGGATCGAACCAGCGCTGCAGAGGTTGCAGGCAGCTTCGCAGTCCAGCACTCAACCACTGCGCCACCAGGGGAGGCCCAATAATAGAGTTTCTTATGAAATTATTCACAGATGAAACACATACTGCATGGAGTATTATTTAGGCTACAATATATTTCATTTAATTAAAAAATAAAATCATACTTAGTATATTTTCAATTAAATAAAATGAAATTAGAAAATAAGAAAACATGGAAAGTTCACTAAAATGTGGAAATTAAGCAATACAATTCTAAACAATCCATAGGTTAAAACAAGATTTCAAAAGGAAGATTAAAAAATACTTTGAGATGAATGATAATGAAATGTTTCTTAACAAAACTTGTAGCATGCAGGTCGCAATAGATAAGAGAGATTATTACTGTAAAAGTTGACTTTAAGGGCCTTCCTGGTGGAGCAAGTGGTTAAGCACCACACTATGAAGCAACGTGCAGCCTCTGAAGCACAAATTTGATCCCCGGCCAGCCAGAGAGCAACCCACGTGGTGAAGCAGGCCTCTCCTATCTCTCCTGCTGCTCTCCTCAGCAGTGTATCTCAGTCAGTCTACCTGTTCTTTTCCCCACTCTGTGTAGTGAATCCTCTCACCCCGCCCCCCGCATCTTTGGCCTGTACCCCAGCTCTTGTATGCATAAATAAATAATTCTTTAAAAAAAAAATGTTGACTTTAAGAAACGTTCTCAAATCAGTGAACTTAGTTTTCACCTTAACACCCAGAAAAAAATGCAAACTGAACTCAAAACAATCAAAAATAAGAAAATAATAAATAGTAGAAAGTAGATGAATACACTGCACATTGAAAAACAGTCAGGGTAGAAAGTAAAGGCAAATATTGACTATGAATAAATATTTATCAACCTTTAGCAAGACTTTACTGGGGGAAAAGAGGACAAGATTCAAAATAACAAAATAAGGATTATATAACTTAAATAAATTATATAACTTAAATAAAAATTATTTAACAAATAATTTTAACTTATTATATAAAAATTATATAACTTAAATAAAATGAAAATGTTCTTAGAAGCACACAGACAAAAGTGAATCAAGTAGAAGTAGAAAGTCTCAATATAAATTACAACAAGTGCATATTGTATCAGTAATCACAAAACATCAAAGAAAGGTCCATAACCTGATTAATTTCCTGGTGAATTCTACTAAATATTTGAAGAATTGACATCAATCCTTGCAAATTTTTCAAAAAATGGAAGAGGATGGGATATATCTTATCTCATTTTGTAATGACTCTTTTAATTATTAAAGCCAATAATAAATCCTGTAGTAAAGCCAAAGACACTACAATAAAACTACTAATTAATACATTGTATGACTATAGATGCAAAACTAATAAAGAAAATACTAGCAAACAAAAAACAAATAAATTACCATATTAAGAGTATTATACACAATGGGAAAAGCGGGTTTTATTCAGGAATACAATAGAGGTATAACATATAATAAAATAAATTATAATTATGCAAGGTTAGATTCCTTAAAAATGTATATGCTACAGGGCCTCCCCTGGTGGTGCAGTGGTTGAGCGCTGGGCTGTGAAGCTGTCCAAAGCCTCTTCAGTGCCGGTTGGATCCCAGCCACCAGCGAGGGTCCCATGTGGCGCGCAGACCTCACCTGCTGTGCCCACTGCTTCCCTCAGCAATGTATTTCATCCGTCTGCCTGTTCTGTTCGCCACTCTGGCTCTGGTGAATTCTCTTACCCTCCCCTGCTCTGACTGTACCCAGTGCTTGTATAAATAAATTAATTAATTTAAAAAAATGTATATGCTACAAAGGAAGAAATCGTCTTCAAAATAGCATCTATATGCAAATCATTTGGATTCTGCATGACATTCAGGGTTTTTTTTTTTTTTTCATTTGTAGGTTAGTCCTTAAAGTAAGCACAAGGAGATGCTGAAGTATCTTTTTCTGTGTCATAAAAGTAATAATGCTAGGGCCTCCCCAGTGGCACAGTGGTTGAGTGCTGGGTTGCGAAGCTGCCCCCAGCCTCTTCAGCGCTGGTTGGATCCCTGGATCCCCCAGGCGAGGGACCCACATGGTGCACAGAACTCTCCTGCTGCCCTCTGCTCCCTTCAGCAGTGTACTTCGTCAGTCTGCCTGTTCTGTTCTCCACTCTGGCTCTGGTGAATTCTCTCACCCTCCCGCTCTTCTGTCTGTACCCAGTGCTTGCATAAATAATTAAAAAATATTTAAAAAGTAATAATGCTAAATGAGAAATATTTTGAAAATCTATCAAATGCTAATCCCCTCTAAATAATGCAGACCCTTTCTTCTGTCCCTCTCCTTCATCATAGTGCCATACAATCAATTACTTTCTGTCCATTCAAATGCCTAATCTGGATATTTCCAAAAGATACAATGAAACAATATGTCACCTTTTGTGTCTGGTTTATTTCATTTAGTATTATGTTTCAGAATATCCACATTGTCATATGCTTCCCCTTTTCATGGCTTAATAATATCACATTGCATAGATATACTACATTTTGTTTATTTCTTCATCAGTTGATATGAATTTGGATTATTTCCACTTGTTACTATTAGGAATTATGCTACTTTGAACACTTTTGTTTTACTATGAACCTGTGTTTTCAGTTTTCTCAGTTATACATCTAGGGATACATTGCCAGTTTGTTTGGTAAATTATTTAACTTTTTGAGAAATTTCCTTAGTGTTTTACATAGTGACTGCAACATGTTGCATACCATTAAAATATGAGGATTCCAATTTGTCCATTTCCTCTTTAAAACATTATCCATGCATTTTGAGGATGTAAAAGTTGGATTTGTTGAATATATAGCTGAGAGGATCAGTGGGCAAGAGGGGTGGTTTCATCTGCTGTAAGGAAGGGCTTGAATATGTCTTTTACTTTCTTACTGAGGGTGCCCATTTGTAATATTTACTGGAATATCCGGTGTTGGGCATTGAACTTTGACAGAGAACATGTCCTGATTTTGCTTCTGCATTTCTGAAAATTTGTTGTTCATGGTCAATGTCATCAGACTCATGGCCCAGTTCTCATGGCAATCTAATAATTCCCTTTGTTATTCAACTATACCAAATTTGCCTGCCAGTTAAGGAATGGGAACATAGATTTTAACCTTATTTAATGATATTGTGGCATTCCCCCCCCACACACACACACATATACTGCTAAGAAGACAATGGAAAATCTTTGGAAATGGAGCAAAGTTTGACTTCTGTAGCTGCTTTGATATGAATTTTGGGACATAAACTGTCTCTACCTATATTATTGTCATATTGGGAAAGTGGGGAACAAGGTGCAAAAAGGAACAAGATAGTAGCACTTGTGCTTTTAGGCTTGGGTTTTAGGCTTTAGCCTCTTCATGCCATTCTGAGAGACTGCAAGGCACCTGTATTCCAGAATAGGCTGCCCAAGCATCCAGGTCCATATTTTCTGTAGCTGTATGTACCTCTATGCCTGAATACTCTGTAACTTGGAGCTGCAGTTTGATGGCCAACTGCAGGACTGGGATTACCAATTAATGGGTTATCAAATGGAATTATCCCATCATCAGGAGTCTAGGCAAATGTTGAGCAGAGTTTCAGGAACTGGGATCAGATAGAGATTTGCCAGGCAGAGCAAGCAAACCACAAAGCTGGCCACAGAGGGAAAGGCAAAGAGGAGAAAAGTAAAACACCCACCATCCTGGTTATGGCAGACTTCCCAGCTCAGGGGCCTTCCTGTGACAGCTGAGATGTTGCCAAAAGTTTGATATTATTTGGGTGATATTCAGGGGCTAGGTAGGATGAGCCCCTCATTCCACCTGCACATAGCTGAACTCTTAGTCAAATCAAATAATTACCACTGTCAGAATAGAGGTATTCCAGGAAAATACAAATTTGGAAACAATATTGAGTATGTTTCAGGGACAGAGCTTTCAAGGAACTCCAAAAACAGTCATTTCCTTCCATCATCTGCAATTCTGTCACATGTTGGATATATTGATACTGAACTAGTGAGAAAGGGGTATGGGGATATCCCTGAACTAAAAAAGTCATGAACTTTCTGTATTAACAAGATTCAGTAGATCCTGTTGGATAGACAATTTCCTTTTTTTTTTATTTTTAAGAAATGCCAGAATTCTTTAATAGTTTATCTTCAGTTTTTTTGCCCATATTTTCCTTGTTTAAAAGGACAAGATTTATTTTATTTATTTATACATGCAACAGCTTGGGTGTAGGCCAAAGTTGCAGGATCAGGGGATATGAGAGGATTCACCAGAGACAGACTGGGGAGCTGAGCAGGCGGATCTACTGGAAAACACTGCTGACAGGAGCAGTGGGTGAGACAGGAAATGTCTGCAGCACTATGTGGGTTCGATCCCTGGCCAGGGAGCAAACTCTTGGCGTAGTGGCTGTGGATAGCTTCATAGTGCTGAGACTTAACTCCTTGCTCCATCGGGGAGGTTCAATTTATTATTAGATTCCTTTTTTTAAAAAATATATTTTATTTATTTATGCATACAAAAACTGCGGTGCAGAGCTTGTGGGCAGTGGTAGAGGATTCACCGGAGACAGAGTGGGGAACAGAAAGAATGGGCAGATCTACTGAAATACACTGCTGAGGGGAGCAGAGGGTGAGCCAGGAGAGGTCTGCTGCACCATATGGGTTAGCTCCGTGGCCAGGGATAGAAATCATATTGCAGTAGATGGTGAAAGCTTGATAGCGCTGAAACTTTAACCCGAGTGCCACCAGGAAAGCCTAATTTATTAGATTCTTAATGTCATTGTGGTAGTCACTCAAGAAAACGTATTAAACTATGGGATAGCAATAGATTAGAATGTTCTAGTCTTCTAGGTATTTCCAATAATTACATAGCATTCCTTATTTTATTTCTGTCTTAGGTTATAAAAAGATAAGGATTTTTTTTTTCCCTGAGATAACTTTGAGATTTTATCATAAAATGTCAGGTGTATTATCCATTTTTGTGATAGTAATTGTTTTTTTCTACACAGTGGAAAAGCAAAGATAATGAACTTCCTTGTGATACTTTGTGTTTGTCTGAGTCCCTCTATTATCCAAGTACTCTAATTAGTATCCTCCCATAGACTTAGATTTTTTTTGTGTTCCTATACTGAAAGACTTGTACCAATAACAATAGCTCAATTCTTAAGATACTTGTTTTTTCTTATAAACAACCACTACTGATAGTATTTTGCATGTCTTTTCTCATTTGATAATGCCTGTAATATTAGATGTAATCCATATTCCTCTCCGTCTACCCTTAATCCCAGATAAAAATTAAATCTAATTCCCATTTCCAAAGAGGGCTGATGTTATTTGAGGAAATAAGCCAATATTAACTGTTATCTGAATTAGTGTTAATGGAATAGATTATAACAGTTTACTTTTTAATTATTTTTAAAGCAAAAATATTCAAGTATACTTAAAGGTTAAAATAATTTTACATCCAATAACCATATATCTACCACTTAGATTCATCATTAATATTTTATCATATGTAGCCAAATATTAGTCCCCATTTAAATTTGTTTTTATACAATGCAAAATAATTAACATTCATAAATAACATAATTATAAATATTTCACAAATGTTATTAAAGATATTTCAATATTTTTAACAACCTTCAAATTTCAATATGATTAGTTTGCACTATACATAAAATTTTGAGACTGTTGGATTGCAATAATTGTTTGATAATGTCTAATAGCTTTTTAATTTATTGCCATGGCTTTTGATCTTCTAAGTCTGGGACAAAAGTCATTCACCCTCATAAATCTCCATATCTCTTTCACACAAAATCATGGTGGCTGATTTGCATATCCTTCTTTAGCCTGCATTCCTGCTCACCAGTTCATTAGCCTATTGCCACCTCCTCAAGGACACTGTGTATATGCAAATTCTGAAATGATTTTAATTGTATGTAACCATTGTCCAACATAACCTACTGACTTTCTAATTTGTTGGTCTCTGTAATATTCTGGAAACCCTAAGAAAAAATATTTTAATAGATATAGCTAGAATTTAAAAGAATAATTATGCTGAAGGAGGTCAATGCATCCTATGGCATTTTGGTGGGAATTAAATAGTGCACTAATTAAAGAAAAATAGTTTTCTAAGTAAGGCGGAATGATTTGGGATTTGGAAAAAACCCAGTTGCTAATCTAAACTAATATGTGGAATCATGAATCAAAATGTATTCTTGATGTATCAAATAATTAGAGAAGAATTATGCACACATATTTATTAAACTTTTAACACGACAGGTAGGAATCAATGTATGCAGCTTGTTAATTCAGTTTTGGCATTTGGAAACAATGGAGAAGGGCAATCAACTGTTTTTGCTGTCAGCTTACTTGTGGTCACATCTGGTTTAGCATTTGCCACCAGTAGCTATTGTAAATTCTTAAAGAATAAAATATAACACAGATATGAAATCTCTTAATTTTTCCCATGATGGATATATCACATTTTGGTATTATGATACAAGGTTTTGTGTTAACAAATACCTGAAAATGTGAAAGAAGCTTTGGGATTGGGCTATGGGTGTTCACTAAAAACTTTTGAAGACCTGGATTGAAAAATAAATCTTATGTTGTCTTGAGTATACATAAATATGAATATTGCAGATATTTCTATTGAGAGCTAATACAGAAATGATGAACTGGAGGAAAAGCAGTTACTGTCATAAGATGGCAGAGAACTGAGCTGCTATAGTATTTTGTTGAAAAGTAGTATGTTGAAGTCCCCTATTATTATTATATTAATGCCAATGCCTGCTTTTAGATTTGCTAATGGTTGCTTTATGTATTTTGATGCTCCATTATTTGGTGCATATATAGCAATGATTGTTATGTCTTTCTGATGTATTGGCATTTTAATAATTATATAATTTCCATGCCTGACTCTTGTTACCTTTCTTGGCTGGATGTTTATGCTATGTGCTATATGTGAGGCCATTCCTGTTATTTTGGGTGTTCTATTTTTCTGTAAAATTGTTGAGTTTGATTGTTTGGGGAGTTCACATATGTCTCTGGATACAGAAGTTTTCAGATCCAAACAGATACTATGTGCCTTTTGATTGAAGAGTTCAGTCCATTATAATTAAGAGTGTTTTTTGATACATAGCACTTGATACGTCTAATTTCTTTTGTATTCTGTTTCTATCTATTTGCTTGTTAATTTTAGTGGATTTTATTATATTCAATTTAGATGGGAACACTTGTATATTTTTTGTAGAATAAGTTTGTGTTTACAAACCTTCAGCTTCTTGGGCCTCCCCTGGTGGCACAGCGGTTGAGCACTGGGCTGCGAATCTGCCCACAGCCTCTGCAGTGCCGGTTCAATCCCCAGCCACCGGGTGAGGGTCCCACATGGCACGCAGACCTCTCCTGCCTTGCCTTCTGCTCCCCTCAGCAATGTATTTCATCAGTCTGCCTGTTCTGTTCCCCGCTCTGGCTCTGGTGAATTTTCTCACCCTCCCTTGCTTCTGACTGTACCCAGTGCTTGTATAAATAAATAAAAAAAAAATAAATCTTTAAAAAAAAAACCTTCAGCTTCAGTTTATCTGGGTAGAGCTAACACTATAATCAATAGTGACAAGTTGAAAATTTTGTTCAAAGATCAGTTACAAGAGAAGGATCTTAACTTTCACCACAAGTGTTAAATATAGTCTTGGGTGTATTAGTAATGCAATTAGGCCAGAGATAGATATAAAAGGAATCCAAAATGGGAAAGAAAAATTATAAATATCACTACTTGAAGATGGCAGGATAATATACACAGAAAATCCTAAAGAATTGTCTGAACAATATTAGAAATAAATCAGAACAGTGAGGGGAAAACTACAAAATTAATGAAGAATATGTTGTGTTAGTACATACAAACAATGATATACAAGAGAATGAATTTAAAAAATACAGTATATTTACAAGTGAATGACAGAGTTATATTTATAAAAATAAAACTAACAAAGAGAAATATCTGCACAATGAAAAATAAAAGGAAATGTTTAAAAAATACAACACACAAAGAAATGTGGATATTCTATGCTAATGGATTGCAAAATTAACATTGTTCAAATGGTCACATTCCCAAAGCAATAGACAGATTCAATATAATTCCTATCAAAATTTTAATAGAATTCTTCAAAGAAATAGAGCAAGCTGACTGAAATTTATATAGAACCAATAGAACCACATGAAATTTATATAGAACCACAAAGTATTCCAAATAACTAGAAACATTCTGACAAAAAGAACCACATTTCCACATTTCAAGCAATATTACAAACTATAGTAATCTGAACAATATGGTATTGGCATAAAAATAGACACACAGGCTAATGGAATAGCATTGAGAGTTCAGAAATAAACTCACACTTATATGCTGTCCATATAAGAGTGTTTCTTGATACATAGCACTTGATACTTCTAATTTCTTTTGTATTCTAGTTCTATCTATTTGCTTGTTAATTTTAATGGATTTTATTCTATTCAATTTAGATAGGAACACTTGTATATTTTTTGTAGGATAAGTGCTTGTATAAATAAAAAAATAAAATAAAATAAAAAATAAGAACTTGGATACAAGCCCTGAAACAATAACATTCAAAGAAGGAAACATAGGCAAAAAAATTCAAGATACTTCAGTGATAACTTTGGTTATTTCACAATGACAAGGGAGGGGAAAGCAAATATAGATTTCACTCAAAGTGAAAACTTTGAGTCATACATAGTATTGTAAACCAATATTGCTTCAATAAAAATGTGTTAATGTAAAAAAAAATGTTTTGTACAGTGAAAAAAATCTATCATTAAAGCAAAAAGATATCTGACTGAGTGATAAAAAATATTTCACATCTTAGATCTAAGAAGGGGCTAATATCCAAGATCTACAAAGAACTCATACAACACAACCATTAAAACAAAAACAAAACTCCAAGATCTACAAAGAACTCATACAACACAACCACTGAAAAAAAAAAAACAAAACAAAAAAACTCAGGTATGAAAAACAATTGGTAGAGGAAGTAAATAGACACTTCCCCAATAAATAAATAAATAAATAAATAAATAAATAAATAAATAAATAAATAAATAAAAAGGCATCAGATGGCCAACAGGCACATTACAAAAAAAAAAAAAAAAAAAAAAAGGCTTGTCATCACTTATCATGGAAATGCAAATCAAAGCTAAAATGAGTTACCAATTCACACCTATGAGAATTATAAACCAGTATTGGTAAGGGTATAGAGAAAATGAAACATTTTATTTTTGTTGCCAATCTTTAAAACCCCATGACAGTGGAGTGATTAAGAGGATGTGGTGTATATACCCAATGGAATACCACTAAACAATAAAAAAAAAAAGGATTAAATATTTTGGGACAGCATGAATGAAACTGTAGAGAATTATCCCAAGCAAAATAAGTCAGAAGGGAAATGACAACTATTGGATAATTTCATTCATATGGGGGATATAGAAACCTACAACAAAGTAGCAGGCAATACTAAATCAAACAACCCTAGAATTCTGATTACAAAATTGAAGCTTCCAGAATGGGACAGTGGGAGCATAGAGTAAAGGGCAGATATGTCCAGTGGACCATGATGGAGGATTGTTGTTGATTTGGTGGTGGGGTGTTTGGGTAATACACATTTGAATAGGTGTGAATGAATGTATCTAAATTATACAGTTTTGTAAAGCAATATACTTCAATAAAGGGTGAAACCTAACAAAGTTTATATCAGATGTAGACCTTTGGTTTCTTCTAGGAAGACATAAGTTGTTAGAATCTAAATTAGAGTTTTCAACTATTACCCATAAATAAATATGACTTGTTAATACATGTAGTATATTTCTGTGTGCTTATCAAGCAATAGCTTTATCAAAAACACCATTTCTGTATAAAAAGAGATAGACAGGGAAACAAAAGGCTACAACAGCATTTCAAAGAATCTTTCAAAACATGTTTTTTTTTGTTTGTTTTGTTTTTGTTTTTGTTTTTTTTTCTGCATGAGGGCCGTATCTCAAGTGATTTTATGTGAGGATCACATATGCAGGACTTTTCCTGGGAGAACCACAACTAAGGATGGAAGGTGAAACTACTCCACTTAGTTCCCTTGCTCCAGACTTCAAGACTTAGTCACTGTTATAAGGGACTTAAAAACAAAACAAAACAAAACTTATAGGCAATGTCAGAACACAAGGAATGAGTGTGGTTTTCTGGAGGGCTTGGTTATAAAGCAACATATCCAAAGGTGTACTTGCAGAAGCTGGTCTTTAAGAAATTGAAGACAGTGAAGTGTGTACTCTTAGAGAAAACCAGAGAAAGTGTGAAAGGTATTTGTTATTCCACAGGCTTTATCACACATGTAAATAAATCATCTATGTAATTATTTTCTAGCATTTACCACTCCATTTCATATTCACACTTGATTTATACTCATGACATAGAGCCATTGTCATGTTTTATGTTGTTGACTTCTGTGCTTGATTAGTAGTAAGCCAGTTATCAAAAGTTTTGTTGAGAAAATGCTTGAATGCTTGAATAAGTGACTAAATGAGTCATGGATAGATACTCAGAGAGACTAAGTGTCTTCACTAGAGTAAGTGTCTTGACTGAAAATGGGGATTCATTCATAAATGTATGGCATAGTATTTATGCATAAAGTTAAATATGCTGATAATAAAATAACAAGGAAAAGTAGGATATATTTTTAAACACTTATAAATTGATATGTTTATTAGTGCTGCAGTCCTATGAATAGATACAATTTTTCCCTCTTTAAAGCTAAGAAAAAATAAACACTCTTATTGTGACGAAGACACTATATACACTGAGATCTTCTTACTTCAGTATTCATGGCTTTTCCCTTGCACTTTATAATTTGTGTGAAAATGAATACAGGTTGTGATGGTTGAAGGCATATCTGTGGAAGAATTTGAACTGAGGGTGGAGTTCTCCATTTCCTCCTAAGGCACCTATGTGACATCAGTGTAGGGAGAGCCTTAAAGGTGATTGGAGTGGCAATTGGAATGGGATTAAGTGGCGACTGGAGTGTAGGAAGAGCCTTAAAAGGCTCTGTACAAAAATAATGCTTCTGTATATGCTACAGCTGCTTAAATAAAAAGTAAGTTATTCCTTGGTATAATCATTCTTTATATAAAATTATATGATTTAATTAAAATTGTTTTCAATCTTCTACACCAATTTCACATTCTGAATATAATAAAGCATAGAAGGAAGTAAGTTAGATCACTTAATTTGTGATAGCATATAATCACATATCCTATATTATATTCCATTGGTGACTCATAGTGTTTACAATGTGAAGACCAATCACCTGGGCAAACCATATTAGATTGTTTGAAGTGTTCTGTTGCCTAAACCTTTACTTTATTTCCTTCACTTCTTGTTCTTCCAAAAATTATATTTTGATCTTCAATGGTTTTGTATTGATGTAGATAGTTTTTCCTGATCTACATTTTTTTAAGTTCTTGAAGAAAACAGTGTTTATTTAATTTTCATAACTTAAATTTTAGTACAGTCCATACATATAAGAAGGGCGCAAAAAATATTTACCGTAGTACCTCCCCTGGTAGTGCAGGCGGGTTTGATCCCAGCTGGCAGGCGAGAGTCCCATATAGTGCGGCAGACCTTTCCTGTCTCGCCCACTGCTTCCCTCAGCAGTGTATTTCGTCATTCTGCCTGTTCTGTTCCCCATTCTGTCTCTGCTGAATCCTCTCATCCTCCTGCACATCTGGCCTGTACCCTGGTCTTGTCTAAATAAATAAATAAATAAATCTTTAGAAAAAAAGAAAGAAAACATTTGCTGTATTATTCACTTATGTTTGGATAAGAATATGTGTAAAATGTCCTTTCTATCTTCCACTTAGCTTAATATTAACTGCAAAATGTGAATACAGAGATAGTTCTCCATATCTTTTTCAAAATTCAGTCATGGAACATTGGTAGGTTGAAATGAGCTATATAGGAAATGTTTATACCACTAATATGGGAAAAATACTACTTAACAGGAAGCTCTCCTCCCATTACTTGAAGAATTTTTTCTTTTACATCTCTGGGACTTAATCTATGGAGCTGACATAAAAAGACTAATATTATTGAATATGATTTTATCCCTTACATTTCCTGAGAGAAGAGGTGCACGCCACACTAGGCAGAAAGAGTAGCAAAGACAAAGCCTAGGCAAAAGACTTTATTTGGATTTTCTTGGAAAAGGCAAAGCTGGACATGGTGACCCTTGTGGGATGGGGTAGTTTGAGCAAGTATAGAGGGCTTTGCTTCAAAGGGTGGCCTCTATTTTCCCGGTAGTATTGGGATGTCTCTGGGCATGGAAGATACTGACTTATTATGTGAAAGTTATACAAAAGGATTGTTGGAATTGTAAACTCAAAATTGGTTGGTTGTCATATTTAAGACATGCTCCAAAGAGACATTAGCAAATAATTGGTTCACCCTGAGAGGTAGATATTGCATCTTTTTTTATTTTATTTTATTTTATTTTTTTTAATAGAGGCATGCTTTATTTATTTGTTTGCTGGTTTGTTTGTTTGTTTTGTTTATACATGCACTGGGTACAGTCAGAAGTGCGGGAGCGTGAGAGAATTCACCAGAGCCAGAGCGGGGAGCAGAGCAGGCAGAAGGACCGAAGTACACTGCTGAGGGGAGCAGCGGGCGGCAAGAGAGGTCTGCGCGCCATGTGGGACCCTCCTCCGGTGGCCGGGGAGCAGCCGGGGATCGAACTGGCGCCGCAGAGGCCGCGGGCAGCTTCGCAACCCAGCGCTCAACCGCTGCGCCACCGGGGAGGCCCAGATATTGCATCTTTATGATATCAAAACATCATAACATACAGAAAAAAGGTTACAATTAATACAAAGTAAGTAACCATTCACTAGAACACTGATGATTATAAAAGAAGACAAGCAAAAGAGCAACAGGACAAAAATAAAAATGTAAAGATGAAGACTAAAAATTACTTCAGATCAGTGACTGATTGGAAATACAGAGAGACAAACTATTTCTAATTTGAATGACAATTTACTGTAGAACATTGGAAGGGACTTCAGGCTTATAGGAGAATGTGAGAACTTTGTTGTCATTTGATGATTTTGAGAAACATGTTCTGGAGTACAAACATGTCCTGTAAGGAACATTGGAATAACTCAGGCTCTTTTCTGCCTTTTGGATGTTTTACCTTGAAAGTGCCCCCACATGTGCAATAATGTATCAATTATGTGACAATGAACATGTAGCAGGGCCTGTGCTTTGTCATGGGGGTGGAGCGAAGTAGAGAAAGAGGGTAGGGACTGGAGAGAATGGGGAGATGGGCTAGGGGGCTCAGTTGCTGCTTTCCAGCCTTCCTGCCTGCTGCTCTGTCTGTTTATTGGTCTCCCTGCTTCAGCATTAAAGTTATGTCAGATACACCTGACGCTCTAAGATTCTGTTTCCATTGGCCCAAATCAATAGTAAACCTGCTCAGCCTGGGATGACTGCATGAAAATGTGTAATTAAGTCAGGGTTATTTTTTGTTGTTATTATAGATGTTTATATTCAGTGGACCTCTCTCAATAAGTCAAAGATAGATTTTTTTTGTTGGGGGGAGCGTCCTCCCTGGTGGTGTAAGGGGTTAAGTGCAGTACTGTGAAGCTATCCTCAGCCACTGCAGCACAAGTTCCATCCCCAGTCCACCAGGGAGCTACCCACATGGTGCAGCAGACTTCTCCTGTCTCGCCAACACTCCCCTCAGCAGTCAATCCACCTGTTCTGCCCCCCACTCTGTGTCTGGTGAATCCTCTCACCCCCTTCCACACCTCTGTCCTGTACCCTTATTCTTGTATTCATAAATAAATAAATCTTAGAAAGAAACATAGAATTTTTATTATGTGTTCCACTCTGGGAAGAATATTTATGTATAAATAATACTGTTTATCAGTTATATGTGTCAAATGCAAATCAAGTATGACTGGAAAGTCAGAGAATCATTTAAGTTTTCAAAGCAAGATCCTGCGGAGTTTGACTTTGAAAGAAATGTCAGATACCCCCTATATGGTGGCACTTTAAATCACCCAAACAGCAAATCATTCCTGAAGCTGTGTGTGAGGTATCTTATAAACTGTTAAATACAGTCAAAAATAGATAATATAATTATTATTGCTTTAAATCATACTATGCATCTGTATTAATTAATCAATCTAACAAGATATTGGAAAGTTAATTAACATGAAATAGTTGCCTCTGAAAAGAATAAAAATAACTCTATCATTCAAATTGGTTATAAAATGGGGGAGGGGTAATTTCTAAGTGTTATAGGTAACCTCTAGTTCACTATTGTTCACTATTAGGTCTCTGTGGTTTATTTAGGACACATAAGTTTGTACCCTTAAAAACCATCAATGCTATTCCATACCCCCATCCTCTGTAAATATCATTTTACCTTTTTTCTTTTTTCTTTGTGTTGTTTTGAATTTTAAAAATTGGGCACTTAAATGATACACAGTACTATTTGTCTTTCTCTGTGTAGTTTTTCTGGATTAGCATAATGTGCTCAATGTCCATCCATTTTGTTGTTAATGGCTGAGTAGCCTCTTTTCATTGATTTTCTTTGGCATCATTTTTTTTTAAAATTTCTATTCCATTTATTTTTGCCCTTATATTTATTTTTTTTCTTTCTACTAATTTTGAGTCATTTATTTCCTTTTTAAGTTGCTTTAGGTATTGTTTATTTGGAAATTTTACAAGTATATTTTTTCTTTTTTCTTTTTTTTAATATTTATTTTTGCATAGAAGAACTAGAGTGAAGGAGTCTGGTGGCACAAGGGGTTAAGTCTCAGCGCAATGAAGCTATCAGCAGCCACTGAAGTATTAGTTTGATCCCCAGCCAGGGAACTAACCCACATGGCAGAGCAGACCTCTCCTGTCTCTCCTGCTGCTCCCCTCAGTGGAGTGTTTCAGTCAACCATCCTGTTCTGCTCTCCTCACTGTCTCTGGTGAATCCTCTCACCCCTGTACCTCAGGCCTATACCCCAATTCTTGGATGCACAAATAAAATAAACCTTAAAAAAAAGAAGGGGTCTCCCTCGTGGCTCAAGGGTTTAAGAATAGCACTGTGAAGCCTCTGCAGCATGAGTTTGATCCCTGGCCAGCCAGGGATGTGACCCACATGATGCAACATACCTCTCCTACCTTGCCCCTGCTGCTCCCCTCTGCAGTGTATTTCACTTAGTCTGCCTGTTCTGTTTCCCACTCTGTCTCTGGTTAATTCTCTTATCCCCTGCCCTCTGATCTATACACCAGTTCTGTGTGCATAAATAAATAAATCTTAAAAAAAAAAAAAGAAAGAAAGAAGGGGCCTCCCCTGTGGCACAGTGGTTGAGCGCTGGGTTGCTAAGCTGCCCAAAGCCTCTGCAGCGCCGGTTCTATCCAGGCTATCAGCCAGTGTCCCACATGGCGCGCAGACCTCCCCTGCTGCCCGCTGCTCCCTTCAGCAGTGTATTTCGTCAGTCTGCCTGTTCCCTGCTCTGGCTCTCTGGTGAATTCTCTCACCCTCTTGCGCTTCTGACTGTACCCAGTGCTTATATTAATAAATAAATAAATCTTTAAAAATAAAGATTTATTTATTTATTTATTTATTTATTTTTATTTCTTTAAAAAAGAAATGGGTATAGTCAGAAGCGCGAGAGGGTGAGGGAATTCACCAGAGCCAGAACAGGGAGCAGAGCAGGCAGAAGGACAGAAGTACACTGCTAAGGGGAGCAGCGGGCAGCAGGAGAGGTCTGCGCGCCATGTGGGAACCTCCTCTGGTGGCCAGGGAGCAGCCGGGGATCGAACCGGTGCTTCAGAGGCTGCGGGCAGCTTTGCAACCCAGCGCTCAACTGCTGCGCCACCAGGGAGGCCCAAATAAATAAATCTTAAAAAAAAAAAAAAGAAGAAGAAGAACCGGGCTATTGACCAGAGTTGCAGTGGGTGAGAAGATTCACCAGAGACAGAGTGGGCGACAGAACAGGCAGACTGATGAAGACAGGAGAGGTCTGCCCTGCTGTGTGGGATTCTCACAGGCTGGCCAGGAGATGCTGACAGCTTCACAGCGTGGCACTCAACTGCCTTCATCACCAGGGAGGGCCTGTTGTTTTATTCCTGACAAAATAATCAAGGGAATCAAGGGAATGAAAGTGGTGGAGTTATATTAGGTATAAAGGATGAATCGGGCAGTAAATATAAAATGATTACCACTAGTAGACTTGGGAATTTGAGATTCCTATTATAAAGCATTTAATTGCCTTGGTGATAGCAAATATTTTAGTTATCTCAGCTTGGACTACAGTAATAACATATTCTATAAAAAATTTCATGGGCTCTAACCTGCTTCAGGTACAGCTATTCTATGTTATGCCTCAGATTCAGACTAGTAGTTCTTGCTTTCTGTCGGCACCTCTGTAGCTTCCCCACTATGCACCCTTCTTCTGGGGTTCCTGCTTGTGCACACTGTTACTCAGTGTAGTGCTGGGTCTTAGCAATCCTGATGTTGGCATGTGCCCAAGTCAATAGCTATAGGAGGCTCTGCACTGTAGTCACTCTTCCGTAAGAGTAGTACTGTCCCATTATTGCTTTCAACAAAGTCCGTTTAGAGTTTTGTCCTGTCATTTTCAGTAGTACTAATATTCCTGTTTTGTATGATGATAATCAGTTTCCCCCCACTCAGGAGTTTTTTACTTTGTTTAGCATCAGTTTTGTTACAGATGTTGAAGGAGATGAGCCCCTTTTTTTCCACTACAGCACCATTTTGTCAGACTTCTTTAGCTTTTTGAAGAACTTCTGTATTCTTTCCATAGGACTTTAAATGAATGTAGATATATGTTTTAATTTGTCATGTGTATATACCTATGAATAGGATTACTGGTAACTATGTTTATTTATTTGAGGAACTCCCAAGGTATTTTAAATAGCACCTACATCATTTTTCATTTTCAATAGCTGTGTATGAGGGCTCTAATTTTTGCATTGTAGGCCTGTGTTTAGCATTTTCTATAACTATAGTTACCAATGCTTTAAGTTCTCTTAGTATCTTTGTTTCCCTAAGAACTTCTCCACAAATCAGTCTTAATCTTGATACATTTTCTTCTTTTTTTTTTAATTTATTTTTTTAAGATTTATGTATGCATGCATGTAAGAGCTGGGGTACAGGCCAGAGGTGTGGGGGGTTGCAGTGAGAGGATTCACCAGAGACAGAGTGGGGAACAGAACAGGCAGATTGACTGAAATACACTGCTGAGGGGAGCAGCAGGTGAGACAGGAGAGGTCTGCTGCCCCATGTGAGTTGCTCCCTGCCCGGTGGGGGACCAGGATCGAATTTTTGCTGCAGAGGCTGCGGACTGCTTCATAGTGCTGTGCTTAAACCCTTACGTCATAACGGAGGCCCTTGACACATTTTCTTCTATTATCTAATGCCATTATTGATTCCTGTTAATATGATGGTGTAAAGTGAAGGACAGTAAATGTCTTCTGTCTTTTAGTGGGTCTATATCCTTAGGCTTTGTTTCTTAGCTCCTCTTGTCTCTAGAGGTAAGAGTGGACTGTTAGAGGGGACTGAAGTTGGGTAAATGCCCCATCACCAGGTGAGGTCAGGTTCCAGTAATGTGCTTTCTATTGGAGAGAACCACAGAGAGCGCTCTAAGCATATTTCAGAATGGATACTTCTCTCCCTCTGCCATAGAATTGGTGGGGTTTCCAGACATAAAACCCATGAACCCGTGTGGGATGCCAGGAAATTTTCTTTCACACAAGTGCATTCTTGTCCTCTCATAGCTTCTATTCTAGATGAACTAATGTGGAATGTAATTCACTTCATTTGCTTGTCTCAGCAGACCTCAGAGTAAGAATATGAGTTTGTCCTGCAACCTTAATTTTCTTGTAAGTCTGGAAATGTCATTGATTTTTAATTTTTTTTAATCATATATTTTTTACATCATTCTTCATTTTTGTACAATGCATGTTTTCTCTTCTCAGGTGTAGTCCCATAAAATTCCCACCACCAATTTACCCATATCCCATCACCATAGTCCTTTGTGTTCTTCCCACCCCTGTTTGATCCTACTCCCTCCTCCTCCCCTGAAAACTGTCTGATTTATAGTTGCCTATTGATTTTTAACTAATATAATTACTTTTCTTCCTGATCCTTTATTTTTTCCTCTACATTCCTTCATTTGCAAGGATGTGTGTAACAACTTTCAAGCTTTTTATGTGTTATAGTTGAAATTATGTAAATACTTTGGAGAGCAAATTGGCTATTCCTGGCACATATAAAATAAGCATACTCTTTGCTGCCACATTGTATTTTAAAATTGTCTATTGAAATATCCTCTGTGTTCTCAAAATGTTTAAGACATACAAGGCAGTAGTGTATACAAAAATAAGAATATGGGAAAAAGAATTAACTGATCCTTAGTATAGGAGTGCAAAAATGATTTCTATTTATAATCTGTGGATAAATACAACCAAATGTAAATGAATAAACTTATTTTCAGGTATAAATCAATTGCATCTCAAAATATAATTTTGATAGAAACAAGTTGCAAGTTTTTACCCACAATGTTATTTTGTTACATAGATACCAATTTTTTTACATAGTTACTCTTAAACCGCACACAATAGTAATATCCAATATAATGTATAAGCCACCAAGGCAAGTATGGAACTGTGAATCAAAAAAAAAAAATTCTACAATTTTCCCTCTGGAAAAATGTCTACTTCAGCTCTGTTTGTTTGTTTTTTGAATTATTTATTTATTTATACAAGCACTGGTTACAGTCAGAAGCGAGGGAGGGTGAGAGGATTCACCAGAGCCAGAGTGGGGAGCAGAACAGGCAGACTGATGAAGTACACTGCTAAGGGGAGCAGCGGGTGAGGCAGGAGAGGTCTGTGTGCCATGTGGGACCCTTGCCCAGTGGCTGGGGATGGAACTGGTGCTGCAGAGGCTGCGGGCAGCTTCGCAAACCCAGCACTCACCCGCTGAGCCACCACGGAGGCCCTACTTCAGCTCTATTAGAGTCACCTCAAGAAGTTGGAGTAAGCAGAGCAATGGCTCATTTGCTATGAAGAACCTGTGGCAAGAAACAATGGGAACATCCACATATTCCATGTACCAAAAACCGGTCATGTTTGTGAGTTGCAGGAACAAGATGCATAAAATAGTTCCTGACTATGTGTCTATATCAGTAAGGGCGTTTTTAGGAGAAGAGATTCAAAAAAACCTTTGGTCCTTACATCTCCCCAAACACAGATAGATCTGACTAAATTAACTCTGAAACATCAAGGAATTACTTTGAAGTTATAATCAGTGCTTCTCCTTTATAAGTCTATTAAGTTAATTAAGAATTAAATTAGTTAGAAACCTCCTTTAGTTAACTGAAAGTATCAGAAATTAACCAGATGTCTTCTCTATTTTTTTTGTTAAGAAAAAAATAAAATAATAATAATTATATATTCTTTTTTAAAGATTTATTTATTGATGCATGTAAGAACTGGGGTACAGGCCAGAGGTGCTGGTGGTGAGAGGATTCACCAGAGACAGAGTGGAGAACAGAACAGACAGATCGACTGAAATACACTGCTGAGGGGACCAGTGGGCAAGTCAGGAGAGGTCTGCTGCACCATGTGGGCCACCTCCCTGACCAGGGATCAAACTCGTGCTGCAGTGGCTGGGGGTAGCTTCATAGTTTGCCTCCTAACCCCTTGCACCACCAGGGAGGGCCATGTATATTTATTCCTAATCATGGCAATTACTGATGTCAATTGAGATTAAAAAAATCCAAAATGGGACCAGTCTTTCAAAACAAATTTGATGTTGGTGTCCACAACCTAGTTTGACTTTGAAGAGCATCTTTAAAAGTTTTGTCTTTTACTTAATTTTTAATTTCTTCAAAGGTGTTATTTCAGCCCTTTCAAGAAGTACAGTAATTTCTAGACTGTCTCTGTGATGCAGCACAAGAAGAGATGGTAGTGAGGTTTGGGTTGTAGTTGTAAATATTGCAAAAATTGGAAATCTGAAGCAAAAATTGCAAAATATTTTAAGTGAACTAAGTCAAATTCAGGAAGACAAATATTGCATGGTATCACTTATATGTGGCATCTAAAACAGCTGACTTAGAGGAACAGAGAGTAGAATGGTAGTTACCTACCAGGGCTGGGAGGGTGAGGAAATGGGAGGGTATGTTTTAAAGAGTATAAGCTTTCAGTTATATGATGAAGAAGTTTTAGAGAGCTAATGTACAACATGGGACTATAGTTCATGTACTGTATGCTTGAAATTTGCTGCAAGTCGATCTTGACTATTTTCTCCCCACAGGCAGATAGTGATGTGAGGTAAACAAATTAATTTTAGTGAATCATAGAAAAGGTATTCTTATATCAAAGTATCAAATTGTATCAATGAATTTTATATAATTCTTATTTGTGAATCATAACCCAATAAAACTGGAAAAATAATGAGGGGGGACAAATTTGTGATGGTAGAGGAAAAAAATAACACTGGTCATAAGACTTGGGTATGAATTTATGGGGTCCATAATATTTTCTCTCTAACCTCTTTGCATGCCTCAAAATCTCTGAAATAATAATAATAATAATAATAATAATAATAAACAGTACTATGTAAAGAAATGTCTGATTTACTGATTTATATATTTATTTTTGTGCATTGGACATGCATCAAAAATTTTAAAATCCTTTATGGTTATAGAATTTTAGTAGAACAGAAGAAAAGCAGAAAAGACGGAAGTTGGGCAAGGGGTGAAATTAATAATTGCAAATTGACTAAATTGACCGCCATGTTGTAGAAAGTCTACATTGCAGTCTCTCATATTTTATTTCATGTTTACAGAAATATAGTTGACATAAACTTTTACCCCATCTTTACAAAGATGAAACTGTGACTCCAGAAACAAAGTTACAATATTATCAGATCATGTAGCTACAATTGTTAGGGTAGAAATTAAAACCAACCCAGTATAATCTGTCACCATATCTCATACTCATTATTTACATGTTTTAAAAACTCAATTCACTGTACACATATGGATCCAGCCATTCTTATTTATCTTAGACACAACTTACTGAAGGGAGGACACCACCTAATCTTTTTCTTGGAACATAGATATGGATGAAGATCCTGATGTACAAACCAATTGCTCCTAATCTTTGTAGCTCAGGTTCTGCATAACACCATGGTGCAGGGATGTTTTTCTTCTTGCCCTCACCTGGAATCTCCTTGCCTTTATGAGCTTTTGGCATTAATTGTCTACAGATATGTCAATTGTCTCTCTGGAGGTAAAGGGTCCACCCCTTCACTCCTGTCTCTCTGGAACCATACCCACTGTCTTAATCCTCTGATTTAGCTCAACAACCTGCATTATCTGTCAGCATCTCCATTTAACAGAAAGTTCTCTCAAGGTCATGAACTGCTTCTCTGGTGTGAACCAAATTTTATTTGGCCACATTTTCCCAACTTTGTTACTATTCCCCTTTACTGCACCTGCTACTTATGAAAGGGTAAAAAATGGGTCCACAGAATGCCAATTGTCCCCCAACAAGTAATCCCTTTCAGAAATCTGTTGCCCTCCTCAGTCTTCTCTCATGTCCACCCATCTGCTTCTTCCACATTCCCATCAGCAGTTTTGACTCAAAGGCATGGGATTCCCTTTGAAGACTTTGTTATAGAGCTGTAAATAAAGAACTGAAAATAAACCACAGAAAGATCAATTAATTCTGCCATGAAGGATCAAAGAGGACTTCAAAAAGAAGGAAAATTTCCTTCTGAATTTGGTCTTGAATCATGATTAGTACTTAAAAAAATAAGCAATAATTCAAGCAGAAAGAAAATCCAATTTTTGCTGTCTCAATTGACTGGATGAAAACAGGGATATTTGATATTTTCAAATTTGCTTGGGTTTTTCAAAGCCATTAATTCCTGGCTGCAACAGAGAGTTAGTGAGATTTAGGAGGATGCAGGTGAAGTTTCAGACAGCAAGCCTCCACTGAGTGATTTTTATGGTCCCTCCAGGTAAACTGTGGTTTCTTAATAACAGCCAAGTTAAGTGGAATATGGATATGTTCCAACCCACTGACTCACCCTGTGGAGCTCAGTTGGATCTGATGCAGAAAAGGCACAATACATGATTTTACACAAAGGACTGTCTGCCTACTGATAACATTGTTTTCCTTTTCTCAACTTTGAATCCCTCCAAATTAAATATTAAAATAAAGAGTGGTTAAATGATAAAATATTCTGAAAAGTGTATTCAAAATAACAAATGAATGTTAATGTCAGCCTGATTTGAAAATAAAAAGAGGAGGTATATTGGAAAGAAATTTGACTCTAGATTCCAATAAAACTAGAACTTGAATCCCAATTCTTTTGCTTCACAGGGCTTCTGAGGGAAAACAAGTTAACTGTTTTACCTTCAATTTTCTTACATTTTAAATGAGGATAATGGTAACTCTTTGTTATTTAAGATTTAGGAACTATGTATGGATTGTTTTATAGTGACAACATCAGAATTTTGGCATAAAGAATAAGAAACTTATGGTTTAAGTCAGTTTTATCATCTTAAAAGGCTGAGTAACCTTAAATTTAGTCGCCAATTTGTCTTTTTATGTTTTTCTAATATGTAAAATAGAGATTCTTAGGATTTAAATTTTAATATGTGCTTGAAATGTAAATTTGGTAAGTGTTGTGCAACTATACCAGAACAGGCAGGCTCATTGTTGATTCAGGCAGATGAAAAAAGAATTTTGGAACCTTTGTATCTCTGACATGTCTTTAATGCTGAATCAGGGAACTAGACTCACAGGCAGACCACCAGGCAGGAGGCAGTCAGACAGCAACTGAGCTCCCTAGGCCCCTGGAATCTCACTTCTATTCCCTCTTCCTCAGCCCCGGTGTCTGTATTTACAAATGCGCACACCCAGCTCTGTGCTCCCAGGCTTCTCAGCCCAAGTGTCCCTAATCAGAGGTATGCCTTCCCTGTGCTTACAACTCTAAGCTCCGAGGTGTCCATGTGTGCCCTATGCTCACATTTCCAAGTGTTTTTTTTACCTGTGGGCAATGAAACCTGTAAGGAACATAAGGCCACAGGTGGCAGTCGTGGAGGCTAGCTCATTCAAATGAGCTATATAAATGTTGAGAAATATAACTTATTCCATAAATATTATTATGCTAAGAAGTTTTCTGAAACTTTTAGCTATTTGGTTGCTTTGAGATCACCATTTAGCATTCTACAAATCTCTCAAAGTTACATTAGATGCTTCAGAAAAGCTATTTCTCTAGATTTTAGTTATATATGTTTGTCACTTATTCTAAAACTGAAAAGCAAGCATACATTAAATGGTGCAATTAAAAGACTATATTTTAAGATTTTCTCATTCAATAAGTTTTGTATGAAAACACTTTGCTTTCTTATTCAATCTGAGTTTGCTCTTTATTCAGAAGGTGAAAATAGTTTATATTTCCTTTAGACTATTTTCTTAGCTAACTTAACCTCATTTTTTTTTTATTTTCATGATGAAAGTCTCAATGGATATCAACAATTATTTTATTTTTTATTTATTAAGATTTTTTTAAAATTTTTATACAACAGCTGGGGTACAGGCCAGAGTCGTGGGAGGGTGAGAGGATTCACCAGAGACAGAATGGGGAATAGAACAGGCAGACTGACGAAACACACTGCTGAGGGGAGCAGTGGGTGAAACAAGAGAGGTCTGCCACACCATGTGGGATTCTCCCTGGTCAGCCAGGAATCGAACTGGTGCTGTGGAGGCTGCGGACAGCTTCACAGCACTGTGCTCAACCTGCTGCACCACCGGGGAGGCCTTATTTTTATTTATTTCTTTAAAGATTTATTTATGCATACAAGAACTGGGGTAAGGCCAGAGGTACGGGGGGTGAGAGAATTCACCAGAGACAGAGTGGGGAACAGAACAGGCAGATTAACTGAAATACACTGCCAAGGGGAGCAGTGGGTGAGTCAGGAGAGGTCTGCTGCACCATGTGGGTAGCTCTCTGGCCAGGGATCAAACTTGTGCTGCAGAGGCTGTGGATAGCTTCATAGTCTGCGTCTTAACCTCTTGCGTCACCAGGGAGGCCCTCAACTATTATTTCAAAAATACATTTGAATCCATTTTTTCAAAGTAAATCTTAAAGGGAGGGCCTCCCCTGGTGGCACAGTGGTTGTGCACTGGGCTGTGAAGCTGCCTGCAGCCTCTGCAGTGCTGGTTAGATCCCCAGCCACCGGTGAGGGTCCCACATGGTGCGCAGAACTCTCCTGCCACACCCGTTGCTCCCCTCAGCAGTGTACTTCATCAGTCTGCCTGTTCTGTTCCCCGCTCTGGCTCTGGTGAATTTTCTCACCCTCCCGTGCTTCTGACTGTACCCAGTGCTTATATAAATAAATGAATCTTAAAAAAAAAAAAAATCTCCTGGGGCCTCCTGGGTGACATAATGGATCAAGTCTCAGCACTATGAAGCTATCTACAACCACTGCAGCATGAGTTTGATCCCCAGCCTGGGGGCTGACACACATGGCACAGCAGACCTCTCCTGCCTTAACTGCTGCTCCCCTCAGCAGTGTATTTTAGTCTATCTGCCTGTTCTGTTTCCCACTCTGTCTATGGTGAATCCTGTCCCACACACACCCCCCTCTGGCTTACACCCAAGTTCTTGCGTGCATAAATAAATAAATCTTAAAAAAAATTTGGACTTTTATTTTAAAGATTTATTTATGCATTCAAGAACGGGTATAAGCAGGAGGTGCGAGGATTCAAAGAGAGAGTGGGGAGCAGAACAGGGGTATCTACTGAAATACACTGCTGTGAGGAATAGGGTGCGAGGCAAGAGAGGTCTGCTGTACCTTGTGGGATGCTCTCTGCAGGGGATAGAACTTGTGCTGCAGTGGCTGCAGATAGCTTAACAGTGCTGTCTTTAACCCCTGTGCCACCAGGGAAGCCCATAAATTTTGAAAAGAATTTAAGGCAGGTGGACACCTGGAGTAGGATGTGGGCATGCATAGGTGGGTACACCTGGGCTGAGACTGGCTAATAAGAGCAGGAGCAGAACCACCAGAAGGAGAACAGGAGAGGAGAGCAACAGGATGAGAGCAGAACCAGAAAGAGAACCAGCAGAGAAGCAGAGGCCAGGAGAGAATGCCTGAGAGCCCAGAAAGAGTGAAGACTTGCTGGGGGCTAGGAGGCCTGACAGCCTCCAGCCCTCCCCGCCCCTGCCCTTCTGCCTGCCATGTATGTGGTAAACTCAATAAAAGCCAAAAAAAAAAAAAAATGAATTTAAGGCAGGGTCTCCCTGGTGGCACAGGGTGTTAAGCTCAGCGCTGTGAAGCTGTCCACAGCCTCTGCAGCGAGAGTTCAATCCCCAGCTGGCCAGGGAGCTACCTACATGGTGCAGCAGGCCTCTCCTGACTTGCCTGCTGCTCCCCTCAGCAGTGTATTTCAGTCTATCTGCCTGCTCTGTTCCCCACTCTGTCTCTGGTGAATCCTCTTACCTCCCACACCTCTGGCTTGTCCCCCAGTTCTTGTATGCATAAATAAATAAATAATAAATAAATAGAATTTAAGGAAATGATCTTCTTGGATGATAGTGGGTAAGTGGTAAAATTTATTTTTAAATTATAATATTCATGTTCTTACTATTCTTGGTAGATTAGAAATGATTATGGAATTGAATCAGAGAGTAAGATTAGCTGAGCACATTAAAGAAATCCAAAAACGTCTACTAGAATTGATGAAGATGGTGTGCATGTGGATATGAGACGATGCAAATACAGTAACTAAGAATTTTTTCAGGGCCTCCCCGGTGGCACAGTGGTTGAGCACTGGGCTGCGAAGCTGCCCGCAGCCTCTGCAGCGCCGGTTCGATCCCCGGCTGCTGGCGAAGGTCCCACATGGGGTGCAGACCTCACCTGCCATGCCTGCTGTTCCCCTCAGCAGTGTATTTCGTCAGTCTGTCTGTTCTGCTCCCCACTCTGGCTCTGGTGAATTCTCTCTTACCCTCCGCACTTCTGACTGTACCCAGTGCTTGTATAAATAAAAATAAATACATTAAAAAAAATAATTTTTTCATGTACTGAAAAACGAAGCAATCTGATCATCGGTGAGGATGATGTAGTGCAAGACCAATATAGGATGCACATGAAATATTAAGCAGATACTAGAAAAAAAAGTGAAATTGGATTTGGTGAAACCACAAAATAACCCCTATACAAATTAACTGAGAGACCACCAGCTGCTTGCTGAGAAGGAACTATTGATACAATAGCATTTCCAAAATAACCTTCTTAGAAAAGAACTTCTGTTACTTTATATGCTGCATGAAAAATGTGAGTTTTCAAACTGAAAAATTCTTCATAAAATATTTAAACCTTACAGTCAGTCTCTAAGTATCAAATATACTAAATATCTACTAGACTAGATTAAACTATTAGATACACTTTAAACTTCATTAATGCAACATTTCTCAAATGTGCTTGGTCACTAATACTTTTATTATAGAGTCAACTTGCATTAATATAACATGACACTGATGTTCTGTAAGACATTATGAAAAGCAGACTGCAGTAGAGAAGGGTAAGATATTCAGTGTATTCTTTCTGAGGGCACTGATAAGTTGTAAATATAACCTCTTTGTTGAACTGACCATCAGAACTTGCTCTGGATGATGGCAGGTGGATAAAGTGAAGTAGCAAGACATAGTTTGTCAAATGTTCAATTGAAGATAATTGAATTAAGGGGTCATTTATACAAATATTCTCAAGGTTAAAATAACAGATCAACAGATGATTAGGGAACATCCCAGGGATAAGAATGAAGAGGAAACATTTATAAGAATGAAAGATACAATACTGAAACCTGGTACAGAGAGCAGCAATGGGATTAGAGTTGCCACTGACAAATCAGGCCCTGATTGGAAGTGACTGAGTGGAAATAAATGAATATATAACCCAATAGCTTTCTCCTCCTCCCCTCTGATATCCTGCCAGTGCCTCCATTAGATGAACCAGTTGGAAGACAGAGGTGAAAAGAGTCCACATGAACTCTAAGTAGAATTTATCACAAGCTTCCACCTCTTTCACACCACAGTCCCTATCTCACACCATTCATACCCTCACTTCCATCCTTATACTGTTTAATTTCAAGATGATGGCAGCACAAAGTGTAAGGAATCAGATTTCAGCCACACACTGGAGATGTCAGTGCACATAGCTGTGAGGTGAAAGATACATAAACTTCACTGCATTGAGTTCCTGAGGCCTTTTAGTTTTACACCTTTTAATGTTAATTGCTTTGGTTAATAAAGAAGCTAATAGTGTATCCTTGGTGAACAGTCTTTGTAATTACCATATATATGTATTTCTGAATCAGATATGCAATAATATGCATTCCTTTAGTAACATGTATCTATTCATACTGCAATACCTCTTTGGTCATCTTTATAATGCCTGCAGGAGTTGTGAGCAAATCATATATGTACATCAAAATTGGTCCAAAGTGCATCAGAAAACCAACTTTAACACTATAGTAAGTGCTTCCCAAGACAGATACATTTCTGATGTGAAATATGCTGCAAGTGCAGTTAAAAATAAAACTGCACATTTCATTACAACAATCTGCTTAGATGGCATACTACATTATATTTTGTGTAACAAATTATAGCAAATTGAAAGACATAACAGTCCAGTAGATATGACCTGCCACAATTTCAGACTCTTCAAATTTCACAATATCCTAATGTCATTTATGAATAAAATATTGCACATGGGATCACATGTAAAAAAGATAATTACCAAAATATCCCTAACCACAACTACCTGCTATTATTCAGCCCTTGAGTTATATAATGATTAATATTGCCTACTAAGTGGAAACCCTAAGGATTAAAACACTAAAATGACTTGCCCATTAACAAACTAAACAATAAATTACATCTTTATTCTGAGACCTGATAGACTTTCCTGTACAGAGGAAATGCTGTCCACTGCCATTACAACATTGATAAATGATTTGTATCTTGTTCACACTGGCTTTCCTAGTGCAGTGTTTACCTGCATGGTAGTTCTTGTTTGATTTTTATTGTGTATTCAGAGCGATTCCTCTCTGAGTGTTGTTCAATGAAATATTTATAACATTGCCGACCATTAAATAAACAAGCAATCCCATTTTGCCCTCAGCACATCTTTTAGCTCTGTAAAGTTCATTTGTTTGATGACCTCATAGAAGCCAGGTAGGGGTGGCTGTGACAATGCTTTTCTGTGCTTTCATTGTTTGTTTAAGTCTTGTATATATTCCTTATGTTATATACATATATTTCTTAAAGCTAAATAGGAGAACAGAAAGTAACGTTCAAATACTCCAACTGAATAATGTCACATTTTGCCAAGTTTGATTTAGATTATCTTTAAGAAGTCAAATCATAGATGCATTTGAAATTTTATTCAAAACAAAACATCATTTTTATTCTGGAGGAAATCACAAAGACAAAATTTTTAACTACATATTTATACCTCTTACTACAATATGTATTACTAAAAGTGTGGTTTTAAAATTGTATGCACAATAACATATGATACAAATCCTTCTGTGTTTTTAAAATCCAGGTTATTTGAGTCTCTGTGCATGATAATGTATAGTGATCTAATTTGTTCAATTTAGGTACTACCAACAATTCCATAATATGGAAACTTAGGTGAAATTCCTATGGATTTTGGCTTGTGTTTATGGATGAATACTGTGGCTATTTATTGGCAATGGGAAATCTGAAGGTGAAAAGGGAGCATATTTGGAATTAGGAGGTTATTTGAATATATGTTATATCCTTATTAGATACACAATGGAGACTAGAGAAGGCAGCTGGTATGGCAGTCTGGTTTTTGGGAAGAGATGCAGGAATGGAATCATAAAAAGGAGAACAGCAGAAACAGGAATTAAAGCATGAGAAATGTCCAATTTTTAAAAAACATATAAAGTTATGTGGTTTAAATCCTATATCTTTACATAGATTCATTTTTAGGAAAATGGATTATATATGAATTATTTTAAATGAATGTGTGTTGAACGTGGCAAATAAGAATAGAAAAAAAAGAAGATATATATCCTTCAGTAATCTTCATGACTACCACCTATGACAACTCCTCTTGAGCCCGCAGAAGTGACAAAGACTACAGTACATATAAACTTTGACCTGACTTCAAAAGAGGCTAAAATACTTAAATTGAGAACCAAAGTAATCGGGTCTCCCTGATGATCTAGGGTTTGAGTCTCAGCAATATCACCTGTACGGCCAGGGTTCTATCCCTGGTCAGGGAGCTAACCTATATGGTGCAGTGGACCTCTCCTGTCTCTCCTGCTGCTTCCCTTAGCAGTGTGTTTCAGTCAGTCTGCCTGCTCTGTTCCCCACTCTGGTGGATTCTTTAACCATCCTATACCTCTAGCCTGCACCCCAGTTCTTCCATGCAAAATAAATAGATAAAATATTTAAAGATAAATATATAAATAAAAGTTGAATTCTATCCTTCACCAATTGTTCCCTTAAAAAAAAAAAAAAACCTACATAGGCCTATCCACAGCCACTGTAGCACAAGTTCAATCCCTGGCCAGGGAGGTGACCCATATGGCACAGCAGACCTCTCCGGGCTTGCCCACTGCTCCTCTCAGCAGTGTATATCAGTCAATCTGCCTGTTCTGCTCCCCGCTCTGTCTCTGGTGAATAGTCTCACCCCCCACCATGCCTCTGGCCTGTACCCCAGTTCTTATATGCATAAATATATAAATTTTTTTTAAAAAAAGAAACACAATAATCTCTACAACATATAATCTCAACTCTGATATTATCCAAAAATAAAAGTACTTCATTAAAGATGGAAAAACACAAAATAGTTAACTGAAAAAACTTAATACTTCAAAGAAAGGATATTCCTGGGAATCCAAGTATCAGTTTCATAAGCAATGATGTCAGTCATTTGGAAAAGTATATGTCATGATTTTACCAAGAAAATCTTAGTGAGTGGTTTGACTTAAAAAAGGTGAGAAGTTCCCAATTGTAGGCTTCCTTGCTGATGTAATGGTTGGAATTTTCACTGACTGAGAAAGACCATGTCTGGATTAAGGAATCATTAAAAGATGTTTCAATCCTAAATTCAAGTTATTGTTCCAAATTTGGCAAAATGATCTTAATAAGGACTTGATTAGGGCTGGAAGAATCACTCCCGAGGGCTGGTTCTCAACTAGGGAGATTTTGTTCACTCCCCTGTCCCTACAATTCCCAGGATATGTGACAACTTCTGGGGAAGATTTGGATCATCAGAAACAATGGGATCACTACTGGCATCTAGTAGGTAGAGACCAGACATGTTGTTAAATATCAGAAAATGGGCAGGATAACCTACATAGCAAATAATTACCTTGTCCAAGATGCCATGTTGTGGTTGAGACAATCTCTTCTACAAAAGTTGTCCCACATAGATATTAGAATTACATTGCTTTCCTCCAAAAAATATCAAATGGAAAATCAGTACCAATATCTCTTACAAAAAAGCAGTAGCTGAAGAAAACAATTAAAAAATAAAATTGACCACATATTTGTACTATCAGAAAGAGGAAGAGGATGCTACACTTCTTTAGAAGACAAAGGAAGAAATGACAAATGGTAAAATCAGCTTAAGAAGATGTTCTTAGGGAAAACAAAACAGCAAAATACACAATCACCAAATGAGTTTCATAATGGTGTCCATATTGGACATTGAAGAAATTCTAGTCAGTCTATTAAATAGATGCTCTGGAACTTGCCAGGGAAAGCTTGAAATAAAACAAGCATAAACACATATATACAAATACACACATGTACAGGTATGTGTATATTATATGTGCATTTATAGTATTTATAAATTTCCTGGAAGCAAGCAGTGAATAGAGAAGAAACCTAATTTTTTTATTTAATTATATTTATTTATTTTCTCTTATAATGTTTGCTTTATTTTCTCAGGTGTAGTTCCCATAGAGTTTCTACCACCAGTTCACCCGTGCACCATCACCATAGTCCTTTGTGCTCTTCCCATCCTCATTTGATCCCTTTCCCTCCCATTCCCCTACAGAATGTCTTTGTTTATAGTTGTCTGTGTATTTTTTTTTGTTGTGGTTGTTGTTATTGTTCCTTTATCCCCTATATTCTTCCTATAAGTGAAACCATCTGATGTTTTTCTTTTTTCCTTCTTACTTATTTCACTGAGCATAATCCTTTCAAGCTCCGTCCATGTTGCTGCAAATGGCAATACTGTATCTTTTCTTGATTGCTGAATAGTATTCGCATCTTCTTAATCCAGACATCTACTTTTTGGGCATTTGGGTTGATTCCAAGTCTTACCCATTATAAATAGTGCTGCAATAAATATAGGGGTGCAGGTATCCTTTTGAATCAATGTTTTTGTGTCTTTTGGGTACATCCCTAGGAGTGGAATTGCTGCGTCATGTGGTAGTTCCATTTTTAGTAGACTGATGACCCTCCACAGAGCTCTCCATAGTGGTTGGACCAGTTTGAACTCCCACCAGCAGTGTAGGGGAGTTCATGTTTCACCACATCCTCACCAACATTTGTAGAAGTTAGTATTTTTAATATGTGCCATTACTGGTGTAACATGATATCTCATTGTGGTTTCAATTTGCATTTCCTGATTATGAAGAATGTTAAACATTTTTTCATATACCTGTTGGCAATTTGCATTTCCTCTTTGGGGAAGTGTCTTTTAAGTTCTCCTGCCCATTTTTTGACTGAATTGTTTACTTTGTTTTGTTGAGTCATGTGAGTTCTTTGCATATCTTTGTGATCAGTCCCTTATATGTTGTATGGAGTGCAAAAACTTTCTCCGTGGGGTATCTCTTTGTTTTTTTTAATGTCTTTTTTGCTGTACAGAAACTCTTTAATTTGATGTAGTCCCAACTATTTATCTTTTCCTTCACTTTCTTTGTTTTAGGTAATGTGTCCTTAAAGATGTCTGAGATGTATGTCATGTAGTAGATATCTAAAGTTTAAAGACATCATAGGAAGAAAATCTTGAAGAGAAAGTTCTTGAATTTTTAGAGCAAAAGAGATGAGACATGACCAGTGAAATTAATTATTCTTTTTAGGAAAGTGCTTTCAAATTTTATAACCATTCAGAAAGCAAATCAAAAGAGCTACTCTACAAAGGAAAACTATTTGGGCTTCTTCAATAAAATATTTAGTCCAGTGGGACAATTCAAGGATAACAAATATACCTACTCCATGTGGTGGTTATGATAACTAATGACAAAATATGATGCTAGTGTCTGCCCAGTGATAAGGGTAGTGTGGTATTGCAAGGAATTTTGATATTTTAGTTAGAAAATTATTGAGGCTCTAAGGACTTCAGACTTTTGAGTCAATGAGGTATCATTGAATGTGATTCATAGAATGACAGGATTACTTCATATCTTTGAATAATTATTCTGGCAGTAGAATTAAAAAGGAAGAATCTGGGCTTAAAAAAGACTAACTGGGAGGATTTTGATAAAAGTGAGAAAACTTTATAAAGTATTTAACTAAGACAGCACAGTGAAAATGAGATACATGTGAGATATTTCAGAAGTGTAACCCATAGATATATTCATTCAAGGTACAGGAGTGGCAATAGGAAAAAAAAATCTGTCTTACATTCTGGAGACTATAATGTGTGCTAATGAAAAAATAAATACAAATGTCCATCTACAAAAATAAAATTATGTCTTCAACTAGAGCACAGTGAAATCATCTTTATTTTTGTTAATAGTTATGAATTTAATTTCCCACAATTAATATTCAGTGTATTCACTTCTAAATTAGATTCTGAAAAAGAAAGAAAATAATTGTGCAATGATAGTTGAGGAAGAATATATATGGAAGCATTTTATATGCACACAGACTTTGGGATAGAGAGAATTATAGTTCAGTGTTCACTATTGTGTACAATGACTTTTAATTTACTTTTTTAATTGAGGTGACATAGGATTACAAGAATATATATGATGTAAAGGTATAGGATCACCTTTCATGTATGTTTCTACATTATACCCAAAACTCAGGCACTTTTAAGTGTGAGAAGTTTACCTGGATATATAATTTAATCTGCACACAGGGACAAAGACAGAGTGACTAGGAATTATGGTGCTTCCAAAATTGTTATTGTCATGCCAAATTCTAAAAAGGTCCATTTGCCATTGGTAGTGCACACTTAAAAAAAAAAAGTCCTTCCCCCTAATGTATATTTATTTATTGATCTAGTAGTTTGTTTATTCTTCTATGGTGGTAACATCAGTTTAAAACATTGTATAAGATTTAGGAGTATAGGGTCACCCCCTTCAGGTCTTATTACCACACCACACCCAGCAGCATGGCACAGAAAGTACTCCACTATAGTCCATTGTGCCCCCTCTGCATTTGTTCTCCCCCTTTCACTGGCCCTCTTGTAGTCACAAATATATTGACAGATTTCTGGGATTTGTAATTGGTTGGTCTTAATCAGGCTACTTACTTTTTTTCCTCTCTATCCCACATGTTTACATATATGGCATATGTCTTTTTCTGTCTGGCACATTTAGTTTAGCATAGCCCCCTCTAGTTCCATGTATTTTGTTGCAAAATACATATTTTTTACAGGTTAGCAGTACCCCATTGTGTGTGTTTGTGTGTGTGTGTATGTGTGCGTGTACCACATATTTCTAATCCACACTTTTCTCTTAGGCACTCAAGTTGATTCCATAGATGACTATTATGTACAGTGCCTCATTGAACAGAAGAGTGCACATTTCACAACATACCAGTGTTTTTGCATGTTGCAGGTACATATCTATGAGGGGAATTACTGGACCATATGCTGGACTATCCATTTTTTAATATTTTGAGAAAAGACCATCTTATTTCCCATGAGTGAACCAGTCTACATTTGAACAAGGGTTCATTTTTCTCCACATGCTCACTGACACTTGCTTGTTTTGGTCTTTTTAATATGGGCTATTCTTGTAGATGTGAGATGGTATCACCTTGTGGTTTTAATTTGTACTTCCCAGATGATAATTGATGATGTGCACTTTTCTTGAGACTGTTGGCTGTTTGTATGTCTTTAGAAAGTGTCTATCTAGCTCTCATGTCCTTCTATTTTTTTTTTGATTTGGTTATTTGTTTTCTTTTTGTTGAGATGTATAACTGTTTTTGTAAATATTGAATATCAGTCCTTTTTCAGATATAAGATATGGTATGCAAATATTTTCTCCCATTCTGTAGGATGTCTTCTTATTTTAGTAATATTTTCTTTAACTGTGCAGATGGTTTTTAGTTTGCTATAGACTCAGTGATTTAATATTCTCTTGTATTTCTTGTGTTGGAGAGGACACCATAAAGATATCACTAAAGCCTGTGTAGCAGAGTGTTTTGTCTATGCTTTCTTGTATATTCTATGGTTTCAGGAGTTATATACAAGTCTTTAATGAATTTTCAGTAAATTCATGTGTCTGTTGTGAAATGGTGGTCTAGCATCAAACCTTAGAAAGTGGCTGTGCATTTTCCCTGGCAAAATTTCTGGAAGAGTGTTTCTGCTTTACACTTTATACGCTTGGATCATTTGTTGTACATGAACTGCACATATAGGTGTGGACTTCTGGGCTCTCAATTCTTTTTTTTTTTTGTTGTTGTTTTTTCTTTTGTTTTGTTTTTCTTTTTAAGGTTTATTTTATTTATACAAGAACTGGGGTACAGGCCAGATGTGCGGGAGGGTAAGAGGATTCATCAGAGACAGAGTAGGAAACAGAACAGGCAGAATGACTGAAATACACTGCTGAGGGGAGCAAAGAGCAAGACAGGAGAGGTCTGCCACGCCACATAGATTGTTCCATGGCTTACAGGGATGGAACCGGCACTGCAGAGGCTGTAGACAGCTTCACAGTGCTGTGCTCATCCACCTGCACCACCAAGGAGTCCTACCATACTGTTTTTATTATTATATCTTTGTGGTATAATTTGAAGTATAGGAATATGATACCACCACTTTTCTTTTTTGTCATGATTGTTTTGGTTATTAAAGATCTTGTGGTTCCATATGAATTTCAGTAGTGTTTGTAATGGTTCTTGAAATTGCCTTTGATGAAACTGTCATTATTGGGGTTGCATTGAAACTGTATATTGCTTTGGGTAGGGTGGCCATTTTGACAATGTTGATTTTTCCAAATCCATGTGCAGGGAATATTTATTTTTACATTTATTTTTGTCTTAACAATATCTTTTTGGTTTCCATTGTATAGGCTCTTCCTTTTTTGTTAAATTTACTCCTAGTTATTAATTAAATTATATTTTGTGTGGCAGTACCTAGATTTGGTTTCTTAATTTCTTTCTCTCCAATTTTTTTTTTCACATATAGAGACAAAACTGATTTTGGCATATTGATATTTTAACCTGCTACTTTGTTAACTGATTTATTGTTTCAATTAGCTTGTCAGTGTAATCTTCAGGTTATTCTGCAAATGGCATGTAGTAGCAGGAAGGGCACAAGGCAGGTTCTCTAATCCGAGCAGACCAGGTAAAAGGAGGAGTCCTGGAGACCTTGGTGGCTTTCTCAGGCTTTTATTGAGCCTTTACATGTAGTGCAACAACAAGGTACATAACAAGCAGAGGTGCCAGGGGGCCAGGAGGCCAGTAGGCCTCCAGGCCCTGGGCAAGTCTTCACTCTGGGCTTCTCTGGCCTTCTTTCTCCCCTTCTCTTTCCTGCCTCTCTCTTGTCTCTGCTTCTCCTGGTGAATATCTCAATACTGCAGTCCTTGCCCAAAGAATTAAACAACATAACTTATAACAATGTAACAACTGCAGGTGCCCTATCAGGCAGGGCAATCCTGATGATTTTGGGAGGGCAGAAAAGCCTGAAAATCATTTACCCTATATGGTGATAGTTTTACTTTTTTTCCTTTTATATTCTACCCTTACCAAATTTCTCTAGCTAGTAGTTCTAATACTTTGTTGAATAATAGTGGTGAAAGTGGATGTCCTCATATTTTACCAGATCATAGGGTAAATATTTCAATTTTTCACCATTGAGAATAATGTCAGTGTGGGCTTGTCACATATGGCCTTTATTTTGTTGAGGTATGTTACATCTACTCGGAGTTTTCTAAGAGATGTTCTCATAAATGTTTTTGAATCTTATCAGTGGTTTTCCCTGTATCTATTGAATGCCGATATTTGTTGATGTGATGGATTACATTATTTTATTTTCATATATTGAAACATTCCTGTGTTCCTGGAATAAATCCAACTTGGTTATGGTATATGGTCCTTTGAATACATTGTTGATCTATTTGTTAAGATTTTTTGTTTTTTTTTTTGGAGGACTCTTACATCTGCATTGATCAGTGAAGTCGGTCTGTAGTTATTTTGTTTGGTTTTTGTTTTATATGTGATTTCTTTGTCTGATTTTGGTATCAATGTAAAATGTTTCCTTATAAAATGTGTTTGGAAGTATTCCCTCTTTCTCAATTTTTTGAAGAGCTTGAGGACATTATCTATTAATTAATCTTTGAATGTTTGGTAGAACTCCCTAGTGAAACCATCTGTTCCAGGACTTTTGTTTTTTGGAAAACGTGACTACTGCTTCAGCTTCCTTACTTGTAATTGATCTGTTCAAGTGTTCTATTTCTTCCTGATTCAGTCTCAGATAATTGTTTATTTTGAAGAATATGTCCATTTTCTTCCAGATTATTCAATTTACATACAAATATTCACAATGATCTCTTTTGATCCTCTGAATTTCTGAGGTGGTGTAACTTCTCCTCTTTCATTTCAATTTATTTGAATTCATCCCTAATTAAATTTGTGAAAATGCCTAGACATTTGTCTATTTTATTGATTTATGCAAAGAACCAGCTTTTGCTTTCATTAAATATTTTGAATTATCTTTTTAATTTGTATTTTTCTTATTTCTCCTCTAATTTTTATTTCTTTCCTTCTGCTTTTGGTTCCATTTGTTCATCACTTTGCAATTTCTTGTGAAAGATAGAATTATGTGAGTGCTTTCTTGTTTTTTGATGTTCATCTATATTCATATATACTTCTCTCTTAGTAGTGCTTTTGCCATGTTCCACAATTTCTGGGAGTTTTATCCTTATTTTCATTGATCTTAGTGATTTTTTTTTTAATTTCTTCGTTGATCTCATTAACCCAGTAGTCATTTAGTAGTGTGTTTTTTTCTCTCTACATATTAGTGTTTTTCTCCTGTTTTCTTTTTGCAATTGTATTGATTTGTAGATTGATACCATTGTAGTCAGAGAATACTTGTTATGATTTCAAACTGCATAAAATTATTGATACGTGTTTTGTGATCCTATACGTGATATATTCTGAAGAATGTTTTATGTGCACTTGAGAAGAGTGTGTATCCAGCTTTTGGATGTGAAATAGTGCTATAGCAGGTCTATAGCATGTGAAGTCACTGTGTATGGGTTTTCATCTGTGCACACAATTGCAAGACCATTTATGTCCAGGGAACAACAATGGGGTTTATTTAACAAACAAGGAAAACATGGACTTCCTGGGGCAGAGTGACTAGCTAATCTCACCTTAGGTAATATCCACAGTGTCCTTAATTCCCATGCAAAATGTTGTTCATCCAATTGTCCCATTAGTGAATGCCTACATATCATGGTATATTGGCAAACAGGATCCAACTCAGTGGCAGCTGGAGATACCTACATGAGGGACTTCTGAGATAACACTGTAGCAACCCTCATCAATGGTCAAAAGGCCAGGCTGGACAGCACAGGATGCTAAACAGGACAGAAAAGGAGGCAAAACCACAGGGAGGCCATGACATAAGATCATAAGTGGTGAACAGCTCTCAAAAGTGACCAAGTCATGGAATGCTGGGCACCTGTCAACAGTTCTGGCTGTTCACCAGAAGGCAATGTCAAAGACACTAGAATTAAAAGCTCTTTGTGTGTTGCAGGCCTACACCAACAACAAACATCTTTATGAAACACCAGACTGTGGCCCATAGTGCAGCTTTCAGGTGAAGTCAAAGTTAGGGCTGGGGCAAAGGACAGCCAGGTCTCTGCAAAGGTCTTCAGCTTCTCCTCCTGAGATGTCAGCTGCTGGGTGCCTCTTTCTTCAAATGTGAGAAACAGAATCCCTTTAGTTGGTTTCTTCCCTGCCTTATAACATTTTTTTTCAAGTTCCCCATTCATTAAGCCTGATTAGACCATTTGCATTCCCAAGTGACCATTTTTACCATTTAGCACCAATGCATTTATTCTTCATTTTCTATCTGAATATTTAGCTAATAACCAGAACTTGAACTTGACTGGTTCATTTAGCCCACAACTCATTGGTCCATTCTGTTTGATACCAAATATAAAGAGGAAAACTTTGTGCCTGCACATACCCAAACTTCCCTGATCTCAGGGCAGGTTCATGGATGGCAGACTCTGAGGAGTCACAACCAGAACTGTCTTCAGTGGGACTGGAGGCACTCTGCACCTGGCACCCCTTTAACAGGGCTGGATGTAACAACATAAAGGGGGTGGGGGGGCCTGCAGCAGCACTAGGTCATGGGTCCCAGCTGCTACAGGGGTCTCCACTGGGAGCCTCCATGTTGACCCAGGCTCTCTAGTGCCTCCAACTCCAGGTAGTTGTAGCACCAGAGCTGGCCCACTAGGACCCCACACTCTTTCCTGAAGCCATGAACCAAGGGCTGCTAGGCTTTCTGTGGCCTCCTATGCTGTCATTTGATCCATCACAGGGCACCTTGCAGCCCCAAGGGGGCTGCATGGCATGTGGTTGCATGGAAGGTCTGGCTTCCACTGGTAGCCTGAGCCCCAATGGTCTGCTGGTGGTATTTGGTAAAATGTCGGCCACTCGCTGCTACTTGTATTGCTGGTTGCACTGCCTACAGACCACTTCTGGAGCCAGGTTCCAGAGCCCCAAGAGGGAGCTCTGGTGCTGGAACCTGGCTAGTACCAGGGTAGCCATCAAGCCTGGCACACTGAAGTGGTCCCCCATGTAGCCATTCTGCAGCTTCTTGCTCCAGGGAGACATGTGCTTCCCAGAGTAAACCCTCTAGGCAGCCAGAAGGGATCTCCCACTCCCACCAGAGCCTCAACCTAAGCTAGGCTTTTATTAGGAAGGGGCTGTGCAGAGGCAATAACTCCCTTGGCTTTCATGAAATCGACCCCATGGCCACTTTTAGAGCAGTATGATTGGCTTCTGGAAAAGCAGGGTGGGTGGGAAACTGCTGTTGCCAGAAACTCCTACCACTTAGGCAGCAGTGGAAAAGAACTGGTCTTGCCTTTTGCTTGTGTTGCAGGGTACCAATTTCAGATGCAGTGCCCTATAAATGCCTGTTAAGCTCATGTAGTCTAATTATTTCTTTAAGGCTAATGCTTCCTCTCTTTTTCTGTGGTTGCTTAATCTGTCCATGGGTGAAATTTTGGTGTTGAAATCCCCAGCACTAGAGTATTGTTACGAATGTCTGTTTTTAGATTTGATAATAGTTGCTTCATATATTTGATGCTCCTTCATTTGGTGAATATATAATTATAAGTTTTATAGCCCTCATGTGTTGTTCCCCTAGCCACTATATATATATATATATATATATATATATATATATATAATGTCCATTCTTGTCTCATGTTACCTTATTTAGCTGGAAATCTATTTTATATAATCTAATTATGGATTGCTCTGCCTTTCTTTGTTTCTCTATTGCATGTAGGGTTTTTTTCCAGTCATTTACTTGGAGTCTATGTTTATGTTGGAGCTCAGGTGCATTTCCTGTATACAGCAGAATGCTGGGCTTTTCTTTCTGATACAACTATTCATATTATGGCTTTTGATTGGTGAACTCAATACATTTTCATTTACGATGATTATTGACATATGAAGGTCTGATACTGTCATTTTGTCCCTAATTTTCTGGTTTATCTATTTAATTGGTCAATTCTTTTTTCTTTTATTTTTTTTGGTGGATATTCATATAAATTTAGATACAAGAATTCCTTTCAACATTTCTTTTTTTTTAAGATTTATTTTATTTATGCATACAAGGACTGGGATACAGGCCAGACGTGTGGGGGGTGGAGAGGATTCACCAGATAGAGTGGGGAGCAGAACAGGCAGATCTACTGAAATACAGTGCTGAGGAGAGCAGCAAGTGAGTCAGTAGAGGTCTGCTGTGCTATGTGGGTTGTTCTCTGGCTGGCTGGGGATCGAACTAATGATGCAGAGGCTACCAATTGCTTAATAGTGCTGTCTTTAATCCCTGTGCTACCATAGATGCCCCCACCTTTCAATACTTCTTGTAGGGGAGGTCTAATATTTGCAAACTGCTTCAGCTTCTTTTTGTCTGAGAAGGCCTTTATTTCTTCATATCTAAAGGAGAATTTTGCAGGTTAAAACAATCTTTGTTGGCTGTTAATATCTTTATGAACTTTGAATATTACTTTCCATTATTTCCTTGCCTTTAGTGTTTCCTCAGAGAAGTCATATGTAAGCCTGATCTGGGTATCTTTATGTTATCTGTTTTATCCTCCTTGCCAGCATCAATATTCTGCCATTATCTTAAGCTCTTGGAAGTTTCACTACTACATGTCTTCATGTAGGTATCATTGCATTTGTTACTCATTTGTACTTTTAGTTCCATGGACTATCATTACTAGTACATGTTTCATGTTTTGAAATTTTCCTCTAATTCCTTTGAATAAGTTTTGTGTTTCCTTCTCTCCATACTCTTCCCCTTCCAGAAGATTTGTTATTCTTATTTTGACTTTCCTTATGGAGTCAGATAACTTTCTAAGAGTTTTTATTTTTGTTTTTTCCCATCCTCTGTCTCTTCTTCCAAAAATATTTTGTGTGCATTGTCATCTTCAAAGACACCGAGTTAATCTTCCATTTTGTCTATTTTACTTCCATCGTTTTCTTCTGATTTTTCTCCTCTATCTTTTTTCATTTTGCATTCTGTTATTTTCTTATTTAAAGCTTCTTTTTTTTTTTCATTAACTTAATTGTCCAGGACATTCATTTGTTTTTGTTTTTGTTTTTGTTTTCTGAGATTTCCTGTATATCTTTGATAAGCTTTTTTTGTGTTTTCTTCCATTATATTGAATTTCTTTATCATGGCAATTTTGAATTCTGTATCTGTATTCTATTTTGGCAGATTTGGCAGTTGAATTCTGGAAATTTTTTTTCTCACTCTTTGGTGAAATATTCCTCTGAGCACTAAACATACCATGTGTTATATTTCTCTGTCTTACTATTTTTAGCTTCCTAAGAGGCTACTCATTCAAGTGTTCTAAGGGTAGAGAACTACTTTTCCAGCACCAAATCCAAATAGAAAGTAAGATATATCTTGTTATCTTAGAAATACTTAAAAAAAAGGTTCATATATTTATGCATTCAAGAACTGGTGTGCAGGCCAGCGATGTGGAGGGTGAGAAGATTCACCAGAGACAGCATGGGGAACAGAGCAGAAAGATTGACTGAAATACACTGCTGAAGGGAGCAGCAAGTGAGACAGGAGATGTCTGCTGGGCCATGTGTGTCACCTCCCTGGCCAGGGCTCAAACTCATGCTGCAGTGGCTGTGGCTAGCTTCACAGTGCTGAGGCTTAACCCCTTGTGCTACCAGGGAGGCCCAGGAAATGCTTTGTTGAGACAAAGAACAAGATGCTGATGATGATGTTGGAAAAAATTATGATGGTGCATTAGTGGCGCTAGTAACAAAAACTAATTGAATGTCTGTACATAAATGTAACTATTCTCAGCCCCTCATTTAGCCTGGAAAAAAAAAAAAGGAATGTTGAAATGTCATCAAAAAATTTCTTTTCATAAAAATTATGTAAATATAGTTGACTCCACTCCATTAATGAAATAAAGGTTGTTTTTATTCAAATAATATTTCTTCAACAGTCCCCCTCCCCCAAGTATTCCAAACAGTGAAAATTGAAACCGAATGTTAAAATATATATATATATATATATATATATATATATATATATATGGCATTGATTGCTTTCTAAAAATTTCCCAGTCTGAGATCAAAACTTGGTAAATTTGTGGCTACATCATAGCACACATGTAGCATTTATTTTACTACTTGAATGACTAGTTTTACTACTTGAATGACTCCCAGAATGACTCCCAGTATTATAGACCAAATTGATTTTTCTCAGAATTAATGCTATTTATTTGTTTATTAGTTCAATAGTCATATTCACTAGATCTAGAGGTTTCAAGAGAACTTTTTTGGGGGCCCCCATGTGAACATTTTATTTTATTTTAATTTTCTAAAGATTTATTTATTTATGCACACAAGTACTGGGATACAGGTCAGGGGTGCATGTTGGGGGAGGGCAAAAGGATTCACCAGAGACTTTGCATCCCTGAGTCTAATGAGTGGGTCACCTTATTGGAAAGATTGGTACCATAGGTAGGGTCTAGGGTATGGTTTCTTTTTTTTCTTTTTCTTTCTTAAAGATTTATTTATTTATTTGTTTGTTTGTTTGTTTATACAAGCACTGGGTACAGTCAGAAGTGAGGGAGGGTGAAAGAATTCACCAGAGCCAGAGCGGGGAACAGAACAGGCAGACTGATGAAACACACTGCCGCGGGGAGCAGCAGGTGCAGCAGGAGAGGTCTGCCTCTTCAAGTGTGGCCCTCGCCAGCTGGCCAGGAATCAAACTGGTGTTGCAGAGGCTGCGAGCAACTTTGCAGCCTGTTGCTCAACCACTGTGCCACAAGGGATGCCCTAGGGTATGGTTTTTATTATAATACTTGTCATTAAGTATTATAATAATACTTATAATAATAATACTATATTATAATATTATTATAATAATAAGTATTATAATAATGCTTATTATAATAAGTATTATGAGTCATTAGACTCACCTTCCCCTGAATTCCAGATGACATAAGCACATTTTCAGTTTCTACCCACTCCTTCTCTTTATTCTCCTACCCCTTAGAATTGATGCTGTATGATTATTCTCTCAATAAAAGGCTAGGATCTTGCTCTTTCACAGCATCCTGCATTGCCTAGCCTGCTTCACGACTCCCATTTCTTTGACAGTGTGGTGTTGCCAATGCAACAGTTTTAGGCTACTTGAACCACATTTCTTCTAAAATATTAATAGAGAGTATCTATCTCCACATCCATTTCCTGTTTAATCTCCTGCATATTATGACCACCGAGGGTGGATCATCCACAAGATTGACGTTATGTATTTACCTTAAGCAATTTTTTAATTCCTACCTTAAATCAACCTAATGAGGAAAGGATATCATTGATGTTTGTGCTAGCGGGTGGTATAGACACACTTTTATTTTTAAGATTTGCTGTAAAGTCACCAATAATTATCTCTGATACTTTAATAGACACATTTAAACAACTGTTCAATGTAATGCTGAATTGGAAGTATATGTCATAAATCACAAATTTGTCTGTACTCTCAGTATGTATAAGAGAAAACACTATTATTTTTAAAATACAAATCTTTCTTTACATTGACCATGTCTTACTTTTGCTTCTTTACTTAAACTGAATGCTATGGAGTGATTGCTTATGCTTGGTCCCTCATCAAATTCCTATGTTGGTATCCTAACTCCTAATGTGATAGTATGAATAAGTGGAGCCTCTAGAAAATAATTAGGTCATGAGGAGAGAACCATCACGGGATTAATGTCCTTAAAACACGACCCTATGTTACTCCCTTAGACTTTCTGCCATAAAAGGAAACAGTGAGGAGGTAGCTATCTATAAAGCAAAAAGCAGGTTCTCATCAGTCATTGAATTTGCCAGAGCCTTCTTTATCTTGCATATTTCTCCAGAAAGCTGAGAAATAAAATGTTGTTTGTGGGCCTCCATGGTGGTGCAGTGGTTGAGCACTGGGCTGCGAAGCTGTCCGCAGCCTCTGCAGTGCCTGTTCGATCCCCAGGGTGACCGGCGAGGGTCCCACATGGCACGCAGACCTCTCCTGCTGCACCCGCTGCTCCCCTCAGCAGTATATTTTGGTCGTCTGCCTGTTCTGTTGCCCGCACTGACTCTGGTGAATTCTCTCACCCCCCCACGCTTCTGACTGTACCCAGTGCTTGTATAAATACATAAATAAGTCTTTAAAATAAAATAAAATGTTGTTTGTAAGCAATCCGGTCTACACTACTTTATTCTGGCACCCTGAATGTAGTAAAATACTAAAAATTTGGGGACTCCCTGGTGGTACAAGGGCCTAAGTCTCAGGAATATGGAGCTATCCACAGCCACTACAGCATGAGTTTGATCCCTGGCCAGGGAGGTGACACCTATGGCACAGCAGACATCTCCTGTCTCACCCAATGCTCCCCTCAGCAGTGTATTTCACTGGATCTGCCTGTTCTGCTCCCCACTATGTCTCTGGTGAATCCCCTCACCCCCCACATCTCTGGTGTGCCCATCAGATATTGTATGCATATATAAATAAATCTTTAAAACAATAAAATAAAATACTAAAAATTTCACTGAGACCTACTCATGATTATGGTATATTTTTTGTGTGTGCAATGTTTATGTATACATACAAATTGCATGCACCTCTGTGTTGATATTTTTTTTCAGTGTTACTTATGATGTTACTAACAAATCTTTCCTATGCTCTAGCATCTGAAATTTACAACTTAGTGCTATTTTTTAATTAACTAATTTTAGTGGGGTAGCATTATTTTACAAATTATAATGCATCTCCTCAAATTCATGTTGTCATGCCATATCCACCACCAAAGTACCAATAACATACACCATAACTCATTAGACCTTTCATCATAGTATTCCCCAACCCAATCTTTCCCCTCTGGTAGCCTCAAAGCTGCAGCCAGATTTCAAGGGCTTGTTTAATTCCCTTCCTTTGCTTATTTCTTTGTAAGTGAGACAATCTGATACTTGTCTTTACCCTCTAGTTCTATTCATGTTAGTGCAAGTGTCAAGAATTTATCATACATATATCATATATGCCATATATGTGACACATATATCTATATAGCATATATGTGAGATATATATGCATATGCTAATACTCTATTGTTTATATATACCTCATTTTTCTAAACTTAGGTTCTTTCCATAGGTTGACAATTGTAAACAGAGCTATGATGAACACTGGAGTGCATATATCCTTTTGAATCAGTGTTTTTGTGTTCTTTTGATAGACAGCACTATAGTTAGAAGATCCTGGCAGGAAAAATAAATCAAACTAATAAGCATAATTTGAAAGGAATTTAACCAAGTAAATATTTACCAGGTAAGTACAATTTCATGGGAAGTGAAAAAAAATACCCAAGTACCCAAAGACAAGTTACTGAAGTATTATGGGACAAGGGAAAGGGATAATTATCAGAAAAAAGTAAAGATCTCACTGTAGCCAAGAGCTACTTCACAGGATTTCTTTAAAAAGTTATGTTTTGGGCCTCCGGGGTGGTGGAAGGGGTTAAGATGCAACCCATGAAGCTATCAGCAGCCACTGCAGCCCGAGTTCGATACCTGGCCAGGGTGCTACCCACATAGCACAGCAGACTTCTCCTGACTCGCCTGCTGCTCCTCTTAACAGTGCAGTTCAGTCATTCCACCTGTTCTGCTCCCCACTTTGTCTCTGGTGAATCCTTTCACACTCCACACCTCTTGCCTGTACCCCAATTTGTATGCATAAATAAATAAATATTTTAAAATAAATAAATAAATAAAAAGTTATGTTTTGTGGATAAAAGAAGACTTGCTATATCTTCTCCTGGAAAGGAGACTGTTTTTTACTCTGTCTCCTCCCTCATCAATCTCCTGCTATTCCAGCAGTTCACAGTACAGGGAAATTCAAGTGACTACAGCCTGCAGTCTCTAGTGCACAAGTTAAAATGTAGATCAGAAGAGACAGAACACCAAAACAAAAATATCTAAGAGATGTTAGCCCAAACCTCTATTGTGGGACAGGAGTCTTTAACAAATGCTTTGATCTTCAACACCATGTCTAATAGGAAATTGATTTAATTTCTCTAGAATTAGAGAATTGAGTCTCTTAGATGGAGAGAAGAGGCAAACAATGGTGAAACCAAAGTTCATCAGAGGAGATGAGATGTCTCTTTCCATAATTTAATCAATCACATAAGCTGTGTCTACATCAAATACCCATCTGTCTATCTTCTCTTGTAGGAGATATTTAGTCTCCATCTCTCTTTCTGCACTGTTCATTATGTCATCAAAAATAAGATATTTAAAAAGAGGGAGATCACATTATGCAAAGTAAGCAGCTTTTATATGATCATAGTCATGAGTTAAGTTCTGCTTGCTAATAACTTTATTCATTAATGTTCTTTCTTTCAATCTCTTGCTTTTTAGTGTTTAAAAGATTGACTTTTAAGTTTTCATTAATATTCTGCTAACATAAATAAAATTTTGGTGTTGTCCCCCCCAGCCTTATATAAATTAAATTATATTGTAGTTAATATATTAACATGTGCACATTATCATTATAACTAAAATGTAGATATCTTTAACTTATTCCACTCCTTGTGTGATTCATACATCTTGTTTTTTTAATCTTCTCTTTAATTTTGTCTAGTTTTTATGGATTGTAAATTTCTGTATCTAATGAACCATTCCAAAACTTTGTTTGTTATTCTTGTTGCCAGTCAAACTATTATTTGCCTTTCTAATAATATGAAATTATTAATCTTAGTTTTTTTTTTAAAATACCTAATTTCTATTATCTTGGATAATAAAATTCATTGTATTGTATTTTATTGAAGTCTTTTCTATGCCCAGCCCTAACTATTCCCCATCTCTTTATCTTATACCCTTCCTCTTTCATAGTATCATCCTAAACATGCTGTCCCTTCCCAAAAAGGATTGGGGGAGAATCTAGTAGGATTATTACTTTTTTCCTTTAATCTCTCTCCCAGTGTTATTATAGAGGAATGACCAAAGATAAAATTTTACTAAAGGTAAAATAAAAAGATTTCAATAGAAATATGAAATCATAGAATGTCTTTAATGTAAGTTTCATTTTTTTCAGAAAAGTGTGATAAAGTGCTATTATTTTTACCCAAATGTGTGTGGGGAGTCATATAACTGACAATTGAAGTCCACAAGATAAGTTCTGCTTTGTAGAACCAGAGACCAGAGAACAAGTCTAGAAATTCCTTTAATGGCCCAAGAATCTCTATGGAGGATACAATTGATCACATGAACCGTTTTTTTTCAATATTATCAGTTTTTCTAAGCATTGCACTATATCTGAGATTCACCATCCACCAAGAGAAAATGACTCCAATGAGGAAATCTGCAGTGGTCAGACCTTTGGTAATGGGGGGAGACCAGGAGCAGTCAGGATACAATATGAGTTCCTCACTTAGACCTGTTTGCATGTTTGGAATATCAGGACATATAGTTCACATTCACTGGAATAAATTGCATATTTTCTGTCTGGTTTTTAAAATGAAGGTTATTTGGGAGGAAATTTAGAATAATTATGCTGACTCAACTTCAAATGTCAACACTCAAGAAAAATAGTTTAATCTACTGTTGCAAGAGAAGTTTGCTAGTGGAAAGCCTGGGTATAGGAAATAAGCAGAAATATTCTGTTTTCTATTTATAGGAGGCTTGGCAGGAGCAAAGGAGAGAATACATTGTTTGAAATATGCTTACTGAATATTTTTTCTTTAACAACTCACTGGAAACAGGAAGAACTTACAAAGAATTTCAAAACTCATAATGTTACTGGAAAAACCATTCTGTAATGAGCAATATAAATCCATATTTCAAAATCATTTGTTAAACCCTTATAGACCTTCATTTCAAAATAGCCCTATCATAACTTAGTAATGTATTGTTGGTGGGGGAACTTCATTGGATATGATTATTTTTTTCCTACTATGAAAAATATATGGGAAGACTTGTCTGAAGTTTAATTTTAATTATCAGGAATCCATGGCATTCCTCTATCAATAAATACTTAAGCGCATCATTGCTGAATATCTACTACATGCTAGTACTATTTTATGTAAAATAGGTAATAAAGGAGAAATATAAGACAAGGCACATATCATTGTGCCACTTTCCATTTTTGAAGAGAAAAACATTGATGTTCAGAATTCACCCATGAAGAACTTGATGTAATAAAGAAATACCTACATAAATTCAACCACAGTGCTGTGGACATCAAAACTATATATCTCTAAAGGTGAGATGTAGAGATTAGTTGAGTATTGTGCAGGAGTAACAAGTGACAGGCAGCACATGGAGAGTACTTAATGAGGCACCTTATGTTCAACAAATATGAGGAAGTGGAAAAGTCAGAATATTTCAGAACATATCAATTACTAGGAAGTATGAATTCCTAGACCCCATAGATAATGAATCCAAAACTAACTAATTTTATGGAGTGGCTGTTATTGAAAAAATTGAACAATTTAACAGGTCTTGAGAAAGATAGTCTTGATTGTCTCTTCCTGTGCAGAGCTATTAAATTGCATTTGTCTTCAACCTTTTTTAAAAATTAAAATTTCTATAAAACCATCTCATATTTAATGGTTTGGCCTGCTTTGAATTTCATATAATTGGACTGTCTCCCCATGCTTTAATTTTTACCTAGATTCTTTAACGCAAAATGGTTTGGAGGATACTTTCATGTTTTATGATTCTTGTTTTCATTGGTTTCCATTGCTATATTAAATCTTATTAGTGAATGTCCCAAGATCTGTGTGGTCAATGTACGTCTACATATATGTATATGATTCTATGATCTGCATTTGGGCTATTTATAATTTGTTAGTATGAATAATCCTCCTATGTAAATTATTATTTAATTTTTTATGACACACATGATTTCTGTTTTGAAAATAGTTAGCAGAGCCTTCCTGGTGGCACAAGGGATTAATCACAGCACTATGAAGCTATCCAAAGCCTCTGTAGCCCAAATTCGATCCCCTGGTTGGCCAGGGAGCTACCCACATGGGGTGTAGCAGAACTCTCCTGCCTAACCTGCTGCTCCCTTCAGGAATGTATTTCAGTCAGTCTGCCTGTTCTGTTCCCCACTCTGTCTCTGGTGATTCCTCTCATCCCCCACACCTCTGGCCTGTACCCCAGTTCTTCCATGTATAAATATTTTTTTTTTTAAAGAAAGAGTATAGTTAGCATTGGAAATACCAGACCATGTTTAAAGTCAGTAAATAATAACCAACTGTCATCTAAAGTCATTTTTCAAATTACAGTCCTTATAAATCTAGTATTTTGGGAGCAGGCACGAGTCAATGACCCCAGGCAGACTCTTTCGGTTCTTGTCTTCAGAGAAGAAAGAATTCAATGTCAAGACTAAGGTTACAGGAAAAACAAGAGATTTATTGATAGATAAGAAGAAGTATAGGAAAGTTCTCTGAGTGGAGGGGAGTACTGAGCGACTAGCTGCTAAGGTGGTGAGAAGGTGCTTATATGGGTACAGGGGGCAAGGTGTGGGGATTTGGCTATTTGGTATCTCCACATTGTATCTCTTGCTGATTTCCCAGGCCTATCGGGTTATCCTAAGCTACTGTGGTCCACTGAGTTTGTGGGTTCCCTTTGGCTACTGAGGGCCACTAGATTTTCTCACTTTACCCAGCCTACCTCCCAGAAATTAGCTTTGGTCTGTTGCTTTAGCATTGTGTTATCGTGTTGGTTTTCCATTCTTTATTGAATTGAGGTGGGGCACCCTCCTGGTCCAGGACTATTCTCCAGTCAGACTAATAAATTGACTTAAGGCTTGAGAGGGGGAGGACACTTTCTTGGTTCCAACCAAGTGTTTCTTAATCTGGCTGATAAGCGAAAGTAGGAGCTTGAAACACCCTGTTCCTAACTAACTGCCTACAACCATTTCCTAAAACCTCCTTCACTTCTAGCAGTATTCTGGATTCTCATTGACAAATCTGCTTAGCAAACACTTAGTATAGTCAAGTTGTTTACTTAGTCATCTTAGTGAGTGAATGTCTAGTGTTAACATATTGTGAACTCAATTTTAATTTACCCCATTCTTGTTAAGGCAAAGAAACATTTAATTTATTTCTATAGATATCCTAATTTATAAAATGTCAATTCTCTTGCTTATTTTTATTGTTTTTTTGTGATTACATTTATTTATTATTTCTATATTCTGGACCCCAGTTATATGCTACTTGTATTGCATTTTTATCCGGCTATGGTTTAACTTATCTATCAATTGTGTTTTTTTTTTCCTTTTCCTTTGTTAAACAGATTATAAATTTAATGTTATATTCTTCAATCTATTTGTTTATGGGTTGTATCCTCAGTAAGAAATCATTGCTTTTCCCAAATTCATGATGATGTTCTTCTATTTTATGTTTCAAGTTCTTTCTTTTTTTTCTTTGCCCCTATAATTGTCTAAGACTTATTTTCTCTTTGTGAAGTTTCAATCTAACTTTATATAATTATGCAGAGGAGAGATGAATGAACAATTACCAGAACCCAAAGGCAACCCACAGGAAAAAAGGTGAAAGAATCATAAGATTGGCTTATTTTTATTTTTCCCTCTGTGTAACAGGATTTCCACTGACTGTGACCAAGAATTTCTCACAGGTCAGCCTTTCAGGGAAGAGAGCAAAGTGGACATTGGACAGTATTTTTGAATAGACAAACCAAAGATACTTGGTCCACTAAGACTACTGCATTCAATATTAAAGTCAATAATCTAAATAGATCAGATTGGTGAAATGAAACAGAACAGAGGGAAATTCAGTGACACATCAACTGTTTAAAACAATAGATTATAAAATTACTAAAGACTTAATGAATGAAATAAAAGTAAATTTCTAACTATATATTACATTCTGATAAAATGGAATATATCTATGAAAAATTATATTCTTTTTTTTTTTAAGTTAAAGAATCATACAGGTGACGTGGGTAGGATTCTGCATTTTTTTTTTTTTAAGATTTATTTTTATTTATTTATACAAGCACTGGGTACAGTCAGAAGCGCGGGAGGGTGAGAGAATTCACCAGAGCCAGAGCGGGGAGCAGAGCAGGCAGAAGGACCGAAGCACACTGCTGAGGGGAGCAGCGGGTGGCAGGAGAGGTCTGCGCACCATGTGGGACCCTCCTCCGGTGGCCGGGGAGCAGCCGGGGATCGAACCGGCGCTGCAGAGGCTGCGGGCAGCTTCGCAACCCAGTGCTCAACCGCTGCACCACCGGGGAGGCCCGAAAAATTATATTCTTAAGCTTATTGGGACATTTGATTTGGGATCAATATTCTGGGTGAAAAACCTCAATTTTCCCATTTACCATTTTATTTACATTTCCAGGTACAATGACAAAGAAAAAAAAAATCAACAGTGTTTACTAATTGAATTGAGAAATCAGTTATTTGCCAATGAACTGATATCTAGATTCAACATTTAAGTATTATGAGTTATAGGGAAGAAATAGGGCATAATTAAAAGTTCAGATCAAGGGCCTCCCGGTGGTGCAGCGGTTGAGCGCTGGGTTGCGAAGCTGCCCGCAGCCTCTGCAGCACCGGTTTGATCCCGGGCTGCTCCCGGGTCACCGGAGGAGGGTCCCACATGGCGTGCAGACCTCTCCTGCTGCCTGCTGCTCCCCTCAGTAGTGTACTTCGGTCCTTCTGCCTGCTCTGTTCCCTGCTCTGGCTCTGGTGAATTCTTTCACCGCCCTGCGCTTCTGACTGTACCCAGTGCTTGTATAAATAAATAAATAAATAAATCAAAAAAAAAAAAAATGGAATGTTACAAAAAAAAAAAAAAGTTCAGATCAATTGGACTAGGGACTTATGGCAGAAGTAGTGTATTTTCCCACCGAGGACACCTCAGGGCTTCATGGTGGAACTGTAGCAATTAAAATATAATATTAGGACCCTCATGTTGATATTAGATTCCCAAGCTTGATATTTAGGATCCTAGCTAATAAAAAACTGTTAACAAAGGCCTTCTAAAAAATATGAATGAGAGTAGAATTGTAACTCGTATGGAGCGGCAAATTAATTCATTTATGAACATATGAAGGGGAGATTGGTGAGAATAAGATGTCAAGTGCTTATGCTTCACTCTGTGACTGCTATCCCCCCAAAATTATCATGCTTACCACTCATCAAGAAAAGGGTTTTTAAACATTCCTCGCAGTTTTGGAGTCATGTTGTTCAGCCATCTCTCTGCAGCAACCCCCAGTCCTTGCACCCAATGCAGCCCAGTCCTCACTCTACTGTATGTTGATGACCTTATATGTCCCTGAAATTCCATAGAAGAGGCAGGTATTCAAAAGTCAATGAATGGAATGCATTTCAAGTAACAAGAAAACAGAACAAATGTTCTAAATCATTATCTGAATTTTTCAGAGGAAACAGAGATCAGAAACTCCAGGATAGGTATTATCAGTTGAAATCAATTTTCTACCGCTCAACAAAATTTCTTTGTCTTATAATACCATGATGGGCCTTGTTGCTTAACTCTATCTTCCTCAATAGAAATTGTAATTTGATCTATAATACATTCATTTAATGACAGTATTTGTTTTTACTCAGAGTTCGTTTTAAGAATGTTTTTCCATAGGATCTGGAAAAAAGTAGGCAGGAGATAAAGCAAACTTTTGCCAGGTGAAAAAGAATTATTAGAAGAAATGTGATTAGGGCCTCCCTGGTGGCACAAGGGGTTAAGACACAACATATCCTCAGCCACTGCATCCGCAGCCACTGCAGCACAAGTTTGATCTTTGGCCAGGGAGCTACCCACATGGTGCAGCAGACCTCTCCTGACTTGCCTGCTGCCCCCCTCAATGGTGTATTTCAGTCAGTCTGCCTGTTCTGTTCCCACTCTGTTTCTGGTTAATCCTCTCACCTCCCACAACTCTGGCCTATACCCCAGTTTTTGTATGTATAAATAAATAAATCTTAAAAAAAAGAAATGTGTTGTGGTTTAATTCATAAGACTCACCACCCAAAGGGGGATAAAAATTGAAGTCTGTGCACACTAGAGAAAAAAAAATATTTTCTAGTTTTGTTACTGGGCAATCCCGATATTAAATGAGTTGCTTGACTGTGGGTCCTCACCTGTATGCTTAAAAGGGACTTATAATAAGACCCAATTGCAGGCACACACAAAAAGTTTAAAAAAGGGTTTATTTACAAAGAAGGGGAAATGAAGAAATGAATAACTCAGAGAGAAAGAGTTCTGCTGAGCTGGAACCCCAATAGCATGCTGAGAGCCAGCAAAAAGCCAAGAGACCCCCAAAGCCCACGTCTGGTTATATGCCAAACCTGGCTGCTTAACTCCACCCTCAGTTCCCAGCGATCTTCCCTTCAGTGATAATGACATGGGATTTGTATTTTTTGCTGTCTGGGATTTCTTTGGTCTGGAGTGGGGATGGAGTCCATAAAAGCTGTGTTTGTGGAATTCATTAAGGGCATCCTTTCCCCCCAAAGCTTTAACTTTGGCATCTCATGCCCCTCCAGTTTAGGTGGGATCTTAAACTTTTTTTGTCAAAACTGTTCATGCAAATCCCACGATTTGGTCCTAAAACTTCTAAAAGTTTCCCCCTTTCAAGGTAAAGATGCCCTAGACCTGCAGAGTATTAGATCTTCCTGGGCATTTGTGCCCCCAAATGTCCTGATTCTTTCTCATGACCTAATACTCTGAAGAACATTCTGTCACTTTGAAGGCTGAGACCTGGGGCATAAACAACCAAATACAGAGTTAGGAGAAGGGCAAGATATGACTGGGCATATTCCATCGTCTCACTTAGCTATTGCAGGCTTCCAGCTGGACTGCCTTTTGTCCTGTCTACAACCTGATAGGGCCATCACCCCTGGTAAGTTCCAGTGGGAAATAATTCACTGCCACCATGGAACAGCTGTGCTGCACAGCCCTTACACCAGATTCCCATTCTTTATACCGCTGGGAAAAATTGACCAACGAAGAGGAGAGAATGCTGCTCCAGCCTGGCCATGCCCCATGCTCTGGGTTTTACCTGGCTCCCTCCATACCTGGTCTCATGCTCACACAGACTACCAAGTTCAGAGTTGGAAACTCCAAGATTTTCTTGACTATCACTTATAGAGATCTGACTTTGTCTCAGTTTCTATTAAACAAAACAAAGCACTAAAACAAACAAACAAAAATGAAAACAGGGGAAGGACTATGGCCCTATATATGTTAATGGCACAACATTGTCTCAACATTTGCCTGGGAGAAGAATGCCATGGCCATAACCTCCGTCTTTTCAAGGCGCTGGGGACCCTTCACTCTTTCACTCTGTATGGGGATATGAACAGAGGGGCCTACTATAAAATACTCTTCATTTTTTGTTTGGTAGCTAGAAATTTCAATATAGCTATGTCAATTGTAATTCTTCCCTGAAGAATAATCTTGAAGCAAAATGAAAAAAAAAAATCTTACAAATTTTACCTGTCTTTTTAATATAGCTCATATTTATTTATTATTTTTTAAATATTTATTTATTTCTGCATATAAGAACTGGTGTGCAGGCCAGAGGTGCTGGTGGTGAGAGGATTCACCAGAGACTGAGTGGGGAGCAGAACAGGCAGACTGACTGAAATACACTGCTGAGGGGAGAAGTGGGTGAGACAGGAGAGATCTGCTGTGCCATGTGTGGAGCTTCTGGCTGGCCAGGGGATCAAACTCATGCTGCAGAGGCTATGGATAGCTTCACAGTGCTGTACTTAACCCCTTTGTGCCACCGTGGAGGCCCCTGTAGCTCATATTTAAATAAAGTTTTGATACAAGAAAGTTTAAGGATGTTACTTCCAAGTTTATCTCAAAATATGTAACTTCAGAAAGGGATTTTGTTTTTCTTACTGATTGATTACATGTGGATGTAAACTTACTAACGTGTTCATATGAGGCAATACAGATACCCACTAGTCAATATGTCAGGTATAAAATAAGACTCCTGTCTCACAAGTACCAGTGAAAATATTAACCTTTGTTGTCTCATCTTCAGCACATCTGGAAACCAGTGTGGTATTTCTAATTGTTGTGCTATAACTTCTTAGATATACAAAAAACACTTAGTCTCAATACAGAGAAAGGCAGTAGAATATGTAGCACAAAGTAAAGCATTTATCTATAACTAGTTCCCTCAAGAAGTTTATAAATTTTTCAAACATGCAAGCATCCAATCTAACCAGAACACTTAATGATGTACTTTTATCTGTCTTATGGCCACATACGGTGCACTCAGCTGTAACTGTCCTTAATTGTAAAAACTTTATAAAATCTTGAAATCCTTTCTGCTGGAGGCACATTTCATAGCCTGGAGGGTTTGCATGTGGAAGTAACAGATCTTTTTTTTGTTCGAATCAGACAATTTGTTTTTCACAGTCAAAAATTCCCTACAGCCCTTGTTTTCTTCCTAATGCTGGCATAATTTGGTGCCATTCTCTTTCTTTAATAAAGATGAAGGTAGGTCTGCTGGTATGTGTATAAAAAGACAATAGTGTTAGAACCAAACTTACAAATGCACTTTTGCATCAGCTTCATAAACAGAGTAAAGCAGCTAAAAGAACAATAGTAATAACAATGTATGTCCCCAAAAATTTAAATCCATCATCCATACATACATACATATGTATTATACTGCTTGTCCCCTCTGTGATGGTGCTGTGACAAGAAAGAGGAGTTAGCAAGAAGAGAGATCGACAGGCAGTGATAACCTCTAATGCAACCTTCAGCCAAGCCTTGATAGTACTCCATTATAAAGAACTGCTAGTTGAGCCCTCTGGCTTGTGCAAGACTCAGGTGGGCAACTCTGTGTATCTGTATTGAAGAATGACATGGTCTATTCTGTGATCAAACATGATGGTCAGAGGTCGGGCATAGATATCATCATGTATATCAAACCTCAAGATTCAAATTAAATAAGCAGATCCAGAACAAAAGGTTCATTTTTTTTTAGCAATTGGGCAATAGCAATACAATTTTCAGCAATAGGACAAAACAAAAGTAGTGTTCATTAACAAACAAGAAGAAAAATTTCCGAATGCCTTCCATCCTTCCATTGGAATAAATGAAAATACTGATGATAGTATTGATATAAAGTTTCAACCATTGATAAATTAAGAAGCAATTCAAGAAAGGAATTGTGAAATTAAAATAAAAGTGGGTAGATTTATTTCAAGTTAAGAAAATATTTTCACAAAATCTTATTAGGGATAAACTCCACATCACCAGAGCAAATAGACAAAGATAGGAAAATTATGATATGTGCAACTAGGTGGAAAGTAAAGAAGTGTCCTGTCTTCATTCTTGTAAATTTAAGGATGTCATCAAAGTTTTATTGAGTATAACATAAAAATGATTGGTTTTTATAAACAATACCAAATCATTGAATGAATGTCCAAGAGTTACTCAAGGATTAGATATTAAAGTTTGATTTCATTCAGTTGAACATTATTTAGTACCTAGTCTTTGTGCAACTCTTTTGAATTGGAGGGAGGCAATATCTTACCTAATAGTTGGCTCATTCATTCATGACTCTATTAATAGCTACAGGGTAAAAAAGAAAAAAGACCTTACAACTACTAAGTAATTAGCTATTGAATGGAGTGTAAGTATTCATACAAAGGTCTTAAAAGCACAGAGGTAGGCCATTGTTATCTCAACATCTAAAACAAAGAATCATTTGCAAATGGTCATTAAATAATTGACTTGATTTTCAGAGAAACAGGTAAGATACTGGACATGGGCTTATTCTCCAGATAATAGATTTTATACTGTCTACATGCATTATTCCATTAGAAATTTCTTATGATGTGATATGTTAACACATTAACTTTAATGTAAATATGTTCTAGGACCCCCACCTAGGCCCAGCTGTCTGAACAGTGGGGCTATACTGCAGTAGGCCCTCCACTCACCCTAGCATGAGAGCCTGCTGGCTATGACCCCAAAGTTCCAGGAGTGGAATCAAACCCCAAGTTCCATTTCTCCTGGCCCAGAATCACTAGGAGGAACAATGAGCACCACTGGGGCATTTCTGGCTCTGGTGTGCCTCTCAGTGAAGGTCAGTCTGGGCAGGCTCCAGGATTTGCCCTTTTGTATCTGGAGCCGGGAATGTAAATGTTCTAATTGGGATCAAGATCTCCAGCTGCCAGTCAAAGTCTTGAGCTAAATATGCATATTGAAGGTAGAAACAATTTGATAGATGCTAACTGGAATTATCAGACACATAGGATTGGAAATAGTACAATAAGGCTTGTAGGGTGAGAATTATTGAAGTTGATACAAAGCAGCACAAGAACCAGCTTACATCAGTCAGTAGTCAGTCTTTGGAGAAGCAGACATCAGCCAGCCTCCAAAGAGAGAAGAACCAGACAGATAGCAGCCAATCTCTGGAGAGAGAAGCAGCTGGCAGTCTCTGAAGGAACATTCAGCAGTCAACTTCCATGGGATTCAGCAGAACTCCACAGACCCCATAGACTTCTAGACCTCTAGGCATCCATAGACCTTTTCCGAGACATGGCTGCAGCAACAGCCTCGAGTCCATCCTTTGATATCACCTTCAAGGAGCACATTCAGCCTTGGCCTAGTGTCTCAAAGAACTGTTGGCTATTGGCTCATTGCAAAGAGCTCAAAAAGAGCTGTAGTGCTGGTGTCTCTGACACTTCCCCCTGGTGACTTAAGCTGACTGGCATTACTGATTTGTAATCAGAACTCTGGCCAACTTTGAGAACCATCCAGTGCCTCTGGTTCTCCAGCACCACCTTCTGATGCAGTGGAGTCCATCATGGTCCAGTTCAGCATCTGGGACTGGCCTTCAGACTGTTGCTGTGGTTAGCTGTGGTGTCACCTCAGTAGCCCCAACTGTGAGTTCCTCCAACTATGCCACCAGCTCCAGCCCCACACTGATGGGTCAGTGCTACCTGGTATAAACAACCTTTGTTTGGAATTGCTGTACACTTTGGACACTATCTGGGGTGAGACAGCTGGTCACTGGGGTTTTAGAAATTCTTCTGTTTCCCATCTCCTGTTAATTAAATAAATCCCATTTTTGGCCCTTGAGGTTGAGAGATATCTTGCAATTTTGCACATAGGTGAAAACCCACAAATAGTGACTTGCTTTCCATGCTGTCACTCTTTGGCACTGTTTTTGTATTGTTTTAAATACTCTTTAGGTACTGTTTCAAGCACAAGTTGAAATTTAATTTTTAGTTTGTTGAAATATTATTGAATGATTTCATTCAAGAAATTCTAGACTGAATTACCTAAAAGGACTTTAAAATAAGTCATTTTTGGGGGCCTCCCTTGTGGTGCAAGGGGTTAGGCACTGCACTATGAAGCAATCCACAGCCTCTGCAGCACGAGTCCGATCCCCGGCCGACCAGGAGCAACCCATATGGTGCAGCAGGCCTCTCCTGACTCGCCCACTGCTTCCCTCAGCAGTGTACTTCAGTCATTCCTCCTGATCTGTTCCCCACCCTGTCTCTGGTGAATCCTTTCACACCCCCTCCCCCCGCACCTCTGGCCTGTACCCCAGTTCTCATATGCATAAATAAATAAATATTTAAAAAATAAAATCAGTCATTTTGTTTGTAAAAAGTGGTTGCTGATGGTTTATCAAGTAATGGAGAATTGTTGAATCAGCAACTTGTAAAGAACAGAGGAAAGGAGGTGAATATTAGTAGACTTAAAAAAGGGGAATCCACCACACTGATTGCCTCTGATTTAGCATCCCACAGTCTTGCTGCTTATGATGTAACATGGTCTTTTTGAGTTTCCCTTGAACAAGGAAGAATATGACCTCAGATTGAAGAATTGGAAATAGACTATTTGAAACAGCTTAAAATTCTAGTGTTTAAAAATAATGAAGGGAGCTCTTCCTGGCTGCTTGTGTCTGTGCAAATGTCCTTTATTCTTCTGCCCCCCTTCTTAATAAATCCACTCTTTAAATATAAAAAAAAAGATATAAACAAAGTTATAAGGAGTGAAATGGGATTTAAATCTAGCACCTAACATTTTTACATCAACATTTAATTTTGTATCTTAGAGTAAATGCTTTTGCATGATTTAGGAAAGTAATTATCTTTCCTTGTAGCAAAAGTTTATATTCTCAAGTCTGTACTGTTTTGGGAAATATGATTATAGTAATGGTTCCCTTGGGTATAGATCAATATTTTGTCATTAATCAAAATGTAAATATTAGGTGAGATAAACATTAATTCACACCAATATCATTTATTTATTTATTTATTTTTGTTTACCTGTAAATTGATTCCTCCTTTGAATCCAGGATGGCATGATGCCCAACTGAATAGACTGACATATGTGGATGCTCTAGTAGAGGTCACATGACCTGTGTTCTGGCCAATAATTGACACATACTCAGACTACCTTTGCTGTTAGTACCTTGTTTTCCCTTTATGCCTTCTAATGTCTAGAACAGAGACATTCAATAATCACCTTGTGCCCAAGAGGAAGAAAACTATAGAAAAAACATGGTGGAGCAGGGAAATAGGAGACACTGCAGAGCTTGGCATTTTGGTCTCTGGACTTCAACACGGTATCTGTCGGCAGGAATAGATGATTACATTGTTTTGTTCTTGATATTTGCTAGTCAGATATATTATTTTGTCCAGTTTTTTTTTTGTGTGTGTTTTGTTATATTGGCAGATGAAATCATCCCTAAAGACATACATGGTTAATCATTTTATTGTATGCTAACAGTTAAATCATAATTAAATAATGAATGATAGTCACAAATAGATAGCAGTTGTTTTGAGGTTTCATGATATATTGAAGTTATGTGAGGAAATATTATAAATACTTGAGGTTTTCATCAAAATCATTTTTTAACATTATAGTATAATTCACTCATGGATCACCTTAATTAACATCTCCTTAATTTGACATCTCTGAGTTTAGTTTTCTCATACAAAATACTTTTTTCTTTTAATTTTTTATTCATTGATTCATAATTCAAAGTAGATACATAGCAGTTTGGAAATACTTCATTTTGAGAAAATAAAAAAAAAAGCTACACTCAGGGCATTTTCTGGAAAAGAATAAAGAACAAAAATATCCAAAGACACTAGGGAATATTGCCAAAATATTTATTTGCATTCATTATTTTTTGATAGAATACACGCAGACCTCTCCTGCCATGCCCGCTGCTCCCCTCAGCAGTGTACTTCATCAGTCTGCCTGTTCTATTCCCCACTCTGGGTCTGGTGAATTCTCTCACCCTCACATGCTTCTGACTGACAAAAGGGGTTATCTTGCTGATGATTACTGAGAAACTTAAATGGTAAAATATTTATGAAATATTTTGGGAAACCTATAATAAATTTTAAATGCCACAATTTTTACAAATAATACATAATGAAAAAATGTTTTTACCTCCACCATGCCAAATACCTCTTACTTCCTCCCCATTCAATCTAATTTTAGTTATCAGCAAGTTTGTTTTTTCAATTTTTTTAAAGATCTATCTATCTATCTATCTATCTATCTATCTATCTATCTATCTATCTATTTATTTATTTCTACAAGCACAGGGTACAGTTAGAAGCACGGGAGGGTGAGAGAATTTACCATAGCCAGAGCAGGGAGCAGAGCAGGCAGACTGACGAAGAAGTATACTGCTGAGGGGAGCAGCAGGCAGCAGGAGAGGACTGTGCGCCATGTGGGACCTTCTCCCTGGGGCCGGGGTTCGAACCGGCACTGCAGAGGCCGCGGGCAGCTTTGCAACCCAGTGCTCAACCGCTGCACCACCGGGAAGGCCCTGTTTTTTCAATTTTTTTAAAGATTTATTTATTTATGCATACAATACTGGGGTGCAGGCCAGAGATGCGGGGGTGGGGTGAGAAGATTCACCAGAGACAGAGTGGGGAGCAGAACAGGCAGACCCACTGAAACACCGCTGAGGGGAGCAGCAGTGTAGACAGAAGAGGTCTGCTGTGCTATGTGGGTCACCTCCCTGGCTGGGGATCAAACTCATGGCTGTGGACAGCTTCATAGTGTTGCGTCTTAACCCCTTGCGCCACTGGGGAGGGCTCTCAGCTAGGTTTTTTTGTTTGTTTGTTTGTTTGTTTTAAAGATTTATTTATTTATTTATACAAGAACCAGGGTACAGCCCAGATGTGCAGGAGGGTGAGAGGATTCACCAGAGACAGAGCAGGGAGCAGAACAGGCAGACTGATGAAATACACTGCTGAAGGGAGCAGCAGGCGAGACAGGAGAGGTCTGCATGCCATGTGGGACACCCTCCCACCCCCTCCCTGGCTGGCCGGCAGGGATTAAATCGGTGCTGCAGAGGTTGCAGACAGCTTCACAGCGCCACCAGGTGAGGCCCCCATCAGCTAGTTTTTATAAGTATTTTGATTTGTCAAATCATCTGAATATAATTGTTACTCTCCATACAAAATCAGGTTTCTTTGTGCAAATTATAGTTAAAACTAAAATACTGAAGCACTGAATTAAGCAGAGAAAATTTGAGATAACACTACCTCAGGAAGATGGGACAAAATTCTAAAATCCATCTTGCTGTAGTTAGCAGTTACACATTAAGTAGGAAAATGAGTGGCCTCCCTGGTGGCACCAGGGGTTAAGCAGAGCATTATGAAGCTATCCGCAGCCTCTGCAGCATGGATTTGATTCCGGCCCAGCCAGGGAGCTACCCACATGACACAGCAGACATCTCCTGTCTAGCCCACTGCTCTCCTCAGCAGTGTATTTCAGTCAGCCTGCCTGTTCTGTTCCCCGCTCTGTCTCTGGTGAATGAATCCTATCACCCTCCTGAACCTCTGGCCTATACCCTAGTTCTTGCTGCATAAATAAATAAATCTTTAAAAAAAATAAATAGGAAAACGAGTCATGGAGAAATGCAAAAGGGAGAAAAAAATACAAGGGAAACTTGTATTTTCTCACTTGCAAAATGATCAACACTAGCAGATTCAGGGTATCTTGTGAATTATTTAAATATTGCTAATAATGAATTCATAAATTATGTGAGAGTTAGTTTATCCTTCCACAAAGATAGAAATGTCAGTGGCCTGATAAGTTAAGTTTAGGGGAAAAGTAAACAAGTACATGCATGTAGGCTTATTGGCCTGTCCTCCCTGAAACAATCACTAGTTTGCAAGTGATCAGTATTCTTCATTTTTAATACTGATTGGAGTGGGACTCATTTTCATAAATGTTCAATATGTGCCTTTATCAATATGATTTACTTTACTCCATAATTCCTTCAAACTCCGTCCAATATTCTGCAAATGATAATATTTTATCTTTTCTTTTGCTCAATAGTATTTCAGATGTGGATATACCACATCTTCTTGGGCATGAAGGATGTTTCCATGCCTTAGCTATTGAAAATAAAGTTGCAATAAAAATTGTAGAGCATATCATTTTCTGAGTTGATGGTTACATGGTCTTTGGATAGACAGGAGTGAAATGCTGAGTAATAAGGTAGTTCCATTTTTAGGTAAATCCACCTGTTTAAATTCCCATCAAAAATGTAATAGACTTTCTTTATCTCAGAAGTCTCTTCAGGACTTATTTATTTATTTATGTATTTATTTTGATATGTGCCTTTCTCATTATGTGAGATAATATATCATTATGGGGCCTCCCCTGGTGGTGCAGCAGTTAAGTGCTGGGCTGCGAAGCTGCCCGCAGCCTCTGGAGTGCCGGTTCAATCCCATCCGCCGGCGAGGGTTCCACATGGCGCCACAGACCTCTCCTGCCACCTGCTGCTCCCCTCAGCAGTGTACTTTGTCATTCTGTCTGTTCTGTTCCCTGCTCTGGCTCTGGTGAATTCTCTCACCCTCCCGTGCTTCTGACTGTACCCAGTGCTTGTATAAATAAATAAATAAATCTTTAAAAAAAAAAATATATATATATATATATATGTCATGGTTTTGAACAGCATCTCCATTATTTAAAGTGATGATGGACATTTTTCATGTGTCCATTGATCTTCTGGATATTCTTTTATCATATTTTATCTATAAGACCTGCTATAGATTGAAGCCAGTTAAGCCACTGTGCTTTCCTTCTCATTGGGCCTGGTGTGAAATGGCTGGGAAAAGCAGCCTCCTTGGTAGTGTATGTGCCTGTTGCATGTATGGATTGCTCTAAGGGACCTTGGAGACAGCCTTTTTCTGCCATCTTTCATGTCTGACTTCATGCTGTCCCGAAGTTATATTCCATACAGGCATGCAGGGTGCCTTAGGAATGCAGACACAGTGGTGTCCTGGGTCCATGTTGGCCAAGTCATCAGTCCATCCACACCAGAACAAGGAGAATGTCAGTGAGGTGCTGCCTGGGACCAAGTACAAATTTCCTGGGTAGAAGAAAATCCACATTTCTGAGAAGTAGGGCCTCACCAAGTTTAATTCAGTTGAATTAAAGTCATTGAAGACAACATGTGGTCCATCCTAGGTAATGGTGGGGTCAAGTACAATCCAAAATGTGAAACCCCTGGACAAATTTTGGGCCCTGCACATCTGAGAGCAAAAAACTGCCCCCTTGTTAGTCATGCAAATTAAAAACACAGTCTTACAAAAAAAAAGATAACCTGCTTCTAAATTATCAATTTAGGGTTCTTTTTAACTATAATTGCTAAATTTAATATGTATTTGGCATATTTTGGATATTAACCTCTTGACAGTGTGTAATGTGTGGATATATCGTTGCATTCAGCAATAAGTCTTTTTAATCTACTGATATTTTACTTCACTGTGTAAAATATTTTTAATTTGAAGTAATCTTAGTTTTTGATTTTTCTTTAATTTCCTGTGCCATAGATGTTGAGTCTCCCAAAACATCTTTAACAATTCATTTATTTATGCATACAAGAACTGGGGTACAGGTCAGAGGTGCAGGGTAGGGTGAAAGGATCCACCAGAGACAGAGTGGGAAGCAGAACAGGCAGACTGACTGAAATACACTGCTGAGGGGAGCAGTGGGTAAGACAGGAGAGGTCTGCTGCTCCATGTGGGTAGCTCCCTGGCCAGCTGGGGATCGAACTCGTGCTGCAGAGGCTGTGGACAACTTCACAGTGCTGTGCTCAATCCCCTGTGCCACCAGGGAGGACTCCTCCCAAAACATCTCTATCAATTATGTCATGAAATGTGTTATCAGTTATTTCCTCTCTGTATTTTGTTGTTGCAGTTCTTACGTCTAAGCTTTTCTTTTTAAAGTTTTATTTATTTATGTATTTTTTAAAGATTTATTTATTTATAAAAGAACTGGGGTACAGGCCAGATGCACGAGAGGGTGAGATTATTCACCAGAGACAGAGCAGGAAGCAGTATAGGCAGACTGACGAAATACACTGCTGAGGGGAGCAGAGGGCGAGACAGGAGAGGTCTGCTTGGCCATGTGGAACCCTCCCCTTTCCGCTGGGATGGAACGGGTGCTGCAGAGGCTGCAGACAGCCTCACAGTGCAGCACTTAACCGCCTACTTCACCAGGGAGGCCCTAACATTTTATTTATTTATGCATTCAAGAACTAGGGTACAGGCCAGAGGTGCAGAGGTTGAGAGGATTCATGAGAGACAAAGTGGGAGCAGAACAGGCAGATTGAATGAAATACGATGCTAAGGGGAATAATGGAGGGAGACAGGATAGGTCTGCTGCACCATGTGTGTCAGCAGCCTGGCCAGGAATCAGACACATGCTGCAGTGGCTGTAGATAGATTTATAGTGCTGAGACTTAATCTCTTGCACCACCAGGGAGGCCCCATCTAAATTTTTAATCCATTTGGAATTTATTTGTGTGTGCATGGAGTTAAAGACTGGCCCAACTTCTGTCTTTCACATGTGACCATTCAGCTTTTACATTATAAAAAAATACTTCATTCCCCCATTGTTTTGATTTAGCTACTTTAGAGTGGATGAAATATTGATATGCACATGTGTTTATTCTGGGCTTTCAATCATGTTCCAATAATCTATGTGTTTATTTTTATTTCAATACCACATTGTTGCAGTAACTGTTTTTTGTTTTTGTTTTTGTTTTTGTTTTTTATAGTATAGTTTAAGTCAGGTAGTAGAATGCTTCAATATCTCTCCTTTTTATTTCACCAGATTTCTTTTGCTACCCATACCTTTTATGGTACCTTATGATTTTAAATACTATTTGTTCAATTTACTTGAAGAATATTGTGTGCATTTTGATGGGATGCATTAAATTTGTGTATTGTTTTGATTAAATAATTGTTTTGACTACATTGATTCTCTCCATCCATGAGCATGGACTATCTTTTCATCAACTTACATTATAATCTCTATCTTTTAATAAAGTCTTATAGTTTTTATTGTATAAGTCCTTTAAATCCTTGGTTATATTAATATCTGGGTATTTGTTTCTTTCCAAAATGATTGTGACTAGAATTACTTTCTAAATTTCATTTTTCCTTTTTCTTTGTACTTAAAAGTTAAAATGGTTATTGTGTGTTGATTTTATCACCTTCAGCTTTATTTTTCTTATAGATTTTGGTAGGGTTTTCAGGGTTTCTATAAAAAGTATCAGATTTTCTACAAAAAAAAGAGAAAGTTTGACTTCTACTTTTCCAACTTGAATTTTTTTTCTTCTATTGTGTAACTGTTCTAGCTAAAATATTTAATATTAAATAAAATTGCAGTGGTGGCAGGAGGCATACATTTCTAATTTCAGTTAACTAACTTTCAGTTTTTACCTGTATGTCATGGTCGGTGAGTTTGTGAGACATTTTCTTTATTATTTTGACATAAGTTCTTTCTATTTCCATACTGTTCAGAGTTTTTTTTTTTTTAAGATTTATTTTATTTATGCATTCAAGAACTGGGGTATAGACCAGAGATGCAGGGGGTGAGAGGACTCACCAGAGACAGAGTGGGGAGCAGAATAGGTGGATAGGTGGATGGACTGAAACTCACTGCTGAGGGGAGCAGTGGGTGAGTCAGGAGAGGTCTGCTGCACCATGTGGGTAGCCCCCTGGCCGGCCAGGGGATCAAACTCATGCTTCAGTAACTGCAGACAACTTCACTGTAGGGAGACTTAACCCCTTGCCATACCAGGGAGGCCCCATTCAGAGATTTTAAGACAATGGAGTTCAGAATATTCACAAATACTTTCTCTAAATCTACTGATATTTTCACATTAATTTTATCTTTTCTTTTGTTGAATGATTTCAAATTATGTATATTAAACCATCCTACTATCCCAGGTGTGAATCCTAAATGATCATAAGCATAATACTTTTAATGTATTGTTGACTTAATGTGTTAGTATTTTGTTGAAGATTGTTGCATTAATATTCTTCAAGAATAGTGATTTGTAGTTTAGTTGTGCTGTCTATCTGCTTTCAATATTAAGGTAGTGCTGACAACAAAAATGCATTAAGAATCAACAACCTTCTTGTATTTTAAAAATAATTGGAGCAAGATGTGTGTTAAGTTTTTTAAAAACTTGTTAGAGGAGAGAGGCTGGAGGGAGAGAGAAGATGCTAGGCAGGCAGGACCCCTGAATCATAGCATGCTTCAGGGACAGTGAGGATACATACTTGGAGCATACATGTACCTGGAATGGAGATGGAGACATGATGACCAATGTCTCAGCAAAGAGGAGAAATGGAAACCTTTGGAAAGCTTAGGAAAGATGAAGAAACAGTAAATTAGGATCAATTTCAGTTCACCAGGATGGATATATGCCTTCCCCTCACTGCATGTCTCAGGTTTTCTCAAGTCCCCAGTCCAGGAAGGAGAGTAAATATTTCTCGGTTAGAGCATAACTTTTTCAACTATTCAGTGAGGGAAACAGGGCAGCCAATAACTGTACAGCAGAGGGGAGAAGCATTCATCTTCTATGCAATCTCTAGGATTGCAAAATTTTCTGATCCATCTCTTGGAAGCTGGAAAATTCACATTCCCCTCCTCTTTATGCAACTTCTGGTCTATACCCAGCATGCATAGAATAAGTAAGTACCGTGACTTCAGTATTCCCCCTGTATTTTTTTTTTTTATGTCCAATTGAGAGAATCAGCAGAGGTGCAGGTTTGGAATTAATGCAGCTTTTGGATCTGTTCCTCTATACACAAGACCTCTGGGCATAGTGCTCCTGTTTCTATAGTCTGAGGTCTGAAGCCATAGTCTTCAAAGGGCTTGAGTTCACCCATCCTTCTCACTCAGAAAGCTTAGGAAAAAACCTCAAGTAGATATAGTGAATACAATCTGTCCAGTGGGTTTTCTGTGTCCACCTTGGGGAATCAGCAGCAGAATAGGCTTGAGATTGGTATAGTTTCCAGTGTTTGATCCCCCAAGTAATGGAAAAGTATAGGACCTCTGGATATAGTTTGTGTAGCCTTGCGGGAAGATGACTTCTAGACCACTACTTCCTCAGTCAGAAACTAAAAGTGACAATAGAGCACACAGTCTGAGAACAAAGGGCATCTTGGTTGCTGTTGGCCAATGAAGGAGTCAGTATAGTTACCCACCTCTCAACAGCATGTTTTTTGGGCTTCCCTCAAAACTCCCAAAATACTACTGTTAGAGAGTAAAGAATTCTTGGGGACAAAAGCTAAAACAGGAAAATATTACAGCCATTTGAGGATTAAATGGACTATGACATCATGAGGAGCAACTCTTCAATAACTTACCACAAAGATTTGGAAGCTCTTATTAACCAGTCAGACAGAGTTCGGAAATGTCATGATAGAGAAATCAAAGAAATGTAGAACAAAAACGAATGTCATGAGAAAATGAAATTAGTGAATGAAATTAGAAATTGAAAGTTTAAGGAAAAAAATGAGTAAAATATAAAATAATCAATCAAACAGGTAAAAAAAATTCAAAAAGTTGTAAAAGCAAAATATCTTTAGTAGTGGCATGATATATCTGAGGAAATGTGATCACATGTGTCTTAATCACATACATTGTTAAGTCATGTCACTGCAATAAATAAATAAGTAAATAAATAACAAAAATAAATAGAGTATCGAAAATAAAATTTCAATAGATTTTTCTCTGAATATGTCAGGCCCTGGAATTTTGCTTATGGAGAGATGTGTGATTATGGTTTCAATTATGGTGATGATAATCAACTTATTCATATTTTTGTATATTCCTGATCTATTCTTGGTAAGCTATATTAATTGAATTTGTCCATTTTTTCAAAGTTATTAAGTTTACTTGGTAATAGTTGTTCATACTATTATTTTATGATTTTTTTGTGTTTCTATACTATCTTTCATTATTTATTCTATTATTTTTAATTTGGTATTAGGAGTGTTGTATGGTTTTCTATTAAGCCTATATGGTCTACTCCTCATTTAACTCCATTATTTCCTTATTACTTATCTTGTTAATCTGTCCATAGTTATGGGTATTAAAATCCTCCTTATTATTGTGTTTTTGTTAGTTTCTCTCTTTAGTTCTACTCATAATTTCCTCATATATCTTGGCGCTCCACCATTTGGTGCCTATTTGCTTATAAGTGCTATTTATTATTGTTGTTTTAGGCCCTTAAAACATAAATCACTAGTATCCACCTCTATCTCTAATTGCCTTTTTTATATTGGAAATCTATTTTAGCTGATATAAATATAGTGGTTCCTATCCTTTTTTCATTGCATTTGCTTGTTGGATTGTGTTCTAGTACTTAATTCTATTTATACACGAAGTTATAATAAAGTGCAAACATCTTTATTCTTAAATAAAAAACCCAAAGGGAAACTTAGCAAATATAAATCAGAAAAACAATTTCTGACAAATTATTCTCTAGAGTAAGATATTCTCTCTCTTCAACATAGACATAGGTCATATCCAGACAGTGAATTACATCAGTTGATTTCTCAAGAAGATTGAGAGTTCACAATTTAGACACTTCTCAGAAGCTTTTGAACTTTCTAGAACTACTGGTGCAAAGCAACAGTATTTATTACAATTATAAGATACTTATTCTTTAATCAGTATATTTCCAAAAAAAACAGATTTAGAGAAAAAGGCAAGAGTTCAGGGCCTCCCCTGGTGGCTCAGGCGGTTGAGCACCACACCGGGAAGCTGTCCACAGCCTCTGCAGTGCCGGTTTGATCCCCGCCAACCAGCGAGGGTCCCATATGGCATGGCAGACCTCTCCTGTCATGCCCGCTGCTCCCCTCAGCAGTGTATTTCGTCGGTCTGTCTGTTCTGTTCCCGGCTCTGTCTCTGGTGAATCCTCTCACCCTCCTGCAAATCTGGCCTGTACCCCGGTTCTTGTATAAATAAAGAAACAAATAAATCTTTTTTTTTTTTTTTAAGGCAAGAGTTTAACTTAACTTTCTCAATTTCTGATAATAAGATTTCCTTTTTTTTATTATTTAAAGATTTTATTTATTTATTTATACAAACACTGGGTACAGTCAGAAGTGCAGAAGGGTGAGAGAATTCACCAGAGTCAGAGGGGCGAGCAGAGCAGCAGGCAGAATGATGAAATACACTGCTGAGGGGAGCAGCAGGCGGCAGGAGAGGTCTGCATGCCATGTGGGACCTTCGCCCAGTGGCCAGGGATCGAACCGGTGCTGCAGAGGCTGCGGGCAGCTTCACAGCCCAGCGCTCAACCGCTGTGCCACGGGGGAGGCCCGATAATAAGATTTCTTATCTTTGGGTGGGCTTTGTCATATATTTTGCTCCCAATTCCACTTCTCACCCTTTCCAGAAAAAAATATTCTAACTCTGAAGAACTAAGAGTACCAGTTCTAAAACCTAAAACTAGACTATCTACAAAAGCACAGTCCAAAGCATAGTGCAAATGATCCCCATGTGAGATAAGCAATGAATGTAGGAAGTGCTAAGGTTTGCACTTAGATAACCTTGAAAATGGAACCCATAGTAATACTCTTCCTTTTTTTTTTTTTTTGGAACTTTCAGAGGTGAGAGTCCAAATTCAGGACAAAGTTGGAGTCTGTACATAAAAAAGTAGGTCATCATAATTGTTTCTACAAGTCTTCACCTCAAGGGCCTCATTGTTGGGATCTGTTCCCCTTCCCTGTGATAATGCCATGATGAAATCACTCTGGTTTTATTTTTTATTCCCCTGGTGATAAGTAATGATGCACATTTATCCATGTACTTGTCCACCATTTGTATGTTGTCTTTGGAGAAACATCTTACTTTGTTCTTTTGCCCATTTTTTTTTTATGGGCTCTTCTTTTTGTTGAATTGTATGAGTTATTTACAGATGCTCAATTTTACTCATTTGGTGGAGATATCAGATGTTAATATAGTCTCCCACTAGAAGAGTATCCTTGATATAGTAGGCCCTGATGTAAAAGAAAAAGACAACAGAAACAATAAGTGTTAGCAAGTTTACAGAAAAATTAACCTTCATATACTGATGATGGAAATGTAGACTGGTCTAGTCACTATTGTAACTCATATGGAAATCTTTCAAAATATTTAAAACAGATTTAGCATATTGTTTCTTTCACTTTATAGAGTTTTTTTTTCTTTTGGTTTGATATGATAATTTTTTTTTTACTTGTTTCCTTTCCCACTGCAGTAAAGTCCCAAAAGACATCTCTGAAGCCAATGTCTCAGAGAAATTTGCCTGTGTTTTCTTCCATATATTTTATGGTTTCAGGTTTTATATCCAAGTCTGTAATTCATTCTGAGAATTTACATATGGTGTGTGATAGTGGTCTAATTTTATTCTTTCGCATTCATCCCAAGATTTTTTTTTTCTTCTTTGATTTTTTCATTATCCCAGTAGCCATTCTGTAGTGTATTGTTCAGTTCCATGTATTAAAAGATTTTCTTGTTTCCTTTTAATAGTTGATTTGACGCTTTTATGGCTTTAGAAGATGTTATGTATGATTTACATCTTAGTGATTTTGTTGACATTTAATTTGTGACCCATTATGTAGTCTTTCTGAACAATGACCTACATGACTTGAGAAAGATATGTGTTCTATTTTTGAGTGGCTCAACGTTCGATACATATCTGTGAGGACCATGCTATCTAATTCTTTTATATAGCCATCGTGTTGCATCATTTTTCTGCCTAATTGATTTATTGTTGAAAATGGGTGTTGAATTCCCCTGCCACAGATGTGTCTTGTTTACAATGTTGTTCGAGTTGAAGGTAATTGCCTGTTTATTTCTATGTTCCTTCTTTTGATGATTGTACGCTGATTAAAATCATATCTTCATAATGTATACTCCCTAAATCATTACAAAGTGTATTTTGTCTGCTTTAAGTATGGCTGTCCATGTCTTCATTTGGCTCCTATTCAATTATAAGATTTTTTTATGCCCTTTGAGATTATTTTCATCTTTGGAGTATAGGTGTGTCTCCTGTACTTTGTTTCCTAATCCAACTAGATGCTATGTGTTTTTAATTGATGAGTTCAAGCCACTTCTGTTTACAATAGTTATGTGAGTTTTGGTCTTAATTTGTGTGGTTTAAATTATTTCCATATTTAGTTCTTTTTTTAATGATTTTTTAAAAATTTATTTATCCATACAAGAGCTGGGGTACAGACCAGATGTGCGGGAAGGTGAGAGGATTCACCAGAGACAGAGCGGGGAACAGAATAGGCAGACTTATGAAACACACTGCTGAGGAGAGCAGTGGGCGAGACAGGAGAGGTCTGCCTCGCCAAGTGGGGCCCCTCACCAGCATGCAGGGATTGAACTGGCACTACAGAGGCTTCAGACAGCCTCACAGTGCTGCGCTCCACTGCCTGTGCCATGAGGGGAGGTCCAGTTCTTTTTGTATATTCCTCTCCTCAGTTTATATTCATGAACTCCTTTTAATATTAGAGAGATAATCTAGTATTTGAAAGCACATTGTGCTTCTTTATATCTGAAAAGGCCTTTATTTCTCCTTCATATCTGAAGGAGGACCTTGCATGATAGAATATTCTTGGATGGAAGTCTTAAACTTTAAGTATTTGGAATATACTATTCTGTTCTCTCCTTGCCCATAATGCTATTTTGTTTGTTTTTTCTTCAATAGCTAAGCTTTGGAAACAACCCAAATGCCCAAAAATAGATGACTGGATCAAGAAGATGTGGTACATATACACAATGGAATATTACTCAGCATTCAAAAAAGATAAACATGCAATTTGCAGCAACATGGATGGTGCTGGAAGGGATCATGCTCAGCGAAGTAAGCCAGAAAGAAAAAGAAAAATACCGGATGGTCTCACTCATAGTAGGAATCTAGAAAACTTAAATAAGGGACCAGGAAAAAGAATAACTATAAGAAAGTGAAAATCAAAATCAATAAGCAACTATGAACCAGAGACACTCTATGGGGGCTGGGGGGCGGGGAGGGGAGGGATTGGGGTCAAAATAAGGGGGTTGCAATTGTATGGGAAATATAAAAATAAAATTTATTAAGAAAAAGAAAAAAAAGAAAAAAAAGAAAAGTCTGATGTTGGGGACTCCTGGTGGTACAAAGGGTTAAGTCACAGCACTATGAAACTCTCCCTCAGCCACTGCAACATGAGTTTGATCAATGGCCACGGAGGTAGCCCACATGGCACAGCAAACCTCTCCTGTCTTGCCCACTACACCCCTCAGCAGTGCATTTCAGTAGATCTACCTGTTCTTCTCCCCACTCTGTCTCTGTCTCTGGTAAATTCTCTCACACCCTGCATCTCTGGCCTGCACCCCAGCTCTCGAATGCATAATAAATAAATAAATCTTAAAAAAAAGGGGAAAAAAAAAGAAAAGTCTGATGTTAACATAAAGGGGCACCTTTATAGGTTAGCTGTTTCTTCCCTTTGCCAGCTTTGATGTATTTCTTTGTCTTGAACTCTTAGAAGTTTCAATAGTATATGTCTTGTTTTAGCTCTTATTTTATTTAGATACCCAGGGGGTATTTTTTAGCTTCCTGGATGAGTATATTTATTTCCTTCTCTAGGTTCAGATTATTTTTCTCCACTATTTATTTAAATATGGTTTCTGTTCTTTTCTCCATCTCTTCCTGTTCTGGTATTCCCATAATTCTTATGAAGCCTTTCATCATGGAGTTGGATAATTCTTGTTTTGTTTTTTTTTTCATTTTTTACTTCATTTCTTTCTTTTATTTTCTACCCAGGTTCTCTGAATATTCACATATTCATTACACAGAATTGTCCACATGCTTTATTATTTTTTCATAACTTTCTACTGAAATTTTTATTTGTTTTGTTTCTCTTTCTATATTTTATCTCCATTATTATCTATTATGTTTTTGTCATTTTGGGGGGCATTCTTCCATTTCTTTGAATTTATTATGGTAATTTAAATGTATGTATCTCATAGGAGGGTCATTTCTTCCATGTCTTTGAAGTTGGGTTATAGATATTTATTCTGTGTGCTGTGATATTCTCTGAGGACTGTGTGGCTGTTTGTTGAATTTATTTTCCCCATTTTTATTGGAGCTCAGCTGCTATTTGTGGGGTTTATTCTTGGTGTGGCTGCTATATATCCACTGGAAAAGGGTCTCTCTGATCTTGATGGGTGGTTAGCATAGTCTTGAGGAATTTTACAAGGTCTCAGACCACTCCAGCACTTCCCCTGCATGAATCTGTGGTATCACATATATGGTGATATGGTCTTCTGAGAGGTTGGTATGGTCTTCTGGAAGGTAGAAAGGCACAGGGACACTTTAGCAATAGCCTGTTATAAATCTGGGAGCTAATGTGTCTAGATGGATTATTCCTAAGATCTCCTGTCAGGTTGCCAGATGCAAGGTTGCTCTAGCATGCGCCTGGAATGAATATGGGAACTCACTGGCTTGGCAGAAGACTTATGGGGCCTCCTGGGAGATTACAAGTTTCAGGGCCTCTTCTATTAAAGATTTTTTTTAACATTTTTTTTTTTTAGATTTATTTATTTATACAAGAACAAGGGTACAGGCCAGAGATGCAGGAGGGTGAGAGGATTCACCAGAGACAGAGCAGGGAACAGAACAGGTAGACTGACGAAATACACTGCTAAGGGGAGCAGCGGGTGAGTCAGGAGAGGTTTGCTGTGCCATATGGGTTTCTTCCTGGCCGGCAGGGATGGAACCCTTGCTGCAGAGGCTACAGGCAGAGCAGCGCGGTGCTCAACTGCCTGCGCCACCAGGGAGGTCCTATTAAAGTTTTTAAAGTGACTAAATTACTTACTTTTTTTCCTCCTTAATCTAGCAGGTTAGATGGAATTGACAACATATATTAACGTAGCTAACAAAAACTAAACTGTTTTATACTTACTTAAATTTTGGTAGAGTAGTCAGTCTTTCAGACTACATGTTCAGATCAATTGAAATATATTTCAAGTAACTTTTGCAAGTTGGGGACTTATTTTTATCCAAAATTAATAAAGAATGCTGAATTTTTAAAATTCACTTTTTTAAAAATTAATTTATTTATGTATACAAGCACTGGGTACAGTCAGAAGCGGGAGAGGGTGAGAGAATTCACCAGAGCCAGAGCAGGGAGCAGAACAGGCAGGCTGACAAAGTACACTGCTGAGGGGAGCAGCGGGCACAGCAGGAGAGGTCTGCACGCCGTGTGGGATCCTCACTGGAGACCGGGGATGGGATCAAACTGGTACTGTAGATGCTACAGGCAGCTTCACAGCCCAGCGCTCAACAGCTGAGCCACCAGGGAGGCCCCTAAAATTTACTTTTAATGTATTAGTAAACAACTTAATTTATCCTCTGAAATTATAACTAAATGTAAAGGATGTCTCAATGAGGAGCTTATTCTGTATCAGGATTTCCTATGGTTCTTTCATAGATGGAGAATAATTTTCAAAACATTGTATCAAATTCATAAAATATTTATTCATAATTTCTATGCAACATGAAGAACATCATAGAGTTGATACAAATTGTTGTTAACTTATATAATATGTTATACTAATCTATTCCTCAAAGCTTTATTGTTTTTCTTTTTGTCTCTGTCATTGAAAACCAAGGGTAATTCTTTCTTAGAGTGAATATATTCAGGTAATGAAAAATGCCAAATATATGAAATGATAAGCAAGTTGCAATGTCCAATAAATAGCTGTTTTTTGTTTGTTTGTTTGTTTTATCTTAGAGGAATATGGACAGTCCACTTTGCAGTTCAAACATTCTTTTTTTTATTTTAAAGACTTATTTATTCATGCATACAAGAACCAGGGTACAGGCCAGATGCACGGAAGGGTGAGAGGGTTCACCACAGACAGAGTGGGAAACAGAACAGGCAGACTGACTGAAATACACCACTGAGGGGAGCAATGGGCGAGACAGGAGAGGTCTGCTATGCCATTTGGGATTCTCGCTGGCCAGCCAGGAGAGCAGAGGCAAGCCAGCAGAGTCTGTAGACAGCTTCAGAGTGCTGCGCTCAACCACCTGTGCCACTAGGGGAGGCCCAGTTCAAACATTCTTTTTTTTTTTTTTGGATCAGGTTGTTTTTATTTATTTTTTTTTTCCCTCAATAATTTTTTTTTTAAATAATAAATTTTATTTTTATATTCCCCATACAATTGCAGCCCCCCCATTCTGACCCCAATCCCTCCCCTCCCGCCCCCGCCCCCCTAAAAGTGTCTCTGGTTCATAGTTTTTTGTTGATTTTGATTTTCACTTTCTTATAGTTATTCATTTTCCTGGTCCCTTATTTAAATTTTCTAGATTCCTGCTATGAGTGAGACCATCCGGTATTTTTCTTTTTCTTTTTGGCTTATTTCGCTGAGCATGATCCCTTCCAGCGCCATCCATGTTGCTGCAAATTGCATGTGTTTATCTTTTTTGAATGCTGAGTAATATTCCATGGTATATATGTACCACATCTTCTTGATCCAGTCATCTATTTTTGGGCATTTGGGTTGTTTCCAAAGCTTAGCTATTGTAAACAGTACTGCTATAAACATAGGGGTGCAGGTGTTCTTTGGAATTGATGTTTCTGTGTCCTTTGGGTAAATACCTAGGAGTGGAATTGCTGGATCATATGGAAGCTCTATGTTTAGTAGGTCCAGAAATCTCCACACAGCTTTCCACAGTGGTTGGACCAGTTTGCACTCCCACCAACAGTGCAGAAGTGTTCCTTTTTCTCCACACCCTTGCCAACATTTGTTGTTGCTAGTTTTTTTAATATGTGCCATTCTCACTGGTGTAAGATGGTATCTCATGGTAGTTTTGATTTGCATTTCCCTGATGACAAGTGATGTTGAACATTTTTTCATATGCCTGTTGGCCATTTGCATTTCCTCTTCAGAGAAGTTTCTTTTTAGCTCTTCTGCCCATTTTTTGACTGGATTATTTTCTTTGTTGTTGCTGAGTCTCATCAGCTCTTTGCAGATTTTTGTGATCAGTCCTTTATCATTAGTGTTGGGTGCAAAAATGTTCTCCCAGTTGGTGGGGTTTCTCTTTGTTTTTGTTATTGTCTCTTTTGCTGTGCAGAAGCTCTTTAATTTGATGTAGTCCCAGCTGTTTATCTTTGCCTTCACTATCACTGCTTTGGGTGATGTGTATGTAAAGATGTCTTTGATGTGCAAATCACGTAGTGTTTCGCCTATATTTCCTTCTATGTATTTTATGGTTTCAGGTCTTATGTCTAGTTCTTTAATCCATTTTGAGTTGATTTTTGTGTATGGTGTGAGGTAGTGGTCAAGCTTCATTCTTTTGCATGTAGCGACCCAGTTTTCCCAGCACCATTTATTGAACAAACTTTCTTTGCTCCAATGCATAGTCTTTGCTCCTTTGTCAAAGATTAGTGGACCATAAATCTGTGGGTTTATTTCTGGATTTTCTATTCGATTCCATTGGTCTGTATGTCTGTTCTTATTCCAATGCCATGCAGTTTTGATGATTATGGCTTTGTAGTATAGTTACATTCTTGACTGATTTTTTCCCCCCAATGATAACTATCATGCCTCAGAATTCATAATATTTTTTCTTAACCAGTCTCTATATTATCATCTAATGAGAATAATCTAAAATTCAATGTATTTAACTTCATACAGTTGAGATTTTACTATGGCATTATGTACACTTCAGCTTTGTTCACTTTGGGGGAGGGAGGTAAGATTGTTTCAATGAAGGAATTACGATGTTGATTTACACTTAACCCCAACTCCATAATTTAGTTAATGACCCAGAATGTTTTCTCCATGTTATTTGAGCATAGGCATGCTCAATTTTTAACCTTATTTGATGACAATGTAATATCTTTTAGTTTTATGATTTTCAGGAGGTAGTTTGTCAGAATAAGAGCTGAAATAAACAACAACGATGTATTTCCTTCATTTCACCATCATGTTTAAATAACATATATGGCAAAGGACTAGAATATTAGCAATATCTGTGCATTCAGAAGGCTGCACTCTATGTGCTGACCCACATAATTTTTTCAAATGTGCATCCATGTAAATTTTCACTAATGTCTTGTCAATTGTACATGTTTAGCAATTATACTATAGCAAAATGTGATGCATAAGACCCTCTATTGCAACATTGTTTAGATATGAATTATTGCACAGTTGCTCATTTAATTAACCCCTTAATTCAATGTTTTCTTTCAAAATCTTTCAAGATCTTTGATTTCAAAATTATTTTTTTATGCTAGACTTATAAATGTTGCTTATATTTTAATGTTGCATTGCTTCATTATACAAGGTATGTCAAAAATAGCACACTCTGGGGCCTCCCCGGTGGTGCAGCGGTTGAGCGCTGGGTTGCAAAGCTGCCCGCAGTCTCTGCAGCTCCGGTTCAATCCCTGGCTGCTCCCCGGCCACCGGAGGAGGAGGGTCCCACATGGCGCGCAGACCTCTCCTGCCACCCGCTGCTCCCCTCAGCAGTGTACTTTGGTCCTTCTGCCTGCTCTGCTCCCCACTCTGGCTCTGATGAATCCTCTCACCCTCCCATGCTTCTGACTGTACCCACTGCTTGTATAAATAAGTAAATAAATAAATAAATAAATAAATATTAAAAAAAAAGAAGAATTAAAAAAAATAGCACACTCTGGTCTTAGAAGTTCACTTTCAATTATTGATTAAAAACTAAAATAATTATAATAATACTATCAAATATAACTAAATAAGATAGTTTAAAAATCAATCTAACTGCATTACAAATGGATATGCAACTTGACTGATGGGGGAAGAGATAACAAACTTAAGTAACTTTGCAAAACAGAATTTTGACTTGGATACCCCAAGTCTGAGAACAAAAACCACTACATAGAAGTACTAATTGTCATTAGTAAATTTCTATCTTAAAGTGTTATATGTTAGTAATTCTTAAACTGTGTGAATTCAAGGGTTGACTGGATTGGACATATAAATAAACATATTGGAGATGCTGAGAGTCAGGTGTCTTAGTGTCACAGAAAATTACAGATATGCAACTGGTAGGACTTGAATAAACTCTCTCCTTGGGGATTTGAATAAGAAAAATCAAAACAAATTAATATGAGAAGATAGTAATAGGACTCTCGACAGAGAATGTGCATTTGTGGGTTAATATACGTGATGTAGAGTAAATCCATCATATTCATGGCCCCTCAGGTTAAAAAGATTATATAGGGCCTCCCCTACTGGCGCAGGAGGTTGAGCGCTGCACTGTGAAGTTCTCTGTAGCCTCTGCAGCACTGGTTCGATCCCGGCCGGCCAGTGAGAGTCTCACATGGGCTCAGCAGACCTGTCCTATCTCGCTCGCTGTTCCCCTCAGCAGTGTATTTTGTCAGTCTGCCTGTTCTGTCCCCTGCTCTGTCTCTGGTGAATCCTCTCACCCTCCCATGCATCTGGCCTGTGCCCCAATTCTTGTATATATAAATAAATAAATCTTTAAAAAAAGATTATATAGATGTGTACTCTGAGGGTAGAAATCTTCAAGGCCATCTTAGAAATCTACCTGCTGCAAAGATAGTTACAAATAAAATTAAGAATATCATACTTACAAATAAAACACACAGCTTGCTCTTTGAAAAAAGAAATTAAGCAACAATGCCCATTGAATAAAGATAACCAAACACCTAATTTAAGCATTTTTATTGCAATTCCTGTTCAGTGCTATAAAACAGTAAACAGAAATTAGATTTATAAGATTTTTCAATGAAGAAATTAAAATGTTATTATATCCATAACCAGGCAACATGAAGCAATCCTCTTACCCTTTCATAGATTAGCAATGAGGATAAATGTGTGTGTAATTAACAATGTTACTAGATTATGCAATATTTCTTAGATATTAGCAATTGGGAATTAACTTTTTAAATACATTTCATAAATGTATCAAAAACATTACATTCCTAGGAGTAAATTTAAAGGAAATATATGAGATCTCTTCACAGGAAAAAAAAAAAAAGTATACATTTGATATTATTGAGAACATTTTAAAAGATCTAAATAAAGGATATGTCAGCTTCATAAATGGAAAATAAATATAACAAGCACATCAATATACTTTCAATCTTTAGATTTAAATAAATGTCAGTGAAAACACCAAATAGATTTTTTTTAATTAAAGTTGAGAACATGGGGTCTCCCTGGTGGCGCAAGGGCTTAAGATGCAACTTCTGAAGCTGTCTGTAGCCTCTGCAGCATGAGCTCAATCCCCAGGCAGGGAGCTACCCACAGGTGCAGCAGACCTCTCCTGACTAACCCACTGCTCCCCTCAGCAGTGTACTTTGGTCAATCTGCCTGTTTTGCTTCCCACTCTGTCTCTGGTGAATCCTCTCACCCCCCACACCTATAGCCTTTACCCCAGCTCTTGTGTGCATAAATAAATAAATCTTTAAAAAATAAAATTGAGAACCTACTCTAAAAATCATATGAACAGGAAAAGAACCAAAATAGCCAAATATATATTTAATAAAAACAATGCATTTACCTACATTTGTTAACATTAAGGTATATTTCAAAGTGATACCAATCAAAGTAGTGTCATACTGGACCAAGTTGAAAATAGACTGATAGATTTCAGAAACAGAGACCCCAGTAGGCATTTTAATTATAACCTGTTGGCGCCTTACCTCTTGGTATCAGGATACTTCCCCCTTCCATGATTGGCTGTGCTCCTTTCGGTCCAGTGCGCATGACGACCTCCGGCGCACCAAATAAGGGCATGTGCTCTTCCGGGATTAGCTGTGCTTCTTTTGGCCCAGTGCACATGACGGCCTCCAGCGCACCAAATAAGTTTATGTGTTTAATCATTGGCTAGGCACTGTTGGCCTGCTTCTTCCGCTTCCGGTCCCCAGCTATAAAGCCCCGCCGAAACCGAAAGTAAAAGAGACCTGCGATAGCTGAACCAAGAGTGTACGTGTCTCCCTCCGTGGTGTACCCCTGTTCTTCAGGTCGCTGCTCTCCCCTTGAGAACCTCGTTGACCAGTCCGCGGGCTCGGGCAGGTGGCACCCAACGTGGGGCTCGAGGTACGAGAGATTTCCAGTAGACCCAGACGCAGCGCGTGGCGTGAGTTACTCAGGCCCCGACCCACCCGGCAGGACAGTCATTAGGTAAGTTTTGGCGTCTGATTTGTTTAAAAATGGGACAGGCACTTAGTGTTTTATGTTTATGTTTCCCAACTTTATGTTTTATGTTTCCCAACTCAAGGAATCTTTATGTTTCCCAACTCAAGGAAGCTCTTAGGACATGCGGAGGTAGGGTTAAGTCCAAGGACCTCTTTTTATTCCTTGATTTTGTACAAGAAACATGCCCGTGGTTCCCTAAAGAAGGAACTATTGATGAAAAACGCTGGCAGAGAGTGGGAGATGCTCTCAACGATTTTTACCGAGTTTTTGGGCCCGAAAATGTTCCCGTAACGGCCTTTTCATATTGGAATCTTATTAATCATCTGTTGGCTAAGCGAAAAACTGATCCTGGCTTACAACATGCTATCTCCCATACTGAAAATATCCCTAAAAGTGCCCCCTCCAGTATAGCTGAGGGTCCCCCTTCCGGGGCTTGCGGTGAGGACCTAATTTCATCCCATAGTGAGAATGAAGAAATTTCGCCCCCAAAACATGCGACAGGGGCCCCCAACCCTTATGATGAGACTAATCCCCAAAATAATGCGCCCCCAGTGCCAGATGATGCCCCCCAACCTGCCGGCACTCCCGTAAAGGAGCCCCGTCCAAATACACTTCCCCCATGCAAAAGCCTCTACCCTTCTCTGCTGCTACCCCGCCGTGGATCTCCTCTGGCTTCTGAGGTGGACTGGGACGAGTTGGCAGAACAAGAGGGCCGCTATCGGCCTCCCCCCTATTGCCAAGGACCCCATAAAAAAGCCTGTTTTAATACAAACACTTGAGACCTTGGGAAACCAAATTAATACTCTTGTTAGCCGTTTTGATAAATTGTGTGCGGCCTTCCCCGTGTCTGCTGACGGCCCTTCTGCTCCTCCCCCACAAGTTAATCCGCCGCCATTTTGTCCTTCTGTTCCCGCCTTGCCGCCATTTTGCCCTCCTTCTTCCTCCCTTGTTGCCTTGCCGCCTTTTTCTTTGACTCCTCCCACTCAGCTGCCCTCTCCGTCCCTCCCTCCTCCTTCGCGTCCTGCTCCATTACATCTCTTTCTGGTGGTTGAAACCACCAACGCCCAGGGCGTTGTTCAACGTCATCATGAGCCTCATAATTTCCGCAACGTTTAAGAACTAAAAGAAGTGGTGTCCCTTTATGGAGCCACGGCGCCCTTCACCCTCACTGTTTTGGACACCTTAGCCCAATCCTCTCTCACTCTGTCAGATTGGTACTCCCTGCAAAGGCCACCCTTTCTGGGGGCGATCACCTCCTTTGGAAGGCTGAGTTTATTGATGATTATAAGGTTTTTGAAAGACAAAACCGCGAGGCCAGCAATGGATGGACCCTTGAAATGCTAATTGGAGTAGGCAATTATTCTGATCAAAATAACCAAATCAATTTTCCACCCAGCCTTTATGCCCAAATTAGTGTTGCTGCCCTTTGTGCATGGCGCAAACTTCCCTCAAAAAACAACACTGGTACCCCCTTAATTAAAATACGTCAGGCTTCTGGGGAACCCTATTCTGATTTTGTTGATCGCCTCCAAACTGCTGCAGAACGCATGTTAGGAGGTACGGCTGGATCCTCTGACTTTGTCTGTCAACTGGCCTTTGAAAATGCTTCTCCCGCCTGTCAGGCTGCTATACGTCCCATTCGCCGGACCACCTCTACCATTATGGATTATGTCCGTGCGTGTGCAGACATTGTCCCTGCCTACCAACAAAGACTGGCCATGACCGCTGCCTTCTCGGGACAGACGGTCGCCGCTTATGTGGCTGGCCAAACACAAGCTCAGGTTACTTGTTTTAAATGCAAAAAACAGGGCCATTTTGCTAGAAATTGTCCCTCACCTGCCGCTCCCTCAGTATCCCGTTCGTCTCCGTTTCCCTTCACTAATCAACAACCTCAAACCACGGCTACTACTACCTCCGCTTCTTCCCGACCCCCCCAACTCTGCCCACGCTGTCGTAGGGGTTACCATTGGGCCCGCGAATGCCGCTCCCTCACTGACTCAGATGGAAATCCCCTACCCCCCCGTTCGGGAAACTTCAAGCGGGGCCAGCCCCAGGCCCCGCAACAAACAATGGGGTTCGTTCCATCGATGACCAGTCCCACCCTGGTAAGTGGCCAACTTCCCGAGCCACCTCAGGTAGCGCCGGATTGGACCTCTCTGTGCTGCCACCGACACATTATTAACTCCAGAAATGGGCCCACAAGTGTTACCCACCACGTCCAAGGGACTGTCCTCGGCGGGCACCTACGGCCTCCTCCTCGGCTGTTTCTCTCTCAACCTCCGGGCCTGCATGTCTTTCCTGGAATCATAGATCAAGACTTTACGGGCACCCTTTCGGTTGTTGCCTCTGCATCTCTCCCGTTACAAATTCGCCAGGGAAAAAAAATTGCCCAGTTGGTTCCTCTCCCCCTGTTGCCCGGGCCGCCACAACAAACCCTTCCTCATCGAGGGTTGCGCACTAATGTCACAGATGTCCTTTGGGTTCAGCCCGTAACTAAAGACAAGCCCTCCCTTACTCTTTCTTTGGACGGCCGCTCTTTCACCGGCCTTATCGACACGGGAGCTGATGTCTCTATCATCTGCCAGTCTGACTGGCCTCCCTCCTGGCCTACCATAGCCACGCTCACCAACTTCAAGGTATAGGACAATCTGCCAATCCATTACAAAGTTCCAAACTCCTACAGTGGACAGACACAGAGGGCCATACTGGCCACGTTAAGCCTTATGTTTTGCCCGGCCTTCCGGTTAATATCTGGGGTCGGGACCTCCTCTCTCAAATGGGTCTCATGATGTGTAGCCCTAACGAGGTGGTTACTGCTCAAATGCTGTCTCGGGGCTTTCTTCCGGTCGTGGCCTTGGATCCTGCCTTCAAGGCATTACGCAGCCCATCCAACCTAAGGGCCAGGTAAGCCGTGCCGGACTGGGAAGTTTTCCGTAGAGGCCATTGACGTTCCTGTACCCTCCCCGGACATCATCTCTATTTCTTGGAAATCCGATGACCCGGTCTGGGTCGACCAATGGCCTCTGTCCCAAATTAAACTCCAGGCAGCATACCAACTGGTGCAGGAACAGTTGGATGCCGGTCACGTTGTGCCTAGCACGTCGCCCTGGAATACACCTATTTTTGTCATTAAAAAATCCTCAGGCAAATGGCGACACCTTCAAGATCTCAGGGCAGTTAATGCCACTATGACACTCATGGGCGCCCTACAGCCTGGCCTTCCCTCACTGGCTGCCATCCCAAAAAACTTGTTCCGTGTTGTTGTGGATCTTAAGGACTGTTTCTTCTCCATCCCACTTCACCCCAATGATCAGAAAAGGTTTGCATTCAACCTTCCTTCTATCAATTTTCAACAACCTCTTCAGCGTTTCCAATGGGTGGTTCTTCCACAGGGTATGGCTAACAGCCCTACTCTCTGTCAACTTTTTGTTGCCCGCGCCATCCGGCCGGTACGTCTTCAATGGCCCTCTATTTACATCATTCATTATATGGATGACATCCTATTGGCAGGCAACCCCCCCCCCCAAGAGGTTCTAGCTTGCTTCCACTCCCTTCACTGCCATTTAACTCGGGCAGGGCTAACAATCACCCCTGAGAAGGTTCAAATTTGTGACCCCTACACCTACCTTGGTTTCCATCTCGATGGTCCGTACATTACTGCTAAAAGTGCAACCATTGCGACCGACCATCTTCACACCCTTAATGATTTCCAGAAACTTCTGGGGGATATTAATTGGCTTCGCCCCTATTTAAAGTTGCCCATAGCAGACCTTAAGCCCCTTTTTGATACCCTCCAGGCCGACCCTGATCCTCGGTCTCCGCGATCTCTGTCCCCTGAGGGCCAGATTGCCTTACAAAAGGTACAAACTGCCATTAATGATCATTTTCTTGTAAGTTTGGACTATTCCAAAACATTTTCCTTGCTTATCTTTTCCACTCAACACTGTCCCACTGGGCTCTTTTGGCAGGACAACCCTGTCCTGTGGCTCCATCAATCAGTTTCCTCAAAAAGGACCTTTCTCCCATATTATGACCTTGTGGCTGACCTTATTGTTCAGGGACATCTTGCATCCCGCAAATACTTTGGCCTTGAGCCTTCTTCTGTAGTCACTCCTTATTCCAACCATCAGATTGACTGGTTGCTACAGTCTACTGACACTTGGCCCATCGCACTGGCTTCCTATCTGGGCATTTTGGATAACCATTACCCTCCTGACAAACTTGTTCAGTTTGCTTCCAGCCACCGCTTTGTCTTTCCCAAAACCACACAAAGATCGCCCCTTCCGTCGGTCCTCACAGTTTTTACCGTCGGATCCTCCAATGGGACAGCCGCGTATGTGGTGCATGTTCATTCCACTGCCTGGAAAACCCCTCATTCCTCAGCCCAGCTTGTAGAGCTTGAGGCGGTGATCACTGTTCTTTCTTCCTTTGCCCATCAACCTCTTAATTTATATACGGATAGTGCTTACATCACCCAGTCGGTCCCCCTACTTGAAACCGCCCCATTTATCAAAACATCCTCCATGGCTGCGACCCTTTTTCAGCAGTGCCAGGTGGCCATCCGGAACCGCACCGCTCCTTTCTTCCTTGGCCATCTTTGGGCCCATTCGGGTCTTCCAGGACCCTTGACACACGGAAACAACTTGGCCGATGCAGCCACTCAGACAATTCATGTTCTTTCGGTCACCCAGGCCCAACAAGCCCATGACCTCCATCATCTCGCTGCCCGGTCCCTGCGTGTGTTGTTTCATCTCACCCGAGACCAAGCCAGGCACAATTTTCGCTCCTGCCCAACGTGTGCTATTTCCCTTCCTGTCCCTCACTTGGGTGTCAACCCTCGTGGTTTGGCCCCTCGAGACCTCTGGCAAATGGACGTCACCCATGTTTCTGAGTTTGGTAATCTCAAGTATGTCCATGTTTCCATTGATACGTTCAGTGGATTTTTGGTGGCTTCTCCCCATGCTGGGGAGGCCACCAAACATGTTATCTCCCATCTCCTTTATGACTTCTCTGTTTTAGGCATGCCTAAGGCCCTTAAGACTGATAATGGACCAGGCTACACTTCCAAGGCATTTTCTGAATTCTGTGCCACCCTTTCCATTACTCACACTACTGGCATACCATATAATCCCCAGGGACAGGGCATCGTTGAAAGAGCCCACCAGACACTCAAAACCGTTATTCACAAAATCCGCCAATCTTCCTGGTACCCCTCCCGGTTGGCACCCCGCAATGTCCTGTGTCATGCCTTGTTTATTTTAAATTTCCTCCGCCTGGATGATGCTGGTAAAAGTGTGGCCGACCGCTTTTGGCACTCCTCCACCTCCACTCAGTTTGCGTTGGTCAAATGGAAGGACCCACTTACCGGCTCTTGGAATGGTCCAGACCCTGTTTTGATTTGGGCTCGTGGAGCGGTTTGTATCTACCCCCACAATGTTGACTCTCCTCGCTAGCTCCCAGAGCGCTTGGTTTGCGCTGTACCTGCGCCACCCAGCGCCACTACAAAACCTTCGGACGCCGCCGAGGCGCCCCGTCAACCCATTCTGCCCAGGGTGGCTGAGTCCCTCTGAGGCGTCTCTTTTTGTTTCCTTTTCAGGATGCCTGTGGCCACCTGGATTCTCCTGGTTCTTCAACAGTACCCTGTCGCCCGTGTCTTAGCCAGCCTCAGACCACCCGCCTCTCTCGCATCCGCGTCTTCTTCCTTGGATTCGCCCTGCAACTGCAAGGCATTACCTCTGCCCTGGCCACGGGTGCCTCCGTTTTGCCATCTCTGTTTCCAGGAACTTGCAACCAACCCCTTATGGACTGGCCTTAATGGACTTTTGCTGTATTTGCTTCCCCTGTTGGGTCCCCCCTGTTATCTCTTTTATTGTTACTTGCTATAGGTCCTTGTGTTTTAAACAAAATTGTTGGGTTTGTAAGGCAACAAATACAGTCCCTTCAGGCGAGACCTATCCAGGTGCACTATCACCGCCTGGAAATGCTGGAAAGCGGGGCGCATATATGGATCTCCTGTCGCCGTCTGCGCCTGGCCAGTAGGTAGCACAGCCTACATGCTATGGGAGTCCCACCGTCCTGACCTTTGGCAGCCTTTTAACTTCAGTCATTATCCAGCTTCCTGGCTGGGCCCCCTTGAGGATGCTGGAATGGATAGCCAATGACGGGTAAGATGGAATGCGGGACAAGACCAACCTAAGATAGCCCGCACTCCCTTTCCATCTAGGACCGTCGGGTGATGACGGGGAAGGCTTGTCCCTGCATTTCACAACCTAAGACAGGCACATTCCTCCTCACTAATAAAGAGAAAAGGGGGATCTGTTGGCGCCTTACCTCGTGGCATCAGGATACTTCCCCCTTCCATGATTGGCTGTGTTCCTTTCGGCCCAGTGCGCATGACGACCTCCGGCGCACCAAATAAGGGCATGTGTTTAATCATTGGCTAGGCACTGTTGGCCTGCTTCTTCCGCTTCCAGTCCCCAGCTATAAAGCCCCGCCGAAACCGAAAGTAAAAGAGACCTGAGATAGCTGAACCAAGAGTGTACGTGTCTCCCTCCGTGGTGTACCCCTGTTCTTCAGGTCGCTGCTCTCCCCTCGAGAACCTCGTTGACCAGTCCGCGGGCTCGGACAATAACCAATGTAATACTTCAGAGTGGAAGAGTGGAAAATTTATTTAATAAATGATGGCTGATAAGATGATAACAATATGATATACTAATTTAACCTTGAGCCCTGTTTTGTGCAATATATACAAACCAATTACATCTAGCGGGTCAATCTAATGTGTGTTGCTTAAAAAATAGTTTCACTGTAAAACTTCCTTTTGCAAGCATATAGCTGGTATATTAAGATTGTTGGCTTTTGGAAAAACTGAAATTTATAAATTTGGCATTTAAGTGTAAATGTGTTTTTTATTTAGTATATGTATATATTTATATATGTGCATATACATGATGATGTATTTATGATTAGAAATTAGTTACACAAACCCTTTACTTTTCTGTATACTACAGATATTTATTCTTGTTTGTTACTCTGAAACCGGATGTCCCAGTTATTGAAAAGGGACAACAGCCATTGCTGTCTGTTTTGAATTTGCCCAAACAAATGCAAAGTTTGAAGGTCCATTTTTGCTTGTACTCATTGAATCCATTGATAAATTTGAAGTTAATATCTAATACCTATGCAATTGCTTTTATACGGCTACACTTTGTAGTAACACAGATTTGAATCTGTGGTGGATTTGTCTCTGAAGTGTACAATTCATTACTGCAGATGCTTTTGGTTGAAAATCTGGAAGGACAGAAAAATGTATTTAGAATCTTATGCTAAGAATGTTCTCTGTAAGAAATGATAAAGAACTTGTGATTAATTATTGGGGAATGTCACTTAGACGCATAATTTTGGTGAAAGAGAGACAGAGAGGATGGCTAAGTGAACAGGGCAAGAATTTCAAGAAGAGGATACACATGTTAGTTAATACCACTTCCTAAATACTATTATCATTGCCAAAATTCTAAATCTAAATTTGGGATTAGATGAAAGTGAAAGATTCAAGGTAATTTCTTTTCATTTCTGAAAGGCATGACCCTGTTTCCCAGCAGACATAGTATTCACTTGCAAAATAGATTACAATTTATGATCAAACAAATACTTTAGAAGTGCCCAAGCCATGACCAGATTACCACAGAATGCAGTAGTTTTTCTGTTAAAGAACTGAGGACTTTTATAAGAAATGACAGCTTAACCTTAATACATTCAAGCAGCAACATAGATTCTCAAAATAAACCAAGTGGGGCATATAGGCAATTGTGGAAACTAATGAGTGGAAAGGAAAACTAGAATTTATAACATGTTTCCAAGAAGATAATACTCTTCCAAATGCTTATGGCAAATAACTTACTGTAATGCGTCAAGCTAGACCCTCATCAGACTTAACCCTGAGAGGGGGAATTTTTCCAGTCCTACCAGGACTAATAGATGGGAAACTCTTTTAGAAAGAGTAGAGATGTTAGAAGTGCAGAAAATTCAACATTTATACCATGAATATCAGAGAGACACACCTAATAGAGGCCACTGATTCAGACCATGGTAGATGTTGTGATAGAGGGACCACTTTAAATTCTTGAATTCTAGATTTCTTGTATAAATTGCTATCTGGGAACCATTAAAACATTGAGTCTGTAATTGAACAGATACTCAGGGATAAGATATTCAGGGCCAAAATATGGAAAATATGTCATCCAAAACAGCTGTGGTTTGATGGGAAACATGTACAAATAGGATTAAAATGGGATGTACAAAAATGGGCTGTAAACATGTACAAATAGGATTAAATTAGCTCTTTAGAGCGAGCAAACTCAGGGACATACAGTATAACATAGGTTAACATGGACTGGGTGAGGAATGGAGAGTTGTTACTTAGTAGGTACAGATTTTGGAAAATGAAAGTATTCTGGAAATGTTAGTTATACAGCCAACTAATGGACAGTTTTGTAGAATTGTTAATATCAGTACATTATACACTTTTAAGTGTTGAAATAGTCAATTTAATGTTGTGTATTTTACTAGACCCAAAAGAGGAAATGAATGGTATTTATAGTAGAGAAATGACAGTGCATTACTGCTCTAGAAGTGTAAGGTGGTGGATACATCACTTTGCTATTTGTATATAAAAAGCTACAGATTTTGCATACTGATTGATGTTGCAATCTGTCACTTTGCTGTATCCAACTACTATCTCTAGTAACTTTTAAGCAGCTTTTACTAGATTTTTAAAATAAAATATTTTATCTGCAAATAAGGACACTTTTACTTTTTTTCCCAACTTTAATTCCATTTGCTTTTTCTATTTCTTTTAACATTGTTTTGTTATTTTTCTTATAAACATCTTTCATCTCTTTTGTTTTTTTAAAGATTTATTCATTTATGCACACAAGATCTGGGGTACAGGCCAGAGGTGTAGGGGGTGAGAGGATTCACTGCAGACAAAGTGGGGAGCAGAACAGGCAGACTGACCAAAATACACTGCTGAGGGAAGCAGTGGGCAAAAGAGGAGAGGACCACTGTGCTGTGTGGATAGCTCCCTGGCTAGCCAGTGATCAAACTCATGCTGCAGTGTCTATAAATTGCTTCATAGTGCTAAAACTTAACCTCTTGCACCACCTGGGAGGCCCCTTTTACTTCCTTTGTAAGGTTTATTTCCAGGTTGTTTTTTTTTTTTTTTTTTTTTTTTGTACAGTTTGTATGCTTTCTTAATTGTGTCCTATTCAGAATAATTGTGTGCATATAGGAAAACTGCTGATTTTTGTATACTGATTTTGTATCCTGCTACTTTACTGAACTGGTTTATTGTTTTTTAGTTTTTTCTTCTTTTTTCTTTTATTTTTTGGGGGGGGTGGGAAGTTCTGTCTCTATATCTGTTATCAAATCATCTGCAAACATTGACATTTTTACTTCTCCTTTACCAATTTGGTTCCTCATATGCCTTCATTTGCCTAGTTGCTGTAGCTAGGACTTATAAAAAACAGTGGTGAGATTGGAGATCCTTATCTTGATCAAGATCAGAATAGAAAGGTTTTCAGTTTTCCAGTGTTGAGAATGTTAGCTGTAATATTGTCATATGTGGATTTTATTAGTTAATATATGTACCTTTTATGGCAGCTGTTCAGGGTGTTCATATAAATGGATGTTGAGGGCCTCCCCAGTGGTGCAGTGGTTGAGCGCTGGGTTGTGAAGCTGCCCGCACTTTCTGCAACCCCGGTTTGATCCCCGGCCACCAGGCGAGGGTCCCACATGGCACGCAGACCTCTCCTGCTGCTTGTTGCTCCCCTCAGTGTACTTTGTCACTCTGCCTGTTCTACTCTCAGCTCTGGCTCTGGTGAATTCTCTCACCGTCCCGCACTTCTGACTGTACCCAGTGCTTGTATAAATAAATAAAATAAAATAAAATCTTTTCTGAGTTTTGTTGGGTTATACAATTTCGTCAACTTTCTTTATTATGATACTTATAAGTTCTTCATCTGACAGGAATAAGAAATCTGCGTCAATGTTGTTGGGTTCTGGAGTTTGATTTTCTCTCAATGATAATTTGTTCCCCTAAGGGCTTTGTTAGCCATTTGCATTTTTCCTTCTCCCCATTGTTTGCTTTTGGGTTGCACTGCTGTATTTGGGTGTTTTGTTGTGTGTAAGTCCTTCTCCAATTTTCTGGGTGTTTAGTTGATGGTGGATACATTTAGTGATGTTGTGTTATATCTGGTGTGGTACTAGAGCTTCTCCATAGTTTTTCTAGCTTTGTTTAGAAGGAAGAGGTGATGCTGTGTCTATAGGCTAATTTGTTGGGAACTTGCATTGCCCTCAAATTATTCTTTGGGGTCTGCTTTTGGTGGTCACAAGGGTAAAGGATTGTGGAAGAGTCCTGTTAGAAGGAAGTCCTGTTTGGCTGAGTGTATGCACTTCCTTTTTGTCTGGGGGCCTACAGTAAATAGCTAGGTTCTGCAAGTTGTAACTTGGGCTTTTGTCCATTCTTGTGGAGCTGGTGGCTTGGCCTATAGTCAGGGATATTCACTGAGGTGTTGTTGATGGCCCTTGATGTAGAGCAAAGCCTTGTGAGGCCCATGCTGTGGCCCCAGGGTACTCTTTTCATATATTGTGATTTAGATTTGTGTTCCCTTTATGATTACTAATGTTGAACATATTTTCATATACCTGTATGCTTTTTGTATGTCTTATTTGGAGAAACATCAATTCATATGTTTTCACCACTGTAAAATTAGTTTATTTGTGCTTTTATTGAATTGGAGCAGTTTCTTACATGTTTTAGCTAATAGCACCTTATTAAATATGATTTTCAAATATGCTCTTAATTAAATGGTTCCTGCTATTATCTTCACTTGACACTGAAGAAATTTTTATGAGAACTTTTGCTCACAGTCAGTTTTCAGACATTAGAGCCACCTATCTTGAAAGCTTTTAGTGACAGCAGGATCTCTGACCTTCCTTTTGGGTTGTAGCTTGCTTCCATTCATGTAATCATTTCATATATTAATGCAGCTCTCTGAAGCCACCTGCTCACTCTTTAATTTTAGTCTCACAAGGGCATTCTGGAAAATTTATTATCCCCACTTATTTAGAGAGGAACAAGTGTTTAACAATGGAAGCACTCATGTGTTACCATAGATCCTTTCTATTGTCTGTAGTGACCTGAGTTACCTACTGTACTGCTATGATCTAAAACCACTACTTCTTAATCATGCAAACTAAGAGCAGCTTAGGAGTCTTACACCTTGAATGTCAACTTCAACCTCTTGCCTATAACTTAGCTATATTCTCTGTCATTATATACCAGTCACCAAGTTGACCAAAAATTTTGCATTGCTTAAAATATAACCTAGTCATGATGTGTGTTTAATAAAACAGAAATCTATATAGGTGTTTATTCTTGTGGGAGCTAATTACAATAACTATAGTACTGCAAAAACTGCTTTTTTAGTAAGTTTTCCTTCTGTGAATTATTTTGTACCTAGAGCAGTATGATTAATGCTGAGACTATAAAAAGAGTTCCCTTTTTCATGGTGCAACACAACAGGGAATCTTGTGGACAGATTTCATCAGCTGGCACATTCTCCAGGGCATCTCTTTCTGATGTGGTTATTCTGTACTAGAGTAACTGGTCCCAAAAGCAATTTCCCTACAAATATCCATTGGAAATCAGCCCAACTCCCTGCCACACCAAGTTCATTCTCACATACAAGTTTCCTGTGAGGGATTTTGTGTCTAACACTAGACTCAACTTGTTTCTCACACAAAAAGGATGCTCCATATTTTAATTTTTTTTATTTTAAAAATCATGTAATTCTATTACAAGCAATGAAACCAAACCAAAAGTATTTTAAATGTAATATATCTTCACAGGTTACAAGGATAGATTACCTAGGCTATCTGAGGAAGGTATGTGTGTAAAGGGAGATTTAATTTATATAAAAGACACAATATGCATATATAAGTAAATATATGAGATATAATTTGAAGCACAGAAATGACTGCAAGATCACTAATGAAACATCAACGGTTACTACCTTTGGGTGAGTTGAAAATTTTGAGTGGGTAAGATTGTGCAGGAACACTAAATGTGAGTTCAAAATGTTTAGCTATAAACTTCTGCATGATTTTGTTTTTCTATCCAGAAAATAGTCTATTATTTCTTCTGCAAAAGATTTTTTAAAGATTTATTAATTTATGCATACAAGAACTGGGGTGTAAGACAGAGGTCTGAGGGGTGAGAGGATTCACCAGAGTCAGAGTGGGAAGCAGAACAGGCAGATCTACTGAAATACATTGCTGAAGGGAGCAGTGGGTGAGTCAGGAGGGGATCAAACTCATGCTGCAGAGGCTGCAGATAGCTTCAAAGTGCTGTTCTCAACTCCTTGCACCACCAGGGAGGCCTCTACTTCTACAAATTTTTTTTTTAAAGATTTAGTTATTTATACAAGCACTGGGATATAGACCAGAGGTGTGGGTGGGTGAGAGAATTCACCAGAGATAGACTAGGGAGCAGAACAGGCAAAAGGACTGAAGCACACTGCTGAGGGTAACAGCGGGCGAGACAGGGGATGCGGCAGCCTCTGCCACTGAACACCAGTGAACTTACTGAAAGAGGGAGGCTTTCACTCAGACACATCAGAGTGAGTAAGACACCCTTCCCCTGTGCGCTGGACTGGACAGTCAATGACGGGTAAGATCGGGGGCAGACTAAAGAAGGCACTGGCCAGCCTCATGTCTGTGACTCCTGACGACCTAAGACAGGCGCAGTCCCCGAGGGGCTTCATCATGATAAACTTTGGCATTCAGATCAAACAAGGTCTACATGCCTATAAGCCTAATTTAGGCAACAAGCCCGCAGTAATTAACCCCTCCTTTGATGGAAACAAGGCTGCTAAGAACGTCACCTGCAAACAAGCCTGTTGGAATTACCTACAAAGCAGTTTAACCATTAACCAGATAGTCATTGTTTCAGAAATAGTAACAACTTAGCAACCTGCCTATAATCATACTACTTTTTCACTTACTTTGCTTTTTCTTTATATGTGTACAATCAGTTTCAGGAAATGCATGATAAAGAAAATAGTGTGTGGCAATAGTAGTTTTATAATAATCATAATACTTCTCACATGAGACAACACCATAAAAATCAAAATGCTTACGTAGAAAATATATTGCTCGTGATCACTAAAAGTAAGAGGTGCCAGTAGGTAAATATCAATGCTTTCTGATCATTGTGGTTTTGGGATACAAATCAAGAAAAGCTAGCTTAAAGAATGCCGTTCTGTGTAAGCAAAACTGATTGTGTAGATTCAGTACCTTGAGGTTGTTTACTGTGTCATGGAACAGCAATCACATGCACAAGAATAACAAAGTAAATGTCTTATGCCTTACAAAGTATTTTATGCTGAGAAAGAATTAAATTGTATGAAATCATCCATTGTTAAAAAAAGGTATAAAAGTGTATGATGATTTTGAGCAAATTACATTCAGATCTTCACTCTTGAAGTGTGTCTGTCTGTCACTTGTGTGTCTGTCTGTCATTTATGCGCCGATTCCTTGAGCATCCTCACAGTTTCTCAATCCTGAGACAGTCCTGCAAGTCTACCTCTGTGCTGGTCCGCGGCAGGTGGCGCCCAAATGTGGGGCTCGAGCTCAGTTAAGAATTTAAGAAGAGAAAATTGCGCCTGAGAGAAGGTGAGTAACGAAGAAACTGTTTGGATAAGCTATCTCTCTCCTTTTTGTTTCCTTTAATTTACTTATTAAAATCAAGGATTGGATCCTCACTGGAGCGCTGCGGGCTCGCTGATAAAGGGTGATCAGTTAAAGAATGGCCAGGGAAATAATATTTATGTAAGTGTGTATGTGTGTATGTGTGAGTGCTTGTAATTGTTGGCTCCACGGCCTTAGCTACGGAGTCTGAGTGAGCTGCACCCGGATTCTCACGGGGCGTTGTACAGCATAACGGTCATCTGTTCCTTGGAACAGCCTGGTCCGGGGTTTATACGGACAGACCTTAGCTAAGACGTCCCTAAGTTCCCGCGAGGGACTCGAGTCAGACAGCACCAGTGAGTGGCCCAGTGCATTTATCCCCAGCATCATGGGACAATCTCAGACAAAGAATAAAGACCTCTTTCTCTCCATTTTGGGCCATATGCTCGAGGGAAGAGGAATGAAGGTAAGTAAAAAATCCCTTGTGGAACTATATGAGTTTATTTTAAAAGTTAGTCCATGGTTTCCAGAGGAAGGGAGTTTATCTCTAGAAAATTGGAAAAAAGTGGGCAAAGAAATAAGAAAATTTTATGCCCAGCAGGGACCCACAGAGGTCCCCCCACAGGCATTTTCCCTGTGGGTCCAGATTCAAGACCTACTAGCAGACAGTACTGAGGCTGATTTATGGAAAGAAGAAAATATTAGTGAGCATGAGGCAGCACCGTTTGCTTTTCCTTCAAAAAATTATGCCACGGGAAAAGCCCCGTCATCACCAATGATAGGAACAGAGTATGTTCACTGTGCTCCTCTTAATGATAAGGATTTTTCTGCTAATTCAGATTATGAGGAGATTTTAGATCAAAAGGATCAGACTGATTTGGAAGAACAAGCAGCTAGATATCAGTTAGATGAGTTCTGGGATCACCATCCTAGTAAAGGAATTTTTCCCATTGTTAGAAAGCCTAAGCAACAGCCTAAGAAAGTATTACGGCCTCTTCCTCCAGGGGGCTTCCTTGGAGCAGCAGATGAAGACAGAAAGAATGGGGATTTTTCTTTTTCCTTCCCTGTGATTAGTGTAAATTAAAATTCAGGGGTGAGCCCTCAGCCCCGTAAAAAAAAAGGAGGGAAATTAGTAATCAATAATAATAATAATAATACACAGACAAACACAGAATTAGAGCTTCAAGTGGATATTCATGCCCTGCCTCGAGCTACCCCTGGTAGTGCTGGCTTAGATTTGGCTGCTACTAAAGATGTAATACTTTCTTCTATGGATGGTGTCCAATTAGTGGACACCTACTTAAAAGGACCCTTACCACAAGGTACTATAGGATTGATAATTGGACGTACTTCAAATTATAAAAAAAAAAAAAATTTTGAAGTGTTACCAGGAATAATTAATGCTGACTTTATGGGTCAAGTAAAAGTTATGATTAGATCATTAAAAGAAACAATTCAAATTCACAAAGATCAATGTATTGCTCAAATTCTTGTTCTGAATTATGTAAATTTACCCAATCCAGTCCTAAAAGACAGCCGAGGTGAAGGTGGATTTGGCTCCACTAATGTAATAGCATGGGCTCAATCAATTACCAAAGATAGACCTCTACAAAAAATTTTTATAAATGGCTGCCCTATTATGGGCCTGTTGGATACTGGGGCTGAGCTGACCACTCCTGCATTGCAGGAAAAGATTGGCCTTCAACATGGCCTGTTACTAAAACTTCTTCTACATTGATTGGCTTGGGTATGGCTAACAATGTGGCACAGAGCTCTCAATTGCTTAATTGGCAAATGGGCGATAAATCAGGCAGCTTTCAACCATATGTGATTGCTGCTCTGCCATTCTCTTTATGGGGTCGTGATATTATGGAATCAATGGAAGTACTGTTGATTACCCCTGATTCAATAGATGAACAGGCTTTTTCATAGGGGCCATTGAAGAACATTTACATGCTGATAAAATTGCTTGGAAAACAGAGGATCCTGTCTGGATCGATCAGTGGCCCCTGACAACGGAAAAGATCCAGGCTATACAAACTATAGTACAAGAACAGATGCAAAAAGGACATTTAGAACCATCCACTAGTCCATGGATCACTCCAGTTTTTGTTATAAAGAAAAAATCTGGAAAGTGGAGACTGCTTCAGGACTTAAGAGCAGTAAATGCCACTATGCAAGATATGGGTGCTTTGCAACCTGGCTTGCCTTCCCCTGTGGCTGTCCCTAGAGAAAATCACATTTTTATTATTGATTTACAGGACAGTTTCCTTACTATAAAATTGCATCCAAATGATTGCCCAAAATTTGCATTTAGCGTTCCATCTAGTAATTTTCAGAAACCCTGGCAGAGATATCAATGGAAAGTTTTACCACAAGGGATGAAAAATTCACCCACTTTGTGTCAAAAATTTGTGGATCAGGCTTTGCAAGCTACAGGAACTCGGTTTCCTGAGGCATATATTATTCATTATATAGATGACATTTTACTAAGTCATAAGTCTAAAGACTTACTTGAGCAAATTTTACAACATTTAATTCAAGCTTTGACGGCTTTTGGCCTTGTTATAGTTCCAGATAAGATTCAAAGAAATAGACCTCTGAATTATTTGGGTAAAATTATTCATGATGATTTTATCATGACTCAGAATATTCAGATTCGAGTAGACAAACTCACAACCTTAAATGACTTCCAAAAGTTGTTGGGAAATATAAATTGGATTTGGCCTTATTTAAAAATTACCACTGGAGATTTACATCCTTTATTTGAAGTTCTGCAGGGAGATCCTAACCCACAATCTCCTAGAAGCTTAACTCCTGAAGCATTGCTGAAATTAAATCTGGTTGAGCAAAAAATATCGGAGGATAAAGTTGTTCAAGTGAATTATGAATTACCATGGGATTTGTTAATTCTTAAAACTGTCTACACTCCTACAGCCTGCTTATGGCAGGAAGGCATAATTAAATGGGTGTATCTAGCACATTCACAGACTCATGTGGTTACTGCTTATGCAACCATGTGTGCTTTTCTTATTATGAAAGGTCTCAGTAGATCAAAAAAAAAAAAATATTTGGCAAAAGTCCTTCAAATATTGTTATTCCTTACAACAGGACTCAGTTTGATTATCTACTACAAAATAATAATAATTGGGGGATTGCTCTATTAAATTTTACAGAACAAATTAAATTTCATTTGCCTCAACATCCATTATTGAAATTTCAGATAAAACTAAACTTATTTTTCCAAAAATTATTAATTCTGAACCTGTATCCAATACAAAGGTCATTTTCACTGATGGCTCTTCGTCTGGAGTCTCTACAGTTTATAGTCTTGGAGATAAACCTTTACAAAAAGTCTCTAAAAATGTCTCTGCTCAGCAGGCTGAAATAATTACAGTCATTATGGCACTTGAGCATTTTGCTCAGCCTTTAACTTTGTTTTCTGATTCTAAGTATGTGGTCTTTTTATGGTTTCCCCTTCCAAAGTTTTGCCATTTATTCTTTTAAAATAAATAAATAAGGTATTTCTAAATAATAATATTTAAAGTTCATTTACTATTACTAAGGTAATAAAAAATGGTTAAATATAACTATATAATATAACTAAAGGTTTTTATAAAAATATTATAAACCCACTGCAGCAAATGGGTGGGGGCTGTCCCTGGTCTCAACAAGCAGCTGCCTGGACTTTTTCTCCAGTGTTGGGATCACTGGCAAGTCTCTACTGCCTTCCTGCTGTGGGGGACTGAACTGTTTTGGTTCATTCTAGGAAAAAAGTTTTATTTCCCTGTGTTTTTTTCTAATTTTAAAGTCTAAATTGTCTAAGGTAAAAACTACTGAGTTACTTTGGATTTGCTAACAAGCTATACAAAATGCTTATTGGTTGAATAAAAGTTTTTAAATTTACTTATTGGACCTGTAAAAGGTTAAGTTTCTTGTTAAAATTAATTAACCTTAAAAAAATTAAAGTAATAATACAAACATATTTGAGCTAAATTCAAACCTCAAATTTTAATAAAAGCCTAAAAACATGCAAAATGTAAAAATTTCCCTCTTCTCCTGTTATCAAAATAACAGTGTTCTTTTTTGATATAATATATGCTTACTCTCAATATAATAAAACACTGACAACCTAAAGCCAAAAAATCACTTCTTAAAAATATAAACTCAAAATCTAAAAAAGTTAGTAAAAACTGCCTGATGGTTGTGGTCTCAAGCCCAACGTCTTTGATAATAATTAATATTAAATACTTATTCTCTACACAGTTTTTAACTCATTAAAAAACCTCAGTGACGTCACAAAAATTAATAAAATAACTCTTTCTCTTAAAATATATACATATGGCCAAAATTTTAAATGTGTATCAAGAGATCTCTGTATCTGTTTGTCTGTCTTTGTGTTTTGTTTTGTTTTGTGTTGTTTTATTTTGTTTTGTTTTTTATCTCTAGAGAACTAATTATAAACGGTGCCTATATAAATTTTCATAAAAACAAATCTTATAATCACAATCATTTTTGGTAAACAAGAACTAGTTCAAATTTTATAAAATTTTATCAAATTTTATAAAATTTCAAAGCATATATGCCTTAAAATTATGTTAAGTATTAATAATTTGCTTTGTTTAGATGTGTTTATTTCAAAAGTCTAGTATAAAAGGTATTTTTGTCTTTCCTATTAAGTCACCTGTATGTAAAAAAGGTACAAAGCTCTAATTTTTTTTGTTTCTTTTTATTAATTTATTTAATGCTTGTTTAATAACACTAATTCACCCATCTGGTTCCTGATAAATTAAACCAACACCTTGGTTCCTCCTCTTCATTGACTGAAACCTGAAAAGTCACAAATCACCCACTTCTTCACCACTTCCAATGGGACTCGTGCTTACTTGAACTTTTTCGTCTTTTTGCTGCTGTGAACACTATCGAGCTTTTTAGCACCAGACAAGATATCTACGCCGAATGGAAAGACAATCTTCGTGCCTGCGTTGGATACCCCTATGCATTGCTTTTTGGATCTGCCAACACAATGAACATTTCCCGTCATGGGAATTCCTATTCTGTTACCTGTTCTCATTGTGTGTTGTCTAATTGCCTGACTCCTGATATTGTTCATAATTTTTCTACTATGGTTATGTTAAAAAGACCTTCTTATGTTATGTTACCTGTTGATTTACAAGATACCCCTTGGTTTGACAATTCTGCTTTGCAAATTATTCAGGAAGTCAATGCCTTAATTCGTCCTAAACGTTTTGTTGCTGCACTTTTTCTAGGTATTTTAGCTTTAATTGCAATTGTAACTTCTCTTACTGTTTCTTCAGTAGCTTTGGTTCAGGAAGTTCATACTGCCCATCATGTTAATGATCTCACTAGAAATGTGTCTCTGGCTTTAGCCACTCAACGGGATATGGATCAGAAAATAGAACAAAAATTAAGTGCTTTGGAAGAAACGGTCTTGGCTCTTGGTGAGGAAGTTCAACTTATTAAGAAACAAATATCAACCCGTTGCCATGTTCAATTTCATTTTACCTGTGTGACCCCTAAGGTCTACAATTATTCCCTTAATTGGAATCTTAATAAAAATCATTTATTAGGCATTTGACAGGACAATGATCTTTCTCATGATATTTCCACTTTACAATCTGAGATTTCTGCTATCAGTCATTCTCATCTCTCTGAACCTTCGACTTCTTCTTTTGCTCAATCATTTGCTGAGTCCCTTCAGTCTCTCACTCTGTCACATTGGCTTCACTTTCTAATTGCTTTTGGCATTCTTGCTCTAATGGTTCTTGTTCTTTGTGCCTGTCTTCCCATCATTTCTCGCCTTTTGGTGAAGACGATTTTTGGAATAAAACGTGACATGTACACCATGCGCTTAAACTTAAAAATAAAGGGGGAACTGCGGCAGCCTCTGCCGCTGAACGCCAGTGAACTTACTGGAAAGAGGGAGGCTTTCACTCAGACACATCAGAGTGAGTAAGACACCCTTCCCCTGTGCGCTGGACTGGACAGTCAATGACGGGTAAGATCGGGGGCAGACTAAAGAAGGCACTGGCCAGCCTCAAGTCTGTGACTCCTGATGACCTAAGACAGGCGCAGTCCCCGAGGGGCTTCATCATGATAAACTTTGGCATTCAGATCAAACAAGGTCTACATGCCTATAAGCCTAATTTAGGCAACAAGCCCGCAGTAATTAACCCCTCCTTTGATGGAAACAAGGCTGCTAAGAACGTCACCTGCAAACAAGCCTGTTGGAATTACCTACAAAGCAGTTTAACCATTAACCAGATAGTCATTGTTTCAGAAATAGTAACAACTTAGCAACCTGCCTATAATCATACTACTTTTTCACTTACTTTGCTTTTTCTTTATATGTGTACAATCAGTTTCAGGAAATGCATGATAAAGAAAATAGTGTGTGGCAATAGTAGTTTTATAATAATCATAATACTTCTCACATGAGACAACACCATAAAAATCAAAATGCTTACGTAGAAAATATATTGCTCGTGATCACTAAAAGTAAGAGGTGCCAGTAGGTAAATATCAATGCTTTCTGATCATTGTGGTTTTGGGATACAAATCAAGAAAAGCTAGCTTAAAGAATGCCGTTCTGTGTAAGCAAAACTGATTGTGTAGATTCAGTACCTTGAGGTTGTTTACTGTGTCATGGAACAGCAATCACATGCACAAGAATAACAAAGTAAATGTCTTATGCCTTACAAAGTATTTTATGCTGAGAAAGAATTAAATTGTATGAAATCATCCATTGTTAAAAAAGGTATAAAAGTGTATGATGATTTTGAGCAAATTACATTCACATCTTCACTCTTGAAGTGTGTCTATCTGTCATTTGTGTGTCTGTCTGTCATTTATGCGCCGATTCCTTGAGCATCCTCACAGTTTCTCAATCCTGAGACAGTCCTGCAAGTCTACCGCTGCGCTGGTCCACGGCAAGGGGAGGTCTGCTGTGCCACGTGGGTAGCCTCCCTGGCTGGCCAATAATCGAATTGTGCTCAATCTGCTATGCCACTGGTGAGGCCCTTCTACAAAATATTTTATGAGGCAAAATAACTTGAAAATGGGTGTTTGTACTGACAGGAAATGTTTATGATAAAAAAAAGATTTTTTTTTAAAAGATTTATTTATTTATTTATACAAGCACTGGGTACAGTCAGAAGCGCGGAGGGTGAGAGGATTCACCAAAGCCAGAGCGGGGAGCAGAGCAGGCAGAAGGACTGAAGTACACTGCTGAGGGGAGCAGCGGGTGGCAGAAGAGGTCTGTGCGCCATGTGGGATCCTCCTCTGGTGGCCGGGGAGAAGTCAGGGACCGAACCGACGCTGCGGAGGCTGTGGGCAGCTTTGCAACCCAGTGTTCAACCGCTGCACCACCAAGGAGGCCCGATAAAAAAAGAATTGTAGACCTTGATCTCACTGGCATTTTCAGTCTTTACTATTGTACAATTAATAAAAAATTGTATAGAAAATCTTCTCATCCATATCTACAAGCTATATAAGAGAGAGGACATGGAGGGAAAAGTGACCAAAAGAGACATCATCAACATGGCGGCGAGGAAATGCTGCGAGTAAGACCTCCCTTAAAAATAAAAGTTAATAGGGAGGAAAAGTGGCAGGTCCCTGAGAGAACTGGGACATGGAAGATAAGGAAGATAAATGGGTGACTCTGACAAACTACCCAAAGAAGAAAGTTGCCATAAAAAGAGGACTAGAAGGGAGGAAAGCTCAGAACCCTGCTACCCTCCACCACCCACAAAGTTGGCACACTCTGATCAACAGAAAGGAGGAAAAAAAAACAAAACAACTGAAACAAACAACAAGAACAAACTACACATCAAGCGGGACTGTGAGTGGAAAGGAACTATTTCAGCCACTGCACTCTGTGAACTGGAACTGTGGAGAATCATGCAGGATTTGTCATGTAGGTGAGCAAATGGCTCTGGGCACCATTGGAGAAAAATAAAGATTCCCAGGAGACCTACAAACAGCCCAAGGCTGGCCGGTAAGCTTATGCAGAAAAGTGGTACGCTTGAAAAGCATATGCGGATCGGGGCTGCCCAGGTCCAGAGCTTACGACCTAGGCTTGCGGGGAGACCCATGGGGGCCCTCATTGAGGTGAATATCCCTTACTGAGTTATCAGAAACCAGGCGCCTCATACACTGGGCAGGGTGCAAAAGGCACCATTTCTGCGGACACTGAACTAGGCTACAGCATCCTGGACCTGAGGGCTTTGGGAACTGAGACTTGGGGCACGAAATTCGGGGCTTGGGATCCTCATGACGGTGGGGGCACAAGGCAGACACAGCACTCCCACACTGTTGAGGCTCTCCACGCCACTACCACTCTGTTCCCCCTGACCCATGGGGTTAAAAACAGTTCCTGAAGGACACTAGGAAAGATCTCTGGCGCCACCTAATGACCAGAAAAAAATCACCAACACCCTATAGTTGGAAACCAAGGATCCCAAAATCACCCTCAGGTGCTGAGAGATGGTGGGCAACATAAACGGGGGTAAGGAAGGAAATAAGGCATGGAGCAAGACCCCATCCTGCAACTGATAGCTAGGCACAGGATCTGGGGTGTGGGACGCATCATAGCAACGGGCACTGCACAGGGTGACAGTCAGAGTTTTGGATCTGATAGCCCTGGAACTGAAACCTAGAGTGCAGACCTCAGGGTGTGGGATCCATACAGCTGTGGGCACAACACCTGGTGAACACAGGTCAGACAAAGCACCTAGCTTGAATAAGAACCCCTGTGTTGAGGGGCTCCCTTGTGACCCCCTCCGCTACTCAGAGAACCACTGGGAAAAAGCACAGGTCAGCAAGTACTGGTCTCTGACTGGTCTTCATGACCAGAACTAAATCACCAACTAGCTGATTTCCTGTTAGAACTGAGTGAATACAGAGGGAGGGAACTGTAAGAGACAGAGCCTGGTGGAGTTTTGGCCTACCAGTACTGGTCTCAGTCTGGTAAACAGTTTCCAACACCCCTAAAGGAATACTCCAAAGAGATACCCACCAACACCAGTGGCACAACATCCCAACACATAGAACGAATTAGAAAGCAAACAACAGGGAGAAGAAAAAAAATATAAATAACCAAGCATGCAAGCAGGAGGACACACCACAAAAAGAAACACAGTCACCAGAGCTCAACGATGACATGGAAGAACTTCTCAGCTTATCAGATAGAGAATTAATAATCATCCTGATTAAAAAGCAGAAAGAAAATGAAAAGGAAAAAAATGAGTTGACACAAATAATCACTGACTAGAAGAATGAAATTGAGACCTTAAGAAAGGAAAGAAAAGAAGCATAGGAGATAAAAAGATTACTAGAAGAGATAAAGAACTCTGGGAAAAGCAAAGAAAACAGGATCAATGAAAAGGAAAAAACGGATTAGTACTATAGAAGATACAGAAGTAAAAAGAGCCAAGAGAAAAAAGGACAGAGAAGTGCAAATGAGGCAGTATGAGGAGACTCTTAGACAATTATCAGACTCCATGAAGAGAGGAAATGTAAGAGTTATAGGCATTCCAGAAGGAGAGAAGAGAGGAAAAGGAACTGAGAAATTATTCAAAGAGATAATTGAAGAAAACTTCCCAAACATGATAAGGATGAATATAGACATACAGGAAGCAAGAAGAACTCCCAATTACCATAATGAAAAGAAAACTACAGCAAGACACCTAATTGTAAAGCTTGCAAGAGTCCAAGACAAGGAAATAATAATGAAACTGGAAAGGGGAAAGAAACAGATAACTTATAAGGGAAAACCAATCAGGTTAACTTCTGACTTCTCCGAAGAAACATTACGGGCAAGAAGAGAATGAAGTAACATATTCAGCAAAATTCAAGACAGCAAATGACAACCAAGAATACTTGACCCTGCAAAGCTCTCCTCCCTCTATGAAGATAAAATATGGACCTTCTCAGACAAACAGAAACTCCAGAAATTCAATGCAACTAAACCCCCACTCCAAAAAATTCTACAAGAAGCCCTACAGTCAAAATCAACAGAGGAATGAAAAAGAAGAACAGAATAAAGCAACGAATAAAATCACAAAAATAAAAACAAACAAAATGGCAAACACAGATGCCAACATATCAATATTAACTCTAACTGTAAATGGATTAAACTCATCAATAAAAAGACACAGAGTAGCAGGCTAGATTAAAACACAAAATCCAACCTTCTCCTGTGTCCAGGAAACACATTTAACCATAAAAGATAAACACAGGCTGAAAATAAAAGGTTAGGAAACAATCCTATAAGCAAATGGACCAGAAAAGAAGGCAGGAAAGTCATACTTATATCAGATGAAATAGGCTTCAAATTAAAAAAAAAAAGTAATAAGAGACATAGATGGACACTACATTATGATCAAGGGGAAGATATAACACTCATCAACATATACTCACCAAATGAGGGGCACCAAAATATATTAGACAATTATTATCAGCTCTGAAAACAGATATTAAAGAAAATACACATATAGTGGGAGACTTCAACACCCAACTCTCACAAATGGACAGATCAACGAGACAAAAAAAATAAAAAGACACTAGAGCCCTAAATAAAGACATAGAAGTAATGGACTTAACATATATCTATAGGACACTGCAACCAAAAAAATCTGAGTACACATTTTTCTCAAGTGCATATGGATCATTCTCCAGAATCGATCACATACTGGGCCACAAGACAAACATCAACAGATACATGAAAATCAAAATCATTCCAACTATCTTCTCCGATCATAAAGGTATAAAACTAGAAATAAATCATGAAAAGAGAACAAGGAACCTTCCCACTTCATGGAGATTGAAATCCACACTACTGGAAGACCACTGGACTAATGAGGAGATCAAAGAAAAAACTGAAAAATACTTTAAGTTGAATGATAAGCAGGACACCACTTTCCAGAATGTATGGGATGCAGCAAAAGCAGTAATAAGAGGAAAATATATAGCAATATAGGCTCAAATCAACAAACAAGAAAGAACTCAAAGAAACAACCTAATGCCACATATCCAAGAACTAGAAAAAGAACAATAAAACAGCCCTAAAGCCAGTAGCAGAAAGGAAATAATAAAAATCAAAACAGAAATAAATGAATTAGAAATTAAAAACAATCCAAAAGATCAATGAAATCATAAGTTGGTTCTTTGAAAAAATAAACAAAATAGACAAACCTCTAGCAAGGCTCACAGAGAAAAAAATGGGAGAAAACACGTATAAATAGGATTATAAATGAAAGAGGAGAAATCATAACAGACTCAGTAGAAATCAAAAAAAATAATAAGAGATTACTATGAACACTTATACGCAAACAAATTTAACAACCTAGAAGAGATGGACAAATTCCTAGAACGATATAATCATCCAAAGCTGGACAAAGAAGAAATAGAACAATTGAACCAACCAATTACAAGCAGTGAAATTGAAGCAGCAATCAAAGCACTCCCAAAAAACAAAAGCCCAGGCCCAGACGGCTTCACAAATGAATTCTATCAAACGTTCAGCAGTGAATTAGTGCCTATCCTACACAAACTCTTTCAAAAAATTGAAAAAGAAGGAATACTACCAAATACATTCTATGAAGCCAACATTACACTAATACCAAAACCCAACAAAGATGGCACAAAAAAAGAAAATTACAGGCCAATCTCCCTAATGAACACTGATGCAAAAATCCTCAACAAAATCCTTGCCAACAGAATCCAACAATGCATCCATAAGATAATTCACCACAACCAAGTAGGATTTATTCCAGGGACACAAGGATGGTTCAACATCTGAAAATCAATCAATGTAATCCAACACATCAACAAAAAGAAATATAAAAACCATATGGTAATATTCATAGATGATGAGAAAGCATTCAGCCAAGTACAACACCCATTTATGATAAAGGCCCGTGAAATTCTTGGGATACAAGGGACATACCTCAACATCATAAATGCCATCTATAACAAGCCCACAGACAATATCATTCTCAATGGTGAAAAGCAGAAAGCATTCCCATTAAGATCTGGAACAAGACAAGGATGTCCACTCTCACCACTGCTTTTCAACATAATATTGGAAGTCCTAGCCAGAGCAATAAGACAAGAGAAAGACATACAAGGAATCCAAATAGGCAAGGAAGAAGTCAAACTATCACTATTTGCAGACAATATGATAATATACTTAGAGAACCCCAAAAACTCCATAGAAAAACTAATTAAACTAATCAATGAATTTAGTAAATTGGCATGATACAAAATCAATGCACAAAAATCAGTAGCCTTCCCATACACAAACAATAAATCTGAAGAAGAAGAAATCAAGAAAACTATTCCTTTTATTATTGAAAAAAAATCAAATACTTGGGAATAAAGCTAACAAAAGAAGTAAAGGACCTCTACAAAGAAAACTATAAAACACTGTTAAAATAAATAGAAGTAGACACAAAGAAATGGAAAGACATCCCCTGCTCATGGATCGGAAGAATTAACATTATCAAAATGGCCATCCTACCAAAAGCAACCTACAGATTCAATGCTATTCCAATAAAAATTTCAATGTCATTCTTTAAAGAAATAGAAAAAAAATATTGATGAAATTCATATGGAGCCACAAAAAACCCCGAATAGACAAAACCCTCCTGGAAAAAAAAAAAAAAAAAAGGGAATGGAGGCATCACTCGCCCAGATTTTAAACTATACTACAAAGCCATAATAATCAAAACTGCATGGTATTGGAACCAGAACAGACACACAGACCAATGGACCCAAATAGAAACCCCAGAAATAAACTCACAGATTTATGGTCCACTAATCTTTAACAAAGGAGCAAAGAAAGAATGTTCAATAAATGGTGCTGGGAAAACTGGGTCACTACATGCAAAAGAATGAAGTTTGACTACTACCTCACACCATGCACACAAACCAACTCAAAATGGATTAAAGAACTAGACATAAGACTTGAAACCATAAAATACATAGAAGGAAATATAGGCGAAACAGTACATGACATGCACCTCAAAGACATCTTTACAGACACATCACCCAAAGCAGGTATAGTGAAGGCAAAGATAAACAGCTGGGACTACATCAAATTAAAGAGCTTCTGCACAGTAAAAGAGACAATAAGCAAAACAAAGAGAAACCCCATGGAGAAAAAGGAACTTTCCTGCACTGCTGGTGAGAGTGCAAACTGGTCCAACCACTATGGAAAGTTGTGTGGAGATTCCTCAACCTACTAAAGATAGAGCTTCCATATGATCCAGCAATTCCACTCCTAGATATTTACCCAAAGGACACAGAAACATCAATTCCAAAGAGCACCTGCAACCCTATGTTTATAGCAGCACAATTTACAATACCTAAGCTTTGAAAACAAGCCAAATGCCCAAAAATACATGACTGGATCAAGAAGATGTAAGGGACCAGGAAAAAGAATAACTATAAGAAAGAAAAAATCACAGTCAAAAAACAACTATGAACCAGAGACACACTATGGGGGGTGGGGGGCATGGCATTGAGGAAGTGGGGTCAAAATAAGGGGATTGCAATTGAATGGGGAATACAAAAGTAAAATAAAAAAAAAAAGATATATTTGTGCCCCCCCCAGAAAAAAAAAATAAAAGAAAGAAAAGTGACCAAAGACGCAGAAAGGAAACCAAGTGCTGGTTTTTCCAGATAATGATGGAGCAGAGTGAAAAAGAATGGTAAAAAGTCTTTCATCACAAGTAAAGATGTTAAAGACCACAAAGTAGTCAAGTGCAATAACAGATAAATATTAACATAGCTATGGTGAAACATTGCTAACTTTAAAATGTTACTTTGGTGATGTTAAGATTTCAGCAAATAAAAGGGTGGTTGCATGGTAAGAGAAAGAGGGCCGAAACATCAATACTCTCTTAATACACAGATGTATTGCTTCTAAATCCAATACAAACCCTTTGGTCAAAAATAAGAATGAGGCCCTTGACAAAGATTCTCTATCATTGTAGTTAATTTGTGATATGTGTTTTTATTGATTAATACACTTTGCAAAATGAAATACCCTTTATTATTATATTAACATATGCAAGAAACAAAATGTGTTATAGTAAAATTATGTATTAGAAAAAATAAATGTGCAGTTGTAAAGAGGAATAAGGGATACATGAAATTAGATAGATATAGTTCTAAAGTTAAATGTACAGGTTACCCAGAAAATAAAAATTAGAAATGGGGAAGTCAGAGAAATGGAAAACAAGAACTTGCAGAGAATGGAGCAAACTTTTAGGGTATGGTTCAGCAGGGGATCCTAGCTCATGTGAGAATCAGAGCATAGATGGTGGCATAGAGCATGTCTACCTGGACAAAGAAAAGTAAAGATAAAAATGTCACTTTTAGGCACACTACTATATATAGATATAGTCTTTTCAAATAGTCTTTTGTGCCTCCTCCATGAATCTCCCTATTCATAGTTTACCAGACAATATTTTTTTTAAAGATTTATTTTATTTATTTATACAAGAACCATAGTACATGCCGGATTCACGGGAGGGTGAGAGGCTTCACCAGATACAGAGCGGGGAACAGAACAGGCAGACTGATGAAATACACTGCTGAGAGGAGCAGTGGCTGTGGCAGGAGAGGTCTGCTGCGCCATGTGGGACCCTGACCAGCTGGCCGGGATCAAACCTGCACTGCAGAGGCTGCAGACCGCTTCACAGTGCAGAGCTCAACTGCCTGTGCCAACCAGACAATATTAACTGTGCTTCCAAAAGCAGATGGAAATTTTGTTTTTGAAGCCTATATCCACTGAAAAAAAGTAAGAAAATAAGTAGTGCATGGAATGGAAAGAGTGAGGGGGGGGAGAGAGAGAAAAACTGACTCCCAGGATGGAAGACTGAAAGGACATCTCTATGTGTGAACATGGGAACTGAAACATAGGGCTCTTGGGAATGCTTGCCGACTACTGGCAAGCTAGGTACTCAGCAGCGGTTCTGAGCTGCATCCAATTGTCCTAAGAATTTGTTGTTGTTGTTGTTGTTGTTGCAGATCTTTTTATTTTTATTTTTTGAGCATTTTAATTTTATTTTATATATCTTTTACATCATTTTTCATTTTTGCACAAATTATGCATTTTCATCTTGGTTATAGTCCCCATACAATTCCCTCTCGCCTTGTTTTGCTCCTTCTCCTTCCTCCCTGCCCTGTAGATGGTCTCTGGTTTATAGTTGCTTGTTGATTTTGATTTTTACTTTATTATAATTACTCTGTTTCCTGGTCCCTTATTGAGGTTTTCTAAATTCCTGGTATGAGTGAGTCCTAAGAATTTTTGTAGAGAAACAGCCTGATAGTAATTTGCCATGTAAATAGTATTGGGAAAACTGGGCAGTCACATCCAAATGAATGAAACCTATACAAAAACTAACTAAAACTGGATTAAAGATTTGGATGTAAAATCATACAACAGATAGAATAAAACACAGGTGATGAATCCCTTGATATCAGCCTTAGAGATAAATGGGGAATGACTCCATTGGCAAAGGAGACAAAAACAATAATGAAGAAATGGAACTACATCAAACTAGAAAGTTTGTTCTCAGTAAGAGAACCTATCATTAACACAAAAAAGAAAATCTACTCAATGGGAAAATATTTGTAAATGTTACATTTCACTAGGGTGTAATATCCTAAAAATATAAATAACTCATTCACCTCAACAACAACAAAAGAAACAACCCCATTAGTGTCAAGGATTTGAATAGATTATTCTGGAAAGAAGACATACATCTGTCCAACAGGCTAATGAACACATGTTCATCATAGCAATCAAATCCACAATGTGATATCACCTCATGACTGTGAGAATAGTTATTGTCTAAAAACAAGTTTTGGGAGAAAGGGAGACCCTCAAATACACATTGATGAGAATGCAAATTGGTGCAGTTTTTATTTTTTTTAATTTATTTATTTATGCATACAAGAACCGGGGTACAGGCCAGAGGTGTGGGGAAAAGGCAGGAGGACTCACCAGAGACAGTGCGGGGAACAGAACAGGCAGGTCCACCAAAACAAACCACTGAGGGAACAGTAGGCAAGACAGGAGAGGTCTGCTGCACCATGTGGGTATGTCCCCACCTGGACAGGGACAAAACTCATGCTGTAGAGGCTGTGGATAGCCCCACAGCACTGTGCTCAACCCCTTGCACCACCAAGGAGGCACTGGTGCAGTTATTATGCAATGCATTAGGGAGCATCCTCAAAAAATTAAGAGTAGAAATATCATGTGGTTCAACTATCCTATTTCTGGGTATTTATCCAAATAATTCAAAAGGCTATTTCAAGAAGATCTATATACCTCATGTTCATCTAAGTATTATTCACAATAGCTAAAATACGGAAAATATATAAGGGCCTATGAATAGATGATTTGATAAAAATTTGGTATATAAACAAAATGAAATATTATTGTTATTAAAATAAAGATGAAATACTTCTATTTGCAACAACAGTACAGGTAGACCTAGAAGGCATTATGTTTAGTGAAATGAGTCATATAAAGAAAGACATTTGCCATGTAATTTCACTTATATGTGGAAGATTAAGAACCAAACAATTAATAAACAAAACAAACACAAACTCCTAAAACATAAGAACAAAATACTGGTTACCAGAAGAGAAGATGGAAGGCTAATGGATAAATTGGATAAAAGCTCCTGCTGTGCCTGCTGCTCCCCTCAGCAGTGTACTTCGTCAGTCTGCCTGTTCTGTTCCCTGCTCTGGCTCCGGTGAATTCTCTCACCATCCCACACTTCTGACTGTACCCAGTGCTTGCATAAATAAACAAATAAATAAATAAATAAATAAATAGATAGATAGATAGATAGATAAATAAATAAATAAATCTTTCAAAAAAAGAGATCAGCTAAGTTAGTGTGTACAGGTGTCAATTTATTAGACTGTGCACCAAAAACATATAATAATGTAATAATATAAACCAATGTTACTTCAATTATAATAAATAAACAAATAAATAAGCAGAGGTATCTACCATAATGGGAGTTAAGGAATGCAGGAGACTTTACTCAGAATTTTAAAACACAGGTCAGACTGGAGAGCATGGTGGCCTAAAATATCTTAGAATAATGCACCTACCCATTCATTGTCACAAGGCTAATTTGACTTATTAAAATAAAAAGCAGGACCTCCTTGGTGGCACAAGGGTTTAAGACACAACCTATGAAGCTATCCACAGCCATGCAGCATGAGTCCGATCCCCAGCCAGGGAGATACCCACATAGTGCAGCAGACCTCTCCTGTCTTACCCACTGCTCCCCTCAGCAGTGTATTTCAGTCAGTCTGCCTGTTCTGTTCCCCACTCTATCTCTGGTGTATCCTCTCATTCCCCCACACCTTTGGCCTGTACACCAGTTCTTGTATGCATAAATAAATAAATCTTTAAAAAAATAAATATATAAAAAACTACAGGGCCTCCCTGGTAGTGCAAAGGGTTAAGCACAGAACTGTGAAGCTGTCCACAGCCTCTGCAGCACGAGTTTGATGCCCTGCTGGACAGGGAGCTACCCATATGGCACAGCAGACCTCTCCTGTCTCTCCCCCTGCTCCCCTTAGCAGTGTATTTCAGTTGGTCTTCCTGTTCTGTTCCCCACTCTGTCTCTGGTGAATCCTCTCACCCCCTGAACCTCTGGCCTGTACCCTGGTTCTTACATGCATAAATATATAAATCTTAAAAAAAATACAGCCAATGGGCCTCCTTGGTGGCACAAGGGATTAAGCACCTCACTATGAAGCAATCCACCGCCTCTGCAGCATGAGTTTGATCCCCTGCAGGCCAGGGAGCAACCCACATGGCACAGCAGACCTCTCCTGTCTTGCCCTCATCAGTGTTCTTCAGTCAATCTACCTGTTCTTTTCCCTACTCTGTAACTGGTGAATCCTCTCTTCCCCCACATTTCTGGCCTATACCCAGCTCTTGTATGCACAAATAAATAAATCTTAAAAAAAATACAGCCATTTTAAACAACAACAACAATTTGGTAGTTTCCTTCCCTTCTTTCTTAAAATTGAGACTCATACTTACCATGCACAATTTTGTAGCTGAAAAAATTAGAAGGATTCTATTAGATCTATTTTCTCATAATAGGAGGGTAGTTATCTATCTGAGGCAGTGTGGGAGGTAGTGTTAAGAGAGTGAGATAAAGAGCTAGAAAATGTTAGAAAAAAAAAACATTTAAATGATATTCATTCTAGTCAGCAAAATGTTCAGAAGAGTAAATCACGGAGCAACACTGGTCTCAAGAAAAGCTTGATTTTCATTCATGGCAATGTTGATGGGGTCAAGGGATTTTGTGCCATCAGCTGTCCTCAAAGACATGACAGAAACTGGGGCTTAGGGCCTCCCTGGTGGTGCAAGGGGTTAAGTACAGCACTGTGAAACAATCTTCAGCCTCTGAAGCAACAGTTCAATCCATGATCTGCCAGGGAGCAACGCACATGGCTCAGCAGACCTCTCCTATCTCACCCGCTGCTCCCCTCAGCAGTGTATTTCAGTCAATCTGCCTGTTCTGTTCCCCACTCTTTCTCTGGAGAATCCTCTCACCCCCCATAACTTTGTCCGGTACCCCAGTTCCTATATGCATAGATAAGTAAGTCTTTAAAAACAAAAAGAATACAAAAAACTTTATTTGTTGTCAGGGTTATCAAGTGTTGATGATTTTAACACTGGTAAGTAGAGATGCATGCTATATTTGAAAAGCTGGAATATGAGGTTTTAGGAATCTGATAAAGAAGACCTAAGCTGGGGTCACAATTTCATATGATTCTCAAGAATTCACACCAACATTTAAGACTCTCTGCGTAGCTCTTCTTCTCTTCTTCTTCTTCTTTTTTTTTTTTTTATTGATGCATACAACAACTCAGGTGTAGGCCAGAGGTTCAGGGGTTGAGAGGATTCACCAGAGACAGAGTGGAGAGCAGAACAGGCAGATTTACTGAAATACACTGCTGAGAAGACCAGAATATAAGACAGGAGAGGTCTGCTGCTCCATGTCGGTTAACTTTCTGGCTAGGAATCAAATTCATGCTACAGTGGATAGCTGTAGCTTGATAGCGCTGTGTCTTTAAATCCTCCATCACCTGGAAGGCCCAAATCTGGGTAGCTCTTTCCAACCATGGCCATTACTAATTTGTCCTTTTCTTCTAGATTGTACAGTTTGTTTTGATAAATAGGTCCATAATAGTTTGGTTTTTTTTTTACCATCTTTTGCTTATCTGTGGCAACTTTTGTAATTTCAACTATTTTATTTCTGATTCTTTTTTATTTGGGTTTTTGCTTATTTTCTTAATGAGCTTAACTAAGTGTTTATTAATTTTATTTATCTTTTCAAAGAATCAGTTATGATTTTACTGATCTATTAACTGTCTATTGTCTTTATATTTCATTTTATTTCCACTGTTCTTTTTTTTTATTATTTCCTTCCATCTACTAATTTTTATTTCCATTTGTTATTTTTTCTAACTTCTCCAGGTGTAAAGTTAGAGTGTTCATTGGAGATATTTCTTTTTTATTGATGTGGGTCTTTATTACTAAATTATTGCCTCATAATACCACCTGCAGAACATATATTAGGGTATGATATCTTGTCTCCAGTTTCATTAGTCTCTGGATAATTTTTATTATTTTTTTATTTTTTTATTTTTTTTTTAAGATTTATTTATTTATTTATACAAGCACTGGGTACAGTCAGAAGCGTGGGAGGGTGAGAGAATTCACCAGAGCCAGAGCAGGGAGCAGAGCAGGCAGAAGGACCGAAGTACACTGCTGAGGGGAGCAGCGGGCGGCAGGAGAGGTCTGCACGCCATGTGGGACCCTCCTCTGGTGGCCGGGGAGCAGCCGGGGATCGAACCAGCGCTGCAGAGGCTGCGGGCAGCTTCGCAGCCCAGTGCTCAACCGCTGCGCCACCGGGGAGGCCTCTGGATAATTTTTAATGTTTCCTTTGATTTCTTCATTGAATCAGGCATTATTCAAAAGCATTCTTATATTCTCATGTTTTGTTTTATCCTGGGATTGTTTAGGTGGTTAATTCATAATTCTATGTTATCAGAGAAAGTGATACAATTTCTATTTTCATATTTTTAATATATTTTATGTCCAGCAAATGATCTATCTTGAGAATGTTCTGCGTTTCTTGAGAAGAATGTGTATTAGTCTCTTGGGAATGGAAGACTATAAATGTCTATTAACTCCATTTGATCCAATACTTCATTTAAGGCCATTATTTATTAACTTTTTCTGGAATTCCTTTGTGTATGTGGTATCCTGAACTTCCCAACTATTACTGCATTTTTATCATTGTGTTTTAGGTTTGTTAGCAGTTGTTTAATATAATTAGGTGCCCCAGTTATATCTTAATGAAAATTTCCATTGATCATTTTATAGTGCAAGTTTTTGTTTCTGACTATAATTTTTTTCAAATATTTATTTATTTATTTATTTATACAAGAACCGGGATACAGGCCAGATTCGTGGGAGGGTGAGAAGACTCACCAGAGACAGAGCGGGGAACAGAACAGGCAGACTGACAAAATACACTGCTGAGGGGAGCAGTGGGCAGGCCAGGAGAGGTCTGCTGTGCCATGTGGGACCTTCACCAGCTGGCCAGGATCGAACTGATGCTGCAGTGGTTGTGGACAACTTCATAGTGCTGCACTCAACCAACTGCGCTACCAGGGGAGGCCCTCTGACTATTATTTTTTAAGATTTATTTATTTATACAAGAACTGGGGTACAGGCCAGAGGTGAGGGAGGATGAGAGAATTCACCAGAGACAGAGTGGGGAGAGAACAGGCAGAGAGACCAAAACCACTGCTGAGAGGAGCAGTGGACAAGATAGGAGAGGTCTGGCGTGCCATGAGTGTAGTGCCCTGGCCAGGGATTGAACTTGTGCTGCAGTGGCTGTGGATAGCTTCACAGTATTGTGTTTAACCCCTTGTGCCACCAGGGAGGCCCCTACAGAAGCTTTTTAGCTTGATGTAATCCCAGCTGTTTATCTTTTCCTTCGCTTTCTTTGCTTTGGGAGATGAGTTTATAAAGACGTTAATGAGGGGCCTTCCTGGTGGCACAAGGGGTTAAGATGCCACCTGTGAAGCTATCCACAGCCACTACAGCAAGGGTTTGATCCCCGGCTGGGCAAGGAGCTACCCACAAGTCGTGCCAGACCTCTCCTGTCTCGCCTGCTGCTCCCCTCAGCAGTGTATTTCAGTCAGTCTGCCTGTTCTGTTCCCCACTCTGTCTCTGGTGAATCCTCTCACAACCTACACCTCTGCCCTGCACCCCAGTTCTTTTACACATAAATAAATAAATCTTAAAAAAATAAAGATGTTCCTGAGATGCATGTCTTTTGTGTTTTACCTATATTGTCTTTTATATATATATATATATATTTATTTATTTGTTTGTTTGTTTATTTATTTATTTATTTATTTATACAAGAACCAGGGTACAGGCCAGATGCGCAGGAGGGTGAGAGGATTCACCAGAGACAGCGGGTAACAGAACAGGCACACTGACGAAACACATTGCTGAGGGGAGCAGTGGGCGAGACAGGAGAGGTCTGCCATGCCATGTGGGACCCTCACGGCCTGGCCGGGATTGAAGCAGTGTTGCAGAGGCTGCGGACAGCTTCACAGCACAGCACTCAACCACTTGTGACACCAGGGTAGGCCCTCTTTTATGTATTTTATGGTTTCAGGTCTTATGTGCAGCCATTTTTATCCATTTTGAGTTTAACTCTGCCTCCTCTCCTATCTCCACAAATGATCCTCTGTTTAAGACATCGAATCCTGAATTTCCTGTACCTTTTCCACTCTGTGGTTTGGGTATGTGACATTAAGATCAAGATACTGGGTAAGGGGCAACAGGCATGATCCACAGGGAACTAACAGCTGGACACAGGCTACCAAGAAAGGGTCGCCAGGGAAGGGTTTTCATACACAGTTTTCCAAGTAAGGGTGAGTGGCAGCTGACCCAGATTATAAACAATGGCAGATACCTCTTTGTGATCTTTGTTAGGGAAAATGGAGGCAACTCTTCCAGCTGGTCTTTTCACTGACAGACTGTGATCTATGACAGTTCCTTCTATCAGGTGGGAGGTGGGAAGATCACCCTTTGTCACATTCCCAGCAACTGAACCCATAGCATCTTATGTGTATGCCCAACTGCAAAACCACTTTTATTTCCACTAGAAATTGACACCATATCTAATGGCACTTTCTGTATCTGGTCCCTAACCTGTTCCATATATTGAGATTTCTGCCATCCTGATTATGGCCAACATCATCTTTTCCCTCTGCATTCCAAAGCAACCCACTGACATCAGCGCAAAATTTCTTTGAGAAAATCCTCCATTTATGTTAAAAAATCACTGAAACTTCCTTTGATCAAATTTTATTCTAGTTTAATTTCTTATTTGTGTTTAGGGGAAGGATTTTCCAAATCTTTCTATTCTCCCATGTTTTGGGTTAGAATTTCCATACTAATGTTTATTTTAATTAATTAATTTTGTTGTTACCTGAATTTTCCAAGAATGTTCGTTTCAGTGAAAATTTATTTATATATTTTTATTGTGCTGACATTGATTTACAAATATACTCACATTTGAGTATTTTAGAAATATAAGATCTCCCTCTACAAACATGGCTCCTAAACCACAACTACCATGAATATGCCTATAGTCTACTACCATAGTCCATTGAACTCCCTCCCCACTTTGTTCTACCCTTATCTCTGACCTCTGGTAACTTCTGTCTTATAGTCATATTTCTAAGGTTTTTTTATTGGTTTGACTTTTCCTAACTGTTTTGTTTCTCCTATTCTACACATAAGTGACACCATCTGGTATTTTTCTTTCTCCTTCAAGCTTATTTAACTTAATCTAATCCCCTCCAATTACATCCATGTTCTTTCAAAGGGCATGAGTTTATCTTTTTTTGATTTCTCACTTTTATTCCATTGTGTATATATCTCATCTATTTTGATAAAGTTAGATTGTTACCATTCCATGAGCATGCTTATAGTGGTGCAATCAACATAGGAGGACTTAAGAGATGATATGCTAGATCATGTGATAGATCCATTTTTAAGCTTTTGAGAAACCTCCATACTTTTTACACAGGGGCTGGACTAGCCTGCATTTCAACAAACTGTGTGGGTCAATTTTTTTTTGTTGTTGTTGTTTTTTGTTTTTTCCTCCACGTCCTCATAAACACTTTCTATTTGTGGTCATTTAGATATTGGCCTTTCTTACATGAATGAGGCATCACATTGTGGCTTTGATTTAATTTCCCTAACATTAATTGGCAATGAGCATTTTTCATGTACTTGTTGGCTATCTCATGTCTTCTTTGAAGGAGTTCTTAGTTACTGCTTTTATCCATTTTATATTTATAGTCTTTATTTTCCTTTTGTTGAGTTGCGTGAGTTCTTTCTAAAACTTGGATAACATCATTTTGTCAGATCCATGGCATGCAAATATTTTCTCCCATTCAGTAGAAGGACATTGTTTTAGTGCCAATTTAAGTTGCTTTGTGGAAGCTTCTCAGTTTAATGTAGTCCCAGTCATTTTTATTCTCTTTTGTTTACTAGCTATTGGAAACAAATCCACAAAAACATCTCTGAAGACTATGATGTGAAGTGTTTTGCATGTTTTTTTTTAAATATTTATTTATTTATGCATATAAGAACTGTGGTACAGGCCATTCGTGTGGGGGGTGAGAGGACTCACCAGAGAAAGAGTGGGGAACAGAACAGGCAGATTAGACAAAATACACTGCTGACAGGAGGAGCAGGCAAGACAGGAGAGGTCCGTTGCGCCATGTGGGTAGCTCTCTGGCTGTCTGGGGAATCGAACTCACACTGCAGTGACTGTGAATAGCTTCATAATGCTGCGACTTAACCTCTTGTGCCACAGGGAGGTCCAGTTTTGCATGTTTTTTATGTATTCTATGGTTTCAGGTTTTACATGCAATCTTTTATCCAGTTTGTATTAATTTTTGTCCATTGTGTCCATGTTGTCCATTGTCTAATTTCTTTCTTTTTTTTTTTTTTTTGTCAGTGTCTGTATAGTTTTGCTAAGGCCACTTATTGATGAGACTTTACTTTCTTCAGTGTATATTCTTGCCATAAAATAAATTCCCATATAAGTGTGGGTTAACTTCTGGGCTCTCAGCTATATTCTATTGGCCTGTGTCTGTTTTTGCTCCAGTATCATACTGTTTTGACTAGTATAACTTTGTAATATAGTTTGTAGTCTGAATGTTTGATACTGCTATTCTTCCTCATTGTAATAAGGATTTCTTTAGCTAATTAGACTATTTTCATATTTCTTCCTCTTCTACTTCATAATTTGCATATAAAAAGTCAACTAAATAAAGGTGAACTTCATACATTATTAGAAAAGAAACAACCTATCTGAGGAAGAAATTTTGTATTGTAAAAACACTGGCAAGGATGTGGAACAATAGTACTTCCATAACAATAAGTAAATAAAAATAAAGAAAATAAACAAACCCAAGAGAATTCATTGCTAACACATCCTCACTACAAGAAATATTCAGAAAGTTTGTCAGGCAGAAGGAAAGTGAAATATGTAAAAATTTGGATCTACTGAAAAGGACGTAAGAAATAGTAATTACATAGGTAAATATAGCAGACAGCTTTTGAGACTAAAAAAATAATTTATTCAGGGCTCCAAGGTGGTGCAAGGGGTTAAGATGCAATTTATGAAGCTGCCCTTTGCCACTGCAGCACAAGTTTGATCCCCAGCCAGGGAGCTACCCACATGGCACAGCAGACCTCTACTGCCTCGCCTGTTGCTCCTCTCAGCAGTATATTTCAGTCAGTCTGCCTGTTCTGTTCCCCACTCTGTCTCTGGTGAATCCTCTCATCCCCTGCATCTCTGGCCTGTACCCCAGTTCTTGCATGAATAAATAAATCTTCAAAAAAATTTTAAAAAATTATTTGGGCAATTTATTGTTAAATTATAACACAAGAGTTAAAGACAAGGAGGAGAGAAAATTATTTATGTAAGTTTGAGTTCTATTTGCTAATTTATGTTGGGCAATAATTTCTACCTATGTCTCATTTGCAATAATAATAATTACAAAAACATATAGAGAAATATTTACAGAAGGGTAATTCAGATTTGCTAACATGTATCAGAACTAACCAAAATATCTAAACATAGGGAAATTTTTAGCAAGTTATTATGCATATTCTCAGTAAAAGCCTTTAGGATAATGTTTGCTAATGTTTTGATAAACTGTGTTGTATGATAAGAGAAAAAGAAAGGCAAAATTTGCAGCTATATAAAATATGAGTAGAGTGGCTGAAAAATGTGAAAATTCTATGAATGATTTGTTAATAATGATGAAATATTTATCATTATTTTTATTTTGCAAATGTTCCATACCAAAGTTGTTTTAACACCTTAACAACACTTAATTAGAAAATGTGTTTCAAAAATCAAAATCAAAAGGAATTACTCAAGTAAAAAACAACATGCATGAATCCTACTGTTTTCCTTTTTAAAAACTGTGAAAAAATTATTTTAAGGTTGAAAAAATTCAAACAACATAGTCTGCTGATTTGGGAAAGAACAAGTTATTATCACTAATGTATAGTTACTCTGAAGACTTCCAAGCATCAGACTGGTACAAGTAAGCCTGAAAGCCATTTCTCAAGGATGGTGAAATAGAGAAAAAGAAAAGGCCTACGTGGGAATGATAAACAGTTTTAGGGAAAAAAAGAGCATGAAAGAAATGTCATAGAAAGACTAGCACAGATGACTTCACTGGTGATTTGCACTAAATATTTTAAGAAAAAGATAATACCACATATTCACAAATTCTATCTGAAAATAGGGGAGAAAGGTATATTTTCCAGTTCACACTATGATGCCAGTGTTATCCTGATACTGGTGTCTGACAAAGCACACACACAAAAGGCATATGCCACTACTATTCATAAGCACAGATTAAAAAAAAAAATCCTTTAAAAATTAGCAAACTGATTTCTTTTGGAAAAAGCAGTTATCCAACCTGACTAACTAGGATTGACTACCATAATGCAAGATTAGTTTAACTTTCAAAAATCAGTTATTGCAATACACCATAGTAAGACAGTGAAGGAAAATGCGTCATCTCAATAGAAACATACAAACTTATTTGTTAAAATCCAACTGTCATTCACAAAAAAGAATCCAACAAACTGGTGAAAGAAAGGAATTTATTTGAACTGACAAAAGAGTCTAGGAGTGGCAGCAAAACTTGACTATGTACAGATAAGCAATAATTTGTTTCACTGATGGAAATGTACTAAAAACTATTATGATTATAGTTGCACAACTTTACAATTTTTAAAAAATGTGTTGAATTGCCCACAAAAAAGTATGCATTATCATGCAAATTTTAACTCAGTAAAGTACAAATTTAGAAAAGAAGACTCAATCAGGGCCTTCCTGGTTGCAAGGTGGTTGAGGACTGCACTATGAAGCTGTCCGCAGCCTCTGCAGCACGGCTTCGAACCCAGCCAGCCTGGGAGAAAACCACATGGTGCAGCAGACCTTTTCTGTCTTGCCCGCTGCTCCCCTCAGCAGAGTATTTTGTCAGTCTGCCTGTTCTGTTCCCTGCTCTGTCTCTTGTGAATCCTCTCACTCTCCTGCACATCTGGCTTGTACCACGGTTCTTTTATAAATAAATAAGTCTTAAAAAAAAAAAAAAGACTCCACCATATTCTTTCACTGTTTGTAATTGAGAACTTAATGAGTTTAATTTAATTCTTTACAATATTTCATTTTGTATAAGATATATGTTGTTACATTTTATATATACATAAATTTTATTTTTTTCTATTTATAAAATATACTGCATTGCAACTATAGTTTTAGTTATATACACAAAATAATATTTCTTGGGCCACCCGGGTGGCAAAGCGGTTGAGCACTGGGCTGCAAAGCTGCCCGCAGCCTGTGCAGCTCTGCTTTGCGCCGGGAGAGGGTCCCACATGGTCCACAGACCTCTCCTGCCGCTTGCTGCCCCCCTCAGCAGTGTACTACGGTCCTTCTGCCTGTTCTGCTCCCCGCTCTGGTGAATTCTCTCACCCTCCCGAGCTTCCGACTGTACCCAGTGCTTTTATAAATAAATAAATAAATCTTTAAATAATAATAATAATAATAATATTTCTTATAGTGGATACAGCAATGATTATGTCCACAAAACAGAACATTTTAAACAATGTTACCTTTTCGTTAATTGAATTGATAATTGTATAATCTTTAGAGAATTTCTATGGGAAAGAAAAGCTGGTTATAAAAGATGATCACAAAATTATTAATCAAATATAAAACAATTTGACTAAATAATGTGTACACTTGTATGTGTATATACATAAAATTATGTATATATTTACTGTTTTAACCTTTGCCTCATTCCTATCCTTAAGCTATCTAAATTGATATCTCTATATTTGCTGGGTAGTATCCATTTCACATGTTAGAGAATAGCTAGTGCCTAATAAATTTCCTATCACAAATAAGTAATTTAATATCAGGTAACAGAATAAATGGCTTTCTTATGGAAAATTGCATATTAATTTTTTTTGTTGTTAATTGGAGTAAAACATAAAGAGGACAAAGGGAGAAGTTTCTGTATTCCTGCACAGGTAATAATTGTGAATAGTTATGATACTCAACTTTTTTAGCAACAAACCCTTGATTTAATTTTTTCAGACATAAAGTGTGGAGCAGTTTTTGCAGTTTTATAAATTGAACTCAGTTTCATAGGAGAGAGTAACAGAGTACTTAAGTGTATATATTCTGAAATCAGCTGTTGCTATGTGATAGCAATGAGCCCTGGACAACCAAACAAACCTTAGTTTTACTTGTCTTAATTATTAATGGAGATAAGCATAGTTGAGAATTATGGAGCATAGATAAACTGTAATAATATTTATTTAGATGTTATATCTAATTTGTTATGTAATGTTTTCACATGAAGTATCTATTAAATACATATGTTCTTACGAGTCAAGTGTAATATTGCTGAGATGTTATGGAATTTGAGTTTGGTCTACATGTTATGTTAATTACAAGATTAGGGAAGAAATGACTTGATGCTGGTGAAACTGAAGTCTGTTAATGCCTCGGGGGAATGCACTCAGCAAATTTTCCATGGGTACCAGAAGTGAATGATGAAGGCAGAAATGGAGGATTGGAAGACATATTGCCTGCTGTAACACTTTATGTACATGAATTATTTATTCAATGAAGAAAAATAACCTGGAATCAAAGAATTTCTTGGGGAAGTGAAGAATGATTTCCTTGATACATCTGTGATGCCTTAGTCCAAAGTAGCTGTTTAACAATAAAATTTCAAGGTCACTCCAACTCCATTTTCTGCAAGTACACAAGTTCCTTTCCTTTTAAGTACTGAAAACTTCTATGTACATTTGTTTCTCAAAATTTTCCTCACAACTGCATTCTATGCTTATGACAAAATCTCATTCCTTTAATCAAAATTATAGAATAGCTAAATTGCTCACTTAAATGTCTTGTCTTACAAAGTGAGTTCATAGTTACAGCACCACTATAATAGAGTCAGATGCCATCAATAGAGGTTAATTACCAGCTCTTGTTGTCTACTTAATCCTCACAAAGTGAATTGCACAAGTACCAACTTTAAAATTCAAGAAAAATGATTACATGAAATTATGTTCAGTCATTCTCATTTGTAATAAACTCTTGATATCTGCTTATTGAGTATTCCAAGTTTTGTCTATTTATGAACCAATATGTCATGTAGTTTGTAATTTTATTGAGACACGAGGTTGAATTGCACATACTGAAGTGAAGAAAGTGACGTAAACTCTTCCTTTGTGATAAACATGATCTTTGTGATAAATGACACTTAAAATAACCTAAACTATTATGATATTAAGAAATGGGGTGGGGCCTCTCTGGTGGAGCAGGCAGTTGAGCTCCACACTGTCAGCCTCTGTAGCACGTGTTCGATCCCTGCCAGCCTGCGAAAATCCCACATAGCGCAGCAGACCTCTCCCGTTGCGCCCACTGCTCCCCTCAGCAGTGTATTTCATCAGTCTGCCTGTTCTATTCCCCGCTCTGTCTCTGGTGAATTCTCTCACCCTCCCGTGCTTCTGACTGTACCCAGTGCTTGTATAAATAAATAAATAAATCTTAATAAATAAATAAATAAATATCATAGTTTGTAACGTCCTACTGTGCTATTACTTTGTCATCTACTACTCTAATTTTTTCCTACCGTTGTACATATTCATACATATTGAGCCAGTCATTGTTTGCTTTAGAACAGAGTTTATCTCAGTAATATCTTAGTCTAACTGTCTGGAATTATAAAATTTCAGCCTGAAATTATAAAATTTCAGATTTACTCATATCTAAGGCAGTTTTCTAGTTACTTCTCATTTTTGTATCTTAAAAAATATGTGCAAAGTCTCCTTTCAAGTGGTAAACATTCCCTGCTAGAGAACACCTTTACATTTCCATTCAAAGGGATTTTATAAACCTTCACAAATTCAAGGCACAAAAATAAAATCTAATTTGGTGCTATATGAGAACTCTCATCATTATTTTGAACTTCTGATCACTTTTTGCAGGTCAATTTTGCTGAATATAACACTTATTATTAAATTGCTGTTTTCATTCAACTGTTGCCCATGACAAGTGTGATGCCCTCTTAAGCAACAAATGCTGAAGCAATTAGACTGAAGTGAAAAAAAGCCAAGAAGAGGGATACAAGTTTATAATCAAACTTTTTTTTTTAAATCAAACTTTAAGCGTGGAGAACCAATGTGAGGATTTCTTTGACAGACTTCATCAATTAAGATGTGAACATGATAATCAGTCAAATGATGATATGAGAAGATCCCGAAATCACTCCTCCCATATAAAACAACTTCCTGGGGTGTGGGGACTACTAAAAGAATCTGAGCAACTGTTATGCACAGGGCCATGAGAGAAACTCTGAAACAGGACTACAGTAGTGCTATAGCAGGTCAAAGGAAAATGCTAAAAGAGGACAGATCACTGTGTATTCTCAACCGTGTAACTGTGTGCACAATTACAGACTACTCAGGTTCAAGGAACTAAAACAATGTTTGTTTGTTTTTGTTTGCTTGTTTTTAACAAACAATGGAAACAAAGAGTTTCTAAGGCTACATTGGCAAGCTATCTCACCCCAGAGAGTACCCATTGCATCTAGAAGTGCCAATTAGACCACTTTAAACTATTGAACAAAATTAAAAATGCTGCCTTCATCAAATATAATGTCTTAATGTGAAATAGAAATTCATACTTTTGATCTGGCTGTGAGAATTTTTTAGAATAGGGTATGATACATTGAATTCAGGAAGTTTTATATGTCTTCCTTTAATCTATTAGACTACCTCCCTGGAATATAATATAAAATTGTATGTAGCAGCAGTCTTATTCATCAAAGAATCCTACATTTTTTATCACAGTACCTACTATAGGGGTATTTAAACGTGATCAAGATATGCAACAAATGTAAATAAATGTGTTTGGGTAAACTGGCTATTATCTTCCATTAGAGACATTCTATAAATTCTGGCCTGACTACAGATGTATTCATTTAGATGTAATCAACCATAAAATGTTTTGAAGTCAAAATATGAAGATTCTCCCAGAAATAGACTTTTGATGAGCTGTTCAGATTTACATAAAATGTAATGGTAAAGTTATGTATGTTTGAATTGTAACTCTTGATAATAAAATCACTACCATTATGTACTAGCCCATTCAAAACACCATAGCTAATTAGGTTTACACACCTGACAGATGGCTTTTCTCTTTTAAATTGATTAAATGCAATTTAATTACTGAAAAAAAGAATTCAGTTAATTTGGAAAACAAATATGAAATTGATTCATCTGATGAAAATGCAATTATAACTTGCCATCTGAATACAGATTACATACTTTTTCTCAGCACAAAATGCTTATGTAAAAAGAAAATTATCAACGAATACTTCATCACTTATAACATCTCAATAATTAACTGCATATTTATAAGGAATGTACAAAAACTGATATTCTAGATGAGCTATGCTGATTTCAACCAGTTATCAATTTATTGAGTATTTAGACTGAAAACCCAGTTCAGATACTTACTTGATAATAAACATTAATCAAATCTTTTAAAAATTCCAACTTCATCATCTGTAAAATGGGACTAACAATTTTTTTCTCAGTGATTATTGGGAAGATTGGGGGAAACTATGCATATAAGGGACTTTAGAGTTTAAGCAGAAGATAACAGAAATCAATGATCACAATTGCTTTCATGTTTTCTTTTTTCTACTGCCAATTTTTTTATAAATTTTCATTTTTATCAAAGTAATATTATACACATATAGATTGTAACAGTCTATAGGATTCGAGAACAACATTGTAAAATCAGTATTTGAATAAACTACACTATGTTCACCACTAATTCAATCCTTCATCATCAATGATGGGTTTTCTTAATTATTATTATTAATGAGCTGGTTTTTAAAGAGAAGTTAAAAAATTAGGTCATCAAATAAGATTAGAAAGGCCATTCCAGGGAGAGTAAAGTGTATGTTAAACAGCTACACAGGATGAATGATTCAAGCTTTTCATGAACTGAAGTTAGGTTAATGCTACCTGGATGTTAGGATGACATGGTTAAGAATTTCCATTTTGGGGTCTCCCCGGTGGCACAGCGGTTGAGCACTGGGTTGTGAGGCTGCCCGCGGCCTCTGCGGCGCCGGTTCAATCCCCGGCTGCTCCCGGTCACCGGAGGAGGGTCCCACATGGCGCGCAGACCTCTCCTGCCGCCCGCTGCTCCCCTCAGCAGTGTACTTCGGTCCTTCTGCCTGCTCTGCTCCCTGCTTTGGCTCTGGTGAATTCTCTCACCCTCCCGCACTTCTGACTGTACCCAGTGCATGTATAAACAAACAAAACAAAACAAACAAACAAACAAACCAAATAAATAAATAATACATGCCTCTTAAAAAAAAAAAAGAAAAGAAAAGAAAAGAATTTCCATTCTGTGTGAACCTCAACAAAAACACTGAATGAATTAAAAACCAAATCACACTAACTGGCATGTCAGAGACTGTAGTTGGTACTGGAGTTCTGGAGCCCTTCTGTTTCTTGAATTAAGATAAGACTTAAAAAAGAAAAAGAAAAATACCGGATGGTCTCACTCATAGCACGAATTTAGAAAACCTAAATAAGGGACTAGGAAAAAAGACTATTTTTTTAAAAGATTTATTTATTTATTTATACAAGCACTGGGTACAGTCAGAGGCGCTGGAGGGTGAGAGAATTCACCAGAGCCAGAGCGGGGAACAGAACAGGCAGAAAGACCAAAGTACACTGCTGAGGGGAGCAGCGGGCAGCAGGGGAGGTCTGCCCGCGATGTGGGACACTCGCCTGGCGGCCAGGGATTGAACTGGTGCTGCAGAGGCTGTGGGCAGCTTTGCAACCCAGCGCTCAACCGCTGTGCCACTGGGGAGGCCCAAAAAAGACTAATTAATACAAAATTAACAAGCAACTATAAACCAGAAACACACTGTGAGATGGAGGGGGGGGGGGTGGTAAGAAGAAGGATTAGGGTCAAAATAAGGGGGGGTGTGCAATTGTATGAGGTATACAACCAAAATGAAAATGCATACATTGTGCAAAAATGAAAAATGATGTAAGAATGATATAAAATAAAATACTAAAAATGATAATACTTAAAACCACTTTAGACCACTGAAAATATATATATTCCTTCTTCCTTTGGTAGAAGGAAGTGTATAGCCCCAGTCAATGACAGGCAAATCCTTATCATATGGAAATTGTTCCATAGATCAAATGAGATAAAAAAAGAATTTAAAGTATGACTGTAGAGGCAGCGGTTAAGACTGATTTCAAATTCCAACTCTACTCTAGGCTAACAGAATGACATACAGAAAGTTACTTATATTGTCCAAACCTCAGTTTCCTCAACTATAAAACAAGCATAAAAATGGGTCCTCTCATCCCCCACACACCTCTGGCCTGTACCCCAGCTCTTCTATGCACAAATAAATAAATCTAAAAAAATAATAAAAAGTTGCAACTTTTATACATCTGAAGAGGTGTGTATCATATACATTATCGTAAACCAATATTACCTCAATGTAAAAAAATACAATTTAAAATATATAAAAATGAATGATGACAGGGATTTAGTTCAATCATAATAAAATGTTCTGTGTTGACTTTGGAATTCTAAAATATCTCCCTTATGAACCAAGTTCATGCTTTAATAGAGCTTTGAAAATCTGCCTTAAAATATTGTTATAAATGAACATACATATACATTTGATGTAAATGTACCTGTTTAAATAATAGTTAATATTTTATTTTATTTCATTTTTTCTAAGAATTTTTTAAATGTACTGTTTAAATAAAGTATGACATCCTCTTTTTCCTACTTCAAAAATTATTCATTCATTCGGTGGAATGACTTATAGCTGTAGCCGCAGCTGAAATTTTAAGTTTATCTCCTTTTTTTACTCCTGCCTAAGATGGGTAATATAGTCACCAGAGGAAAAGACAAATTGAGAATATCTATGCTTGAGACAGCTTAGTTTTACATAAAATATTTTATCTGTTTTTTTCCTTATTTCTTACTTTTTAAAAACTTGTTATCTTTCTTAACCTGCATTACTAGATAAATGACCAATAAAATAACACTTTTGAAGAAAGTATTTGAGTTTTCACATAGTATTATTCTAAATTCTAAATTTTACAATAACTTAATTCAGAAGTGTTGTGAATCACTATGAAAAGAAAATTAAATTACTATGTTGGGAATTAATTAAAAATAATGAGTTTTCACATTTTATGTAGCAAATATCATTTGACACTAGTGGTTCACTTTGCAATTTGAAAGGTTGATCTTTATATTATGATGACCATAGTGTGTAAATCCACTGCCAAGTTTCCTGGCAAAACTAGATGAAAAAAAGTAACACTTTTTATGTGTATTTTATTGATGAACAATCACTTATTTATGCATCTTTTTACATGACCTTAATAAGTTTAGAACAGGATTATATGCATCTGTTTTGAAAGTAAAGAAACTGAGGCTTGAAAAATATATGTCCCTGAAGTATGTCAGTATGTGACACAGCAGGAGCTCAGAATAAAATCTTCTGAAATTAAATTAGAAGTAGAGAGTCAAAGTTGATGGACTGATGATTATAATCACAAACATGGAGAGTGTAGGTTGAGTTTGCTACTCATCACTGATTAAATTATGTAACTGTCTTGGTAGTGGAAGGCTTTGTATCCTAAGTTTCAATTTTCTATATGTTGTGAGATAATAAAATCTTTTATCCAGTAAGAATTTCAGTAGATAAAATGATACAGTGAATGAAGAATGCCTACTACAGTGTGCATTATAAACTTAGTGCAGTGTAAATTACCCTATATACTATATTTAGTTTTTGGTTTTTTTTTTTTTTTTTTACTTTTGTCTCCTCATTCACATAACATGCACACACAATCTTCCATTTTTTTGATTCACCACCACAGTGATTTGGATGGAGGCTGAGACTGATTAAGGGAAAAGCTATGACCACCAGGTGGCAGTAGCACAAAACAAGGTTTGCCTGGGGGGAGCTTTGACAGGTTTTATCTGTAAGTCAATGTAGGAAACCTGTGTTGATTGATGGTGGGGGACATCACCTACCAGAGGGCAAAACCTTGAGTTCATATTATCTATAATCACTTGATGTTTAGTCATATGAGATGCAAAACAAGTGGAATCTAAATGACTGAATATCTATTCGCACTGTATTTAAAACAATCGAAGGTATAATAACAAAACTTGGCCATTTGAGGCAGCATGGAAGAGTGCAGAGGAATAATGCTAAGTGAAATAAGTCAGAAGAAAGACAAATACTCGATGGTTTCAGATGTACGTGGAATATAAACAGGCAAAGGTTCAGAGACCAAACCAATAGCAAACTCTAGAAATATGACTGTAGAATTGAGGTTACCAGGGAGGGAGGAGGAGGAAGGACAGCAGGATGTGTGCAAGCCCAGTGGACATGGCAGAAGTGGCGGGTGTGGTAGAGTCATTTGAAGAAGTGTGATCATGTACCCCTAATATTATGCTGTGTTGTGAACCAGTGTTACCCCATTAAAAAAAATGAGTTTGATACCAGCAGGTTTTGAGCTAATAGGTATCACTCTCTGTGAAAAGTAAATAAAGATCCAGTATTCTGAGCCCATCTTTGGTTATGTTACAACCATTGTCAACAGAAAAATAGAATGAAATAGCAACATCTTTTTTTCCCCTGTTGCAAAGTTTGCAGATTGATTTATACACATTTATAAACATGGTTATGTATATGTATGCATTATTTCCTTCCACAAGTGATTTACCTGTCTTACAACAGATACTATAAAATAATATGACTGACTAAAAAAAAAATACAAAATAAGGATGAGAGTAAAGATAAATTAGAAGTTCAGAGACAAAAGCAAAATATGTTACACAACCTTTACTGGTAAACATAAAAAACAAACTTTTAAAAATTAATAGCTTTTAAATAAATAACTGGGCCTTCCCCGTTCCACAGCAGTTGAGCGCTGGGCTGCGAAGCTGCCCACAGCCTCTACAAAGCCAGTTCGATCCCAGGCCACCAGCGAGGGTCCCAAATGGCACACAGACCTCTCCTGCCACACCCGCTGTTCCCCTCAGCAGTGTATTTCACCAGTCTGCCTGTTCTGCTCCCTGCTCTGGCTCTGGTGAATTCTCTCACTCTCCTGCATTTCTGACTGTATCCAGTGCTTGTATAAATAAATAAATAAATCTTTAAAAAATAATATATATATACCTATTCAAATTAAGTAATATCAGTTAAACTATTATAATGGAAATATTTTGTTAATTCAGTCTCTGATTCATAATGGAAGAATGAAATGTTTCCTCCACAGCCCCAGGGCAAGCCACCAGTCCACATGAATGAAGCTGCTCTGATCACCTGGCAAAGTTACATCACCACTCTCTGGTTACAGATTCTATCTGAAGACATTTTCAGGAGATACAGCACAATAACCAAAAATCTGAAGCCCCCCCACATAGAATCTAGTATCTAGGAAGAATTTAATAGTATTAATACTTTTTTTCTTTTATTTATTTCTTTTATTTATTTTTTGTAGAAGAACTGGGGTATAGGCCAGAGGTACAGTGGGTGAAAGGATTCACCAAAGACAGAATGGGGAGAAGAACAGGTGGATCTACTGAAATACACTGCTGAGGGGGCAGTGGGTGAGACAGTGTAGGGTAAATGGTTTTTCAGGCTTTTCTGCCCTCCCATTATTAGGATTGCCCTGCCTGATGGGGCACCCACAGTTGTTACATTGCTGCAAACTATCTTGTTTACTTCTGTGGACCGTGGGAGGAATATTGAGTTAGTCGGCAAGAGAAGAAGAAGAAGGAAAGAAAGAAGGTCAGAGAAGCCCAGAGTGAAGACTTGTTGGGGCTTAGAGGCCTTCCGGCCTCCTGGCCCCCTGGCACCCCTGCCTGCTGGGTACCTGGTTGTTGTAATACACATAAAGCTCAATAAAAACCTGAGAAACCCACTGAAGGCTCCAGGACACTCCTTTACCCTGTCTGCCGGATCATAGATAACCTGCTCAGTGGCCATCCTACCCTACAGACAGGGAAGGTGGACTAACTCCCTACCTTGGGATCAAACTCAGGCCATAGTGGTGGGTCGTGGTGGGTCGTCTTGGTGGTAGTGCTTAGACTTAACCCCTAGGTCACCAGGGAGGCCCATTAATATATATTTTTTTTATTTTTTTATTTTTTTTTTAGAGAGGCATGTTTTTATTTTATTTATTTATTTGTTTGTTTGTTTGTTTTTTGTTTATACATGCACTGGGTACAGTCAAAAGCACGGGAGGGTGAGAGAATTCACCAGAGCCAGAGCAGGGAGCAGAGCAGGCAGAAGGACTGAAGTACACTGCTGAGGGGAGCAGCGAGCGGCAGGAGAGGTCTGCGTGCCATGTGGGACCCTCCTCTGGTGGCCGGGGAGCAGCCGGGGATCGAACCGGTGCCGCAGAGGCCGCGGACAGCTTCGCAACCCAGCGCTCAACCGCTGCGCCACCTGGGAGGCCCCCATTAATATATTTTTAAAGATATATTTATTTATGTTTACAAGAAATGGGTGTAAGCCAGAAGTGCAGGTGGTGAGAGGATTAACCAGAGACAGAGTGGGGAGCAGAATAGGCAGATATACTGAAATACACTGCTAAGGGGAACAGTGGGCAAGACAGGAGAAGTCTCCTGCGCCATGTGGGTTGTGCCCTGTTTGGCAGGGGGATTGAACTCTGTACAGCAGTGGCTGGTGATCGCTTGATAGCACTGTATCTTTACCCTTGAGCCACCAGGGAACCTCCCCCCACACCATTAAAACTTTTGATCTTACTGTGTAGGGGCAGGATGGCACAGAGCAGGGTTTCTATGATTCCAGCAGACCAGACACATAAAGGAGAGTCCTGGAGCTCTTGGTGGCTTTCTCAGGCTTTTATTGAGCTTTTACATGTAATGCAGCAACCAGGTACATGGCAGACAGGGGTTCCGGGGGGCCAGGAGGCCAGGAGGCCTCCAATTCCCTGGCAAGTCTTCACTCTGGGCTTCTCTCTCTCTTCTGGCCTTCTCTCCTCTCTTTCCTGTCTGGTTCTCTTGGCGAATATATCAATATACACAGCCAGTATTGATATAACATTGTAACAAATGCAGGTGCCCACCATCAAACATGAAAGTCTAATGGCAAGAGGGCAGAAAAACCTGAAAATCATTTACCCTACATACTATGTAAAAGATTTTTTCCTAACTAGAAACAAGAAATCATATTCAGATTTTTTTTTGAGAAAAAAAAATATAAAAGAAGATTGCAGACCAAAGAGACATTTTCTAAGTGTCAGAAATTTTTGTACATGGAAGTCATCATTTCTTTGTTTATTTGATGTTTAAGGAGAATTTCAAGGCTTTTTCTATGTAGTAAAAAGTTCAGTCAACAGAGAGTGCACATCTCTTTCCCTGTCCATAAGATTTTCTGTCTATATGTGAATGATGATTCAATAACAAATTCTAAAACAAGATTTCATATTTTGAAAAACTAAATTACCTAACATTTAAAAAATTCTAACTTTGTTTTTAATAGTTATTGATGCATATACTTCCCAAATGCAAATTACTTCAATCTTAACTATCATTTTTTCTGATCTGAAAATTTTTCATTTTCCTTTCTCTTTGTGTTATCTTTTAGCATCTAACTTTTTGCTGTGAGTACCTGGGAGACTAACTCAACAAAGCATGATGTTTCAATAATTTCATGACATCTTCACTTACTTTCAGACATCTCTGCTTATATTTCCTCTCTGAAGAAAATCATATCAAGGCGGGCATAATGTTTATTTTCTCAAAAATAATCTAATTACTTCATTGGGACAATAAATCAGTCTGCTTTCAGTTTCAGAGTTTATCCACTTAGGATTCCTCTCAATTGTTTTCACAGTGGAAAGTGAGAACCAGATTTATAGTACAGTGCAATATAATAAAATGATCTTTTTTCTGAAACATCTGCAAAACACTAGACAAGGTCAGTAGGTATCAGAATTATTTTGAGCTATAGTATAGAGAATATAATATCCTTTCTAAATTCTTACCTTTGGACAATCAGTTTTTGCTAGGACCTATGTGAAGGTCAGAATAGTAAAAGAAAAATAACAGCAATAACTATCCCCAAATACCACAAAATTAGTTAAAGAAATTTGGAGAAGCAGAGGTAAAATACATTTTTATTGACCATCAAAGCAAAATTTTATACATTTATACTTTATACAATGATATAAACTAATTGCTCTATAGAAAAGTGGTTATCTTATTATTTGAAAAATAAAACTGATCACTGCTTAATTTTTTTATGCTTATAGGCAAGGTTTCAGTGAGCCCAAATAGTGTTTCTTAGCTAATTCTGAGTTTTCTATTGTTAATTTTAGCGTTACTTGGCATTTATGCTAATAGCATTCTAAATCTACTAGCCATGTGTTTATAGAGTAGCAAAATCAAATGCAATATGAGTTAATAATATAATGCAATCCTCTAGAAAATTGCTGACACAACACAAAATATCACCTTGGTAAAATTTCCACAAACTTCTTTTGACTGCATTAAGAATCCAGATGCTGGCGTGAGCAAAAGTAACTTATAAATGCATTTATTTATTTATTTATTTATTTAAGATTAATTTATTTTTATAAAGAGTTTATTAAGAGTTGGAGTACAGGCCAGATGCGCGGGAGGGTGAGAATATTTACCAGAGACAGAGCAGGGAACAGAACAGGCAGACTTGTGAAATACACTGCTGAGGGGAGCAGCAGGCAAGACAGAAGAGGTCTGCCGCACCATGTGGGACCCTTGCTGGTCAGCCTAGATTGAACCCATGCTGCGGAGGCTGCAGACAGTTTCATAGACACTCAACCACCTGCACCACCAGGGAGGCCCTATAAATGTATTTAAAGGTCATATAATTTATTATTTGTTTCTTCATGTCTCAGTTTCTTCATATTGAAACTTGTGGTAATAACCCCTGTGTTAACATTCATTGGAATTTTGGTAAGGCAATGTGGTGCTGGATTAAATATTTTTTATGAGAATATGCATTTCACATATGCATATTTATTAGGGCACAACTTTGCCCTTCTTTTCAGAAAACTCTACAAAATCACTCAGTGAATACACTGAAGTACAAGAATTATAAGCCTTTTCCTCTATTATCCTCTTAATCATGATGTAAACAAATTTGATAAAAGTACAGTTTCTCATAAAGTGACTAGAAGTTTGTGAAAGTCTTAACTGAAAAGAACAAGCCATGATCCTTCTATTCCAGGTGTCTATGAAATTGTTGGGCAACCACAAGGTCAGAGTCACAATAGCAGCGAATCCTTACTTGAAAAAAAAAATGGGGCCTCCCCTGGTGGGGCAGTGGTTGAGTGCCCGGCTGCAAAGCTGCCCGCAGCCTCTGCAGTGCCGGTTCAATCCCTGGCCGCTGGCGAGGGTCCCACATGGCATGACAGACCTCTCCTGTCTCACCTGCTGCTCCCCTTAGCAGTGTATTTCGTCAGTCTGTCTGTTCTGTTCCCCGCACTGGCTCTGGTGAATTCTGACTGTACCCAGTGCTTGTATAAATAAATAAATCTTTAAATAAATAAATAAATAAAGTTAAAAAATAAAAAAAAAGAATAAATGGAGTAGTTTGGAGTAGTTGAAGAAGGACTCATACTATTGTCTGAAGGGTTAAGGAAGGAGATATGGATGATCTGAAGTTTGAGTTATGTTTTAAATGCAAAGCCTGGAGTTGATTATGAATGCAAAACCTTCTAAGCTATAACTTCAAGGCACTATTTTTCTGCAAGTGGAATGTGAGTGCTATGTCTAGGAAGTTCAGAGACCATTCTGACTATAGATATATAAGTGTAGTGCTATCGTGGATTAAAGATCTGCTCTATATAATCAAAAGCCATGCAAGGGTGAACCTCCCTCGTGGCACAGGAGTTAAAGTCTCAGCACAGTCAAGCTGTTGCCAATCACTGTGGCACGAGTTTGATCCCTGGCCAGGGAGATACCCACACAGTGCAGCAGACTTCTCCTGTCTCACCTACTGCTTCCCTCAGCAGTGCATTTCAGTCAATCCACCTGTTCTACTCCCCACTCTGTCTCTGGCGAATCCTGTCAATCCCACACATCTCTGGCACACAACCCTCTTCTTCTACAAATAAATAAATTTTTGAAAAGGAACCTATTGCCACAATTAGATATAAGATATATTAGTCCCATGGTACAGGTATAGAAATGATATACACATTGGACTCATATTCAGGAATATGTATTACTCCAAAATAAATAAAACAGTAATATGAACATAGGAGAAGAAGACTATTTTGCTTTAGATATTATAACTTACACTTATAGGGAGAATATAAGGGAACCAAATAAGGGATCAGATTTTTAAAAAGGCAAAACTAATGGGAAAATATAAATCAGAGACATACAGCAGGGGATGGGGAGGGGGAGGGATTATAACAGGAGAGGGAAGAGCAAAAGGAACTATGGTGATAGTTCATGGGTGGCTTGTTGGTAGGAATTTAATGGGTACTACATCTTAGAGGAGAAAACAAACTATACAAAAATGAATAATGATGTAATATATATAGAGAGAGATAAACAAAAAACATATCAGTATAACACAATATAAATTATTCATAGATACATAGCAAGTATTTATGGGTACTGCAGTACTGTAACTACTGTATAAAAGTTATTAAGTTACTTCTTACCAGGTTACTGTGTGTAAGTCTGTTAAATATGTCTATAAATAAATGAATAAGTGCATTTATGTATATATTAAAAGTGTATGTATATACAGGTGCATGCATTTGTGTTTTACAGTAAAAATAATTTCTTAATAACAATATACTCAAGAAACCAGGCCTCCCATGGTGGTGCAGGCAGTTGAGCCCAGAACTGTGAAGCTGTCTGCAGCCTCTGCAGTGCTGTTTGATCCCTGCTGGCAGGCGAAGGTTCCACAAGGTGCGGCAGACCTTTCCTTTTGCTCCCTCTGATCCCCTCAGCCGTGTATTTCATCAGTTTGCCTGTTCTGTTCCCTGCTCTGTCTCAGGTGAATCCTCTCACCCTCCCGCACATCTGGCCTGTACCCCAGTTCTTGTATGAAAAAATAAATTAATTAATCTTTAAAAAAAAAAAAAGGAAACCCTACTAAGAATGTTTGTTCTTTTACACAATAAAAAGTACGGATAAAATATGATGTTGATATAAACTCTAGAAATTCATTAAAACTAAACCCCCACTCCAAAAAATTCTACAAGAAGTCCTAAAGTCAAAATCAACAGAGGAATGAAAAAGAAGAACAGAATAACGCAATGAATAAAATCACAAAAAAAAAATGGAAAACACAGATGCCAACATATCAGTATTAACTCTAACTGTAAATGGATTAAACTCATCAATAAAAAGACACAGAGTAGCAGGTTAGATTAAAACACAAAATCCAACCTTCTCCTGTCTCCAGGAAACACATTTCACCACAAAAGATAAACACAGGTTGAAAGTAAAAGGTTAGAAAAAAATCCTACAAGCAAATGAACCAAAAAAGAAGTCAGGAACAGCCATAATTATATCAGATGAAATAGATTTCTAATTAAAAAAGGTAAAAAGAGAAATAGATGGACACTACATTATGATCAAGGGGACAATATATCAGGAAGATATAATATTCATCAACATATACTCACCAAATGAAGGGACACCAAAATATATTAGACAATTATTATCAGCTCTGAAAACAGATATTAAAGAAAATACATGTATAGTGGGAGACTTCAATACCCCACTCTCACCAATGGACAGATCAACGAGACTAATAAACAAAGACACTAGAGCCCTAAAAAAATAAACAAAGACACTAGAGCCCTAAATAAAGACATAGAACTCATGGACTTAACAGACATCCATAGGACACTGTATCCAAAAAAAATCCAAGTACACTTTTTTCTCAAGTGCGCATAGATTTTTCTCCAGAATCAATCACATACTGGGCCACAAGAAAAACATACAGATACATGAAGATCAAAATCATTCCAACTATCTTCTCTAATCATAAGGCATCGAGCTAGAAATAAATCACGAATAGAAAACAAGGAACCCTCCCATTTCTTGTAGATTGAAATCCACACTACTGGAAGACCACTGGACTAATGAGGAGATCAAAGAAGAAACTAAAAAATAATTTGAGTTGAACGACAAGGAGGACACCATTTTCCAGAATGTATAGGATGCAGCAAAAGCAGTAATAAGAGGAAAATGTACAGTAGTACAGGCTCACATCAACAAACAAGAAAGAATTCAAAGAAACAACCTAATCTCACATCTCAAAGAACTAGAAAAAGAACAACAAAAAAACCCTAAAGCTAGTCGAAGAAAGGAAATAATAAAAATCAAAGCAGAAATAAACAAATTGGAAATTAAAAAAAAAATCCAAAAGATCAATTAAATCAAAAGTTGGTTCTTTGAAAAAATAAACCAAACAAACAAACCTCTAGCAAGGCTCACAGAGAAAAATATGGGAGAAAACACATATAAATAGGATTATAACTGAAAGAGGAGAAATCACAACAGACTCAGTAGAAATCAAAAGAATAATCAGAGATTACTATGAACACTTATACGCAAACAAATTCAACAACCGAGAAGAGATGGACAAATTACTAGAATGATATAATCATCCAAAGCTGGACAAAGAAGAAATAGAACAAAAAAACAGACCAATTACAAGCAGTGAAATTGAAGCAGTAATCAAAGCACTCTCCAAAAACAAAAGCCCAGGCCAGAAGGTTTCACAAATGAATTTTACCAAACGTTTAGCAGTGAATTAGTGCCTATCCTACACAAACTCTTTCAAAAAATTGAAAAAGAAGGAATACTACCAAATACATTCTACGAAGCCAGCATTACACTAATACCAAAAACCAACAAAGACGGCACAAAAAAAGAAAATTACAGGCCAATCTCCCTAATGAACACTGATGCAAAAATCCTCAACAAAATCCTTGCCAACAGAATCCAACAATGCATCCATAAGGTAATTCATGACGACCAAGTAGAATTCATTCCAGGAACACAAGGATGGTTCAACATCTGAAAATCAATCAATGTTATCCAACACATCAACAAAAAAATATAAAAACCATATGATAATATCTATGGATGCTGAGAAAGCATTTGACAAAGTACAACACCCATTTATGATAAAGGCCCGTGAAAGTCTTGGGATACAAGAAACATACCTCAACATCACAAAGGCCATATAAGACAAGCCCACAGCCAATATCACTCTCAATGGTGAAAAGCTGAAAGCATTCCCATTAAGATCTGGAACAAGACAAGGACGTCCCTCTCACCACTGCTTTTCAATATAATATTGGAAGTCCTAGCCAGAGCAATAAGACAAGAGAAAGACATACAATGAATCCAAATAGGCAAGGAAGAAGACAAACTATCACTATTCAAGGATGATATGATAATATACATAGTGAACCCCAAAAACTCCAAAGAAAAACTAATTAAACTAATCAATCAGTTTAGTAAAGTGGCAGGATACAAAATCAACACCCAAAAATCAGTAGACTTTCTATACACAAACAATGAATCTGAAGAAGAAGAAATCAAGAAAACCATTTCTTTTATTATGGAAACAAAAAAAAATCAAATACTTGGGAATAAACCTAACAAAATAAATAAAGGACATGGGCCTTCCCAGTGGCGCAATGGTTGAGCGCTGGGCTACAAAGCTGCCCGTAGCCTCTGCAGCACCAGTTCGATCCCGGCCACTGGCGAGGGTCCCACATAGTGCTACAGACATCTCCTGCAGTGCCTGCTGCTCCCCTCAGCAGTGTATTTCATCAGTCTGTCTGTTCTGTTCCCTCCTCTGGCTCTGGTGAATTCTCTCACCCTCCCGTGCTTCTGACCATACCCAGTGCTTGTATAAATAAATAAATAAATCATAAAAAAAAAGAAATAAAGGAGCTATACAAACAAAACTATAAAACACTTAAAAATAATAGAAGTAGACACAAAGAAATTGAAAGACATCCTCTGCTCATGGATCACAAGAATTAACATTATCAAAATGGCCATCCTATCAAAAGCAATCTACAGATTCAATGCTATTCCATTAAAAATTTCAATATCATTCTTCAAAGAAATAGAAAAAATATTGATATTGATGAAATTCCTATGGAGCCACAAAAAAACCCGTTTAGCCAAAACCCTCTAAAAAAAAAAAAAGAAGGGACTGGAGGCATCACGCTCCCAGATTTCAAACTATACTGCAAAGACATAATAATCAAAACTGCATGGTACTGGAACAAAACCAGACAAGCAGACCAATGGAACTGAATAGAAAACCCAGAACTAAACTCACAGATTTATGGTCAACTAATCTTTGACAAAGGAGCAAATAATATGTACAGGAGCAAAGAAAGATTGTTCAATAAATGGTGCTGGGAAAACTGAGTCACTACATGCAAAAGAATGAAGTTTGACTACTACCTCACACCATGCACAAAAAACAACTCAAAATGGATTAAGAACTAGACATAAAGCCTAAAACCATAAAATATATAGAAGTAAATACAGGTGAAACACTACCTGACATGTACCTCAAAGACATCTTTACAGACACATCACCCAAAGCAGTGATAGTGAAGGCAAAGATAAACAGTTGGGACTACATCAAATTAAAGAGCTTCTGCACAGCAAAAGAGACAATACCAAAACAAAGAGAAACCCCACTGACTGGGAGAACATTTTTGCACACAACACTAATGATAAAGGACTGATCACAAAATCTACAAAGAGCTGATGATACTCAACAAAACAAAGAAAATAATCAGTCAAAAAATGGGCAGAAGAGCTAAAAAGAAACTTCTCTGAATAGGAAATGCAAATGGCCAACAGACATATGAAAAAATGTTCAACATCACTTGTAATCAGGGAAATGCAAATCAAAACTACCATGAGATACCATCTCACACCAGTGAGAATGGCACATATTAAAAAAAAAATAAAACTAGCAACAACAAAATATTGATGAGGATGTGGAGGAAAAGGAATTCTCCTGCAGTGCTGGTGGGAGTGCAAACTGGTCCAATCACTATGGAGAGCTGTGTGGAGATTCCTCAACCTACTAAAGATAGAGCTTCCATATGATCCAGCAATTCCACTCCTAGGTATTTACCCAAAGGACACAGAAACATCAATTACAAAGAGCACCTGCACCCCTATGTTTATAGCAGCACTATTTGCAATAGCTAAGCTTTGGAAACAACTCAAATGCCCAAAAATAGATGACCGTATCAAGAAAATGTGGTACATATACACAATGGAATATTACTCAGCAATCAAGAAAGACAAACTCATGCAATTTGCAGCAACATGGATGGAGCTGGAAGGGATCATGCTCAGCGAAATAAGCCAGGAAGAAAAAGAAAAATACCAGATGGTCTCACTCATAGCAGGAATCTAGAAAACCTAAATAAGGGACCAGGAAAAAGAATAAGAAAGAAAAAATCAAAATCAATAAACAACTATAAACCAGAGACACACTATGGGAGGGCACGGGGAAAGGAGGGTTTGGGGTCAAAGTAAGGAACGTGCAAGTGTATGGAGAATATAAAAATAAAAAAAAAATAAAACAAATGTAAATAAATAAATAAATAAATAAATCTTTAAAAAAGGAAACCCTCCTGAGAATGTTTGTTCCTTTTTTTTTTTAAAGATTTATTTATTTATTTATACAAGCACTAGGTACAGTCAGAAGTGGGGGAGAGTGAGAGAATTCACCAGAGTCAGAGCGAAGAGCAGAGCATGCAGACTGAGGAAGTACACTGCTGAGGGGAGCAGTGGGGGAGGAGAAGTTTGCGCTCCATGTGGGACCCTCGCCTGGCGGCCAGCGTCTCAGCCCAGCGCTCAACTGCTGTGCCACCAGGGAGGCCCAGAATGTTTGTTCTTTTACACAATAAAAAAGTACAAATAACATATGATGTTGATATAAACACTTTGCTATTTGTGGACTTTCTCATTGGCACATCTGAGCAGTTTAGTTGAATATTTTATCACCATGAAAGAATGAATCTCGTGATACATGGGTAAGGAAAAAGTTGGATGACATGTTAGCTGCTGGTAGTTTCACCAAAAGGCCAATTAGTTGTTGATGAGTTCTGTGATTTTCTACTACTATTATGCTTTTTTACACTTGATCTTAGCCAAAAGGCCGAGAAGCGATACTACTATTATGCTTTTTTTACATTCCCACTCTCCTGTTATTTTTTTGACAATTGGTTCTAACGACCCTATTATCCATGAGATTCCCTTTTTATTCTCTCAGGGATCAGTTATTTTAGGACAAGGGTAACCCATTCCATTCCACTATAAACAAACAAATTCTAAATTATTCTCCAGTAAAGAAGCATATAACAAATGCTATCACCTTATTAAAACTGTGTTTTGGCAAGTTCAATTCTAGTTCATATTAGTATGTTGAACAGCATAGATTCTCATTTTCTCACACCTGAGGACCCCCCCAGTTTGTCTCTATGGAACCTGGTTTCAAACTTCCTGGACCTTTGAGAGGTTAAAGTAGGAAAGGATTTAGAAGCTGTTTAGTATGTGAGGAATATTTAATATTAAACTATAAATTAATGTGTTCATCCAGTTTTCAATTTATTTTGAGCATCATTATCTGGCAATCACTCTGCTTTTGTAACAGTGAGTACAAAGATGATTAATATGCTCTAGTTCAAGGGGCAAGTGCAATGCAATATTATAAATATCATAATACAGGTATTCACAAGTGCAATTCAATTGATCCTATGACTTTTTCTATGTTGCTGTTATTTCAAAATTCCACTTTTATTATTTTATTTGTTTGTTTATTTTTACATTGTTGTTCATTTTTGTACAATGTTTGATTTCTTCTCTCAGGTGTTGCCCCCATAAAATTACCATCACCAAGATACCCATGAACTATCACCATAGACTCTTGTGCTCTTCTCTCCAGTTTTGATCCCTTTCCTTCCCCCCCCCCCATGAATGTTTCCAATTTATAGCTTACTGCTAGTTTTGTCTTTTTCTTTCTTTCCTGATCCCTTGTATGGTTTCCCTATGTCCCTCTATAATATAAATTTACATAGGCAGACCCACCCTGGATTCAAGTTAACAAAAAGAAGAGAGATGCTGGTGTAGACTGAAACATTTTTGCTATTTATAGCTTTCACAAAACTTAAAGGAGAACATAATGCCATAATGTTTATATATATGTTCCACATGTTCCATCATTCCATCCAAACCCCACATGTTCCATCATTCCATCCAAATATCTGCACCACTGTATCCCATGACAGACAAGAAGCTATGTTACAGGACAGGACTGCCGATGACCTGACACACTGCTGTTCCTTATTTCTCATATCATAGGTAAGTCCCATGAGCAAAGTTTCTCTATAAAATTTGCTGTTCCATACCTAGTACTAAAAATGCTTAGCACATAGAAGTTGGCAAATAGATATTTTATAAATAAATTGAGTGAATAAACAAACAAGTGAATGGTTCCTTGGCCTACAGTATTCACTTAAGATCTCTAAAATCTTCCCAAAGAACATATGTATCATCTCAGCATAAATGTCAACTTTTGAGTTATCTCTGCCCAGTATCACTAGGCCAATTTAATATTCTAGCTAAAAGAGGAATTGATGAAAGATAAGGAAACTTACATGGAAAAACTTTTAATACAGAGTTTACATTAACAGTATGCTAAAAATTCAAGAAGACAGAGCATCATAACAGCACTAAATACAGGGAGAAATGTGGAAATGATCTTTAGCTAAAAGAGATTGTCTACAAATTTCTGTCACTTAAGTAGGGGAGTCAGAAAAACCCTTTAATATTGAATAATATTTCCTCAAATAGTGTAAATCTAATAACGTGTTCTCCAAAAATGTCCATGTTAATTGCTGACTATATTCTATATGCTTTGTATGTGTTAATTTATTTAAAGGGTGGTTTTATTTTCCTATATTTACTTATCCAGAACTAAGCTGCAGAAATATATTAAAAAGCTCAGCTAAGAAGTAATAGTATTGGTATTTGAGAGAAGGAAGCCCAGCTGAGAGTCAGCTCTCTCAGACTGGCCATTCTTATGGCAAACATGAAAAGCATGCATCACTTATTTCTTTTTTTTTTTTTTAAGATTTATTTTTATTTATTTATACAAGCACTGGGTACAGTCAGAAGCGCGGGAGGGTGAGAGAATCCACCAGAGCCAGAGCGGGGAACAGAGCAGGCAGAAGGACCGAAGTACACTGCTGAGGGGAGCAGCGGGCGGCAGGAGAGGTCTGCGCGCCATGTGGGACCCTCCTACGGTGGCCGGTGAGCAGCCGGGGATCGAACCGGCGCCGCAGAGGTCGCCAGCAGCTTCGCAACCCAGCGTTCAACCGCTGCGCCACCGGGGAGGCCCCATCACTTATTTCTTATGCCACAGTGATGGTGTACACATGTGCAGTCAATGATTACTAGTGAATTAGAGTAAACACATATTGGTGGCTAATCTACAAAGTGTTGTATTGCTGCCACTCTTGTTAAAGTGTATATAATATTATTCTCATAAATATTCAATCATATCACTTAAAACCTGGAAAGGGACTGGTGAAAGACAAACAAATAATTAGAACAATACCAAATCATTGTTGATATACAACAACATACAGGACCAAGGCTGTAACTTTAGGAATAGTTTCAAATCAAATTAATTTCTTTTCTTTTTTTAAATATATTTTCTTGTCCTGACAGATATATTATCAGTATAATTTCAGGTTTTACTATTTGTTTATAAGCATTTATCTTGTAATGCAAAATTTAAATAGATATCAGATTTGATGCATTGCATATCTAACTGTCTAAAATTGCTCTGTGAAGTCTGACAATACATCTAATTAGTTAAATAACACTCAGAGCTGTGCAAAGATTTATTGACTTTTACTGTTTGAGATATTCATGCAAACAACCTTCAAAAATATCTATTTGTAAACATTTTAATCACAAAATCTATGTCACTACTTGGTGGTAGGCTATGAGAGGAATATTAAGTTGCTAAACACTAAATCATCCTTAATAGCTAAACATCACAGTTAGCTTTCATCTTCAGAATAAATTTCCTTCCACTATATTTGCAGGAATAGTTCTACGAAGGAAAATGCTTAGCAGCTAAATCATCAATGTAACCTTACAGGGTTGCTTTAATAATTTTACAACTATAAGGCAATAATCTACAGAAAATGTAATAAAACTTAATCACCCAGGTGCTGGCTTTAGAAAATTAATTTTGTTTATTCCAAAATTTTGGAGAGATCATCAGACTCTTTGAAGTAGAGTTGTATTACGAATAACATAAAAGCCATACAAAGACATCATTTTTCCTTCAATTGGTCATAAAATTGACTATTGAATCAAAATCAGAGAATTAAATATATCAGAAGGTAGATAACAGTGACATAGTTAAGTATTCAACTGTGAATTTAAATAACTATTGTTAATATTATTAATACATTGAAATAAATGACGAAAAAGCAAGGCTTGAAAATTAGCTAAAAGTATGATTTTCTTTCTATTTTTAAATGGTTTTTAATGTAGTAAAATTTTTATGATGCTAAATTATTCATGTAAACTTAGAAAAAATCAAGCTGGAGAACTGTAGGATAAATAAAACCTAATTAAAACTCTTGCTGTTTTTAGGAGGGATTAAAAAGTTATGTTTTTATTTATGACTGGTAAATAGGAAGATATATTCCAATGTGTACCAGGGAAAATATATTCTGATATAAAATTAAATTTCATCCACCTATTAACAGATTTTTATTATTATATTAATAAAAGTTAACAGATTTAAAAATATAAATGCAGTATATGAAATAGTTATAACCAAATATAAAGAAAAACATTATAAAAATATTTAAGCAATTATAAAAAATACATTTTGTGGGAAAACAAATGGTGCATAAATTGAATTTGACATTAAATTGTTCAGAAACTGTGTCCAATATATTATCTTTGTGTATACCATTCAAAATTTTATAAGAAACTTTAATAGTTTTATATAAAGTGTACTAAGAAATTACAGTGTGCCATGTAAAATACGTACTTTTCAATTGAGCATATTTTTATTATGAAATTTTCAAACACCTCCTTGGTCTACATAATACATAATGTAGAGAATACATAATGTAGAGAAGACATATCCAAAAGCATGTAAGGGGACACCACCCATGGAGATAGGGGTGTTGTGATATGTATGTCTAGGACTATAGATATGGCTCTTCTGGCCAAGAGATTATGCACAGCAAAAATAAGTATACAAGTAAATAGACCAATTTATTGGAAACCAGAATACAGAGGTACCCAAAAAAAGACTAAAATGAGTACAATTAAGGTCAATCCTGTAGTTTTTGATTAGAAGGCCAAGGTGTGGACAAAATGTGATCTCAAGGTGGTTAACATTTATATGAGATAAAGAAAGAAATTGATGTATGGGTATGTGTGTGTGTACATGAATTTGTTTTTAGCTTTGTCTAATGAGAGAAACTAGATGTAATAACATCCCGATAGTAAAGAAACAGTGATTCTTAATATCGAGGCTAGAGCACAGATAGTCTAAGATGATGTAGAAATATTGAAGTATTCAAAGCAAGGCAACAGTTTTTAGAAGGACACTGGCACTAGCATGAAGGGTTTTCCACTGACCAAGTCTGGAAAATGCTGAACTTCAAAATAAGAATGATAGTGATGAAATGTAACACAGTGAGTGAAATAAGAACCTATGAATCCACACTAGTATAAATCATTGCATAAGGGAAATAGGTAAACTCTACTTAAAAGAGAAAAACAACTAGTAAATTGAGATACAAATATCAGCATTTGTTTACCATCCTGCTAATAATGTATTCAGGAAAATAATTAGTAGTAAGTGCTAAAATTTGTAGAAAAAAGCTTGGTTTAAAAGGACAACTATATAGCATCAAAATATATTTTAGTACATTTTAGGTAATAATTAAATAACTCACATGTAATTATTAACTTTGTAATGCAGTAAAACCCAGACATAATTGCCACAAATTGAAAAACTTAATATCTCCAGCAACAGAACTCATCATTATGTTCTCCGCATGTAATGAGAACAAAGCAACATTAATATGGATATTCTGCCTAAAAGGCATGAACTATGAAGAAACATGGAACAAATTCAAACTGAGAAATACTTTATTACAAAGAAAGTAACTCGCAGCTATCTACATATCAAAAAATTGAAAAAATAAAAATAATGAGGAATTATTTCAGACTGAAAGACATTAAAATATTTTTCTTTTTTAAATATTTTATTGTATATAATTCTTACATCATTTTTCTTTTTTTTTAAAGATTCATTTTATTTATTTTATACAAGAACCCGGGTACAGGCCAGTTGCGCGGGAGGGTGAAAGGATTAACCAGAGAAAGAGCAGGGAACAGAACAGGCAGACTGATGAAATACACTGCTGAGGGGAGCAGCGGGCATGACAGGAGAGGTCTGCTGCACCATGTGGGACCCTTGCCGGGATAGAACTGACGCTGTAGAGGCTGCAGACAGCTTCATAGCGCGGCGCTCAACCGCCTGCGCCACCTGGGGAGGCCCTCATTTTTCATTTTTGCACAATGTATGCTCTTTGATTTTGGTTATATTCCCCATACAATTGCACCCCCCCTTATTTTGACCCTAATCCTTCCTCTCTCTGCCCCCCCCCCAGTGTGTCTGTGGTTTATAGTTGCTTGTTGATTTTGATTTTTACTTTGTATTAATTTGTCTTTTTCCTGGTCCCTTATTTAGGTTTTCTTAATTCTTGGTATGACTGAGACCATCTGGTATTTTTTTTTTTTCTTTCTGACTTATTTTGCTGAGCATGATCCCTTCTAGCTCAATCCATGTTGCTGCAAACTGCATGTGTTTATCTTTTTTGATTGCCAAGTAATATTGCATTGTGTATATGTACCACATCTTCTTGATCCAGTCATCTATTTTTGGGCATTTGGGTGTTTTCCATAGCTTAGCTATTGTAAATAGTGCTGCTATAAACATAGAAGTGCAGGTGCCCTTTGGAATTAATGTTTCCATGTCATTTGGGTAAATACCTAGGAGTGGAATTGCTAGATCATATGGAAGCTCTATCTTTAGTAGTTCAAGAAATCTCCACAGAGCTCTCCATAGTGGTTGGACCAGTTTGCACTCTCACCAGCACTACAGGAGAGTTCCTTTTTCTCCACAACCTGGCCTACATTTGTTGTTGCTAGTTTTTTTAATATGTGCCATTTTCACTGGTGTAAGATGGTATCTCATTGTAGTTTTGATTTGCATTTCCCTGATTACAAGTGATGTTGAACATTTTTTCATATGCCTGTTGGCCATTTTCAATTCCTCTTTGGAGAAGTTTCTTTTTAGCTCTTCTGCCCATTTTTTGACTGGATTATTTTCTTTGTTTTTGTTGAGTCTCATCAGCTCTTTGTAGATTTTTGTGATCAGTCCTTTATCATTAGTGTTGTGTGCAAAAATTTTCTTACAGTCGGTGGGATTTCTCTTTGTTTAACTAAATAAAATATTGATCATAGACAGAATCATGAACCTATAAAGAAAACTATTTATACAATTGGTGAATTTAAATGCAGTGTGTGACATAGTAGTATCAATTTATTAGTATGACTGTATTGCTGTAAATTTAACTATATTGCAGCTATGTAGGATACCATTACTTTATTTAGAAAATAAGTATGATAATTAAGGGCTGAAGTGGGAAGGCATTACAACTTGTTTTCAACGGGTCCTCAAAAAGCTTGTGTTTGTGTGTGTGTGTGTTTATAAGTGTGGAAAGAGGGAAAAGGTGACTTTGCAAACATATGCAAGATTACAATGAATAATAGAAGTCAATGCTCATCATCCTTATTTGCTAACATTGTTAGCAAATAAAATTGATTGTGTTGATCATCTCGTGAACATTTTGAACTCGTTAGTTCTATGAGTTTTATGTTGTTAATAAGAGGCACACCTCAGAGTTATTTTTTTTAAAACAAATACCACAAGTCACACAAATTAATTTTTGGTTTCAAATTGTATATAAAAGATATATAGCACCGTATCTAAAATCAATGTATATTATTTTATTTTTTTAAAGATTCATTTATTTATTCATTTATTTATTCAAGCACTGGGTACAGTCAGAAGCACGGGAGGGTGAGAGAATTCACCAGAGCCAGAGCGGGGAGCATAACAGGCAGAAGGACCGAAGTACACTGCTGAGGGGAGCAGCGGCCGGCAGGAGACATCTGCGCACCCTGCGGGGCCCTCTTCTGGTGGCCAGGGAGTAGATGGGGATCAAAAAGGCGCCACAGAAGCTGAGGGCAGCTTCGCAACCCAGCGGTCAACCGCTGCGCCACCAGGGAGGCCCGTATATATTTTAATTTAAAAATACTTTAGGAATTGCCAGGTCACATGGTAGCTCCATTTTTAGTAGACTGAGGAATCTCCAGACAGCTTTCCATCTACCCTAAGGACATAGAAACATTGATTCAAAAGAACACCTGTACCCCTATTTTTATTGCAGCAATATTTACAATAGGTAAAACCTGGAAACAACCTAAATGCCCCAAAATAGATGACTGGATCAAGAAGATGTGGCATATATACACAATGGAATCAAAAAAGATAAACTCATGCCATTTATAGCAACGTGGATGGAACTAGAATGGATTATGCTCAGTGAACTAACCCAGAAGGAAAAAGGAAAATATTGGATGGTGTCACTTACAGCAGGAATATAGGGAATCCAAATAAGACATAAGTGTAAAAAAATAATAACAGTACAAAACATAGCAAAGCAAAAATTGACAATTATAAATCAGAGACATACTGCAGAGAAGGAAGAGGGAGAGGCATTAGAGGGAAGGAGGGAGGAGCACAGGAGACTGAAGTGATGGTGTATGGGCACATTGGTGAAGGAAACTCTATGGGGACTACACCTGAGCTGGTGGGGGGAAGCAAATATTGTTTAAAAATGAACAATGATGTAAAAAATAAAAGTAATAATTAAAAATAAATAAAATACTTGAGGGCCTCCCTGGTGGTGCAGGGGTTACAGTCTCAGTGCTATTAAGCTATTGCCAGCCACTGCAGTGAGTTGGATCCCTGGCCAAGGAATTAACCCACATTGTGCAGTAGACCTCTCAACTGCTGTTTCAACTGCTGCTCCCCCCAGCAGTGTATTTCAGGAAAATCTGACTGTTCTGCTCGCACTCTGTCTCTGGTGAATCTTCTCATCCCCCACAACTCTGACCTACACACCAGGTCTTGTATGCATAAATAAATAAAAATAAATCTTTAAAAAATAAAAAAAATATGAAAATACTTTATTTCAGAAGAATACTAACCATTGCCGTGCCTTTAGTATCAGTTTCTTTTGGCTGGTGAAATGCCTTGCCTACATTGGTGACTGCTGACTATATGGAGAGTGGTTGCTGAAGTTGAAACAATTTCTTAAAAGAAGACCATGAAGTTTGTTGCATCTATTGCCTCTTCCTTTTAGAAAAGATTTATCTGTGGCATATGATCCTTTTTGTTAGCATTTTATCCACAATAGCACTTTCAAAAGTGGAGTCAATATTCTGAAGCACTGCCAGTGATTTATCAACTGAATTTTTATAGTATTCTAAATCCTTTGTTCTCATTTCAGCAATGTTCATAGCATTGCCACCAGGTGTAGATTTAATTCAAGAAACTATATTCTTTATTCGTCCATAAGAAACAAATTCTCATCTGTTAATTTTACCATGAACTTTAGTCACATCTTTAGTCACATGGCAATTTAGTCACATCTTCAGGCTGAACTACCAATTTCTATTATTTTTTTGCTATTTCTATCATATTTGCAGTTATTTCTTCCAGTGAAATTTTGAATCCATCAAGGTAATCCATGAGGGTTGAAATAAGCTTCTCTAAAACTCATTTTAATGTTATTTTATTCTACCAAGGATGACAAATATTCTTAAATGGCATCTAGAATAGTGGATCCTTTCCAGAAGGTTTTAAACACATTTTTCAGATCCTTCAGATGAATCACTATTATAGTTATAGATTTATGAAATGTATATCTTAACTTATAAAGCTTGAAAGCTGAAAAGATTCTTTGATGACTCGACTGCAGAATGGATACTATGTTAGCAGGTGTGAACACATTAATTGACTTGTACAACTCCACTGGAGCTTCTTGGTGACTAGGTGTATTGTCAAGAAGCAGTAACATTTGAAAAAGTAATCTTTTTATCATAGCAGCAGTTGTCAAAAGTATTTGTCAAAAATATTCGGCAAACAATATTGTTAATAGATGTGCTGTCATATGGGCTTTGTTCACCCATTTATATAACACAAGAAGAGTAGATTTAGCATAATTCTTTAGTGTCATGGAATTTTGTAATGGCAAATGAGCACAGGTTTCAACTTAATATCACGAGCTGTGTTAGCCACTAACAAGAGAGACAGCCTGTCATTTGAAGCTTGATGTCAGGTAAAAATTTTGGCTTTTTATCTGTGAAAGTCTTAGATGATATCTACTTCCAATATAAGGCAGTTTGAAAGTTGTTTTTTGTTGTTGTTAAGATTTATTTATTTATACAAGAACTGGGGTACAGGTCAGAGGAGCACAGGAGGGTGAGAAAGTTCACCAGAGAGAGAACTGGGCGCAGAACAGGGAGACGACCGAAAACACTGCTGAGGGGAGCAGCAGGCAAGACAGAAGAGGTCTGCTGCGCCATGTGGGTATCTCCCTGGCCAGCCAGGAATCCAACCTGCACACTGCAGAGGTTGCAGACAGCTTCACAGCACTGCACTCAACCTGCTGAGCCACAGGGGAGGCCTTCAAATTTGTTTAATGTAGCCATCATTTACCTTACCTCCTGGATTACCTGTTACAATTTCTACAACACCACTTGCTACATTACTCGTATTATGGAGTACAGCTTCTTAAACTCCACAAACCGACTCTTATCTTCAATTTTTTTCTTTTTTTTTAAAGATTTATTTATTTATACAAGAACTGGGGTACAGACCAGATGGGCAGGAGAGTGAGAGGATTCACCAGAGATAGAACAGGGAACAGAACAGGCAGACTGACAAAATACACTGCTGAGGGAAGCAGCGGGTGAGACAGGAGAGGTCTGCTTCACCATGTGGGATTCTTGCCAGCTGGCCACGATAGAACTGGCGCTGTAGAGGCTGTGGACAGCTTCACAGTGCAGCGCTCTTCACAGCTTCACAGTGCAGCGCTCAACTGCCTGCACCACCAGGGAGGCCCTATCTTCAAACTTTTCTTCTAAGGATACTGCAGCTCCCTCAACTTCAGTAGGATTGAAGAGAGTTAGGTCCTTGTTCTGGATTAGACTTTTGCTAAAGGAGAAGTTGTAGCTACCAAGACCAATACGACTTTATTCATAATCAGCAAGGTATTTCACCTAATGGTTTCTGTGTTCACCAGAATAGATCACTTTTAATTTCCTTTGAGAACATTTCCTTGCATTCTGAATTTGGATAACTGATGGAAGAGGACTAGTTATTGGTGAATCTCAGGTTTCTACATGCCTTCTTCACTAAGGTAAATCACTTCTAGCTTTTGATTAAAAGTGAGAGATGCATGACTTCCTTTCACTTGAGCAATTAGGGGTCATTGCAAGGTTATTAATTAACCTAATTGCAATGCTGTTGTGTCTCAGAGAATAGGGAGGCCCAAAGAAGAGGAGATGGTGAAAAACTGGTTGATTGCCAGAATAGACATATCATTTATGAATTATGTTCACCATCTTATATGGGCATGGTACATGGTGCCCCAAACAATATAACATCAAAGATCATTGATCAGAGGTTACCAAAAAATGCATAAGAATAAAATAAAAGTTTGAAATATGTGAGAATTACCAAAATGTGACACATACTGGTGGGTAAATGGTTCTGCTAGAAATCAGGTCCTAGCAATAAGAAACAACTTTTCTTCTGCTAATTTTACCATGAACTTGTGGCAATTTAGTCACACCATCATGCCAAACTTTCTTTTTTTTAATATTTTATTTTATATAATTCTTACATCATTTTTCATCTTTGTTCAATGTATGCATTTTCATTTTGCAGGCTGAACTTTCAATTCTATTTTTTTGTCTTTCTATCATATTTCTGAAAGTTGCCAGAACTGTCAATTTATAAAAATACACATTTGCAAAGCATAATAAAAAGAGGTATTCCTCTATTTGGAATACTCTGTTTAAACACTTGGGTGTTTAAATACATTTATTTCTTCTTTTGCATACTATGCAACTTTTGTTTTTCTTTGCTAGGATTTCAGTACTATATTGGATACGGGCAGGGCAAACATATATAACAGATCACTTCCAATCTTATTCTTAGTCTTCCACTGTTAAGGATAGTGTTAATGTATTAAGGATAGTATTAATATATGCTTTTTATAGATATTTTATGAGGTTGAATATTTCCTATATTTCCAGTTGTAAAAGTAAATGTACAAGTAGCCATTAGAGCTACTGAATATGACAACTTTCAACTCTGACCAAGTAGTTTCATTGTTTTGCTTCTGCATATGATCTTTTATCTTTTTTTAAAAAAAATCTTTTTTTTTGTTTTTATTTTAACATTTATCACTTTTTATTTTTTTAGAGAATATTTGCTTCTCCCCACTCCCTCAGATTGAGTCCCCATAGAATTTCCTTCCCCAAGGCACCCATACACCATCACCACAGTCCCCTGTGCTCCTCCCTCCCTCCCTCTCCCTCCTCCTCCCCTGCAGTATGTCTCTGGTTTAAAATTGGGTTTTTTTTTTTTTTTTGCTTTGTTGTGTTTTGTACTGTTATTATTATTTTTTTACACTGATGTCATATTTTGTTCCCTATATTCCTGTTATAAGTGAAACCATCTGATATATTTTTTTTCTTTTTCCTTCTGGCTTATTTCATTGAGCATAATTCCTTCTAGAGCCATCCATGTTGCTGTGAATGGCATGAGTTTATCTTTTTGATGCATGAATAATATTCCATAGTGTATATACACCACGTCTTCTTGATCCAGTCATCTATATTTGGGCATTTGGGTTGTTTCCAGGTTTTAATTATTGTAAATAGTGCTGCAATAAACATCGGTGTACAGGTGCTCTTTTGAATCACTATTTTTGTGTCCATTGGGTAGATCCCTAGTAGTGGAATTGCTGGATCATAAGGTAGCTCCATTTTCAGTAGACTGAGGAACCTCCAGACAGCTTTCCACAGTGGCTGGACCAGTTTACACTCCCACCAGGAATGTAGGAGAGTTCCTTATTCACCGCATCCTCACCAACATTTGTTGTTGCTTGTTTCCCCCCCCCCAAAGATTTATTTATTTATTTGTTTGTTTGTATATTTTTTATTTATACAAGCACTGGGTATAGTCAGAAGCTCGGGAGGGTGAGAGAATTCACCAGAGCCAGAGCAGGGAACAGAACAGGCAGGCTGACAAAATAACACTGCTGAGGGGAGGAGTGGGCGTGGCAGGAGAGGTCTGCACGCCATGGGTGGGGATGGAACCGGTGCTGGAGAGGCTGTGTGCAGCTTTGCAGCCCAGCACTCAACCACTACGCCACCCAGGGAGGCCCGGTTGCTTGTTTTTTTTTGATATGTCCCATTCTTTCTGGTGTAAGGTGGTATCTCAATGTGGTTTTGATTTGCATTTCTCTGATTATAAGGTATGTTGAACATTTTTTCATATGCCTGTTGGCCATTTGCATTTACTCTTTGGAGAAATGTCTTTTGAGTTCTTCTGCCCATTTCTTGACTGGATTGCTTATTTTGTAGTTGTTGAGCTGTGTGAGTTCTTTGTATATCTTTGTGATCAGTCCCTTATCAGTTGAATGGAGTGCAAAGACTTTTTCCCAGTCAGTGGGGTGTCTCTCTGTTTTGGTTAATGTCTCTTTGGCTGTATACAGAAGCTTTTTAGTTTGATGTAATTCCAGGTATTTATCTTTGCCTTCACTACCACTGCTTTGGTTGATGAGTCTTTAAAGATGTTTCTAAGATGTATGTCTTGTAGTGTTTTACCTGTATTTTCTTCTATATATTTTATGGTTTCAGGTCTTATATCCAGTTCTTTTATCCATTTTGAGTTGATTTCGGAGCACAGTGAGAGGTAGTGGTCTAGTTTCATTTTTTTGCATGTGGAGGTCCAGTTTTACCAGCACCATTTATTGAACAAACTGTCCGTGTTCTATTGCATATTCTTTGCTCCTTTGTCAAAGATTGGTTGTTCATATAAGTGTGGCTTTATTTCTGGACTCTCTATTCAGTTCCATTGGTCTGTCTGTCTGTTCTTGTTCCAATAACAAACTGTTTTAATCATTATGGCTTTGCAATATAGCTTGAAGTTTGGAAGTGTAATACCTCCTTTCTCCTTTGTTTTCATCAGTAGGGCTTTAGCTATTCATGGTTTTTTGTGTTCCATATGAATTTCATCAGTATTTGTTCTATTTATTTGAAGAATGTTATTGGGGTTTTATTGGAATAGCACTGAATCTGTATATTGCTTTTGGGAGGATGGACATTTTAATATGTTGATTTTTCCAATCCATGAGCAGGGGATGTCTTTCCATTTCTTTGTGTCTTCTTCAATTTCTTTTTAACAGTGTTATAATTTTCTTTGTATAGGTCTTTCACCTCTTTTGTTAGGTTTATTCCCAAGTATTTGATTTTTTTTTGTTTCTATTATAAAAGGGATGTTTTTCTTGATTTCTTCTTCTTCTCATTGTTTATGTATAGGAAGGCTACTGATTTTTGTGTTTTGATTTTATATCCTGCTACTTTATTAAACTGGTTGATTATTTTGAGCAGTTTTTCTGTGGAGTTTTTAGGGTTCTGTATGCATATTATCATATTGTCTGCAAATAGTGATAGTTTTACTTCCTTTTTCCCTATTTGGATTCCTTCTATGTCTTTCTCTTGTCTTATTGCCCTGGCTAGGAAATCCAGTATTATATTAAAGAGTAGTGGTGAGAAAGGACATCCTTGTCTTGTTCCTAATCATAAAGGAAAGGCCTTTAGCTTTTCACCATTGAGAATAATGTTGGCAGTGGGTTTGTCATATATGGCTTTTATTATATTAAGGTATGTTCCTTCTATCCCAAGAATTTCAAGGTCCTTCATCATAAATGGATGTTGGACATTGTCAAATGCTTTCTCAGCATGTATTGATATCATATGTTTTTTTTTATTTTTCTTTTTTTTTGATGTGTTGGATTACATTGATCAATTTTCTTATGTTGAACCATCCTCGTGCCCCTTGATACATTGTTGGATTCTGTTGGCAAGGGTTTTGCTGAGGATTTTTGTATCAGTGTTCATTAGGGAGATTGGTCTGTTGTTTTCTTTTTATGTGCTGTCTTTGGTTTTGGTATTAGTGTGATGTTGGCTTCGTAGAAAGTATTTGGTAGCATTCCTTCTTTTTCAATTTTTTGAAAGAGTTTGTGTAGGATAGGCTACTACTAATTCACAGTTGAATGTTTGGTAGAATTCATTTGTGAAGCCGCCTGGGCCTGGGCCTTTGTTTTGGGGTAGTGCTTTGATCACTGCCTTAATTTCGCTGCTTGTAATTGGTCTGTTTCATTGTTTTATGTCTTCTTTGTCCAGCTTTGGATGGTTATATTGTTCTAGGAATTTGTCCATCTCTTCTAGGTAGTTGAATTGGTTTGCATATAAGTGTTCATAGTAATCTCTGATTATTCATTTGACTTCTACTGAGTCAGTTCTTATTTCTCCTCTTTCATTTATAATCCTATTTATATGTGTTTTCTCCTGTTCTTTGTTCATGAGCCTGGCCAGAGGTTTGTCTATTTTGCTTATTTTTTCAAAGAACCAACTTTTGATTTCATTAATCTTTTGGATTTTTTTTTTAATTTCCAATTTGTTTATTTCTGCTTTGATTTTTATTATTTCCTTTCTTCTACTAGATTTAGTTTTTGTTTTTTTTTTTTTTTTGGTTTGTTTGTTTGTTTGTTTTTCCTGTTGTTCTTTTTCTAGCTCTTTGAGATGTTAGATTAGGTTGTTTCTTTGAATTCTTTCTTATTTATTGATGTGAGCCTGTATTGCTATATATTTTCCTCTTATTACTGCTTTTGCTGCATCCAATACATTCTGGAAAGTGGTGTCCTCCTTGTCATTCAACTCAAAGTATTTTTTTATTTCTTCTTTTTTGATTGCTGAATAGTATTTCATATTTCGTCCTGTAGTTGTTTATTTGTGTGTATGTGCTGTGTTTTTCACAATATCAGGTATTGTCTAAAACTGGTGTTAATTGTTTTGTAAAAGTTTGTTAAATTCTCCAAAGAAAATTCAGTAGATGAGGACTCCCTAGTGGTGTAAGGGTTTAAGACAAAGCACGATGAAGCTATCTGTAGCCACTGCAGCAAAGGTTCGATCCTCTCCTGACTCACCCGTTGCTCCCCTCAGCAGTGTATTTCAGTGTATCTGCCTGTTCTGTTCTCTGTGTATTCTGCCTCCACTCTGTCTCTGGTGATCCTCTCAACCCCCATACCTCTGGCCTGTATCCCAGTTCTTGTATGCATAAATAAATAAATCTTCAAAAATAAAAGAAAATTCAGTGGGCTTTGGAATATCATACTTGTCAAGCTTAAAAATATGAATTCAGTGTTCTTAATATTTATAAAGTTATGCAAAATATCTATTTCATTCTTGAGGAATTGTTGCCCTTTTTTGCATTTAGATAAATTGGTCCATTGGTTGCAAAATTTATGTGGCAAAGTGATTCTGATAGCTGTAGTCAGTATGTAATATTCCTTGCTTAATTCCTGATATTATTAATCTGTATCTCTTTTCCCTTCATGAGAGAACAAAGCTACTGTACATGTGTCCAGGAATATAATAACACAGTTCTACCTATTTAATGTCATAATAATATTTCAATATGAAATTATGCATTCTGCATTTATGTGGTATTGAGTAAATTTCTATTAAAGTGTTCTCTATTTGGCTAATGTTAGTATTAAGTGAAAGGTTTGACCTGATTTTCCATTTCGTTTTCTTCAGTAGGTTTCAACATGCATTCTTGAATATCTTTTAGTGATTTGTGACTAGTCATTCTTATTAAAGCAAATTTGTAGAGATCTTATATCTAAATAATGAATAGGTTAATATATATTGATTGTTACTAGTCCTCAGATATAATAAACTTGTTTTTTATCTTTTCTTCTCAAAATAGTCATAATATTTTGGAATTCATGTTAAGCAGCTTTGACAACAAATAAAGCTATTTTTTATTTTTATCTTTGTGTTGTGCCAGGGAGCTAATATAGAATAACTAACAATTTATTGCAAACAACCTTCCTTAATGGCAACCAATAAAATTTCTAATGACATCAGCCTCACAAATGAGCTTTCCAACAACTGGTTGATGTTCCAATGAGGCAGATAGAAATAATAGATGGTATCACACTCATGTACTGATAATAATTCTCTTATAAGTTGAACATTTCACTCAGGAACTAAAACTTTTACTTTATTTTCATATTTGCTATATAATTTAACTGTTTTCTTATCAGAAATAGGCAGGTACAACTGCTTGACTTCTAGGGAGAAAATGCCCAGCACCAACCAAGCTGAAGGGATAGAACTAGACATTTCCTAAAGAAGATGCTTGACATGGGGCTTATATCTCCCTCTCTATATTAATTTTCTTCTCTCAAATAACTCCCTTAGCACATAAAATAAAAGCAATAATAGATATATTCCTAGCAGAACTAAGTTTGTTGGTGGTGGCAGCAAGCACACAAAGATAGAACTATCATTTTAATGGTGTATTTTGAGGTGACTTAGTTTACAACACTGTCTTTAGAACTAACTTTAAATTTAGAAGAGAATGGAAGCCAATTTTCCCTTAGGATCTGATGGGCCCTACTATGGAATTTCCCTCACTCAAACACAAACACTGGTACTACACTCAACAGCCCAGAAAAGGACACATTGATATAGAGAACATTGAGTACTGGGGCGTTTTCTCAAGGAATGCGAAATGTTTTACTAAATTTAATTTTCATTATTGTACTTGCATATTTAAAAAAAAAACTCACAAAGATCTAAATTTTCTATTTTAAGTTAAATACATTTAGAACAAAATCACAAGCTATAATGAAAACATATCTGACCTAATGGTTATTAAAATTCACATGAATACTTGCTTGGAAAGTCAAAGTTTCTTTTAACATATCATTTGCATTTTGGGTGAGAGAATCATGGATAAAATTGTTGTTAGTAGTAAAGTTAGTTTATTTGATGTGAATTATTTATGTTTTAATCTTTAGGTAACTGAAAACAATCATTACAGAATCATATTAAGTACAAAAAGCAAATATAGTGGAAAATAGAATCTAATTTAATAACCTAGAAACAGTCATATCATGCATATAATTGAAATTTCAGAAATATATAGTAAATTAATAAATGAATACACAAATGTTTGTGTGTAAGTTATTTTAACCTTTTAACCAAACGGGGGCCTCTATTTCTTTATCTACATGATTCTACATGACTACATGATTGAAATAGTGAGGGAGAGCAAAATGATGTGGAAAACATACCCTTGCCTGGGGATAGAGTCAGGAAGAAGAACTGGGTATTTCCCATAGGCTGAGATCCCAGTTAAAAAGAACAAAGAGGCCATTTTAGATCAGGGTGCTTTGGTGAGTCTGCAACACACCTAGACTGTGTGGAACTGGGAAAGGGCTGCCCCCACAGCCAGAGGTGAGCTGAAAAACCCCCATAAGTCAGGCCCCATTCTGGCTGCCAGAGCTCAGAGGGGGATCCAGTCACCACCAGGGCAGACTGCAGGTGCACAGAAGTGCCCTCCTGACTCACCATTTTGCATCAGGGACATTTTGTGTGTCTGCAACACACCTAGATTGCATGCAGCTGGGAAAAGGCTGCACCCGAGCCAGAGGTGAGCTGAAAAGCCCCCACAAGCCAGGTCTCATCTGGTCACTGGAGCCCAGAGGGGGATCCAGTCACTGCTGGGGCAGCCACAGGTACATGGAAGTACTCTCCTGACTCACCATTTTAGATCAGGGACTCTGTGTGTGCCTGCAACACACCTAGACTGCATAGAGCTGGGAAAGAGCTGCCCCCACAGCCAGAGGTGAGCTGAAAAGCCCTCACAAGCCAGTGAGCTGAAAAGGCCCCACAAGCCAGGCCCCATCTGGCCACCAGTCTGACCCCAGAGGGAGATCCAGTGATGTGGAGCCCAGCAGGAGATCCTGGCACTGCAGGGTAGTCTGTGGGACAACAAGACCCACCTTGGAATTAAACAAATACAGAAGGAGGAGATTCTCTGTGAAAGTGACCACTAATATAGTACTACTGCCCTCCAGGAATTCAGACATAACATTTTTTGACTCGACTGGACCACTAGTTTCCAACATCCCAGAAAGAGCATACCAAAAAGATGCCAGCCAGTACCAGCAAAACAGTGTCCCAACATATAGGACAAATTAGAAAACAACAAGGAGAACAAATTAGAAAACAGCAAGGAGAACAAAAACTAAAATCAGTCAAGCAAGTCCTCAGGGAAAAGACACACCACAAAAAGAAAATCACCCACCAGAATGCAACAACAGTGACTTGGAAGAACTTCTGAGCCTTCCAAAAAGAGAATTTAAAATTGCCATGATTTACAGACATATGAAAAAATGTTCAACATCACTTGTAATCAGAGAAATGCAAATCAAAACTACCATGAGATACCATCTTACACCAGTGAGAATGGCACATATTAAAAAAACTAGCAACAACAAATGTTGGCGAGGTTGTGGAGAAAAAGGAACTCTTCTACACTGTTGGTGGGAGTGCAAACTGGTCCAACCACTATGGAGAGCTGTGTGGAGATTTCTGGACCAACTAAACATAGAGCTTCCATATGATCCAGCAATTCCACTCCTAGGTATTTACCCAAAGGACACAGAAACATCAATTCCAAAGAACACCTGCACCCCTATGTTTATAGCAGCACTATTTACAATAGCTAAGCTTTGGAAACAACCCAAATGCCCAAAAATAGATGACTGCATCAAGAAGATGTGGTACATATACACCATGGAATATTACTCAGCATTCAAAAAAGATAAACACATGCAATTTGCAGCAACATGGATGGCGCTGGAAGGGATCATGCTCAGTGAAATAAGCCAAAAAGAAAAAAAAAAAAATACCGGATGGTCTCACTCATAGCAGGAATCTAGAAAACTTAAATAAGGGATAGGAAAATGAATAACTATAAGAAAGTGAAAATCAATATCAACAAAAAACTATGAACCAGAGACACTTTTTGGGGGGTGGGGGCGGGAGGGGAGGGATTGGGGTCAGAATGGGGCATGTGTAGTTGTATGGGGGAATATAAAAATACAATTTATTATTAAAAAAATAATAAAAATAAAATAAAATTGCCATGATTAAAAAAGTGAAAGAAGTTGAAAATAATATGGGAAAGATAATCAACAATCAGAAGAATGAAATTGAGTCCCTAAAAAGGGAAGTGAAAGAAATGCAGAAGATCAAAGGATTAATGGAGGAGCTAAAGAACTCCAGGAAAAGCACTGAAAGCAGAATAGATGAAATGGTGGTGTGCAGACCTCTCCTGCCCCCGCTGCTCCCCTCAGCAGTGTACTTCGGTCCTTCTGCCTGCTCTGCTCCCTGCTCTGGCTCTGGTGAATTCTCTCACCCTCCCGCGCTTCTGACTGTACCCAGTGCATGTATAAACCAAACAAATAATAAATAAATAAATAAGACATGCCTCTAGAAAATTAAAAAAAAAAAAAAAAAGAATAGATGAAATGGAAGCACGGATAAGTACTCTTGAAGACAGAAATAAAAAGAACCAAAACAGAAAAGGAAAGTGAAGTACAAAGGAAAAAGAATGAAGAAAGACTTCAGGAAGTATCTGACTCCATGAGGAAAGGAAATAGAAGAGTTATAGGAATCCCAGAAGGAGAGGAGAGATATCTAGGAACAGAGAAAATATTCAAGGAAATAATTGAAGAGAACTTCCTAAACACGAAGAAGAAGTGAGAATAGACATAAAAGAAGAAAAAAGAACACCAAACTTCCATGATGAGAGGAAAAATACAGAAAGAAACATAATAGTAAAGCTCTCAAGAATCCAAGACAAGGAAAAAATAATGAAGCTGACAAGAGGGAAGAAACAGATAACATACAAATAAAAACCAATCAGGCTGACATCAGACTTCTCCGAAGAAAGACTATAGGCAAAGAGAGTGTGGAGGGACATAGTCAACAGACTCCAAGATAACAAATGCCAACCAAGAATACTCTATCCTGCAAAACTTTCCTTCCTCTATGAAGAAAGAATAATTACCTTCCCACACAAACAGAAACTCCGGAATTTCATTACAACAGAACTCACACTCCAAAAACAGAGGGATGAATAACAACGAAAGAAGAACCCCCCCCCAAAAAAAAAGAAAGAAAAGAAAATGTTATTAAAAGAATAAATAAATAAAATCAGACAAGCAAAATGGCAAATACAGAGGCTAACATATCAATATTAACTCTAAATGTAAATGGACTACACTCTACAATAAAAAGACACAGAATCACAGGCTGGATTAAGAAACAAAAAATAAAACAATCTTTTGCTATCTCCAGGAAACACATTTAACTACAAAAGATAAAAATAGACTCAAAGCAAAAGGATGGAAAATAATCCTAGAAGCAAATGGATCAGAAAATAAGGGAGGAACATCTATGCTTATATCAGACAAAGGTGATTTCTTTTTTTTTTTTTTAATTTTTTTTAAGATTTATTTATTTATTTATACAAGCACTGGGTACAGTCAGAAGTGTGGGAGGGTGAGAGAATTCACCAGAGCCAGAGCGGGGAGCAGAGCAGGCAGAAGGACCGAGGTACACTGCTGAGGGGAGCAGCGGGCGGCAGGAGAGGTCTGCGCACCATGTGGAACCCTCCTCCTGTTGCCGGGGAGCAGCCGGGGATTGAACCGGTGCCGCAGAGGCCGCGGGCAGCTTCGCAACCCAGCGCTCAACCGCTGCGCCACCAGGGAGGCCCAGACAAAGGCGATTTCAAACTCAAAAAGGTAAAAAGAGACCCAGACGGTCACTACATTATGATCAAGGGGACAATACTTCAAGAAGAAATAACACTTATTAACATATGCTCACCAAATGAAGGAGCACCAAAATATATGACAACTATTATCATCTCTGAAAACAGACATCAGAGAAAACACATATGTAGTAGGAGACTTCAACAAACCACTATCAACAATGGATAGATCAATGAGACAAAAAATAAGTAAGGACACTAAAGATGTAAATAGGGATCTAGAGTGCTTGGTCTTAACGACATCTATGGAACACTAAACCCAAAAAAAAAAAGGAGTACACATTTTTCTCAAGCGCACATGGATCATTCTCCAGGTTCAATCACATACTGGGACACAAGACAAACATCAACAGATACACCGAGATTGAAATCATAACAACCATCTTCTCTGACCATGAAGGCATCAAACTAGAAATAAACCATAAAAGGAAGGCAAAGAACTCTCCTATCTCATGGAGATTACAACCCACACTACTGGAAGACCACTGGACTAATGAGGAAATCAAGAAGAAATTAAAAAATACTTTGAGTTGAATGACAAGGAGGACACCAATTTCCTAAATGTATGGGACACAACAAAAACATTAATAAGAGGAAAATATATAGCAATAGAGGCCCACCTCAAGAAATAAGAAAGAACTCAAAGAAACAACCTAATCTCAAAGCTCAAAGAACTAGAAAAAGAACAACAACAATAAAAAAAAAACAGTAGAAGAAAAGAAATAATAAAAATCAAAGCAGAAATAAATGCAATCAAAACTAAAAAACAATCCAAAAGCTCGATGAAACCAAAAGTTGGTTTCAAAAGTTCTTAAAAAAATAAATAAAATAGACAAACCCATATCCAGGCTCACAAAGGAAAAACAGGAGAAAGCACAAATAAATAGGATGACAAATGAAAGAGAAATCATAATGGGCACAGCAGAAATCAAAAAAATAACCAGAAATTACTATGAACAGTTATATGCAAACAAGTTCAACAATCTAGAAGAGATGGACAAATTCCTACAACTCTACAATCACCCATAGCTAGATAAATAAGAAATAGAACACCTAAACAGACTAATTATAAGCAGTGAAATTGAAATGGTAATCAAAACCCTCCAGGACCAGATGGATTGACAAATGAATTCTACCAAACATTCAGAAATGAATTAGTGCCTATCATTCACAAAATCTTTCAAAAAATCGAGAAGGAAGGGGTAATACCAAATATGTTCTATGAAACCAACATTGCACTATTACCAAAACTGAACAAGAACAACACAATAAAAGAAAACTATAGGCCAATCTCTCTAATGAACACTGATGCAAAATCCTCAATAAAATTTTAGCTATCAGAATCCAACAATGTATCTACAAGATAATTCACCACGACCGAGTAGGATTTACTCCAGGGACACAAGGATGGTTCAACATCTGAAAATTAATCAATGTAATCCAACACATCAACAAAATTAAATATAAAAAACATATGATAATATCAATAGATGCTGACAAAGCTTTCAACAAAGTAAAGGCCATATATGTCATATCATAAAGGCCATATATGACATATCATATCATATCATATCATATATATATCATAAAGGCCATAAATGACAAGCCCATAGCCAGTATCATTCTCAATGGTGAAAAGCTGAAAGAATTTCCATTAAGATCTGGAGCAAGATGAGGATGTCCACTCTCACCACTGCTTTTCAATATAATACTGGAAGTCCTAGCCAGAGCAATAAGACAAGAGAAAGACATGCAAAAATCCAAATAGGGAAGGAAGAAGTCAAGCTATCATTATTCACAGATGGTATTATAATATACATAGAGAACCCCAAAAACTCTACTGAAAAACAAATTAAAGAAATCAATCAGTTTAGTCAAGTGGCAGGATACAAAATCAACACACAAAAATCAGTAGCCTTCCTATACAAAAACAATAAATCTGAAAAAGTAGAAATCAAGAAAACCATCCCTTTTATAATTGAAACAAAAAAAAAGAAATACTTGGGAATACACCTAACGAAAGAGGTAAAGGACCTATACCAAGAAAACTATAAAACACTGTTAAAAGAAATAGAAGAAGACACAAAGAAATGGAAAGACATCCCCTGCTCATGGACTGGAAGAATTAACATTATCAAAATGGTTATCCTACCAAAAGCAATTTACAGATTCAATGCTATTCCATTAAAAATTTCAATATCATTATTCAAAGAAATAGAACAATTATTGATGAAATTCATAAGGAATCACCAAAAACCCCAAATAGACGAAGCTCTCCTGAAAAAAAAAAAAAAAGAAGGGAATGGAGGCATCACTCTCCCAGATTTCAAACTATACTACAAAGCCATAATAATCAAAACTGTTCTTGTAACAAGAACAGACACACAGACCAGTGGAACTGAATAGAAAATCCAGAAATAAACCCACAGATTTACAGTCAACTAATCTTTGACAAAGGAGAAAAGAATATGCAATGGAGCAAAGAAAGTTTGCTCAATAAATGGTCCTGGTAAAACTGGGTCACTACATGCAAATGAATGAAGCTTGACTACTACCTCACACCATGAACAGAATCCAATTCAAAATGGATTAAAGACCTAGACATAAAACCTGAAACCATAAAATATATAGAAGGACATATAGGTGAAACACTACATGACATGCACCTCAAAAATATCTTTACAAGCACATGACCCAAAGCAGTGATAGTGAAGGCAAAGATAAACAGCTGGGACTACATTCAATTAAAGAGCTTCTGTACAGCAAAAGCGACAATAACCAAAACAAAAAGAAACCCCACTGCCTGGGAGAAAATTTTTGTACACAACGCTAATGATAAAGGACTGATCACAAAAATCTACAAAGGGCTGATGAGACTCAAGAAAAATAAATAATCCAGTCAAAAAATGGGTAGAAGAGGGGCCACCTCAGTGGCACAGCATTTGAATGCAGGGTTGTGAAGCTGCCTGCAGCCTCTGCAGCACCTGATCGATCCCCGGCTGCTGGGCGAAGGTCCCACATGGCTTGCAGACCTCTCCTGCTGCCCGCTGCTCTCCTCAGCAGTGCACTTTGTCACTCTGCCTGTTCTACTCTCTGCTCTGGCTCTGGTGAATTCTCTCACCCTCCTGTGCCTCTGACTGTAACCAGTGCTTGTATAAATAAATAAATAAATCTTTAAAAAAACCAAAATGGGCAGAAGAGCTAAAAAGAAACTTCTCCAAAGAGGATATGCAAATGGCCAACAGGCATATGAAAAAATGTTCAACATCACTTGTAATCAGGGAAATCCAAATGAAAACTACAATGAGTTACCATCTTATACCAGTGAGAATGGCACATATTAAAAAATCTAGCAACAACAAATGTTGGCGAGGATGTGGAGAAAAAGGAACTCTCCTGCACTGCTGGTGGGAGTGCAAAATGTTCCAACCACTATGCAAAGCTGTGTGGAGATTCCTTAACCAACTAAATATAGAGCTTCCATATGATCCAGCATTTCCACTTCTAGGTATTTACCCAAAGGACACAGCAACATTAATTCCAAAGGGCACCTGCACACCTATGTTGATAGCAGCACTATTTACAATAGCTAAGCTAAGGAAACCACCCAAATGCCCAAAAATAGATGACTGGATCAAGAAGATGTGGTTCATATACACAACAGAATATTACTCAGCAATCAAAAAAGATAAACTCATGCAATTTGCAGCAACATGGATGGCGCTGGAAGGGATCATGATTAGTGAAATAAGCCAGAAAGAAAAAGAAAAATACCAAATGGTCTCACTCATTGCAGGAATTTAGAAAACCTAATTAAGGGACCAGGAAAAAGACTCATTGCAATAAAGTAAAAATCAAAATCAACAAGCAACTATAGATCAGAGACACACTACAGTGGGGGGCAGGGGAAGGAGAAGAGGGATTAGGGTGGGAAGAAGGGGGGTGGGAATTGCATGGGGAATATAACCAAAATGAAAATGCATACATTGTGCAAAAATGAAATAAAAAAGACGTTAAGATTTGTATAAAATAAAATAATTTAAATAAATTTTAAAAATTAAAAAAATAAAAAGAACAAAGAGCATGATGGACTTATTGAATGATTGAAAAAATTCCTGTGAAAAATTCCTGAAAAATTTCTGTGAGCCCAGTGCTGACTACCACAGCAATTTAATAGAGAACTTTATTCACAGTTGAATTTTAGTTAACAATAAATGGATTGGGTGCAAATCTAAGCGTCCTGTTCTATCTATCTTTACTAAACACACTGTCTTTTTTCCCCAACACTCCTAGGACTTGTACATAATTATTCCTGACTCCTTTTTTTCCCCCTATAAAATCTGAATTTCAACTCATGATACATTAATAGGTCTTCCCTTTTGATTGACATTACCTCCCTCTTTCACTTTCAGTGGCTTCTTTCCTTCTCTCAATTCCAAAGTTTCAATGTATAGTTCACACATTGCCACTTTTATGAGGTCTTCATTGGTCTCTTCAAGTAGATGACCTCCATTTCATTCTACTACTATGGCACTCAGCTGGACCCACTTTCCTAAAATACTGTAATGTTTTGCTTCATTATAAAGTGTTCTGTACTTTTCTCAATTCACTGACTAGGGAGCAATCACTTAACTACAATAATTTGCTTGTATTCCATAAATATCCCCTCAAATCATTGACATGACATGTAAACATAGCATGTTATCCATGACAGTAAACATTTTTATTTGACATATAACATCGTAGGATAGACATGCAAAATTGAATTAGGAAAAAATGAAATATATAGATCTTAAATGTCCATATTTCACACATTACAAAATGTTCCTTGAGGTAATAGCTTCTCTTCATTTTTCTTATTTTCCCCAACAAATCTGATATTACATCTTTGTTTAAACTATCTGTTGCTAACTGACAGAATTTTGCCTGAATTTTCTTGTTTTCATAGCTACTGCCTTTCCATTGGGGAAACTAGTCACACTGAGAACAGCAGCACTTGATAATTCCTCTTCTATAATTTTTGTCTCAAAATCAATAAATTCTATTTATTTCAATTTAAATGTCTTAGATCACTGGCAGGGTAATATTGTTTTTCTGATTGTGTACCTAAAACAATAAGGGATGTTGAATTTAAATGTTGAGTTGAGGGCCTTCCTGGTGGCGCAAGGGGATAAGCACTGCACCATGAAGTAGTCTGTAGCCTCTGCAGCATGAGTTCGATCACCGGCCGGCCAGAGAGAAATCCACATGGCGAAGCAGACCTCTCCTGTCTTGCCTGCTGCTCCCCTCGGCAGAGTATTTCAGTCCGTCTGCCTGTTTGGCTCCCTGCTTTGTCTCTGGTGAATCCTCTCAACCACCTACATCTCTGGCCTGTAACCCAACTCTTGTATGCATGAATAAATAAATCTTTAAAAAATAAAAAAATAAATGTATTGAATGTAAAATTTTTTACAATGTCCTTAGAATTAACTTCGCTTTATCATTAATTAGAAGCATTATTAATAATATGGTTATCCATTTTATCAAATATTTTATGAGTTGTGCATGTAATATTTTAAAGTATCCTTAATTCCAAAGTAACATGACAAAGAGTAAACACTGTTTCAACTGTTCAAGAGAATGTAGACAACTACCATCACAAGTTTTCACTGTCAGCAAATAAATTCTCCCTTGCAAGAGTAAATTTTGCAGCCTAATAATTTTGCATTGAATTGTTACAGTCTTAGGAAAAAGTGAAATGTTTTATGATAATAAAATAGAAATTTTGTAAAAGTTGAAACATCTAAATAGGAACATTGTTATGAAGTGAAAGAATATTCTATAGGTTTAGTATGTCTTATTTTTACTGAAACAGTAATTACAGTATAGACAAAGACATCGTATTTTTAAACTGATAATCCTAATGACAGTTACTACTTAATATTGTTTTCAGGTGTTTGGTAGGGTATTAGTAAGTCAAGGATCGAGAAAATGTCGTGTCCCTGTCCCACCAGGATGCAGTCTCAATGTTGCTGCTGTCTGTGTGTTCTCATGTCTGTGTACCTAAGAGTTATGTGTGATCTGATTGATTGAGTTCAGGGTAGGTTTTCATGATGAAACCAATCCATGTACTAATTTGTAAATACTTGTATTTTATGTTTTCTTATTTCATTGCATGTGTATATATGTAGTATATGTATATATGTGTGTATGTATGTGTGTATATGTATACACACATATTGTCGGTTATTGCCACCATAGCTCACTACCATAACCCACTGTGACCCTTTCCCTCTTTATTCTCAAACCACATGCCCACACCCCACTGGTTGCTTCAATTTTATAGTTAACTTACAAGGGTTCATTTTTAAGTTTCTTTATCTGACTCTTAATTTGGTTTCTTTATATTCCATCTTTAAATGATACCATTAGTGTTTATCTTTCATCTGACTTATTTCACTTAACAGCATCACTTCCAGTGTGTGTGTGTATACACAAATTTTATTTAAAAAATAAGGTTTTAAGGTTCTCTGTTAAATGTAGTCATGCACACTTATCAATAGACAATTTTAAAATGAATGTGACTTTATAAGGCAATGTAGACAGTGTGGCATCTAGAATCTTCAGTGAGGTATAAACTTCCTTTCACATTGAAAAAGAAAGACTGATCATCTACTCTCCTTTACTGACATAGCCACCATGTGAAGCAGAGTGGACCTGCCCCAGGGATGATTCCTCCTCTGCCTAAGATGCATGAAAGAGAGTACATAAGGAGAATTTGACAGGACAGGCTGCAGGCTATGAGTAACATTACCTCTCTCCCATAGGAAAATGAAGGCCCAGCAGGGCTCTGTTCAAAATAGCCCTGGGCAGGAGTCAGTGGTCCCTGGGGATAGTAGGTATTTGGTCTAATAGTCTCCTGTATAAATGAGAGGGATATTTCTTCACCTTCCAGTGTTGGATTTGCTGGCCTGCCAATGAAGCTTGGGCTTCATTGCTGCACCACCAGGGGAGGCCCTAAGATTTATTTATTCATGCATATAAGAACTGGGGTACAGACCAGAGGTGTAGGGGGTGAGAGGATTCACCAGAGACAGAGCAGGGAACAGAACAGGCAGAATGACTGAAATACACTGCTGAGGGGAGCAACGGGTGAGTCAGGAGTGGTCTGCTGCACCCTGGCTGGGGATTGAACTCATGCTGCAGTGGATAGCTTCATAGGTTGTGTCTTAACCACTTGCCCCACCAGGGAGGTCCTATATTTCTTTTTATACTGCAGATATTTTGTGTGTGTAATCTTATGTCCAAGGAAACTTCCTAAGATTCAGTAACCATGAAAACCAGATTTTCATTTCTGTTTTGCTATGGAATAGAAATAGGAAGACAGTAAAAGTGGAATCTCCATTTGTTATTGTTGTTACTGGTGAAGATTATAATGACCATGTTCATGAAGTTAATAATGATTAGGAGACAATATAGAGGGAGGGAGAATTCTGAAATGGTTTCAGATCTGCTGAGAAGGATGAGCTTGTGGGAACACTATGTACTCAGCTATTATATCACAAGGACAGAAACCTGAAAATAGATGTTTATATCACAAATGGGAATTAAAAGAGGGATACTGGAAATTGGAATATCTTGGAAAGAATGGGGTAAGGGGTAAGTGTTGTAATTTAGTAGAAGAAATAAAAAGTGGGCCTCCCTAATGGCACAAGGGGTTAAGATGCAACCTATGAAGCTGTCCACAGCCACTGCAGCACAAGTTCAATCCCCGGCCAGGGAGCTACCCACATAGCACAGCAGACCTCTCCTGACTCGACAACTGCTCTCCTCAGCAATGTATTTCAGTCAATCTGCCTGTTCTGTTCCCCACTCTGTCTCTGGTGAATCCTCTCATCCCCCGCACCTCTGGCTTGTACCCCAGTTCTTGTATGCATGGGTAAATAAACCTTTTTAAAAAAAGTGATCATAGTAGACATAGATATCAGATTGCCTTGAATATTCTAGAATGAAGGGGCTTTCATTAATGAGATACTTTAGACATTTTTCATTGGGGGCACAATGCAATTTTCTGTATTTATGGAATAAATTAACTGTGCCAAGAAGTGCTATTCATATTTCTAAAGTATTTCTATTCACCCCTTCTAGTGCATATGTGTAAAACCTTGGAACATTATAGCAGTTCAAAGTGAAAGGAAAAACAGCCTGCTTTATAAAATGTGAAATTAAAAAGGTACACCAAAGATTGTTCCACAGATGTTTTAGTCTAATTTGAAAACATTATGAGTTGTAACTAGTCCTCAGCCAACTTTGAAAAAGGTAAACAGTGAATGAAGCAATATTTTTATATGATAGAAATTAACATAGCTTTTCTTTTCCCCCCCTGGTTTAGTTTTTGATACAAGCTAGTCTATTTCAATATCATCTGCTTATTTCCTTTGATGCTCTATGTAATAAGTGACAGTCACTCGAGACTCTCAGCTATCATTTGTACAAATAAAACCTGACAAGAGCATTTATAAAATAATGCCAATACTATATCAAATTTCTCTGAACATACTCCCATGCAGCTGCAGCAACTATGAGAAGCAAAACTGCCTTCAACCATAATGCATACAGTCATAAACGGAGTAAAATCATCTTAAAAACAGCATGGATATCCTATAAACAAAATGATAAATCACTAGTCATTGTTTCTTTGTTTTCCTTTTTTCCTTTCCTCTTTTTGAAATCATTGGAAAAGTTCTGCTGTTTTGCTTATCTTTTGCTTATCAAACTTCTGGTTTGATTGAAATATAAATGTATATTTGCTAAAATATACTTTTGAATCCAAGTAATCTGGTAAAAGTAGATAAGAATTTAGAAAGATTTTTTAAAAAGTATGTATTGCCATTGACGAAAATATTTCATTACTATTTTGTTAATATTTTAAGATTTAAAATGACTAATAATGATAATACTATGTGGTTGTGAAGAAAAAAAAAGATGTATAAAGTGTAACACAATGGTATTTCATGGTAAAGGAAACAATTACAAGAAGAGATGAGTATCAGTTTTTATTCTCTTTACTCTGTAAGGTTATCTGTGAATCTAAAGTCATTTAACTATCAACATGAGAAGCTCTGAACTAGCAAAATGGTGACAGGGTTTCTCATCAAGATGAACAAAATAAAACAGAAGCTGTTTTTAGGATTAGAGATACTTTTTATAACAGGAAGGAGTAGGCAGTGCTATTGTTCTCCTTTTCTCTAGGATGGTCCAGGATTTAGACACAGATAAAATCCTAGTGATAACATTATGGAAAATAAATACATATGTGCAGGTTGGCCTTAAGAGCAGATAGATTTGTAAGTAAAAATATGAAGATGGGGGAATACAAGGATGTATATTAGAAAAGTTTAAACTTGTTTGGCATTGGTGATGGGCATCTGTGGCAACACAGAACTGATATATCTGAACCTATACCTCCATATCATATACAGTGTTATAAATCATTTCCTCAATAAAAACAGTAATGAAAAATAATTTAAATTTTAAAGTGTCCACAAAAAAAATCTCATAAAAAATAAAATTAAGCACATCGGCTAAAGAAAAAAATTACAAAATGCATGGATTTTCTAGTTATATTTTAGCTATTTTGTTATAGCCTGATTTCATTGAAAACATAAAAAAATACTGTTTTATTTGAAATTTTTGAAATTGTCTTAAGGCCTAATGAAGCTCCCAGCCCCCTGGCCCCCCAGCACCCCTGTCTTCTGTGTACCTGATAATTCCCAATAAAAGCCTGAAAAAGCCACTGAGGACTCCAGGATCCCTCCTCCTTTACCCCATCTGCTCTGGTCATAGAAAACCTGCTCTGGGCCCATTCCTGCCCTTATACCTGCTCAGTGCCCATGCTGCCTCTACAATATCTGATGTATGAACCTTTGTGTGCTCTGATATGTATGTAACATGCCAAGGGAATTTAAAATTAAAAGTGATGCTTTGCTTATCAAGGAAACTTTATTTCTCTTTAAAATGACATTAATTTCTTTGTTAAAATTGGGTGTTCCCTCACTGTAAGGAAAATGAGTAAATCAGGCTATTTTTCACCTTTCACATAACAAAAGTCCATACCTTGAAGTGCCATGCTTTTTGACCATTTGGGCATCTACCAAACAACAGATGGTCCTTGCATTTGCAACAAATACATCTTGGCTCTGTGGTTATGGGCACTTTGCAGTGTAAAGGGGGCCAGGCACTGAAAATTGCTGCTCTGCCTCTCTCTGTGTTGGAGTCTCTCTTGCTCTGTCTGACTGCCTGTGTGTATGGTCCCCTGTTTCAGCATTAAAGGATTGCAAAATCTGCGAAAAGTTCCAAATTCTCTTTTTGTCTGTGAGAACTAACAATGAATCTACCTGGTCTGGGATGGTTGCATGACATTCACCCACCACAGAATAAAAGCATAATCTCTCACTGACATGAAACTAAAATTAAGTATTAATTGTACTTCATAGAAAACATTCTTTGCAAATTAATATTTGAATGAACTTCTGAGTATCCTAACTATCTCAATGTTTAAACAAATAAAATAGTTTAAGATAAAATGTTTGGTGAAAATAATTTATGCAAAGATGAAAGAAGACCTATCTTTGAGGAAAGTTTAAGCAAGATGATGAACACCTCCTCCTTAGTTTCATGCATATATGAAAAATTTTGAATAAGTCCACTAATTCAGTCATCACCACTATTAATAACATTGTAAGGTCAGGACTGGACACGGGGCAGGTTTTCTGATCCCATGCAGACCGGGTAAAGGAGGAGTCAGAGTCCTTAGTGGCTTTTTGCAGGTCTTTTTATTGGGATTTACCCGGGACACAGCAGGCAGGGGTGCTGGGGGCCGGGAGGCTGGCAGTCCTCCCAGCCCCCTGCAAGTCTTCATTCTATCTGGGCTCTCCGGCCTTTTCTCAGCTTCTGCTTCTCTTGCTTCTCTTTCGGCTTCTGCTTTGGCTTCCCCTGGTGTCCCCGTGATGCCGCCCTTAAAAGCACAGTCTTAGCCCAGGTGTACCCACTCCAGGTGCCCGCCATCAGACATGCATTCAGGACCGCAAGGATCCATCATCTATCCTGATGGCGAGAGGGCCGAAAAGCCTGACATTTTCCTTACCCTACAGCCCACCCCCTCAGGGTTTTCTGCCATATAATATACATATATATACAATTTTCTTAGCAAGCATAAACAATGTAGCCATGGCCCACAAAAGCAAATACATCACAATATAACAAAATACAACAGAACACAAATAAGTCCAGGCAGGGCCCCAAACTAATGCAAAAGACAATTATTGGTACCAGCAGATGAGCCACCAAATCTGCTGCCGAAGGCACTGCTCACACGAGGGAGGGGAATCAATCAATGGCATCTACTATAACACACCAGGAGCCGTCAGCCTTCCTGGCCTTCTCTGGCTGTAGTCTCGGCTACAAGCCACACACAGCATCCACCCCCAGGATGCACTAGCTCTGGGATTGGCGATTCTTTCTGTTGGGGGTAATCGCCCACCCTCAGGGTTTCTGTCTGCAGTCGCTCCAACACTCGGCCTTCACAGCCACCAATGCAACTCACAGACCCCTGCACTCAGGCCAACCCACTGCACAAGCACATGGGTCGGGGATCCAAACTCTACATGTGGCTTGGGCTCCACCCCAAGCCACATTCCCCACTAATTCCCCAAGGACGGGTTCCTCAGCTCCTCACCCTCACTCGAGAATGAGCAGGGCATCACCCACAGGTGATTTTACGAGAATCACAGGTCTTCAGCATACTCAGGCTGCTTAACAGCCACTCAGGGCTTCTCAACTTAGCATCAGTACCAGCTTTTGCCTTCTCAGTTGGCTTTTCTCCTCCACCTGGCTGCTGGGCATGCACAGGCTGCTTTTGGCCATCAACGCCCACTGGCCACCCCACAGATTCCCATCTCCTGGGGTTTACAAACAAAACTGTTCCACCCCCAGGGTCCCAAAACATATCAACCTGCAAGGTCATCTGCCTTCTGGCGGGATTGTCAGTCCAAGTTCAATTGTCAGTCCTTCAGTCCAAGTCTCTTGGCCTCTCCCTGAATCAGCACTGGCAAGCTCCAAATCATGGTCCTCTTTTCACCGATGATTCTGCTGCCTCAGGGGTCATTGGCTGGTCCTCTCGGGCATATCCTTCTCCAGCTGAGGTCTTGTCCCGCAGCTCCCAGATGGTGTCCACCTTCTGTGCCGCCATGGCGCCTATAGCATCGTCACAAGCTCACACAGTCTGTTACTCCTTAGTCCCTCCAGGTCTTCGGAGGACTCCATACCCGTCTGCATGGATCATCTTGCCGATTTACGCCAATTGTAAAGGGCATAAAAGGACACAGTGCAGGTTTTCTGCTCCAGCATACTGGGTAAAGGAGGAGTCAGAGTCCTTAGTGGCTTTTTGCAGGTCTTTTTATTGGGATTTACCTGGTACACAGCAGGCAGGGGTGCTGGGGGTGCCGGGAGGCTGGCAGTCCTCCCAGCCCCCAGCAAGTCTTCATTCTATCTGGGCTCTCCGGCCTTCTCTCAGCTTTTGCTTCTCTTGCTTCTCTCTCGGCTTCTCTTTCCGCTTCTGCTTTGGTTTCTCCCTGGCGTCCCCGTGACGCTGCCCTTAAAAGCACAGTCTTAGCCCAGGTGAATCCCATCTACCTATGCCCACACCCTACTCCAGGTGCCCGCCATCAGGCATGCATTCAGGACCGCAAGGATCCATCATTTATCCAGATGGTGGGAGGGCAGAAAAGCCTGACATTTTTCCTTCCCGTACAAACCTATTCTCCCTTTTTCAAGAAAATGTACACATGATCATCACACCATTGGGAAAGATAATTCCTGTACAGGAAATATAAAGGAAATGGAAATAACTTTTATTATCAAAGATTAAGTGTCATGGGCTTTTGAAAAATGTAAATGTGAATAATAGATTTAATTACTGTTCTCAACTTAAAGTTGGGGATTCCAACAGTCAACTGCCTTATTTTTTTTCTGTTCTCCAAGAAATCATGGTGTAAGGTAAGGAAAAATGTCAGGCTTTTCTGCTCTCCTGCCATCAGGAGAGATGATGGATCCTTGAGGTCCTAAATGCATGCCTGATGGCAGGCACCTGGAGTAGGGTGTGGGCATAAGCCGAAGCAGAAGCAGAGAGAAGCAAGAGAAGCAGAAGCCTAGAGAAGGCCGGAGAGCCCATAGAGTGAAGACCTGCTGGGGGCTGGGAGGCCTCTGCCTGCTGTGTACCTGGTTATCCCAATAAAAACCTGCAAAACCACTGAGGACTCTGACTCCTCCTTTACTCAATCTGCTGGATCAGAAAACCTGTACCGTGTCCCTTCCTGCCCTTACACATGGGAATGTAATTTATTTTAATGCTGGTGTTTAAATGATGCGATATAGTAGAGAAATTACCTCATTATTTGACTTTGAGAAAGAGAATCACATAAATTCGTAGCTTTTCCTGTGAAGATCCATAATTGTCTCAAGAGATTGAAGCTGCTCCATGACCCCACACTGTATAAGGGACTCTCAGACAAAGCTTATCAGAATGTCTGTAATTCCACCCTTGTAAAAAAAAAATAAAATCATGAAATTGTGTGTCCCACTATATATGCCTATTATGGCATATTTAATTTGATGTTTTTTTTACTTAGCAATATTAAAAAAATATTCCAGATACCTATGCATCCTGGTTAAGAAACATTGATGTGAATGATCTTCATTTTACAAAGGAAAGAATTAGAAAAACAAAGTACTATTTTGTAAAAAATAGTAGCAATGCATTTATATTTTTTTAGGTGTGAATACCAGAAATTTCATCTCATATATATCCATAAAAAGATGTTGTAAGGGTCAGGATGGCATAGAGCAGGATCTCTGACCCGAGCAGATGTGTGAAGGAGGAGTCCTAGAGCTCTTGGTGGCTTTTTCAGGCTTTTGTTGAGTTTACCAGGTACCCGACAGGCAGGGGTGCTCCTGGCCCCCCATGAATCTCCACTCTTTCTGGGCCCTTGGCGTTTTCTTGTGGTCTCATTCTCTTTTCTGCTCTTCTTTCTGCTGGTCTTATTCTCTTCTGCTGGCCTACTGGCATCCTAGTGACACAGCCCTTAAAGCCCAGTCTCAGCCCAGGCGAATCCCACCTATGGATGCCCACACACTACTCCAGGTGCCCTTCGTCAGGTATACATCCAGGACTGCAGGATTCATCATTAATCCTAATGGCAGGAGGGCAGAAAAGCCTGACAATGATTTACCCTACAGATGTGAAATTATAGAAAGCTGTAAGTGTAGTAGAGTTTAGTACAAGTTTCAGTTTGCATTAAGTCTGGGTTAACTTTTTCTAGCACAGGCTCTCTGGAAGTGAATTGCCAGTTGTAACTCATATTAATAATAGTGAACATGTTCTCAAATCACAAAAAGCTTGATTAGAGAAACCTGACTGATTGACAATTCAACTCAGTAGAAATCATCCAATATCCTTTTCTTCCCCTACAAACTACTGCTTTTTGAAACAGGTTTATCAGTTCTCTTTTCTGATTTGGGGATTATATAATAGACAATTCCTTCAGTTCTTTTGGCATTCTTATATATTAATGACAATTTCACCATTAGATAACAATACCAAGTCCAAGTTACCGCAAACCTTCCATGGCTTATCTTTGACTTCTTCCATCAGTGCAGGTTTCAAGTGGCCTTATTAAAGTTCAGTTTTCAGGATCTCTGAATCTATTTTTATTTTTTTATTTGCGTTATTTTTTTAATTTTATATATTTTACATCATTTTTCATTTTTGCACAATGTATGCATTTTCATCTTGGTTATAGTGTCCATACAATTCCCACCCCCCTTGTTTTGATCCTACACCCTCCTCCCCTCCTGTAGTGTGTCTCTGGTTTATAGTTGCTTGTAAAAAAAAAAAAAAGTTCAGTTTTCAAAAAGCCACAGTTTATCCCTTGGATTCCTTTATTCTTTTTTTTTTTTTAAGATTTATTTATTTAGGCATACAAGAACTGGGGAGCAGGCCATAGTTGCAGGAGGTGAGAGGATCACCAGACACAGAGTGAGGAGCACGACAGTGGACTGACTGAAATACACTGCTGAGGGGAGCAGTGGGCAAGACAGGAGGGGTCTGCTGCCCCATGTGGGTAGCTCCCTGGCAGGCTAGGGATCGAAATTGTGCTGCAGAAGCTTCAGATAGCTCCACAGCTTAACTTGCACCACCAGGAAGGCCCTGGATTCCTTTACTCCTTAAAGGGAACTACAGTTTATGCCCACAAATCCCTCCCATGTGCACCAAATCACTAATTCTGTTGAAAGTGGTAATGGAAAAAAAAAAAGAGAGAGAGAGAGAGAGAGAGAAAAGCAAGAGATAGTTATCTTAACCTGAAATATATTTGTTATATACAAAAGGGTATATTAGAAAATGGTTCTTGTGTATTCTTAAAAAAATAAAATTAGCATTTACAAGACAAGAATATAACTGAATTAATTTAAAGTACAAGGAAACCAGTTAAAATAAAACAAAATATAACACAAAAACAATAAAGGATAATTGAAGAAACTGTGGTAAATTTACACAAATGCCAGAATAATGAAAAGAGATCAAGACAAAATACAAAGAATAGGGAACAGACACTGCTCTTTATTATAATTAGTTAACATAATAATCATTCAAATTATGATAAATGTATGATAGTGAAAAGGGGAAGTGAAAGCAATGACAAGGCATATTGAAGGATATTATCCACAGAAAACACTGTCAAAATGAATTCAAATGAAAACTAAAATGCAAAGAGCATGATACTGGAAAGAAGACTTCTCAGTAGAAAATTTAAATAATTTTATGGTTATATAATTTTGTTTCTTTTGTGCTTTGTTCATTAATCATTCAAACTCCAATCACTCTTACATAGAAAAATAAAATTTTATTCTGTTAATCTACACTATAATTGCTGTCAGCCAATTCTCTATTGTAAATCATTTTTAAATATAAAATGAGCTTGTATTTAAAAGGAAAAAGATTGAATATCTCTCAAAGAGCTGACTGGAACAATTGCATTATCCTCTGAACATGTTTCTCCTGGCAGCTGCAAGTTGTCCAGAATACTTTGTGGGAGAACATCTACAGATGGTTAGTGGGACGTCGTAGCCATATCTACCTTTACCTTTATGAATTGCCATTCTTAAAGAAACATGCCATCTTCTGAAAAAGACTGATCCAATGGCAATTGCACTTACTGCAACATTTGATATTGTTCTTGTGACACCATCTTGAACTAAAATAAGTCATTCTTGGGGTCTCCCCGGTGTCGCGCAGCGGTTGAGCGCTGTGTTGCGAGGCTGCCAGCAGCCTCTGCAGGGCCGCTTGGATCCCCCGCTGCTCCCCGGCCACCAGAGGAGGGTCCCAAATGGCGCGCAGACCTCTCCTGCCGCCCGCTGCTCCCCTCAGAAGTGTTCTTCGTCAGTCTGCCTGCTCTGCTCTCCCCTCTGGCTCTGGTGAATTCTCTCATCCTCCCGCGTTTCTGACTGTACCCAGTGCTTATATAAATAAATAAATAAATATTTTTAAAAAATAAAATAAGCCATTCTTTGGGTTTTGCATTCTCCATGGGTGTAGTGACAGGAAGGCACAGGACAGGATCTCTATGATTCAAGCAAATGGGTGAAGGAGGAGTCCTAGAACCCTTGGTGGCTTTTTCAGGCTTTTATTGAGTTTACCTGGTACACAGCAGGAAGGGATGCTGGGGTGGGGGGGTGCCCACACCCTACTCCAGGTGCAGGCCATCTGGCATGCATTCAGAACTACAGGGATCCATCATTAATCCTAATGGCTGGAGGACAGGAAAGCCTGACAATCATTTACCCTACAATGGGAAACCACATAATGTAAGGAGGTGACAGATGCAAAGATCATCAAGGCTATAAAAGGGCAAACAACATAAGGTTCATCTTTGATTGAAAATTTGCCCAGGTATATAAAATTTTCAATCTTTTAAGCTGTTCTGTGTGCAAGAAAAGAGAGACCTCCAGAGATATATGTTAGATGGAAAAGAAAAGAGTATTGTCAATACTAGCTATTCTGGAAATTCTGAGCATTTTAAAGGGGGAAATGTGAATTAAATTAAATTTAGAGAGAAGATGACAGCGGAGTAAAGATGCTGGGCTTCTAGCCTCCAGATTAACACAATATGGATGCCAAACAAAGCCAGAAAACTGATTATCAGCTCACATATTGGGAACATCAGCCCCACTGAAAGTAGTAGGAAAAACTCTGGGTGAACTTTGCTTAAAGTGACGATGGGGGCAGGATCTACTGCCAGGTTGTCCTACCAGCAGCAGAAGTGCACAACCCTGGCATCATTGTTGGAAGCAAGGTATTACAACACTCCATACCTTTGGAACTGAAAGAGGGAGGGCTCCATGACCAAGCAGGGGCCAGCAGGAAAGTGCATGTAGGGTGGAACGGGGTTTCTGCAGAACCCAAGCCCAGGATCTGGAGCTGAGCCAGCCAGGGCAGGATATGCTGGCCAGCAGGCACCTGGAGTGTACAGGAAATGCATTGGGAGTGCACAGCCCCTGTGCCCCTGCTGGAAGCTAGGGACCACATCCCCTCCCGCCCCCCCAGTAAATATGGAAGAAGGGGATCAATGCCTATCAAAATACCCAGAGCGTCACTACCCATGTGGAGTTTCAGCGCAATAGAGCTAGACTAGGTCTGACTGCCAATTTCCAGCATCCCATAAGGAACACCCCAAAGAGATGCCTGCCAGCACCAGTGACACAGTGTCCCAATGCATAGAACATATTAGAAAACAAATAGCAGGGAGAAGGAAAAATACAAGCAACCAAGCAAGCCCCCAAGGGAAGGGCACACTAAAAAAAGGAAAGCAACCACGAGAACCCAACAAAAATAACTTGGAAGATCTTGTCAGCCTGATGGATAGAAAATTTAAAATCACTATGATTAAAAAACTGAATTACTAAAATAAAAATCATGATATGAGAAAAATAATCAACCATCGGAACAATGAAATTGAGTCCCTAAAGCGGGAAGTGAAAGAAATGCAAGAGATTAAAAGATTATTGGAGGAGCTAATGAACTCTGGGAAAAGCAATGAAAACAGAATGGATGAAATGGAAGAATGAATCAGTACTCTTGAAGACACAGAAATAAAAAGAATCAAAACAGAAAAGAAAAGAGAAGTATGAAGGAAAAAAAGAATGAAGAAACACTTTGAGAACTGTCTGACACCATGAGGAAAGGAAATATGAGTTATAGGAATCCCAGAAGGAGAGGATAAAAAACAAGGAATAGAGAAAATATTCAAGGAAGTAATCGAAGATAACTTCCTAAGCATGAAGAAGGAAATGAAAATAGCCATATAAGAAGTGAAAGGAACACAAAACTTCCATGATGAAAGGAAAAATACAGCAAGACACATAACAGTAAAGCTCCGAGAATCCAAGACAAGGGAAAAATAATGAAGCTGATAAGAGGGAAGAAATAGATAACACAAAGGAAAACAAATCAGGCTGGCATAAGACTTCTCCAAAGAAACACTATGGGCAAGAAGAGAGTGGAGGGGAATATTCAACAAACTCCAAAACAACAAATCCCAGCCAATAATACTTTGTCCTGCAAAGCTCTCCTTCCTCTATGAAGAAAAAATAAGGCCCTTCTCAGACAAACAGAAACTCCAGAATTTCATTATGATTAAACCCCCACTCCAAAAAATATTACAAGAAGTCAGAAAAACAAAACCAACAGATGGATGAATAAGAAGAATAGAACAAGACAAGGGATAAAATCACAAAAAAAAAGGTAAATAAAATGCCAATACATCAATATTAACCCTAAATGTAAATGGGATAAACTCATCAATAAAAAGACAGAGTTGCAGGCTGGATTAAGATACAGAAGCCAACTTTTTGCTATCTTCAGGAAACACATTTAACTACAAAAGATAAAAATAGATTGAAAGTAAAAGGGTGGAAAACAATTCTACAAGCAAATGGACCTAAAAAAAAAAGGCAGGAACATCTACACTTATATCAGATAAAATGGACTTCAAACTAAAAAAGGTAAAAGAGACAGGTGGTCACCATATTGTGACTAAAAGGATAATACATCAAGAAGACAACACTCATCAACACATACTCACCAAATGAAGGAGCGCTAAAATATATCAGTTATTATCTTCTTTGAAAATAGACATTAGAGAAATGACATATGTAGTAGGAGATTTCAACATACCACTCTCAACAATGGATAGATCAATGAGAAAAAAAATAAGCAAGGAAACTAAAGCTCTAAACAAGGACCTAGAACTCATGGGCTTAACGGACATCTATAGAACACTGTACCCCAAAAATCTGAGAACACATTTTTCTCAAGTGCAAACAAATCGTTCTCCAAGATTGATCACATACTGGGACACAAGACAAACATTAACAGATATACTAAAATCAAAATCATACAGACTATCTTCTCTGACCATGAAGAAATCAAACTAGAAATAAACCAAAGAGAAGGCAAGGACTTCTCCTACCTCATGGAGATTTAAACCCACACTAATGGAAGACCATCAGATCAATGAGGCGATCAAAAAAGAAATTATAAAATATCTTGAGACAAATGATAATGAGGACACAACTTTCCAGAACATATGGGACACAGAAGTAGCAGTTGTAAGAGGAAAATACATAGAAATACTGGCTTACATCAAGAAAACGGAAAGAACTCAAAGAAACAACCTAATCTCCCACCTTAAAGAACTGGAAAAAGATCATAAAAAGCCCAAAAGCCAGTAGGAGAAGGAACATAATAAAAATAAAAGCAGAAATAAATGAAATAGAAGTTAAGAAAACAATCCAAAAGGGCCTACCCGGTGGCGCAGCGGTTGAGCGCTGGGTTGCGAAGCTGCCCGCGGCCTCTGCGGCGCCGGTTCGATCCCAGGCTGCTCCCCGGCCACCGGAGGAGGGTCCCACATGGCGCGCAGACCTCTCCTGCCGCCCGCTGCTCCCCTCAGCAGTGTACTTCGGTCCTTCTGCCTGCTCTGCTCCCCGCTCTGGTTCTGGTGAATTCTCTCACCCTCCCGCGCTTCTGACTGTACCCAGTGCATGTATAAACAAAACAAACAAACAAACCAGCAAACAAATAAATAAAGCATGCCTCTATTAAAAAAAAAAAACAATCCAAAAGATCAATGAAACCAAGTGTCAGTTCTTTGAAAAAATAAAAACAAATAGACAAAACTCTAGGCAGGGTCATAAGGAAAAAGAGGAGAAAGCATAAATAAATAGGATCAAAAATGAAAAAGGAGATGCCACAACAGACATAGCAGATATGAAAAGAATAATCAGAGACTACTATGAACAGTTACATTCAAGCAAGTTCAACCGCTTGGACAAATTCCTACAACTTTAAAATGATCCAAAGTTAGATAAAGAAGAAATAGAACACCTAAACAGACCAATTAGAAGCAGCAAAATTGAAACAGTAGTTAATCAAAACCCTCCCCCAAAACAAAAGTCCAGCACCAGATGGATTTACAAATGTATTATATCAAACATTCATAAATGAATAAGTGCCTACCCTATAGGAACTCTCAGAAAATTTAGAAGAAAGGGATAATACCAAACTCATTTTATGAAGCCAACTTTAACTAATACCGAAACCAAACAAGGACAACACACACAAAAAAAAGAAAACCACAGGCCAAACTCTCTAATGAACACTGATGCAAAAATCCTCAATAAAATCTTAGCGAACAGAATCCAGCAATGTATCAACATGATAATACACCATGACCAAGCAGGATTTACTCTAGGGATACAAAGATGGTTCAATATCTGAAAATCAATTAATGTAATCAAACACATCAACAAAAGAAATATAAAAACCATATTATCTTATCAATTGGTGCTGAGAAAACATTCAACAAAGTACAACATCTATTTATGATAAAGGACCTCACAATTCTCGGAATAGAAGGTATATACCTTAACATAATAAAGGCCGTATATGACAAGACCATACTCAATATCTTTCTCAATGGTGAAAAGCTGAAAACCTTTCCCTTAGTTTCTGGAACAACACAAGCATGTCCATTCTCACCACTGCTTTTCAATATAACACTGGAAGTCCTAGGCAGAGCAATAAGACAAGAGAAAGACATACAAGGAATACAAATAGGAAAAGAAGAAAACTATCACTATTTGCAGATGATATGAAAATATACATAAGAGAACCCCAAAAACTCCACAGAAAAACTAATCAAAATAATCAATAAGTTTAGTAAAGTAGCAGGATACAAAATCAACACATAAGAAGCAGTCGCTTTCCTATATGCAAACAATAAATCTTAAGAATAAGAAGAAATCAAGAAAACCACCCATTTTTTAATTTATTTTATTTTTAAACAATATTTTCTTCCTCCCACTCTCTCAGGCTGGGTCCCCATAGAATTTCCTTCCCCAAGGCAACCGTGCACCTTCACCACAGTCCCCTGTTCTACTCCCTCCCTCCCTCTGATCCCTCTCCCTCCTGCTCCCCTGCAGTATGTCTATGATTTATAATTGTCTTTTTTTTCTTTGTTGTGTTTTGTACAGTTATTATTTTTTTTACACTGATGTCTTATTTGGTTCCCCCAAAACCACCCCTTTCATAATTGAACCAACAAAAATAAAATACTTGGGAATAAACCTAACAAAAGAGGTGAAGGACATATACAAAGAAAATTATAAAACAATGTTAAAAGAAATAAGACACACAGAAATGGAAAGACATCCCCAGCTCATGGATTGGAAGAATGAACATTATCAAAATGGCAATCATACCAAAAACAATTTACAGATTCAATTGCTATTACAACAAAAATTACAATAAAAATTTAAATGATATTCTTCAAAGAAATAGAACAAATACTGGTGAAATTCATATGGAGCACAAAAAAAATAAATTAAATTAAAAAAAAAGATTAGCTAAAGCCCTCCTGACTAAAAAGAAGGGGAATGGAGGCATCACACCCCCAGACTTCAAAATACACTCTACAGCCATAATAATAAAATAGTCATGGTACTGGAAGAACAGACATACAGACAAATGGAATCAAGTAGAAAATCCAGAAATAAAACCACAGTTTTATGGACAACTAATATTTGACAAAGGAGCAAAGAATATGCAATGTAACAAAGAAAGTTCGTCCAATAAATGGTGCTGGGAAAACTGTGCTGCTATATGCCAAAGAATGAAGGTAGACTAATACCTCATACCATGCACAAAAACAAACTCAAAATAGATTAAAGAACTAGACATAAGACCTGAAAACACAAAATATTTAGAATATAGGTAAAACTCTACATGATATACACCTCAGTAACACCTTTAAAGACACATCACCCAAAGCAAAGATAGTGAAGGAAAAGATAAACAGCTGTGACTACAACAAATTAAAGAGCTTCTGTAGAGCAAATGAGACATTAATCAAAACAAAGAGACACCCCACTTATTGGGAGAAAATTTTTGCTCAGAATATTAATGATAAGCAATTAATCATGAAGATCTACAAAGAACTGATGGGAGACTCAACAAAAACAAACAACCCAGTCAAAAAATGGGCTCCAGAACTAAAATTACACTTCTCCAAAGAGGAAATGCAAATGGCAAATATGCATATGAAAAAATGCTCGCATCACTCGTAATCAGGGAAATGCAAATCAAAACACAACAAGATACCATCTTCCACCAGTGAGAATGGCAAATATCAAAAAAAGTAATAACAACAAATGTTGGTGAGAATGTGGAAGAAAAGGAACTCTCCTACACTGCTGGTGGGAATGCAAACTGGTCAACCACTATGGAAAGCTGTGTGGAGATTCCTCAAACTGTTAAAAATGGAGCTTCCATATGATCCAGCAATTCCACTCCTAGGTATCTACCCCAAGGACACTAAAACATTAATTCAAAAGGACACCTGCACCCCCATGTTTATTGCACTACTATTTACAATAGGTAAGCTACGAAAACAACCCAAAATGCCCAAAGCTAGATGACTGGATCATGAATATGTGGTACATATACACAATGGAATATTACTCAGCAATCAAAAAAGATAAACTCATGCCATTCACAGAAAAACATGCATGGAGCTGGAAGGGATCATGCTCAGGGAAATAAGCCAGAAAGAAAAAGAAAAATACCAGGTTGTTTCACTCATATGAAGAATGTAGAAGATCCAAATAAGGGATTAGGGAAAAAGTAGTCATAATAAAGTAAAAATCAAAATCAGCAGGCAACTATTAACTAAAGACATTCTGCAGGGGTGAGGAGGGAGTAGGATCAAAACAAGGGCAGGAAGAGTACCAGGGACTATGGTTATGGTATACTGGTGAATTGGTGGTGGGAATTTCATGGGAACTGTAAGTGAGATGAGAAAGCATACATTGTACAAAAGTTAAGAATTATGTAAAGAGTATATATAATAATTTAAAAAATTAAAAATAATATAAATTTATAAAACATGGGAAAAAAAAAAGAGAAAACTGACTGGAGTTTGACTGACAAAAATTTCTCACTTTTGTTTTGCAAACATCCCAGGCCAGGTAGGTTCATTGTCTGTTCTCACAGATGAAGATAGAATTTTTGAGCCTTTGGTAGATTTTCTACGGGCTTTTAACACTGAATCAGGGGACAGAACAATTTTCTCTCTTTGTAGTTCCCTGGCCTTGTCCTCTCAGCTTTGTGTCATTTCTTATTCTCTCCTCAGAGTGGTTCTCCTGCCATGTTGGCACCGGTGCCTTTATCCCTCTCTACTAGGCACTTATAAATGCATATGCCCATGCTCTTTGAGGCCAAGTATTGTAATTACAGGCACGTGTGTTCCATGCCCATGCCCTCACACCCCTTCTGCATCAACATAATCAAGGCCACAGGTGGTGGCCACAGAGGATAGTGGCAAGAGTCAGAAAAAACCTGACTGATTTCGCTGACCATACACTGTGAAGGACTGCAAGTTAATCCATTCTCCGAGAGAAGAGAATAATACAAAGATTATCACAAAAAATAGCTTAATTGTATGTATAAATTTCCCAAACAGTGACTTGCATAGAGTAGGGACAAAACAAATAATTACAGCTTTATTTATTATTTTATCAATACCATCATATTTTCTGACATATATTCCTCAGAATATATTCCAAGGTATAGCATCCTTAAACAACTTTGTTACATTGATGTTATCATCTGGAGGACATATTTTACCTCCTTTAGATTGGGTTGAGCTGTGTAGTGTTCATTAATGTCACAAATAATTAACAGGCAACTTTTGTGTCTGGCATTCTTGCAGAAAATACATACTTGGACCTTTGAAGATAATGCTTGCCCACTCTCAGTACTTAAAATGCAGCATTTTGTCTTAAACATGCAGTTCAAAGATGTGTTCAGTAAACCAAGGTCCTGTTCATTAATTTGAAATTAAAGCAGAGAAACATCAAAAAGGTGAATTGCTTAACAAATCAAAAAGGAATTTTGTGAGCAAAAAAGGCACATGATTTGTACAAATTCATAGAGATTCATCAGAATGACATAAGTGAAGAAAAATTGAATTGTATTGAAGCAAGCAGATAAATAAAATGTGAATATTGCTATTTGTCAAACCCTAGGTCTCAAATTTGTGTAACAGTCTTAACTTTTAAGCAAAGGAGATAAGTATTTGTCAAAGATTAAGAACTATTTTTTGTTTTTTTTTAATGTTATTGAAAATTTTATTGAATAGCATCTTTTGGATATGTTCTTTCAATATGAATTTTTTACTTATTGATGACATTAGCTAGTTGTATATTTTTTTTACACAGGTCTATCATTTAATAGTATGTTTACAGTCATAAATATTATTAACCTGAAGTATTCAGCAATGTTAAACTTAAATTATCACTGATTGTTAGAAGGAAAACAGATAAATATGATAGTATTAGAAGGTGATAAGTAACAAGGATTTGAGCACCTTTCTTGGATGTTGTACTAATATATATCTTAAATTTATATATAATTTTCACTACTTGTTTATATTTCCATGCTTATTTATAACACTGTGAAGCAAAATATGGGTTTTCTCTTTAGTATGTTTTCTCTAACATCCTGTTTATTTAAATTAGTTAAATATAAATATCAATATAGTTTTCCATTGATTCTCAACATACTAGTGATAGTAACATGCTTCTTAAAAACAGTTTTGATAAGACTTTGATTTCATAAAAGAGGTTTTTGGAGAGCCTAGGAAACCTATAACCTTCTACAATATTAATACTGTATGTTTCTCAAACAATTTTCTTCTGCCTTCGTTGAGATATTATTGTGACACAATCCAGAGGCATAGGGGTGACCATGCCTCTTTGGGAAAAATGTATGAGGAATTTCAAGTAGAAAAGTAGAAATTGAAAAAGTCACTTTAAAAAAAAAATTACACATGTCTTTTTTAAAGGATACAATTCCACAAAACTATATTAAGATTAAATTGAAGAAAAAATTCAGAATAATACTGCAGTCATTGTAAATGACACTGTAACCTACATTTTCAAAGGCAGGCATTTCTCCTAAAGTAGAAATCTTTTTTAAGGGGTCCAATCAGAAGAACAATTTTCCATAAACATGACATTACTTTATGACAATCTTGAGATAGCTTTCCTCTCCCTAGGAACAGGGAAAAGCTTTTACAGAATTAGTGCAAATACTCAACTTCTTTTAGTGGGTGATGTTTTCATTTTTACTGTCTTTTCTTTTTCATAAGCTCTCTGTGATTTTTTTTTTAATGCTGCTTCTATCGATTGGGTATTAAGAATTTTCCATAAGCAAATTATAGGGTGAGGAATAAAGTTTCAGAGGAAACCAAAAGGCTACAGAAAGCATTTTTTATGAACAAATTCATAACTTAAGTTTACAATGAAAACAAATCATTATATTAAATTAAGATTAATTTTGGAAATCCTATGGAAAATGTTACATCAAGTCTGAAACACTGTATTTCCAAAAACATTCCTCAAAAAAACAGTTGTCTGTATCATGACTATTGACTGTATTTATTCTATTTCATTATAACACCCAAATACAAAAATAGAGGGCATGCACAAAATAGTGGAAAACATTGTCCTATGCAAGTTACTAGGGGAAGCTTTTGGAGAAAATAATTTGCTTTGAAGACTACTTATGAACTGGATCAGTACCTGATTATGAATATTATGTCCTCTATAAATCTGATTATTTGTAAAATTTTTGTGGATCAAATGAAATGTTGTGTGTACCAGCCATCACACAGAAGTTTTTACATAAATGTACAGTTACTTTTCTCATTGTAGATAAGATAGCACACTGAAGCATGTCTATACGGAAAATAACAGGGAAATGTTTCTAAGAAATATACCAGACAATTCCCCTACTGTAAAACAGGCATTTCTCCAATTTTTAAGAGAACATATGACTCTTCATTCCATGTTTTGCATTAAATTTAAAAGAATCTAACTGAATTGTTGATATTCCTTTTATAGAAAATGCTTTTAGGGGTCTCTCTGGTGGCGCAAGGGGCTATGACACAACCTATGAAGCTGACCACAGCCACTACAGCACAAGTTCGATCCCCAGGGAGGGAGGTGACCCATATGGCACAACAGACATCTCCTATATCACCCGCTGCTTCCCTCAGCAGTGTATTACAGTCAATTTGCCTGTTCTATTCCCCACTCTGTCTCTGGTGAATCCTCTCACCCCCCCAAAGCTCTGGCTTGTACCCCAGCTCTTGTATGCATAAATAAATAAATCTTTAAAAAAAGAAAAGAAAATGCTTTTAGTTTGAATTAGTTAATATTTACAAGTTAACTTTTGTCTAAACATGCATGTCTTATTTGTGAAGTATACCTGACCTGTTTGTGTTGGGGGTACAAGTCCTTTTTGAGAAATCAATGGCAAGAAGAGAGGGTAGAAAAATTTATTTGACATTATTCTACAAGACAGTCATTCTACAAGTCAGACAATACTTTCCAATTTTTGTAAATGTTGAAAATCTATATATACACTAGCACTATAGTTTGTAAAAAAAGATATGTACATGTATTACCAAAAGAGTTCAAAAATATAGTGTAACTCTTGACATATGACAAGTACTAAGATACTGGATTCAAGGAAAAATGTAACAAGTTAGGGTGTCTAATACAGTTTTATAGTCTACGTGGGGAAACAAGAAATGCTACTGAAATATACAAGTGAAGAATGTATTTGTTCAGAGGACTAGAAATTACACCTAAGAATGCCAATGGCTTGGTCTTTATGTTATTGAATCTCTACATGAACACAAGGCAGAAAGTAAACTCTAAAGTCACAAGCTTGACATTAAATTGAAAACTCCTTGGACAGGATCAATAATAAGCACTTCACAATAGCAAAATCAAATCACCTATCCAACTTTACTTTTTTTTTAAATAAAGATTTATTTATTTATGCATACAATAACTAGGGTACAGGTCAGAGGTGTGGGTGGTGAGAGGATTCACCAGAGACAGATTTGGGAGCAGAACAAGAGGATCTGCTGAAATACACTGCTGAGGGGAGCAGCACGCAAGTCAGGAGCGGTCTACTGTGCCATGTGGGTCACCTCCCTAGCCAGGAATCAATTTTGTGCTGCAGTGACTGTGGACGGCTTCATAGTGCTGTGCATAACCACTTGTGCCACAAGGAAGACTCCAACTTTACTTTTAATGACGGCAGAAATTATCCAAATTTGAAATGTTTCGGTTTATATTAATTTTACTATAGTTTAAATGATATATGTATATCAATATCATTCAATATTATGTCATTAAAAGCTGAGGTAGGATCCTTTATCCCAAACACTGAAGCATTTCTGACTATATGTCAAGACATACACAACCAGAGAGATAGCTGACTTACTGCCATTATAAATTTTGGATCATTGTGAATTTTAGTGGTTCTTTTTCTTTTGATCTTGATGTGAAATTAAAAATCAATTAAAATTTTGGGATTGACAAAAATTTGTTAGGACACAAAAACACTAAAACTGAAGGAAAGTAACAAACTGGATTTCATCAAAATTATAAACACCTGTTCTTTAGAGCAAACCATTTAGAAAATAAAGAGTCAGACAAATAAGTGTCAGGTTTTTAATGGATAATATGATGACTAAAATTTACACTGCTGTATTTTAAAGGAAAATTGTTGGGTCTCCCTGGTGGCACAGGTGGTTGAGCGCCACACTGTGAAGCTGTCCGCAGCCTCTGCAGTGCTGGTTTCATCCCTGCCAGCTGCGGAGATGCCCACATGGTGAGGCAGACCTCGCCTGTCTTGCCCGCTGCTCCCCTCAGCAGTGTATTTCAGTCAGTCTGCCTATTCTGTTTCCCACTCTGTCTCTGGTGAATGCTCTCAAACTCCTGTACATCTGGCCTGTACCCCAGTTCTTGTATAAATAAATAAATCTTTAAAATAAAAAAAGGAAAGTTGTTGAGTTCTCATTAAAGAAAATTTTTTTTTATTTATATGAGATGAAGGATATTAACTAAATTACTTTGCTAATCATTTCACAATGTATGAAAGTCAAGTTATATTTTGTACACCTTGAACTTGTACAGTATGCCAATTATATCTCAATATAGTTGGAAGTGAATATTTAAAATAAAAAAAATGAAAAGTCAAAACACAAGAAAATATTTGCAAATATAAATGACAGAGGACTTATTTCCAAAATAAATAAATAAACTTTGAATGAAATAGCAAGAAGGCAAGTAAGTCAATTAGAAAAAGATAAGCAGGGCCTCCCCTGGTGGCGCAGCGGTTGAGCACTGGGCTACGAAGATGCCCGCAGCCTCTGCAGCGCCGGTTAGATCCCTGGCCACCAGGTGTGGGTCCCACATGGCGCGCAGACCTCTCCTGCCATGCCTGCTGCTCCCTTCAGCAGTGTATTTCATCAGTCTGCCTGTTCTGTACCCCGCTCTGGCTCTGGTGAATTCTCTCACCCTCCCATGCTTCCGACTGTCCCCAGCGCTTGTATAAATAAGTAAATACATAAATCTTTAAAAAAAAAAAAAAGAAAAAGATAAGCAAACATTTTCTGAGACACTTTAGAAAATACAATATAGAAATAGAATAATATTCAACATCATCAACTATCAGAGCTGACCACAACTCCTATTATCTGGAACTACCTCTTGATGCTGTTGAGTCCATCACTGGTTGGTCCAGCATTGAGCCTGGTCTTCAGACCACTGTGTAGACTGCTACGTTTTCATCCATCTTCCATGAGTGGCCTTTGCTTTGGATTTCTGGACACTATTTTGGGTGAGATAGCCAGCCACTTCTGACCTCAAAAACTCTCCCTTTCCCAAACTCTTGTTTGTTAAATAAACCCTGTGGTTGCTAGAATCTGAGCCTGAGTGGTCTTGCAATTGTGCATGTGAGTGAGAACCCACTGGCACTGACCAGTTCCCCACCCTGGTCACTGTTCATTTGCATTGTTTGAACACTCTTAGCACTGTTTTAGGAGAAATAAGGCTAAAGGAAATGTGCTTTGTTCCAAAAGTTTGCTTTAGCTATATATATATATATATATATATATATATATATATATATATATATAACTTGTGAACTAACCCAATTATCTTTTACCCCTAAGTGGTACCAGAGGACATTAATAGCACATGGTGTTTCTGAACCCAGGGAAGATGAACAAATAACTGGGATTTGTCTTAATTTGCATAATCAGAATTTAAAAGATGGCAGGAAGGGTTTTAGTTGCCTAAGTAGACAATTTTAGTCTCTCATGCAACATTTAGATAAAAATCAAGTTTCAAAACTGATGGAAAATTGAATTCATTGATTAAGGAAGAGTTCAGAGCTTCTGTAGTAAGAATATAGCAATGTCACCATGAAATTATGCATTAATTATCCCTCTAATCTTGCTCCAAGGGAATTTATATCTATTTGTGAACTATATACTGTGTATGGGGAAATACTCCTGAATTTCATCTGTGTATTTATTTTTAATATCCAAAAGGGCAGTTTTATTATTAAAAAAAAACAGGAAAGGACACTTGCAAAGACACTAGTAGGCAGAAAGAACTGCAAAGATAGGTTTTTGAAAAGAAACACCTGCATTGTGGCAGGTAGGGCAGGAGAGAAGCCTATTTATCTTTTGAAATGGTTTAGCATCTTCCCTTTTATTTTTATTAGCAAATTATTTTTATTTTTAAATGTAATTATTTTTATTTATTTTAAGATTAATTTATGCATACAAGAACTGGTGTACAAGCCAAAGGTGTGGGGTGTGAGAGGATTCCCCTGAGACAGAGTGGGGAGCAGAACAAGTGGTTTGACTGAAATACACTGCTGAGGGGATCAGCAGGTGAGCCAGTGAGTCAGGAGAAGTCTGCTGCACCATGTGGGTCAGCTCCCTGATTGGGGATTGAACTCGTGCTGCAGTGGCTGCTAATAGCTTCATAATGCTGTAACTTAAGCCCTTGTGCCACCAGGTAGGCCCTATTTTTTTTTTAAACCTTGTTTATTTTTAAACAATATAGGATTTCTCCAGTCACGGTAAACATAGTTTCCTAACACCCAACACCAAAGTGCCCACTGTTCTACACCACAGTCTACCATACTCTACTCTCCATCACCCACTCTATCCTCTCCCTGGACTCTCCTCCAATTATGATTGTCTCAGCTCTATGGTCTGATTTCAAGGTCCATTCATACCGTTCGTCTTTGACCCTTTGTTTGATTTTTTGAGAGTCCCCATAAAAGTGAAACCATCCAGTAATCATCTTTCTCCTCCAGGTTCACTTCACTTAAAATAATCCTCCTCACCCATGTTTCCACAAAGGATATGAGTTTATCTTTTTATCATTGGGTAGGATTCTATTTTGTGTACATATCACATCTTGATTCACTTCTATGTCTGGGGCATTTAGGCTATTTTCATATGTTGGCTATTTTAAATAATGCTTCTATAAAAATAGACATGCAGATTTCCTTCCAAATTAGCACTCTTGTGCTCTAAGGGAGGAATTGCTGGGTCACAAGGTAAATATAGTTTCAGTTTTTGGAGAATCTCCACACTTTTTCCATAGGTTTTGGACCATTTAACATTCCCACTAACATTATAATAGGGTTCCTTTCACACACTACCCTTACCAGCAGTTAATGTTTCTCTTTTGTTTATTATTTATTTGTTTATGTATTTATTGATTGATAAGGGTCATCCCAGGTGTGAGATGGTATTTCATTGTGGTTTTGATTTGCACTGATGATAAGTGATGATGTGCATTTTCTCATGTTTTTTCACTATCTGCATATTTTCTTTGGAGAAGTACCTATTTAACTTTACTGCCCATTTCTTTTTATTAGACTGTACACTTTTCGTTGAGTTGTACAAGTGCTTTGTAGATCTTTGACATCAATCTCTTATCAAGTGTATGGTGTGTAAAATTTTTCTCCTATTCACCAGGGTATCTCTTTGCTTGGTCACTGCCTCTTTTGCTGCACAGACTCTTTTTAGTATGGGATAGTTCCAGTTGTCTATTTTCATCTGTTTTCCTTGCTGCTGGAGATAAGTCTGCAAAGATGTTTCTGAAGTTTATGTTAGGCAGTGCCTTGCCTATGCTTGCTTCTATGTATTTTATTGTTTCAGGTCCAAGTATTTTTACTCATTTTGATTCGATTTTATGTATGGTGTGAGATAATGTTCCAGTGTAATTATTTTGTGTGTGACACAAATTATCCAATTATATCCAATTATCCCAACACCATTTATTGAAGAGACTTTCCTTTTTCCAGTATATATAGTTTGCTCCTAAACTTGCAGTTTAATTTCTGGTATCTCACTTTTATTCCATTCCCATGCATGTCTGTTTTTGTTCCAGCACTGTGCTGTTTGAATTATTATATTTTATAATGTAATTTGCAGTTGGGTGTGATACCTACATTTTTACATTTTTCTTTATTCAGGAGGGCTTTGGCTATTAAGTGTATTTTGTGGCTCAAATTAACTTAAATTTAGTATTTATTTCTTTGAATAATATCTTTGGGCTTTTCATGGGATTTCATTGAATCTATAAATTATTTTGGGTAGGATTATCAGGTTGACAATATTGGTTCTTCCAATTCATGAACTGGGGATATCTTTTCATTCATTTGCATCTTATTCTAGTTCGTTAAAAATGTGTTATCTCATTTAAATCCTTTTATCTCGTATAAATCCTTTACCTCCTTTGTTAGGTTTACTCTTATATATTCAAATTTTGGGGGTGATATTGTAAATGCAATAACTTTCTTAATTTTTTCTTCTTCCAACTCATTGTGTATAGGAAGGAAACTGATTTGGTGCCTTGATTTTATACTCTGCCACTTTGCTGAAATGCTTTATTGTTTCAACTAGTATTTCCAGGATGTCTTTATTGTTCTTTATGTATATTATTATATCTTCTATAAATAATGATCATTTTATTTCTTCTTTCCCAATTTGTATTCATTTTATTTCCTTCTCTGGCTTATTTTCCCTAACTGGGACTCATTGGATAGGTGATGAATATATATTGATAAGTGTTATTATCTTCCTGTTTTATTATTCCCTTTATCATTATATAATGTCCATCCATGATTCTGGTTCTTTTTTAAGTCTACGTTTTTTTATATGTATGGCTGTTTCTGCCTTCTTTTGGGTGCATATACTTGCAGGATGGTTTACCATCCCTTTACTATCAGTCTATGTTTATTCTTGATATATTATTGATATATTATTCTTGATATGTTTATTCTTGATATATTATTCTGAAGGCAGCAGAAGTTTGGATTCTCTCTCTATGTTTTTTATTGATGAGTTCAGTTCATTAACTTTTAGAGTGATTCTTGACATGTAAATGGCCATCACTGCCATTTTGTTCCTAGCATTTTGTTTCTGTTTATTTCCTTACTAATGGGCCTACTTGGTGGCCTAGGAGTTAAGTCTCAGCGCTATCACCACTATGGCCTGAGTTTGATCCCCAGCCAGGAAGATAATCCACATATGGCAGACCAGATCTTTCATGTCTTGCCCATTGCTATCCTCAGCAGTGTATTTCAGTAAATCCACCTGTTCTGCTCCCCACTCTGTAGTGAATCCTTTCACCACCACCACCATCTACCAATCCACTGCACCTCTAGCCTACAACCCAGTTCCACTCACACACACAAAAAAAGTTAACTCCTTATTCATTTCTTTGTGGTGTTCCTCTCTTTGGTTCAGATCTTAAAGCTTCTTTTAATATTTCTCAGGGGAGTTAGTGCATGTAAATTCCCTAAGAATTTTTTTGTCTAAGAATGTCATTATCTCTCACGCAGAAAGGAAAGAGTGGCAGGATAAAGTACTATTGGCTGGCATTATTTTTTTCTTGGTGTATTTTGAATATATAGTTCCATTTTTTTCTTGTCTATTTTTTTCTTGAGAGAGAGATGATATTAGTGTAATCTGTTCTCTCATAGGCTATTTGTTTCTTCCACCATCACAGCTTCATTTTTTTTTTTTTTTTGCCTTGAACTCTTGGGAGATTTAGTATTATATGTCTTGCTGTAGTTTTCTTTTTATCTAGGTAACAAAGTATTCTTCTTGCTTCATGTTTTTCTATGCCAATTTCCTTTTCCAAGTTGGGAAGTTCTCCACTATTTCCCCAAATAGATTCTCAGTTCCCTTCTATATTTTTTTCTCCTTCTATAAGTCCTAGGATCTTATGATTCCTTTCCTCATGGTGTCAGATATGTCAAAGTAAATATTCATTTTTCCCTTGTTTCTTTTTTTTTCATTCTTACGTATTTTTTCATCATTGAGATCACTCATTCATTTTTTCCATTTGATTTGTTCCACTTCCATGACTTTTTCCTGAATTGTTTGCTTCCTCCTGTAATTCTGCTATTTTCTTATTTAAAATTTCAATTTGTGGCCTCTCTGATGGTGCAGATGGTTGAGCGCAGTTCTGGGAAGCTGTCCACAGACTCTGTGGCACGGGTTTGATCCAGGCCTGCCAAGGAGATACCCACATGGCACAGCAGACCTCTCCTGTCTAGCCCACTACTCCCCTCAGCAGTGCATGTCAGACAGTCTGCCTGTTCTGTTCCCCGCTCTGTCTCTGGTGAAAACTCTCACCCTCCCACACATCTGGTCTATACCCCAAATCTTGTATGAATGAATAAATAAATCTTAAAAAGATAAAAAAAAATAAAGTTTCAGTTTGTAATTTCTGTTGTTGATTTTATTTCTCATAGCATTCTTTTACTTTTCCTGAGTTTTCTTTGTCTTGTTCCCATTGTTTACTTTCAGAGACCTGGGCCCTTAATCATCATCCAAAGAGAGAGGATTAACCACTGTGCATTGTCTTCATTTTGTTTGACACTAAAATTCAGCAAGGTATAGTAAATAACTCTTCTTCCTCTTTTGTAACTTTGATATTAAATATTTAGATCATTAGTTTTCAGAATTCCCCACCCCTTTTCTTACAAAACTACTTAATTTTAAAATAATTTTAAAATATAAACTTTTAGATTGAATGATCAATTAGTGGTTAACAGAATGGAATTGGGATGGGTAAGGTATATAAAGGGTAAATTGTATGGTGAAGGACAGAATGGACTCTTAGTGGTAAGCTCGATGTAATAGATACAGTTGTTGATTCATAATAATGCACATGTTGAATATAAATAATATTGTCATGCAATGTTATCTCAATTTTTTTTAATTGCATCTTCCATTTTCACTAACCACACAACTTTTAAAAATGTCATGCACTGTTATGGTATATTTTAAAATATCCTATGTTTTTTTCTTTGACTACTCATTTGAATGTCTGTTTTAATGTTTGAATGTTTTTGAATGAATTTCCTTCTGATATAATTGCATTTTGTGATGTATTTGGTGGTCAATATTCTTTTTTAAAGTCTGTGATTTCTTTTAAAGTATAATATTTCCCAATTAGTTCACAGGTTGCAAATATGTTTGAAAATAATACCTAATCTTTTCTCTATATGTAAGTGCAGGATATTGCATATATTCAATGAATGTTTGTTAATCATGTTTTCCAAATGTTCTATATCTTTATTATTTCTTTATACTTGACCTAGTAATAATTGGAATAATTTCAAAATCTCTAGGATTTTGTTGAATTTTGTAGTTTCTCCTTGTAATTATATAAAATTAACTTTGTTATGTTGAATCCACTTAAAAGATATGAGCAACATATTCATCATAATTAATTGAAAACTATTATATGTAAGTATCTATTTTACATTATGCCACTCCTTTGGAAAAGTGTCCATTCAGATCCTCAGCTCATTTTATGTGGTAAACTCTAGTTCCTTTGTCATAAATTAGTTTTCCATATATGTGTGATGTTTCTGGGATTTCAATTATTTTCCATTGTTCTGTTTCTGTTTTTATTCCAATATCAAAATGTCTTAATTACTATCACTTTAATTAATTAATTAATTTATTTATTAAGATTTTTTGTTTGTTTATACAAGAACAAGGATACAGGCCAAATGTGTGGGAGGGTGAGAGGATTCACTAGGGACAGAGTGGGGAACAGAACATGTAGACTGAGGGAAACACACTGCTGAGGAGAGCAGCGGACAAGACAGGAATGGTCTGCTGTGCCATATGGGCATCTCCTCGGCTGGCAGAGATTGAACCTAACACTGCAGAGGCTGTGGGCAGCTTCAAAGCACAGATCTCAACTGTCTGTACCACCAGGCAGGCCCTTATTTATTTTTAAATGAGGTATCACTTTATGGTACAGTTTGAAGTTGGTGATCATGATAATGATACATCCAAATTTTTCTTTTCTTTTTATGACAAATATTTGCTTTGACATTTTACCATTTTATTTTATTTTTGCTGTTGGCTGACTCACTTTCAGTGGAGCTTGTATGTGTGTATGTATGTGTGTAAATTACTGGCCTGAGTATGGTCTGTTGCGCCATGCGGGACCTTTGCTGGTGGTGGGGGATTGAACAGGCCCTGCAGAGGCTACAGGCAGCTTTGCAGCCCAGTGCTCAACCACTGCGGCACCAGGGGAGGCCCTTAGACAGAAGTATTCTTAATAACCCTTACTGATACATAACAACTAGCATGAGCTTTATATTTAATTCCCCTTTCATTGTTGATACAGTCCCTTGAGGTTTCAATTTGATGAACAAGTTTTGTGTTTGACCTATGTTTTTTTTTTTTTTTTAATTTCTTGCTCCATGTGTTTAACAATGAGGTTTTAAAAATTCACTTGGGCACTGTAAACTTAATCACGTCTAACATTTCTAACCACAAATTATTTATCAATGTTTTATCTGAGGTCGAATAAAATGATAAGAATTGTTGTTTATTTACAGTTCTGTGTTTATACACAAATTATACTGCCATCATTTAAAGTCATAAATTAGGATATGGGAACAATGTTTTTATAAAAAGCTTCTTTTGAGGGCAAAGAAATTGTTTAGAATTATGACTCCAGGCATTTCCTTTATCAAATATGTCATACAAATGCACTACTGTGTGAGTAATAGAAGGGCATAACTTAAAACATCCATTTGTCACATATGGCTATGTCTTAATTGTTTTAGTTAAGAGTGACATTGCTAAATCATTTTCTTTAAATATAGAGATGATGAACTCATAGAATATCAATTGCAAGGTAAACTTATATTGCAATAAAATTAGATAATTAGTATAATAAGAGAATATAGTATCAGATAATTAATATTACTATTATTTTAAGAGATTGTTGAAATCTATTCTAAGTAAAAAGGAACGGTTTGGAAAATGGAAATAATGGCTGACTTCTTGAGTTTTCTTTCTATAGACTATTACCATATCCAAAAATAAAAAAAAAAAGGTTCTCAGCTAAAAGGAGTTTCATTTTCAAACCCAGTCAGAAAATAACCAGGAAACAGAACCTATATAGGTTAAAATTACAACCATTAGATAATAAGTATATATTTTTAAATTACATGCTGTTAACAAGTTTAGAATTAATTTCTAGATTTTTGTTCAGTTCATACATTGAATATATTAATTTCAATAATGCTTAATTTCTTCAAATAGATTATCTAAAAGATTTTATATTAAACATGCTGTTTCAAAACCAACAATTATTATCTCTCCATTGACAGACTCTAAATTTAAGAAAATAAAACAATGTGTGCAGATCTATACCTGTCCTTCTACATCTCTCTATATCTATAATTAGGGAGAAATATATTAAAATAAGTAGTATTTTTTGTCTATCCATACATGTGATAAAATAATGCATTGATTTACATGTTTTTGAAAACTCTGTTTAGCATATTTAGTATTCATGTATCAGATATCATTAAACAAACATTCATAAAAATTATATTTTAAATATTGAGCTACTATTCTTTAGATCTGTTGAAGTTATTGCTTCCAATTTAAAATTTAACTAGTACATTAAAAAAAAAGAAGAATGAGGGTATGCAAATGGTACAACTGATCCCAGAGGAAAAGAAATGAAATCGGGTATAGATAATTTGAAATTGTTCCAAAATGTCTTAGTGAATATTGCAAGTACAAAATATCACATCGTGAAGTTAAAGGTACAACTGGAGAAATATAAAGTTAGAAACCTAAACCACAATTTTCAAAAAGAAAACAAAGATCAATAAAATAACTTAACAAAAGTACACATAGATAAATATAAAATTAATGTTAGGAGTTGGCACCTCAACTCCATCCTGGGTTCCCAAAGACTACATGGAGCCAGAGATGCAAAAGCAAAAAGGCTTTATTGCTAGCTTAAGCTAGGGCCCAACTCTGCCTGGTGTACTGACACAGCAGTCTCATCAGGTTGATAGAGGGACCCCCTCCCAGAGCAACCAGCTGTTTTTGTACTTTGCTGACAGGATGCAGGGACTTTACACACCAGGGACCAAGTTCGGCCTGATTGGGTATCTCTCCTTGGCACTAGTTAAGTTTCATTTACCCTTGTCTTGTGTTTTTTACCCCAGTCTGGTGGTTTTTGCCTTGAAATGAAACTAGGGCATAGCTGTGCCCTTTAAAATGTCTATTTTTCTCAAAATGGCTGCTGTCTTGCTATGCCTAATTCTTTAATATCTTAGATTAATCATTGCAAAAAGTTTAAATAATTTGGACAGTCAGGAATATATGAGAAACGTTTTTAAAAAGCTGACAGACAAAATCTTGAGGTATGAAGAGCTTGAGCAAACCCAATATTTGATACTTAAAGAGAGTAGTAAGGGTAGAAAGAAGATACTTTAATCATGTGCAACTTTTTTCAGAACTAAGGAAAATTTGCTTTCATACCAACAGTATTATTTTTTTTTAAGATTTATTTATTCAGCATACAAGAACCAGCATACAGGCCAGACGTGCGGGAGGGTGAGAGGGTTCACCAGAGACAGAGTGGGGAACAGAATAGGCAGACTGACTGAAATATACTGCTGAAGGGAGCAGCAGGAGAGACGGGAGCGGTCTGTGCCATGTGGGCATCTCCGTGGCCCGAGAGGATTGAACCATCAATGCAGCGGCTGCAGACAGCTTCACAGTGCTGTGCTCAGCCACCTGCGCCACCAGGGAGGCCAACCGTATTATTGACTAAGAAAAATGAATATAAAATTAATATGTGTCACTTGCAAACACACTCTGATGACAAGTCTGAACTTCAAAGATAAAGAAGTCACTAGGAGTTTTAAGACAGTAAAAAAAAATTTACCTACAAATCAAAATACTAAATCTAGCATGGGGATCACATTTTACAAAATAATAAAGTATGTCTTTCTTGGTAGGCATGACTATTTAGCTCCACTTGCTCTCAACACCGAGAAGTTACATATGGTTGGTAACCTGATTGTTAGTGCTGGGTTCATATAGAAGGATGTTCACATGTCCGTGCACCATCTTGTCTTGTGGCTTCATATCTTTTTGAAAAGTACTTTCACCTGTTCTCAATTAAACTTGAGAGAACTATGACTAACATCCCATTTTTATTTCCCTAATTTGCTCCATAAAATTATAATGTATCTTTGGTCACTACGTTCTATTGTCTTCTCTATTTTTGTGTGTTCTTATGTATTTATCAACGTTCTTTCTTTTACCAACTGTTTAAGCCTGTTTATTTTCCAATGGATTATATAACAAGAACTCCTCTCTACTACCAGCTCTTTTATAGCGGCTGGTTTGGCTCAGTCTACTGTTTCTTTTATGTCTTCTGAGCAGAGATTGTAAGAAGCTTTCAGTGCTGTAAGGAAAATGAGTAAATCAGGGCCTCCCTGTTGGCACAGGCAGTTGAGCGCCAGCACTGTGTAGCTGTTTGCAGCTTCTGCAGCACCGGCTGGCTCCCTTCGGGCCAGCGAGAATCCCACATGGCGCAGCAGACCTCTCCTGTCTTGCCCACTGCTCCCCACAGCAGTGTATTTCGTCAGACTGCCTGTTTTGTCCCTGCTCCGTTTCTAGTGAATCCTCTCACCCTCCCGCACATCTGGCTTGTATCCCAGCTCTTGTATAAATACAACGGATCATTAAAAAAAAAAAGAAAATGAGTAAATCAGGCTATTTGTCCCCTCTCACACAACACACAAGCCCATGACTTGAAATGCTATGTTTTCCAATATTCGGCCATCTGTCAAACAATAGATGGGTCTTGCATTTGCAACATGTATCAGATGTGTGGCTATGGACACTTGACAGTGTAAGGAAGGCTAGGCATTCAATTGCTGCTTTGCCTCTCAGGGTTGGAGTGTCTAGCTCTGTCTGCCTGCCTGTGTGTGTGTATGGTCCCCTGCCTCACCAGTAAAGGAAAGCAAAATCTACCGCAGTCTCCAAATTCTCTTTCACTTGTGAGAGCTGACAGTGAACCTACTATGAACTTGTCATGGTTGCATGACAATTGCCTGTAACACAGAGTTCCCCATTCCCCTAATTTGCTCCTACAGAGTTCTTATTGTCCTGGGTTGGGTCTGTGCTCACATGTGTGTTAGTAAAGTTCATCCGGGGAATCTCACACTGCCCCATTTTTCCCTGTTATGTGTTAGGTGGTCGACCCAGTCTTTTCTATCACATGGAATATCTATTGTCCCAATCACACTCCCCTTCACTCCCTCCTACTCCTTCCCTTCTGAGGCCATCAACCTCAGTGAAAGATTTCCATGGGAAAGTCCTGGATCTCTAAAACAGACTACTGATAAGATGGATCATTTGGATCTTTATGTGAACAACTGATATTTATGGATTTTCCTAGGGAAGAGAGTGATCCCAATATCTCTAATACATCATATTGTGAGTGAAGGTTTTGACTATTCTTAAATAGCAATATTCTCAGTTTGAAATTTTACTGTGTTTCATAGAGAATGCTTCAAAATTTAAATAATTGATAAGTATTTAAACTAAATTGTGGAGCATATATATAACATATGTGTGTGTGTACGGTTATATGTGTTATACACACACACACACAATAGGTTGAGTCAAACCAGCTGCTATACAAGGTCTACTAGCAGAGAGGAGTTTTTGTTATATATTTGAAATATCAAACTCAATTTGAGAAAGGAACTTGAGAGAAGTGGGGCAGAAACCTCATTCAAAGAAATAACATAATTCCCCAAATTTAAAGAAAGAGTTAAATATGGAAGACCAGGAAGTATAAAGGACATCATGATTTTTAAATGCAAAATTTTCTACATCTATACACATCAATGTCAAATTATCAAAACTCAAAAATAAATTAAAAAAATAGAGGAAGAAAGGGAAAACAACTTAAAAAATCCCCCAATTTTGTCTTTCACAAGATATTAGCACAGACATTCTCTAGGCAAAAAGTGAGTGGAATGTAGTGTTCACAATGCTTAAAAGACAAGAACTACCAGCCAAAATACTCCATCCAGCAATATTATCATTCAAATATGAAGGTGAAATAAAGGTTTTCCTAGACAAACAGAAGCTAATGGAGCTTTTTCATAACCAGACCTTCCTTTCAAGAAATCTTGAAAGACATTCTTTTACAAGAAAAGGAAAAGTGAAAGAAATTCCTGAGCAAAATGACAAAAATACAAAAATACAAAACCATAAGCATGAGCAAGAATATTATGAGTCAAGAACACAATGCCAAAGGGGAGGAAGAAATGGACAGAACCTATATAGTTAAATGTCAGAGAGCAGATGCCAGCTCATGAAGGAATTAAGACTAAGAAATTTAAGCAAAACCATTAAAGTGATAATACACCACACTCAAGTGGGATTCATCGCAGGGGCACAAGGATGGTTCAACATATGAAAATCAATTTGTATAATCCAACACATCAACAAAAAGAAAAATACAATGTATATGATCATACTGATAGAAGCTAAGAAAGCATTCAACAAACTCCAAAATCCATTTATGATGAAGACCTTTGAAATTCTTGGGGCAGAAGGAATATACTGCAACATGATAAGAGCCATATGACAAAATAACAGCCAATATTATTCTCAATGGCAAATATACAAAAATAAAAATAAATTTCAAAAAAAAAATAAGATGAAGCTTCGTGCTTCAAAATGTGTTATTCTCACCCCCCCCAAACAAACAAACAAACAAGAAATTTAAGCAAAACCCACATAGTAACCACTAACCAATAATCTAAAATAGAGACCTACAGATGAAGAAACAAAGTACCTGATAGAAAATACTAAGAAAAAACACCCAGATACAACAGAGGTAAACAAATGGAAAAACAAACAAAAAAGAAATAAAACAACCAAAATCAAAAAAGAGTGACTGATAATAAGCAATTCATATAAACAACTACTCTAAATATGAATGATTTGAGGGCCTTCCTGGTGGTGCAAGGGGTTAAGCACTGCACTATGAAGCACCCCATAACCTCTGTAGCACGAGTTCAATACCCCTCAGGCCAGAGAGCAACACACATGGTGCAGCAGACCTCTCCTGGCTTGCCCGCTGCTCCCCTCAGCAGTGTATTTCAGTCAGTTGGCCTGTTCTGTTCCCCACTCTGTCTCTGGTGAATTCTCTCACCCCCTGTGTCTCTGGCCTGTACCCCAGCTCTTGTATACATAAATAAATCTTTAAAAACATATGAATGATTTGAATTCACCAATTAAAAGACAGTGATTAATAATGTGGATGAAAGATTTCAGTCATCTATTCTTTGTTTACAAGAGACCCATTTAGAAACAGAAAGAGAAAATCAAGCTAAAACCCAATGGTTGAAGCAGGGACATACGTGCTCATAAATCCCCAAAGAAAAGCAGGACCTGCTATTCTCATATTGGTTAAATGAAAACAGGTATCCAAGCAAAATGATCAAGGGTACAATTTGCCTAGAATATATGAGTGTAATTAATATTTATGAGACTAATATAGGAGCACCTGTTATATAAAGCAAAATTAACAAACCTCACAACACCACTGACATAAGAGCTTGATATCCTGATAGAAAATTAACAAAGAAACAAAGACCTTTATGAAGTATTAGAACAGATCAATTTATTGGGTATTAATAGAGCTTGCCATCCCAAAATGAATGAATACTCTTTCTTGTCCAGTGCACATTGAACTTTCTCAAGAATAGGTGATATATTCAGGTATAAGATATTTCTCAGAAAATACAAAAAATAAAAATTATGTCCAACAATTTCACAAATGACAATGTTATGGAGGTAGAAATTAAGTACAGGAAGCTTACTAGAATAAACGAAAACATGTGGAGACTAAACAAAATGCTTCTGAACAACTACTCATGGATCAAATAAGAAAACAAAGAAGATATCAACAAGTAGTTAGAGACTAATGGGAATAGAGACAACCTACTATATCCTGTGGGATGCTCTGAAAGCAGTACTAAAAGGGAAGTGTATAGCAACATCCATATAAAATAGATGAGTATTTTATACCATACATGAAAATCAACTCAAAATGGATAAAAGACTTAGATATAGGATATGAAACCATAATATATATAGAGAGAGGAAAATAAAGGAAAAGTACTCCATGATATAAACTTTGTAAACATCTTTGAGGACCCATCTGAAGCAATAAGAAAAAAAAAAAGAAGTATATAAACAACTGGGGCTATATTAAACTAAAAACTGTGCAGTGAAAGAGACAGGAAGCTAAACAAAGAGACACCCTACTGAATGGGAGAAAATCCTTGTACATCATACACCTGACAAGGGACTGATAGCAAAGATCTACAAAAAGCTTATACAACTCAACAAAAACAAAGCGATACCTAATCAAAAAAATGGGCAAAACTAAACAGGCACTTCTCCAAATAATATTGAATACATGCAGATGGCAAACAAACAAAAGAAACAATATTCATCATCACTTACCATCAGGCAAAAGCAAATCAAAACCACAATGAGATACCACCTCACACCTGTGAGAATGGCCCATATTAAAAATCAAAATAAACAAGCGCTGGCAAGGCTAAAAAAGAAACCTTCTTATACTTTTGGTGGGAATGGGGACTGCTCCAGTCTCTGGAACTATGTGGAGTTTACTCAAAACTCTATCATTGGATTTGCCATTTGAACCAGCAATTCTGCAACCAAAGAACACACACACACACACACACACACACACACACTAATCTAAAGGAAGCCTGCACTCATATTTATTGCAGCACTATTTACAATAACCAATATATGGGAAAAATCTAAATGCCCCACAGAGACGAATAGATCAAGAAGATGTGTTATAGGGCCTCCCCTGTGGCGCAGTGGTTGAGCGCTGGGTTGCGAGTCTGCCTGCAGCCTCTGCAGCACCGGTTCGATTCCCAGCCACCGGGCGAGGGTCCCACATGGTGCGCAGACCTCTCCTGCCGCCCGCTGCTCCCCTCAGCAGTGTACTTCGTCACTCTGCCTGTTCTGTTCCCCTCTCCGGCTCTGGTGAATTCTCTCACCCTCCCGCGCTTCTGACTGTACCCAGTGCTTGTATAAATGTATAAATAAATAAATAAATAAATCTTTAAATAAAAAAAAAAAGAAGATGTGTTATATACACACAATGGAATCCTACTCATTTATGGAAAAAAAAAAGATAAACTCATACAAATTGTGGCAATGTGGATGGTCCTGGAAGGTAGTATACTAAGTTAAATAAGTCAGAAATAGAAAGATAAATACTCTGGGCCTCCCCTGGTGGCTCGCAGTTGAGTGCTGGGCTGCAAAGCTGCCGGCAGCCTCTGCACCACCTGTTCGATCCCTGGCCGCAGGGTGCGGGTCCCACATGGTGCGTAGACCTCTTGCCTCGCCTGCTGCTCCCCTCAGCAGTGTACTTCTTCGTCAGTCTGCCTGTTCTGCTCCCCATTCTGGCTCTGGTGAATTCTCTCACCCTCCTGCGCTTCTGACTGTACCCAGTGTTTGTATAAATAAATTAATTAAAAAAATAGCTGTACTTAATATCACACTTTTAAAAAAATTTAAAAAAGAAAGATAAATACTAGATGATTTACCTTATATGTGGAATACAGTGAAACCAATAAGTTCAGACAAAGACAAACATTGAAGCTGACCATAGATCTGAGGCATCCAGGAAGGGAAGGTGTAGGATAAATGATTTTCAGGCTTTTCTGCCCTCCCATATATATATGGGAGGGCAGAAAAGCCTGAAAATATATATATATATATATATATATATATATATTTCTCTTTCCATATGGAGAAAGAGAGAGAGAGAGAGAGAGAGAGAGAGAGAGAGAGAGAGAGAGCACACCCAGAAGCACCCAGAAAGAGGAAAGAGCAAAGACTTGCTGGGAGCTGAGAGGCCTAATGGCCTCCTGGCCCACAGAACCCTGCCTGTCATGTACTTGGTTGCCGCACTACATGTAAAAGCTCAATAAAACCCTGAAAAGGCACCGAGGTCTCCAGGACACTCCTTTACCTGTCTGTTTGGAGCTCTGTGCCTTCCTGGCACTACAGAAGGGAAGGGAAAAACAAAGGGGATAGATTAAAACTGGAGACTAAAGAACACATTATGCCATGACTATGGCTACCTGTAGGTGCATGTGGTGGGGTGGGAGCAAAGGGGAGAGGGATTCTAATGGAGGATTAGGGGGCTTTGATGGTGGGTTGTAGGGTAAGGAAAAATGTCAGGCTTTTCTGCCCTCCCACCATCAGGATAGATGATGGATCCTTGCGGTCCTGAATGCATGCCTGATGGCGGGCACCTGGAGTAGGGTGTGGGCATAGGTAAATGGGATTCACCTGTGCTGAGACTGGTCTTTTAAGGATAGCATCACAGGGACTCCAGAAGAAGCCAAAAGGAGAAGCCAAAGAGAAGCCGAGAGAGAAGCAAAGAAGCAGAAGCTGAGAGAAGGCTAGAGAACCCAGAGTGACGACCTGCTGGGGGCTGGGAGGCCTGCCAGACTCCTGGCCCCCCAGCACCCCTGCCTGTCATATACCTGGTGAACCCCAATAAAAGACCTGCAAAACCACTGAGGACTCTGACTCCTCTTTCACCCGGTCTGCATGGGATCAGAAAACCTGCCCTGTGTCTATTCCTGCCTTTACATGGGTGTAGTAAATAACACACAACTGGAGAAGTGTAAAACTATAACTCTAAGATATATATTGTGATATAAATCAACATTACCTCAACGAATATAACTTTAAAAAAATAACAGTCACAGAAAATTGTGCAAATTGGCTAAAGTAGGAATATAAATGGGTAGTAAACAGGAAATGGACACTTCCCTAGTTATTTAAAAAATACACAAATTAATGCAAAAATCTCCTATACTTTTTGCCCTTTCAGTTAGTAAAAATACAGAAGATGATGATGACTCAGAGTTGGGGACAGTTGGGAGTCATGGCTGTGGGACTGACTCAAAGGCAGACCTTTGAAAGGCAAGTGGACAATAAAATTTAAAAAATGAAAAACAAAACAGTATAATGAAAGAAATGACAAAAATGTGAACAGAAAAAAATGAAATAGAAAACAAAAATACAGTCTAAAAGATCAGTTATACCAAAAGTCTATTCTTTGAAGAAAAACAAACTTGACAAGCCAACTAATAGTTAAGCTCATGAAGAAAATAAGTTAAAAAAATCCAAATTAATCGCATCAGAAATGAAAGAGGTGAAATTGCAACAGATAAAAGGATTATAAGAATTATAAAGATTATAAGAAACAATTACAAAGGTCTTCATGCAAACCATCTGGGCAACCTAGAAGAAACTGATACATTTTTACTCACACAATATCTTAAAATTGAATTAGGATGAATTAGACAGTTTAAACATCACAATCCAAGTGCTGAAAATGAAAGACTAATAAAAGTCTTCCTAAGAACAGAAACCCAGTATCATACGGATTCTTCAATGAATTCTACAAAAAATCTCTAAGAAGATCCCATACCTATCCTACTCAAAATCTTCAAAAAGATTGAAAAGGGGGTCTCCCTGGTGGCGCAGCGGTTGAGTGCTGGGTTGCAAAGCTGCCGGCAGCCTCTACAGCGCAGGTTCGATCCCCAGCTGCTCCCCGGCCACCGGAGGAGGGTCCCACATGGTGCCCAGACCTCTCCTGCCGCCCGCTGCCCCCCTAGCAGTGTGCTTCAGTCCTTCTGTAAGCTCTGCTCCCCGCTCTGGCTCTGGTGAATTCTCTCACTCTCCGGCGCTTCTGACTGTACCCAGTGCATGTATAAATAAACTAAATCTTAAAAAAAAAAAAAGATTGAAAAGGAAAGAAAATTCCCGAATACATTCAATGAAAGCAATATTACCTTCATCCCAAAGTCAAATAAAGGTAGTATAAATAAAAAAGAAAATTATTTTAGATTAATGTAGATGTAAAAATCCTCAATAAAATCCTAGCAAACTGAATACAGCAACATATCATGAGAATCATCCATCAAAATCAAGTAGGCTTCATCCCATGGATATAATGCTGATTCAACATAAGCAAATTTAGAATGCTATTCACTAGGCCAAATGCTATTCACTAGGTCAAATGCTAATCACTAGAATGCTATTCACTAGACCTAGTGAAGTGTTCAAGAAAATTCAACATCAAATTATGATATAAAATTCAATTAATGGGAAAATCAATGGAAATTGTCTCAACATTACACCATCCACATATGTGAAATCCACAGCTAATATTTTACTTAATGGGGTAAAAACCAAAAGCATTCCCGGGCCTCCCCGGTGGCGCAGCGTTGAGCGCTGTGTTGCGAAGCTGCCCGCGGCCTCTGCGGCGCCAGTTTGATCCCCGGCTGCTCCAGGGCCACCGGAGGAGGGTCCCACATGGCGCGCAGACCTCTCCTGCCGCCCGCTGCTCCCCTCAGCAGTGTACTTCGGTCCTTCTGCCTGCTCTGCTCCCCGCTCTGGCTCTGGTGAATTCTCTCACCCTCCCGCGCTTCTGACTGTACCCAGTGCTTGTATAAACAAACAAATAAATAAATAAATAAAACATGCCTCTATAAAAAAAAAAAAAAAAAGCATTCCCAATAAGATCAGGAACCAGGAACCATACCAAAAATGCTCACTATCGCCAATGTGGTTCAACATAGTATTAGGAGTCCTAGCTGAAGTAATTAGGTAAGAAAAAGACATGAAAGTATCCAAATTGGAAAAGATGATGTGAAACTGCCATTATTTTCACACGGCATGCTAATATACTTAGAGAAATGAAGAGTATACTGCTGCAGGGGGCCTTGTTGCCCCAGCCAGATAAGATACTGGCAAGCAGCTTAAAAAAGGGCCTCACACCGTGGGACTGAAGATCTTAAATCCCTTCACTTTTTTTTCTTGGTCATAAAAAGAGAAAAAATTATCAGAAAGTATATTAGGCAATAAACTATATGTATCAGTAGACTGTAAGTAAATGGCACGGAAAATTGTCTGTTTAGAAATCAGTTATTAAACAATTTGGCCCAATTGGCAATGGGAAACAATTTATTGAACATGCCTGACAAGCATTACAACACAATAATTATAGTAGGTCCTTCTTTTGCCTTCTCTTGAAGTTTCTTGAGAAAGTTTTTAAATAAAGCTATTTGAGTTAAGGAGTTTCTAGGTAGAAAAAGTTCTGATAGCTGAGTAGCAGCCGGTCCCCACCTGAAGGCCATGTGAATAAGAAAAGGCTTTTCATGTTTAGGCTTTAGCTGATAGGGGTGTACCAATGGCTATCAACTGTCTTAGGTAATTGTTTAGCTGAAACAATGAGTTTTAGTGTAAGACTTAGTTTTTTATCTATTAACCTTGAAGGTTGCCTTCTTACTGAGAGCACGTAGTGGCCAAAAGTCTATGGGAAAAGGGATGCACTGATTGTTTCTGCTTTGTTTCTATGTATATGATGATGTAATCTCTTGGCTTGCTAAAAAAGTATAAAGAACCTGCTGAGCCCCTCAGAAGAAGATACTTGCACCTCATCCAGTGTCAGTGTCTCCTCACTACCTCATCCCCTGCCCCTTAGCCCTTTCGTTTTCGTCGACACCGTCTCATCCTTTCAGGAACCCCTGACAGGACATTTTGCCGAAGGCTGGTCCCCGGCAGTATACCAAAAAACTGCTAGATATAATAAATGAATACACTAAAGTAGCAAGACATAAAATCAAACGCAAACATCAGTTGCATTTCCTTTTTTTTAAAGATTTTTTAAATTTATTTATACAAGAACCGGAGTACAGGCCAGATTCACGGGTGGGTGAGAGGATTCACCAGAGACAGAGTGGGGAACAGAACAGGCAGACTGACAAAATACACTGCTGAGGGGAGCAGCGGGAGCACAGGAGAAATCTGCGGCGCCATGTGGGACCCTTATTGGCGGCCCAGGATCAAACCAGCGCTGCAGAGGCTCCGTAGTGCTGCGCTCAACCGCCCGCACCACCAGGGGAGGCCCTGCATTTCTTTATGCAAAAGAAATCTATCAGAAGAAATGAAAATAAGGCATGCAATTCCATTTATAGTCATGCCAAAAAGAATAAAATAACTGGCCGTATAGTTAACAAAATGTAGCAGTGGGATGGGCCAGAGCAGGATCTCTATGACCTGAGCAGACGGAGTAAAAGGAGAGTCCTGAAGACCTCAGTGGCTTTTTCAGGCTTTTACTGGGATTTTACTAAGTACATGGCAGGCAGGGGTGCCAGGGGGCTAGGAGGCTGGCAGGCTCTCCAGCTCCCAGCAAATCTTCACTCTTTTTGGGCTCTCTGGCATTCTCTTCATGGCCTCTGCTTCTCTGCTGGTTCTCTTCCGGTCTTTCGGTTCTGCTCTCTCTCTTGTTCTCTTCTTCTCATTTTTCTTTCTAGTTCCATTTCTCTGGCATCCCATAAAGCTGCCCTTAAAAGCCCCATCTCTGCCCAGGTGTACCCACCTATGTATGCACACCCTACTCCAGGTGCCTGCCATAAGGCATGCATTCAGGACTGCAGGGATCCATCATTAATCCCCATGGCAGGAGGGCAGAAAATCCTGACAATCATTTACCCTATGCAAAGGAAGTGAAGGACCTACATATTGAAAAACTATACTTTGTTAAAGGAAGCAAAACAAGACACAAAGAAATGGAAAGATATTTCATGATCATAGAGGGGGAAAATTAATGTAATTAAAATGGCCATATTACCTAAAGTGATTCACAGATTCAGTGAAATACCTATCAAAATGCCAATGACTTTTTTCAAGGAAATAGAACTAACTTTAAAGAAAATATAGGGGCATGATACAAGACATCTACAACAAATATAAAGTTCTGTGAACTCAAACCCAACACAAGGGAAACAATAGCAAAAATAAACAAGTGGTACAACATCAAACAAACAAAAAAAAATGTTTTTGTTCCTCAAGGAAACCATGACAAAAAACAAAAAGGCAGTCTACATAATGGGAGAAAATATGTGCATATCACACATCTGACAAGTAACTTAATCTCCAACTTTTACAAAGTTCTTATGCAACCCAACAACAACAACAAAAAAAAAACCTATGAAAATATGCAAAGGACCTAAGTAGATACTTTTCCAAAAAAGACAATCAGATGGCCAAAAAACATGAAAAAATGTGCAATTCTACTGTAAAGCAATGCCAGTCAAAACCATAGTATAACTTCACCCCTGTGATAATGGGCCATGTAAAAATAAAAAAAATAAAATAAAATAAATGGACTCAACAAAAGGAATTTTCACCCACTATTGGTTTTAATGCAAATTGGTACAGTTTCTGTGGAAAATGCTATGGAAATTTCTTAAGAAAACATAAATGGGAATTCCATATAATCCAGCAATATCTCTATCAGGTAGTTATAGATAAAATATGAAAACACTAATACAAAGGATGTATGAGTATGCCTATACTCAGAGCAGCCCTGTCCACATTTTCCAAGTCGTGGAACCAATCTAAGTGTACCTTATCACATGAAAGTATAAGTAAATTGTGGCATGTATACTCAATGGAATACTAAACAGCTGCAAGAATAAGTGAAATAGTGGCATCTGGGACAAAATGGATGTATTTCAAGGTGATTGTTAAGTAAGTCAAAAAAATGAAAGACAGATATCAGATGGTTTCGCTAATCTGTGGACTAAAAATAACAAAAAAAAATACCACACAAAATACAGTAGGAATAAATCTTGAATTAAATGAAAAATTGTAAAGATTGTAAGAGGAAATAAGGGGAAGAAGGGAGGAAGATGGGGTATTGGCACAGGTAGTTCGGTAGAGGTTAAGTGGAATATATCCACATATGGGAGAGCATAAATGTAACCTCAAAAATTAAAATAAAAATTAAGAACAAATGGCCAAAACTTGGATATTCTAATATTTTTCTTGTGATTATTCCATTTTTATTCTTACACAGTATTTGACCAATGGAAACCCACAAATATGCTTTAAGATTTTAGATTTTACCAAAAACAATGATCTGAGAATTTGGAATTAAGACATTCTGGGGGGCCTCCCTGGTGGCGCTGTGGTTGAGCGCTGGGTTGTGAAGCTGCCCGCGGCCTCTGCGGCGCCGGTTTGATCCCAGGCTGCTCCCCGGCCACCAGAGGAGGGTCCCACATGGAGCGCGGACCTCTCCTGCAGCCCTGACCTCTCCTGCCACCTGCTGCTCCCCTCAGCAGTGTACTTCGGTCCTTCTGCCTGCTCTGCTTCCTGCTCTGGCTCTGGTGAATTCTCTCACCCTCCCGCGCTTCTGACTGTACCCAGTGCATGTATAAACAAAAAACAAACAAACAAACAAATAAATAAATAAAAAAAATAAAAAACATGCCTCTATATAAAAAAAAAAAAGACATTATTCTGGGGAAAAAGAAACATTCTTGATTTAGAATATTTTTCAACTGGAAAATAACTGTCACATGATTTTCCTTAGAATAATTTTACAGTGTGATGGTTTATTTTCCATTATCATTTATCAAATGCAACTTTTATTTTAATTCTTATTGAACGACTTCAAATGACTTCACAAGATAACTGAGTATGATTAATCAAATACAAATTTTTATCGAATATGTACTTATTTGCATGGCAATTCAATATGGGGTTCTTTCTATAATTCATAAAACCTGGATTCTATTTGATATTAACCAATTTAATTGTTTTTGATTTGACCCTTTTACCCCTTATGATGAGCTAACATGCCTCAAGTCCTAAACTTCTCTGACCAGCATGTAGAGTCATCATGGATTTATCTAAAATTCCCTCATTGGCAGTGTAATGATGTTCACCTCTTTGCTGCCACATGCTATGTGTTGTCTACACAATTCTGCTAATTCCTTTTACTTAAATCTCCAAATTCTCTCTGTCAGATGTCAGGGACTCTCCCTTCACATTACGTTATCTGATGAGGTTATGTACCCAGAGACTTCACTAGATCTGTAACTAGTTTGGTTTGGGATCTTAGTTTATTCTCTTAACCCCTCAAACTTCAGTTTCCTTACAACTTTTTTTTTTTAAGATTTATTTATTCATACAAGAGCTGGGGTATAGACCAGAGGTATGGGGGGTGAGAGGATTCACCAGAGACAGAGTGGGGTGCAGAACAGGCAGACTGACTGAAATACATTCCTGAGGGGATCAGCGGGAGAGACAGAAGAGGTCTGCTTTGCCATGTGGATTGCTCCCTGGCTGGCCAGGGATTCAACTTGTGCTGCAGAGGCTGCAATTGCTTCATAGTGTGGTGCTTAACCCCTTGCACCACCAGGGAGGCCCCAGTTTTCTTACAACATTTTTTTTTAAGATTTATTTATTTATACAAGCACTGGGTACAGTCAGAAGCACAGGAGGGTGAGAGAATTCACCAGAGCCAGAGCGGGGAACAGAACAGGCAGACCGTTGAAATACACTGCTGAGGGGAGCAGTGGGCGCGGCAGCAGAGGTCTGCACGCCATGTGGGACCCTCGCCTGCTGCTGGGGAATGAACCAGCACTGCAGAGGCTGTGGGAACAACTTCGCAGCCCAGCGCTCAACCTCTGCGTCACTGGGGAGGCCCCTTACAACTTTTTTAAAAGGGTGGTATTTAAACATTCTAATATGTCTTCCAGCTCATTTTATTATCCATTTCAGATCCTTCATGATTCCTTAGTCTTTGTTCATATTCCTTTATATTTTTAAAGATTTATTTGTTTATGCATGCAAAAACTGAGGTACAGGCCAGAGATGTCGGGGTGAGAGGAATCACCAGAGACAGAGCGGGGAACGGAACAGGTGGATTGACTGAAATACACTGCTAAGGGGAGCAGCGGGTGAGACAGGAGAAGTCTGCTGGACCATGTGTGTATCTCCTTGCCCAGGGATCGAACTGGTGCTTCAGTGGTTGCGAGTAGCTTCATAGGTTGCGTCTTAACCCCTTGTGCCACAAGGGAGGCCCTGTTCATATTCCTTTAGATAGCACTGACACTATATACAATAGCACTGTGTGAATATCACATCATCATTGGAGCTACCATATGACCCAGCAATTCCACTCCTAGGGATCTACCCAAAGGACACAAAAATAGATCAAAAGAATACCTTCAGGGCCTCCCTGGTGGCACAGCGGTTGAGCGCTGGGTTGCGAAGCTGCCTGCAGCCTCCACGGCGCTGGTTCTATCCCGGCTGCTCCCCTGCCACCGGAAGAGGGTCCCACATGGCGCACAAGCCTCTCCTGCCCACCGCTGCTCCCCTCAGCAGTGTATTTTGGTCCTTCTACCTGCTCTGCTCCCCGCTCTGGCTCTGGTGAATTCTCTAACCCTCCCGCGCTTCTAACTGTACCCAGTGCATGTATAAACAAAACAAACAAACAAACAAACAAACAAATAAATAAATAACATGCCTCTATAAAAAAAAAGAATGATTTTTAAAAATAAATAAATAAAGAATACCTTCACCCCTATGTTTATTGTAGCACTATTCAGAATACGTAAAACATGGAAACAACCCCGATGCCCCAGAATAATGACTGGATCAAGAAGATATGGTATATATACATAATGGGATACTATTCAGCCATCAAAAAAGATAAACTAATGCCATTCTCAGCAACATGGATAGAGCTAGAAGGAATTATGCTCAGTGAAATAAGTCAGAAGGAAAAAGAAAAATATCGGTTGGTTTCACTTACAGTAGAAATACAGTGGAACCAAATAAGACATCAGGGGAAAAAATAATAACAATACAAAACACAACAAAACAAAACAAAAACAAACAGACAATTATAAACTAGAGACATCCCACAGGGCAGGAGGAGGGAGAAGAATCAGAGGGAGAGACAGGGAAGCACAGGTGACTGTGGTGATGGTGCAAGGACACATTGGTGGAGGAAATTCTATGGGGACTACTAAACCTGAGAAAGAAAAAAAAAAAGTGAACAGTGATGTAAAATATATATAAATAAATAAAAATTAAAAACAAGTCATGGGAATTAAAAAAAAATAGTATACTTAATGCCAGGCCTCCAGACCAATTAAACATACTGAGGGTGCAATCCAGACATCATATTTCTAATTCTGCAATTTATTCTAATCTTCAACAAGACATAGAATTATATTATTTACTAAGCATCCTGATTTACCATTGTTATCTTTATTGGCTACTACTTCAAATAATTGGACAGATGGAAAAGGGACATTTTTCTGTGATCCATCTTTGTAGAAGCAAAAGGGCACAAGTCTGATATAAAGGAACCATTACTTCCCAGGTTATATCCTGTCTCCAAGAGATATAATCAGTCCCTCAAAGGATTGGTTGGTGGAGTACCAAGAAGATGTGGTACATATATACCATGGAATATTACTCAGCATTCAAAAAAAGATAAACACATGCAATTTGCAGCAACATGGATTGAGCTGGAAGGGATCATGCTCAGCAAAATAAGCCAGAAAGAAAAAGAAAAATACCGGATGGTCTCACTCATAGCAGGAATCTAGAAAACTTAAATAAGGGACCAGGAAAATGAATAACTATAAGAAAGTGAAAATCAAAATCAACAAAAAACTATGAACCAGAGACACTCTATGGGGGGTAGGGGGCAGGAGGGGAGGGATTGGGGTCAAAATAAGGAGGTTGCAATTGTATGGGGAATATAAAAATAAAATTTATTATAAAAAATAAGAAGTGGTTGGTCGGATACCTTTTTAAATGTTTTTTTTTTCAAAATCTACTTCAAGAACCTAGATATTCATTGTTTATCCATTTATTGGTATCATCATAACTGATTCCCCTGTGCTTAATGAGATTCCTATTCCATATTTTAGTTTTCTATTAATACTTTCCCAATCACAATTATTGTTGTAACAGGAGTACATCTTTCTTATTCCAGAAATCTTTCCCTATGGCCTAATGCAGAAACTCAATATTACATTTTAGTGATAACTACAGAAAGAGTTTATGTAAATATTTCTTGTAGGCATTTGAGAATAAGAGATATTTCAAGCTTTTTGTGAATGATGCAATAACATAATCTATAATGACTTTTTGAACACTGTCATTTAGAATCTGAATGAGGTGCATGCCATTTGTTCCTTATATTTGTGTCTTAATTTGCTTTTATTTGTATTAATTTCAGGTTCCTTCCAATAGCTATTATTTATAGGTTATTTGTGGTACCTTTGAAACTTTGAAGTCTGTGGTTCTACCATGTGCTCTAAAGTGATGAAATGGAAAAATATAACTCAGTTCTCTTATTCCAGTAATTACTACACATTCAGCAAGAACAATCAAATAAGAAACTGACAAGTTAGTTGAGGACATTTCCTTGACCTTACGCATCTATTTGTCTTGCTAAAACATACATCTACCAACATGAACCATTTCAATAACTACTGTCTAATAAATGCTGATTTTTTGTGTGTTTCATCATTTAATGAAAACAAGAAATTTCTTCTCCATATGTAAGAATGTATTTATTTGAAACCAAACTGAGAAGACATTACATGAATCTCAGTGAGCAAAGAATCTTTTTTGTTGTTGTTGATGTTTTCTGTCATCATAATCAGTCAGGCCTACCTAACTAGTTAATGTATTTTTAATACAGAATAGCTATTATAACAGATTAAGGGGAGTCTACTTTCCTATAACAATTTCTATTGATTTATTACTTAATTAATTTTACCTTTATCAGACAGGAGTTATTGAGTGCAGCTTATACCTCTATAAAGCCAAAATAAAATCTAAGAAATCTTTTATGTAGACCCACAATAAAATGCAATATAACTAGACAGTAAATTGTATTAACACAGCTCAGAGAGTTTTCAATTTGTCACATGTTTCACACAGTTGGGAAGATGTGTATTCAATAAATGATTTATTTCCTGTGAGAGAGAAAAATCACTCAACAAAAAATGAAATTAATTATTTCTACCCAATTGAAATTGGTCAATACTTACACACTACCATGTTAAGCTATACTGAAACTGAGGTAACCTATTGGTTTGCAAAAACTAAGATCAGCTAATTGCTGGAGGAAGTTATATTAATCATACAAAATAAGCATTGAAATAACTTATACAGAAGTCCTATGATATGTTTATTAGAGTTCAAAAATATAACATGCTGTTGCAATTATGATTTTCATATTTATCTGAATTATCTAGTACTGACTATAGGGCAAAGATCTGTGAGGTAGTGCGGGTGGTCAATGCAGATGGAGAAGCAACCATATCCAAGATAAAACTCTTTATGTAAATATGACCATTTAAATATAATATTTACCAAAACATGGATACTGCTGATTATATTAGCAGTCAGATATTTCTCAGGTCAACCTGGAATTCATGACAAAATAGAGACTATACAATGTCTGACATTATTTTCAGAATGGTCCATTGAGTTTTCCAAAGTCTCTGTTAGTGATTTTTTAGGTTTCTTGCCTTTGGGGCTGTCTCCAGTCCCCTTGACTCATTCTATTTCTTCTCATACAGTTTTGATGCTGAGCGACTGTTGGTGTTATGTCCACAATTACTTATAAATGAACTTCCTAGAGATCAGTGTTTTCTATATTGACTTTGGCTAGTGTCTGTGGGTATTTCATCTCATTGCCTTGGCTGTTCTAGCTGACTCTCCTACAGTCTCAGATATATTGCCATGTTGAGGAAAATTTGAGAGATTTAAAATTATTCTGCCAAAATGTCTCAAGAGACTTGAAAAACAATGAAAGCATGCAAAAAAAAAAATCTTTGACCTCAAGAAGATTCAGTTAGAAATAAAAAACTGAAAGAAATTTGGAAAATTGCCAAATATGTTAAACCTAGTATTCTCCTAAATAAAGCAATGAACTTAAGGGGGAAAAAATGTTACATTTAAAAATGGATGAAACTGAAAATGCAGTATATCAACACTTACTACATGCAATTAAAGCAGTGTTTAAGGGAAGCACTTAATTCTAAATGTCCATGTTAAAGACAGAAGAAAAGTCAAAATCTAAAAGTCAGTAGCTTAATTTTCTATATTAAGAAACAAGAAGAGGGCCTCCCTAGTGGTGCAGGCAGTTGAGCTCTGCACTGTGAAGCTGTCCACAACCTCTGCAACATGAGTTTTAACCCAGCAGGCCAGGGAGAATCCCACAGCAGACCTCTTCTTCTTTCCCGCTGCTCCCCTCAGCAGTGTATTTCGTCATTCTGCCTGTTCTGTTCCCTGCTCTGTCTCTGGTGAATCCTCTCACCCTCCTGCACATCTGACCTGTATCCCAGTTCTTGTATAAATACATAAATCTTTTAAAAAATACTTTAAAAAAAAGAAACAAGAAGACATAAAGAAATGAAATAATAGAGATTAGCAATAAATGAAATAAAGAATAACAAGATAAAATCAGTGTAATCAAATTTAGTTTTTGAAAATGGTCGAACATCTAGCAAGGAGAAAGAAGAGAAATGATAGATGGAAAATCACAGATGTGCTTTAGATAAATAAAATAAAAGATTATAAAGAAATAATATGAACAATTATATGTTGACAAATAGATTAACGTTATATTGGTGACCCCAATATTCATATGCTCAATTATACCCTCAATGTGATGCTATTTGATGGTGTAAATGCTGGGAGGTGATTAAGTCATAAAGAGAGAATCTTCATGAGTGGAATTAGTGCCCTTATAAAAGAGATCATAGAGATGTATTTCCCTCCTCTTGCCATGTGAGGTGATAACAGAGCGATAGCTATCCATGAAATAAGAAATGGGTTTTCCTCATTCACCAAATCTGCCAGCATCTTGACCTCAGACTTCTATGATCCAGAAAAGACAAAAATAGATTTCTATTATTTATAAACTACCCCATCTATACTATTCTGTTACAACAAACTGAATCACCTAAGAAATAACCTAGATAAAATGAACAAATTTCCTAAAAGACACAGACTATTGAATCTGAATCTGGAAGAATCAGAAAATTGGAGTAAGCCTAAAATTTTAATTAACTAATAAAAACACTCCCTCATCAAATAAAAAGCCCAATCCCAGATAGTTTCATTTATAAAATTTTCAAGAATTTTAAATAATTAACACTAATACTTTCCAAATTCTTCAAAAAGAAATAGAAGAGAATGCACTACACCGTAATGTATTCTGAAACCAGTCCAACCTTAATGTGAAAAACTAATAAATCACAAGAATCGAAAACTACACACCAATTTTCTTTTATGAATACAGGCATAACATCTTCAGCAAAGTACTTGTAAATTGAATCCAGCAACACAGAAAAAGGTTTACTCACGATTAAAAAAGTAGCATTAATCCCATGAATGCCAGTTTATATGATGAGTGAGCATATTAAAAAATGAAGGAAAAACACCATATAATCAATACTATAGACTTACCCATTTGGAAAAAATTCAACACATTTTAGTTATAAAAAGCATTCAACAAATTAGGCATAAAAGGGAAATTCCTCAATTTGATAAATGACATCCAAAATAAAACCTACTTCTCAAGAGCAAAAGAATCTCATCCTCTCTCACACTTCAATTCAATATTTTACTGAAGATTTTAGCTAGGAATATAAATCAAGAAAGAGAAATTTAAAACATGGAGATTGAAAAGATGTAGAACGATCCTATTTACTGATAACATTATATACAGAACAACTTATATAATCCACAAAAACTTATTGTTGCATGAGGATGATTGAGAGGTGAACTGAGGACAGCAAGGGAAAAGGCTAACCCAAATGCTGAGAAAACTCATGTGTGCCAGGGCGGAAAACCTCCTAGGAGGGATGCCCTGAATTTGCTTCCACCTTGGAATTCTCGGTGGTAACTTGGCAACAGCGGCTGACAAGGACAGGCATGTCCGATAAACCCAAGGGCTTATATATATATATATATATATATAATATATAATATATAAAATAAATATATAAATATATATATTTATATATAGAGAGGCTTACACCTACGGTACTACGTAGGCTTACACCTACGGTACTATATATATAGAGGCTTACACCTACGGTAGAGGCTTACACCCACGGTACTAAAAAGCATTTCAGCAAGCTTACAAGATACAAATTCAATATACAAAACTAGCTGTATTTATACACATTATCAGTATAAAATCTGGAAGGGGACTAAAGTAATTCCATTCAAAATAATGTCAGAATGGGCCTCCCCAGTGGTGCAGCGGTTGAGTGCTGGGTTGCGAAGCTGCCCGCGGCCTCTGCGGCGCCGGTTCGATCCCCGGCTGCTCCCCCGCCACCGGAGGAGGGTCCCGCATGGTGCGCAGACCTCTCCTGCCGCCCGCTGCTCCCCTCAGCAGTGTACTTCGGTCCTTCTGCCTGCTCTGCCTCCCGCTCTGGCTCTGGTGAATTCTCTCACCCTCCCGCGCTTCTGACTGTACCCAGTGCATGTATAAACAAACAAAACAAACAAGCAAATAAATAAATAAATAAAAACATGCCTCTATAAAAAAAAATAAAAAAAATAATAATGTCAGAAGAACAAAATACGTGTGAATAAATTTAATAAAAAGTGCACAAGTTGTATACTAGAAATTACAAAATGTTTTTGAAAGTATTAAATACATAAATAAGAGGAAAACATCTCAATGTTTATGCAGTTGAAGACATAACGTTGTTAAAAATGGCCAATTGACTCTCAGGTTAAAGCAATTCCTGTCAGGGCCTCCCCTGGTGGGGCAGCGGTTGAGCGCTGGGCTGAGAGGCTACCCGCAGCCTCTGCAGCACTGGTTAGATCCCCGGCCACCGGCAAGGGCCCCCACATGGCACAACAGACCTCTCCTGCCAGCCCACTGCTCCCCTCAGCAGTGTACTTCATCAGTCTGCCTGTTCTGTTCCCCGCTCTGGCTCTGGTGAATTCTCTCACCTTCTCGCAGCTTCTGACTGTATCCAGTGCTTGTATAAATAAATAAATAAATCTTAAAAATAAAACTGTATAAATAAAAAATACAATGTTATTTTTACAGTCTGTTGGATGTTGTCACTTATATGTATAATGTAAAGAAACCAAATAAAGCTTGCAAAAGAAATTTTAAACTGCCTTTGAAAGCCGGTGATAGAAATGTGACAACAAGAGGAGGTATGAGTAAGGGCAGGGGCAAGACAGAGGGAAGGGAGAAGAAAACAATGGATTATGCAGCAAAGGACTATGGGTGCTTTGGAGGTGGATTAACTATAGTGACTAAACCTGAAGGGGGCGACCATGTATTCCAAAACACTAACAACTTTGTAAAGCATTGAAAATTAAATTAAAAAATTAAAAATTAAGGCTATTAAATATAATGAAAAATTCAACAAAGTTCTTAGCCATATTTAAAAATAAACATTATATTCAAAATAAAAATGTAATAGCAAAACTGCTATGTTTATTCATGAATGATGTATACTTGTAATAATATATTCAAAATTCAGAAGTGACAAATAGCTATGAACATTTTCGAAAAACATTACAAAAATATCATTAAGAGAAAAAATTTTATTACAATTTGAATAGACACGTGCCCTGTTTATAAATAAGGGTGATCATTATCTAAAAGATTGCAACCTTATCTAAATTAATGTGTAAATTTAATGCAATATTAATAAATCCCAAAAGGTATTATAAAATTTATGAAACTCATTCTAATATATGTGGAAACAAAGATTAAAAATGATTAGTATTTATAAACCTGTCTTATAATATATATATAAAATTATTAATAAATTTTATTATTTGATAGTAGAATTGACACAGTACACACACAACAGAAACATACATTCAAATTGTCTAGAGAACATAGTATCTCAGATACACACACATGGTAATTTGATATATCACAGAAATCAAATCCTAGAGTAGTGGAGGTGGGGGAACTGAAACATAAAAGAAACAGTGTTAAGACAACTGGTTGATTTAAAAGTTTCAGGTGCTGGGGACCTTCCTGGTGGTGCAAGGGGTTAAGACGCAACCTATGAGGTTAACAGCAGCCACTGCAGCACGAGTTCAATTCCCAACCAGGGAACAACCCACATGGCGCAGCAGACATTTCTTGACTAGCCTGCTGCTCCCCTCAGCAGTGTATTTCAGTCAGTCTGCCTGTTCTGTTCCCCACTCTGTCTCTGGTGAATCCTCTCACCCCCCGCACCTCTGGCCTGTACCCCTGTTCTTATATGCATGAATAAATAAATCTTTTAAAAAAAAGTTTCGGGTGTTTTATATCTTTCATGCAGTATTTATTGAACTCATGACCATTATTTGACATAGGTACTATTACAGTCATACCACCCTCATTTTAAACACTGGTCGATAGAGGTAGACAAAATAACAAAAAAAGTTAAAATTTCAAGAGACATTTTTTTTTGGGTAGATAACATTTGGGTAGATAACTGAATCTTTTAAAAGATTCAGAAAGTAAAATAATAAAGAAAAAGCATGCATTTGACTAGGTTAAATCAAAATGTTTATTTTACAAGTATCAGGCTAAATATTTAAAAGAAAAAATAAAGCTTGAGATGAAGCAATACTATTATAAATTTATAAAGAAAACCTTATAAATCCTGTAAGGAAAATAAGTGAATCAGGCTATTTTTGCCTTTCACACAGCAGAGTTTTTATGAAAAACTGGAAATGCTAAGTTTTCTGCCATTAGCATCTAGCAAGCAACAGATGGGTCTTGCATTTTCAACCATGTATCAGGTGTGTGGCTAGGGGCGTTTTCAACAAGATATCAGGTTTGTGGCTAGGGGCACTTAATACACTTAATAGTGTATAAAGGACTAAGCAAAAGAATTGTTGTGCTTCCTCTCTCAGTTATGGAGTTTCTCTTGATTTATCTGCCTGCCTGTGCATATGGTCTTATCTCAGCATTAAAGGACTACAAAATTTACCAAAGGTTCCAAATTCTCTTTTTGTTTGTGAGAACTGACATGAACCTACCCACCCTGGGATGGCTGCATGATAATCCTAAAGACAAAAAAATAGGCAAAGCAGAAAATTCATAACGGAGTAAAGCAAAAAATAGAGTAGAAATATATCAAATATGCAAAACCTCAGTAGCAATGAGCACATGCAAATAAAAGTCATACTGAGAGTCCATTTCACACTGATCAGATTATCAAAAGTAAAAGTTTGGTGCCTCCCTGGTGGCACAGGCCATTGAGCAGTGCAGGTTCTATCTTAGCCAACGGTGGAGATGCCCACACGGCATGGCAGTCCTCTCCTGTCTTGCCTGTTCCCCTCAGTAGTGTATTTCAGTTAGTCTGCCTGTTCTGCTCTCCACTCTGTCTCTGATAAATCCTCTCACCCTCCCGCAGATTTGGCTTATTCCCCAGTTCTTGTATAAATAATTAAATCTTTTAATAAAAAAAAGTAAAATGTTTGAAAAATGCCATATGTTGGGGAGGAATGGTATAAACAAAAATTCCTCCACAGCTGATGAAGAATGTAATTTGGTCCAACCAATTTGAATAAAGCTTTAAGGAATTACATCAAAAAACATGATTCCCTGAATCTCCATTTTAGTTCATACCAAAACTAATAAGATACACACACACACACACACACACATACATACATACAATGAAGTCAATGCTGCTATGGAACAAACCAAGGTGACAAGGGAGATGTTCTGGCAGGTAGAGCTTCACCCACACATTTCAGAATATAGGACAAGACCCCAAAGTAGAAACACAGAGAGAACAAACAAAAAGAGTTTATTTACAAGGCCAGAAAGAAAAAGAAATACCGGATGGTCTCACTAATAGCAGGAATCTAGAAAACTTAAATAAGGGACCAGGAAAACAAATAACTATAAGAAGGAAAATATCAAAATCGACAAACAACTATGAACCAGAGACACTCTATGGCAGGTGGGGGGCGGGAAAAGTAGGGCTTGGGGTCAAAATAAGGGGGTTGTAATTGTATGGGGAATATAAAAAATAAAATTTAAATAAAAAAATAAAATGCAAATGAAACCAAAAAAGAGTTTATTTACATAGAAATGAGGAAGAGAGAGAGAAAGATGAAGGGAAAGTGTATTGTACAGCATGTAGCACAATGTCATCTGTCCTACCTATTTGTTTGTTTTAGGCATATCACCAGCTGGACCTGAGGATGCACTAGCCAGGAAGCAGGTGGGGTGTGGAAGCTGTCCAGGAAGGGCTGAACAACCCTAAATAATGTCTGCTAAACGGAACTAGACAGCAAGTGGGAGTTGCACATGATGAAAAGAACAGCTGTCCACTAAACAGAAACCAGAAAGCAAATAGGTGGTTATCTAACAGAAGCCAGAGCTACACTGAAGAAAATCACATGGCAAAGAGGGCAGCTGTCAACTGAGCAGAAGTTAGAGATACATTCAGGAACTACACATAGTGAAAAGAATCCTGATCCACCTGTGTTCCATTCCTTTAAAATCCACATGGTGAACAATCCAGTCAGACAATGGCCAGAAGAACCAAAAGGACACTTCTCTGAAGAGGAAATGCAAATGGCCAACAGGTATATGAAAAAAACAAAGTTCAACCTCACTTATAATTAGGGAAATACAAATCAAAACCACAATAGATATCACCTTATACCAGTAAGAATAGCACATTAAAAAAAAAAAAAAAGGCAGGAAGCAAAAAATGTTGGTGAATATGGAGTAAAAGGAACTCTCCTACAATGCTGGCGGGAATGCAAACTGCTCCAGCCACTATGGAAAGCTGTGTGAAGCTTCCCCAAACTACTAAAAATGGAGCTACCATATGACCCAGCAATTTCACTCCTAGGAATCTACCCAAATCACTCAAAAACATTAATTCAAAAGGATACCTGCACTCCTATGTTTATTGCAGCACTATTTACGATTGGTAACATATGAAAACAACACAAGTGACCAAAAATAGATGACTGGATCAAGAAGATGTTGTATATACACAGAGTGGGATATTATTCAGCAATCAAAAAGGATAAACTCATGCTATCTGTAGCAACATGGATGGAGCTGGAATGGATTATGGTCTGTGAAATAAGCCAGAAAGAAAACGAAAAATATTGGATGGTTTCACTTATAGGAAGAATATAGGGGAACCAAATGAGGCATCAGGAAAAAAAGTAAAATAATTATAATAAATTAAAAAAAAATAAGAGCCTTCTATAAGAGACATTCTATAGGGGAGAGGGAGGGGAGGGATCAAAACAGGGGAGGGAAGAGCACAAGGGACTATCATGATGGTGGTGAATTGGTAGTGGAAATTTTATGGTGTCTACACCTGAAAGAAGAATGTATACACTATACAAAAATGAAGAATAATGTAAAATATACATAAATTACAAAATTTAAAAAAAAAAGATTTTCCATTGTATAGTTTCAAATCACAACTAAAAAAAATGTACCTTATGACCACTGGTTTCTATTTAAAAAGACATGTAACAATATATGATTTGCCTGTGAATTTCATTTATAGTATTTCCAAACAATAAACATTTATAAAATAAAATAAAATCCACATGGTGGGGCATCCCTGGTAGCACAGGCAGTTGAGCAATGCACTGTGAAGCTGTCCGCAGCCTTTGAAGTGCAGGTTCCATCCTGGCCGGTTGGCAAGAATCCCACATGGCACAACAGACCTCTCCTGTCTAGCCCGCTGCTCCCCTCAGCGGTGTATTTGTCAGTCTGCCTGTTCTGTTCCCTGCTCTGTCTCTGGTGTATCTTCTCACCCTCTTGCATATCTGGCCTGTACTCCTGTTCTTATATAAATAAATAAATCTTTAAATATAAATAAATGAAATAAAATAAAATCCACATGGTGGTTGAGTTCTGCCTCTAGTTCCTAGCAGTCCCCATTCAGGAAGTCATGGAGTAGAAAGATCCATCTTTCCCGTAAATTTGAAATACATTACCTAATGGCTAGGAAGCTGTTTCTGTAGCAATTTCCCCACTTCCAGTTCTATTACTACTTATATGGTTAAGAAAGTTAGATGTCTGGATGCTGCAGTGTTGCCTAAGAACACAATTTTCTCCAGAGTTATAGTGTACTCAAAGGAAATAGCAGTAAGTCATGAGAGAATCTCAATCTCAAGTTCCATCCCAATAATTACTACAGAAACAACAACAGATGTTGGTGAGGGTGTGGAGAAAAAGGAACTCTTCTGCACTGTTGGTGGGAGTGCAAACTGGTCCAACCACTGTGGAAAGCTGTGTGGAGATTTCTGGACCTACTAAACATAGAGCTTCCATATGATCCAGCAATTCCACTCCTAGGTATTTACCCAAAGGACACAGAAACATCAATTCCAAAGAACACCTGCACCCCTATGTTTATAGCAGCACTGTTTACAATAGCTAAGCTTTGGAAACAACCCAAATGCCCAAAAATAGATGACTGGATCAAGAAGATGTGGTACATATATACCATGGAATATTACTCAGCATTCAAAAAAGATAAACACATGCCATTTGCAGCAACATGGATGGCGCTGGAAGGGATCATGCTCAGCGAAATAAGCCAAAAAGAAAAAGAAAAATACCGGATGGTCTCACTCATAGCAGGAATCTAGAAAATTTAAATAAGGGACCAGGAAAATGAATAACTATAAGAAAGTGAAAATCAAAATCAACAAAAAACTATGAACCAGAGACACTTTTAGGGGGGCGGGGGCGGGAGGGGAGGGATTGGGGTCAGAATGGGGGGGCTGCAATTGTATGGGGAATATAACAATAAAATTTATAAAAAAATAAAAAAGAAACAATTTTGACAAATCTTAAAACTCTGACCTAACCAAAAGTAAAGGTCTGATTAAAAAAAAAAAAGTAATTGACAAGGATATATATTTAACATTAAAACTTAAAATATTACATATTACGGAATAGCCACAAATAGAATTAGCAAGTAGTATTATATCATAATATGTCAGACACATAAAAGGTTTTGATACAGGCAGCAAGGGGCATTAAATCTGGCCAAGGACACTACCCAAATAGTTTACCAATCACTATCAGAGTTCTTCACCCAAGCTTACAATTACAAGACTACTCATTGTCAGAGAACAACCACAATGGATTTATTTAACAAACCAGGGGGAAACAAAGACTTACTGAAACCATAAATGGCCATTTACCTCACCCGAAGCAGCATCCAGTGTTTTTAAGTTCTGAACAAAAGCAGCTAAGATGGTATCTTCCTGCCACTGACAGTGCAGAGCCCCTCTCCCAAACAATAGGCCGTATGCCCAAGATGGCCTCTCCCTGCCTGGAGCATGTGGCAGCCATATTATAGGCTGAGTTCCAACTCATGAAAACAACAGAAAACACAACAGGTGATGTTCCCCAAGCTTCCGAGATGCCCTAGCAGAGCAAGCGAGACTCAAAATTGCAGCTACAGTGGCTGAAGGACCTGACAAATGGCCACACTCACAGCTCAGCTAGGTACCCAGCTCCAAGTCTTCACCTTCTCTGACAGGCTGTGATAGCAGGAAAAACAGAAAGTTTCAGTTGTTCAGCTAATTGCAAAGGCTCCAAACTTTTCCTCTCTGAGGTTGGCTGCTGGAGGCCTCCACCTTCATATGCCCATAAAAGCCTTCTACAAGATCAGTGTGGTGGGGGCTAAAATCACTGACCCCAAAATCACTAAATCCCAAACACTGAATCCTCAAACTCTGCATCCCTAATGGTGAATGCTCCAACCCTGAATCCTGAAGGTTGAATAATCTGCCACTGCTTCTGCAGTCCTTATATTTATCAGAGTCTCCATCCCAAAATGCTATACTTTTTAGCATTTTCTCTGGGGCTACCTATCCTCACCAGCAACCCCTTCCAACAGTCACTACCTGTAACAATCTTTGGCTTCAGCCACAATTACAGTTTCATATGTATTTTTAGAATACCAATATTAATATTCATGTGTATGCTGCTAAGGTTAAGAGTGCTTCTCAAGGGCCTCCCCGGTGGCGCAGCGGTTGAGCGCTGGGTTGCGAAGCTGCCTGCGGCCTCTGCGGCGCAGGTTCGATCCCCGGCTGCTCCCCGGCCACCAGAGGAGGGTCCCACATGGCGCGCAGACCTCTCCTGCCACCCGCTGCTCCCCTCAGCAGTGTACCTTGGTCCTTCTGCCTGCTCTGCTCCCCACTCTGGCTCTGGTGAATTCTCTCACCCTCCCGCGCTTCTGACTGTACCCAGTGCATGTATAAACAAAAAACAAACAAACAAACAAACAAATAAATAAATAAATAAATAAAATAAAAAAAGAGTGCTTCTCAAACTACAATGTCTTCCATTAAGTTCCATTTAACTAGATAAATAACAAATAGGTCAAATTCATCATTTTTCCCATAAGAAAAAGAAGAAATTTTATGGGGTATTTCAGGAGCTCCACAGAGATACCCCATAAACTTTCCTCTAATAATTGAACCAATGATTGCCAGTTATTTCTTATTTAGATTTCTGGAAACTATTATCATAAGTATTGGAGAAAATACTATTTAATTAAATAACAGAGATGATTTTATGTTAAAACATCTGACTACACTTCGATAGCACAAGGCTGAGAGAAATAGACCTTCCCTATCTTCTTAAATTTTGGCACTCCACAAAAAAACTTGAATTTCAATTCCCCAAATGGAATTATTAATGTTCAAAAACCTATAAATTACCCAACATCTATTTTACCTAATATTTAAAGACTTAAGCAAGCTTACGTCAGGCCGCTGCTTTTTTTTTTTTTAAGATTTATTGATTTATACAAGATCTGGGGTACAGTCAGAGACACGGGAGGGTGAGAGAATTCACCAGAGACAGAGCAAGGAGCAGAACAGGCAGACAGACCAAAGACACTGCTGAGGGGAGCAAGTGGCCAAGGCAGGAGAGGTCTGTCTCGCCATGTGGGTTTCTCACTGGCGGGCTGGGAATTGAACCCGCAGTGCAGAGGCTGTGGACAGCTTCACAGTAAAGCGCTCAACCCGCTGCACCACTGGGGAAGCCAGGCCACTGCTTTTGTGCAACATAGATCACACAACAATTGTCCGAGCCCGCGGACTGATCAACGAGGTTCTTGGGGGGAGAGCAGCGACCTGAAGAACAGGGGTACACCACGGAGGGAGACATGTACACTCGGTTCAGCTAAAGCATGTCTCATTTATTTTTGGTTTCAGCGGGGCTTTATAGCTGGGGAAAAGCAGAAGAAGCAGGCCAACAGTGCCTAGCCAATGATTACACACATGACCTTATTTGGTGCGCCGGAGGTTGTCATGCGCACTGGACCGGAAGGAGCACAGCTAATCCCGGAAGGGGGAAGTATCCTGATGCCATGAGGCAAGGCGCCAACAGATCCCCCTTTTCTCTTTATTAGTGAGGAGGAATGTGCCTGTTTTAGGTTGCGGATTGCAGGGACGAGCCTTACCCATCATCACCCGACAGTCCTAGATGAAAGGGGAGTGCGGGCTGTCTTAGGTTGGTCTCGTCCCGCATTCCATCTTACCCGTCATTGGCTATCCATTCCAGCATCCTCAAGGGGGCCCAGCCAGGAAGCTGGATAATGACTGACGTTAAAAGGCTACCAAGGTTCAGGACGGTGGGACTCCCATAGCATGTAGGCTGTGCTACCTACTGGCCAGGCGCAGAAGGCGACCGGAGATCCGTATATGCGTCCCCACTTTCCAGCATTTCCAGGCGGTGATAGTGCACCTGGATAGGTCTCGCCTGAAGGGACTGTATTTGTTGCCTTACAGACCCAACAATTTTGTTTAAAACACAAGGACCTGTAGCAAGTAACAATAAAAGGGATAACAGGGGACCCAATAGGGGGAGCAGATACAGCAAAAGTCCATTGAGGCCAGTCCATAAGGGGTTGGCTGCAAGATCCTGCCGGCGTCTGTCTAGGTCTTCTTGGAGCTGGCAGATTTTATTGCGTACGATGTCGGACTTATTGGCATAGAAGCAACAACGCTCCTGCAGGACCACACAGATGCCCCCTTTATCAGCGGTGAGGAGGTCAAAACTGCGTCAGTTTTGGAGGATAACTTCGGCCAGAGAGTCTAGTTGGTCCTGAAGATCTTGGATGGTGCTAGATAGTGCCTGTACATCATCAATGAGTTGTTGAGACAAGGTATGGTATTGAGAAATGGAGATGGCCAAACCAGAGGCACCCGTGGCCAGGGCAGAGGTAATGCCTTGCAGTTGCAGGGCTAATCCAAGGAAGAAGACGCGGATGCGAGAAAGGTGGGTGGTCCAAGGCCGGCTAAGACACGGGCGACAGGGTACTGTAGAAGAACCAGGAGAATCCAGGTGGCCACAGGCATCCTGAAAAGGAAACAAAAAGAGACGCCTCAGAGGGACTCAGCCTCCCTGGGCGGAAGGGATGGACGGGGTGCCTCGGCGGCGTCCAGAGGTTTTGCAGTGGCGCTGGGTGGCGCAGGTACAGCGCGAACCAAGTGCTCTGGGAGCCAGCGAGGAGAGTCAGCGTCGTGGGGGTAGACACAAACCGCTCCATGAGCCCAAATCAAAACAGGGTCTGGACCATTCCAAGAGCTGGTAAGTGGGTCCTTCCATTTGACCAACTCAAACTGAGTGGAGGTGGAGGAGTGCCAAAAGCGGTCGGCCGCACTTTTACCAGCATCATCCAGGCGGAGGAAATTGAAAATAAACAAGGCATGACACAGGACATTGCGGGGCGCCAACCGGGAGGGGTACCAGGAAGATTGGCGGATTTTGTGAATAATTGTTTTGAGTGTCTGGTGGGCTCTTTCAACGATGCCCTGTCCCTGGGGATTATATGGTATGCCAGTAGTATGAGTAATGGAAAGGGTGGCACAGAATTCAGAAAATGCCTTGGAAGTGTAGCCTGGTCCATTATCAGTCTTAAGGGCCTTAGGCACGCCTAAAACAGAGAAGGCGTAAAGGAGATGGGAGATAACATGTTTGGTGGCCTTTGCCAGGGAGCACCAATCCAACGGAGTGAAAGAGGATTGGGCTAAGGTGTCCAAAACAGTGAGGGTGAAGGGCGCCGTGGCTCCATAAAGGGAAACCGCCTCTTTTAGTTCTTAAACGTTGTGGAAATTATGAGGCTCATGATGACGTTGAACAACGCCCTGGGCATTGGTGGTTTCAACCACCAGAAAGAGATGTAATGGAGCAGGGCGCGAAGGAGGAGGGAGGGACGGAGAGGGCGGCTGAGTGGGAGGAGTCAAAGAAAAAGGCGGCAAGGCAACAAGGGAGGAAGAAGGAGGGCAAAATGGCGGCAAGGCGGGAACAGAAGAAGGACAAAATGGCGGCAGATTAACTTGTGGGGGAGGAGCAGAAGGGCCGTCAGCAGACACGGGGAAGGCCGCACACAATTTATCAAAACGGTTAACAAGAGTATTAATTTGGTTTCCCAAGGTCTCAAGTGTTTGCATTAAAACAGGCTTTTTTATGGGGTCCTTGGCAATAGAGGCGGGGGGAGGCCAGTAGCGAGCCTCTTGTTCTGCCAACTCGTCCCAGTCTACCTCGGAAGCCGGAGGGGACCTATGGCGGGGTCGCGGCAGAGGAGGGTAGAGGCTTTTGCATGGGGGAAGTGTATTTGGACAGGGCTCCTTTACGGGGGTGCCGGCAGGTTGGGGGGCACCATCTGGCACTAGAGGCGCATTATTTTGGGGATTAGTCTCATCATAAGGGTTGGGGCCCCTGTCGCATGTTTTGGGGGTGAAATTTCTTCATCCTCACTATGGGATGAAATTAGGTCCTCACCGCAAGCCCTGGAAGGGGGAGCCTCAGCTACACTGGAGGGGGCACTTTTAAGGATATTTTCAGTATGGGAGATAGCACGTTGTAAGCCAGGATCAGTTTTTTGCTTAGCCAACAGATCATTAATAAGATTCCAATATGAAAAGGCCGTTACGGGAAACTTTTCAGGCCAAAAAACTCGGTAAAAATCATTGAGAGCATCTCCCACTCTCTGCCAGCGTTTTTCATCAATAGTTCCTTCTTTAGGGAACCACGGGCATGTTTCTTGTACAAAATCAAAGAATAAAAAGAGGTCGTTGGACTTAACCCTAACTCCGCGTGTCCTAAGAGCTTCCTTGAGCTGGGAAACATAAAGCTGGTGCTCACTAAGTGCCTGTCCCATTTTTAAACAAATCAGACACCAAAACTTACCTAATGACTGTCCCGCTGGGTGGGTCGGGGCCTGAGTAACTCGCGCCGCGCGCCGCGCGCTGCGTCTGGGTCTACTGGAAATCTCTCGTACCTCGATCCCCACGTTGGGCACCACCTTTCCGAGCCCGCGGACTGATCAACGAGGTTCTCGGGGGGAGAGCAGCGACCTGAAGAACAGGGGTACTCCACGGAGGGAGACATGTACACTCGGTTCAGCTAAAGCATGTCTCATTTATTTTTGGTTTCAGCGGGGCTTTATAGCTGGGGAAAAGCAGAAGAAGCAGGCCAACAGTGCCTAGCCAATGATTACACACATGACCTTATTTGGTGCGCCGGAGGTTGTCATGCGCACTGGACCGGAAGGAGCACAGCTAATCCCGGAAGGGGGAAGTATCCTGATGCCATGAGGCAAGGCGCCAACAAACAATGACACAGGTTGAAAAGAATAAACATTACAGGGCCTCCCTGGTGGCACAGGCGGTTGAGCGCCACTCTGTGAAGCTGTCCCCAGCCTCTGCAGCGCAGGTTTAATTCCCAGCCAGCCAGGGAGAAATCCACATGGTGAGGCAAACCTCTCCTGTCTTGCCCACAGCTCCCCTCAGCAGTGTATTTCATCAGTCTGCCTGTTCTGTTCTCAGCTCTGTCTCTGGTGAATCCTCTCACTCTCCTGCACATCTGGCCTGTACACCGGTTCTTGTATAAATAAATAAATCTTTAAAAAAAAGAAATAAACATTACACTCAATACCAAAACTTTAAAGAAATGCATATGTGAAACCAACCCATTACATTCCAAATTAGTCTCATTAGCCAAAAATTATCGCAAACCATGTATTTTGGATGCACCTGGAATTGTTGCCACTGGATTTTTGAACTCTGAACACTACCAACACCATTTTCTTAATTTTTTAAAAATTTATTTTTATTTTTGTATTCAAGAATTGGGGTTGTAGACCAGAGGTGCTGTAGTGAGAGGATTCACCAGAGACAAACTGGGGTGCAGAACAGGAAGATCTACTGAAATACACTGCTAAGGGAAGCAGCAGGTGAGACAGCTGCACCACATGTGGGTTAGCTATCTGGCCAGGTTTTGGACTCAGACTTACCAGTGATAGCACTGACATTTAACCACAAGGTCAATATGGAGGCCCTATAGCAATTATTTTTCTTATCCTCCAGAGGCCAACATAATCAGATACAAAGGGCAAGATATACAGTTATACAATATATGGAATCAGACTGTTTCCTTCCTTTTCCCATAACTTTGTAGAATATCCATTGGAATTGCATTGCTTTATTTTTTACTAATATTTTTTAATTTTATATAGTTTACATCATTTTTCATTTTTGCAGAAGTATGCATTTTCATATTGGTTATAGTCCCCATACAAGTCCCACCCCCACTTGTTTTGATACTACTCCCTCCCCCCCTCCCCCCAGTCCACTGTAGTTGTCTCTGGTTTATAGTTGCTTGTTAATTTTGATTTTTACTTTATAATTAGTCTTTTTTCCTGGTCCCTTATTTAGAATTGCATTTTTACTAATATTTGTCTGCAAGAATCAAATATAGGGCCTCCCTGGTTGTGCAGGTGTTTAAGGTGCACCTATGAAGCTGTCCGCAGCCACTGCAGCATGAGTTGGATCCCTGGCCTGCCAGAACTACCCACATGGCACAGCAGACCTCTCCTGACTCTCCCACTCACTTCTTCCCTCAGCAGTGTTTTTCAGTAGATCTGCCTATTCTGTTCCCCACTCGTCTCTGGTGAATCCTCTCAATCCCCACAGCTCTGGCCTGCACCTCAGTTCTTGCATGCATACATAAATATTTAAATTTAAAAAAAGGCAGTTTACCTCACCTGAAGCAGTGTCCAGTGTTTTAAAGTCATAAACACAAATGTTCCCAAGATGCATCTTCCTGCCCCGGAGGACCTGGAGCATGTGACAGCTAGACTATAGGCCAGGATCCAACTCATGAAGACAGCAGAAGACACAATAGTCGATGCTCACTGGAGCTGCCAAGATGTCCCAGAACTGCACCAGACAACTGACACTCCAAACAGAAGCTACGGTGGCCAGTTGACCCCACAAACGGCCATACTTACGCAGCTCAGTGAGGTGTCTGCTCCAGGTTTTCACGTTCCCTGCCAGGCTATAACAGCTGCAAAACCAGGAACAGTTTCTGTTGCTTGGCTACTTGCAAAGCCTCTGAATATTTCCTCTCTGAGTTGACTGCTAGAATCCCCCCACTGTTCTTCAGAGGCCTGCAACAGTCTTTCAGAAGATTGACATGGTGGGGGCAGAAATCACTAACCCGGGAATCACTGAACATGAAAACTCTGCTGGAATGCTCAATTCAGAACACTGAATACTGGGGACTGCTTCTGCATTCCCTTTTATATCTTATGAGTGCTCCACCCCCACTGATACTTTGTTTACATTTTCCCTGATACTATCCATCTTCACCAGCAACCCCCTCCAGGGTCAACACTTGTAACAGTCTTTGGCTTCAGCAAAGGTTACAAAATAACCCTTAATTTAATTACCTGATTCTTCATTCCTTCAGAATTGTCTTTTTCCAAAGTTGTAAACTAAAGGAGAGTACATTTTTATAACTAATAAATTTATACTTTAATTTATTGATTTCCTTAAGTGAATTATGTATGCCAGGGGCATATTATCTTATGATAATATGAGTAGCTATCATAAATACATAATATGTTGACATGTGTCAGCAATTGTTCTAAGACCTTTATACTTACAACAATCCAATGAGGTAGAAACTAATAAGTAGCCAGTTTAAAGATGAGTGGTGGAAAGCTATAGAAAAGTTTAGTAGCTTTCCCAAGGCCAAGAGCAAGTAAATGTTAAAGCAAGGATAAAGAAAATATCAAATAAATAAAGGAATAAAGAGAAATGGGTTGGCACAGTTAGACCCTGTTCTCTACAATATTTCTGGTTATTTATATAACTTAAGAATTCTATATTTATTTTATTTCTATTAACTTATTTAATGTTTATATCAATTGTCTGGTGAGGTCAAGGAATTCCACTTTATATATAGAAAAGTCAACTACTAGGATATTTTAAAGATCTTAGCCAATTTTCTTGTGTTGCATTAAAGCTGTTAACTAGTAAATAAAATCTACTATATGGTCTGGCAAATTATAGCTGCACAATGACAATATCTTAAATACTTGTTTGAGAAAAATTACTGAGAGCTAAAATTGTCATGGGATTTGTTGTTTAATTGTTTGTGTGTCTATAGAGAGATCAAAATACCTTTCATGAAAAGAGTTGACAGCAGGTCAAAACATGAGGGAGTGGAGAATTTTAAGTAATGAATAAAACAGAGTTTTTGCTCTGGGGTAAGTAAAAACACATGTACAAATAACTAAAATACAGTGCAATAAAGGCCCCCATGGGGGCCAAATTGAATGATGGGGAAGCACAGGAGAAATCATGGATTCTTCCAGGGGTGCCAGGCAGTTCTTATTGACTATATCGCTTGAAAGAATGAATGGGGAAGACAAACTTTCTATGGAGGGAAAGTGCTGTTCTCAAATTACAGCCATGGCAACCATACTAATGGGGCCCATGCCAAATCAAATTGGCATGTCTTCTTTGAATCCATCCTCATTACTTTTACCCCCCAATATAAATGGCATTAAATGTATCATTTTGTTTCTATTCTTGACCAATGAAAATTTTATATCTCTGGCCTCCCTGGTGTCACAGGGATTTATTTATTTATACATACAAGAACTGGGGTGCAGGTCAGAGGTGCAGGGAGTGAGAATATTCACCAGAGATAGAGTGGGGAGCAGAACAGGCGGATTGACTGAAATACACTGCTGAGGGGAACAGCAGACGAGATAGGAGAGGTCTGCTGCATGATGTGGGTCACCTCCCTGGCCAGGGATCAAACTTCTGCTGCAGTAGCTGTGAATTTCTTCATAGTGCTGATGCTTAACAATTTGTACCACCAGGGAGGCCTCCAAAGTTATTTTTCAAAGCATAGAACAAAAATATTGCTCATCTACTTAATTTTTTTCAATGGGATCCCAGTATAAATGTAATAAAATACAGAATCTTAACAATGAACTCGAGGTACCTGATCCATTAGCTTCTTGATATATACACCTAAATCTTCCTTTGTTTCATTATGTTCCAACAATACTTGTTAACTATTTAATGTCTGTGCCCTATTTCAGTACTTGTTCACATTTCTCTCTTGATGAAATGGTTCTCCTCAAAATGTTCTTCTTCAAAGAAGACTCTGAAACCCCAAGCTAAAGTACAGCATTCATCACTCCCCCAAATAACTCTCCATACAATTGTCTCCAATTCTTTATTTTCCAATGAGATCTCTCCAATAATATTATTACTAATATCACTAACTGGCAGAGAAGAGAGAAAAAAATATAAAAGAAGCTTACATTTTTATAGAATCTTTGCTTTGAATGATAAGATAGAAAGAATGTGTATAATGATGGTTGGTTTATACCTTCTTAAATTGCTCTCCATTTCATATCCTTCCTGTGACTCAAAATCAACCCTGGATAAAATTTAAAAATTGAAACCTATCTGGGTCACATCTTGACATGGAATCATATATGTCAGAGTTGTGAATGGATTAATTCTCCATTATTGGCTGTCCTCAGTTCACTTATAGATCTAGGCAGGGTCCGGGCATGAGTTAATTTTGGATCTGGGTGGAGCATACATTAACAATCTTAATCTCAGTCTCTGATTTTGATTAGAATTGGAATGAATGTGGGAAAACATCAAGATAACAACAACAACAACAACAAAAAAAAAAAAACATGGCATTTGTTGTAGCAAAGATGTCCATATTATATCCAAATTATTTTGGATCCTATCCCTGTAGGGTCACTCATAACCTAGTTCCATTTTTGGAATTTTTTTGAAGATTTATTTTGGGGGCCACCCTGGTGGTGCAGGGGTAAAAGACAGCACTATCAAGATACTGCCAGCCACTGCTTCATGAGTTGGATCTCTGGCCTGCTAGGGAGCAACCCACATGCCACAGCAGACCTCTCCTGTCTAGCCCACTTCTCCCCTTAGCTGTGCATTTCAATACATCTGCCTGTTCTACTCCCCACTATATGGTGAATCTTCTCATCCCTGGCAACTCTGACTTATGCCCCAGATTTATTCATTTAGGCATATAAGAGTTAGGGTGCAAACCAGAGATGTGGGGGGTGAGAGATTTACCAGAGACATGGTAGGGAGCAGAACAGGCAGATGTACTGAAATATACAGCTGAGGGGAGCAGCAGGTGAGGCAGGAGAGGTCTGGTGCACCATGTGGGTCACCTCCTTGGCTGGGGATTGAACTCGTGCTGCAGTGGCTGCAGATAGCTTCAAAGTGCTGCATCTTAACCCCTTGGGCCACCAGGGAGGCCCCATTTTTGGAATTTAAACTCCCCTTTGAGTTGATGATATGACACAAGACTCAGTTCATTTTTTTTTAAAGATTTATTTATTTATTTATTTGTTTGTTTGTTTGTTTATTTATTTATTTATTTATACAAGCGATGGGTATAGTCAGAAGCGCAGAAGCGCTGGAGGGTGAGAGAATTCACCAGAGCCAGAGCGGGGAGCAGAGCAGGCAGAAGGACCAAAGCACACTCCTGAGCGGAGTAGCGGGTGGCAGGAGAGGTCTGCGAGCCATGCAGGACTCTCCTCTGGTGGCCTGGGAGCAGCCGGGGATCGAACCGGCACCGCAGAGGCTGCGGGCAGCTTCGCAACCCAGCGCTCAACCGCTGCGCCACTGGGGAGGCCTGACTCAGTTCATTTTGAATGATTAAATATGGAAGGTTATTCATTCATATATGTTACCTATGTATATATACATATATTTATTAATGGGCTGCTTTTTATTTTCATTTCAGGAAAATAAATTTTTCCTTTATATTGGCAAGTTGATTGGCTTTTTTTTTCTGATTTAGTTCATTCAGACTTTTCTTCATGCTGAGATGGTGTTTTATTGCATATATTAATTCTTTACCTTTTAGTTTTAGATGTATTAGATTTTGCCATTATCTCCTCCTTATGGTTATATCCAGATATATTAGAGTTTAATGGAAAAACTTGGTATTGGAGATGGACAAGGATTCATATCTCTTTGAAAATCATAAACTTTGCAGAGAGAAGATATGATTTAGTATTTCTAATAATTGATTACAGTCATCCTGAATAGCTGTGTAGATTTTGAGACAAAGTAAGTAAAGTACTGCGGGCTACAGAATAATGCCTCTGCCCAAGCTGTCTACATATTAATATTCAAACCTGTGAAGATCTTCTTTTACCTGAATAAAGGGACTTTGCATAATAAAAATAAGAATCTTGAGATGGGAAAATTATCATCACAGTCTATTTAGTATTATGAAGTTCTCAGGTGTATTCCTTCCTAGGAACTGTTGCAAACACCTCCCTCCATGTTGAGTTTCTGTCATACTTGCTGAAGACCCAATTTCCATCAAAATGTTAAACAATGACAGTCCATTTAAGACATTTTTTTTTTAAAGATTTATTTATTCATGTATACAAGAACCAGGGTACAGGCCAGATGTGCGAGAGGGTGAAAGGATTCACCAGAGACAGAGCCGGGAACAGAACAGGCAGACTGACTGAAATACACTGCTGAGGGGAGTAGCAGGAGAGACAGGAGAGGTCTGTGCCATGTGGGCATCTCTGTGGCCCAAGAGGATCGAACCCTCAATGCAGCGGCTGCAGACAGCTTCACAGTGCTGTGCTCAGCCGCCTGCACCACCAGGGAGGCCCATTTAAACAGATCTAAATTGATGTCAGTACATACTATATATGCGATGGACATGAAAGGTGCAAATTCCCCAAATTTACATTTATAGTCACTATTTACATTTTTTTCATTAATATATTCATTTGTCTTGTTTTAGTCACTATTGAAAATGGGGTGGAAAGTCCTCAAAAAACTAAAAATAGAACTATCATGAGATTCTACAATTTCCCTTATGAGTGTGTGTGTGTGTGTGTGTGTGTGTGTGTATAAAGGAAATTAATAAATCAAAGAGAAATCTGCATTTCCATGTTCATTGCAGCATGAATCAATGATATTATCCAAGAAGTGGAGATGATCTAAATATATGACAATGGATGAATGGATAAATAAATTGTAGCCTATATACAATGAAATTTTAATCATCCATTCAAAAGAAGGACACACTGCCATTAGAAGCAACATGAATCTAACCAGAAGACATTATGATAAGTGAGATAGGAGAGACACAGTTAAAAGGAAAACACCAACACCATGGTCTCATTTATACCTTGAGACTGAGCTAGTCAAATACATAAAAAAGCAGAACAGAAAAGTGGGCACCAAAGTTGGTTGCAGTTATGTAGGATGAATAAGTCTAAAAATCTAATATACAGCAGATTGCCCATAATTAGCAATACTGGAAATTTGCCAAAAAAGAAAATTTCAGAAGATCTTATCATACACATAAAATGGTAACTAACATATATGTTAATTATAATTTGTTAATTACTTGACAGCAGTAATCATTTCACTGGGTGTATGCATAGTAAATCATATATACCTTAAACATGCACAGCTTCTGTTAAAATAAATTAAAAATAAATTAACCTTTGGAGTCAATGTATTGGTATGTATGGAAAAGTAATTTATATTTTCATCAGAGTGGTTATGCTACTATTTAACCTCTCAGTTATTATTCTTTTCTTAATAATATACATTCTGGTACTACCATTTAAGGACAAAAACATAACTTATTCTATAATCTGTCTAAACCAGGATAATTTAAGATTTACATTTTAATCCCTAATTACATTAACAAGTATGCTGATGAGCACTTTCCAATCGTCCTACTGTTTTTCTAGGCTACTTTAATCTTCTTACATTTCTGATTCAATTATACTTCTGAAGAACTTGTCATTTATCCCCTTATCTGCTTCTATCAGATGTTGTATTTAGAGAGATATGTACTTACAGTTACATTTCTATCCATATCCTACCATATATACATATCTAATGATTTATAAAAATTCCTATCTGTATCAATCTCTAAACGAGAAATGTCATCATTTGTCACTTGTCACCAAACTTTTCCTATCCTCAGTAGCTTCAGTCTCACACTTTCTGCTAACTTGTTTTTCTCAGAAAAAGCATGTAGTCAAAACATTTGAACAACAAAAAAATAAACACAAACAATATATTTTTTTAACCAGTGGACCACAGTCCTGTCTTCTTTATAGTTAAGATGATTAAAGGGTCATTTTATACATCTTTTGTCTTCTGCATTTTTGCCATGCACCCTATACTGTCTCTACTTCACTAGTTTATTTTTTTAAATCAATTCAATAAATAAATGTAAAAATCAAAAACTACCTACCTCATTGTTATCTTAGTTGACTCAACTGCAGCATTTGAAGTTTTTAAAAGAATCTTAAATCTTTTTAAATATTTCTTCATCTTTGGATACTATTCTCTTAAATTTTACCCCACAGTGATTGCTGCTGTGAACAGGGTACTTAACAGTATGTCCCATGAACAGGTTCAATTCTCAGTGTAAATCTTCCAAAGAATTGCGATCTGCTTATTCCAAAAAGGGAAAACAAGGGCTGGATAACATCCAAGGTAAGTAAGTTGAGTAGAATCATAGGTGACACTGACTCAGTTTCCCATGCTTACCGAAAACCCAAACCTAGAAGCTATCTGTTTTCATTTCTCTCTCCACCTCTAACTCACAAATCTTAAGGTATATTATCTAAAATTATTTTCTAAGTGCCTCAAAAATGTTTTTAATTCTCTCCCACTTAGGTTTAGAGATTTACTATTACTTTCTCAATGACAAATATCAATAGAATAAAGTCCCAGTTCCTACGTGAACTTATTGAGCCATTATAGGAAAATTTTTCCCCCTTTGGGAAACTGCATTACCTTACCTACAGAATAAATTAGAGACAAAAACAACAATTATAATCAATATTCATAGATTATTTTTCCCTAAGACATTTATTTATGTTAATTCATTTAATTCTAACCTGAGATGCAACTTTTCGGAGTCCCATTTAATGAACAAGTAGACTGAAACCTAATAAGGTTACAGAACTTTTTCACAATCACACAACTTTTATTTTATTTTTTAAAGACTTATTTATTTATGCATACAAGAACTGGGGTACAGGCCAGAGGTTTGGGGGGGAGACAAGTCACCAGATACAGAATGGGAAACAGAACAGGCAGATTGACTGAAATGCACTGCTGAGAGGAGCAGTGGGCAAGTTAGGAGAGGTCTGCTGTGCCATGTGGGTATCTCCCTGGCCAGGGATTGAACCCATCCTGCAGTGGCTTCAGATAGCTTCATAGGTTGTGTCTTGACCCCTTGCGCCACCAGGGAGGCCCCACACAACTTTTAAAAGTGGTTCAGGATTCCACCCAGATAATCTGACTCCAGCCCCTATTGCCCACACAGTACTGGATCATCATGCCTAAATGCAGAATTCTGTCACATCTATAGTTTCTGGAAAAAAGCACGATTATCAAGCTAGAACATATAATGATTTAATTTTAGGTTTACAACCTATAAACTCTGTGGCTATGAGAAATAATTTTCTTTCTGAGTTCCAGTTCCCTTTTCCCATAAATCCAGGGTAATAATCCTATTTCAAAATATTTGTAGAAGAAATCACAAGTCATCTTCCAATATTAATGTCCCCTCTTCTCCCTTGATAACTGAAGTTCTGATTTTTAATAGGTGCAAGAACACCAGAATACCGTCCCCTAGAACCTGATGTGACAATAATACAGGGCAGTAAGGGACACTAAACTTGACCAAGGATGCTGCCCAAAAAGTTTACTGGTCATTGAGCAATTTACCCAAGCACACAGTTGCAAGACTACTCAGGCTCAGGGAACAACAACAATGGGATTTATTTAACAAACCAGGGAAAAACAAAGAGTTGGCCAAAAATGGCCGTTTACCTCACCCAAAACAGTGTCCAATGTTTTTCAGTCCTAAACAAAAGCAGCTAAGATGGTGTCTTCCTATCACTGCGGACACAGTGATCCTCTCCTGAACAATAGGCCACGTACCCAGGATGGTGTCTTCCTGCATCTGCCAGCCTGGAACATGCAGCAGTCAGGCTATAGGCCAGGTTCTAACCCATGAGACAACAGAAGACATGGCAGGAGATGCTCAACAGAGCTGCTGAGATGCCCCAGCACAGCACCAGACCAGTGACACTCAAAACAACAGCTGCAGCAGCCAAAGGGCCCACACTCACAACTCAGAGAGGTGCCTTCCTCCCTGACTTATTCATTTCCTCATTTTCCCTCCCCTTTGCCTTCCCTGCAAGGCTTTAACAGGGAATAATTTCAGTCATTTGGCTAATTGCAAAGCTTCTGAACTTTCCTCTTCGAGGTTGATCTGGAGGCCTCTCCACAACAGCCTTCTGGAAGATCGGCATGGTGGGGGACCGAAGTCCACCAACCCCAAAATGCTAAAGATCTGAAAACCATTGAATCCTGAAGACTGAATGAATCTGCTCCCCCTTATACTGAATGAATCTGCAGTCCCTTATATTACTTATTGGTAGGTCTACCCCCCAAATGCAATACATTTTAGCATTTTTCATGGAGCTATCTATCCTCACCAGCAACCCCACCAGGGAGCACCACCTCTAACAGTCCTTGGCTTTACCATTTCCAACAATGTAATTAAGCTTATACTGTTATAGGACAGGGAGAGGGGCAGCCCAAACCCCGCAAACCTGCCTATTCTAAATGGGTTCTGCCATCCGCCGCATCAACACAAAACATATGAGTCTTTAATGGGAAGGAACTTTAATAAAACTAGGAAACAATACAGGTAAGGCAAAGAGTCTAGTTTCTAAATGAAGCACCCACAGTTACCCGTCCCCTCGTGGGTAAAAGTCCATCCATATGGGATTGGCCCAGAGCAAGGCCCCAAAGCCTGACACAAGTCTAAAGCATCTTCCAGTGGGGACCCACAGAAAAGGGTCAGAAACTACCAGTCAAGCCCGGAAGGAAAAGAGCAAAATCAACATCAAGATAAAAGCTGCCATTGTCACCTCCCCACGGGTCTCACCCACATCTGTGTCACCCAGTCCACGACCAAAAGACAAGCGCAGTTTCTTCACGTGTCTCTAGGCTCCATGCGCCTCCTCCAGGTCTCCTGGCTCCATCCTACTTCCTTCCTCAGTCTCTTCTGCAGCTTCTTCTCTTCCTGCTCAGCTCCACCCTCCCTTGGGTGGGGCAGGGAACCTCCCCCTTTCCTGGGGACCACCCTGTTACAATACAAGGAACTTAAGAGGAATGGTAGTTTTAATAAATGTTCATTAAATGATTATTGACAAGTATCTTTGGGGTTGCTTTTTTCTGGATAGTAAAATATAATCACTGATATCACAGCACTTATTTTGTATTAAGCATGACTTGACTGCATGAACAGAAGTCATGCAGTAAAGCAAGAAGATACAAGGTAAAGCAAGAAGATACAAGGGATCTGGGATCTTTGTAATTTACAATGAAGTCCCTCTACCAAGCTATTTGTTTTCACACTGTTAGATAAAGAAAAATAAATTCACTTGCGTAAACCACTATCATGTAGCCCTTATAAATCTCAAGTTAATCTAATATAGCCCATGTGGGATTCTTGTGCAACTATCCCTTGCCAGAAAGTTTCATTGTCAGTTCTTGTAGATGAATAGAGAATTTGGAGCCTTTGGTGTATTTTGCAGGCCTTTAATGCTGAAACAGGGGACCATACATACACAGGCAGGCAGACAGAGCAAAAGAGACTCAAACACTGAGCGGGGCAGAACAACAACTGCTTAGTCCCCTTTACTCTGTTAAGTGCCCATAGCCACAAAACTGAAAATGTTTGCAAATGCAAGGACCATCTGTTATCCAAATGGTTGAAAATATAGCATTCCAAGGCATGGGCTGGGCTCTCTGTTATGTAGAAGGCAAAAATTGGCCTGATTTTCCTGGCAGGGATTCAATTCATTTCTAGGTTAGCTGGTGACAACTTTGCATATTTGTATTGATTGGTTAACAAATATGTCTACTCTCTTGTAGTTTCTTGGTAGCTGCCCAAGACTCATGTTTCAATTTCTTAACCTCACTACTATCCATATTTTCCTCTAACACTGCATATACAGGAGCCTGCCCTCATGTCTCCTTCCCTCTATCTACCATTCTTCCCAAACAGAGCATCACAACGAAATTAGCAAGCTGTTTGGGTATGAGTATTTATCCATACAATTTCTGGTTTTCTTTTTTGGTTTTGTTAGGGGGAAAGGATGTCCTGCGCAAACTCAACACAGGCTTTGTGGACTCTACCCCCACTCCATCAAGACACCAGGAATTATAAATCCCATGATCACCAAAGGGAAGGTTGCAATGACCTGAGGGCAGAGTTAAGCAGCTATGTTTTATTTGTTTGAGTATTTAACTGGCTAGTGGCCAGTGGGGTGGGGCGGGGGTCTCTTTTGGCCACACCTGGTGCGCTCCGCTTTTTACTAGCTAGACAGGTCATTGGGATTCCAGGTCAGCAGAACGATCGGGTAGGACGCATTTACGAACTTATGTCCCTCTTTTCCTCCCTGACTTATTCATTTCCTCATTTCCCCTTCCCTTGTAAGTAAACCTTTTATTAAAGGTTTTGTGTGTGTGTGTGTGCAGTTTGGCATTAATAAGTCCCCTTTAAGCACGTGGGTGAGGACCCACAGTCAGGCTACCCGTTTTATATAGGGGCTGCCCCATGTAAAAGTTTTAAGTTTAAAACTTCTTTATACAAAAATAAATTTTATGAAATATGATTATCCATACTATAATAATCCTCTGTGATTGCTTCATTAATTATATACACATCATGTTTGAAAGATGTCCAGATTTTAAATTATAGGCTCATTTGTTTTTTCAATATTAAAAAAAGTACTACTGAATCATGTTTTTCCATCTGGTTTTGCTGTTTAGAAGATTTTCATCCTTCAATTCCTATTAAATTTTGTGATCACTTTCTGACAAGCATTTAGAATTTTCATTTGCTTTGGGTTATCTTAAAATAATTCACTGGATATGGTTTTTATACTTTTCATTATAGATTTGGAATTGTCAATATATTATTCTCATTTTCCTTGAATTGAGAATGGCAAAGTGGTTTAGAGCATAGGTTCCGATTCTCAGATCTGCTTCTTGTTAAGAGACCATGAATACATGACCAAGGCTACTGGGATTCATTCTGTCATCTGTAAAGTGAGGATAACAATTTTAAGAGAATTTATATTATTTCAAATAAATGAAACAATATTTCTAAAGCCCGAAATAGTCTCTAGTAGTTAGTATTGTTCTTCCTCCCACTTCTAAATTCCTTACATTGTGTTTATAATTTTTCTCCTGTGACCCCTTGTAAGGTAAGTGATTTTCAGGCTTTTCTGCCCTCCCACCATTAGGATCGCTGTGCCTGATGGGTCACCTGCATTTTGTTACATTGTTATAGTTGTGTTGTTTACTTCTGTATGCCATGACTTCAGTATTGAGATATTTGCCAAGAGAAGCAGAGGCGAAGAGAGAGAGAGAGAGAGAAGGGAGAACGCTAGAAGAGAGAAGCCCAGAGTGAAGATTTGCTGGGGGTTTGGAGGCCTGCAGGCCTCCTGGCACCCCTGGACCCCCTGCCTGTCACATACCTGGTTGCTCCACTACACATAAAAGCTCAATAAAAGCCTGAGAAAGCCACTGAGGGCTCCAAGACTCTCCTTTACTCATCTGGTCTGCTCGAATCATGATATCCTGTTCTGTGGCCTTCCTGCTGCTAAACCCCTCCTCTCTCTAGCACAAATTCAGAGGATAAGAGGGCAGGAAATTAGGAAAAAAAAAAAACACATAGGGATATGTCTAATTGTTTTGGATTGTGGAGGAAAGGGAGAGTAATGTTGATGGATCTGTTTCCTTATGAAAAAATCAATTATTTCTAACAAAAGATTCAAAACTTTAAAGACATGTAAATATCGAAACATTTTTTTTCAAGTAAGAGAATCAATTTTATCTCTTCCTTATTTTGCTGTCATGTATATCTACAGTTTAAGTTGTCACTAGTTTGAGAACCACATTTATTGTAAATATAATAATTCCTTTGGTCTAACAAATATTCCTTCTTGGGCCTCCGTGGTGGCGCAGGCAGTTGAGTGCTGTACTGTGAAGCTGTTGGCAGTCTCTGCAGCATGGGTTAGAATCCAGCCAGCTGGCAAGAAGCCCATATGGCACAGCAGACCTCTCCTGTCTCACCCTCTTCTCCCCTCAGTAGTGTATTTTGTCAGTCTGCCTGTTCTGTTCCCTGCTCTGTCTCCAGTGAATCTTCTCACCCTCCCACGCATCTGGCCTGTACCCTGGTTCTTGTATAAAAATAAATGAATCTTTTTAAAAAAAAGAAAAGGAAAAAAAAACACAAATATTCCTTCTTCATATGCACACAGTCATAAGGAGATGTTAGCATGTATGTTCTGTTCTCAGATTAGTAACCTGTCAAATTTCCTTTAACTATTTTCTGAAGGACTTTTCCTAGCAGTTTTTATTAATAGCCCAATCCATCACAAAGTATGTCAATGATGAAGGACTATTATTAGGAGCATGGGTTACTTAAAAATTTCACAGCATTTGAAATGAACATAATTCAAAGAAGAAAAACAATAATAGTTTCTTTATTGAAGTTTCCATAAGCAGTCAAACACGTTCATCATCATACACTTTACTGAAAGACAAAACAAATAAGGTCACTGTTCTGCAATCATCCCAGATCTAGTAGGTTCATTGTTGGTTCAGGCAGCTTGAAAGAGAACCTGGGAGTCCTTGGGATCATCCCCACAGGTCTTTTAATAGCACACTGGGGGAACAAGCAAGCAGGGAGACAGCAACTTGGGCACCCCCGGAGAATTCCTATAAGCTCTCTTAGTGGTTCTCTGAAGCTCTCCACTGCTCTCCTCTGCACTCTGCTGCATGGCCTTCTGCAGCCCCCCGTCCTCTGCTACTGTGCTCTACCCTCTGTGTCACAGCCCTTATATGCTTCATCTCAGAGCTCAGGTGCCTACTCATATGCGCCCACACCACACTCCAGCTGCTGCCAATAGGCACGAGTTTAAGAAGGCAGGTGTCAATCATTGATGCTAATGGCGGGAGGGTGGAAAAAACTTGATAACTTCCATTTACCCTACTTGATAACTTCCATTTACCAAGTAAAAACTAAACAGTTTAGTTCATTGGATTCATGAATTTAGGCTCACATTTGTAGGAAAAAGAATTTTTGTAAGTTAGGTTATCTTTGTAATTTAGCTGTTGAACATGTGCAAGTATCCTGATCCACATATCATTATTTCATAATCAATCTTAGTCAATCTCCCTTGGCTGCAAAAGTGTTTTATCTTCTGTCACACCACTCCATTCACAGTAACTCTTAGAATTTCACTTGTTATTATCTAGATGAATAGTTGTAAACTTAAAATTGTATTGGGATCACCCACCCAGAGGGCTGGATAAAAGGCAATGCTGGGTCTCATTCTTAATATTCAGATGTTTTGAATTTGCATCTCAGCATGTTTCCATTTGAGCTGATATTACCGGTCCTGTAACAAGGTGGTCCCCAGGAAAAGGGGAGGTTCCAGGTTCCCTGCCCCACCCAAGGGAGGGCGGAGCTGAGCAGTGAGAAGAAACTGGAGAAGAGAGTGGGAAAGGAAAGAGGCAGGGTGGAGGGCAAGAAACCCTGGAGGAGGCACATGGAGAGAGAGAGAGAGACATGTGAAGAATCTATGCTTGTTTCTCAGCGTTGGACTGGTTGAAACAGATGTGGATGAGAGACCCATGGGGAGGTTAACAATGACAGCTTTGCTTTTGCTTTTGCTTTTTCTCTTTTCCTTCCAGATTTGCCTGGCTGTTTGGGACCCTTTTTATGGGTCCCCACTGAAAGGTGCTTTAAACTTGTGGCAGAATTTTGGACCTTGCTTTGGAACAACCCTGTTTGTCTGTACACATGCTATGAGGGGATGGGTAACTTCAAGTAGTGAACTTGGAAACTCCATTCTTTGTCTTTTTATTGTTGCACACTAATTATATTAAAGGTTCTTTCCATTAGGCCTTATATGTTTTGCCTTGATGTGGCAGATGGCCACATCTAGAGTGGGTAAGTTTTGGGGCTCTGGGGTGCCCCTTTCCCTGCTCTGTAACAGTCATAGGGACATACTGTTTAAATTACTTGTCTGCCTTTTAAGTGCCTAGCAGTTATTTTTTATTAGTATTAATTTTATACATTTAAAAACTGCAGGTAAAATTACATTATGATGACAAAAATGTTCTTAGAACTCTCAGGCCTGTGATCCTGTTTTGATCTCCAACTTTCTCAGGGTGAATTGATTGTTCTTAAAACCCAGTCAAGCTTGCACATCTTGTTAATTTCTATTGAGGCATCACTTAACAATTTCCAGATGATTTTTCTTAGTCCAGAGAGCCTTAACTGGGTCTCTTTTCATTCCACATTAAACAAACATCATATATTATGTAGTAGTTGGAATCTCTGTACACGAAGTCATTTGGAGAGGTTTAAGTTTCATTTTCTAGAGATAATATCAATTTCCAATCCAAACTCCCATGCAGCTGGGTGATAAAAACTCAATATCCTAAGGGTGGGTTGGAAAAAAAAAAATCAATGTACAGCTACCAAATGGCCATTTAAGTATCTAAGTTTCTTTTGAGTCCAAGGTGGCTAACATGGTGCCAATAGAAGACAATGCACTTAAGTAATCCTACCAAAAGGCCTCAAGAGATCTTTTATTACATTGTCATTGTGGGATAGCAACATTAGCACCTTGCTCTTGGGCCACAGAAAATTAGAAGGCTGTGTCAGGCACATCTGCCTCAATGCACTCTATGGACACAATTTCCATTCTGAAGTTTTCAAACTCTTGCATGGAGTAAAATTGTGAGCAGGTGAATGTTTTCACAACTTTGAACACTAGTGTGAAAGATAAGATGTTTAAATACTGCTTTTAATTACCTCATTGGTCACACAAGTGATCAAAGCCAGGCAAACTCTACTATGCTCACACTTAAGCCCCACCCAAAGGGGTGTGTTGGTTGTTTTTTCAAAAGATGTGTGTTTCCCAGTCTTTTTACCAAATGTGATCACCTGCTACATTGTTTTATAAATTCTGAAGACAATCAGAGGGAATAGAGGTATTTTGTGTCAGGGTAATTTAAGAAGCTCTTTTAAGGGGAGAAACATGTAGTGATCCTTAACAAAACATAGGATTTCAACTTTGGGAAGAGAAAAAGTAATGGTTGTGCTAGTATGATAATGGCACAAGGGGAAGACAATTATGTGCTTATATTAAAGGGAGATAACCCATGTCCTTCCCTTCCAGGATAAATCAGAGGCTTTTTCACCAGTGTTCTATCAGTGGTGAAAAATCATGGGATCCATATTCCTAACCCCCAATACCCCATACTACATTTCACTAATCATTACTCCATAAGTAGATGAGGGTCTGTGTCAGAGTAAAGCTACAGAAAATGAGGTGATATACAAACTATTCAAAAAAGTTCTGTACAGAAAAGTAGAATTTAAAAAATGGCATGAAAAATAGGAACACCTTTGAGATCAATTCAGTTTAAAGGTGAAAGGAATGGGAGCAAACAGATTCTGGAAGTCAAATTCTAATTCAACCAACAATTCTTGAGACCCTGACAAAGTCCAGGCTCTGCACTGTGGCCTGCACTCCCCTCTCCATCAACCTTCTGCATCTGCCTTTTGAGGAGGGTGCTTTTGAAATCCTGCACAGATTTCAATGTATGTGAAGATCAGTCCAAATTATCTTTTTTTTTTTCCCTATTCATTGCACTTTGAGGGTCATGTATAAGAAATCATTGCCAAATTTTATATTATGAAGTTTCTGTTTTTGTTCAATACTTTCATAGCTTTTATTATCTATCAATAGGAAATTATATCTATATGTATGTGGCAGATTAGTTCTCTGGGACAGAAAACTGTTGATAAACAAGCCTGATCTCATTACTGTAATAGGAAGCATTCATGGTACTTGACATGCACAGATTTGTACTAATGGCCAGTGAATCATAGGTTTGGAAACAATGATATAAATGAAAAATGACTAAGGTCTTTCACAATGTACAATGTGTGATGTACATAAAATGAAAAATCAAGATATTTTCATTAGAAAGCCTATTTTATGTTTTCAATAGAAAATTATGACCTATCTGTCAACTCACACTTGAAATCTGAGCCAAAACACTTTAAATAAAAGGACACCCATGTTTTCTTGATAAAAGATCTCAGAAAATAAATACTTAAAGTATTTGAAGTATTTTAGTTCTTCTACAAAAGGGTTTGGCTCTTTTCCAGAGTAGAAGTGCCGGGACTCTAAGTGAGCTAACTGAACTACGTAAACTAAGCTAGCATTAATACAAGGGGGGCATCATAATCCTATGGTTAAGGTAGGATGCCATGAAAGCCAGGTGATAAATACAGCACTAGACCAATCTATAATAATTATGTACCTATTGCTAAGTATCTTGTCTTTGAGTGTATAATTAAGATAAATAAACTTTCTCTTCAGAGAAGTTTCTTTTTAGGTCTTCTGGCCATTTTTTCACTGGATTATTTTCTTTGCTTTTGTTGAGTCTCATCAGCTCTTTGTAGATTTTTGTGATCAGTCCTTTATCATTGGTGGTGTGTGCAAAAATCTTCTCCCAGTCGGTGGGGTTTCTCTTTGTTTTTGTTATTGTCTCTTTTGCTGTGCAGAAGCTCTTTAATTTGCTGTAGTCCCAGCTGTTGATCTTTGCCTTCACTATCACTACTTTGGGTGATGTGTCTGTAAAGATGTCTTTGATGTGCATATCATGTAATGTTTTGCCTATATTTCCTTCTATGTATTTTATGGTTTCAGGTCTTATGTCTAGTTCTTTAATCCATTTTGAGTTGGTTTTTGTGCATGGTGTTAGGTAGTAGTCAAGCTTCATTCTTTTGCATGTAGCGACCCAGTTTTCCCAGCACCACACCATTTATTGAACAAACTTTCTTTGCTGCAATACATATTCTATGCTCCTTTGTCAAAGATTAGTTGACCATAAATCTGTGGGTTTATTTCTGGATTTTCTATTCAATTCCATTGGTCTGTGTGTCCAACAGGCATATGAAAAATGTTCAATATCACTTGTAATCAGGGAAAAGCAAATCAAAACTACAATGAGATACCATCTTACACTAGTGAGAATGGCACATATTAAAAAAACTAGTGACAACAAATGTTGGCAAGGTTGTGGGGAAAAAGGAACTCTCCTGCAGTGCTGGTGGAAGTGCAAACTGGTCCAACCACTATGGAGAGCTCTGTGGAGATTTCTTGACCTACTAGACATAGAGCTTCCATATGATCCAGCAATTCCACTCCTAGGTATTTACCCAAAGGACACAGAAACATCAATTCCAAAGAGCACCTGCACCCTTATGTTTATAACAGCACTATTTACAATAGCTAAGCTTTGGAAACAACCCAAATGCCCCAAAATAAATGACTGGATCAAGAAGATGTGGTACATATACACCATGGAATATTACTCAGCATTCAAAAAAGATAAACACTTGCAATTTGCAGCAACATGGATTGAGCTGGAAGGGATCATGCTCAGCAAAATAAGTCAGAAAGAAAAAGAAAAATACTGAATGGTCTCACTCATAGCAGGAATCTCGAAAACTTAAGGGACCAGGAAAAAGAATAAATATAGGAAAGAAAATATCAAAATCGACAAACAACTATGAACCAGAGACACTCTGTGGGGGAAAGGAGGGCTTGAGGTCAAAATAAGGGGCATGTAATTGTATGGGGAATATAAGAATAAAATTTAAATAAAAAAAGATAAATAAACCTAGCAATATGCAGACCCTTCAAATTGCATGAGTCTCAGAGAGTAAGACCATCAGGTAGGAAGATTTATTAATTTGCTAGGACTACCACAGCATATTATCACCAACAGAGTAGCTTAAAATAAGAGAACTCTATTTTTTCACAGTTCTAGAGGCTAGGAGTTTGAAATCAAGGTGCAACAGGGTTCATTCCTTCTGGAAATTCTGAGGGCACCCAATGAATACTTCATCTTTATACTACTATTTAAATTTGCAAAGACTCTATTTGCAATTAAAATCATAGTCTGAGGTGGAAATAAATGTAATTATTTAAACTACTATAGAAGATTATGTAGATGCGCTTAAAACTACTCACCTTCACATAATAAAAATAATAAATCTTTAATTGCAATATGTCCCAAGAATGCTAGCAAGATTTAGAAAATTATGACCAAATTTGTCTGCTGTCAATTTTTTTGGAAATAAAATTTTCTAGGGTTACAGCTACACTCATTGGTTTATGGATTGTTTATGTCTTTAGAGTTCAGTAGAATTGTCAGAGACCTTATGACCTTCAAAGATGAAAAAATTGAAATATTACCTGATCCTCTACAGAAAAATTAGCCAACTTCTGACTAAAAGGATGCAAGATTGCTGAATGGCATGATATCCCACATAAACCACCTTTCTGACTCTTGTGAAAACTGCAGGAATAAGGCAGATGAGTATTATTATAACTGTAATCAGGTAGTATTGGTTTATACGATCACAAATGCTGTGCTGATGTGGTACTTTATGGAATCAGATCAATACTGTTTCTGGCATTCAATATATAACCATTGATCTGTGAGAGTGTAGTTCTTGATCCACATCAATCAGGCTGATGAGAAGCAGTTGGACTTTATAGGAGAAACTCAGTAGTACATAGTCACTAACTTATCTCCTGACAGTACTTACTATCCAACTCTCTATCACAATGTAGTCTTTAGGAACATATGTTTTTCTTGCTGGTGTATAAAGCTTCATGTTAATGCAATGCAAAAATAATGCCATGGTGAGTTTAAAGTGGTAAATGTCACTAATAACCTAGTTAGTGAGTTGTGTTATACTGAATGGGAAAAAAAATAAGGGTTTGATGATTTCTCACATTTTAAAAGGTTGGGGGGCTAAAATAATCTTGATATGCCAGAATAGCCCCTTATGTAAAAAAAAAAAAAAGTTTGCTCTTCATGCAACTGAGAGATGCCTAAATTGATGGAGAAACATAATTCTGTTGCCACCAATAATGACTAACTTCCATATTATGAAGAAGCCTCTCCTGTACTGCTAATTCTTGCTAGAGACAGACACCTGACCATGAGACACCAAGGACATATGATACTTAACTGCCCATCATGAGTTGTGTCTTATCAGATTCATCCAATAATATATTTAAATATGCTTAAACATAAACAATCCAAATTATGAATATTTGTATTTAAGCACTACCAATCCAAGCTATATGATAAAATGGTGTATATGAAATTGAGCCCTTGGTCCACAGTAAATAAAAACCGGGTGCCCATGCACTGACTCCCATGTCCATTTTACCCCAATTGTATTAACCACCCCCATTTTCCCTTATACTACTCACCATTCCCTTATAAGGTCATGTATACAACTAACAAGGGATAGATATAGGATTAGGTGCACAGATGAGTTTGAAAGATATTTTGAATTTATCATGAAAAGGGATTTTGCTGCAATACAATCACACTTTAGTATGTGGTGTGCCCTAAAGAGTGATGAGTAAGTACCACCCCAGTCCTGAAACCGTAGTCCTGAAAAAAGCTGTTGCTTGTACCTAAAATGTGTGGACTCAGAAGCCATCAGATGAATATAAGATTTAGATATATCTTTCTAAAGATGAATTAAGATGATGCATTTAATTGATAGTGATGTCTGTTGCACAAGAAAAATGAAGAATAAACATTTAAGATGTTGAAATTTATTGTGTGCCTAGAGAAAATAAATTTTAACACAGAGAAGAAAAAAAGTAACTTTTCTTATTATCGAGCTCTCTCCATTCTGGCTAGGAGACCCTATATACAAACAAGTATGCCAAGCCCTTATTATGCAAAGTCTTGTTTGCCAATGAGCAGTTTTATCCTCTCTTGAGAGCTTAGGAAACCCTTTGATTTGGTTAGTTGTAATTTAATGTGCCCTTTAAGATAACTTTACAGGCAATCTCAAGGGTGGGGGTACTAGCTTGAAAAGAATAATGACTTTGAAAACTAGAAAAGAAGAACCAAATCTATTCAAATTTTGATTAATTTCCTGTGGGACCCTAAGCGAGTGATGTATACTTTCTGTGAATTAGCTTAATAAAACATTGTTTTAATTTCCCTTCTGTGAAATGCAGAAGCAAATAAACACACAAAAGCATGTTTTGGCTGTTGCAACATACATGGACTTTTAGAGTAAGATCGTGTATAATAACTTAGTATGCTTTTGCATGGTGCATATTGGGTGCTTAGTTATTATATGTGCTTTTCTCCCTTTGGGGAAAAAAAATGCATGTATCCAACTAGTACAGAACAGCAAATTGGTTGTAAGGAGGAATTTTATAAAGATTGTCAATAGCCCTTTTCACTCAACTGGACTCTGAGTCTGCATTTGGTCTTGCCTTTGGAATTCTTCCCAGGCTCCATACAGTGAGCACACTCCTTGCAAGAATGAACATTCATCCAGGACAACGTTACTGCCTCCTATGGCCTTTCTTTTAACATTTAATCATATAATCCTCCATGATCATAAACATTGTTGGTATCTGGCATGCATTCTTTTCTCCCTGGACCCTCTATCATTCTCCAGATACCTTTAGCTAATTATTAAAAATCCTGATCCTTGTCATTTGATTTCTGAAACAGGAAACTATGTGCTCTTGTGTTTAGCTGGATTTCATGTGATCTTGAAGTAATAAAAAGTCAGAATTTGATGAGTGCTTACTATTAAACTAAAATAAGCAATGTCAAAATTCCTGAGATCATTACAGACTAATAGATGACAAAGGAACAACTATAGATCATTGAAATAGGGGATCAGATATTCATAAGAAGCAGCATATAAGCATGATTTATTCAAAGTCCTGAGGAGACTTATGTTAATTCAAAGGGAATAGGGGAACACTTTACAAAGCAATCACTCACAACTAACCTTGACCTAAGTGATGATGATGTTCCTTTACTGTGTGTCTTCATGAAGGTGGGGTAGAAATAAGGCAGAGCAAAGACAAAGAAACTGCAATAGAAAGAGAAACCTAGAAGCAAGAAAATCAAGTGACATTGGAATGTGAGCTCAAAATGGTGGATGAAGAATATGTGTACACAAATACCTGGTGGCAATTAGAATATTTCAATGCTTATAAAGTGCCAGACCAAAGTTTTTGTCTGTCAAGTGCCATTTCTAATGATAATTCTACAGGTAATCTACATTGAGTCCCTACTATGTTTTGCCAATACATTTTGTGAAATTTTTATGAAGACATTATAGTGTTTTACTGATAAGGGCATTGAGAAGCAGAAGGGTAACTGTCTGGACAAAGATCAGAGACAGAGAATTAAAAACCAGGTAGACTATGAGCACTATTGCCACAATAGGATGGGGCCCTCTATCCCTATTATTACATTCTCCCAGTCAAAGTTCCCTGCCCTCCTGTATGTCATTGGTCATTACCCTGAGGAATTCATATGTTGTTACCTGAGAAGTCTAGATCCCGGCAGCAAAGAACAACATCTCAGAACAATTAATCTATACTAGGGTAAATAATAACAGGAAAATTGTAACAGATTTACCCTTATGTTTGGGTCCATACAGCTAGAAAAGAGGTCCAAAAGTTTTACCTAAATGAAGACATCATGGAAATTAAAAAAAAAAAAAAGTAAAAAATTGCTGTAGTATCTTGGGAATAACAAGTTAATTAAGTTGGGCCGCCCTAGTGGTGCAGATGGTTAGGCGCCAGCCACACTGTGAAGCTGTCTGCAGCCTCTGCAGGATGAGATCAATCCCAGCAGGCCTGTGAGAATCCCACATGGCAGGGCAGACCTCTCCTGTCTTGCCCGCTGCTCCCCTCAGCAGTGTATTTCATCAGTCTGCCTGTTCTGTTCCTCACTCTGTCTCTGGTTAATCCTTTCACCCTCCTGCACAACTGGCCTGTACCCTGGTTCTTGTATAAATAAATAAATAAATAAATAAATAAATAGATCTTAAAAAAATAAAAGGAAAACAGATATTAAAGATTATGGCATAAGCAATGTAACATTTCCAGTGAAGTTGCATAAATAAAATAAATCTTAAAAAAAGCAACTTAAAAAAAAAAGGTTAATTAAGTTTATTTAGAAACAAATTAAAATGGTTTTGGTTAGGCCTACCAGCCTAGTTAACAACTATTTGCTAATGGTTTACTGCTTGACAGAATGATATCCATAGTAACACAACAAAGAAATTAATTATACACAAAACTTGCTTGTCATGCACTCAACCACCTGCACCACCAGAGAGGCCCTCATTTGGGTTCTTTTAAGTCACTTAGATTTCCATAAATGTGGTAAGACCACTACATAACTTTCTAGAAATAACAGGGACTTCAGTGGGACAATTTTGAATGCATATTTCTACTTGGGACATTGTTGGTTTTTTTTGTTTTTGTTTTTGTTTTTTTTTAAAGATTTATTTATTTTTTATATAAGAACCAGGGTACAGGCCAGATGCACAGGAGGGTGAGAGGATTCACCAGAGACAGAGCGGGGAACAGAATAAGCAGATTGGCAAACAACACTGCTGAGGGGGGCAGCAGGCGAGACAGGAGAGGTCATTTTCACCATGTGGTATTCTCGCTGGCTTGCCAGTATCAAACCCACGCTGCAGAGGCTGCGGACAGCTTCACAGTGTGGTGCTCAACTGCCTGTGCCACCAGGGAGGCCCTCTGCTTGGGACATTGTAATTTCAATAACATTGGGTCAGCTTTCCATGAACATGATATTATTTTTCAATATTTTTAGATCATCTTCAATTTTTTCAGGGGCCTCCGTGGCAGTGCAAGGATTGAAACACAACCTATGAGGCTGTCTGCAGCCTCTGCAGCACAAGTTCAATCCCCCAGCTGACCAAGGAGCAACCCACATGGCATAGCAGACCTCTCCTGACTCGCCTGCTGCTCCCCTTAGCGGTGTACTTTGGTCAATCTGCCTATTCTGTTCCCCACTCACTCCTCTGGCCTGTACCCCAGCTCTTGTGTGTATAAATGGATAAATCTTTAAAAAATATATTTAGAATTTTTAGAAGTTAGATATATATTTTTTCTTTAGTTTTTCCTAGATTTTTTTATATTTTAATTATTTATTAAAGTATAACATTCTTAATTTTAATTTCTAAATATCCATGTTAATTTTTATACATTAACCTGTATCTTGCTATTTTCCAAATACTTTATATAAAATTGGTGTTAATTAATCCTAGTTACATGATAGAATTTATCATTGAATTTCTGGCCTATTAGTTTTCATTATGGAAAATTTTCATACAAATTTAATTTCTCTAGTGATTAGGGTTCAGCACTCTCATTTCCATACTTTGGCTATATTTAAACAGTGTTGCTGTAAACATTTGTCCCCTATCCACTACATAGTGTGAACATATTTTTTCCCATTCATTTGAGTGTCTAATCATTTTGGCTATCATCTCTTGCTGTCCAGAAGCTTTCAAGTTTGATATAGCCCCAGTTGTTTATATTCTCCTTTGTTTTCCTTGATGCTGGAAATAAATGTGAAAAGATATTTGTAAATTTTATGTCATGGAATATGATCTTGCTTATGTTTATATATATATATATATATATATATATAGAGAGAGAGAGAGAGAGAGAGAGGGAGAGTATGGATTCAGGTCTTACAACCAAGGCTTTTTTTCATTTTGAGTTGATATTTTTCTATGGTGTGAGATCATAATCTCGGCTTGTGGTAGTCCAATTTCCCCAACATCATTTATTGAAGAGGCTTTCCTTATTCCGATGTATATATTTTGTTCATTTGTCATAAATTTGTTGTTCTGATCTCTTAATTCTAATCCATTGGTCTGTATGTCTATTTTTGTTCCAGTATCATGTTGTTTTGATTATTATGGCTTCATAGTATAATTTGAAATCTGGAAATGTAATCTCTCCACTTTTCCCCTTTTTTAGTTAGGAGACATTTGGCCACTCAAAGGTTTTTTGTGGTTCCGTATGAATTTCAGTAATCTTTGCTTTATTTCTCTGAAAAATGCCATTGAGATTATTATTGGGATTGTATTGATTGTGTCCATTGCTCTGCTGAAGTTGGTCCATTCGTTTTGTGCGGTTCTTTCTCTTCCATTCTGAGTAATTGCTGGTTGGTGGGCATGGCATCTGGGGCTTTGTGGAATGTGTGGTGGTAATGTGATCTCTCTGGTAGCTTCTTGGGGCATTTTTTTCTGGTGGGTGGGCTTCCCAGGGCTGGCTGGTTGCACAAACAGGTGTGAGTGTCCGTGTTGGCCCCTCATCCTTATGTTCTTATGGGGATTCTTCTAGCTAGTGGGGCATCTTGCGCTGGGTCAGGGGCATGGCCAGGTGTATGGGCCTGTAGGGTGTTCTCATTAGTTTCCTTTTTTATGGTGAACAGTTTATTCTTTCTATCATAAAAAATATAAATAATTTTATACAATACTATTATATATACTTTGAAAGAAATGCATATCATGTTCTTATTTTCCTACTTTGTACTTTTTGCTATTGTCTTTTTGTATTTTATATCAAGTGTGTTACAAGGCACAAAATACAATTTTTTTTTAATTTGCTTTAAATGGTCAATTGACATTTAAAAAATTTAAATTGTGGTATAAAAACTCTTCCATTTTTAATTATATATACATGGTTCTTAAGTTCCACACTCCTAGATTTAAGTTTTTATCTGTTGTAATTATCTTCAACCTATGAAAAATTCCTCTAGCATGTGGTCTTCTGATGAAATGTTTTGGAGTTTTGTTTTTATATTCCTTTCCTTTTTTTAAAGATATTTTTACTTGATATAGAATTTTAGATTATTATTATTTTTTTTCATCTCACTCCCTCTGTAGTTTGTTTCCCGAACTTCTGGTCTTTATACTGGTGATAAAATGTTCACCTTTATTCTATCCTCCCAACTTTACACTAAAATAGATAATGTGTTCTCTCCTTCAAGAAATTATTTTAATTGTTTTTGAGTAAATTGATAATAACATGTCTTAATTTGATCCTATTTATATATTTTGTATTGTAGTTCATCAAGTTTTTTCAATATGAAGAATAATATTTTCTTTGGAAAATTTTTTGGATATTCATTGCCATGAATTCTAATGAATTCTCCTTCCTCTTCTTTTCTTGTGAGAAAGTTTAAATTGTCCTGTGAGTTACAGCAACCATTGGATCTTTCAAAATGTGTTTTTCTGCATTTTAATTTGAATGTGTTTTAATGCTTTTTACACAATTTTAGTAAAATAATTTGCTATTAAGCTGAATGAATGCTTTATTTGAAATATATTTTTTTTATTTCTATCATTTCATTTCTGTTTTTGCACAATTTGTAAAGATTCCCTATTTGTTGTCCAATTAGATTAATTTTTCCTTTATGCCTTAAAACATATGCTAATAGCAGTTTTGCAGTATTTTTCTGTTATCCAACACTTCTGATAAAGTTCTATTGAGAGTTTTGCTGTGTTTTTTTTTTTCCTGGTTATATTTCAAATATTTGCTGCATCATCAAATCTAGTTATTTTTAAATTGTATTTTATGCTGATCATTAAGGATGTTGTCTAGCTCATTGAATTTTGTTTCCTTTCTTATGGTGAACAGTTGCAGATAATTCATATCAGCTCATTCCCTTTCAAAATGGCCTATATGTTTTGACAATATTAATATTAAGCCATCTTTATTATTGTACTGTATTAGCATTACCCTATGATACGGCATTTCTGAGATATCTTTTTTATATTCATACGCTTAACAAGCTCCCATCACAGGCACTAATGAACATCCTTTGGTCTTGAATGAGCTCTGGTTATTGTTCATTGCTTCATTTCTCAGAAATGGATTTTCCCTTAGCAGGTTTCTTTAGGTAACTTAATAGAGTTCCACCCTATGCACATACAATTCCAAATTTTACTAATTAATACAGCAGATAGCACAGAAAATTTCTGGAGTTCTTCTCAACTAGCTCTTTTCTCTTTGTAACTTGCCTCACAAATTTTAGCCTCCTTGGCAGCTCTGAACTTCATATCTCTCATCAGTTTTACAATATAACCATGCTGGCTGCATCCATATCCCTGCTGCTGTGACATGATGAATGTTTCCAGACCAAACCCAGGCATATCAAGGCATGTCATGTGGCTCCCATTATTGGTTTCCTTTCTTGAATGGCTTATAAATACTTATAGCATGTGTTTTATCTGGTTTGTATAGTTGCTTATATCAAGATGGTTGATTCTGTGTTGGTTTTTCCATCATGGCTGGGGACATAGTTATCATATTTTAATTTTTTTATTACTCCTAGATCAGCTTAACTTTTATCACTGTTATAATTGTTATTTCTTTGATTTTCACAGTTCTCCATACAGAGAGGCAATAGCCTATGTAAGGATGCTATTATCTCATGTTTAGTTTATCCCAATGACCTCCTGTGTTATTTTCCTAATCTCTCCATTCTTAATTTTTTTTTTTATTTAGCTGATGCAGTGATTTTTATAAAACACAAAAATATCTGCACTTAGACTCTGGTTAAAGTAATTATCATATCATTTGGAAATATTTATGATCTGGTCTTCTTTGTCTCATTTCTTTCCTACCCATAAACCCAGATCACATTCTTGCATTCTTCTCTTCACAACTTCAAACAAGTAAAATTCAATCTTGTTGACTAAATGTGCTATGTTTAACCTCTTTTTCAAGATACTGTACATTCTATGCCCTTCCCCTCATCACCTTATCTGTTTAAATTTTACTCAAATTTCAAATGTTTTAACCAAATGTTCCAGATCAGGGGTCAAGTCACTAATGTTTTTCCATAGCATACTATTGCCATATAGTAAAACACAGCACTCTAATATCTAAATCTCCATTTGTATACTATTAAAAATGCAACAACACAAGTTATTTCTTTTTTTTTTTTAATATTTATTTATTTATTTATACAAGCACTGGGTACAGTCAGAAACACGGAGGAGGGTGAGAGGATTTACCAGAGCCAGAGTCGGGAGCAGAGCAGGCAAACTGACAAAATACACTGCTGAGGGGAGCAGCGGGCTGCAGGAGAGGTCTGCGCGCCATGTGGGACCCTCCCTTGCTGGTGGCTGGGGATGGAACTGGCACGGCAAAGGTTGCGGGCAGCTTCACAGCCCAGCTCTCAACCGCTGCACCACCAGAGGCCCAACACAGGTTATTTCTTATATAGTTCATCATTGTTTAGGTATAGCTTGTGCTTTGTGTAATATTAATTTTGTGTTGAGGGTAAAAATTAAGCGGTTTTGAAAATATAAAGTCCAGTTATAACTATTAGATAACTTACTATGATATCAGCAAAATGATACTTACACGTAACATAAAATGTAAGTAACTACCAAAACCATGGAGATAAAAATAACAAAGTGTATTATTTTACAGTTTTAGAGATTAGAAGTCTGAAGTAAGGCTTTCACAGAACCATGTTCTCTCAGGAAGCTCTAGGGGAAAATTTGCTCTTTCTTATTCGAGGGTTTTTTTTTGTTTTTTTTTTTTGGGGGGGGGTGTCTGTCTATCTCTTTCTGCTCTGTTTTCACACTGTTTTCTATATCTGTTGTGGTAAGTCTACCTAAGTCTCTTTTTTAGGAATAATGTGATTGCATTTAGGGCCCATCTGCATCAATATAGAATAACCTTTTCCTCTCAAGCTCCTTAATTAAATCACTGTTTGCCATTTAAGGTAATGTTTACTCTTTTGCCACATAACATAGAACTTAAGAGTTCTTTGGGGGGGGACAAATGTATCTTTGTGGCCACCATTCAGTTCACTATAGCAACTTGCAATGTGAGTTATCACAACAGGAATATAAACCTAGGTATTCATAGTTTAAAAAAAGTCTAGTCAATAAACAAGCAGACACAGAACTTCAACAATATCTAAGAGTTGCAAAAACGATGCAATAAGAGTAGCATCCTAATTACACATGGTTATTAAACTAAAAGATGATTCAGATTTAGTCTAAATTCTAGAATATGCATTACATGGAAGAGTGTTTTGAAACAAAACACTGGAGGATAATTTAGATAAGAAAATTGTGTTCCCAGAAATAATAACTTTTAGTATGTTCTCTTTTTTTAAGAATTATTTATTCATGCATACAAGAACCTGGGTACAGGCCAGATGCGTGGGACGGTGAGAGGATTCACCAGAGACAGAGCTGGAAACAGGTCAGGCAGACTGACTGAAATACACTGTTGAGGGGAGCAGCAGGCAAGACAGGAGAGGTCTGACACACCATGTGGGATTCTTGCCGGCTGCCTGGGATTGAACCCGCGCTGTAGAGGCTGCAGACAGCTTCACAGTGCTGTGTTCAACTGCCTGCGCCACCAGGGGAGGCCCTATAGTATGTTCTTACTGAGCATTAATGTATATTTAAAAGAATGAGAAAATATTGAGCAACAGAACACATAACAAGGATCAAAAAAAGTTACGTAGGCAGTTGCGTGTAAAATGATTTACATGCCCTTTACTTAACACCCCTATTGAATACAATGACTGAAGTCTTCTTTTTAAAGATTTATTTATTCATGCATACAAGAGCTGGGGTACAGACCAGATGTGCAGGAGGGTGAGAGGATTCACCAGAGACAGAGCAGGGAACAGAACAGGCAGACTGACTGAAATACACTGCTGAAGGGAGCAGTGGCTGGAACAGGAGAGGTCTGCTTCGCCATGTGGGTATCTGTCAGCCGGCTGGGATTGAACCCACACTGCAGTGTCTGTGGACAGCTTCACATTGCTGCACTCAACCCCCTGTGCCACCAGGGGAGGCCCATGAAGTCTTTTTGTTTGTATTATAAATATACAATCTTAACAATATCATTAAAGACATGCAACTCAATGTGTTAATAGGTTCTTTGAAAGTAATAGAAATTATGAACCTGTGTTAAAATTGGAAAATCATTTAAATGTTTAGAAATATGTTTCAAGATTTTGATTCAATATTAATTCTAAAGTTGAAGCAGAAACAGCCTTTTATCACCATAAGAATAGAAATGACTGAGAGTTTTGCTAGCATAAGAATGAAATCATAATTATTCATGACTCTGTTTAAAACTTGTTTCTTTTTAAGACAATGAAATTGTGCACACATTATTGATTATATAGTAGATACAAAATTTTACCTTCAGAGTTGCATAGATAGACGACAATTATCAACAATTAATTATTTAATGCATGTTTTTGTTGTTTTAGATTATTTAGCTATCATTTTGCTTGTCCCAGTTATAAGGCTGCTTACTTTTATCATTTTTATTTTACATTTTCTCTTCTGTTTCAATAATAAGTTAATTCAAATGGTATTAAGAACTATGATTTCCCAAGAAACTATGTGAACTTTAAAACCTAAGAAGAAAGGAATTGAGGGAATTCATTTTATAAACCAATGCAAGACAACTACTGCTCTTGTATAAAATGACATTTATTTAACATTATGAATTTTTGTTTTTGTTTTTTTTTGAGAATTCATGGCTCCCCACATAAAGTGAAAGTTATTCTATTCCACTGAACTTCTTTCAAACATCAACATTCAGAAAACTATTTAAACATTGGTATATTAAACTTCCCATGGTTATCTAACATTCCTAATACAACCTACACCATATTCTTTTTAAAAAGATTTATTTTATTTATTTATACATACAAGTGCTGAGGTGCAGGCCAGAGTGCAGAGTGGGGAGTGAGAAGATCACCAGAGACAGAGTGGAGAGTAGAACAGGCAGACTGACTGAAATACACTGCTGAGGGGAGAAGCAGGTGAGACAGGAGAGGTCTGCTGCACCATGTGTGTTAGCTGCCTGGCTGGGAATCAAACTTGTGCTGCAGTGGCTGCAGATAGCTTCATAGCGCTGAGACTTAACCTCTTGTACCAGCAGGAAGGCCCCCATATTTTTAATAAAATAAATATTGAAAATTCATGCTATGAAATTTTTATAGCTTATATATAGAATATAGGAAATGGATAGAGGTATATGTTAAATAATATCATGAAAATAGTTGAGTAGGATCCCTGTCTTTTAGTCAACATCATGAAAAAGAGTATTTAAGTACATGGAAAAGTATACTTCCTGATTAAAAAAAATTAACACAGGGCCTCTCTGATGGTGCAGGGGTTAAAGACAGTGCTATCAAGCTATCGCCAGCCACTGCAGCACAAGTTCTATCCTTGCCAGTGAAGGAGTGACCCACATGGCGCGGCAGACCTCTCCTGTCTCCCCTGCTGATACCCTCAGCAGTCCATTTTAGTAGATCTGCGTGTTCTGCTCCCCACTCTCTCTCTGGTGAATCCTCTCATCCCTCACACCTCTGGCTTACACCCCAGGTCTTGTATGCATAAACAAATAAATCATTTTTTTTTTTTAAGTAACACAAAAAATAGGTGAGGGTCTCCCTGGTGGCATAGCGGTTTGAGCGCAGTGCTGTGAAGCTGTCTGCAGCCTCTGCAGTGTGGGTTCGATCCCAGCTGGCCACTGAGAATCCCATATGGTGCAGCAGACCTCTCCTGTCTCGCCCGCTGCTCCCCTCAGCAGTGTATTTCAGTCAGTCTGCCTGTTCTGCTCCCCGCTCTATCTCTGGTGAATCGTCTCACCCTCCCGCGCTTCTGGCCTGTACCCCAGGTCTTGTATAAAAATAAATAAATCTTTAAAAAAAATAGGTGAAACTACATACCTTCTTTTTTTAAGAAGACATTCTGATGTTGCGTTTGAATATGGACGGGGTATTAGGCATTAGTAAGGAATAATTGTTGGTAATAATTTTATTATTATATAAGAAAATATTCTTGTTTGCATAGATATGTACTGAATTATTTAAAATTAAACTATGTGATGCATCTAGGTTGCCTTAAAATATTTTAACAATACCAAAAAATGGAGTCCTAATAAATCAGCCAAAGTGTGTGTGTGTGTTTTACTATTGAACCACAAATATAAATGTCAAATCAAGATCATTGTTTTAGCAAATATTCTTTAATAATAAGGGCTATGCTGATTTTTAATTTTTTTATTTAATTTTCCCAATTCTTTTGTATTTTTACAGAAAATAACATTATTCTATAACATTGTGTAGGGTTCAGGTATAGGTTCTCATTTTAGCAATTGTATCCTTCATATTGTAACTGGTGGCTGAGGCCAAAGACTGTTACAGTTGGTGTCCCTGGGGATGGGGGTCCTGGTGAGGATAGAGAGCCCCAGGAAAAAAAGCGAACATAGTATCAGTGGGAGTGGAGACATATAAGCGGCTGCAGAGGCAACTCCCGAGATTCAGTGTTCGGGAACTCAGCTTTCATGATTTGAGCAATTTTTGTCTTTTTTTTTTTTTTCCAAAGATTTGTTTATGTATGCATACAAGGACTGGGCTATAGGCCAGAAATGTTGGAAGTGAAAAGATTCACCAGAGACAGAGTGAGGAACAGAACAGGCAGATTGACTAAAATACACTGCTGCGGAGAGCAGCGGGGGAGTAGAGAGAGGTCTGCGGCACCACGTGGGTAGCTCCCTGACCTGGGATTGAACTCGTGCTGCAGTGGCTTAATAGTTTGCATCTTAACCTGTTGGGCCACCTGGGAGGCCCGGATTTCAGCATTTGTAGATCTACAGTGATTCTAGGGTCTGTAATCTGCCCCAACCAAGCTGATCTTCCAGGAGGCTGTTGTGGGCCTCTGAAGACCATGGAGTGGCTTTGAGTAGCCAACCTCAGAGAGGAGAAGTTTGGAGGGGCTTTGCAAGTAACCGAGGGACTGAAACTGTTTACAGTTTTGCTGCTGTGACAGTCTGGCAGGGAAAGCAAAGACACAGAGCTGGATACCTCACTGAGCTGCATGAGTGTGGCTGTTGGGTTGTTTGGCCATTGCAACTGCTGTTTTGAGTATCGCTTATCTGGTGCTGCATTGAGGCATCTTGCCAGCTCCAGTGAGCATCTCCTGTTGTGTCTTCTGCTGTCTTTGTGAATTGGATCCTGGACTTTAGTCTAGCTATTAAATGCCCCAGGTCCACAGAGGCAGGAGGACAACCTCTTGGGAGCGTGGCCTAATGTTTGGGAGAGGAGCTCTGCCTCCTCAGTGACGGGAAGATGCCATCTTACCTGTTTCTGTTTAGTACTTGAAAACACTGGACACTGCTTTGGGTAAGGTAAACAACCATTTTCGGCCTCAGTAACTCTTTGTCTTTCCCTGATTTGTTAAATAAATCCCATTCATGTTCTTTGATCCTGAGTAGTGTTGCAACTGTTTTTGCGAGAAGAACTCAGACAGTGACTGATGAACTATTTGGGCACTGTCCTTGGGCAGTTTTAGTGCCCCTTGATGTCTTGTATCAATACCACATCCACCACAAAATATGCAATTATCATCCACCAGTGAGATATTCCCTCCTTCATCTCTCTAGTAAGCATAATTTTGTTGTCAGAGTAGAAGGAATTGTACTGGTTTTGTTGTGCTTATTTGTTTGGTTTTACTTTTCCTTGTACTTCAAAAATGAGTAAAATAATACAATATTTGTGTTTCTCCCTCTGACTTTTTTCACTTAACATAAACCTTCAAGGTCCACCCATGTTGTCAAAAATAGTATGATTCAATCTTCTTTATAGCTGAGTAATATTTCATTGTGAATATATACCAAATGCAATCTTTTCTGGAAATCAAAATTTCAGTTTTAAAATATTATAGAGTAGCATTCAAAAATCATATCATATCATATAAGTTAGAAAATACAACATCCAAGATACAAGATGTAAGATTGAATATCTTAAGAACACTGGAATCCCAGTACCCCATGGATCTATTATTGAAAATGTTTCTTTTAAAATAAAACCTTACAGGACCTCCCTGGTGGTGCAGGGGATTAAGACTCAGCCCAATGAAACAATCCACAGCCACTGCAGCATAAGTTAGATCCTGGCCTGGGAGTTCGATCCCACATGGCACAGCAGACCTCTCCTGTTTTACCCACTGCTCCCATCAGGAGTGTTTTAAGTTGGTCTGCCTGTTCTGCTCCCCACTCTGTGTCTGGTGAATCCTCTTACTCCCCACACCTCTGACCCACACCCCTGCTCTTGTATGCATAAATAAATAAAATAAATCTTTAAAAAAAACTAAAAGAAAAACTTATGTTTTAGTATTGTTCTATTCTTATTTTTTCTATTTTTTTTGAGATAACATTGATTTACAGCACTGTATATGACTCAAAGGTATGGGTTCACAATTCTTCAAATGTGTGTTACCACTCCACACCCACAACCAAGACATCGTTTTTCCTTCACCATCATCTATTAGGACAATTCTCATTCTAATCTCAGTTCTACCATCAGATTTTTAAGGTTTGTTTATTTTAGTTTTGTCCCTTGTTTTCTTTCTATATATTCAAACATATAGAAATTATCCAATATTTGTCTTTCTCCTTCTGAACTATTTTACTTAGCACAATCCCTCCAGTTCTGTCTATATTGTTCAATTTGCCAGATTCTGACATTTTTAAATATCTGAGTTGTATTCCATTGGTGCATGTGTGTGTGTGTGTTTAAGTATATCATAACTTTATCCATTCATGTCATTGGCACTTAAGTTGTTCCCCATAACAACTATTATAAATAATACTGCAATGGACAGAGGAATGCATGCATCCACTTGAATTAGTGTTTCACATTCCTTGGGTAGATATCTAGAAGCCAATATCCTAGATCATATTCATTAAAGATTGAAAATTGCTCCTCTAAAATCAGGTACAATACAAGGATATCCACTTTCACCCACTACTGTTCAGCATAGTATTAGAAGTTCTGGATAGAACAATTAAGAAATAAATATATATTGTGCTTCCATGATGGTGCAAGGCATTAAGTCTCAGCACTATGAATCAATCAATAACTACTGCAGCATGAGTATGATCCCAGTCAGGGAGCTAACCCACATGGCATAGCAGACCTCTACTATCTCGACCAATGCTCCCTTCAGCAGTATATTTCAGTAAACCTGGCCGTTCTTCTCCCCACTCTGTCTCTGGCAAATCCTCTCACTCCCACACTGCTGGCCTGTACCCCGGTTCTTGTATGCATACATAAATAAACCTTAAAAAAGGAAATACACACACATACATACATATATATATATATATAATGAATACTAATTGAGAAAGAAGAAATTAAAGTATTGGATTTGTAGATGACATAACTATAAATCAAAAATCAAAAACCAGGGACTCCACTAAAAAAATGTGAGAAACAATAAATAAGTAGAGTGACAAGCTACAAAATCGATAAACAAAAATCAGTTGTTCCTATATGTAAACTACAAATTAGAGGTAATGTCCCATTCTTCAATATAATTCAAGTAGAATAAGAAATTGATAACTATTATATCTTCTATCATGTCCTTTCTCCTTCCTTCCTTCTCTATAACCCATCATTTCTTCCTCTTCCTTCCTTTCTTCATTAAACCTATGAATTTCTATTATACTCAAATGATATAAAAGGTTCATGACCTGAAATTGCTTTTTCTTTCTTTTTTGGGGGTTTTAATTTTCTAATACCTATCCCTAAACATTAACCAAGATTAAACTACTGAAGTAAGGTAGAAACCCATTTATTCTTTTCTTTTTTCTTTTTTAAAGATTTACTTTATTTATTTATGCATGCAAGAGCTGGGGTATAGGCCAGAGGTGTGGGGGGTGGGGAGGAATGAGAGGATTCACCAGAGACAGAGTGGGGAGCAGAACAGGCAGACTGACTGAAATACACTGCTGAGGGGAGCAGCAGGTGAGACAGGAGAGGTCTGCTGTGCCAAGTGGGTAGCTCCCTGGCTGGGAATCAAACGTGTGCTGCAGTGGCTGCCCATAGCTTCATAGTGCTTAGACTTAACCCCTTGCACCACCAGAGAGACCTCAAGAAACCTGTTTATTCTTATAAAAAAAAAATTTCCCCAGCTCATTTTACCATACCTTCTTTCAAACCCTCATGGAATAGTCTTTATCCCACATGGAAGTACTATCCAGCCACATCTTACCACATGTTGACTTACATGAATTGGTTTAAGCATAAGTCTGTGAGCTTATTTAAGAATTAATATTGAAGGTTCAAATACAGGTATAGCATTCAGATGGTCCTGGAAAATTGCCTGAATTTTAAACCTCAAAATGAAAATTGTATGGAGTATACACAAAAACACTTTGTATTTTCAAAGGTATTTACTGTGAAAGTTCAGGGAGATGTCTGGTTAATGTATCTATTTAATGTTGTCTATGTATGAAGAAAATTAAGAGGATTGTTAAAAATGTCCATATTTGTAGTCTTATCTTTTGGCAACTGGAAGTGTTATCAATACCATAAACTTCAGTCTATTCTTTTTGAAATAGCTTATTTGATCAGAAACAACTTTTTGTTAATTCTGACATGGCTTCTTCTCAAAGCCAGTTCAGCTGGTCATTGGCCCTTTATTTTGCAGCCCTTTGGTGAAACCAGGGAGAGATAGATCCCTTTAATTGCTGATTTTAATTTACACACATCACCTAAATGGAGGAAGAAGGACCATCAGAAGAAGAAATACAGTTTACTACTCTTACTCTACATGATTCAAGTAACACCAGTTGTTCAGAGTCTTTAGTAAAGTTGAAAGAGTAAAGGCCAATGTGTTTACCTAAGTATAGAATATCAGTCCTGTTGAAAGGACATAATCTGTAGCCAATAATAAATAGTCATAAGAAGAAAATATGTATATATGAAACAATTATGGGAGAAACAGTAATTATTTAAGTTATTTGAATATTTCTTCAATTATTTATTTTGTTTAAAGAATTATTTATTTATGTATACAAGAACAGGGGTACAGGCCAGAGGTGTGGGGTTGGGAGAGGTTTCGACAGAGACAGAGTGGGGAACAGAACAGGATGATTGACTAAAATACACTGCTGACGGGAACAGTGGGCAAGTCAGGAGAGCTCTGCTGTGCCATGTGGGTATCTTCCTTGCTGGGGATGGAATTGTTACTGCAGTGGCTGTGGACAGCTTAATAGGTTGTGTCTTAACTCCTTGTACAACCAGGGATCCCGAGTATTGCTTGGTTTAAGGAGGCATAGACTCCTTAAATAATAAAATCTCACTTCCACCTATTCATTCTTTCTTCTTTTTAATGAATGAATAACTTTTTCTATGAAACTGTGTTGTCCCGTATAGGTCTCTGTCCTTGTGCAAGGTTTCTCCCCAAACAAAACCTGGAACAATGGAGAAAGACTGGGGGTACACACATTGCTCTCTTCTACCCAACCATGACAGATGAAATGTGCCTAAAATAAGGCTGCAAGTAAGGGAATTCTCCATCCCCAGAATAAAGAAGAGCAGTAATATTGATTTCATAGACTTTTCAGTGATGTTTAGACATCAAGTTTTGGAAAAAGGGTCCTTCATGGTGACACAATGGGTTAAGATGCAGCATTATGCAGCTATCCACAGCCACTGCAGCACAAGTTCAAACCCCAGCCAGCAGAACTCTCCTGCCTAGCCTGCTGCTACCCTCAGCAATGTATTTCAGTCAATTTGCCTGTTCTGCTCCCCACTCTGTCTCTGGTGAATCCTCTCACCCTCCATACCTCTGGCATACACCCTAGTTCTTGTATGCATAAATAAAAATAAATCTTTAGGAAAAAAAAAAAGTTGGGCCTCCCCTGGTGGCACAGCAGTTGAGCATTGGGCTGCGAAGCTGGCCGCAGTCTCTGCAGTGCCAGTTTGATCCCTGCCACCAGCGAGGGTCCCACATGGCATGACAGACCTCTCCTGTCTTGCCCACTGCTCCCCTCAGCAATATATTTTGTCATTCTGCCTGTTCTGTTCCCCACTCTGGCTCTGGTGAATTCTCTCACCCTCCTGTGCTTCTGACTGTACCCAGTGCTTTTATAAATAAATAAATAAATCTAAAAAAAATTAGAAAAGAAAGTTTTGGAAAGATTAAGGACAAGTTCTCCCCTCCCTCCTGTTGGACATCAGCTCCTGTATCCACATCATGTAGTCAGAATCTACAGTTAATCACAGGGAACAGGGCCACCTAACAAAGAGCTTCCTGGTTGCTGGTAGTCAGGGTGGGTTATCAATATTGGCACCCATCTCCCTCCAATGTGCTCTCTTTGGCTTCCCCTGAAGCTTCAGAATTTTAAGAGAGCAAATCTAATACAGTAAAACAGACAGAAAAAAAATAAAATCTCTCTGTAGGGTAATTTGAGATCTCAAGGGAACATGTCACAAAAGGAATGGACAGCTCTGCAGAACCCAAACACAAAGATATTGTATCTTCTCTTCTTATCAGATAATTCAAAGTTGCCATTATAAATACATTTAAATAAATGGGGAACAGAAAATAAAAAATTAAGATTTAAATGAAAAAATAAGGAAATAGCAGGATACAAAATATCAATATTGGCAGTAGTAAATGATGCAAAAAATCTAAAGAAGCATATTAAACCAAATTGAGGACTAAATTAGTGATCTTGAAAATCATAACACACAAAGGACTCATGTGGAAGAAGAAAGAAAGATACAAAGAGAATTAAGAAACATTCCAAGGTTTATTTGACTCCATTTGGAATAGCACCCTAAAAGATAAAGAGTATTTCATAAGGAAAACAGAGAGAGATGGGAACACAACAAAACGTTTATTTAAAGGAGAATTAAAGGAAAATTTCCCCAAACTGGAGAACGGAATCTAAATGAACACCCAGTTTTCTCTGTACACTGAGACCTATACCAAGACACATAGTTGTGAAACAACCAAGGTTTCAAGACAAAGAAAGAATATAGATGTTTGTTAAGAGGCAAAAGCAGGAATTTCAAAAAGACTTACCTCATACTACCCAGAGGAAACCCTACAAGCAAGGAGAAAATGGAATGAGTAATTTGCCGAGAAAGAGTATTATATCTAAGACTCTCTTTCAGATACAAGGTGGGGGCATAGATCTTCTCAGACAAATGAAAATTAAGAGAGTTTGCCAACACTAAACCTCTAAAACAGATGAATGGAATAAGAAGATGTGGTATGTATAAACAATTACTACTCAGTAATAAACTCATGTGATCACAGCAACATGGACGGGACTGCAAAGGATACTATTAAGCAAAATAAGTTACAAGGAGAATCACAATTTCTGGATTGTGCCATTTATATTTGGACTACAAAAAACAAACAAAAAACAAACAAACAAACAAAAAGACAAAGGGTCAGATAAAGCCAAACTCCATAATGAGTCCTTGAATCTATACTACAGAACTGAGACAATCAGAGAGGGACAGGGAAAGTTCAAAAGGGGAAGTTCAAAGTGAGGAGGAAGAACAATGGATGATGGGCCATTATAAGTATATAGATATAAGAATCATCACCAAATATCTTAGGAAACTCAATCCAGTACATCAAAATAGTTATACATCATGGCCAAATGGGATTTGTTCCAGGGACACAGAGATGGTTCAACAGCCAAACATCAATCAATGTAATACATCATATTAACAAAAGAAAGATGAAAACCATATTATTAAATCAGTATATGCATAAAAATCATTTGATATCATTCAGCATCTATTTATGATTAAAAAATGAGTTAGAAGGAAGATTAGTCAACATGATAAAGTCTATGTATTTCAAATCCTGAGCCAATACCATACTCAATGGTGAGTATTATGTGCCCTTTCATCACTGCTATTCATTACAGAATTAGAAATCCTAGATAGAGGAATCAGGCAAAAGTAAGATATATAAAAATTGGGAAAGAAAAACTAAAACTCATTATTTTTAGATGTCATGATTATACACCTGGAAAACCAAAAGAATCAACTAAAACTTTGAGTTATTTTTTAAAAGATTTATTTATTCAGGGCCTCCCCTGGTGGCGCAGCGGTTGAGTGCTGGGCTGCGAAGCTGCCTGCAGCCTCTGCAGTGCAGGTTCAATCCCTGGACACTGGCGAGGGTCCCACATGGCGTGCAGACCTCTCCTGCTGCGCCAGCTGCTCCCCTCTGCAGTGTGCTTTGTCAGTGTGCCTGCTCTGCTCTCTGCTCTGACTCTGGTGAATTCTCTCACCCTCCCATGCTTCTGACTGTATCCCATGCTTGTATAAACAAACAAATAAATAAATAAATAAATATTTAAAAAAAAATATTATTGCATACAAGAACCAGGACACAGGTCAGATGTGTGGGAGGGTGAGAGGATTTACCAGAGACAGAGTGGGGAGCAGAACAGGCAGACTGATGAAATACACTGCTGAGGGGAGCAGCAGGCCAGACAGGAGAGGTCTGCTGTGCCAATTGGGTTTCTTCCCAGCTGGCCAAGAACTGCAGAGGCTGTGGACAGCTTCACAGAGCTGCACTCATCCGCCTGTGACACCAGGGAAGCCCTAAAACTTTGATTTAAATAGTAAGTCAATTCAGTAAAGTGGCAGGATAAAAAAATCAAACTGTAAAACTCAGTTGCATTTCTATATGCAATAACACATTTGAAAAGAAAGAAATCCAGGAATAACCCCAGTCAGAATTGGAATAAAATGTTGTAAATAACTTGGTGTAAACTTAACAAACTGAAAGATGTATACAATGAAAAATATAAGAATTGTTAAATGAAATATAGAAGATACCAGGAATTGGGAAGATATTCCCTGCTCATGAATTGAAAGAACAAACATTGTTTACATGGCTATACTACACAAAGCAATATATAGATTCACACACTATCCATCAAATAAATAAACAATACTGACATTCATATGGAACTCCAAAATGCCCCAAATAGCCAAAGAAATCCTTAAAAAAGAGGAAGAGTGACAGAATCACACTCCCAAACTTCAAACTATATTAAAAAGTTATAGTAATTAAAACATAATGGTACTAGAACAAAAACACACAAAGCAATTGAAAACCAAGAAATAAACCCACACATCTAAGGATAGCTAACCTATGGCAAAGGATCCAGAGTATAGTGTGTAGAAAAGAGAATATCTCTAACAAATTGTGTTGGGAAAAAATGATGGCCACATTAAGAAGAATGAAACTAGATAACCATCTCACATTTTACACAAAAATTAACTCAAATTGGATTAAAGACTTGGATATAAAAAAAAAAGACTTGCATACAAGATAACAAACTATAAAATGCATTGAAGAAAATGTAGGTAAAGCATTCCTACATGACTTCAATGGTTAGACAACAAAAGGAAATATAAACAAATGGGGGCCTCCCCGGTGGTGCAGCGGTTGAGCGCTGGGTTGTGAAGCTGCCCGCGGCCTCTGGGGCGCCGGTTCGATCCCAGGCTGCTCCCCGGCCACCGGAGGAGGGTCCCACATGGCGCGCAGACCTCTCCTGCCGCCCGCTGCTTCCCTCAGCAGTGTACTTCGGTCCTTCTGCCTGTTCTGCTCCCCGCTGGCTCTGGTGAATTCTCTCACCCTCCTGCGCTTCTGACTGTACCCAGTGCATGTATAAACAAAACAAACAAACAAACAAACACATAAATAAATAAATAAATAAATAAAAACATGCCTCTATAAAAAATAAAAAAAAGTTAAAAAAATATAAACAAATGGGATTATATCAAACTAAAAGGCTTTTGCACAGCAAACAAAGTAATCAGTAAAACACAAAGACAGCCCACTAAATGGGAGAAAATATTTGCACTTAACACATTCTGATAAAAGGCTGATATCCAAAATGTAAACAGCAAACACAACTCAACAAATACAATTAATCTAGTAAAAAAAAAAAAGTATGACAGGAAAAGCTAAATAAGCACTCCTAGGGATCTACCCAAAGAACAAAAAATGGTGATTCAAAAAAAATACCTGCACCCCTATATTTATTGCAGCACTATTTATAATAGGTAAAAACTGGAAACAACCCAAATGCCCAAAAATAAATGACTGGATAAGAAAGATGTGGTATACATACAAAATGGAATACTAGTCAGCAATCAATCAAAAAAGATAACACATACAATTCAGAGCAATGTGGATGGAGCTAGAAGGAATTATGCTCAGTGATATAAGTCAGAAGGAAAAAGAAAAAAAAATATTTGATGATTTCACTATAGGAGGAATATAGGGGAACCAAATAAGTTATCAGGGGAAAAATTAATAACAATACAAAACACAATGAAACAAAAACAGACACATGTTTTAGGGCCAACCTCCATGTACCAGCACAATACACATAGGATGGGTTTAAAAATTGTACTACACCCGAGGGGTAACCAAGGACACCAAAGTATTAAGGGGTGCATATTCATAAAGGGTTGACCATCTGTGCACAAAAGCAAAAAAAAGCAATACTCTTAATATGAAATATCTTTAATTGGTGTGGAGAGAGAGAGGGAAGGATTTCAAGTAACAAATTCTCAATAAAACCCCGAAAATTTCTCACCCCCTTGTGGGAAAATGCTCAACCAAACAGGCTCAGCCCAAAGTAGGGTGTTGAGGCCCAAAACTTGCCACAAGTTTAAGACATTTCTGATAGAGAACCACAGCAATGGTAAGGCAAGCCCCTGAGAACTGAGGCAGGAGTAGAGACTCAAACTTCAAAGTGTACCATACAATAAACCACAAGATCAAGATAAAGGTTCCCATTCTCTTCCCTATCAAGGACCAGGAGCAGCCTCCCCATGTGTCTTACCCATGTGTCTTTATGCTAGTGTCTCTTCCCTACATCCTTTGTTAATGTCTCCTCCTCACTCCTTCATTACACATCAATTTTTTTATATATCTATCTTGATCTTTTCCATGGCATGCTGAGGATTGTAACCCAAGGTTATTGTTTATATGTGGGGGCAGGGATAATGTTGAGCATTCGCTATAGAGCAATGCTGCTCCCTTTTTCATTCCATTACACAATGAGTGTCAAAAATGGATGACTGGGGCACATATAAAACATCCTTAATATTACTGTTTTGATAATGCAGGTCTCCTTTATTCTACTTATGCTTAACTATCCTGATGTCTTCCTCCTTTGTCTTCTAATTTGACTTACTTGCCAAACTATCTGTCACTTCACTGTTATAAGGCCTTCAAAATCAAAATCTATGTTATTGTATCTTTCAAATATACAAATTTCTAACTATAGTCTTCTGTATATAGTGAACACAAAATTACTATTTATAAGCATTAAGTATAATAGAAAGTTGATGATGTTTAATAAATATTCATTAGTGAGTTTTAATTTGTTTTACTTGATCCCACAGTGTCACATTGCTATACTTGTATAATCTCCCCCTCTGGCTTGTGCTTTTTCCTGAATTTGAGCTTGAAGATTTTAGAATAATGTCACTATCTTGAGGTACTTACTATCCTCTTTTAAATCCTGATGAATGTCTACATCACACCCCAAATCATTGCGTGCTTTCTTTTTATTCAAGTTACCCTTGTATCCTTTTCCATACCAACTTGTTCTTTTGTAGAGCAAGGTGTGTCTGTGTTGAATATCCTACAGTCATGATATGATTTGCAAAATTAACCATAACTGCAGCAGATTAAAAATTAATTATAAAAAACTTTATCAATATAGAGCACACTGGTAGGTATGCCCTCTATATTGGTTAATCAGTGTGCACTTGCATATTTGGGAGGTGTATTGAAGGAGCAAATAAACACTGAGCTTGGAATGAAGGTACTGTTTTTTAAGAACAAACCTAATTGCATTTTAGATTCCATTTTTTCCTTTCAAATTGAGAAAAAAATTATTTTTTGGTCAGCTCCATGAGGAACATGTGAATATTAATATAGCTAATGAGTATGAAGTTTCATACTCTTTATCCAGGAACTTAAAACCAAAAACCAAAAGGTACAACCAAAATCATGCTAACTCTAGTGTGCCTGTTTTCTAATAATGGCAATAAATGTCATTCAATCTAATCTTTTATTTTTTTCTGATTCTGTAATTCTTAATCAAATTCAAGTATCATTATCTCAAATCACTGTCTAATTCAAAATCCACTTCTCACTGATTTCTTTCTTTTCAAACATTTCCTCTTTTATTTCTTCCTATTGCTACTTCTCCATCAAAGGGATCATGAGTCTAGTGGGGAGGATGATGATTATCCAAAAATTTGATTCCAGAACCTCATGGAAATTTACACCTATGCTCCATACACTGCTTTCTTGTTGCCTTCACTCCAAGGTTATTGGACTGCAAACCAGTAACTGACTGCAGCATCCCTTGCCTCAGCCAAAGCTGCCTTGCACCCAGACTCTTGCTTGTAGACATGTATAGATAGCAGCTCCCACAGATACTTGGCCAAGCAACACCTTGATTCTTGCTCTCAGAGGACTTTTTCATTCTTCACATCTTCAGAAACACTCCCAAAGCTCATTCTTCAGCTGAAATGATTGGGATACAGAGGAAGAAACATGCTCTAAATCTAATCTCTATGCAAAACTCTGACAAGAAATAAGCAAACATCCCTCATCCTTCACCTGCTTTCTTTCCAAACTGCTTTCTATTTCATATCTAGTCTTCTAGCAAAGTGGGAAGAGACAAAATGTCCTCCACTTTCCTTGTTTTCCCAATAACAAGTTATTGGAAAGGTAGGGATTTTTCTAATAAACTAAGCTCCATGAGAAATGGAGTGATGAAGGATAATGCTGCTCACACTACTATATTACAACAGATAATAAGATAATTGATTGCTGTTTGAAAAAGGAAAATTATAAGAACAAAAATATACAATCATACTGCTTAAAATCAATAATACTCTGTAAACAATTCATTTTAATTAATATGGGTCATGGATGAAAGCAGTGATTTGAAATCTCTTTGTACTTAGGGCCTTATAAATCTTTTACCATTTTTTTAAAAGATTTATTTATTTATACAAGAACCAGGGTACAGGCCAGATGCACAGGAGGTTGAGAGGATTCACCAGAGACAGAGTAGGGAACAGAATAGGCAGACTGACAACATACACTGCTGAGGGGAGCAGCGGGCAAGACAGGAGAGGTCTGCCGTGCCATGTGGATTCTCACTGGCCAGCCAGGATGGAACCCGTGCTGCAGAGGCTGCAGAGAGCCTCACAGTGCGGCGCTCAACCACCTGCACCATCAGAGAGGTCCCTTTATACCATTTTTTTTTAATATATGGCTGTGTAATAGAGAATTTACGTGCTTTGTTTAACCCATGCAAGAAAGTTAAGAAGCAGATACTGTTCAGAGATGTAGTTGAAGTTTTCAGTTTTGTCCCCCCAAACTTAAACAGCAAAGGCATAAGGACACTACTCATGGCAGACTTCCTTAAATAAGGAAAGAAAGGTCTAAGGACAATTTTATGAACTTTTGAACTTTGATCAAATTTTTGATCATGCATTTTTCTATATTATTTAATGAAGGGCCATCTGGAAAATTCCCTTTTAAGTTGTGTTATAGATAACCTGTCACTTTTGATTGATCAGATCACTATAGGTTAATAAATTGCCTAAGTTTCTGCCAAGCAGCCTAGATTTTGAATTCTTCCAGCTAGGGTTCTAAGGTTTAACTACAATGGACAAGGAGCTTTTCTAGTGTCAGTAAAATTTTATAAACTAATGAACTATCAGGAAATAACAAATATGGCATTAAGCTGCTTTCAAATTGACTTCAATACTTGTTAACATACATATTGTAATACTGTCTTACCAATATGTTAGTGCATATTTTATGAACTGAATAAATGTCCTGCAATTTCTAATTTCATGCATGCCATTTTTATAGAAATAATATTCATTTTTTATTATATCCATTCAGATTTAGGCACTAATTAACAATATTATGGGCCATAGGAATGCATTCATGCCTGAATACATTAGCCATTAATTTCAACAACTATGAGGACGTAAGGACTGCATAAAAAGACTTGCAGATAATTCAGAATAGAATTTCACAGGGAACAGTTAATGCACTGGAATTTTTCAGAATATATTAAACTCCTCACCAATGAGAAAATGAAGTAAATTTTGCAAAATCAACATTAGTTGATTTTTAAATTTAATGAAAAAATGATGTGTAATCCATCACTGTCAGCAATAATCTTATTCCAGAGAGCTTTAAACAAGAAACACAACCTTGAAGAATGGGTTGATATGTGTATGAATCAAGTATCTGTCAAATATATCCATTCATATTAAGTTTATTTACCCAAGAACAAGTTGTTCAAAATGTTTTTAGCTTGAGATAGACTTAATAATTGCTACAAAATTCTATTTGTAAACTAACTCACAAATCAGAAGCTTCTTTACTTATGGCTTAAATACAGCCAAATGTTTTCTTAACATTTCTTATATTTATTAGAGTGTTTAATACAACATTTCAATGCATAGAAAATATTTTTTAAATATTTTTAATTTTATTGTTCCACCCTAAAGTTTAAAAATAGCATGCATAGGATATATTTCCTGGTTATAATCATCGTGGGTTATGAATATATTTACTTTCAAATTAATAACCTAATTTTTCTAAACATTTTCTATGAAGAAAATTATTTTTATACTCACTTCTCTTAATAATTTAGTTATACTCCAGTCAATTATCTTTTCTTAACATTTACACTCTATTGTGAACTATACCGAATACCATATCTAATATAATAGGAACATTATTTAATATTTCTTAGTTTGGATTTTTTTATAATACTATTACAAACTTCAATTCAGTTAACATATTCATAAGCATAACACTTTTTTTCTTTTAGATAGTTTTTATATAACTTCTTTTTAATTTATATATTTTTAATATCACTGTTCATTTTTAAACAATGTTTGCTTCCCCTCCACCCAGGTGTAGTCCTAATAGAATTCTCTTCACAAATGCACCCATGCACCATCACCACAGTTCCCAGTGCTACTCCCTCCCTCCCTCCCTCTGATCCATCTACCTCCTCCTCCCCTGCAGGATGTCTCTGGTTTATAATTGCCTGTTTGTTTTTGTTTTGTTTTGCTGTGTTTTATATTGTTATTATTTTTCCCCTGATGTCTTATTTGGTTCCCCTATATTCCTCCTATAAATGAAACCCTCTAATATGTTTCTTTATCCTTTTGTCTTATTTCACTGAACATAATTCCTTCTACTCCACCCATGTTGCAGCAAATTGCATGTGTTTATCTTTTTTGAATGCTGAATAATATTCCATTGTGTTCATTCTTTAAAGTGAAAAATCGATATAAGAAATTCTTACTAAATTTTGATTAATGATCTCACAATTAACCAATCTTGCCAGTGGTATTCTAATGTCTTTAAATCTAACTAGGATTGGGCATTATTATAAGTTGTAACAACTTTTGGAAGAGGTTAACATTTTCCACCAAGTTTAGACATCCCTGAATGACTAAATATCATATCCTGTAAACTGCTTCATAATATCTGATCATAGAAAGATAAGGTAATAGCCAGGTATAGGGTAAATGGTTTTCAGGCTTTTCTGCCCTCCCACCTTTAGGATTGCCCTGCCTGATGGGACATCTGCAGTTGTTACATTGTTGTAAGCTGTGTTGTTTACTCTTATGGGCCATGGCAGCAGTATTGAGATGGTGGCCAAGAGAAGCGGAAGCAGAAGAGGCGAGACAGAGAAAGGGAGGAAGAAGGCCAGAGAAGCCCAGAGTGAAGATTTGCCAGGGGTTCAGAGGCCTAACAGCCTCCTGGCCCCCCAGCACCACTGCCTGCCGTGTACCTGGTTGCTGTACTACATACAAAAGCTCAATAAAAGCTTGAGAAAGCCACCGAGGGCACCAGGACTCTCCTTTACCTGGTCTGCCGAATCATAGAAAATCTGCACTGTGGCTATCCTGCCACTACACCAGGGTAAAACATGCATTAATGCTGTAGGTTTCTAATCCACATTTGATAAAAATATAATTAAATATAATGGATGTTTGTGTTTGCTGATAGAAAAAATAAATTTATTTATTTGTACATAAAACTCACTATTATAATTTATTAGAGAAGGGAAACAGATACGTAGAGGAAAAGTATGAAATAGGATGACAAAGAGAACAGGGAAAGTGACAGAAGACAATGTAAAAGTCACTAGGAAAAAAGGAAATGAACTTACCTGATTAAAGAAATGATTGAGATTAAAGTAATGTCAAACAGATACTGGTGGAGAGAAGGAAAATATAATTCACTCTATTCCTCACCCAATGTGCCTGTAGTCATGTCTTGAATTTATATCCTGTATGTCTTGATGTAGGACCTGGAAGAAGTAGAAAGTTCTTCAGGGGACTCTTTGTTCATGACTCTCAGGATAACGGATGCCCTGTGCAGTTAAAAAAAATAAAAATTAACATTGAGTCTCCCGAGCTATAGGCACAGAAAAAGTAGAGAACATCTAAACTTCTGTGAAGTAAGTGGCCTCAGGATGAATTAATGGCAAGATACTGTTTAGGTAAAATAGTAAGGGAAGCAGGAGATAGCACTTTTGTTAATCATCCTGAGGTCTAGGATGAATTGGTATCCTCACCTATTTTGTTCCTTTACTTGCAGAACAGGAATATTACAAGATGTAGTGCAGTGCATGAGAAGCCTTTAGATATAAGCTTTTCAAATTATTTTTGATCATTCCATTTGCCATGGCTTTAAGGAAAACAGGGGATTTTAAGTAACAGTTAGGTAAAATTTAACTGAACTTAGATAAAATTTGCTCCAATCATTATTCCCTTGTCAGTGAGAATCCCAAGCCTATATTCAGATAGAGTGTGAAGATCCTTATTTAGTGAGTCAATTAACTATGAAAGAGGAGTAAGGATATATTCAGAGTAGACACAACTTGATAATAAATAGAGGATCCCTCTATAACCTCAAGAACTCAAGAAATAGTTCCTGTGTTGTGGATTTTTAAAAGACCTATTAAGGCATACGAGAGCTGGGATGCAAGCTAGAGGAGCAGGAGTTGAGAGGATCCACCAGAGACAGAGTGGGGAGCAGAACAGGCACATGTACTGAAATACACTGCTGAGGGGAGAAGCAGACAGACTGGAGAGGTCAGCTGCACCATGTGGGTAGCTTCCTGGCTAGGGAGTGAACACATGCTGCAGTGGCTGAAGAGAGCTTCATAGTGCTCCAACTTAACCCCTTATGAGACCAGGAAGGTGCCTCCTGGTGGGAGAGGGGAAAAGAGTAGAATCAAAAAAAGGGTGGTGGCAATTTTACAGGGACTATAACCAAGATGAAAATGCATACATTGTACAAAAATGAAAAATGATGTAATAAATAAATAAAATATATTTAAATAATATATAAAATATATTTAAATAATATATTTTATTTTATTTATGCAAGAATCAGGATACAGGCCAGATGAGTGGGAGGGTGAGGGGATTCACCAGAGACAGAGCAGGGGACAGGACAGACTGATGAAATACGCTGCTCAGGGGAACCCCGGGGGAGACAGGAGAGGTCTGCTTGCCATGTGGGTTGCTCCAAGGCCAGCGGGGACGGAACAGGACTACAGAGGCTGCAGACAGCTTCAAAGCGCTGTGCTCAACTGCCTGCACCACAAGGGAGGCCCCAAATATTTTTTTTTTGTTTTTAAAGATTTATTTATTTATTTATACAAGCACTGGGTACAGTCAGAAGTGCGGGAGGGTGAGAGAATTCACCAGAGCCAGAGCAGGGAGTAGAACAGGCAGAAGGACCGAAGTACACTGCTGAGGGGAGCAGCGGGCGGCCCGAGAGGTCTGCGCCATGTGGGACCCTCGCCCGGTGGCCGGGGATCAAATCGGCGCTGCAGAGGCTGCGGACAGCTTTGCAACCCATCGCTCAACCGCTGCACCACCAGGGAGACCCCCAAATAAAATATGTTTTAAAGATTTATTTATTGATACAAGAGACATACCAGAGACAGAATGATACCAGAGACAGAATGGGGAGCAGAACGGCAGACAGACCGATGACACTGCTGAGGGGAGTAGCAGGCGAGGAAGGAGATGTCTGACGAGCCATGAGGGTTTCTCCCAGGCCAGCCTGTAATCAAACCCGTGCTGCAGTGGCTTCACAGCATGGCGCTCAACCTGCTGAGCCACCGGGGAGGTCCTAAAATAAATATCATCTCCATTTGCATTACTAGTCTCTTCAAGAGAAGTTCACAGAAGGCAACAGATAAAGGGAAAAGGAGAGTAGTAGGAAGATACCTTGAGAGGAGTTCCCCTGCTTTACTCCCAGGAGAATAAACTAGAGTAGTCCTGATAGATAATTGATTTGGAGGATCCCATGACTTGGGGAAAATCTATCTAGCTCCTGAACATTGGAGAATAATACTGAAGATATGTAACAGAAGAGATACTGAACAATTTCTACTCAGGCAACAAAGAGCCTGTGAAGAGAGGAGTCTTTCAGGGTGGACACCATAGTTTCCACTTATCCCATGGGGGTGGGGCAGAGACACTTAGGTGGACCTAACCATGGGGAAATACTAGTGAGAGTACTGTGGTGAGACAGGTGGGAAGGACCACAAGTGAGGAAGACAAAGATCATAAAGAAGACACAAAGAAATGGAAAAAAATATTTCCTAGAAAACTGCAAAGCCACAAAAAATGAAACAAGTCTAGTATCTCACATCATTAACAAAAATTAACTGAAAAAGACTTGGACATAAAATCTTAAGCCATAAAACACACAGAAGGAAACAAAGGTGGAATACTCTGCAGCATAGACTTCAGAGTTATCTTTGTGAATTCAGTCCCCTTTTGTTATACTGAAGCAACCCATAAAGTTCTGATGAACAGATGTACAATTGCTAAGGGTTATATGTGCCCAAAATATTTCTAAATGCTCTTGGTGTTATTTTAATAAATCTATTTATTTATACATACAAGAACTGGGGTGTGAGCCAGAGGTGCGAAGGTAAGAGGATTCACCAGAGACAGTGGGGAGAAGAACAGACAGATCTATTGAAATACTCTGCTGAGGGCAGGAGTGGGCCAGCCAGGAGAGGTCTGCTGAGCCATGTAGAACTTGTGTTGCAGTGGCTGGAGTTAGCTTCATAGTGCTGTCTTTAACCCCTGTACCACTTGTTGGAGGTTTTCTTTGTGGATATAGGGAAATATTTAATTACAGCTCTGAAATTCATTTTGGGTTAAAGGTTTAAGTTTTGCAGTTAAACATGGCTTTTTGGAAGGATTGATTCTTAGAGATAACTGAAACATTGAGGTTTTAGGAAAGTTAGTAAAAAGTGGAGAATGTGAGCAAGAGGATGAGAGAGAAAACATGCAGAAGGAGAGAATGGCATAAGAGAGCGTAAGAGGGAAGAACAGGTATCTCCCTGGAGTTGCAAGGGGTTAAGAGGAGCACTAGGAAGCTATCTGCAGCCACTGAAGCACAAGTTCTATCTCCAGCAGAGAGGTGACCCACATGGTACAGGAGACCTCTCCTTTCTCACCTGCTGCTCCCCTTGGAAGTATATTTCAGTCAATCTGCCTTTCTGCTCCCCACTCTGTCTCTTGTGAATCGTCTCACACCCCACATCTCTGGCCTACAACTCAGCTCTTGTATGCATAAATAAATCTTTTTAAAAAAGAGGGAAGGACGGCTTTTACTGACTGTAAGGAGGTCACTGGAGAATTTACTAGAGAAATTACTCTAATTTGTTCTATATTACAGTTGTTAAATTTCTCATTAATATTGGCAATAGAGTATTTTAGTGAAGCAATTTTAGCTCATATTTTCATTTGGAGGCCTCTGTATATTAAGAAAGGTTGCTCATTGAGCTTTTAAAATCTCATGTTTTTTTCTCTTCTAAGATACCTCTCAAATGAACAATGTCACTCAGATAAAATGTTCCAGAGAGTTCCTCTTAAGCTCCAAATAATCATTGATAACATTATGCCATTTATAAAGATAGGCATACACATTATAATGTGTTATTTATATGCTTAAAACAAATAAATCTATGTAGATGGAAAGATTAGGAGTTGCTTAGGGCTAGAAGGAGAAATGGAGAGTGACAGTTCATGGATTTAATTTAGGTAGGCTAAAAGTGTTTGAAAATTAATTTGTTATAATAGTTGAATTATTCTAAGAATATGTTAAAATGCAGTGAATTGTATGTTTTTAGTGAGCAAATTGTAATAAACATACAGAACAATGGAATAGAATTGATATCACATAAATAAACCCATATTTTTATGGACAGTTAATCTATGACCAAGGAGATAACAGTGCACATTGGAGAAGGGAAAATTTCTTCAACAAATGATGTTGGGAAAACTGCAAAGTCACGTGCACAACAAAGAAACTAGATAACCATCTCATACCATATATAAAGATTAACTCAAAGTACATTAAAGACTTAGATATGAGACCTGAATTCTAAAATACATAAAAGAAACCAGTCAAAACACTCCACAACATTGACTTCAATGATGTATTTGTTATCTCAGCTCTTACAGAAAATGAAATGAAAGCAAAAATAAACAAATATGACTACATCAAACTGCAAAGTACTTCTTAACAGTGAAATAAACTACCACTAAAACCAAAAGACAACCTACTGAATGAAAGTATTTGCATATCACACATCTGTTAAGGAACTAATATTCAAAATCTATAAAGAATGCATACAAGTCAACAAAAGAAAACAAATTACCCATTCAAAAAATGAGCAGAAAAACTGAATTGACGCTAATTTAAGTGTCCAATAGACATATGGAAAAATGTTCATCAACACTTATCATCAGGGAAATGCAAATTAATACTACAATAACATAACATCGCACAACTGTGAGAATGACATATATATATACATATATATATATGGAGGAGGAACCCTCCTATGCTTTTGGTGGGAACTTAGACTTGTCCAACAACTTTGGAAAATGGTATGGATATTTCTCAAAATATTAAAGATGGATGTACCATATGACCCAACAATTATCCTTCTAGATATTTGCCTGAAGAGTACAAAAGCAATTATTCAAAGGGAAATATATATTCCTATGTTCATTGTAGTACTATTTACAATAGCCAGGGTATGGAAAGAAATTAACTGCACAAAAACTCAATCAGGAAGATGTAGTATATATACTCAATGGAATACTATTCAGCTGTTATAAAAGCTAAACTCTTGCCATTTGTGACAACATCTATTGAATTGTAGGGGATTATGCTAAGTGAAATAAGTTAGAAAGAGAAAGACAAATATCTGCCAATGTCACTTATATTTTGACTATAGAAAAAGAAAATAAAAGATTAGATAAAGGGCATCCCTGTTGGTGCAAGGGATTAAGATGCAACCTACGAGACTATCAGCAGCCATTGCAGCATGAGTTTGATACATGGCCATGGAGCTATCCACATGGCACAGTAGACCTCTCCTGACTTGCTTGCTGCTCACCCCAGCAGTGTATTTCAGTCAATCTGCCGGTTCTATTCCCCACTCTGTCACCCCTTATACCTCTGACTTGTACCCCAGCTCTTGTATGAATCACCTGTACCCAGCTCTTGTACACATAAATAAATAAATCTTTAAAAAAATAAAAGATTAAATAAAGCCAAACCAAAAGCAAACCCTAGAAATCTTACTGTAGAAGTTAGTGTACCAGAGCAGCGGTGGGTAAAGAGAGAACAAAGTGGGAAGGTAGAGGAGTAGACTGTGGTGGAAGACTATGTGTATTTTGGTGGTGGTTGTAGTGATGTAATATTACATCAAGGGATATATTCTATATCTCTAAATCACAAATATGCTGTAAACTTAGGTTACTTCAGTTAAAAAATATGTTAGGTTCTTCCCTTTCCCCACAGGATTGTCCCTGTTATAGATGAGCATTCAAGTGGGACCACAAAACTGTGGTAGGTCAGGCCAAGGAAACCTTCCATATGTTAGTCCCCATAAGTGCACTGCAATTGTAGGACATGTGCCAGGACTTTCTGTTCCTAATTAATGCAATTTGATTTTACTTCAGTGGTGTTATCTGTGTGTTTTGATTTAGACATGGATTTACCCTTTAATTTGGGCTTCATCTTCTCTTTCAAATTTTGGTTTGTTTGATCTAATAACGTCTGGGATATGGAAACTAATTTTGGTCTTATAGGAGGACCTCAGAGCATGAACATATGGATTATTATCAATATGTATCTTAGGGGGCCTCCCCTGGTGGCGCAGCACTTGAGCGCTGGGCTGCGAAGCTGCCCGCAGCCTCTCTGGCGCTGGTTCGATCCCCTGCCACTGGCGAGGGTCCCACATGGTGCACAGATCTCTCCTGCTGCACCCGCTGCTCCCCTCAGCAGTGTATTTCTTCATCAGTCTGCCTGTTCTGTTCCCCACTCTGGCTCTCGTGAATTCTCTCACCCTCCCGCGCTTCTGACTGTACCCAGTGCTTGTATAAATAAATAATTAATAATAAATTTATGTATCTTAGGAATTTTACTTCTTTGGGGAGAGAGAGAGAGAGAGAGAGAGAGAGAATATATTCTACAATTTTGTTTTTGGTCCAAGAGGAGATGAGCCTTTTAATTGGGCCAATAGTCTGGAACAAATTCAGTTATCAGTTTATGTCTTTATATCTTTATATCTTTCTGTCCTTCCATAAATTAGATTTAGAAAAGTCAGTGACCCATTTGATGACACAATAAATAATCAAGTAACTTTTTTTTTTGAAGATTTATGTATTTATTTATACAAGCACTGGGTACAGTCAGAAGCACGGGAGGGTGAGAGAATTCACCAGAGCCAGAGTGGGGAACAGAACAGGCAGACTGACAAAATACACTGCTGAGGGGAGCAGCGGGCATGGTAGGAGAGGTTTGTTGCGCCATGTGGGACCCTCGCTGGAGGCCAGGGATCTAACCAGCACTGCAGAGGCTGCTGGCAGCTTTGCAGCCCAGTGCTCAACCACTGCGCCACCAGGGGGGGCCCTAGTCAAGTAACTTTTCCCCTTAATCTGATGGATGCAAAGGGGAGAAGCAGGAGTAGGAGGACAAACACTTACGGGAGAATTGAAGCCACGGCAGAAAATCCATTTCAACAGGTCATTTTCCCTCCTGGGGAGACTGCAGGGGCCTATAAGGTTTCATTGACCACCCCACCTCACCCTGCCCCCAGGATATAATACCAAAACTGTAGACCTTGTAAGGATAGAAATTAGGAAGGGAAGCAGAACTCCAAGGAGAAAGCAATATCCTATCAAAAAAGAGATCTTGTGTGGAGTCAGACACGATCACAAAACTTTCTCCAAGTCAGTCTCATTTGGCCCTACAAATTCCTCTCCAACACTCCAATTTATTTTACCAGTGAAGATGCCACACATACAATTTTCATCATAATTCAGCGACTATTAATGAGCTTACCTAAGATATACATCTCACTTAACCATAGCAAGAGAATATCACAATATCACTGGACAGTGCATTCATCATGTTTTAAGAATTCCCAGACATTTTCAGGGAAATACTGATTAGTACCAGAGAAAATTCCAACTAAAACAGGGAATCCTCTTATAGTATGTGGATGATTTACTAATTTCTAGTCAGGACTTAACTAGATAATGCCATATTTGTTTTAAACCTGGCAGAACATGACTACATGGTATCACCTCAGAAGTATCTCAGAAGATATGCATATCTCAGAAGATATGCAAACAGAAGGTGAAATATTTGGGATTTGAGATTAGAAAAGCAAACAAAGCATTATGAGAGAGAAAACAAGTGATTTTAACTTCAAATGATCCTGGTAATGGAAAACAATTATGAGTAGAAAATATAAAAAGGGCCTCCCTGGTGGCGCAAGGGGTTGAGACACAATCTATGAAGCTATCTGCAGCCACTGCAGTATGAGTTCTATCCCCAGGCAGCAAGGAGACCCACTGGCACAGCAGAATTCTCCTGTATCACTAGCTGCTCCCCTCAGCAGTGTATTTCAATGGATCTTCCTGTTCTGTCCCCCACTCTGTCTCTGGTGAATGCTCTCACCCCCACACCTAAGGCCTGTGCCCCAATTTTTGTATTCATAAATAAATAAATATTAAAAAAGAGAAAATATAAAAATAATTCTGTACTTTAGATATCTGATAAATGTGTAAAGGGAATTCAGGAGAGAATAGTATTTTCTGCAAATTATTCTGTAACAATTGGATAGCCATTTGTAAAATGTCTATGGATCTACATTTACCACCATATACAAAATTAACAATGTGTATCAAAAACATAAAAGTAAAGCCTAGAGCAATAATATTTTTTCAAAGGAAAATATGGAAGAAAATCCCTTAACCCTTGTTTAAACATTTCTGAAGTTAAACAACAGATATTTGATCCATTAAATAATTGATACATTGAACTTTATCAAAATTAACTTATCAGGAGACTTGACATGTCACAGGAAAATTTTCAGAAAGATATATTTGATAAAATACTTGTATCTACAATTTATAGAGACCTTTCAATAATATAAGGGTATGTGGACAAATAGGTGGCATACACAGGATTTTTAGGGTCATGAAATAATTTGTGTATTATAATAATGATGGATGCATGCTATTATACATTTTTCTAAAGCCAAATAATGTACAACACCAACAGTGAAAACTAGTGGGGACTATGAACTTCAGTTGATAATGATATGAAAATATAGTTTCATCCAGGGAAAGATGATAAAAAAAAAATGACAAAAAGATGATAAAAAAATGACAAAAAGATGACAAAAATGGGGAAAGCTGTTATTTGTGGGGAAAGAGAATATGGGGAATCTTTTACTTTCCTCTCAATGTTTCTTTGAATATAAAACTGCTCTAAATAGAGTATTCAGTCAATAATAAAAACTGGGCCTCCCCGGTGGCGCAGCGGTTGAGCACTGGGTTGCGAAGCTGCCTGCAGCCTCTACAGCACCAGTTCGATCCCCGGCCACCAGGCGAGGGTCCCACATGGCATGCAGAACTCTCCTGCCATGACTGCTGTTCCCCTCAGCAGTGTACTTTATCAGTCTGCCTATTCTGTTCCCCACTCTGGCTCTGGTGAATTCTCTCACCCTCCTGAGCTTCTGACTGTACCCAGTGATTGTATAAATTAATAAATAAATCTTTAAAAAATAATAAACAAAAACTATGCAAGGAGAAAAGGTTTAAGATCTGAAAAGATATTTCATAAAATAATATATCTGGATGTTAAAGACATAAAAATAATTAATTGTATTATCCAATCAGAAAATGCAAATTAAAATTACTCTGAGATACTATTCACATCTGTTAAATTGGTTAAAAATAATAAGAATGAAGACAGTTGAATACTGGAAAGGATGTAAGTGAATTTGAATCTCTCAAAGTGCTGATGGGATTGTAAAGTGCAAAAATCTGAGAGAGGATTTTGTAAGTTTCTTAAACAGTGCATATACATAGATCATGTGATTCAGCGATTTCACTTGCAGGTAATTTCTTGGACAATTAAAATGAATGTGTACCTAAACATTTTAACATAGATGTGCAAATAATCTCAAACTAGAACAAAAAGAAAAATAAATATCATGTGAATAAACACATTATATCTATAAAATGGAATGCATTAGTGTATTAATATAAAATAATAAATTTATATTAATAAAATAAATTAATGCATTAGTGTATTAATATAAATAATAGTCTAAATATAATTATGTCAAAATAAGTCAGACTTTTCTGAAAAACAAAATGCTGTTATTCAATTTACATAAAACTCTAGAAAAATAAAACTATTTTATAGTAAAAGAGAGAAATTTTATTATAATATTGCCCATTCTCACTGATGAGAGGTGGTATATAACTGTGATTTTTCTTTGCATTTCCTTGATAAGAAATAATCAACAAATTCTCCTGTGTCTGTTGGCCAACTGAATGGCTTCTTTGGAGAAGTGCCTATTTACATCTGTCCAATTGCTTTTATTTTAATATTGACCATTAGAAACAATCACTTTTTCCCCTTTATTTTTTAAATTTTTATTTATTTACTTATTTGTTTGTTTTATTTTCTTTTATTTGTATATATCTTACATCATTGCTCATTCTTAAACAATGTTTGCTCCCCACCAAATATAGTCCCCATAGAATTTCCTTCACTTACTCACCTGTATGTTGTTTTATTTTTGTTCAATTATATAAACTCATTGTAGATCTCTGATATCAGCCCTTTGTAAGATGCATGTTGTGCTAGTACTTTCTTTCCTTCATATGAACATAGTTTTTTTTAAAGATTTAATTATTTATTTATAGAAGAACCAGGGTACAGGCCAGATGTGCAGGAGAGTGAGAGGATTCACCAAAGTCAGAGCTGGGAACAGAACAGGCAGACTGATGAAATACTACTGAGTGGAGCAGCGGGTGAGGCAGGAGAGGTCCACCGGGCCATGTGGGACCTTCGCTGGCGGCCGTGATGGAGCAGGTGCTGCAGAGGCTGCGGACAGCTTCACAGCGTGGAGCTCAACTGCCTGTGCCACCAGGGGAGGCCCTTCTCTCATTCATTTGGGTGTGTCTTCATTTTGGATATTGTCTTTTTCATTGAAAAGAAGCTATTTGCTTGATGTAGTGCCTATTGTTTATATTTTTCTTTGTTTTCCTTGCTGCTGGAGACAAATCCACAAAGATATTTCAGAAGTTTATGTCATTGAGTACTTTGCCAATATTTTCTTCTATGTGCTTTATGGGTACATGCTGCAGGAGGCCTCGATGCCCCAGCTAGATAAGACACTGGCAAGCAGCGAAGCTAAAGGGCCTCACACCGTGGGGCTGAAGCTAAAGGCCCTCACACCGTGGGGCCGAAGATTCCTTGTGCCTCACACCGTGGGGCTGAAGATCTAACAATCCTTCACTTTTTGTTCTTGGTCATAAAAAGAGAAAAAATTCCCAAAAAAGGTACATTAGGCACTATATTATATGCATCAGTATACTGCAAATAAACGGCATGGAAAATTATCTGTTAGAAATTAATTATTAAACAATTTGGCCCACTTGACAATGGGAGAAAATTTATTGAACATGCCTGACAAGCATTACAATACAATAATTATAGTAGGTCCTTCTTTTGCCTTCTCTTGAAGTTTCTTGGGAAAGTTTTTAAATGTAGCTATTTGAGTTAGGAGTTTCTAATAGAAAAAGTTCTGATAGCTAAGCAGCACCTGGTCTCCGGCTGAAGGCCATGTGAATAGAATAGTCTCTTGATGCTTAGGTTTTAGCTGATAGGGGTGCACTGGTGGCTATCCACTGTCTTAGGTAATTGTCTAGCTGAAATAATAAGTTTTAGTGTTAGATCTGTTTTTTTATCTATTAACCTTGAAGGCTACCGTCTAGCTGGGACCCGTAGGAGCCAGTAGTCCATGGGAATAAAATACACTAATTGTTTCTTCTTTACACATGACAATGTATTTTTTTTTTTTTTTGCTTACTAAAAATGAATAAATAAAGACCTGCTGAGTCTCTCGGCAGAAGATACTTGCGCCTCATCCAAGTGTTAGTGTCTCCTCATTACCTCATCCCCTTCCCTTCAGCCCTTAAGTTTCAGCCCCTTACAGGTCGCCGAGGCCGTCTCATCCTTTCAGGAACCCCTGACATGACATTTTGCCAGAGGCTGGTCCCCAGCAGGTACAGGTCCTACATACAAGTCTTTTATCCATTTTGAGTTGACTTTCATGTATGGTGTGAGATACTGGTCTAGTTTCATTATTTTGCATATGACATTCCTTATTCCTTCAGCACCATTTATTGGAGAGCTTTCTCTTGTACTGATGTATATTATTTGCTTCTTTGTCATAAATTAGTTGTCTATAAATATGTGATTTTATTGCTAGGCTCTCAATTCTGTGCCATTGGTTGGTGTATGTGTTTCTGTTCCCATACTGTGTTATTTTAATTATTAAGGCTTTAAAATATAGTCTGGAGTATAGATGTGTGATGTCACAATCTTCCCTCTTTTTTGTTTTCAGGAAATATTTGGCTATTCAGGCTCTTTAGTGGTTCCATATGAATTTCAGTAATATTTGTTCCATGTCTTTGAAGAATACCATTGATGTTTGTATTGAGATTGCATTGTATCTGTAAATTGCGCTGGGTAAGATGGCCATTTTGACAATTTGGATTCTTCCAATCCATGAGCGGGGGATAATCTTTCTATTTCTTTGAATCTTCTATTTCTTTTCAGAATGTTTTATAGTTTCACTTGTATAAGTCCTTCAGTTCCTTTGTTTGCTTTATTCACAGACACTTAATTCTTGGAGTGAAATTACAAACATGATGACAATGTGGGGAGAGCACAATGGACTGTGGTAGAGGACTATGACCACAACTGAGTGAAGAAATATGTACTGTCAAAAAAATAACAAGGATGTAAAACAATGATACTTCATTGAAAAGTAAAAATAAAGAAAACACGTGCGTGCTCTCTTTGGAAAGGAAGTATCACAGAGCATTAACAATGTTTTTGGGTATAAGATTTATTCCATATCTTGATTTTGATAATAATATCCTGGTTTTGCATATGTATTAAAATATTAAATTTAAATATGTGTAATTTTTGTTAACTATATCTTAACAAAGCTGTTAAAATTGAAATCAAACATTGTACAAAAATGAACAATGATATAAAATATATATGAATAGGGCCTCCCCTGGTGACACAGGGGTTGAGCGCTGGGCTGCGGGGCTGCCCGCAGCTTCTGCAGTGCTGGTTCATTCCCCAGCTGCCTGCGAGGGTCCCACCAAAATGTATGTATATATATATATATATATATATATATATATATATATATATATGAATAAATATAGTAAAAATACAATCAAAATGCAATTAATCAAATATGGGGCACTACATAAAACAAAAATCATATAGTAACTTTTACTGAAAAAAAAAATTATTACAGGACCTCCTTGGTGGTGTAAGGGGTTAAGCACAGCACTATGAACTATCTTCAGCCTCTGCAGCACAAGTTTGATTCCCAGCCAGCTAGGAAATTACCCACATGGCGTAGCAGACATCCTGTCTTGCCCTCTGCTCCCCTCAGCAGTGTATTTCAGTCAGTCCGCCTGTTCTGTTCCCCACTCTGTCTCTGGTGAATCATCTCACCACCACCGCCCTGCACCTCTGGTCTGTACCCAGTTCTTGTATGCATAAATAAATCTTAAAAAAAAAATATTTATTACAGAGAGAAACAACACATAACATATCCATGGGTTTGAAGACTCTCCTTCAATCAATAATACATAAATTCTAATGAAAAATCTAATATTTTTTTTGAAAAAATTGATAATCTAACTCTAAAATTTCTGTGAAGTACAAATAGATAGTGTAGATGAAATTTTAGGGAAAAAGTGCAAAGTTAAAAACTTACATGGCCTTATTTTAACAAATGGCATACCTCTATAGTGGTATTATATTTTAAATATTTATTCATTTATGCATACAAGAGCTAGATGTAAGCCAGAGGTGGGGGTGGGTGAGAGGATTCACCAGAGACAGAGTGGGGAAAAGAACAGGCAGAATTAAATACACTACTGAAGGGAGCAGCAGGTGCGTCAGGAGTGGTCTGCTGCACCATGTGAGTCACCTCCCTACCCAGGGATGGAATTTGTGCTACAGTGGCTGCAGATAGCTTGATAGTGCTGAGACTTAAACCCTTGTACCACCAGGGAGGCCCCTATGGTGGTATTAACAGTATTAACTTGATCTTATGCAAACAAATAAATGAAACAGAAAAAAAAAAAAACCTAGAAGTGATCCTATAAGAAAGTGTCAATGCTATCTAAACTGTGTCAGAACAATTAAATATAATAAAAAGAGATAATCAAATACACCTTATACAATACAAAGTAAATCCAAAAAATTTTAGATGCATTATAGGACTAAAACTAAATGCTAAACTATGGTTTTCAGAGAAAAACAACAGAAAATCTGTATTTTGGTAAGCAGAAATATTTTAATTTTAATTTTTTAAAGATTTATTTATTTATGCATATAAGAACTGGGGTACAGGCCAGAGATATAAGGGGTGAGAGGATTCACCAGAGACAGAGTGGGGAACAGAACAGGCAGAATGACTGAAATACACTGTTGAGGGGAGCAGCGGGTGAGACAGGAGAGGTCTTCTGTGCCATGTGTGTTGCTCCCTGACCTGCCGGGGATTGAACTTGTGCTGCAGAGTTTGCGGATTGCTACACAGTGTTGTGATTAACTCCTTGTGCCACCAGGGAGGCCCAAGCAGAGATCTTATTTATTTATTTATTTATTTTTGGTGGGACCCTCGCTGGTGGCTGGGAATCAAACTGGCGCTGCAGAGGCTGCAGGCAGCCTCACAACCCAGTGCTCAACCTCTGCGCCACCAGGGGAGGCCCCCAAGCAGAGATATTTTAAAGTGAAGGACATGAAAATCATTACAGAAAACAATTGCTAATTTAGACTTCACCAAAATTTAAAAATCCTGTTTATGAATAAAATATCATTAAGAAAATGAAGAAGTCAATCCATGTGTAGGAAAAATATTTATAATACATACAAATGCCAAAGGATTTATATTTATATTGCATACATATCTTCTAATCAAATTAAATCACATTGAGATACTGCTCTCACCAGAATAGTTTTTTTTTTTTTTTTAAATCAAACATTCATATTCCTTTAGTTCCAGCAATTCACACTCAAAGAGCCTTTGAAGGTGGCATGGTAATGCAGAGACTGGGAAAGCAATTACTTATCAAGGGACCTTCGGAGATCTATGAAATTGAAAACTGGAAAGATGAGGATAACAGTAACAGGGATAGATGGATAGCAATGGTTTGTGATAGAAAACAGCGGCCCCAAGTTATGTGTACAAAAGCATGAGACTAATTAGTAGCTTAGATAATGCTATAGACTAATTCCCCTGTGCTTTCAAATTTTCACTTACACAACTGCTTTACATGTTTCTATATTACATCTTAGAACCAGGGCATTCCCAATGCCTTAATTCAGTTACTAACCGCTACTCACATTACTAACATTCTCTTAAATCAATTCTCATTTGGGTCATCTTTTCTGGTAGGATTTTTCTAACCCCTAAGTCTATGTTCTATATTGATCCATTGTGTATCTCTCGCAGCTTATACCATGTGCCAGATGATCTGTGCATGCCTGTGTCCCATGCATATGTGTAATTAAATTGTCCATTGAGTCTTTTCATACATTGAATCTTTTATAATTGTTGTTAGAATGAATATATATATATATATATGTATAGACTTAGTCTGTAAATCTAATATATTGAATATTGAAAAAGGTTTACATATTAATATCATAATAGTAATCATTTTCAGTTTTATTTCATCTTGCCAAGTAAATAATTACCAATCTTCCCTCACCATGTGAGAAGGAATTATGAATTATAAAATTTCAATAAGAATACAGTGCTTTTAGGGCCTCCCCTGGTGGTGCAGCAGTTGAGCACTGGGCTGCAAAGCTGCCCACAGCCTCTGCAGCACCGATTCGAATCCCAGCGGCCAGTGAGGGTCCCACATGGAGCGCAGACCTCTCCTGCCACCCACTGCTCCCCTCAGCAGTGTACTTAGGTCCGGTCCTTGTGCCTGCTCTGCTCCCTGCTCTAGCTCTAGTGAGTTCTCCCACCCTCCCGCGCTTCTGACTGTATCCGGTGCTTGTATAAATAAATAAATCTTTAAAAAAAATAAAAATAAATAAAATAAAAAAAAATAATGTAGAATTATGATAAATTCCAACTGAAATCCTCTCTGTTCTTATAATTTATAATTGAGTAATTAAATTCAGGTGTTTATGCAAAGTTAAATCATAACCTTATCCTGATGAAAGAAAAATAAAAACAGTGTACTATGACAGGAACACTTTCCAAATGAATGGATTATGCTCATAGCCAATTGGATGGTAGAAGTGGAGATTTCCAGACTATCCCATGTGGTGGGGGATGGAAAATAGGTGTGATGTAGGACTTTGCCAGTTAATATACTGGGACTTTGGTAGTTAAATGCTGCTACTTTGGCGGTTAAATTATTAATGAATGAAGGTGGGTGACTATGGAAAAGTTGCCTCCTTGCCAGTGTTGATTCATTTTGGACCTTGGGCTTGGCTCAGGGATTCTATCTGGGGTAGGACACATGGCCTCTGGCCCATGTGCTAGTCTATGAAATGCCTTGCCTTGCCCTTCGCTTCATCTCGCCCTTTGCCTCACCTCACCCTTTGCCTCACCTTGTCCTTTGCCACGCCTTCCTTCCCTTTCTCATTCCCCATGAAAGTAAGTTCTGTTATGTCGTTTCTCACTGTTTATCTACTTTGGGTCATAGCCTACTTTCTTAAATACACAGGTGAGGACCTGCCAACCACATATACCATCCCCCTCCCCAAGATTTGTTATGCTTTAATATTTCTTATTAATGTTGTAGTTATATTGACATAGACTAGGAAGAACTGTTAAATGTCTTAATGATTTGTTAATTTATTTCTTTGTGTAGAACTCAGCATTAGCGACGCAAATGACTTGGCCTTCAATGCTGTTGTGAGCATCTTGATTTATGGTCTATGTTGTTAACTCTTAAATATCTAAAGATACTAAAGAAACACTTATCAGGGTGGACACTTACACTAAAAAAAGAGAAGTCTTAATGAGTGTTAGCATATAACTTTAAAAAGATAAAACCTGCTTTTTATACAATAATGAACTTCTACATCATTATTTCATGATAATACACTGGTTTTATTAAATTCTCTAATAAAATTAAAGAAATATTAGTTAAAATAGTCCAACTGAGATATATGGTTTTTCTTTTGGAGATAATAAAAAGCTCACCACTCTTCAAAGAACCTAATCTTAGTAACTACAGTCTACAAAGTAATAAAGAAATTTGGCATTTATTCATCACAGTCCAGCACTTGTCAAAAGATCTAAGTTAAATGAGGCATCCTACAGGGCATATTAGATGTATTTCTGGGTAACACCCAACCCATAAATTCATAATGTGATCAGTGATGGATATGGTAGGATAGTGAATAAATATTTTGGGAGCATAGAGAAGTTGTCATCTACTATCATCCACCATGATAAACATAATACAAATGGTGCCCTAATTGTCTAAGAAGAAAAGAGGATGGATCTGTAGAGTAAAATTAGATAACCAAAATGAAGCAGGGTCATGATAGTTTATTTGACTTCATTAGTAATGCCAAGAACAAAAGCTGATCTTTTCTATGTCATATATCCTGCAAAAGGAAGAAGGTAAAAATAAGACATGGGGCTTTCCCAGTGGCACAGCAGGTTGAGTACAGTGCTGTGAAGCTATCCACAGCCTTTGCAGTGCAGGTTCGATTCCTGGCCGGCCTGGGAGATATCCACATGGCATGGTAGACCTCTCCTGTCGTACCCACTGCTCTCCTCAGCAGTGTTTTCAGTCCGTCTTCCTGTTCTGCTCCCCGCTCTGTTGCTGGTGAATCGTCTCACCCTCCTGTGCCTCTGCCTATACCCCGGTTCTTGTATAAATAAATCTTTAAAAAATAAATAAATAAATAAAAATAAGACAGCATCTAATATAGTAGAGCACCAATAATTCAAAACTGTCTCTATGAAATTGATCAACAAGAGGAGACTACAAATGAAAATAGAAGTTCAAAAGCAACAATGAAAGTAGCCAAGATCCTAAAGTAACTAAGACTTGGAAATTGTGGTCAGTTGATTATTTAGGGTTTACAGAGGCAGTAATAAGACAGTCTGTGCCTGGTGCCTCCCTGGTGGCACAAGGGGTTAAGACACAGCACTATGATGCCATCCACAGCCACTGCAGCATGAGTTCAATTCTCGGCCAGAAAGGTGACCCACATGGTGCAACAGATCTCTCCTGACTCTCCTGCTGCTCCCCTCAGCAGTCTCCTTTGGTCAATCTGCTTGTTCTGTTTCCCACTATCTCTGGTGAATCCTCTCACCCTCATACCTCTGGCCTGTACCCCAGTTCTTATATGCATAAATAAATACATCTTTAAAAAAAAAAGACAGTCTGTTCCTAAAGGTGCCTATTGATTAAACACAGGGAATGAAAACAATATAATTCATACCAGACACTACCTATGTTGCTTTGTGGGTCACAATCTAATCTTGTAATCTTCATGAGTGATCATTAGACACATAGTGCCCTCCCTTTGAAAATATGAAACCAAACACTTAAAGACTATTTACCATAGATCATGAATATAACAAGTGCCAACATTAGGATTGGAATTAGAACCAGGGCAACGTTAGCGTTTAATGTACTAGGAAGACTATTGCTTCTTGTTTGTAGGAATGGCATTTAGATGGAGGGAGTCTTTTGCTTTATCAGGTACTGTTGTTTCAATGGCTATTCACAGCACATTTTATGTAGTTATTGTGTCAGTGAGTGATGGTTAGACTAATATCTCTTAAGCAGATGATACTCATAGCAATTCTTATTGGTCAACTGGCTAGAGAGATTCCTCTAGCTGCAGAACTCACTGGAGGGAGATTTACCATATCATATGAAGGTAATCATTTATCTTCCACAATTGATATGCCTAAGAATATGTTATACCTGCTCAAATTTGAATTTTTCAGAAGCAAACATACTTAGACTAAATAGTTAACATTCAGAATTTATTTTCACTCTCATACACTTTAATGTGATCCCTTTAACGTGTATAAATATATTATAAGAACATGTCTGATTATCTTCTTCACACCAGAAGTTTTAACTAATGGGAAATGCCCCTAATCATGGAGACATTCTCTGAAATCTCCAATATATTCAGTATCATCGACTCTTCACTCAACTAAGAAGTGTTCCATAAGGAGACAAAAAATAATAGAATCATGTCACTTAGCATGTGTTTTATTTTTGCTTGTACTGAAAACCACAGGGCAAAAGGCAATGCTCAGAGGATATAAGTAAATCATCTAGGGATACAATTTCATTTGCCTTTATCTTCTTAATTGGTTTTTTATTTGCCTTTAAATTTTAATTGCCCTGATTTATGTGTATTTCATTTTGTAATGATCCTCAGGTCCTTTGTGGCATAGGCTATACAATATATATGGAACTAAGAAGGTCATGGAAGTGTGAGTATAGGGCAACTTTTCTGTAAGATTCTTAACTGCATGTGCTGGTTTCTTTTCCATACTCTTGATTACTAGGAGTAAGATAGAGAGTTAATCCATTCTTGCTACTACCCTGGAATGCATACATGTGTGCATGCACACACACACACACAAACATACACACTTCAAAATGAGCTTTTAAAGTATTTTTCGTTTACCTTGACCATCTGGCATAAAATCCTGATTTAATTTTGTGCAAAATTAATTGAAGATATCATCAAATGTTTGTGAAATTCTTCATCAAAAAATCAGCAATTTTAAAGTCATCATAAATATCTGATCCTAAAATAATGCAAACTTTCATTTGATATATACTTGTTTAATTTGCTTTCAATTAAATTGTTATATAATTGAATCTCATCAGAACTAGTAGATTATGTTACAGTTGAATAAACTGAAAGGGCTTTTATTACCTTTTTGTTTAAAGTCAGGAAAAATCAATCAGTTAATTTTTCATTGCTTTAATTTATTATTGAATATATGAGAAAATTTTCCTAGCGTGAAGAGACATAAGAGTTTCTTCACAGAAAGAAATTTGAAGTTAATCTTCATTTGAATTAATCAATTCATATTATCCATTACTAGCTTGGTATCCTTGTTTAAAGTTTAGTCAAACATCATTTGCCACCAAATAATAAGATCCTACCAAGGAGCATTTTCTATTCAAATGTTTAAGTAGATTTTATATGTATAAGGACAGTGGTTATTGACTTTAGTTATGGTAATGGGGGATGAAAGAGTCAACAAAAATATGATTCTTCTAAGTATAACTAAAGCTGAATCAAGGGCCAAACTTGCCTCTTGCAATCCTGCAGTAAACAGACCTATTGTCACTTCTTGAGTGCCAGATGTTGTGCATGACAACAATAACAAAAAAAAGAAGAGAATACTTGGTTTCCCTTCTCAAAGAGCTTATATCATTGGACAGAATCAAGGCCTATGAAGAAACTATCACATATAATATGACGTATGATGTGATGTAGGTGTGATACAGTCACAACTAAAGCTCAGAGAAGGTACATGGAAATATGAATGGCTTTTAGATGAAGAATATATTTGAGAGAGATTGCAGAGAGAAGATCATAGAGTGCCTTGTCAGTGAGGCTAGTGGCCTTCCACATTCCACTGTAGTTAGTGGCCAGCTACTTAAGTCATAGAATGGGGGAGCAGCATTGCTCTATATTTCTGCTAGGAAGAATAAAATTGACTTTTTGGGCCCCAACACCTGGTGATTAGTTATGACAATCATATGAACATGAGATGAGGAATTTAAAATAGAAACAGAGTATATGTCATCTAATTATGGCACTATTTTACAACATTTTGACAAATGACTTTTGAAAAGCAGATTTTGTTTTTCTAACACTGAAGTAGAATTTATTCTGGCATTGAATATTCACAAATCCAGTGATCAGTACCAGATATTATGCAACATCTACATAATATATATTGGGATGGTTTCTATGAGCTTTTAAAATTTGTTGATGTACCCATGGGTGGGACATTTATTTATTCTATCTCATCTTTCATGAAGCTGCTTTGAAAACCAGCATAATTCATAAGAAATTTACAATTTACATGGTCATCAAAAGGTTTCAGTGAATTATTCCATCACAAAATGAGTTCCATATAAGGAACATCTATTATACTGTTAAGCTTGGAAAACAGTTATTTTGCTCAGCACCCTGAATGGATTGTCAAAATTAAAGAATTGATAGGAAAATAGTCTAATCAGTATAATAAAGTGACTCTCTGTGGGATGGCGGTGAGGTCAAGAGAATTAGGACTGGATAGAAGATCCCAAGTGAAACCAAAAATTAATAGTTAAATTATTTTCAGGCCTAGGAACACAAAAGTTTACAAAAATCTCATCTAAATTTCTCTTTGAGGTTTGCTTTTTACAGTCCTGATTAAGGTTGGAAAATTATTGTCACCCTTGATCTGAGCACCAACAATGACTGGGAACTGAGAATGCAGAATGATAGTGTGGGAGCAGTTTGGAGGTAGGATATAACCAATCTTTTTCCCAAAGGCAGAAGCTCCTGGTAGTAGTGATGCAGTGAAACAGGACAGGTCTCTCTTCCTGCCCCATCAGATAAGCATTCCTATCCGTTACATTTAACAAGTTTGTCATTCTAAGGAAAAGGAAGGTTATCTTTAAGGAGATAATATGAAAGTTAAACATCTAATAACATTAAACATAAGGTATTAACAAAGCTGGTGCTCACCCAAAATTTCTGCATGCCTGCATCAAAAGGACATGCTGACCCTTCCCATCTCCCTGTTGTTTTACCCCCTTTTTTCATATTTTACATTATTTTTCATTTCTGTACAAAGTATTCTTTCTCCCCTCGGGTATAGTCCTGTGAAGTTGCTGACACCAATTCACCCATGCCCCATCACGATAGTCCCTTGTGTTCTTTCCACCCATGTTTTATCCTTCTCCCTCCTCCTTCCCTGCAGAATGTCTCTGATTTTTAGTTGCCTGTTGATCTTGATTTTTAACTTATTATAATTACTTTAATTTCCTTGATCCCTTATTTGTTTCCTCTACATTCCTCCTATAAGTGAAAACACTTGTTGGGCCTCCCTGGTGGCGCAGGCAATTGAGCACAGCACTGCGAATCTGTCTGCAGCCTCTGCAATGACAGTTCAATCCCCGCTGGCCATAGAACAACCCACATGGTGAGCAGACCTCTCCTGTCTCGCCTGCTGCACCCCTCAGCAGTGTATTTCGTCAGTCTGCCTGTTCTGTTCCCCTCTCTGTCTCTGGTGAATCCTCTCACCCTCCTGCATATCTGGCCTGTACCCTGGCTCTTATATAAATAAAATAAATCCCTAAAAAAAAAGAAAAAAAAAAGAAAATGCTCAATATCTTTCTTTTTCTTTCTTGTTTATTTCACTGAGCATAATCCCCTCCAGCTCCATCCACGTTGCTGCAAATGACATGAGTTTATCTTTTGTGATTGCCAGTAATATTCCATTGTGGATATGTACCACATCTTCTTGATCTAGTCATATATTTTTGGACATTTGGATTGTTTTTATAGCTTACCTATTGTAAAAAGTACTGCGATAAACATAAGGGTGCAGGTGTCCTTTTGAATTAATGTTTTAGTGTCCTTTGAGTAGATTCCTGGAGTGGAATTGCTGGATTTTATGGAAGCTCCATTTTCAGTAGTTTGAGGAACCTCTGCACAACTTTCCATAGTAGATGGACCAGTTTGCTTTCACACCAGCAGTGTAGGAGAGTTCCTTTCTCTCCACATCTTCACCAACACTTGTTGTTGCTATTCTTTTTTTTTTTTTAATATGTGCCATTCTCACTGGTGTAAGATGATATCTCATTGAGGTTTTGATTTGAATTTCCCTGATTACAAGAGATGTTGACCATTTTTCCATAAGCCTGTTGGCCATTTGCATTTCCTCTTTGGAGAGAAATGTCTTTTAAGTTCTTCTGCCCATTTCTTGACTGGATGGTTTAATTTGTTTTTATTGAATCTTGTCAGCTCTTTGTAGATCTTTGTGATCAGTCCCTTATCAGTAGTATTGTGTGTAAAAATTTTCTCCCATACCCCTTTGTATAAATAACACTGCCTCTGCCAAAAGGCAGGATGGTGGTCTTTCAGACAGGAGTATGCTGTCCTCCTCAGTTTGTCTACAAATTAAACTACTTTGTTCCTCTTAAACTCTGTTGGAGTTTTATTGGCTAAAGGAAACTGAGGCCAGCATTTGGTATCAGAAGTCTCTTACCTTGTTTCTCTTATTTTCTGTTCCCCATTTGGCAAATATTCCTGAGGAAATGATTCGCTGTATCAAAAGTTGTTCTTTTAGCTTCCTTTCAGCAGAAAGTAATTAAAATATTTTTGAGGCTTTTATTCACATATCTCTAAGGAGACCTTGATGTCCCAGTCAGTGAACAAACTCAGGCTGCTACTTCAGGTTGAGTACTGGAGCCTTTGTGCCCAAAGATAACTCCAAGAAAATAAACACTACACAACTCTGCAGAAATGCATTCTTCAAACCCTTTTAAATATCCCTCTCCTTGAGTCCAAGTTTAAGATGCTTCATTAGGACAGGAGTCCAGTTATCTCTCAGATTATCAGTATCCAAATAAAACTTATTTTTCCTGGCATTAGTCCTTACTTATCTATGTGTTCAGCTTATTGGTGACAAGTAGCCATACCTGGGTCTGGCTTTACAAGGCATAATAATGTGTATGATTCCAAACTTGAAAGGGTACTATAAGGGAGGGTGTTCCCAGAGCTGGCAGGAGCTATAGCTTTGAAGGAGGTAGCTATACCTGTCAGGAATAAGGGCCATCAGCAGAGGGATGAAGCCTTTGCCACAACTCATTTAAGGAAAGAGGAATGGGGAACAGATTCCAGAACTTTTTTCTCCCTTCACACTGCTGTCCTTTGATTTCTCCATAGTGAAAAACAAGCTACAAAAAAAGAAAGGGAGCAACAGAGCACATATAATGCTAGGCAAAAAGAACAACATTCATGACATAGTATAAAGAGAAGGTAAAGATGGATGGGATCGGGAGGGATAATGAGCAATATTTTAAAAAGCATTGCGGGGGCCTCCCCTGGTGGCACAGCGGTTGAGCACTGGGCTGTGAGGCTGCCCGCAGCCTCTGCAGTGCTGGTTCATTCTCCGGCCGCTGGCGAGTGTCCCACCAAAAAAAAAAAAAAAAAAAAAAAAGGCATTAGAGAAGGTGGTCTTTGTTTTCTGGTTCAGTGGGGTAATTTTCGGTTTATATTCTCCAAGAACTCATGGTCTTGAACATGGCATTCACTGTGCCATGTTTACTTTCACATCTACCTTACATGTTTGTTTCCCACTAAGGTCTTACTTCTCTGTGTTGTTTCTACACTTGGTCTTAGCCAAAAGGCCGAGAAGCAATTTGTGTTGTTTCTACGAGATGGGACTCACCTACTCCCCTCGATGTTATATTGATATGGTCAGTGTACATAATGCACTGAACTAGTCTTCTGATATTTCTTTAGAAATTGCCTAATGAATAAATAAGCAAGAAAAAAATGAGCAAACACCTTGATAAATTATCTAAGAAAAATAAACCTCAAAAGTAAAGTTCCCAGCATCAAAAGAGATAGATATTAGGAGATGATTTAAGAATCACTGGCTTGCACTCTATTTTGTCACTGTTTTGCCTTCCTTCCACTGTTGTCAGTCATCAATTATCAAAGCATGGTGTTCACAATTGAGAGCTTTTTTAGGCTAATGAAAGAATATGTGTCTGTACCCTGTGGGAGTTGGAAGGGAAGCAGACATCTAAAAACAATAATTATTACATGAATTGCTAGTTAAAATAACAACATTTTGGTGCAACAAGGATTCCTGTTTAATAGGTTTCTAGTGTTCTAACTCAGTTTTATAGAATTATAGATTTTTCTAAATTACAGATTTTTCTAAAACAAATATGCTACTTATTAGTCATACTCTTCAGAGCAGTGGTTTAATATTAAATAGTCCTTAACATGCAGTCAATAAAATAGCAGTTCCCATCCCCCCACTTTACTGAGAAGCCTGAGGAGTTCCTCCCCAAAACTCTCCTCAGACATTGGTAACCTTAAACTACTAATTTCATACATGACTATTTAATAAAGTGGAAGGACATGCTGCTCAAGAGCCTGGAATTGAGGATTATAAACAACAAATAAGCAGAACTGCAAAAAACAAACTGGGGCAATATTTATAATCACATTGTTTTGTGGTGAGGGTGGAGGAAGGAATGATTTTTGTTTGCATCTTGAGTCCTGCTTCCTTTAATGCCAACTCTGTGCAACCTAAAGAACAAGTTCCAAAGTCAGGTGTCCTGGGAACCTGGGGCCCCAGGTATGCTGCTCCACAAAGGGGGGTGAATGTGTACTTCATCCAGAATATTAATTTGAGGATGAAAGCAGCCAGTCAATCTGAAAATTATGTGCCAATTTTAATGGCTTTATAAATATTATTTTTATACTATGCATATTAATATATTACTTAAATATCTCAGCATTTAATGTTTTGATCTGAAACATGATGATACATGAAAATAAATTGCCCTTTGCTTTTTTTTCTTTTTTTTTTTCTTTCTTTCTTTATTTATACAAGCACTGGGTACAGTCAGAAGCCCGCGGGAGGGTGAGAGAATTCACCAGAGCCAGAGCGGGGAACAGAACAGGCAGACCTGATGAAATACACTGCTGAGGGGAGCTGCGGGCACAGCAGGAGAGGTCTGCCGTGCCACGTGGGACCCTCGCTGGTGGCCAGGGATTGAACTGGCGCTGCAGAAGCTGTGGGCAGCTTCACAACCCAGCGCTCAACTGCTGCGCCACCAGGGGAAGCCCTACTTTTATTTTTTAAAGATTTATTTATTTTTACAAGAGCTGGGGTACAGGCCAGAGGTGCGGGAGGGTGAGAGAATTCACCAGAGACAGAGTGAGGAGTAGAACAGGCAGACAACTGAAATACACTGCTGAGGGGAGCAGCGGGTGAGACAGGAGAGGTCTGCCACGCCATGTGGGAAGCTCCCAGGCCGGCCGGGAATCGAACCCACACTGCAGAGCCTGCGGACAGCCTCACAGCACTGCTCTCAACCCACTGTGCCACGGGGGATCCCCTTCCCTTTGCTTTTGAACATGTAGTAAATAAAAATAACAGATCCATGCTGCTGCAAACTAAATTATGCTACTGAGGGGATCAATGGGCTAGACAGGGGAGGTCTCCTGTGCCCTGGGGCTTATCTCCCTGGGTGGGGATCAAACTCATGCCACAGAGGCTGGCAATAGATTGATAGTGCTGAGACTGTAACCCTTGTGCCACCAGAGAGGCCCAGTGGACAGCTATTAACCACAGTGCCAGATGGGGCCTCCCTGGTCATGCAAGGAGTTAAATCTCAGCACTATGAAGCTATCCACAGCCATTGTACTATGAGTTCAATCCCCAGCCAGAGAGCTAACCCACATGGCACAGCAGACTTCCTGTCTCACTGGCTGCTCCCCTCCACAGTGTATTTCAGTAGTTCTCCCCATTCTTCTCTGGTGTATCCTCTCACCCCCTACACCTCTGACCTATACCCTAGCTCTTGTATGTGTAAATAAATAAAAATAAATCTTAAAAAAAAACATTGTCAGATGATCTGACAGCAATGATCAGCTCTTAGAGGCAGTGCTGGAGGATCAGGCAGCGATGGTCAGTTGTTACAGGCGCCATTTGTACAGCAGGCAGTAGCAGCAATCAGCAACCTGAAATAGTGTCAGAGATCATAAGTGAAAGTCATTAGAGAGTCCTTTATGAGTCAAATTTCTGAAAACAGGAAGCTCTGCTCTTCAAAGCTGAGAGTGTCTCAAACAATCTGCAGACCAGACTTTTATAATTTTTATGCTTTCTTTGCACCTCCTCTTGTTCTCAAGGGTGGTATAGGTTTCAAAATCCAAACCCCATCAGCACATTAAACCCAACGTTTGTGTGGATTGATTGGCACACTGTAACCGTGGATATGGTGGTGGACCCGGGCTGCAGCAGAGCCAGGCACTTTCCACTGCACCACCAGGAGCTGTGGAGCTCCTCTGACACAGTGGTCCTCCTAATCACACAAAACAATGCCCTGGGAAGTTTCCTCAATGTCCTCTTCTCCTTTTTCTTCTTGCTTTGAACAAATCAGAGATGACTTCTTAAGTCCACCTCCCCTCCTTTCTCATCATAACTGTCCTAATGTAGGACTCCTGATACCTTATCTAAAAAATTTACTTCCAGAACCTCCCCTGGTGGCTCAGGCAGTTGAGCGCAGTGCCGCGAAGCTGCTGGCAGCCTCTGCAGCGCCCATTTGATCCCCGCCGCCAGAGAGGGTTTCTCATGGTGCACAGACCTCTCCTGCCTCAACCACTGCTCCCCTCAGCAGTGTATTTCGTCAGTCTGCCTGTTCTATTCCCCGCTCTGTCTCTGGTGAATTCTCTCACCCTCCCACGCATCTGGCCTGTACCCTGGTTCTCGTGTAAACAAATAAATGAATCTTAAAAAAAATAAAGAATTTACTTCCTATTCCCTTTTGTAGTGTTTCCTCTCAAACCTATTTCTTATTTTTTTTAAGATTTATTTATTTGTACAACAACTGGGGTACAGGTCAGAGATGGGAGGGTGAGAGAATACCAGACAGAGCCGGGAACAGAATAGGCAGACTGAAATACACTGCTGAGGGGAGCAAGGGGTGAGGCAGGAGAGGTCTGTCGTGCTATGTGGGTTTCTCCCTGGCAAGCTGGGAGTCGAACCCGTGCTGCAGAGGCTGAGGACAGTTCACAGCGCAGCATTCAACCCACTGTGACACTGGTGAAGCTCTGCAAACCTATTTCTTAATAAAATCAACACATTTGCCAGGTGACAGGTTTAATAGATGGTGAGTTCTATAATCCCATACTAATGTTTCTGTCTGCTCCAAAATATAATTTCTAACTCCTTTTCATATCCTTTATGATTTTTGGTTTATACTTTATTGACCACCAATATCAAATGCTAAGAATTTCCAGGTAGAATAAAAGCTTTTGCTAACAGAAAATCCATTTCCATTCCTCATGTTGTATCTGCTACTTATCCTTGAAGATAAAGGCATAAACTTTCCCATTCTCCACTCCATAATATGTGCTAAATGGTCTATGCACACACTCTACTTTCTCTGTCATTACTCTAGTTAGAGTGAATGAAATGAGCTCTTTTGATTATTTTTCTTCAGTGTGCCATGACCTATTTTCTCATACAGACTTTGTCTTCCTCAACTCTTTAACCCCAGATCCTAATAAAATGTTTACACACATAGTAAGTACTTTGCTTTAAAATGAAGTCTATGCTCTTTGAGTCTGAATTTACAAATATTCAAAAACTATGGACAAATATTTATGTGACTCACACTATATCCTATATGATATATATATATATATATACACTGGGAGAGCATATGCTGCCATTTAAAACCTCCCATTTCCCTCCATTGTATTCATATTAATAATAGATAAGCCAATAAACTCTAGTAGTACCATTTCCATAAATGCAGAACTGCAGATTTTCTAATCCATTGTGGATCTACTGAACAATGTTGTGCATTTATTGAATTCTTGGTCATACACATACATGAAGTTTTGAACAATGGAGTAGATTATGATCATCAAATGTTGAAAATGGATGATGCCATCCACTTCTCAATTGATGTTTTCTCAACTTCATTTTATATCCCTGACATAAAAAACACTAAAATGGAATTACATTTCATAAATCTCCAATATGCTCTGTGGATATTTTCCTGTCATAGAAGCTGTGTTTTAGGAAAAATTTGTAGGATGTTTGGTTTCAGTCAGTGTAAATTCAAATAAATTCATTCCAATCCCCATTTACCCTTCCAGCTCTAAGTATGGGAAGACCTGCAGAATTAATATAAGCTCATTTTCAGTGTAAGATCAATGGAAAAGACACTTTATTGATATTAAACAGAAAATTACAGTAAGTGTTTAGACTAAATGTCTGGATTGGACTGGAAGATATAAAAGAATTAAATTAAATTATTTTATCTTAACTGAATATATTTAAATTTAAACCTCATATTTAAATATGTTTAAATATAAATATAAATATATTCAAACAAATATTATTTAAATATTTAAATATATTTAAATATAAACATTTAACTGACTATATTTAAATATAATATAAATATTATATTTATATAAATATAAATATAACATATTATTATATTTATATAAATATAAATATAAAATATAAATATATTTAAATATAAATATTTACCATTCAGGGAATGGTAAAATTACCTGAGGATGATTTTTAAAGTAATGTAAAAGAATAAACAAACAAACTTGTAACAGGAATGGGGGATTTTTGAGCAGATAAAGTCAACTTTACCTCTAAAGGTAAATTGTCAGATTTATTTGATTCACAAGACATAGAATGCTGACCCAGTAACAAGTCATTCATTTATTTTTCTGTTGATTTCAAAATCAATCTATGTGATTCCATAGTCTCTATGGCTGGGAGCTTAAGGTAACCGCAACAGAAGGTGTTGCGCTCCTCAGTCCCACTTTCACTTTTCTGCTCTGCAGCCGCCTCCTCCAATGTAAGAACAGGTCTAGTCATGGCAACCAGCCAATTCTTCCACCACTCTTGGACCACATCCACACTTATGATAAAGTTTTGAAACCCAGTCATTGAACACAAACTCCCATGCATCCACTCTTCCTCTTCCTCTGAGACCCTCTTTCAACTGAGGGATTTTTTCATACTGCTACTTTATTCCTTCTCTTCCTGGCAGGTAGGAAGTCTCTGCTAAAAACCTGGAAAAGTAGCTGGACATGGTGGTGATGATTTATACCAGCTACCAGGGAGAAAAACTGCCAGTTAATGTGTATGTGTACACACACACACACACACACACACACACATACATATACATATTTGAGGTAGAGATCTTTTATTTCTTTATTTTTTCAAAGAAGAACTGGGGTGTAAGCAAAAGGTGCAAAGATGAGAGGATTCACCAGAGACAGAATGGAGAAGAGAATGGGTGGATTTACTGAAATACATTGCTAAAGGGACCAGTGGTCAAGACAGATGAGGTCTGCTGTGCCCCGGTTAATTCTTTATGTTTATATACAAATGTGCCTGTTTAAATTATTAGTATTTTTTTAAAGATTTTGCTTATTTATGCATGCAAGTACTGGGATAAAGGCCAGAGGTGCAGGGGTGACAGGATTCACCAAAGACAGAGTGGGTAACAGAATAGGCAGATGACTAAAATACTCTGCTGAGGGGAGCAGGGGGCTAGACAGGAGAGGTCTGCTGCGCCAAGTGGGTAGTTCCTGGCTGGGGCTCAAACTCATGCTGCAGAGGCTGTGGATAGTTTCATAGGTTGTGTCCTAACCCCTTGAGCCACCAGTGAGGCCCAAAATTATTAGTATATTTTCTGTCTCCTCATTGGACTGTGAATAATAAAGTTACTTAAAATATCTTTTCTTTTTTTTTACATAAGACCTTGTTTATATGGATTTATTTCCAGATTCCTTTTTTGTTTGTTCTTGTTCCACTGACCTCTAACAAATTAGACCCACCACTGAACCTGACACCTAATGTGGGGCTAACTTCAGTTTTAATTTCTTTTTAAAGATTTATTTATTTATTTATTTATTTATTTATTTATTTATTTATTTATTTTATTCTGGGTACAGTCAGAAGCGCAGGAAGTTGAGAGAATTCACCAGAGCCAGAGTGGAGAGCAGAACAGGCAGAGTGACAAAGTACACTGCTGAGGGGAGCAGCGGGCGGCAGGAGAGGTCTGCGCGCCATGTGGGACCCTCGCTGGTGGCCGGGGATCGAACCGGCGCTGCAGAGGCCGCGGGCAGCTTCGCAGCCCAGCGCTCAACCGCTGCGCCACCAGGGGAGGCCCTTTAATTTCTTACTATCACTTAATTTATGATTCCTTTATCAAGACATGCTTTGGGTTAGTCATTTGCCTTCTTTTTTTTTTTTTCTTTTTGAGGTCAATTCATATATTAATTGAAACATCTTTTCTTTCCCAGTTTATTTTGTTTTTTAATTTATTTTAATTTTTTACATCATTGTTCATTTTTAAACAATATTTACTTCCCCCCACCCCCTCAGGTGTAGTCCCCATAGAGTTTCCTTCAAGATTGCACCTGTGCACCATCACCTCAGTCCCCTGTGCTCTTCCCTCCCCCTCTGATCCTTCTTCCCCCCCTCCTCCCCTACAGTATGTCTATGATTTATAATTGTCTGTTTTTGCTTTGTTGTGTTTTGTACTGTTATTATTTTTTTACACTGATGTCTTATTTGGTTCCCCTATATTCTTGCTATAAGTGAAACCATCCTAAATTTTCCTTTTTACTTCTGGCTTATTTCACTGACCATAATTCCTTCTAGTTCCATCCATGTTGCTGTGAATGGCATGAGTTTATCTTTTATATTTGCTGAATAATATTCCATTTTGTATATATGCCACATCTTGATCCAGTCATCTATTTTGGGACATTTGGGTTGTTTCCAGGTTTTACCTACTGTAAATAGTGCTACAATAAACAAGGGTGTACAGGTATTCTTTTGAATCAATGTTTTTGTGTCCTTTGGGTAGATCCGTAGTAGTGGAATTGCTGAGTCATATGGTAGCTCCATTTTGAGTAGACTGAGGAAACTCCAGACAGCTTTCTATAGTGATTGGGCCAGTTTGCACTCCCACGAGCTTTCACCACATCCTCACCAAAATTTGTTGTTGCTTGTTTTTTTTTTGATATGTGCCATTCTTACTGGTGTAAGGTGGTATCTCAATGTGGTTTAGATTTGCATTCCCTGATTATAAGGGATGTTGAATATTTTGTTCAAATGCCTGTTGGCCATTTGCATTTCCTCTTTGGAGAAATGTCTTTTAAGTTCTTCTGCCCATTTCTTGACTGGATTGTTTATTTTGTTTTTGTTGAGTCATGTGAGTTCTTTGTATATCTGTGCAATCAGTCCCTTATCAGTTGACTGGAGTGCAAAGATTTTTTTTCCCAATCAGTGGGGTGTCTCTTTGTTTGAGTTAATGTCTCTTGCTGTGCAAAAGCTTTTCATTTTGATGTACTTCCAGGTGTTAATCTTTTCCTTGACCTTCTTTGCTTTGGGTGATGAGTATTTAAAGATGTTATTGCAATGTACATATTGTAGTGTTCTACCTATATTTTCTTCTATATATTTTATGTTTTCAGGTTTAATATCCAGTTCTCAACCATTTTGAGTTGATTTTCGTGCATGGTGAATGGTAGTGGTCTAGTTTCATTTTTTTTGCATGTGGTCATCCAGTTTTCCCAGCACCATTTATTGAACAAACTGTTGTTGTTTCATTGCATATTCTTTGCTCCTTTGTCAAAGATCAGTTGTCCATGTAAGTGTGGTTTTATTTCTGGACCCTCCATTTGATTCCATTGGTCTGTGTGTCTGTTTTTGTTCCAATACCAAACTGTTTTAATTATTATGGCTTTGTAGTATCGCGTGAAGATTGGAAATGTGATACAAATTTCTCCTTTGTTTTCATCAGTAGGGCTTTGGCTATTCATGTTTTTTTGTGGTTCCATATGAATTTCATCAGTATTTTTTTCTATTTCTTTGAAATTTTTATTGAGATTTTTATTGGAATAGTGTTGAATCTATATATTGCTTTTGGTAAGATGGACATTTACATTTTAATAATGTTAATTCTTTCAATCCATGAGCAGGGGATGTCTTTCCATTACTTTGTGTCTTCTTCTATTTATTTTAACAGTGTTTTATAATTTTCTTTGTATAGGTCTTTCACCTCTTTTGTTAGGTTTATTCCCAAGTATTTGATTTTTTAAAATTTCAGTTATAAAGGCGATGGTTTTCTTGATTTCTTCTTCTTCAGATTTGTTGCTTATGTGTAGGAAGACTACTGATTTTTGCATGTTGATTTTGTGTCCTGCTACTTTACTGAACTGGTTGATTATTTTGAGTAGTTTTTCTGTGGAGTTTTTAGAGTTCTCTACATATATTATCATATTGTCTGCAAATAGTAATAGTTTTACTTCTTCTTTCCCTATCTGGATTTCTTGTATGTCTTTCTCTTGTCTTATTGCCTTGGCTAGGACCTCCAGTATTATAATGAAGAACAGTCATGTGAAAGGACATCCTTGTCTTGTTCCTGATCTTAAAGGAAAGGCCTTCAGTTTTTCGCTAATGAGAATAATATTGGCAGTGGATTTGTTGTATGGCTTTTATCATGCTAAAGTATGTTCTTTCCATCCCGAGAATTTCAAGGGCCTTCATCATAAATGGATATTGGACTTTGTTGAATGCTTTCTCAGCATCTATTGATATGATCATATGGTTTTTCTTTTTCTTTTTGTTGATGCGTTGGATTAACTCTGATAGATTTTCATTTGTTAACCCATCCTTGTGCCCCTGGAATGAATCCCACTTGATTGTGGTGTATTATCCCTTTGATGCATTGTTGGATTCTGTTGGAAAGTATTTTGTTGAGGATTTTTGCATCAGTGTTCATTAGGGAGAGTGACCTGTAATTTTCTTTTTTGTGCTATCTTTCTTTGGTTTTGGTAGTATTCCTTCTTTTTCAATTTTTGGAAAGAGTTTGTGTAAGACAGGCATTAATTCATTGTTGAACATTTGGTAGAATTCATTTGTGAAGCTGTCTGGGCATGGGCTTTTGTTTTTGCGGAGTGCTTTCATTACTGCCTCAATTTTGTTGCTTGTAATTGGTCTGTTTAGTTGTTCTATTTCTTCTTTGTCCAGCTTTGGATGATTATATCATTCTAGGAATGTGTCCATCTCTTCTAGGTTGTTGAATTTGTTTGCATATAAGTGTACATAGTAATCTCTGATTATACTTTTGATTTCTACTGAGTCTATTGTGATTTCTCCTCTTTCATTTATAATCCTATTTATATATGTTTTATCCCATTTTTTTCTTGGTGAACCTGGCTAGAGTTTTCTCTATTTTGTTTAATTTTTTCAAAGAACCAACTTATGGTTTCATTGATCTTTTGGCTTTTTTTAAAATTTCTATTTCATTTATTTCTGCTTTGATTTTTATTATTTTCTGTCTTCCGCTGGCTTTAGGGATTTCTGTTGTTCTATTATTTTAAGATTTATTTTTTTATTATTTTTATTTATTTATACAAGCACTGGGTACAGTCAGAAGCACTGGAGGGTGAGAGAATTCACCAGAGCCAGAGTGGGGCCAGAGCAGGCAGAAGGACTGAAGCACACTGCTGAGGGGAGCAGCGGGTGACAGGAAAGGTCTGCACACCATGTGGGACCCTCCTCCGGTGGCCGGGGAGCAGCTGGGGATTGAACCGGCACTGCAGAGGCTGCTGGCAGCTTCGCAACCCAGCGCTTAACCGCTGTGCCACTGGGGAGGCCCATGTTCTATTTTTTAAAGATTTATTCATTTATGCATACAAGAGCTGGGGTACAAGTCAGAGATGCATGGGGTGAGAGGATTCACCAGAGACAGAGTGGGGAGCTGAGCAGACGGACTGACTGAAATACACTGTTGAGGGGAGCAGTGGGCAAGACAGAAGAGGTCTACTTAAACATGTACATATTTCTCTGGCCGGCAGGGGATCAAACTCATGCTGCAGTCTGTGGATTGCTTCATAGTGTGCTACTTAATCCCTTACCTCCAACAGGGAGGCCCTGTTGTTTTTTTTCTAGCTCTTTTAGATGTGAGATTAGGTTATTTCTTTGAGTTTTTTCTTGCTTCTTGATATGCTATATATTTTCCTCTTTTTTTTAATTAATAAATTTTATTTTTATATTCCCCATACAATTGCAATCCCCCCATTCTGACCCCAATCCCTCCCCTCCCGCCCCCCACCCCCCAAAAAGTGTCTCTGGTTCATAGTTTTTGTTGATTTTGATTTTCACTTTCTTATAGTTATTCATTTTCCTGGTCCCTTATTTAAGTTTTCTAGATTCCTGCTATGAGTGAGACCATCCGGTATTTTTCTTTTTCTTTTTGGCTTATTTCACTGAGCATGATCCCTTCCAGCGCCATCCATGTTGCTGCAAATTGCATGTGTTTATCTTTTTTGAATGCTGAGTAATATTCCATGGTATATATGTACCACATCTTCTTGATCCAGTCATCTATTTTTGGGCATTTGGGCTGTTTCCAAAGCTTAGCTATTGTAAATAGTGCTGCTATAAACATAGGGGTGCAGGTGTTCTTTGGAATTGATGTTTCTGTGTTCTTTGGGTAAATACCTAGGAGTGGAATTGCTGGATCATATGGAAGCTCTATGTTTAGTAGGTCCAGAAATCTCCACACAGCTCTCCATAGTGGTTGGACCAGTTTGCACTCCCACCAACAGTGCAGAAGAGTTCCTTTTTCTCCACAACCTCGCCAACATTTGTTGTCACTAGTTTTTTTAATATGTGCCATTCTCACTGGTGTAAGATGGTATCTCATGGTAGTTTTGATTTGCATTTCCCTGATTGCAAGTGATGTTGAACATTTTTTCATATGCCTGTTGGCCATTCGCATTTCCTCTTCAGAGAAGTTTCTTTTTAGCTCCTCTGTCCATTTTTTGACTGGATTATTTTCTTTGTTGTTGTTGAGTCTCATCAGCTCTTTGCAGATTTTTGTGATCAGTCCTTTATCATTAGTGTTGTGTGCAAAAATGTTCTCCTAGTTGGTGGGGTTTCTCTTTGTTTTTGCTATTGTCTCTTTTTTTTTTTTTTTAAGAGGCATGTATTTTTATTTATGTATTTATTTATTTATTTGTTTGTTTGTTTGTTTATACATGCATTGGGTACAGTCAGAAGCGCGGGAGGGTGAGAGAATTCACCAGAGCCAGAGCGGGGAGCAGAGCAGGCAAAAGGACCGAAGTACACTGCTGAGGGGAGCAGTGGGCGGCAGGAGAGGTCTGCGCGCCATGTGGGACCCTCCTCTGGTGGCCGGGGAGCAGCCGGGGATCGAACCGGCGCCGCAGAGGCCGCGGGCAGCTTCGCAACCCAGCGCTCAACCGCTGCGCCACCGGGGAGGCCCTGTTTTTGCTATTGTCTCTTTTGCTGTGCAGAAGCTCTTTAATTTGATGTAGTCCCAGCTGTTGATCTTTGCCTTCACTATCACTGCTTTGGGTGATGTATATTTTCCTCTTTTTACTGCTTTTCCTGCATCCCATACATTCTGGAAAGCGGTGTCTTCTTTGTTGTTCAACTCAAAGTATTTTTTTTAATTTCTTCTTTGATCTCCTTATTAGTCCAGTGGTCTTCCAGTAGTGTGGAGTTCAAGCTCCATGAAGTGGGAGAGTTCCTTATTTTCTTTTCATGATTTAATTCTAGTTTGATGCCTTAATGATCAGAGAAGATAGTTGGAATGATTTTCATCTTCATAATCCATGTGCACTTGAAAAAAACGGGTACTTGTATTTTTTTGGGTGTAGTGTCTTATAGATGTCTGTTAAGTCCATGAGTTCTATGTTTTTATTTAGGGCTCTAGTGCCTTTATTTATTTTTGTTTAAGGATTTAATTATTTTTATACAAGAGCTGGGGTACAGTCCAGAGGCACGGGAGGGTAAGAGGATTCACCAGAGACTGAGCAGGGAGCAGAACAGGCAGACAACCAAAATACACTGCTGAGGGGAGCAGCGGGTGAGACAGGAGAGGTCTGCCACTCCATGTGGGAATCTCCCTGGCCGCAGACAGCTTCACAGTGCTGTGCTGAACCAACTGTACCATGGGTGAGGCATGTAATGTCTTCATTTATTTTTTGTCACATTGATCTGTTCATTGGTGAAAGTGGAGTGTTGAAGTCTCTATTCTATATGTGTTTTATTTAATGTATGTTTTCAGAGCTGATAATAACTCACTAATATATTTTGGTGCTCCTTCATTTGGTGAGTATATGTTGATAAGTATTATATCTTCCTGATATATTGTCCCTTTGATCATAATGTAGTGTCCATTTATGTCTTTTTTTTTTTCCTTCTTTAAATTTGAAGTCTATTTCATCTGATATAAGTATAGCTATTCAGGCCTTCTTTTTTGGTATTTACTGTAGAATTATTTTCCAACTTTTACTTTCAGTCTGTGTTTGTCTTTTGTGATTAAGTGTGTTTCCTGAAGAGAGCAGAAGGATGTATTTATTTATACATACATACATACATACATACATACATACATACAAGAACTGGGGTACAGGCCAGATGCATGGGGGGATAAGAGGATTCACCAGAGACAGAGCAGGGAACAGAACAGGCAGATTGACAAAATACAATGCTGAAGGGAGTAGAAGGGTAGACAGGAGAGGTCTGCTTCACCATGTGGGATTTTTGCCAGATGGCCGGGATCAAACCCGCACTGAAGTGGCTCCTGATAGCTTCACAGTGCAGTGTTCAGCCACCTGAGACCCCGGCTTTTGTTTTTTAATCCAGTGTGCTACTCTGTGTCCTTTTATTGATGAGTTTAATCCATTTACATTTAGAGTTAACATTGATATGCTGGCATCTGTATTTGCCATTTTGTTTGTCTTTTTTCTGTTCTTCTTGATCATTCCTCTTTTGGTTTTGGCTTTAGGACTTCTTGTAGAATTTTTTGGAGTGGGGATTTCATTGTAATGAATTTCTGGAGTTTCTGTTTGTCTGGGAAGGTGCGTATTTTTTCTTCATAGAGGAAGGAGAGCTTTGCAGGGTAAAGTATTCTTTGTTGACATTTGCTGTCTTGAAGTTTGTGGAATATGTTACGCCATTCTCTTCTTGCCCATAGTGTTTCTTCGGAGAAGTCTGAGGTTAACATTATTGATTTTTGCTTATAAGTTATGTGTTTCTTCCCCTTGCCAGCTTCATTTCTTTTCTTTGTCTTGGACTCCTGCAAGCTTTTTTTTTTTTTTTTAAGATTTATTGATTGATTGACTGATTGATTTGTTTGCTTATTTATACAAGAACTGGGATACAGACCAGAATTCACGGGAGGGTGAGAGCATTCACCAGAGACAGAGTGGGGAACAGAACAGGCAGACTGACGAAATACACTGCTGAGGGGAGCAGCAGGCATGACAGGAGAGGTCTGCCATGCCATGTGGGACCCTCACCAGCCAGCTGGGATCAAACAGTGCTGCAGAAGCTGTGGACAGCTTCACAGCTCTGCACTCAACCCGCTGCACCACCAGGGGAGGCCTGGACTCTTGCAAGCTTTACTATTATGTACCTTGCTGTAGTTTTCTTTACATTTTGGTAATTAGGTGTTCTTCTTCTTGTATGCCTATACTCATCTCCTTTTTCATGCTTGGGATGTTTTCTTCAATTATCTTCTTGAATAATTTCTCAAATCCTTTGTCTTTCTTCTTACCTTCTGGAATGCCTATAACGCTTATATTTCCTCTCTTCATAGAGTCTGATAATTGTCTACGGGCATTCTCATTCTTCTTTGTTTGCACTTATCTCTCTTTTTCTCTTTTGGTTCTTTTTATTTCTGTATCTTCAAGAGTACTGATCCAGGAAGTCCTAGCCAAAGCAATAAGATAAGAGATAGACATACAAGGAATCCAAATAGGCAAGGAAGAAGTCAAACTATCACTATTTGCAGATGATACGATAATGTACATAGGGAACCCCTGCAACTCCACAGAAAAACTAATTAAACAAATCAATCAGTTTAGCAAAGTGACAGGATACAAAAATCAACATGTAAAAATCAGTAGCCTTCCTATACACAAACAATAAATCTGAAGAAGAAGAAATCAAGAAAACCATCCCTTTTGTTATTAAAGCACAAAAAAATCAAATACTTGGGAATGAACATAACAAAAGAGGTAAAGGACCTATATAAAGAAAACTATAAAACACTGTTAAAAGAAATAAAAGATGACACAAAGAAATGGAAAGACACCCCCTGCTCATGGACTGGAAAAATTTGCACTATCAAAATGGCCATCCAACCAAAAGTAATTTACAGATTCAACACTATTCCAATAAAAATTTCAATGACATTCTTCAAAGAAATAGAACAAATATTGATGAAATTCATATGGAGCCAACAAAAACCCCAAATAGCCAAAACACTTCTGAAAAAAAAAAGTAAGGGGATAGAGGTATTCACACGCCAAGACTTCAAACTATACTACAAAGCCATAATAATCAAAACTGCATGGTATTGGAACAAGAACAGACACACGGACCAATGGAACTGAAGAGAAAATCCAGAAATAAACCCACAGATTTATGGTCAATTAATCTTTGACAAAGGAGCAAAGAATTTGCAAGGGAGCAAAGAAAGTTAGTTCAATAAGTGGTGCTGGGAAAATTGGGTCGCTACATGCAAAAAAATGAAGCTTGACTACTACCTCACACCATACACAAAAACCAACTCAAAATGGATTAAAGAACTAGACATACAACCTGAAAACATAAAACATATAGAAGGAAATATAGGTGAAACACTAAATGACATGGACCTCAAAGACATCTTTACAGACACATCACCCAAAGCAGTGATAATGAAGGCAAAGATAAACAGCTGGGACTACATCAAATTAAAGAGCTTCTACACAGCCAAAGAGATGACAACCAAAAAAAAAAAAGAGAGAGAGAGAGAGAGAAATCCCACTGACTGGGAGAAACATTTTGCACACAACACTAATGAAAAAGGACTGATCACAAAAATCTAAAAAGAGCTGATGAGACTCAACAACAACAAAGAAAATAATCTAGTCAAAATATGGGCAGAAGAGGTAAAAAGGAATTTCTCCAAAGAGGAAATGAAAATGGGCAACAGTCATATGTAAAATGTTCAGCATCACTTATAATCAGGGACATGCAAATTAAAACTACATTGAGATACCATCTTAAACCAGTGAGAATGGCACATATTAACAAAAAACTAGCAACAGACAAAATGTTGGCGAGGATGTGTAGAAAAAGGAACTCTCCTGCACTGCTGGTGGGAGTGCAAATTGTCCATCCACTATGGAAAGCTGTATGGAGATTCCTTAACCTTCTCAAGTTAGAGATTCCACATGATCCCACAATTCCACTCCTAGGTATTTACCCAAAGGACACAGAAACATTAATTCAAAAGGGCACCTGAATCCCTATGATTATAGCAGCACTATTTGCAATAGCTAAGCTATGGAAACAACCCAAATGCCCAAAAATACATGACTGGATCAAGAAGATGTGGTATACATACACAATGGAATATTACTCAGCAATCAAAAAGATAAACTCATGCAATTTACAGCAACATGGCTGGAGTTTGAAGGGATCATGTTCAGCGAAATAAGCCAGAAAGAAAAAGAATAATACCAGATGATCTCATTCATAGCTGGAATTTAGAAAACCTAAATAAGTAAGGGACCAGGAAAAAGACTACCTATAGTAAAGAAAAAAATCAAAATCAACAACCAACTATAAACCAGAGACACACTACGTAGTGGAGGGGGGAAAAAGAGGAGGAATTAGGGTCAAAATAAGGGGGGCAGAACCACATGGGGAATATAACCAAAATGAAAATGGATACATTGTGCAAAATGAAAAATGATGTAAGATATATATATATATATAAATATAATAAAATAGTAATAAAAAAAGAGAACTGATACATTTTTCATTTCCTCAGTTCTGTTTTCAATGCTTTTCCAAGAGCAATTTTGTCTCCTCCAGTAATCTTTTAGTCTCCTTCTTTTCTTTTATTTCCTTTCGTAAGGACTCATTTTTGTTATTCAGTGCATTGATTATTTGTCTCATCTCAGTATACTTTCCTGACAGGCAGAGAAGTCTTCCATGTCATTGTTGCTGAGTTCTGGTGACTGATTATCTTTTGGTGGTGTGTCCTTCTCTTGCGGGCTTACTTGGTTATTTGTATTTTTCCTTCTCCCTGCTGTTTGCTTTCTAATTTGTTATACGCTGGGACATTGTGCCACTGGTGTTGGTGGGTATCTCTTTGGATTGCTCCCTCAGGGGTGTTGGAAACTGTTTACCAGACTGAGACCAGCATTGGTAGCCTAAAACTCCACCAGGGTGTTGGTGCTGTGTCTGTGTTGCTGGGCACTGTCTCTTACAGTTCCCTTCCTCCATATTTGCTCAGTTTCAGCAGGGAATCAGTTAGTTGGTGATTTTGCTATGTTCACTAGATGGCGCTAGAGACCTGTACTTGCTGACCTATGCTTTTCCCCTGTAGTTCTCTGAGAAACAGAGGGGGGGGGGAAGGGAGCACCTTGACACAGGGGCTATTGCTCTTGATGGGTGCTGTGCACGTTGCTGCTGTGTGGATCCCGTGCCCTGAATTCTAGCTCTAGTTCTCAATCTCAGGTCTCAGATCCAAAACAACAGCTGTCACCCTGTGCAGTGCCACTGTTATGGCATGTTCCAAGCTCCAAATCCTGTGCCTAGCTCTCAGTTCCAGAATGGGGTCTTGGCCCATGCTTTGTTTCCCTTCTGACCCATGTTTTTGTTTCCCATCCCCTCTCAGAGCCTGAGGGTGGTTTTGGAAACCCTGGCTTCCAACTATTGGGAAGTTGGTGATTTTGTTTTCATCACTGGGTGGCACCAGAGATCTTTGCTAGTGTCCTTCCAGAGCTGTGCTTTTTCCCCATGGGTTTCCCGGGAACTGAGTGTGGGTGGAGTGGAATGACTCAACGGCATGAGTGTGCTGTGTCTGCCCTGTGATGCTCGTCGTGGGCATCCCATGCCCCAAATTTCATTCCAAAGTCCTCAGATCCAGGATGCGGGCGGTAGCCCAGTTCAGTGTCTGCAGAACTGGTGCCTTTTGCACCCCTCTCCCATGCCCGAGTGCCTGGTTTTTGATTACTCAGTGAGGGTCATTCGCCTTAGTGATGGTTCCCAAATGTCTCCCCAAGAACCTAGGTTTCGGGCACGGGACCTGGCAGCCTCCACATATGCTTTTTGAGAGCACCTTTTTCTGCATAAGCTTACCGGCTGCCCTTGAGCTATTTGGAGGTCACTCTCTAGAGTCCTTATCTTCCTCTAATGGAGACTGGAGCCATTTGCTCACCTCCGTGGTGATTCCCACACAGTTCTCCACAGTTCCCATTCACAGGGTGTGGTGCCTGCATAGTTCCTTTCTGCTCACAGCCCCACTTGATCTGTCTTTTGTTCTCTTTGATGTTGTTGTTTTTCTGTTGGTGGGAGTGTACTGGCTTTGTGGGTGGGGAAGGGTCAGTCATTTGCCTTCTAGTTTGGTTGGGGGAATGCTGCTAAAATGCCAAGTCTTGCTTGAACTCAGTCTCATGAAATGATGCTTCATTTTAGTAATATCCAGGAATTGATCATTTGGTCTCTTCCCCTCTGCTTGTCTTCCCTAATGTCATCTTTCTTTCTAGTAAAGTAACAGTCTAGGTAATATTAACAATCATATTACTAACAACAATAATAAAATTACTAGCATTCATTGTATACTTTTTAGGTCAGACGCTGTGCGGTGTCCACATTATAAATAGTAAAGCTGAAACTTCAGGAAATTTAGTGATTTGGCCAAGATTAAGTAGTTTATATTGGCAGATCTGAGGCACTGTAAATCATGGATAATTATTCAAAATAAAGTTATTACTATTTAGTTCATGCTATTCCAACAGTAGTGACAATTTGCTTCCACAAGGTTTTCAAAATTTTTTATTCTCTATAAATACACTACAACAACCATATTCATGGTGTCTAAATGACTATCACTGCTTGAATATCCTTGTTACAGTGACATTTGATTTAGTACTTGTTACAAAGATAATAAAAATTATTAAAACAGGTGTGAAACTGATTTGATTGACATATATAATGTCAATGAATACAAGTATTTACCCTGATGAACCCAGTAATAACTTTGGGTGACTGAAAGATCAATGACTACATTTTTGGATTGGTTTAATTAATTAAAGTAGACCCTGTTCATTAAAAAAGATGATTTATTATTTGAAATGTAGATCACATAATCAGACCCAGAGCATATTTAATCAGTTTTAAAATTAATGTTGTTATTTGGATAGATCACGTGAACAAATCATTTTAAAATACAATTATACAGGGCTACTTGTATAATTATAGTTATAATGAGAAGTACTGTGAGGTTAGTAACCAACAAATTGTTTAATTGGAAGGAACTGGGAGCTAAAAAACAATAAATTGAATATAAATACAATTAATTGACTTTTATTACAAAAAAGCATGCAGTTAAATTTCTGTTAGATCAGATAACACTATATTCATCTACTCTCCTTCATAAATCTGATGCAAAATACATAATATTCTTGAATTATTTGGGAAAAATACCTGAGATCTGTTGAAAAGAAAGGCCTGAGAAAGTAACATATACCCCATAGGATTTTAGATAGCTATTTAAATCAGACTTTGCAAATACTTATTATTGGGGAAGGCATCACAGGATGTAATGTGAATATGACACTTACTAAATGAATGTCAAATGACATGATGTGTATGTGCATGTGTGAGAGTATGGAAATATAAAACTATATATATATATAAATAACTGGTAGATCTCCTGCCCACCTGTGACTCTGCAGGTGACTCTTGTTTTATATTTATTTAACTATTTATTTTTACATTATTGTTCCTTTTAAAACAATATTTGCTTCCCCCCACCCTCTTAGGTGTAGTCCCCATAGAATTTCTTTCACCAGTGCACCCGTGCACCATCACCACAGTCCCCTGTGCTCCTCCCTCCCTCCCTCCCTCTCATCCCTCTCTCTCTTCCTCCCCTGCAGGATATCTGTGGTTTATAATTGCCACTTTTTGTTTTGTTGTGTTTTGTATTGCTAATATTTTTTTTCATTGATGTCTTCTTTAGTTCCCCTATATTTCTGCTGTAAGTGAAACAATCTGATATTTTTTTCTTTTTCCTTCTGGCTTATTTCACTGAACATAATTCCTTCTAGCTCCATCCACTTTGCTGCAAATGGCATGAGTTTATCTTTTTTTGATTGCTGAGTAATTCTCCTCTTCCTAATAAATGTGTTCCTTTAAATAAGAAACATTTTTTATTAATATAGGTTATTCCTATAACTCATTTTTATTTTATTTTTTTAAAGATTTATTTATTTATGCTACAAGAACTGAGGTACAGGCAAGAGGCGTGGAGGGTGAGAGGATTCACAAGAGACAGAGTGGGGAACAGAACAGGCAGATCGACTGAAGTACACTCTGAGGGGAGCAGCAGGAGAGTCAGGAGAGGTCTGCTGGGCCAAGTGGGTTGCTCCCTGGCTGGCCTGGGATTGAACTTGTGCTGCAGAGGCTGCAGACAGCTTCATAGGCTGTGATCTAAACCCTTGTGCCACCAATGAGGCCATATAATCAAGATGAAAATACATACATTGTACAAAAATGAAAAATGATGTAAAAATATATATAAAAGGAAAAAAAAAAAGAAAGAAAGGGGGCCTCCTTGGTGGCGCAAAGGGTTAAGCAGAGCACTGTGAAGCTATCCACAGCCTCTGTAGCATGAGTAAGTTTGATCCCTGGCCAGCTAAGGAGCTACCCACATGGCGCAGCAGACCTCTCCTGTCTTGCCCGCTGCTCCCCTCAGCAGTGTATTTCAGTAGATCTGCCTGTTCTGTTCCCCACTCTGTCTCTGGTGAATCCTCTCACCCCCCCTCACATCTCTGGCCTGTATCCCAGTTCTTGTATGCATAAATAAATGAATCTATAAGTCTATGCATAAATAAATAATTAAATAAATAAATAAATAAATAAATAAAAAGAAAGAAAGGGAGAAAGAGAAAGAGAGAAAGGAAAAAAGAAAAATATAAATGGGTAGCAGTAATCCATTAATTATAAATCTTTAATCTTGTTCATTTTCCCCGATGCCTCAATAATATATTCATTGATTGCTTATTGCTAGTTTTTATTCTTAGTATTTTTAAGTTTAATATATTCTAATTTATTTAGTCTTCTTTATTTTTATTTTTTTAATTAGAAGGCAAAAGCCCATCCCTTTAACTTTTTTTTATTTTTTTAAAGATTTATTTATTTATTTATACAAGCACTAGGTACAGTCAGAAGCATGGGAGGGTGAGAGAATTCACCAGAGCCAGAGTGGGGAACAGAACAGGCAGACCTGATGAAATACACTGCTGAGGGGAGCAGCGGGCACTGCAGGAGAAGTCTGTTGCGCCATGCGGGACACTTACTGGAGGCTGGGGATCGAACTGGTGCTGCAGAGGCTGCTGGCAGCTTCGCAGCCCAGTGCTCAACCGCTGCGCCACCAGGGGAGGCCCACCTTTGTTAGCTAATATAAATTAGTACATAAGGGAGGAAACTAGACTAGAAACACTGTAAATACTCCACATGTGAACTGTGTTACATTCATTATGATATTCAAAATATAATGGGTTTTTATTTTAGGGTTTATAATTCATTATTTTATCAGCCTTATTGAGAAACAATTGATGAAGAACAATAGCCATTCAATACCTTCCAAATTTTCCTTTTGTCCTTTTGATGTTTGTTTGTAAGAATACAACATGAAGCAATTGTACAATGCTATAGTGTTAAGAAATTTTGAAGTGCACAGTGCTGTATTGTTAACTCTAGGCATGAGGTTATACAGCAAATCTCTAGAATTTACTCCTCTTGCATAAATGAAACTTTATACCCACTGATCAGCAACTCCCTATTTCCTCCACTCCCAGCTCCTGGCAACTATTATTGCATTTTCTGCTTCTATGATTTTGACCATTTTGATAAATTTTATAAATGGGATCATATGGTATCTGTACTTCTGTGTAACTGGCTTATTTCATTTACCCTAGCATCCTTCAGTTACATCCATGTTTTCAAAAATGGCAAGAGTTCCTTTTTCCTTAAGGCTAAATAATATCCCATTACATACTACATTTTCTTTATCCATTCAACTCTTGAGGGACACTTAGATTATTTTCACATCTTAGCTATTGTGAATGATGCTTCAATGAACATAAGAGCAGCTATCTGTTCTATAGCCAAAATTCCCCTTGTTCTGTCCCTTTAGAATCAGACCCACCTCTACATTTAATTCCCAAATGATAATGTTGTTACACATTTTTAAAACACAGAGCTATTACTCTCTGCTCTGTATCTATAGTTTTACATCTTCCAGAACATCCCATATAAGCAATTAAAAAAAATGTAGATTTAGGTTTGACTAGTTTCAATTAGGTTTCACTTAATGTGGAATATAGAGAAACTGAATAAAAGGTCAAGAAAAAGACAAAACTAACAAGCTGACCATATATATGAAGCATCTAGCAAGGAAGGAGGAGGAAAGGGGGAGTCAACGCAGGGGAGGGAAGAGAACAAGGGAATATGGTGATGGTTCACAGGTGATATGGTGGTGGGAAAACTATGGATCTACAACTAAGGGGAGAAACCAATTACTATATATAAATGAGCAACAATGAAGAAAAAAATAGTAAAATAACATAAAATAATAGTAGCCTTTTAGATCTGACTACTTTCAATTAGTATTATTCAGTGCCACTGAGATTTATCTGTATTTCCCCATTTATGTGTTTATGTTTGTATATAAATGATATAATAATTTATTTATAGATGTATCATATTTTGTTCATCCATTCATTTGTTTACAGATATGAGTTGTTTCTAATTTGACAGAAATAATGTTATAAACTTTTTTTTATTTTTCTAATTTGTGAACACAATTGCTAACTTTAGTAGTGAATGTAGGTTTAATTAATTTCCCAATTGTAAATAATTGCTTTAGCATTTTGTATTCTGTGGAACAACGAAAGGGGTGTCTAGTTGATACATAACTTAAACACTTCAACAGAATTTAAATTTTGTTTACACTAATATATGAAAGTAGTATCTTATTATTTTAACTTGTATTTCCCAAATGATGAGTCATATTTTTATATTATTATTCCTTATGTTACTTCTTGGATTATTTCCCCATGTTTTAATGTGTTTATTAGTCTACTTTGTTGAATTTTGAGTTTTTTCCTTATGTATTGTAGATACAAATACTTTGTTTAATGTAGAATTTGTATGCCTTCTACAAATCTGAAGCTTGTCTTTTCATTTTATTTTATTTTAAATTTCTTCTTTTATTAATGAATTCTCCCAAACATTTTTCCTTAATTTTTTTCATCATTTTTCATTTTTAAACAATATTTGCTTCCCCCCACCCCTTTAGGTGTAGTCACCATAGAGTTTCCTTCACTAACGCACCCTTGCATCATCACCTCAGTCCCCCGTGCCCCTTCCTCCCTCCCTCTGAACCCTCTCCCGCCTCCTCCCTGCAGTATGTCTCTGATTTATAAAATTCTGCTTTTGCTTTATTGTGTTTTGTACTGTTACTCTTGAACACAGCGCAGGAGAAAGTATATGCCTTGAATTAATTCCTTCAACCATATCAAAATGCTTATGTGAGAAGCATTAGCACTGCTTTTATTTTTATTTTTCAATATTTCTTAATTTTCCGTGCCTCCCCAGTGGTGCAGCATGTTGAGCACAGCTCTGTGAAGCTGTCCACAGCCCCTGCAGCACAGGTTTGATTCCTGGCTGGCCAGCACGATAACCACATGGAGCGGCAGATCTCTCCTGTATCACCCACTGCTCCCTTCAGCCGTGCTTTCAGTCCATGTCTGCCTGTTCTGTTCCCTGCTCTGTCTCTGGTGAATCCTCTCACCCACCCTCGCCTCTGTCCTGTACCCCAGCTATTTTATAACTAAAATAAATCTTAAAACAATATATTTCTTTCTTTTTCAATTGAGGTGATATTGGGATACCCCCATCATAGTGCACACACTGCCAACTCATCCATATTCCATCAACATAGACCTTTGTGTTCTAGTCTCTATTTATTCTTATCCCTCCACCACCTCGCCCTCTTAGTGTGTCAGTTCTGTAGTCAGCTATCAAGGGTGGGTTTTCAGTTGTTTTCTTGTTTTGTTTTTTTTTTTTTTAAGATTTATTTATTTATACAAGCACTGGGGTACAAGTCAGAGGTGCAGGAAGATGAGAGAATTCACCAGAGACAGAGTGGATAACAGAACAGGCAGAAGGACCGAAATACACTGCTGATGGAAGCAGCAGGTGCAACAGGAGAGGTCTTCCGCCCCAGATGGGAATCTCCCAGGCCTTCAGGGAATTGAACCGGCACTGCAGAGGCTGCGGACAGCTCCACAGTGCTGTGCTCAACCCACTACACCACCAGGAAGCACAAGGAAGACCTTTTTTTTTTTTTTTAATCTGACTACTAGTTTAGTTATTTCATATTCCATATATTAGTGACACCATCTGGTATTTATCTTTCTATTTCTGACTTATTTCATTTAACATTATTTTTTCAAATTGCATACATGTTGCCATAACTGGCATATATTTGTCTTTGCTGATGGCTGAGTAGTATTCCTGTGTGTATATATACAACTTCTTCTTGATCCACTCATCTGATCTGGGGCACTTAGGTTGTTTCCATAGTTTAGCTGTAGTAAAAAGTGCTGCAATCAGCACTGGTGGCGCAATTGTTTAAGCATGGCACTATGAAGCAATCTGCAGCCTCTGCAGCACGAGTTCAATCCCCAGCAGGCCAGGGAGCAACACACATGGCACAGCAGACCTCTCCTGCCTCACCCGCTGCTCCACTCAGTAGTATCAGTCTGCCTGTTCTGCTCCCTGCTCTGTCTCTGGTGAATCCTCTCACACTCCTGCATCTCTGGCCTGTACCCCAACTCTTGTATGCATAAATACATAAATCTTAAAAAAAAAAAAAACAACTTCTGCAATGAACATGGGAGTTCAAGTTTCCTTTCAAATTACTGTTAAGAGATTGTGAACACTTACTTGTGCCTGCTTTAAAGTGGTATCTGTTTAGTTCTTTTGCCCATTTTTAACTGGGTTATTTGATTTGAGAGTTTTATGAGTTCTTTATGTATCTTTGAAATAGGACTTTTTCAGATGTATGGTATGCTAATATATATATATATTTTTTTTCCCCATTCAGCAGGGTGTCTTTTAGGTTTAGTTATGGTTTCTTTTGCTATATAGAGCTTTTAAATTTGATGAAGTCCCGACTCTTTATGTTCTCTGTTGTTTCCCTTGCTACTGGGGATGAATCCTTAAAGCTTCTGTCATGAAATGTCTTGTTTATGTTTTCTCCTATGAATTATATGGTTTCACATCTTACATCCAAGACTTTAATTAATTATGAGTCGATTTTGGTGAATGACGTGAGATTGGGGTAGTTTAATTCTTTTGGCTGCAGCTCTCCAGTCATCCTAACGCTATAAAGGGGGCTTACCTTGTTCCAGGGCATGTTTTTGTTCCTTTGTCATAGGTTAATCATCATATATAAGCGGGCTTATTTCCAGGGTCTCAATTCTATTTCATTGGTGCATGTGTTTACTTTTGTTCCAGTACGAGATAGTTTTAATCATTGTAGTTTTATAATAATCTTCAGGTCTGGAAGTGTGATACCTCTATTCTCTTTCTTCATTGTCAAGATTACTCTTGCTATCTGGGGTCTTTTGTGGTTCCATGTGAATTTCAATAGTATTTGCCACAGTTCTTTGAAAAATGTCATTGATATTTTCATTGGGATTGTGCTGAATCTGTATATTGCTTTGGGTCAAATGACCATTTTGGCAATGTGGTTTCTTCCAATTCATGAGTAGGGAATATATTTTCCATTTCTTTTTATCTTCTATTTCTTACAAAAATGTCTTATACTTTTCTTTGTATATATCATTTACCTCCTTTGTTAGGTATTTTAGGGTTAGGGTAATTTTCTGTTGTTATTGTAATTGTAAGTGGGATCACTTTCTAAATTTCTTTCTCTTCTGTCTCCTTGTTTGTGTATAGAAAAGCAACTGACTTATGTGGTTTGAGTTTTATCCTGCCACTTTAGAAAACTGTTGTTACAATTAGTTTTTCTATGGAATCTTGGGGGTTCTATATGCAAACCGTCATGTCATCCAAAAAATGATAGCTTTACTTCTTTTTACCAGTTTGGATTCCTTTTATATTAATTTTATTTTGTTTGATTGCACTAACTAGAAAGACCAGCATTCCATTGAGTAACTATGCTGAGAGTGGGCATCCTTCCTTTGTACCAGATCTTAGTGGGAAAGCTTTCAATTTTTTTTACCATCAAGAGTGATATTCCGGGGCCTCCCTGGTGGCGCAGCGGTTGAGCGCTGGGTTGCGAAGCTGCCTGCGGCCTCTGCGGCGCCGGTTCGATCCCCGGCTGCTCCCCGGCCACCGGAGGAGGATCCCACATGGTGCGCAGACCTCTCCTGCCGCCCGCTGCTCCCCTCAGCAGTGTACTTCAGTCCCTCTGCCTGCTCTGCTCCCCACTCTGGCTCTGGTGAATTCTCTCACCCTCCCGCGCTTCTGACTGTACCCAGTGCATGTATAAACAAAAAACAAACAAACAAATATAATAAATAAATAAAAACATGCCTCTATAAAAAAAAAAAAAAAAAGAGTGATATTCCACTCCTAGGTATTTACCCAAAGGACACAGAAACATCAATTCCAAAGAGCACTTGCACCCCTATGTTTATAGCAGCACTGTTTACAATAGCTAAGCTTTGGAAACAGCCCAAATGCCCAAAAATAGATGACTGGATCAAGAAGATGTGGTACATATATACCATGGAATATTACTCAGCATTCAAAAAAGATAAACACATGCAATTTGCAGCAACATGGATGGCGCTGGAAGGGATCATGCTCAGCGAAATAAGCCAAAAAGAAAAAGAAAAATACCGGATGGTCTCACTCATAGCAGGAATCTAGAAAACTTAAATAAGGGACCAGGAAAATGAATATAAGAAAGTGAAAATCAAAATCAACAAAAAACTATGAACCAGAGACACTTTTTGGGGGGTGGGGGGCGGGAGGGGAAGGATTGGGGTCAGAATGGGGCGTTTGCAATTGTATGAGGGAATATAAAAATAAAATTTAATATTAAAAAAATAAATAAAAAAAAGAGTGATATTAGCCATGGGTTTGTTGTAAATAGATTTCATTATGTTAAGGTATGTTGCATTTAGCCCCAATTTTTCAAGCGTTTTCAACATAAAGGGAAGTTGTATCTTAACAAATGCTTCCACAGCATCTACTGATATGATCATTTAGTGCTTATATTTGTTTTTGTTGATGTGGTGTATTATGTTGATTGATTTTCAGATGTTGGACAATCCTTGTGTTCCTGGTATTTATCCCACTTGGTCATAGTGTATGATTCTTTAATGCATTGTTGGATTTGATTTGCTAGGATTTAATTTAGTATTTTTGCATCTATATTCATTAGGAAAATTGGTTTGTAATTTTATTTTTGTGTGGCCTTTGTTTAGTTTTAGTATTAGATTTATGTTGGCCTCCTAAAATATTTGCAAGTATTCTTTTTTTTTTAATTTTTTGGAAAACTTTGAGTAAAATAGGCATTAGTTCCTCATTAAAAGTTTGGTAGATTTCATTTATAAAGACATCTGGTCTTGGACTCTTGATTTTTGGGAGGTTATTGCATTTGTTAGGTCTAGGTTATTGTATTTGTTAGCATATAAATGCTCAGAGTAGTGTCTAATTATCCTCTGAATTTCTGTAACAACTGTTGTAATTTATTCACTTTCATTTCTAAATCTATTTATTTGATATATCATCTTTATTTTCTTGGTGAGCTCTGCTAGAGGTTTGTCTTTTTTGTTTATTATTTCAAAGAAATGTCTGTTAAATTTCTATTTAATTTACTTCTGCTTGAATTTTATTATTTCTGTTCTACTCACTTTGGATTTCTTCACTCTTGTTTTTGTTTTTGTTTTTTTTCTAATTCCTCAAGTTGAGAGTGAAGATTGTTTATTTGAGTTCTTCTTTTTGGTGTTGGCCTGTATTGCTATATATTTCCCTTTTAGTACTGATACTGTTGCTTCCCATTAGTTTCGATGGTTGTATGTTTTCACTTGTTCGAGTTTCTTCTTTGATTTCCTCTTTATCCTAATCGTCTTTCAGTAATGTGTCGTTCAATATCCATGCATCAAAAGTTTTCTTTGTTTTTGTTTTTTTGATTGTTGAATACTAGTTTAATACCTTTAATGTTTGAAAAGATGTTAAGTATGATTTCAAACTCCATGATATGATTGATTTTTTTGTGTGTCCCAGGATGCAGTTTATTCTAGAAACGTTGTATGTCCTCTTGAGAAAAAAAAAAACAAAAAACAAAAAACAAAGCACATTCTGATTTTTGGGGGCATGGTGTCTTTTATATGTCTATGTGGTTCCCTTTACATGTCTGTGAGGTTCAAATGGTCTACTCTTTTTGAGGCTATTGTATCCATGTTCACTTTCTGTCTAGTTGACTTCCCATTGGTGTGAGTGGGGTGTTGAAATCTTCTACCACAAAGTGTTTATTTCCAATGCTTGTTTTCAGAGTTGATAACAGTTGCCTAATATATTTTGATTATTCTTCAGTTATGGTGCATATGTGTTTATGCGTGTTATGATTCTTCCTAATTGTTTTCATTTTTTAAGATTTATTTATTTATGCATACAAGAACTGGGGTACAGACCAAAGGTGTGGGGGGTGAGCTCATCCACCAGAGACAGAGTGGAGAACAGAACAAGCGGACTGACTGAAATACACTGCTGAGGGAAGCAGCGGGCTAGCCAGGAGAGGTCTGCTGCATCATGTGGGTATCTCCATGGGTGGGGATTGAACTCTTGCTGCAGCGGCTATGGACAGCCTCATATGTTGTGTCTCAACAATGTTTATTTTTAAAAATTTACACCAGAATTGGTTGAAATTACCATGCATTATCATAAAAATTAACTTGGTGATTTTATTGACTTTTCAAATTTTGAGTCAACCTCCATTCTCAGTATAAATTCCATTTAGTAATAACAAGATTTCTTCTCTTATAAACTGTCTATATGATTTGTTAATAATTTGTTGAGGATTATGCATCTAACTGTTTAAGGAATATTGTGCCATAATTTTTCCACATTGTTTTTCTTAATTTTGTTATCAAAATTATTGTACCTTCATAAAATTACTTCTAAAGTATAGTCATCTATTTTCTGGATCAAATTATATACACACACACACACACACGGTTGTTTTCTTCCATTTATATTTAGAAGAATATACCAATGAAACAAGTTTGCTTTTTTTAAGGCTTGCTAACTACAAATTCAATTTATTTGATACATATAGGAGTTTTTTTGTTTATCTATATCTTTGTGAGTAAATTTTATGATATTTTCTCACAAGTATTTCGTCTATTTAATCTAAGGTGTTAAAATTTATGCTTCATTATCATTTTATTGTCCTTTTAAAAATTGTGAGTTCTATAGTAATATCCTTTAATTTATGATATTGGTAATTAGTTTCATATTTTTTTCTATTTTTCCAGTATTGTTTGAAGTTCATCAATTTCATTAAAGTTTTCAAAACACAGATTTTTGATATATTGGCTTAGTTTTTTGTCTTAATTTCATTGACTTGTACTCTAGATTTATTATTTTCTCATATTTGCATTGCTTCAGCTTTTTTGAAAGTTTTTCAAGGTAGGTTACATTATGTATTGCAGAACTTTACTTGTTTATAAATTCAATGTTACAAATTTACCTCTAAACATTGCTTTTACTGGATCTCCCAAATTTTAACATTTTAATGTAATTTTCATTCAATTAAAACTATTTTTAATTTCCCTTGAAACATGCTTGAGTCATAGATTATTTAGAGTGTGGCTTAACTTTCAAGTATCTTGAAGCAAATTTTAGTTATTGGTTTTTTATTACTATCCAGTTAAATTTCATTATGTTAAAAAATCTATTAACTTTCATTTATCTTAAATCTGTAAAAGTTTTACTACCAGTGATATATATAACTTAGTGAATGCTCATATGAAATTGAATTGGTATATTTTCTGATATCTTGGGGTAGAGTGTTCCACGATTACAAGTTTGCCTTAATTGGTTTAGTTGTTAATTCAGGTTTTCTATATTCTTATTGATTTTCTTTCACTTAATGGGATGTTGTCCATTTTTTCTTTCAAATCTGCTTGTATTTGTTTCATGTATTTTGAAGTTCCAGTGTAAGGTGAATATACATGGGTGGTATCATTGCATCTTCTATGATGCACCTGCCTTGGATTACAGAGCTCAGTGTGCCGTGCAGCTTATTTTCTGAGGGGAAGCTACTAGAAACTAGGGTCAGAGCTAAGATACCAGGAGAAGCTATATGATATGTGTTGTGCCCAAGATCAGCAGACTCGGCGAGCATAGCCTCCAAGAATCCAAAGACAGCTGATGCAAATGCAAAAGGGAGTTTATTACGGGCTCGAGACCGGGCCCTCGACACGCACCGATGCAACTGCAGAGGTCGAGAGCCCCGAATAGAGGAAGCAGGGGTATCTTATAGGGTCGCGAGTGGCGCGAACTCTGAAAGAAGCTGGCAATTACTCATTGGCTACTACAAAGGCATTTTGGCGCGCGCGGTTACAGTTTCAAACTGACTGGACGGTTAGAGATGCTGTCCCATTTATGGACAGGACTGCCCTCATTGGCGGCTGGGGTGGTCTGCTTTTTCGCCACCAAGTGGAGTGAGGGTTGTGACTGCTGAAACTATCTCCGGAATGCGGCTGGACAAGGACTAACATATCAAGGTGGAGGATATACAAAATGGCGAAACCTTGGCTAAACTTGGTTCCACATTCCTCCATTTTTTTTTTTTTCTGAAAAACAGCTAGTCAGCTAAGAAAACAACAGCTACCAAGCCTTTTATCCGTTAGTCAGTCTCATAATTATGGTTAAGTTCAGCCACATAATGTGTTCACAGGTTTATAGGTACAGGAAAATTTAAAATTGCCATCCTTATACAAAACACTGACTTTTTCTGGGTCATCTCAGACCACGACCTCTGAAAATTAGACTCTAAACCATCTATCTAGTCAGCAAGAGGTATTATCTTCAGTAACAAATGAGAATTACTCTGCTCAAACAAGGGATTTCTCTCCAGTTAGCCAGTCACAGAGTTATTTATTTGGTCACTAAACATCAGCTATTGAATAAAACAGGTTGCTGCCCACCAGTCTTAATACTAACCCCTTTTTATTTCCTCCTTGTATAAATGAGTCTGCTGCTCCAATTAAAACACTTTCTGTTATTACTTGAAGGAAACCAAGGCCAACGTTAACACATTCCTTTAGTTGTTATCTCTGAAGCCTTCCTAAACTCTTCAGAGGTCCCCTCCTGCACTGTCCCTAAAACTGCCTAATTACCCTAACTTGCCCTAAGTCTTATTCCTCCCCTTCTGCGAATGGAGCCCCTAACTGCAGTTAGGAAAAGGGGCGTCGTTCTGATCAGTAACTGCTTCCTGCTGAAAGTGGGCGATGAGGGGAAACAGTCAGGGCTCCACTGCAGGGCGATGATCTAAGGGACCTCGAAAGGACAGTGGAGGCTTCATAGTTCGATGGTCTCCAGGCGAGAAATGACCTCGATGAAGGCATTGAGGATGTAAGGCCCAAGCAAGAGAAAAACAAAAGCAAAAGATTTCAGTTCAAGAGTAAGGAGGTCACAATTTTTTTTTTTTTTTAACTTTAGCCATTAACAGGTCTAGGGCTTTAGGGTTTTATACATACTTAATGTTACTGCAGTTATCAAAATGAGGCCCTCTAAATGTTAGTACATAAAATGTTAAGTTTAAACAGAATAAGGTAATTCTCCAAGATGAAGACTCAGGACATCAAAACTTTGATTATTATTGCACCTATTTTTACAGAAAAATGGAAATTTTACATGATAATTTTTTTAAATGTGAACAGACAAGTTGCAAAATCACAGACTCACCGGTACCAATCAAAATCTGCAATGAACAGTTCCTTTGAACCGATGCTCAACATCAATGCACAACGAGACCTGGCTAACCATGATCATGCAAACAAAAATTTTTCACAATTATATTTTTATGTTTTATAAAGAAATACTTTCATAAACATTTCTGGTGCAACTTTGTCAATGACAAAGAAACACAAAGCTATTTTTTATTTTATTTAACCACTGAGAATGTACAAACAAGTAGCCTCGTAGCGAGCAAGGTAGCAGTGCTGTAAAGTGTCTTGGCTCAGTCTGGCCATCTTTACTAGTGAGGGAGACAATCGACCAGTAGGTCAATCCAAAGAATTGGAGTAAGGCAGAGCAAGTGGCCCCTTATTTACCAAAAAGATGATCTTTTTGTCTGCCACTTCTAGGGTCACCCGAGGCTTATCCATATAAACAGTAAACAGGGGAGCTTGTCTCACCTCTGGGCTTCTTCAGAGGTCTTCTCCTGCACTGGATTCTTCATCAGAGGCAGCTGACCGTCAAGCCTGTCCTCCCATCCTGGCCCGTGGTTTGGGCTGGCCCCCTCCCTCTCTGGAGAGTGGGACAGTCCCCCTTTTCAGAGCCTTGTATGATGGCACTGAAGGCATGGCCCTGGGGACAGCTTTTTGCAGCTGAGGTATCCTGGTTGCTGGCAGTGGATGCAAGCTGGCAGCCCATTGAGAGGTTGAGGTCCCGAATGCCCTAGGGCGCATGGGGCCTTGGGTGAGTCTGAGGTGGCAGAATACTGTGATGGCAACTGCCATCTACTGGGCCCTTTTTTTTGCCTTTCTCCCTTTCTTTTTTTTTTTTTTTTTTTAGCAAGTCCCCTCCATATTACTGTAGGCCTTGAAGGCTATGTCTAATAAAAGTGTTAAAAGGATTTTAGGCCCTTGATTTGGTCTCCGGAGCCTGCACCTGATGTCAGAACAAGGATGGCTAAAAGATACATATTTTAATTACACATTTTTATATGTTTTATACAATCTCTATAAAATAGAGACTAGAGACCACCTGGATATTAAGTGACACCAAAACAGTGAATAATATTCTCCCAATTTTGAATAATTAAACATTATAAATTTTTTTTTATATAGTGTCTACATATAATACTGGAGAGAAAAATACAGGAAACACAAAAGTTATCATGCTGCCTCTTTTGTGAAGAAGCTAACTAGTTTTTTACCATTTTTGTCATTAACTATAAAACAGGTGTTTGATATAAATTATTTTACTTTACCTTGTTTACCTGTCCTGTGTCTAAAATGCTACTATTTTTTACATACACACTTTTGCATATAACATTTCTTTGCCAGGGGCACATGGGATAAAATAGTTGGTTTTTTTTAACCAAGCAATGAATAGGCAATTGCCAAAATTCAGCAATGCATTACCAAAAAGGCAAGGGATTTCATAAAATACAAAACTGAAATTTTTAGATTTACTTAAGAAGCTAAAATTTTTATACTAATTTTTAACCAGAGTCCAGACTATTAAAAACAATTATAACATTATACAGTTTATAGAGTTAAGGCCAAAATACAGAGATATAGGACTCCTGGGAAAAGAAGTTAAAACACGCACAACAGTATAAGGTACTACCTTTACTTTACTTGTATTTAGAATTATTACATTCTAGTTTCTAATCTCTGCATGTAAGACACCATAATAGCTGTTTATTATTTCTTTAGAATGCACAACTTAGACACATTTTTAATTAAAAATTTTTTTTAGTTGAGATGACATTAAACTTTAGTCTCCTTACAATAAGGAACAAAATGTAAACCTGAAAGTTCAGTAAATGGTTAGCAAATTTTTATTATTAAACTTAGCAAAACCTTAGTTTAGTTTTAGTTTTTCCTTAGAACTGGAATTTTAAGTCAACTTCAGAGTTGCCACTGTAACAATTTTATATACCAAGTTTTTTTCCTTAGGCAAGCACTAGATATGTTACAGGGCAGGGATAGGGGCAGCCCAGACCCCCAAACCTGCCTGTTCTAAATAGGTTCTGCCATCTGCTGCATCAACACAAAACATACAAGACTTTAATGGGAAGGAACTTTAATACAATTAGGAGACAATACAGGAAAGGCAAAGAATCTAGTTTCTAAATTAAGCACCCAAAGTGGGTAAAACTCTGTCCCCTCGTGGGTAAAACTCCGTCCAAATGGGATTGGCCCAAGCCAGGCCCCAAAGCCTGCCACAAGTTTAAGGCCTCTTCCAGTGAGGACCCACAGGAAAGAGTTAGAAACAACCAGACAAGCTCGGAAGGAAAAGAGCAAAATTAAAATCAAGATAAAAGTTGCCATTGTTTCCTCCCCACGGGTCTCACCCACATCTGTGTTACCTAGTCCACAACCAAAAGGCAAGCGCAGTTTCTTCATGTGTCTCTAGGCTCCATGGGCCTCCTCCAGGTCTCCTTCTGGATTTTTTTTTTTTTTTAATCCTGCTTTCTTCCTCCCTCTCTTGGGTGGGGCGGGGAACCTGGAATTTCCCCCTTTCCTGGGGACCACCCTGTTACAGATAGATTGACAAAAGCAAGAAAGAAAAGGAAAAAAAAAAAAAATAGACACCTAATACTATATACATTTTTTTCAGTAACTTGTCCATATGGCTTTAGATGTTACCTTGAATTTTGCAAGGAAGTCTAGTCCTTTAAAGGGAGAATATATTGTTTTTTTTCCAAGGGGAAAAGACAAGTAGATCAGTCTTCCTGGAACAAGATCTTATCAAGAGAAGTTTAGATAAAAGCCTAGAAGTACGTTTGTTAGCATAGGCCAGGTTAATTATTATTTTTTTCGTACAGCACAAGTAAACATATTTAAACAAAGCAAAGCACCAATTTTTTTTTTTAACACTTAAACCTTAAGGCATGTATGCTCTAAACCATTAAATTTTGAATTAGCTTTTGTTTACTACAATTTTAGATCGCAATTTCAAAATTTAGGATTTTTTTTATAGGCGCCATTTACAATTAATTCTCCGGAGGCAAAAAGCAAGAACAAAGAGATCTTTTAATTTTCATTTGAAATTTTTTTTTTTTTGCCACGTGCACTAATTTTAAGAAACAGTTATTTTTACCAATATTTGCAAAAACACTGAGAAACTACAATTTAGTAAACTTCAGTTTTTTTGTTTTTTAAGGTGGACAAAGGGACAGACTAATTTTCCCACAGCTGGAAGGCAGCAGAGATATACCAGTGATCTCAACACTGGAGAAAATGTCCAGGCAGCTGCTTGTTGAGATCAGAGGCAGCGTTTCTTACCAGCCAGCTGTGGTGACTTTTTAGTCCCCAGTATTTTACTTTTTGCCTTGACTGTGTCCCAAGACAGTGGAGTAGGCATTGCCTGACCCATGGTTACGAACACATAAACGCAACAAAGACAACAAACACCAGGAATAAAACAAAATTAGTTTTTTTTTTTTTTTGAACTTTCCCCAAAAGGGGGACCTGCCCCAGTGCTGCCCCACAAGGGGTACGGATAACCAATTAGAGGTCCCTGGGTAGAGACAAACACCAAAGTTTTAAGAATAACAAACACACTAAACGAACCAAAAAACAAATTTTTCAAACGGGCCCCATACAAATGCTACCCCAGTGCTGCCCCACAGGGGATAGCCATTCAGGTGGTCCGGGGACGTCTCCCCTGGTCCACGCCAAGACACCTACCAGCGCGTCCACTTAAGCGTCTGGCTACCAAAATTACAGGTTTGCAAACAATTCCACAGGTACTGAGCACAAAAAATACAAGTACAGGTACTCAGTACTTCTACAGGTTTGCAAACAATTCTACAGGTACTGAGCACAAAAAATACAAATACAGGTACTCAGTACTTTTACAGGTTTGCAAACAATTTTACAGGTACTGAGCACAAAAAATACAAATACAGGTACTCAATACTACAGGTCTGCAGACTAAAACCTCACCACTCACCTGCGTGCTTTAATGGCTCCCTTCAGCTGTTTGGTGGTTGGGGTCTGTGCTAGCCGATCCCGGACGAGCCCCCAAATGTTG